>NC_088983.1:35879433-37108456 GCF_963932015.1 Anas acuta | reverse complement strand
GGCATGGCCCGGGCCAGCCGTCACCCTGCTGGTACCTGCACTTTTTTGGCATTACAGCGTTGGCACAACATCTCTTCTGCTGCCGGCTGGTCTGGAACAAGCCCCCCGACCCTTCTTATTTTGCAGCACATCCCATCTCGGCGCGGTTGCACCCCAGCCCTTGGGCACTCTCTGGGAGTGACTCTCATTTGCGTCATAGCTTTTACACTCCAGTAATGAAAACTTTCACAAGGGAAACAAAACAAAACAAAACCAAAAAGAAAAAAAAGAAACACCAAACCACCACACAACAATAGTGGTAATTATGGAAAGAGCAATTAAGAAAAGACAGAGGGAGAGAGAGGACCTGGGCACAGTCCAAATTGTGTGTAACCAGC
Source organism: Anas acuta (assembly GCF_963932015.1). Lineage (NCBI taxonomy): Eukaryota > Metazoa > Chordata > Aves > Anseriformes > Anatidae > Anas > Anas acuta. The sequence goes on along the minus strand of NC_088983.1, from coordinate 37,108,079 downwards.
AGCAAAATTACCATTCCCTTGAACGGGCCCGAGGTTGGCATCTTCCCATCCCCAAGCAAAGCAGCAGACGAGGCACACCTGGGCTTACAGTAGCGTTCTCTCTTCTACCTGCTTATCTGTAATTTAGCATTTATATACACAAAATACAGCCCATCCAGCAGGTTTCGGGGAGCATATGCACAGCGTATTGTGTGCATCCAGGACACCCCGGGAGGAAAAAAAAAAGGCTCCAAGAGCTTCTGAAACATCAACAGACCTCAGCTCTGCCAGAGCGGCAGTGGGAGAAAATTAGAGATGGGTGCAAGCGGCTGGAAAATTCCTGCTGCCTTCCTCTGGCCTGGTTCAGCAGCAGTACGGATCTCTGGGCAGCAAACTTGTCCCCCCTGATGGATGAGCTGTTTCCATTGAGTGCAGCACTCCCACAAGCAGCCCAGAAACCCCCAGCCCCCCGTGGCTACTGTTGGTGTCGTTGTTTCAAAGGGAGGACTGCGTTATCCCCCTGAAGACAGCCGCAGGCTTGGCGTGCTGGCACTCTCTTAGGTTTGCACCATCCCTTTTATTAGGCAGAAGACGACATTTGCACCAACCTGGTCCCAGCGTGAGGCTCTGTTTTCAGATGGGGCTGGGAAGGATGCCCCAGAGAAGGAACAGGGCCAGTTTCTGCCTTCCACTTCCCTTGTGAGAACAGAAGCAGCAGTCACTCCACCCTCAGCCCTGGTGAGAAAAAATCAGGTCCCATTTTTTACTCTTTACAGACACATCTTGCTCCTTCCAGCACCAGCAGGCAGGCTTGGGAAGAGCTACAGCTGCAGGGTGTTGCCCTCGGAGAGGATGGGCACGCACACGGGCTGCCAGGTCGGGGGGACTGGCTGGGAGGGTTGGCTGGTGGGAAGCCCTGGGTGCTGCCTGCCCCTGGTTTGCTGAAAAACAGCCACATCACCTCCTGGGACTGTAGTGTAAGAAGGCATTAGGAACTCGGGTCTTGTTCTGCTTTAATGTTTATGAAATTTCAGGACTGTTTTTTCTGCAGACCGTCAGGAGCCCGCCACCCTTCAGTATCACAGGGTAATTTAGGTTGGAAGGGACCCCTGGAGGACATCTGCTCAGGGCAGGGCCAATTTGCTCAGGTTTCTCAGTCCAAAAAGCATGATTCCACTAACAACTTCTTATTCATCCTATCTGCTGGCTTGAGAGACTGGACTGTATTTTTACCACATTTTAGTCACGCTAGCAATGCAAAAACCACTGCAGCTCTGCCCAGCTGAGGAGTCAGGTTCTGTTTTCCCTCCTCCTGGTTTATATAAAAACGGGAATTGGTAAGGGCCCAAACTGTCCTCAGCTACACCAAAACAATGGGCTTTGTTCTGGGAATAAGCACTCTGAACCTCATTATGCTACCTCTAGTGGCCCCATTGTCCCTGATAACAAAATCCCGGGCTATTATTAAAAAAAAAAAAAAAAAAAAGGAAAAAGGAAAAAAACAAACAAACATGTTCTGAGTGCCTCACAAAGGACAAGGTCTTTCAATTAAAAAAAAATATATATATTGTCTGAAAAATGCTATCTGCTATAGCACAACCTGATAACAGCCCAACTGGCATAGTACTGATAACCTCTTCTTGTGGTACCTGGGTTTTGCCCTGGAGATCTCCTGGCCAAACCGAAAGGGTGCCTGGGTCTGCACTGTCCTGAGGCCAGGAGAGCTTGTGCTCCTTCCTTCACAGCCCACTGGCCTTGCCGAGGGTCCTGTGCCCTGTAAGAGCTTTCACTGGAGCCCATGGGCTAGCAAGGGAAGCTGTGGTATCTGGCTTTCCCTCAGGCTGTGCTGGGCAGGGTGAGAAGCATTTTGGCTGAGTACTGAGGCCAGGCAAAAAGAAATATGGGAAGGAGATGTTGTAAGGAACCGGAGAAATAACGCAGCAGGGCCATCAGGTGATGTATTCCCAGTGGGAAGCTTAGTGGGTTTTAGCACCCTGTTTTCACAAATCAAGTTCTCACTCCTCTATGGAAAGTTATGAGTGTGGGAAAAGCCTCTGCTCTCTTCAGAAGAAAATTCCTTACCCTCAGTGTCTCAAGTAGGACCTGGGTCTCCTCTGAGTGCCCAAGAGGTGACCGTCTCCCACCAGCGTGAGACGTGGTGGCCACCCATCCTGCTGGTGGTCCTGCAAAAGGGGTGAATGGGACCAGTTTCCAGTGCTGGAAACACGCAGGGAGAGTGGAGTGAGGGATGGAAGCAGGAGGGGTCTGATGGAAGATTAAGCATGGAGCCTGCAGAGACACTGTCTGAAGCGACGTGTCGGGAGAAGCTGGGGACCACACAGGCTTCCCACAGCCCTATGAGGCGTTCCCAGCCAGGCACTGAAAGGGGTGCAGAGGGAACAGCTGGGTTTTAACGCTTGGTGTGCCTGCCTGTATTTTACATGAAAAAGTAGCATTTTCCTCCTTGCTTGTAGAGGAAACAAGTTGTCTTAGAGCGAAGATTTAAATGATTGAAAAATCACTGCTGGGCAAACTTGGTGGGTGTCTGGTAAGAGGCAAACGATCTGTTTTGATATCAAAACGTCTCCCCACTGTATTTTAAGAGGCATAGAGGCTGCTACTTTCAGGAAAAATTGCCTGAGGGAAATTACAAACAACTGATAGATTGAAAGGCTTATGTCAAAATCCTCCCTCGCTCTCACCCAACTCAATGTCAGTGAAAGGTCAAAAATAGGGATGACAAAAACTGAGGGTCTCTAAAGACCTTGGATTTTGTCACTTTGCCCTACAGTCAGCAGATTCAAGTCTCCAGTCAAGTGTTTCTAAAATTGATGTCGTGGTGATGTCAATAAAATCCTCCAAAGCACAAAATAGGACACACTTGAGCAAGCAGGCAGATTTCCAAACAGTCTGGCCTATTTACATCATTTCCTCCTCATAATTCACCCTGCGTGCTATACCTCTTACTTGCCCATCTCTGGCTTCCTTTAGATAAGAGGGAAATTCTTCTTGTATCACATGAACTTCTTCAGTTCTATCACAAATCTCTCAGATAAGAGGCTTGTGTGAAGCAATCCTTGCTGTCCTCGCATTCCAGCCTTTGAGCAGCAGAGCATGGAGCTTTTCCACCTTATAAGGACGTTCAAAAGGTGCTGCAATTGCTTTCAAAGGTTTCTCAGTATTGCAGAAAGAAATGTACCTGGTACCTGCTATCCTGAACTAGCTGGCATTCCTGGGATGCTATTTTGTGTGCTTGAGAAAAAAGCATTTGCGAGGCTATGTTAGAAACCTTTTATTTTTGCAGAAAATTTCTTGTCCCTCTCCCAGCCTAAGCCAGCTCTGCCCTGCTGTCAAGGCAGCATCAGAAAGTTTCTGCAGCAAATCAGAAATTTGCATTGATAGATGGGAATTCAGGGTCCCCGGTCTGTCCTCCTCTCCGATCTTTGAACTCCGGGCTCTGGGTGCACGTCTGTTACTGCTGCCTAAAACCCAGCCAAGCTAATGTGCTTCTATTTATAAAATTCCCTCGAATGTTCCTTTTTACACTACATGTGAGGAAAAGTAGAATGTAAACATATTAACAAAATAAGCACTGGCATTTCAAATGAAGCAAAGAAACCAGGTTCTCTACCTTCCTCTTTCTGCAAAGCAAGAAGTGTCCCAGGAAACACTGCGTGGCCCATGTTGTATACAGCCCAGGCTGCCTGTCAGGCTTCCATGCAACACAACGGACTCTTTAAAATATATCAAATATGTACTTTAGCTGTGCGGTCATTTGACTTTGAAAAAAAAGTTCTGAAAACAAAGGACTGGGGAGGATGGGAAAGGCTCCCTTTTGGCAGCCCAGTTGAACGCCCAGACTGCAATGATGAGTGATGCTCCATGGACCATTTCATCGCAGGCCATGCTGTTTTACAAAGCTTCCTATTTCTCACAAGCCTCTTGTGCTCACAGCATGGAAAGCCCAAGGGCAGAGCCACAGCGGTGCCAGGTTCCTCTTCCACTGCAGCACCAGCATCAGGCTGGGCTGTGCTGTGCTGTGCTGTGCTGGGCTGCAGGAGCTCAGTCCTCCTCCCTGCATTCTCCTCCCAGTGTTGTTCCTGTCAGACCTTCCCCATGCAGAGAGGTCCCCAGGGCAGGAGTGAAAGATGAAGAGCAATGAGGAAAGCTTTGTGTCTTGGCCACAAAGAGAGAACCATGTCCCTGTGCAGTGCCCTCACCCCAGCCCTGGGGGTGCAGGAGTGTCCCCCTGTGGGCAGGGGACCTGCCATGCCGTCCCCTGCAGCCCAGCAAAGCTGATGTGGTCAGGGTTTCATGGCATGCCCAGGTTCCACAGCATCAGCCAGGAGCGACGCCAGAAGCCACATAGGTTATTTTTAATTAAAGCAACAACAGAGAAGGACTCATGATATTGTTCCTGAATGAGAACTATTTAAGGGAATAAATCATCGCCATGGAAACGGGGAGCTTTGCCAGAGAGCAGCAGGAAATGAAGTTCAGCAAGAGATACCCGAGGAATTTTCAGCCATGCTGGTAGCAGTAGCTGCTCCTCTTGGGGTTGCATCTTTGGGCCAGGGGACCCCAAACTGCCTTCCTGAGCCCCCTGAGCCTGAGGGAGCTGGCTGCCTGCACTTGTGGTAGGTGTAGCATGTCTGCACGGTGACTCACCGGTGCGGCACACGCCTGGTGAGGGACCAGAGGAAGAACAGAGCCTGCGATAGATGCTACAAATGGGATTTGGGAAGTAAAATTAACTACACGGGGATTAGAGCAAAATGAACTCTGGGGGCTTGAAAGACTTCAAATGTGTTATCAGCCTGGATGCTTCCTTACGTCCCAATTAGGTCCAAAGGCCTGTTCTTTATCTCAAAGTCCTAGAGAAGCAAGGACAAAAGCTTAGCTAAAAGGCAACAATCTCTTCTTCACGCCACTTAGGCATTCCCTGTGTTGCCTGCAGTCATCCTACCGCTGTAGGGAAATTATGGACACCCCATTCTTGACTGTTGCAATCACTCAACAAAAATAAGTCTCCTAATTTCATAGGGTGGCTTACACAGCTCTCACAAACTTATCAGCACCTAGTTTTCCTCCCTGAGCAGTCAGGGAGGCTGCCTCCTGAGCAGATCTGTTCACTTGATACGTTTTCAGCCTTTTGTGAGTCATTTCCATACTCAGGAGTCCAACCTGAGCAGCTGTCAGCTCCACTGCATCTGGAGCCAGGTGGGATGTACGGGCAGCTGCTTCCTGTTGTTCTTCGTTGGGTGCTCCTCGGTGCAATTCCAGCCATGGCTGACTGTGCAGGAAGAACCAAAGCTGAAGGGATAGAAAACCCAGAAAAGTAAAATGCAATTGAATAAAACAAGCTGGAGAAGTGGCAGCAGCAGTAGTCCAGGCAATGATAAGGAGGCAAGAAATGTTAGGGAAGACCAAAGGAGCATCACCATCTGTGAGAGAGGAGCCAGCAGCCCCTGTCCTCACTTGAGAGTAAATGCATTACTTATCTGGCCTCCTGAACACTTATCCCCATATTTCGCTGTGTGAAATAAACAAGACAAGATGGACAGGAAACTCCATCACCCCTGCATGAAAGCCAGTCGGTGCTGGGGAGCTCAGAGGTGATCTCTGCTAAGTAGCAGTCACTGCCTGCAGGTCAGCCTGGGGCTCTGCTGTCATTACTGTGTGTCTGCAGACACCTCGACATCCATCCTGAGAGGCAGTTCCTGGCAACAATGGAAGATGTTCTCTGTGGTCAGCACTTTCGTGGGATCTAACGGTGGCCGCAGACACCAGGATTAGTCCTCGGCGGATGACAAGGGCTGCTGTGACCATATGGATCGAAGTGGGGCTGGGAAACTTGCACCTGAGAAACAGCTGGGATTCATGCAGGGGGGAATGCCCGAATTCAGGGATCTCACCGCGTGTCTCCTCGCCTTTTACGGGAGCACAGCCCCACCAGCACCCTGGAGACACGTCAGCGCCTGCACCGGCCCTCGGGGCAGCTGGGCTGCAGGCGTCAGGCCCCAGCCAAGAAGGCAGCAGACCAGACGGAGGCTAATATTACTCTTCCCAGGGGTTCAGTAGGTCACCGCTTCATCCTGTGAGCAACTCCAAATTTCAGGGCAGTGAGAGAATTGTTTATATTGGCTACTTGTACAAATGCTGAAAAAAAAAGGGTATTATGGGACTTCTGTTCTTTAATTCCAAAAAGAAATCAAACATGTCTAGACTGTTGCATGCATGTGGCTTTCTTCCAGGCTTCTTCCACCTGGAGCAATAAGCAGGCTGGAAACTCTCCACAAAAGAGTTTTCAACACCCATTTAAAAATGCTCCCACCCCGTGCACACCAGCCAGCACTGACCAGCCAAATCCTATTAGGAGGCGACGTCAGATAGGGAAAAAGATTTCAGGCGCAGGTCAGAGAGAGCCGCTGCGGTGTCCCCGCTCTCCTCCCGCACGGGGAGGCTCAGGAAGAGGGCGGTGTGCCTGTGGCAGGGCACGGGCACCACGGGGGGACATTTCTGGGGTGGCTGCAGGAGCAGCAGCCAGGCCCCACCATGCTGGGGCAGATGCTGTTGTTGTCCAGCATCAGCTCATCCCGCAGGATTGCCCCTGCAGCCTGCAGACCGTATTAAACAGGGCTGCAGTTCAGGCGGGGGTTGGTTTATTGTCGTTATCGAGTGAACTTGGAAGTGCTGCTGACAGGAGATGTCAGAGCTGCCCGGGGTGAATGACATCTTCCCTCTAGCTGGGAAGCAGCCTGAGCTCGGGCTTTGTTCGTGTCAGCTCACTGAGGAGCTGTGGTGGCAGAGCTGGGGGAGGACCAGCAGCTGGAGAAGGCTGAAGCTCATGCTACCATGACTGATTTTGTGCTCAGTCTTCTTGCCGAGGTTTCCAGCCCCCAGTCTTTCGTTCTTTCTCCTCTCCCCCCCCCCATATAGAAAGGAAGATCCCTCTTAACCCCCTCATTTGTCCAGCAGAGACTGAGACAGGACACCGACACACCTATATACCTAGTCAGAGATGGGAGCAACCGTAGGAGCTGGCTCCCAAAAGTCCTGCTCCCTCCCTTTTGTTAGCAGATCTATGGACCTATCTTCATCTGTTTTCCCTACCTGTCCTCACTCACAAACCCTCAATGCTTTGCCATCACCACCATCACTCATCCTTTCCAGAGCCACCAGAGGCCACAGGTGCAGGGCCTGGGCCCGTGAGGAGATGACCGACAGGGAAATGGGGAGCCCACAGCCTGGCCTGGGCAGCATTTCACAGGGACAGGGAAGAAGCAGAAGACCTAGAGTTTATTACCATGATGTATAGAAATGATTTGTGAAGATAACTGACTTTACAATTGCTTGGGTTTTACTGATCATGAGCTAACCAGCAGGCAAGAAGCTGTGGTGGGACATCCAAGAGCGGCCTTGGTACTGTATCTTGGGGTGAAGTAAGCACTGTGCTCCCTTCCACATGGTCACCTGGGCTAGAGGATTTTTGCCACCCTTTAACCAAGCACAGTGGAAGCACTAGGTAGGATGCCATGTGTCACATCCAAAGTAGCGCAAGTGCCCTTGGGCTGTGCCACACTCAGGGCCGTAACGCTGGTCTAACACCGACATGGGTGCCCAGTGAGCAGGCCCCAGTGCAGAGCATGCCACACAATTGGAGGACTGAGGTAATTTCATTAGTGTCCTACCAAAAAAACGTGTCACTGGCCTAGCTGAGAGGTCAGCATTGCTTCTCCCACCACAACTACAGCTTCAGAGCTCCTGGCTGCACTGTGGGCGAGGACTTCTGTAAGAGGGACAAGGGCCCCAGTTTTCACTTTACTCTAGGTCAAAAAAAGTCCAGATTACTGGATTTTTAATTATTAGATTAATTTTCTGGACATGAAGCAAAAGACAAATATTTGAGAGAGGCTTTGAGAAGACCTGGTCTCATAATGATGAAGAGCTTCAGCCCACAGCAGTGGGTTTGGTCCCTGTTTGAAACATTGCTTCATGCTGGTGGAATTTCACTACACCAAAGCAGGGTATGAGTACAACTAGATTGCTGGCTAGGAAGCTTTATAAAGCTATAAAACCTGAAATAAACAGAGTGCTGGGGTCAGGCTGGGTTAGCTCCCTGGGGCTGGTGGCTGCTTGGGGAGGGGTGATGAACCAGCAACGTGCTCTGCCTGAGCCCGTGTGGTGCTGGGGTCAGCCTGCAGACAGGGGAGCCACCCGTCACAGCTCCCTGTGACCACAGGGCCACAAGGCCATGGTGTCGCAGCTCCCTGCTGCTCACAGGGGTGCTGAGCAGCAGGAGGGGCTGGCCAAGGCAGAACCAGGAGCCCTTTGGCTCCTGTCACCTGAGCTTGTCCTCCTCGTGTGAAGGCCCAGCTCCTCCACTGAGACAGAGGCCGCTCGGCCCGGTGGCAGCTGGGCTCTGACACAGGAGGAGGAGGAGGATGCGGTGTCAGAGCGCAGGTGGCATGCACGGGAGCCGGCATTCCCCATCTGGCACAGTTGACAGCTCTTGGGCGGGTGGATAACACCACAGGCACACAGCTACTCTGCGCCCCATCAGCTACTCATATATAATGCAGGACGGGTGTGGTGACATGCTTTAAGTCCTGTATAAGAATCTGAGGTACATAGAAGGTTACTGAGTACTTTGATGGGTATCCCAGCCTGCTGTCCCTGTGGCATCCTCACAGTTTGCACCACCCCTAGCCCTCAGGTCAGCATCACTCCGCCACCACTGTGATCTTCCATGGCTAGGAACAACCTGGACAGAAAGCAGCAAGGTAATTAGGATCTTCTTCTAAAAATGATTTCTTTGGGAACCCAAGTAATTTGATCAGATACTTCCATTTTCTTCCACCTAATGGCCAGGGCCAAGCATGCTGCTTCCTTCACCAGCAGGATATGGTATTGTTAACATTATGCGAGTTATAAAAGGATGGATGAGTGATACCTATAATTTTATTTCATTTCCTGCATGAAAAAAATAATTAGATTTATTTAAGAAAAGAAGAACAACTGAGGCATTATTCATCATGGAGCACTCTACTGGGAAACATTACTGAGCTAAGGAGAAAAAGCCAAGCCCCAGAGTCAGCTCTTTGTGTTAAAGTAATAAAATTTCTCCATGAACGTTTATAGATCTCTCACTAATGCTAATTCAGCCTCTTCCTCTGTTTGTGCAACGATGAATTCCCTGACAGATTAAACCAGCTCCCCCATCATGAGAAGGGAACTCTGTCCAGCTCAGTTTGCTGAAGGTGGTCAGGCACCACCTTAACATCCAACTTTCTGCAGAAAAATGTTGAGCTGCTACTATTCTGAGATAAACAACAAATGCTGTAATATCATTAGCAAACATCACCATGACTGTTTAGTGAATTAGTTTACTATGCCTCAAAGAGTAGGGATATTACTGTGGAAGTAGAACAGAGCATGTAGACAAAATACGTGTACATCCCACCCTTAGTCTGTCACCGCAGTGAATCAGACACCCCATGGGTTACTCTCCAGTGAGATGTCTAAATTAATAGATTTGAAGATACCAATTAACAACTGGAGTAACAAGAAAAGGAACAGTCTCAGTGCAGTGCTCCGAGGGGCCCTTGGAGACAGAATTCAATGACGTTACAACCAAATTTATGCTATTATCAGTCTCTTTCCCATCTCCTCATCTGGTTGTGGTTTAGCACCAGCAGGAATCCTGCACGGTCTGGCAGGGCACTTCCACAGGGAATAGCACTGCAGAACATGGGCTGAGCCATGTTGGCTAGGGGGAAGCGGAAAATCTGCAAGAATAGAAGAGTCAGAGCCTGTCTTGGTTAGAAAATGGGCTGAGAGGGGATTTTGCATTTGTACATAAGGTAAACAATCCATCTAAGAGCTAACACCTGGGCTGGCCACCTGCAATGCCTTAGGACCAGTGCGCATGGGCTTAACGTAGCTTCTTGTAGATGCACAGAGCCTCATTACCTGAAATTACTTTTTTTTTTTTTTTTTTAAATGAAGGATTTCCTCTGCTTGCACTCCAGTGTATCAGGCTGGTGCACCTTGCAGTGCTTTTCATGGCACCATTATTGTCCCAGTAGGAAACCAGGCTCTTTAGTACACAATTTAGAGGGATCGGTTGTCTGCACTGCTGGCATCTTCTGCATCCTGCAGAAGTCAGCATCACACGGCCGCCCATCCAGAGCACTGCACACACACACATTTCTGTTCATGAGAGACCTCCCAGGCCTGGCGTGCTGCAGTAGATGAGGCAATCAACAGAACAGCAATTAAATGCATGAACCGTTAAAACCACTTGGGGACTATTTTCATTTTCCTAAAAATGTTAGGAAAAGGTGAGATTCCCTGGAGAAGAAGCTGATTTAAAGGCCACATTTGAGCCCAGAACTGATACCAGCCAGGTCACCTGCTGCTGAGGGGCTTCTCCTGAAGGGTTTGGCCAGAGCCACCAGCAGCTCCTCCTGCACAGACTAGGCACAACCTGCACCGCAGGCTGCTGAGAAACAGGTAAAATTTGAGCAGAGCAGTGCAAAACTCTGGGGAAAAGTAATGTGCTGAAAGGCAGTAAATGCCAGAGCTGTCTCCTTTCTGCCACTCAACCATACAACTCCATTTTTCTGCTGGGCAGAGCCTTCCCCCAAAACCCTCTGAGGAGGCAAGGCCATGGGATGGCTGGGTCCGGCTACCTTAGGCCTCACGTGTGTCCTCTTGCAGGCACCTGCAGAGAATCCAGTACACGCAGTAGGTGAGTGCCAAGAGAAGCAGCCTTGTGATTTACTTTTTATCTGAAAGCTGTTCTTTTCCTCAAGAAACAGGGCTTGGCCTTTGTTCCCTGGTGGCAAGCAACATGCTGGTTCTGGAGCATCAGCGATGCTTTATTTCAGCAGCCTCAGAGCTTTTCCTTCTGTCTGCCCCGCCAGAGCCACCTCAGGGCACTGCCATGTTTCTATAAAGCAGCCATTTCGCTTTATACAGGCCAGGCCCTCCAGACATTGCACCCCTTGATCCCCTCAGGAATGTAAGAGCCAGGGGCTCTGCAGGACAGCCTGAAAATGCTGCAGCAAAGCCCCTCCATGCGCCAGGGCCTGGCACCACCGCAACTCTGATTATGCCACCATTTTGTGCAAACACACACACTAACACGAAAACAACCCAAATCAGTCAAATACACAAACAATTTTTTCCCTTATGTCTTCCCTATGGACAGCTGAGGCCTGTGCTGCATTGATTTCCCTCAGGTTAGGCATTCGGGTAACTGCGCCAGTGCTTCTGCATCTATCAGTCAGAGCTGAAGTCCCATAAAACACACTCAGCTCAACACAGCCTATTTTCTGTGCCATCAGCTTGCACTATTAATTAGCTACAATATTTTCTTCCTTCTATTTTAGCTCTGTCCGGCATGAAGCCTTCCATCGTGCTGTGAGCCAGCTGATGGGCCTGGAACTAGGTCAGCCCCTTTCCCTGGTGGCTTCCAGCCCCGCGGAGCTCCCAGCCTTATTAATTACCCCATAGGGATGGGCCAGAGACCTCCCTGGTGGCGTGCTGAAACCTCCCACACACCCTGTGGCAGCATGAAGGTACCAAGGAGGGGCTGGGTAGAGGTTGTGTCTCGCCAGCAGAATGGGCATCCTGGTGGCTTCAAACCCAGGAATCCCACACACCCGCTGTGCACTGCTGCCCATCCTGTGTTACTGCAGCAAAATGGCATTTTCAGCTAGTGCTGGGCAAGCAACAGGTTCCCCCTGACCTGGATTTAACTGCACTCTCCTCCCTGCCCTTTATTCCTTTTTTTTTTTTTTTTCCCCTCATTACTTCCTCACATTTCCTCATTTCTGGTTTATATTTGTTGCAGTGAACTTCCCCTTTCCACTGTTTGCTAACATAAATATGTATTTTATTACCGCATTTACTGCCCCGAACCCAAGCTCATTTGCAAACTAACGGCACCCATCTCTCTTGGCTTGACTTTTAGACTTTCTAGGAAAATGTCCTAAAACCATTTTAAGTCATGGCTGGAGGGAAAGAAGCCACAGCTCCCCTGGCAGCTGTTGTATCCTGCTACCGGCAGTGAAATTGGGTTTTCACATCCTGAAACCAAGAGAAAGGGTGTTGTACAAAGAGGCAGCAGTCCCAGTGACTCCCGTCTGCTCCCTGCCTGGTAAGTCACCCCGGCTCCAAGGAAGAGCCCTCTCCCACCTCCTGCTGATGAGGGGCAGAGCAACCCCCGGGCAGCCCAGCTCACACCAACCACTCCTGCTGCTCCCTGGGGGTTTCACATGAGGGTGAAGGAGCACCAGGAGACACCTACCAGCTTCCCACCAGCTGAACTGGTACCCATGGGATGTCCAGTGGCAGGGGCTGGCCTGCCTCAGTGCGGGAGAGGGGGGTTTCCCCTGGGCACCAGTTTCATGCTAACAGCTGCTCCTGAAGCCATCAGCCTCATTCTCGTGCAGTTTGCTCTTTAAAATGCTTTATTTTCCCAGCTGTACACAGATGAAATCCTCCCTTTCCTGGCAGTGTAATTGTCATTTAGTATGAACGGTTAAGGATTTCATTTGGCTTAAACATGACAAATGTAATCATCTAAGCAACACGCTAACTTTTGAGTTCTGTAAATTTTTCATCTGCCAAAAGTAAGACTAAAGTAGAATTGCCCTTGGGCTGGAAACAACCATTGACTTCAGAAACAACAGCATCAGACTGTAGAAACATCAAAGGTATTTCAGGACCGGCAGCATGAGACCTCAAGATGTGTCACTCAGACTGAAATCCTCCCATGTTTGTGCAGATTTTCAATTTAAGATTACAGCTGAGTGATTAATGAGCCATTACTCCTGCTGTCTACTGCAATTTGTGTGTCTCCAGAAAGGTGATCTACCGTCCCAACCTGCTCATTAGCTGCTGGGAAGTTGGGCCACAGAAAGTCTGTATCTTTTGCATCCGTATCATTAGGGAGATGAAGGAAAAACCGTGCCCTTCCTGGCAAAACATATGGTAGAGGAAAGCTGAAGTGCCCCTGCGCTGGGTGACAAACTGCAATGGTTTTGACTTTAAAAGTATGTGGAAGTAAACAAAAATCTCCATCTAAGGCTTTAACTGCTTCCACTGTTCCTCAGATAGATTACCCTAGCCAGACTGCGATTTAGGAATTCAAAACATTGCTACAGACTTTCCCAGCTTAAAAATAAGTCTTCCACATCATCAGAAATATTCAAAAGTTTTAAAAAAATAATTTAAAAAAAGCTTCTTCATGGAAAGCCTAGGGATATGCCCTGTAGGACACACCAAATCAATTCTCAGTCCTCTCACTGAATTCAAAGGAAACACAGGACTGCTACTGTTCTGTGTCACTGCAGGCATGGAAGTAAATAGCACAGCAGTCAGCTTGTATGAAAAGCAAACCTTGATAACATTGAGAGCTTCAAGAGGGCTCACGTACGACTTGGAGCATGTACATCCTTTTGTTTCAGGCTGGATCACCTTACATTTCTCCCTCCCCAAAGGTTAGATAGGTAGGAAACAGATGTTCCTCGAGCTTTGGAGAAAATTATATTCAAGGATATGATCCAAGCGAGAAATTCCACATCTGGCCATTATACACGGGAAATGTCACTGAAGAAGAGTACTGCAACTGGGGACAGTTTTGTTTTTGCCTTCTAGTCACCCCAGCACTGTGAGTCCCTTTAGGTTCTCACCTAGAAGGGGGAAGAAGGCAGCGGGTTCCTCAGCGAGGTGTGGGAACCTTGGGAAGGGGAAGAGAGAGTGAGATGTGGCTCCTGCTTTAGAGTTCTCTGTTCCTCCTGCAAGGTTGCTTTATTTTCCTTCGTTTTAACTGGCTGCATAAAGATTACCCAGAAATGAAGCCCATAAACTTCCTTCTAAGGCCCAAGGCAAGCACAGACTAAAAATGAAGTGTTTTTCTCTACAAAGCTTTCTGCAGCAAGTCCCAGGTGATACGAAGCTGAACCAGATGGCTGTAGGAAAAAGACCCCATCAGCTGGTCAAAGCCTGGGGAAACCTCCGGCACTTCTCCGTGTGCGTTTCAGACAAAAGAAGGAAGAAGCCCGCTCCTGCACGATGCAGTAGGCTGATGGGTAGGATGCAAGACAGGAGACCCAAGTTCAAGTCCCTGACTCGAACGATGCAGAATGCAGCCACCAGTTCCGACTGCTTGTTTGCTGCACCGTGTAGATGTGAGAGCACTGATGACACGGACACCGGGAGCTCTTCTGAGACTCTCACTGCTTTTGACCCGCACAGCCACTGAAGACAACTCTGCAACCCCTAGCACCTGCCAGAACCAGTGGGAGTTTCGTTTTGTTTTGTTCTTTAAAGAACTGCCAATTTCTTAACAGGTGTTTGAAAACGTTCTTGTTTGTATTAATGTAGCGTTAACTGGGATTATTAGCACCCCCTGAAGCAGGAGTACACTGATGTGTTTTATAAATTATGTATACACTAGAATTGGTTTATTAAAGAATTCCTCAAGAACCCCATATAATAATGAGGTTGTTACACAGCAATTTGGCTGTTACAGCTATCTGCATCGCTCTGGGACTCTGCAGACTCTGCAGCAGCGCACACAGCTCCCAGGGGCAGAAACGTTCTGAGATCAGCGGGTAAAACCGAGAGAAAGCATCACAAGTACAGGGTACCTCTCAGCAGCACTGCCTGTAAGAGGTGAGAACTCACTAACGTGGAACGTTGTAACTCAATGAAGAAGCAACAATTCTGTCTTGCTCTTGTTCACAAACAGCAAAATAAATTAGAAGTCCAAATGAAAGCATCCCTAGACCACAGCAATACGAAGCCACATCAGCTTCTGATGGCCACACGAGACATCTCTCTGTTCATGGGGATGTGACAACGCAGAGGAGCACAACACCACAGAAGCAGACCTAACTCCCCTGACACATTACATGAAAGGTGATTTTCCAGCCTTCAAGTGACAGAACATTTAAGGAGGGATTAGAATCAGGTTTCAATTACTTGAGAGCGGTTCTATTATGAAACTTAGAAAAAAAAAGTCCACTGCAATCTCTAGAGAAAATTAGATTCTGAAATAAGTTGTCCTCCCCAATTACTGTGCCAGCTGAGATGGGCTGGACTTCAATGCAATCACTCAGCACACCCACGGTTCAAACCCTGTGCTCTTCCTTTCTCAAAGCACCTGCACCTTTTGGCATGAACCCTGCCCATGAGACACAGCCACCCCTTGACAGCTAAGGGTGGCCTCCATCGAGCCACTCACCTTGGAGAAGATTCACCAGCGATGGCAAGAGAATCACAAGAGAGCTGGAAAAAAAACAACACGCTAGGGCTTTGGGGTGATTAATCTCGTATCTCTCATATCTCTGAAAAAGCCTCATTCTTGCCTGCTTCAGAGGAAAAGCCAACTTTGTCTCGGTAGTTCAGATGCCAAACAGGTTGGTTTGACATTAATGCTTTAAACAGAAATAGGCAAACGTGTAGCTTGTGAATTTATACGAATGTCAAAAAGCATTTAAAGATCAATCTTTCTCCCTTCAACACTATGAAGAGACATAAAGGAGGGTTATTTTTTCCCACTGATAAGTTTTTTCGGAGATGAACCGTGCAGTCCAACCTAGCAATTTTCCTGTCATAACAAGCTGCATGAAGAGTCAACAGTAGCTAACTAGCAAGGTAACCCAATATTTACACAACCTTTCTAAGTACACGGAACACATTATTAGAAAAGGTAAAATCTCTTCAGATACTGACGTGTAAGGTTTTCCATTGAAAAGCCCACTCTGCCCAAACGGGGAGTGACGACGCCAGACACAGAGCAACACTGACCTAGGGAGCCAGCAAACTACCAGCATGTAGCAGCTCACAGCGTGGTGGAGGGAAGGAGCAGAGGTCTGTGTATGGATCAACGACGGAGCAAACTACCCTCTGGAAGAGCAGCTCTTTTCACTGTTGTCTACCTGTAGCAGACATTGTTTTTTTTTTTCCCCTTTGTCTTTTACAGGTAAGGCAGCTGCCCAGTGCTGAGGACATGATTTATTTGTGTGAGGTGAACCCATGGAGTTGGAAACTGCAGGTCTTGTGTGCAGTGAAGTTTCCTGTGAACAAAAGGTTAAGATTGCAACCTACCTTCCTGCTCCTGCTGCACAGAAACCAGAAAAAACAAGCACACAGACAACACCACAGAAACTAGAAATAACAAGCACGCAGACAACATGGGAGGCTACCTTTGGGAAAACACAGCAAATCTTTATGTCCCAGGCTTGGGGAGGAGCATTAACACCAAACTGGGGAGCTTTTGTTCCACTTATGAAAACAAACAGAAGAACCAGAGCGAGACCATGAGGCACTAGAGAAATGATGAGAAAAATTATCATATCATGAGAGTGGAGATGCTTTCACCAGCAATCTGGGCTTTCTTCAGAGTCTTCAGAGGAAGGCAGAAGTAAGTGTAACAGCTGAGAAAATGTTTCTATTTTTTTTTTTTTTTTTGAAAGATTTGACACGGCAAAATAAAGATTTTAGCTAAAAACCAGCATTTACAACAAGGTGTTTATATAACCAAGTAGAACACTCCTACGGTGATTGGAGTGGTCCAAAACATGACCAGTACAGAACGATTTTTTCAGTAAGGGAGCAATACATCAGCTCGTTCTCACCGCCACCTGCACTGGTGTTGGAGAACATCCCTCTCCCTTTCAGCCTCCTTACCATACTTCTCCAGTACTGCATCACATGCTTACTCCAAGTTCTCACCTAGCAAAGCTGATCAAGTGTGGGAAAGCAGCATAATGCACACAGCAATTGTAGCACAAAGTTTTTCAGCTCATGACTACCCTTCCTCCCATCCCTTTCCCTTTCCCTCCCAGCATCCCTTCCAAAGTTCTCCTTTACTTTCATCACGTTTTAACAGGGCGTCTTGCTTCTTTCCCCATGTACCAGGTAGCTGTCTGTGTGAGATAATTATTCCGAGACACTCCTTGTACTGCTAGCGTCCTGCCCAAAGCAGCAAGTTCCCTACTCCTTAACCTCAGCTAGTCCTTTATCAGTACTGAGTTTGAAAGCCTGTAACAACCGCAAGGGTCAAAGCAGCACCTTTCCCTTGTCAGCACTGCAGGGCACAAACACGCCATCAGGTCCTTTATACGAGGTTCCTTTTCCCTTTGCTCACTGACTCACTTTCCAGACCTCTCCGAGTGCTGCTGTTAACAGGCACTGCTTACAACACCCGTCCTTCCACTGCTTCCTCTTTGGCCCACTGCCTCCCAGAAGCAAGCACACAGGGGAGGGGAAGGCACAGTCAGGATACATCCCAGCCCTCAGAGCCATATTCTGAGTAATAATAATAACACCACCACCGAATCTTTGTGCGTTAGGCTTGCATGCTTCAATGCCTGACTTCCGATACCCTTGGTTAGAGCGAGGCCTGCAGCATAACAGCCGCCTCTTGCCAAACAATCGCATTGCACTGTAATGATGACACCGTGTTACTCAGTTCCTTTCTTTCACAAAACCCACAAAATTGAATGTCACCATGGGAACAGTCTAAAGTTGATTTTGGAAAGAGGCTTATTTCCTATAGCTTTTCTGTTGGCATAAAAATAATGTCACTGAACTGTATCAGAAGCGAGTGCTTTATGAACTATCATCTGTAAAGGTATCAGTAAGCTCTGAAAACATCCTCCCCTAAGGGCTGCATTTCTTTAGCTCCGAAGTAGAATACAGGGGCCAGAAAGGTTTATTCCCCATTTTCCTCAACAAGAAACACACCCCAAGCTACCACCAGGGTGATCTAATTCAATCATTCTTCAGCCTGTAATGCGTAATAAGTGTCAGAACGGAAAAATTCCTTCTAAGAAGAACAATTAAAATTTAAAGCAGCCATCCTGGTTGGCTGGCTGAACAAACGACACATGTTCACACAAGAATAATTCAGTCAACCGTCTTAATAAGGATTTACTTTAAACAGAACCTTGTATGGGTACACTAGACTCAGTCTCATTAAGGAGTAAGTTGGATTTTTATACAGCATGAACCATTGGCAATCTAAAACAGACCCACTGAAGAATGGAATGGAGAATCAAACGCAACATTTCAGACCCAAGCTCTATGTGCCTTTAATACTTTCTTTTTTTTTCCTTTCCTTTTTTTTGAGTGCACACTACGACAGACATTTGCATTTATCATGTTTTTAACTTCTTTTCTAAGGATGAATTCTCTGAATCTGCATCTTCCAGCTCCGCTCTGTGTCTTTTCAGTCCTCCGAGAGACGGAGTGCTCTCACTGCCTGTGGGATGCAAGTCAGCAGGATCCTCTCTTGTGCTCACGTTGTAGCTGTTGGAGTCCATTTCAGACAGGCAGCAGTCTTTGTGCAAGGTCGCACCCACCTGCGCAAGGTTGCCATTGTCAGCGTTTGAGCGCACCTGTAGTCCTTGAATCACAGCCTCCTGCTCTCCAAAACTCTGTCCGTTGTTGAAGCACGAAGGGCGAAGATGCAAGTGGCCGTTGTTGTGGTTAACACAGGAGGTGTCGAGGCTCCTCTCCTCGCTGTCATCAGCCTGGTTCCTGGAGCAGTGACCTGACATGCTACAGATGGCAACGGCGGAGAAAGGAGGGACCAGCGAGTGGTGGCTTGGTGCTGGCTGACAGTTCTGACTGTTTTTCTGTTCCACCAGGCCGGCGGGCTGAAGGCAAGGCTCTTCGGTACAACTATTTAGCCCTTTGCAGTTAGCTTTTCCATTGAGCTTCTTAGTCTCAAAGGAATGCTCTATACCCCCGCTGGTAGTGTCTTCAGATGTGTTTTCTTGACTCTCCACCCGCCGATGATTGTCACATTCATGAGCTTGACCATTACTAGAATTTTCTACCAAACCACACTCCTTTAAAGTTTCTTTGTTGTGGCTTTCAGCAGAAAGAGCTGGGGAACCTTGAGGAACCACTGAGCTCAAGTTCCTGGCATCCTCCTTATTTAGCGCGTGTGCTGTACTGTGCCTTCCACTAGTTCCTGGTTTCCCTTCATCATTCTCCCCATCTCCTCTGGAGGATTCACCATCTTTATTAGCCGAATACGATATGTACGAATAATGAAGCCATTTGTAGGCTTTGTAAATCTTTCTCTCCACTGATTCACTGTCTGAACAAGGAGAGGTCCTTTCTTTGAGAACTTCTTTGTTGGCTGAACTCCTTTCCGGTGAAGAGGCTGGCGAAGAAGAAAGATCATCTACTTTGATCTGGGGGTAATCGTAGATATCCTCACCTATGTAAGGGGCCACGTTCTCTGTGTTAGTGTTAGTCCTTTCCTCCTTTTGCACCTTCTGTCGGCGCCTCAGCGCGTTGCGTTGCCTCATAGACGTGCGCCGTTCGTTCAGTTCCTCTTCGTCTTCCGTGCTGCTGCTGCTGCTGGAACTGCTGGACTCATGCTCCTCGGGACTTGGGGATCGTGGCCGTGGGAACAGGTCTGTATCCAGCTCTGCCTCGCAGGTGTTGTCATCAGAATCAGACTCATTGGAGAGGGCCAGGAGACGTTTATCCTGATACTTTCGCAGTGCAGAGAGCCTCTGCTGACGGGAAGCCACGTCTTCTCTGGCCGAGGGGGATTCCGCTGATCTTAAGGCCCTTAAGTTATAGGCAGTTTCATCAGACTCTTCGGCCGCGTGCGGTGGGGAGTGATGCAAAGAGGCCGAGGACTCCGACTCGCTGTAAGCGGAGCGTTCGCTCACTCCCGCGTGGAGCTGCAGGATGGTGCTCTCACTGAGGTCGCTGTCCGAGTCAGAACTCCAGCCCTCGATCTCCCGGCGCACCAGGGAGTCGAAGAAGGCCATCATCCGCGGGTCCTCCTGGACCGACTGGTTGGCGTAATCGTGAGACAAACCACTGCCACTGTTCAACACGAGGCTGATGTACTCTTCATGAGTGTAGAGGCAACGCGAGTCATCCTCAATCCGACCATCTAGATCCCCTGTGCAGTCAGGCTGTTTGTAAGGACTCCAGATCTGTAACATAAAATAACAAAATAAAGTACACACAGCTTTGACTTCATAAACTACTAAAGCATTTGCAATAGAACAGTAGAGCACATGCTAATAACAGCTGCAAGTTGCAGATTTTTTTTATTCATGTTTACCCCCTACACCCACACTCAAAATTATTCCAGAGATTTCTTTCCCCCTTCACAAACGTGTTCTTCCTGCATCTTCTTCACCCATCCAGAAACCTAAGAGCTCTCACACTGCAGATCATCCGCCATTTCAATATTTCAGCGTGTAATAATTCTTCCCAAATTGCAGGGCTCTATTTTTATGTAATAGGTGATGCTTACTCACTAACTGTAAGAATAGTTTGTTGCCTACAGTATAGTCTTAGCACTAATGAGGGATGAAGGTACTTGTTTCCCAGGAAACTAGAGTTGCTTGTGCCAGTGATGTAGAGCAACATTTCATCCAGCTGCACAGTCAGTCACACCTGATCAGCAGGCAGGGAGCTGAATGCATGGAGGTGAGAAGCTGTGTTGTACTACTCCCTTTAGAGAACCGTTGAGGAGGAAAGAAAGCATCCAACATCCTCTCAAGATGCAGCAGCAGGTTCAGTTAGTGGAGAAAGGTGAAGGAGAAGAGCTTTACTGAAAGCTATTTTTGAAGTGGGAAGAGGTAGTAATATTGCAAAATGAAGTGATTTCACCAATATCAGCAGCCTTGACTGTGCTCTCAGTCTATTATCCCCTCAGTTTTCCTACTATGAAGGGGAAAACTAAAAAAAAAAAAAAAAAAAAAAAAAAAAAAAAAGTGCCCCAAAGAAGATCCACCTCTATTCTTAAGAAACTGCTAATCCATAGCAAACATAACAAAAGGATCTCCTCACCTTTCTCAGTTTTACTCAGATTCAGGGACAACACAACTGAAACACGTATTTGGACAACTACCACCACCTTTCTCTAGGTAACTGCTGATCTCATGCACAGCACTTACCAGGTGCAGAGCTAGTAGCTACCTTATCCATGAGACTGCCTCAGATACAATATCTGATTTCAGTCATGCGTTGGATTAACCACACTAATAAACTCACAGGATATGTTTCTATGCCAGCTACCTACTCTAGGTTGGTCTTTTGGGATAGACCTCGGCAAAAACACCCAACTCCTTTCCCAATAGAAATTAGACAAGTTTTGCTCCAAGTAGCCAAAATCACTCACAAATAGAGTGTTTTGCTTCCGTAAATGGGATAATCAGCACTCATCTCATGGATGCAAAGTTAACACATTCAATCTCATACCACCATGACAAGCACAATTAAAAAAGCCCATGAGGATTCCAGTAATTCTGTATTTACAGAGGTTTTCACTACTGTACTATCTATCTTACACCTTTAATATCTGAAGAAAACCAAAATAAGTTATCTTGCAGCTACTTGTTCAGTGCAGCCAAATTTAAGATGTAAAGGTAACCTTAATTCTAGGGTTCTCCCAGACTTGAGCATTTCAGCAGGTAGATCACACCTTTTTGTGGTCAGGGAGCACACACCTTCCTGTAAATGCTTCATGCTGTGTGCCTGGACAAGCAGGCTGGCATTCCCCTTCCTCAAAACAGACAGACCTAGTGGAATTCGACTGATCACTGTGTTTTATGAAACTTTTGTTCTGAACATGTTTTGCCATCCAGTTCAACATCTCATACATGTTTTTGCATCTTGAATGCAGAATTGTTCTAAACCTCCAGCTTGCGAAGGGAAGGTCTCCTCATCACAGTGGCTTCCTGTTTCTGCCCCCTGCTTGGGATGACAAATTTCCTCTGTTTCTCTTGTTTCTGTTCCAAAGATGGATTTCTGAATCTCCTTCAGGTGCAGTTTTGCCTGGACAATATTTACTTTTATGAAGAGAACAAGTTTTAAATATTCCTGGACATGTAAGACCATTGCAAGTTAGCTCCTGGATTTTGTCATGACTTTTTTTGTTTTTTTAAGCAAAAGAATTAAAAAATTTTTAGATTGTGCATGAACCAATATAAGTGGAGGAGCGATTGTCTGCTCTGAAGTCAGTCTGGGAGAGGTCCTTTTTATGATGAAGAGTCATCTAAAAAGGTATAAGAAGTGAGCACTGAGATTCCACATCCTTATATTGCTACACGATCTTTCTGCTCACTAGGCAAGCATCAGAAAAAATAAATCAGTGTTAAATACCAAAAAGATAACTAAAGTCCATAGTGAGGCATTTTCCCTTCTGAGATGGGTTTGTGTACTCTCAATAGGGAGTACATAAAAAAGGGAAGTCAAGGGGAATTCAGCATTTATCCCCACGAATGCCTGCTGGTACAGTTTGCACAGGATCAGATGCCACGGGAGACTGATGTCCCTACTTTTTAGGCATTTTGCAATGAGGGAGTAGAAGGGCCTGCCAGAGTCCCAGAAAGAAATCAAAGACTCTTTCCTCAGCAAAACTGGGAAGTTTTTAAATTGACAGCAATTTGTCCAGCGCTCTCTCTGTGGCATCTGAAATGGGCTTCCTTGCAAATGGCCTGCATTTGCCTTTCTCTCATCCTCTGACTGATGCCACGTCAGGGAAGAATGTGAGCAAGTTGGAGAAAATAAGTTGGCAGCTCATCCCACTGAAGCAACAATCTATCAAGAAGTTCTTTCCTTGTCAGAGGATTAAGGAGCTGAATATTAGTCACTGATGCCCCAAGTACAGATATAAAAATAGGAACAATAACAGAAAAAGGGAGTACAAAACGGCTTCGCTACTTCAGCAGAGACGCCGCTGCGAGCATCTTTGAATTTCTTGTATTCCATGGTGGCAAACCACCAAAATTTTTAAAGAGAAATGGTTATGCCGTTAGCATGAGAATAATTAAAGCCAGCTACATCAGATTATCTCATTAGGCAAAGGCAGCTCGCCACAATGACATTCATCTGTCACCATAGCAACAAGGCCAGTAGGCTCTGCTGTCCCGATAGACAGTTGCCCTCAAAATCAGGCAGTTTTCCATTTCCAATACAAAATAGTATTTTTTTCTAAAAATCCTTACACACTTTATCCATTTTAGCTTTTCTGGAGCTGTCTTCTAACTGCCTGATTCTCTGTGGCCCTCCTCTAAGCCCCACACGTTAGAGGGAGGGAAAGCCTCGTTTATTTCTCCTGTAGTGCAACTCATCTTCCTGCCAGCACATCCCAACCTCTTATACTTAACTGAGGAAAAAGTAGTATTTTTTTTCTATTTTATGTTGCTTAGCCATAGTGGCAAATGCTTTCAAGCAAAATGACACTTATTTGGCAGCTGTGCTTTCCCATGCTATGTTTCTGAGGTTCAGGTTTTCAAAATGCAGGGCAATGAACAATTTATTTGGATCCAGCATACATACTTGGAGTCAAGGCTTCAAGCATCCTTTATTAATCAGCTTGCTGACTACCATTTTAGGTTTCTAAAGCCTCCTCACTTGAATGTTAACACATACATATACACACTTCAGCTTAACCACTGTATCCCCATTCCTAGTAGGGGGCAAACCCTAAAATACTGAATTACTGAATTAAATTCCTGCAGGTGCCGCCTTACTACAAAATTAAATACAGCAAAATATGATAACCGAAAAGGTCAAAATCATTCTCGCGAATGTTATTCGTTGCAGCAGGGCTAGGCCTGAGATGAATTTGTATCTCATTTGCAATCAGCATTAAAATAGCAAGTGTGTTGGCAGGAGCACATGGCATTATTGAATGGCTTGTCTGTATCACGCCTTGATGCTGGTGCTATCAGTTCCTCACTTCTACAAGAACTAAAATTAGGCCAGCTAGTCTGAAAAATAAGGGCTCAGACAAACTGACTACTTGCATCCACATTTTAATTCATCACAGTTTCTACAATTGAGGGAATGGAACAGCAGACGACCTTCATGAAGTTATCTCCTATGACTTAATTCCAGAGAGATTTTTAAAAGATACCTGAAGGACTGTGGAAGGACAGATACTTCTTAAGCAGATGATTGAAAAAATAAAATACTCGCAACAGTTTTTATTTATGGCTCTTCCTCTTGTCATCTCAACATCTCCAGGCAAGCGCTTCAAGCATTTGCGTGGGAGAAAGACAGCCATACAAGGGAAGGACTCGACTGCTTTTAATGCAGTAAACAGCCCTCTTCCACTGGTTTGCAAGTTGTCGCTCTCTCTCAGGTGTTCAATCTGCCACTTCCCTCACCTTCCTGCCAGCCACCACCACCTTTACTCCTGTTTCCCCATGTGGATGTTCTCTTCCTTGCTCCCTCACTCCTCAATCCAGCCACGTTTTTCCCTGCCCCTGGCCCCTGCAAGGTCTCTCTCCTCAGGCTGCTCTTGCATCTTTGCACCAGGCGGACCCAAGAGTCTCAGAACTGCTGGTGTTGTTTCTCCTGTTTTGCCCTACTGCTAGTGGCTGGTACTAGTGTCCAGCCTGCCCTCAGAAGTAGCTGCAATGAAGAAGAAAACCACCATATGGTCACCTGCAAAACTGTTGCTTACTCAGACCGTGCCTTCAAACAGTAAAGCCACGCAGAACGAACAAGACATGAACCTTAAAACAACTCGAGCACCAAACAATGTGCTTTACAAGCTGAGCCAAAACAGCATACAACAAAAGCATAAGAACTTCAGGCTCTCTAAAACTTCCTATACCTTTCCCTGGATTTTTCTCTGGCTTGCAGTGTTTGGGGACTTGAGCTGCTCAAAGCAGCTACACAAGATGCACGGCACATTCTGTGACACCACGGGTGGTTCTCTTTTAAGGAAGCATTCAAGCAGAGATGTCTTTCAAAGAATTACACAACCTGTGACTGGACCCTTAATCAAACTAACCTTTTAATCACTAGGCAAAAAAAAAAAAAAACACACAACAAAACAAAACAGAAAAACCCTAGCAGAAGTACACAAAAGCAACACAGGGGATGTTTATACCAATGCTAATCCAATAGTCCAAGCACACTCACGCAGGAAGGATTCATAGGGTGAAGGGTCAGCAGATCTGAAGTCCAAAAGGGAGGCTTGAGACTGTGTGAATCAAATTCCCAAAGCAAATGGATTGCTCTCGCTAAACTGCTTTTAAACAGCAGCAGACTGGCTGCGTGGAAATTGAAAAAATCAGCGAGGTGCTAAGACTGTTCAATGCTCTTTTGTTCAAAGCCTGTGAACTGACAGATTTGTGATCAAGATATTTGCATACAAACCTGTCCAAGGGACACAGGTGAAATATATGTAAAACGTAGAAAAACAAACTAAAAGTACCATTAGAAGACAGAAGAGAAATTGAACTAGGACCAGGTACCAAAGGTTGATAGCTGTAAAGCAAGTGATGCAGCTGGATGCTGGGCCATGGTCCCACTATGTTGTCCAGTTCTAGTCCATAATTTGAAGACCCCTGGCAGGGCAAGTTCTTTCAGTCAACTTGTAGTTTACTAAAGAATTTATTTACTCTTCACGGAAATAAATGACCCGATTTATAGCCATATGCAGCTAAGACCTTTACGAAGTCATTCAACAGAAGTGTAGAAGCAGCATTAGTTCTTATTATCCTACTTAAAAATTAATAAAAATAAAATCTGTTTTTTTTTCCTCTTGGCAGACATAAATAATAGCAAAATTTCTATAGCAGCAGAATGCAAAGTGCATTAAAATAGCATAATCCCATCTCTCCACTCTCAACCTCTGTTATTAAAAATGGCAAAAAAAAGTTTCTGCCTTGCTCCCACAATATCAGCTTTCTTTAAGCAAAAAAAAAATACCAGAGCATAACAGAGTTCGCCATCTCTTTACATTCCACATAACAAGACACAAACTTTCTAAAAAATGTAATAAATTGTTACATGATTCAGAAGCAAGCCACAGAAAGGGATGGTGAATTGATCTAATCCAGAGGTGTGTACAGAAATTATAAAAGGGACCCTGAAGCAGTATTTGGGCCTAGTTCAGCTAGGTCAGGCTATGCTATGGCTCAACTGTACCATTCAGAGAGAATTTGCTAAATTTTTCACTGAAGTCTTAGGAGATCGCATATTATGGCTGTTACCAAACTCCTAAGTTTGTATGGTACTTCAGCAACATACAGAATTAAAGTGGGAAAAAAATATATCCTTTCTCAAGGTAAAACAAAAACAACAACATGAAATCACAATCTTATTGCTTATCTCTAAAGCCTTTAAAACTGAAATGGAGTTTTAAGTTAAAATGCCAATTGCATCAGTTTAGCCAGTTAACAAGACATACCACCTTAGAAAAGAAGATAATGGGAAGACTGGATGGGCGTGGGGTATGAACGATGCGAAGAATTTGAGCAAAACAAAGCACTCCTTTCTGAATTACTGAAAGAACACACTTTCTGATAATTAATCTTACCTTTATAATCTTTTCGACTCCAGATGAACAGATCATGTAAGTGTGAGGATTAAACCGGACTTGGTTTACAATTGACCGATGACCTTTCAATACCATAAAAGCACCATTGACAACCCTGCCAATGCCACCTAGGGGAAAAACAAGGACAACTGAAATGAATAATTAAGTTTCCATATTGCTTTCATTCATAATAATTTAAAGTCATATTATATTTGACAATGTGCTTCAGCTTTATTCTGCAATACTTAAGGCCTGTGTTGGCTGCAGAATTCCAAATTTATGAGTAATGCCCCTATGAAAAGCTGCAAGTTTGATGAAAAGCATCCTTCCTGCAAATTATGACTTGGAAGCTAGCTTTAGTTCAACTATCTAAACAAACAAAGAACGTTTTTGACCCAATAGGACAAGTATGTGAATAAGAGCAACATACATATTTTATGAAATCACCAGTGAAACCATAGTGCCTAAGGCATGACACTACTCAGTCTGTGAATGCGAAGCAGAGACAAATAAAGAAGTTGACTTTCTATTAGCTGTATTTTTTAAAAAAATCAGCAATTCATCGTTGTCACAATTAACTCTAGTCAGACGGATAGGAAACCTTCAGGGCTACTAACCTGCATCACTATAATACAGCTAGACTTAGTACAGTCTTCTCTAGACCAGGATCTAGAACAACTCATATTTCTGTGAATCAAGCTTAAACAGGACCCTGAAATAACAAATCTGACCAGTAAGTTATAGCATTCTCTTCTACAAGGGAGAGAATTAAAGCAGAATACTTCTGTAGTAATTGTAAAACTCAAAACAGAAGCTGAGTTATTGACTCTTACTAAGTCTATACACCAAAGCAAGAAACTGTCATGCAGTATTTTTTTAATATATATCCACAAATTATGCATTATTAAAGTAAATAAAATGATTACTTTGTTAGAAAGCATACCTTCGTATCTGAATAAACAAGAGTCAATCAACATGCTATGATTAACAGTGAAAGAAAGTGAAAGAAACCAAGATGGGAGGTAAAAACTGAAAACCACTTCAGAGGAAAACAATCTTGCTACTTACAACTTGAAAGGTCATAAGCACACCTTATAGAACGTTACAATCACTTTAATAGCTTATGTGCTACTTATAGTCATCTTAACACTGAACAAGTAAACTTTATGTATATGTAAACTGATATGCATATGTAAAGTTTTAACATAATTGCTTCTTCTTCCTGCAAGTGTTTGCTATCATTCTTTGTCCTCAAGAGGAGCTCTCTTCTGAAATAGCTGCTGGTCTGAGCTCTAAACCCAATGTTAAACCACCCGTCTTCTGAAGCAGGAAGTCAGAGTTCTCCACAATACACACTTCCAGAAGAAAAGCTTGCATTAACACCAAAGAGTAGAAAGATAAAATAGTCAAAAAATAAAAAGAGGGAAAAAAAGGCATTCCTCTATCACCTTCCATTTGTTAGGTCACATAAATGATAAAGAACTGCAGCTTGTGAGCTTCTGTTTAGCCCTTCTCCTCTTAGAAGTACTCCATCCATTCCACTCAACTACAGTCTAAAGACCAGGCTGATGTGTACACACAATGATGATGATTCAGAAATGAAGAGTTATACAACCCCCTAAAAATCTCAAACCTATCTGCAAACAGACCTTCGAAGCTTCTGGGAAGTGTTCTATTTGCACAGATCAATTTTTGCAGGCACTTTGGAATAGAAAGATAACATGCCTGAGAAGGGAAGAGAGATTGTGAACAAAAGAAAGAAAAAAAATATTAAAGACTGTCTATAAGACATTTAAAATTCAATGAACTTGAAAGTGCAGTAGTTCTATAAGGAAAAAGTAGTTCTATATTCACTAGAACTACTCTGAGACTGAGCTACCTGGAATAGTTCTCTTACCTGAGTACTCTTATCCAAGCACACCTGTATTTTCTGGTGTGCTTGGATAAGAGGTTCTATAAAGACAAGTTTGGCCTTCAGCCATTCCAGCAAGATTTCACCAGGGTAAGCAAAATTGACTAATAAATAACTGATTCGATAGCAAGTTCATTAAATGTCAGATTGGGCTCTTTTGATTTTCGTTTCCTTTTGAGGTTCCTCACACCCTTTCATTCTGCTCGCCCTGGTTAGACATTCACGACCACATTTGTGGCTGATGGCAAGTTGCCCTACTCCCACAGCATTCCTTCCAGCCAAATCACACTTGTCAATCCACTTGCATCTATCAAGCAAACTGTAGATGGTTACATCAAGTCCAGTTCTCAACGCATTTATCTTGACCTAGCAGACAAACGTTCCAGGAAAGAGGGCCTCAGTAGTGAAGAGACAATTTGCTTAGGAAATGTTTCCAAGTCTGCAAGTAATGGCGAAAACAAGTTTTAACTATCAGTGGACTCTAGCTGCCTGAATTCCATAGAAAGCAAGAAATATACCTAATGAAACACTTACAAAATAATTTGAAGTTAGAGAAACAATAAGCAAATAGGGAATTATAATGGGTTGCATTTCGAAGCTAGTCACTGGCCTCTTCTGGGACCATAAGCGGTATGAATTTACCCACTATTACTTTCCTAGTAGAACAGTGATAACAGTTATTTAATGTCACAACTGTCTTCTGAAACTTCCAATGTTTATAAATTTACTAAGAGCACTGGATGAAAAGTACACGGCATGCCATGTCTAGAACACAGCTCTCCCTAGGCCATACTCAAATTCAGAAAGTGTGAAGAAACTCCAAAGCCTTCTGCTTTAACAGTGAAGTTTTCTGAATTAAAAATCACAGAATCATAGGGGCTTTGGGTTGGAAGAGACATTAATGATCATCTAATTGCACCCCCCTTGCCATGAACAGGGAAACTTCCCACTAGACCAGGCTGCCCAAAACCCCATCCAGCCTGGCCTTGAACACTTCCAAGGATGGGGCATCCACAGCTTCTCTGCACAACCTGTTCCAGCGCCTCACCACCCTCTGAGTAAGGAATTTCCTAAAACCTAATCTAAATCTATTTTCTTTTAGTTTAAAGCTATTACTCTTCATCCTGTCATGACAGTCCCTGACAAGGAATCCCTCTCAAGCTTTCCTGTAGGCCGCCCTTAGGTACTGGCAGGCCGCTATTAGGTCTCCCCTGAGCCTTCTCTTCTCCAGGCTGAACAACCCCCACTCCCTTGGCCTGTTTTCATGGGAGAGATGTTGTTCCAGCCTTCTGATCATCCTCGTGGCCTTCCTCTGGACTTGCTCTAATAGGTCCTTTCACACTGTTAATAGTAAAGAGGAAGCACAACACTCAAACATGCACTGGAGTGAACTTCCCTACAAAGCCCCTTAAAACAACTAACTGCCAATTACAGGAAAAGTCCCCAAGAGCTTTGTGATTAGTGGAACCACAGTTTAGCAGACAGCTTTTTCCAGTAGTATGAAAGGTTTTAATAATTTAAAATGAAAAGTACTGACTCCAGCAGCGTCCTGATAATCTTTGTGTCAAATGTAAGAGATTGCCCCAGGCCCTTGGTTTTGGAGAACTCCCTCGCCTGATGCAGTTTTAGTCTATCAACTCCTATACGCTTTGGTGATGTCTCTAAACCAACGCTTAATGCAGAGCCTTCTTCTCCATCCTTATCCTCTCCACTTCACAGTCGTCCAGCAAAGCTGCTATCATATTACATGAGTATCTACGTGGCAGACATGCTTGTGTCCAGACTTGTCTGGAATCCCCCTGGTCTCTCAGCAGGCCTCAACAGTCCAGGCTCAGCAGAGGCTCAGCTGCAGCTGTACAGCTTCTAGCCATCGCACAGTGTGAGCCGAGTTTGCTCACGTCTGCTGCCAAAAAAATAAAAATAATCTCGGCATTAAGTTGAGGTTGGCCACCAAGCGCTCAAATTCCTGGTGCCATCTTCCATTTTTATACGTAATGATTTCTATTTATTTTTCTTTTTGCTGTCTTCACTTAAACTGGTGTTTCTATTTCCATTGTTTTGCTTCTGTTATCACAACAAAACTTAAAATTTTGCTTTTGAAGTTAGCTCTTTTTTGGGGGGAAGGCGGTGTTGCTTTCGAATTTAGTGGCATGCACAGGTCTTGCAACTGGTTTGGCACGACAGCTTTCATATTCTTGGATAGTTACCACACTTTTACACACAGTATTTATACAAATGCCATGGATTTAGCTTGCATACATGTTGGTACTATTAAAGAAAAAAAAAAACTTTTAAAAGTCTTCACAGGCTGATTATTTAGATTTTAGAAGGTTTTTAACTTTCTAACCCACTGGAGGAGGGGATGGAGATATACTAGCTGGTTTTGCAAAGCCTTCCAAAAATTGCTATGCTTACAGACAGTTCTGACTAGTGATTTAGTGTTCTAGCTGTGCTGGTCTGCTTTTATTTGATACACAAAGGGAAATGTCAAGAAAATCCTTCTTTTTCTATACCCTGCAAATAGGTGTACCA
This sequence comes from Anas acuta, assembly GCF_963932015.1. Classification (NCBI taxonomy): domain Eukaryota; kingdom Metazoa; phylum Chordata; class Aves; order Anseriformes; family Anatidae; genus Anas; species Anas acuta. The sequence continues at coordinate 37,077,312 of NC_088983.1, read as the reverse complement.
AAGAGGAGCAATTCAAAGTCTCAAAAAATTCTCTAAATATCTCTACTATGATATTTGTCCAGCTGCCACAAACAACTTGTTAGAGCTTAAATCTAAAGTGCACATTTTAAATATACACTTTTAAAAGTGATTTCCTCTACGCAAACTTGACAAGAATGCCATGGCAACATGGCGTACCTATAGGCTTTAATACAGACTGAAGGAAACAACACTACAATGCCTTGGAAGCAGTAGATGTCTACTGAGTTGTCAAAGGGAATATATTTTTGCTTGCTTTATTATGCGTTTGAATATTATGTAATGAAGTATTAATTATGCATATTTTCATATTTATGCAAATAATATAGCGTTTCATATACAGAGAACATGTTCGATGGTACACACCACCAAATTAAAAAGCAAATAAACACTGGAAAACATAATAAGGGAGAGCAAGCCACTTGGACAGCAATCTTCCCATGGAGAAGTTCTGTAACACTTTGCAGTATTTAAAACAAACAATTGAACAAATTATTTGGAAAATAAGGAAAAAAGGGAAGTGCTTATTCAAAAGAGTGCCCTAGTGCAGAAATCCTGTAAGAACATGGAAGAGTCTCTGAAGTAATAGAAGCTGTATTGCTCCAAATATTTAAAAAGAAGTCAAAGTACTGGAGAACTTCCTGGGATAAGAAACAATCTCCACGGTCTCTGTAACAAAGGAATTAAATGACCTCATTAAAAAGAAGTCCTTTCTATCTAGGACACTGGAAAGAAGTCCCACTGGTTGTTCATATAAGGTAGAAAGACGCTCCATAAACTAATGCATAACTTCATACAAGCCTTGCAAATTACTCAAAGTGTTGAAAGCTCCTGAGAAGAACCAGATATCTGCAGCTGCTGCCAGTGTGCCACAGCACAGCGTTTCACTCTAGTACTTGGCACTACAAAGAAAGCTAACTTAAAAATAATTTAGTTTTCATTAATAATAATAGTAATAATGCAGGACACATTTAGTCCATAGGCCACAGCCCTGAATTTGAATCCTATGAGGTCATGAAATGCTCACGGAAGAGAGGCTATGCAAGCACCAACACTGCTTAATGTTGTAGAACTCTAATGTTGCTTCATGTTCTTCCACCAGTCGGGCAAATAAACATTCACAGCGTACAGGGCTTCTGCTGTCAGGGCAGCAAATTATGTTCAGACCCCTTTCAACGTCCATTTGGTCACTTACTCACCTGCATTTGCTTTGTACAATGCATGCCAGCAGACGGCTTTGCTCCTCGGAGAAGTGTCTGTAGAGAAGCTAGATTAAACACAAACACTCTTGCCCAGAGAGCACAGGTCCCTGCACCATCCCTTCTAGTGGGATCAGGAATCTGAGTCCAGCTGTGGCAGCAGCCAGAGCAAACTCAAGGTTTCCTTGCAGCACAGGCAAGGCTGACTTTGGTCATGTCAAAGAACAGCATCTTAGTGAGAACAGCAAGGGCTGGTCAAGAACATCTCCCTTCCCTGCCAGGTAAGAGAGGGTTTGGTAAGACAGGGAGTCTCGTGTAGCATTCCTGGACTGCTAAATGCTTCTGGGGAAAGCTGTCTCCAATGAGATAACCCCATTCAAGTGTTATGAAAAGATCTGTTGAAGAATTCTTCAAGTCTAAGGAGCCGTCTGCATTTACAGTGACCAAAGAAAAAAAGGAAGAAAAAATTGCATCAGTTCTGCTCAAAATTGATGCAATTAGTTTAGTAACTGGACCACAATGATGGGCCCTTTCTTGCTAGCAGCTAAAGACAGAATTAAGAAGAGGTTTTGAAACAGTTTGCTGTTCTGATTTAGTCAAGTTTTTCAGACTTCAGTCAAGTTTTTGTTTCTCTGGTAAGAGCCCGACAATGCAAACTGAAGGATCGCCAACTGCCTTCTCTATCACAAATACCATGTCCCTCACAAGCATCTTCGAGCAGTATTTCAAAAGCAAGAGAGACAAGCTCTGAGTTGCAGAGATGATTCAGAGTAGTGGGTGAGGAATGTAAATTCCTACTAAGCCCTCTATTACTCCGCAAGACGTGTCAGGTTCTGTCTTGAACGGGGATTCTTTACTAAGAGGCTGTATTTATGGAAGTTAGGTTTAAATACTGCCTGAAGTGCATATGCTGTTTAACAGGCTTGCTGGGCAGGTCACTTAGGGCCGATGTCTGTTCTCACTTCTAGCTTGCCTTCAAGTCAAATAAATGCCATGGAAACTCAGGACTGCTTTTCTTCTACCAGATCAATGTATTTGTTGTGCTAGAACCTCTGCCTCTGAAGAAAACTGGAATATGTGCTTTAAAGAGGAAGTTGGCTAACAAATTTACCACACGATTGGCAAGAGGGGAAAGCTAGGTAGCACTCAGATGGAAGAGGAAGCGGAATTATCAACAAGCTATTCTATCTTCAAGAAAGGACAAAAAGGTGGTAAAAAAGAAACTCCTTTTTGGCATTGGAAGTCCTGGCTTATTTAGAACAATCTAAAGTTGTGGAGGAAGACAGTAAGGCTCTTCAGCAGAATAGCTCCCTAAGCAGCTTGGGGAGTATCTTTTGCTCTTCCCCAGCTCCCAAATGGATCTTGTCTTAAAAATTCATCTGAACAAAACCACTGGAGGAATCTCCAGCTGAGGGGGAATGACGCAATGCAACCGACTGGGAAGACACCTCTAAACTATAATTATTTGCCATAAAACCAGCAGAATCTGTTCCATCTTCCTGGCAAAATACCAACACAGGTAACTGCATTCCTCCACAATGAAATAAGTTTGCAGTTGTCTGACTGATGTATTCTATTCTAGTCTTCTTCATCTTTTGTGTAGTAATATTGCTAACCATGAATTAGCTCATGCTTGCTATACCTGGATGAAACCAAAACAATCTGTTTCAGAGCTGTCCCTAAGCACACAGCTCTATAAAAAGGTTTATTTTTGCAAATAAGTTGCTATTTATGTTATTTATATTAATAGCTGATATAATTTAAGGGAGTTGTACCGTAAATATTTATAGCAACACAATGTCTGAATTCAACTGGAAAGATAGAAATCGGTCAGGGTGATATTTTTATTTAAAATATCAACTGACAGTACAGGACATTACATCATCCTGTCTAGTTTGTACAATATTTAAATGAAAAAACCACATCCCACCCCCTCAGATTACAGACCCAAAGACATTTCTATTTTAAGCTCAGACGTGAGAATAAGGAGTTTTCCTCTGAAGCAGAAGGTTTCTAATGCCTCCATACCCTATAGCAAGACTTCTCCAAGGAGGCGGCAGAGCAAACTCTCCAGTTGAATTATCATGGGCCACAGGACCAGATTTAAAAAAAGGATGTTTCATCACATTCAAAAAAGGCCCAACCCTTCAAGGGCTGAATGAAGAAAAGAAGAACTTCCATAAGACTATCACAAGTGACTTGGATGGCTGATGAGATTTGCCACAGAAACCAAATTTCTAGGTTTATCAAAGCAATACTCATGAGCTTTTTAAAACTCCTTCAGTAAGTCTCATGAGCAGTTCTCTAAGACATACAGGTTCCTGCTACAGGATCTTCAGATGCTATTAAGCAATTACTGAAGGCAATTGACATTAAGTAATTCATTTTGTAACTGAAATGTTGCAAGTTTACTGACACCCTTCCTCAAGTTACAAGAAGCAGAAACAAAAAAGCTGACCCAAACACATAAGACAGGTTTTTATGACAATTCCAGCTATCAGTCCTTGTGCACAGGTTCCAGATACAAGGTTTGTCAGCTGTAGCTGTCTGGAAAAAAAAAGTTTTCAAAAGCATCACAGCCAAGTACAAGAACCCAAACCCAGAATTTATAAATGCAGTGAGGATAAGTATAGAATTACATTTTGTATATGTTACTACAGTGCACAAGAAAATATACAGATAAGTAACTAATGTAAATGTATGTAACTTTTGCTTTAGATAGGAAGAAATTCCATATTTAGTAATAAAATAATAACAAATGAAGAAGGAAATCATACAAAGGGAAAGCCGAGCAGAGGGAAGTCTCTATAAACCCTTCAAGAAAAGGGCAGAAGGTTGAGGTACTGATATTTTTAATAGGGCCATCTTTAGGACTTCTGGACTGCAACACTAAATGTTCATTAAATAACCAATCCAAGATTAGAAGGACATTTTCCTCAAAACTCTGGCATTAAACAAACCTTTTAGAGGTTAGTCATCCTCTTAGCTGTGGATTACACCGTGGTGATTAATGGCCTTTCAAAGCAAAACAAAATCTTTCCACTTCACCTCCAAAGCAGACTGTAATTTTGTCTCACTATTGCTAGAGCACCTGAGACCATGAAAGAACTCTTGGTTGTGCTTAATACCACTACAATGTGGAGTTTAAACTGTGAGAGCTATTAAAAACCAAAACTGTAGTGGATTTTCCTGGAGTCTTAAGTCTTTCAACAAAGATTCAGCACCATTCTGAAAGGGCATTTTGAATTGTTTCCACAGAAGAGAGGTACTGATGTTATAAGGCCTAGAGATAGTAATGGATGGCATCGCATTGTCAGATCCTACACAATACCAGACAGTACCAAATCAGGCACCGACCAACTGTATAGCATTTGCAACACCATTGTTATATCCCACTCTGCTGCTTTTCTTTAACACCCCCAACTCCTGTTCTATGCAGATTTGGATTACTGCTGCTACTTGCTTACTGTGTCTGCCCCAGCTTGGAGAAAGGTCAAAACAGTCGTAAGTGGTCATCGTTGCTACCAGCTACAGTGCTCCTCCACCAGAACGTCCAAGAACATACCTGCTCTGTGTCAGAATTCAGCAGGAGGGTTTTGGGGTAGGAGGAAAGGAAGAGGAGGGTGGCATTGTATAAAACTGGCCAGAATCATTTTACGCTGCAAGCTTCATTATGGGATGAAGTTTCTTAGTAACAGATCTGAGTACTTCAGTGAGCTCAGATCAGCTTAGAAGCAGCAGAATTAGTAGACTCTTGTCTACCAAGCGAAGGAGGAAAGGCAGACCCTGCCTCCAGCCACAGCTCTCTCTGTCAGTTCATCCGGATGATTTAAATGATCATTATAAGAGAAAAGAAATACAAAGAAACCCACTATGATCACAGATTCAAATAGCATTGTCCATTGCTACCCAGAGACTGCATTATGTGTCCGTAAACTCTCCCCATCCAGCTTTCACCAGAACAATTCTGGATTCAGAGTGAAAACAGCAATTTTTCAAAAACAGATTAGTATTTGTCAGGCGTTCTCCACCCTAAACCCCCAAATTCCAAAACAACAGAACTTACCTGCTTCTGGATCCGGAGGAATCCTCCACATATACAAATTGAAGTCATCAGAGCCCGAAAGAATGTACTGTTAAGAATAAAAATAAAAGCAGTTTACCACAAGGTATCACCTGAATTACTTTATTTGATTGTTGATCTAGTTTCTCCAAAAATAAAAAGAAAATGAGACAGTTTTCCTCATTCTTTGCACCTCACTGATCAACTTATCCTTAAACAAGGATGAGGTACCCACAGAAAAATGCTACATGCTTATAAACGGACCAAAGTTAAAAGCATGCTTCGTGTATCTAATGCCTACTGCCCAAAGTGCAAGTTTTCTATGTCAAATAAGGCTACAGGCTTTAACACCTACAGGACTAGAGCAAACATGGATCTTGCAGCCTGCAACTCTTGCCAGTTTTTTAATGTCTGCCACTCACCCTTTTTTCTCTCCTTCTGAACTACTGAGGAAATCTTCTTCAAACACATACCTGAAGAAGAGAGCTAGCACTTTCATTGCACATAAGCACAACACGTGTGGCTCACAGCAGTCTGCTGAAGACCATCAAAGGTCAGTCAGTGATGATGATAGTCTTGAGCACTGAACAAAACCAAAGCTAAACACTGTCACCAAGTCTCAAACTGTTCAAAAACCACATGTGAATCATATAGTTTATTTTTCTCTTGGTTACAGCTACTCTGAAGAGATGGACAGCTGCCCTTTTTCAACAGTACACGAACAAAAAGCAAGCTTTATGGTGTATAAGTTTCGGAAGTAATGCAATCTGAAGTAGCCCTACTTAATAAACTACAAACATTTACTGGAATGACAAGTGACATCTGACATGGTAAAAAGCTTATGCCCCTCAGTTAAGAGAGGCTATAAATTGTGCCTTGTCTTCAAATATCTCTTATCCAATAAACTGTAAATCCCTAATTAAGAGATGAGAAGACACATAATGGAAACACTGGCAGATACCAATTCCAGTTACATTGGTGCAGACAGTTTAAATCTACCATCCTCAGCACACTTATGGGTTCTGCTTAATCAATGCAATCAATAAGCTGGTTTTTAATTATTTTATTATTATAATTATTTGGAGGGAGGGAGGGAAGTAAAAGAAATAAACAGAGCAAGTCTGTCTCTTTCTTTATCCATTGATACGAGAAAATTCTGTTTTGTTTGGCTCAAATATAATTTGGTTTGTCTTTCACTCTCCAGGGATATCTAATCTCATCAGGCAAAGTACCATCAAGCAGTGAGGAGATAAATCCTGGAATAACACAGGACTGAGAATCAAATAAACAAGAAATATATATACCAACATGGAGAAGCTGCTATAAATTTACACATACTCTGTTTGCAATGCTAATTACATTCTTGCAGAGTTTGGATGTTTCCAGCCACAAAAATTGCAATTACCAACCACTGAAGTCCCTTGTCTGGCGTCCAACTATCACAATCCAGCCATTCTTCTTTCTCTTATTTTTAAGGATGTAGGATGTGAGTAAGCATTTATGAATGCAACTCTGCACATTTTCTGACAGGTAAGAAGCATTGATCAAACACCAGTTCCATTACAAACGTGTGTGCGCTAGTTCTGCATCACTCATAGACCCTTCCTTTCCAAGCCAGAAAGCAATTTCTACAAGTCAACGTGTTCAAGCACTTAGGCAGCTTACCTCTGCCAAACTGACCTATTGGTGCCAGGAATACGTGCCTCCCTTTCATCTCACTGCTTATAAACGTTAGCCCACAGCAGGCTGAGCTGCGGTGCCAGATCCGCACAAATCAGGGCTCTCATAGGCAACCTCCCAGCAACCAGAAAGAAAGCAGCTCTCATGTGTTTTGTTACACAGAAAATGCCCCATAGGAAGAAAAAAAAAAAAAGCAAAAAAAAAAAAAGCTTATGCTTAATGTTATGAAAACGTTGCCTGTTGTTGACATTTATTACCGAAGTGTGCAGCTGAAGCAAGAACTGGTTTGTCTATGATGTGGAGAAAAAAAAAAAAAAGACTTCTAAAACATCTAAAAAGCTCGGTGTCTTTTTTTAATGTATTGTGGTCATAAATTCAGAAGTTCCAACAACTCCTTTAATATGAGAGCAATTTACCACTTCATGTATGAAATCAAACAAGCCTATCAATGTCAGGCCCAGAAGTGACAGGTTTCAGATATCCCGTACCAGACACAAAACACAGAAAAATCACATTATATATGTGCAGGGAACTAAGCATCTCTGAGGCTCTTCAAATCAGCTTCAAAACTGATCTGTGGATGAAAATGCTGTATGTCCTGTAAGACTCAATGGTCAACTGTCTAGGAGATCTGGTGTATCATTGTCCACTGAAGAGGAACACACTACCTTCAAATGCTCCTGATAGAGTCTAACTTTGGAGAAAGGGAAAATTGGTGTGTCCTTGCAGCAATGCAGACTAAGGGCAATTTGACTGCATCCTCTTGAATGCAACCAGAGCGTCAAGACAAGTGATTACTCACCTTACCTGGCCCTTGTGAGGCTACACCTGGAGTACTGTGTCCGGTTGGATTCCCCAGTACAAGAGCAACCCTAATAAACTGGGCAGAAAGTGGAGGAGGGCCACTGAAGCTATGAAGGCACATGACCTGCAAGGACAAGCTAAGGGAACTGGCCTTACTTAGCCAGAAGAAAAGAAAGTGAAGGGTCAGAGCGGACCCCAATAGTCTTCCGCTGCCCAAAGGAACCCAAAGCAGGCAGGGACAGACACTTCTCAGAGGCATGCGGTGAATGCTCAGGAAGCAATGGTCACAAGTCACAGCAAGGGAAATTCCAGCTGAGCACAAGGGAACAACGTGTTCAGGAGCATGACAAACACTGCAACTCAGCCCCAGAAAGACAGGGGAACCTCCACCCTTGCAAAACCAAAATTTAACTAGGCTCCCTGATCAACCTGAGCTGACTTTGACAACGCCTGCTCTGAAAAACAGCTTTGCACAGGTGACTTCCAGAGCTCTTTTCTGATTCTGCGAGTACCAAAGAAATAAAAAGGAAAGAATTGGCTTAGTAGAGTGTTTTTTTTCCCTCTCTCTCCAAGGACAGAGAAACTCAACTCCACTATCTACTTAAAAGCATGACAATGTCCTTCTGGCTTAATAACTAACTGAAGACGGTGACATTTGCAACAACCAAATAAATATGGCCAAATCATTCTGGAGGCAGTAAGTACAAATGCAGCACCCACATTGCAATTTATGTCTAATCACAGAACAAAGCTGAGGATTCGAGCTGATGTTGTGAAGAAGTAGCTGTGTGTCTAACCTTGAAACCCAGGCAGCCATCAATAACGGCCAGAAACTGATAGATACAAATTCGATGTTTTAAACTACAGGCTGAAGTTTTTATATATATTCAAGTTTTATTCCAATAATTAGCTCTCACTAGTAACCCTTAGAAACATACCATATTCTGCAAAATACCCAACAATTTGGAATCTTCACCATTCTACTGCCACCACAGTAGCAGCTGCCATGGTTTTCCATTCTTCTACCACGTTAAGAGGTACGTACCTCTAGGGTACATGCTTCTTCCTGCTGTTCTCATAACATAGAACTAAATTCCCAAGGCCTTTTGCCTTTTTCTCATTCCTTTTGCCTTTTTGCTGTGAGATCAGGTGATAGTAGGGAGCTGAGAAGTACAACATGGCTTTGCAGCTTCAGACCAAGAGGCAGCCAGAAGCACAACTTCATGACTCTGCTACTTGAAGAACAACGTGCCAGCTGAAGCTTCCAGAGCAGGCACCCAAGCTGCTGAAGCCAGAACTGCACTGTGCCATGCGGCAATGCCAATCAGTAGTGTCTGCACAAGGCAATGGGAACCCAGGGCCTCTGGAGATCACAGCTGGACTGATGGTACTGGGACATTTCCTTGATTTTGTTTTTTCCCCCCCATGTACTTGTTGTTAGCATAACAAATAAGCCAATACTTTTCCCCACTGGTTGAAAGCTGCAGGATGACGACTGAGGAATTGCAAAAGTCAGTCCATGCTACTAGAGAATTCAAAGAAATAATTGCTATGAAGTGCACCAAGCCCTTGTTAATAAGGCTAAAATCCTGAGGGGATAGAGTAGACTTCTTAAAAGGAAGAAGAGAAAGGAAAGGAAAGAAAAGGGATTTGGAGTACAGTAGATGAAAGAACATCATGCTGCATATGCTTAGACTCCACTTTAATTATGTCCAAGGGATTCTGGTCCTGAGGGGATGCGCAAAGAGTAATTCCTAGCAGAGCACCTTCTGCTTCAAGAACAAAAGCCTGGATAATCAAATCACACAGGCAAGGTAGTAAGAGGCAAAACCATGTGTGCTTACAAAAACAAGTAAATGCTAAGACAGGATGCACTCTCCCTCCTTTTTACCCTCCCCTCCGAAGAGAGGCTGTAAGCAGAGCATAACACAGAGAACTGCTGTAGCACTGAGTTCTGCATGAGAGCAGACGCTGAGCAGAGAGTACAGATGCTCAGATGTCTGGGGGCAGAGACCAATATTAAAACCACCTGTTTGATTGTCTGCATTTTTGCTGCTGTATCTGACTAGGGCTTCAGAAATCAACATTCAGCATATTCACATGAACATGAGGTTGTAGAGAAAAGCAGTTGCTAATAATTAATATTTATTTTTTAAGAAGGGAAGAATCAGCTGCTACGTCTAGCTGTTAGTAACAATGACAGGAAAAGGCTTCCAGATGACTACCAGCTGCTGATTCAGTAGTTTGCCTTAGAAGGAAGAAAACTCTCAGGCGTGGTTAGAGTCTGCTGCTGGAGAAAGTCTGAGCCTCAAGTACGCATGAAATGATTAACATGAACTATCATCAGGAATCTGGCAGCGCTACTTCGGACTAGCCATCTCCACTCGCTCCCTGCAACTCTTCTTGTCTTCTCTCTCCCCAAGGAGATTAGAACAGTTGATATAAATAAATGGAGATCTAATCAGCCACTGCTATAGCCTTGTAACAGTAGCATTAGCACTGCATTTTGCAATACCACTCTGGAGAATTTATTTTTATACTTACCACTGCTGGTTTCAAAGCTTTCAAAATCCCACAGGCTGTATTTCCTCAGGTACTACTGAATATGGACTACTTAATAAAACTATACCTAAATCAAACCTTACACTGTTTTTTGTTAACATCCACGTTTTCTGTTTCCATAAAATCCCTTTACTTAATGACATAGATCAGAGGCATTTTCAAGCTTTTAGACCTAGACAAGGGACCAGCAGACACAGATATTTTTTTCCCAAAATATGAGCAGATCTTTTGAATGGCCCTACTAATGTAAGGAAAAGTAAGAAGAACATAAATAACAAAACTTGTCTTAAAAGCACCATGGTGACCATTTGAAAAGTGCCAACCTGAAGAAGCCCTGAACATGCCCACTGACACCCAAATTACTGCCACTCACCCTACAGATAGCAAGGAGTTGGACAGACTCAAATTCCATGCTGCTGCTTACAGCCTTACCAAGTCAGCTCTGAAAGAGATTCAACTTCTTAAATCTCAATTCCCACTCATTTGAGTATGCCTGTCCCTTCCTCAAAGGGACCAACAAAACGTCCTCCGTATGTTGCCTGTAATATAATTCATGGTTGGGGTGTAGGCTTTTGTTTTTCTCCCAGTGACAACTCATGAAAATTCTGGACTGATGGTAGTCAGCTAGGCTGAAGTCCCAACTGCTCTTGGGCGTAAGAGAAGATACCTTGGACATCTCTGTGGTGAGGTATGCACTGAACAAACCACAGTTTGATGTGAATTGGAAAAACACTACTTGTGCAAGAGATTAAAATTCATAGCAATCAGCACTTTGGGGAAGGAAACCACTTACATGAAGAATATAAGAACTGAGTATTTTTCCCAAGGGAGAAAGGTCTCCTAAGGAAACCAGGTGTATGCTATTTTGTTCTTTGTGGCACTAACCCAACTTCAAGAACTTTTAAGCTTTGCAGACAATTTCAAATTTGACAGAAGACCTGAGGGCTCAATAATTATGAACTGGCCAGATTTACGTTTTTTCTTAAAAAAACAAAAACAAAAACAAAAAAACAACAGTGGCTACTTACAGAGTGTCATCTTTGAGAGAAAACCAAAATCATGCCTCCCTAATGAAAAAAGGAGGCCCAAATGGGAAGTCATCCTTGAACCAAACAAAATGCCAATGAAATCACCATGATCTACCTCTCATGAAACTATTTCAAAGGGGATGAGAAAGCAAAGTACAAGCACGTAAAACCAAAACGTTCAGAAGGTCACCTCATACATACATATATGTGTATATATAAAATATCTCAACCATAAATATTTTTCATGCTAAATATGTAATGTATAGTGAGAACCATATTTGACATGACAACCAATTCCTTTTCTTACAGCTGCATCTTAGCACAGCAGTCTCATTTATGAGAAAGGTGTGTAATGCAGTATTGGCATCTCAAAAAACCCAGAATTTTTGTTTTAAATGACTGATATTTAATTTACAATTTGAACAGAATTTAGTGCCAAGTCTGCACTTCTCTGCAAGCAGAAAGCCCACATTTATTTTCAAGTCATCTTTGTTTAGAATACCCACTAACCAGGAGGAAGATGAGTTAAGGACGCATACGGTTAATGGTTGGACTTGATCATCTCGAAGGTCTAATTTTCTATGGAGGAGGAAGACATGTCTTCCTATTCAAGAAGCAACAAGGAGCACGCACACAAAGCAGCAAGATAACATAGTTTGAGAAGGGCATTTCCAGAGGAATAAAGAAAAAAAAAGAACTCCCACAAAGCAGATATATAGCTTTTTCCTTTAGCAGTCAAGAAGCAAGCCATCAGTTGGGCTAAATATTGCATCTCTTTGCAAGCCCTGATCTTTGTGTCAGGCTGTTTCTGTATGCTGATGAATCCAGGCTTTCAGGATAGAATTCCTACCAAGTACAACTTGAAAAACCTGCTCTAATGATCATCTGCTGGCCTCTTTGCCGGGTATGCTTCCACTTACACTCCTTGTGCCACCATCAGAGCTCATGGCACAGTAGAGGCTGGTTCAGTACCTAGAACACTAAAATCCCATAGTAAATCACAATCAGTCATCCAATTCATTTCCTCTGCTTCAGCTATTTCAGCCAGGTTCAGGTGAGTGCCAAAAGGGCCTAAGTAACATACAGGACCTCCCCTCTCGATGCCATACTGCCTTGTTTGTCCCCTCAGAGTGCAACCCCAGTCAGAGTGGCTGCCTTTTCTTATTTTAGAAGCTGTCACTGTTGTCAACTAAGAAATTCCTCCCTTCAAGCTAGGTATCCCGGGGGTAGGGTGGGGTAACGAAGAACAGTCACCTGTGCAGGCTATTCTTCTCTTGTTCGTGTCTTTCAATAACTAGACCTAAAGCAGGAAGAGAAATAACTAGGAAAATTATTACTGAAACATGTTTTGGGAAGTTTATGGTTCTTAAAATCATTTATCTACTAAAAAGGATACCTATACGTTCTTTTATCTTCTACTCCGTAATAAATCCTATGGCTTGAATCATATCTGTTGTGCAGTCTGACATAATGCAAGACTAACCTACAACTAGTTCTCATAGCACCACGGCATTACGAAACCTTTGCTTTTAAACAGCCACCTTTTTCATATAAGCAAGGAGAGCAGCTTGCAACCTGCAGCATTTGAGACTGTTTTTCAGGAGGGTTCAAACTGGCACAAACAAGAGCCTGAGATTTCCATCTTGGCCTAGGAACCAGGAAAGTACCTCCGAAGGCTTTTTTCAGCAGTAACTTCGTTCCTCAGCACGAAGCATGCCTATCTCATGAACTGGAAAAAGAAAAGCCATGACACAGCAGACTGGAGAAACACAACTCGCTGCTAGTACATAAAGTTCAAAGCCAAAACTTTGTATTCCCACTCCCTAAATCCTTAATCTTACAAGCAGCCAACTCTGTGTGGGGCAGTCCTAAACGCTTACAGAAGCATCATCAGGAGCAATCCATCACTGTTTTACAGCTGCCTTTTTGCTATGCACAGGGGCCATAACAGTAATTTTATTCACGAACAAAAAAGCAACTTAGAAACTCTTACTGTGGATTTCTATGGCAGGGAAATATGTTCCAAAGAAAGCAATAACGTTATCTGAACATACTAAGGGAACTCTTCTGCACATGGCTGAAACTGCATATAGCCCAACTGCTCTGTTTTGATTTCTTCGGCTGTTACTTTGTCAAAGATATGCTAAAATCAAATATTGTATTAGTCAGGATTATCCAGAATTCGTAGTACAGCTGTCAGTACAGCCCCCTTGGCTTGTTTAGCACTGTAGTGCTCACTCTCCCTTCCCTCTCCCCTGTCCTGCAAGTGATACTACTGAACTGCAGGTCTCCTGTGATGCACCTACAAGGAACACCAGACCTGCAGGCTTCAAAGTCTTCTGAGTCAGGGCTCCAAAATTCAGCTTCAGTATGGGTCCCTTTGGGCTTATCCATGACTATCCAGAGGCCTAAAAACCTCCACTAGTGGCTTACAGGAATTCAGTAGAGAAGGGAGAGAGGAAACAGGGCTGGCAGGATGCCCCAGGGAACAGGGGAAGGGGTGATTTGAACCATAAGGGTTAGAGGAAACTCCCAGCCCCTTCTGCCAAGACCCAGGCTCTGAAGAGCCATTTTTAGTACAAGCCTCCCATATGTCAATTACCAAAAGCAATGGGGAATAAATAAACAAAGCAGTCCATAGCCAGATGCACTGCTCATGTGTTATTTTTTATGTATGTAATGTTCGCATGTATCTGGGACTGAATCTGCCATTTACAGAAAGTAAAAACAAAATACAGCCTCAATCAATAATTCTTGAAGGGTGCCAACTTAAGACACAGTAAGACTCGTTTTCTTTTATGCAAGCGCTACAGAATATTTGCAGACTGACTGCTTTTCATGTATTAAGTAGGAATGACTGCAGTAAGCTACCAGTCATTAAGAAGTCTTCTATGCATAGGAAACAAAACGTGCTCTTTAGAAAAAGGCTTCTCGTTTTGCTTTCTCCGTTTTAAAGCTAGACGCTGGTAAGTACTATTTCCTGAGATAAATGGTCCGTATATTAGATGACAAAGAAGAACACAGAAGAAAAGTTGTATTTCTTTAGGAGGGCAACGCACAGCCATGTGAGACCTCTGGCACCTGCACAACTAGCCCTGTTCCTGCAGAAGGGTTACGTTCACGCAGTAATTCTGTGCTGTTAGAAACGGGGCTGTCCCTACCCAGGGCTATTTAGTACAGAGCCTTCAACATAATGAAGGCTGTAACTTTATAGGGAGTTGGAGCAGTCTGAAGTACCGTGAGTGGTGCATTCCTGAAACTCTCCTATACCAGCGTAATGTCAACAGAAAAGGCTGAGTGGTGATGTAATGTCTGAGGGCATGCCAGAGTCAAGACACTTTTTGTTTGATTCACAGGGTACAAGTTATTTCTCCCCACCCCCCCTTTTTTAAAGCAGGCACCAAGCAGCAGTTTTCACAGCTACAAGTGCTGTAGAACCCCACATTACCTACACAGTGGGGAAAAAAATAAATAAATCAGCGAAATGATACCGCTCAGCACTGTGACACAGGCAACAGTACTTGAGCAAGAATAATTTTTGTTCTACTTTTTAGTTTGGAAGTGTTTTTGAGTTTGGTGTTTTTTTTCCCCCCCCTCCTCTTCTCTTTCTCCTGTCCATCACCATAACCTACGCTTAAAAACACATTTGGGTACCTGAAGCACTCTAATTCTTCCTGTATCCTCAAATCCAAGAAGGTATTTGCCATACTCATACATCAACTAAAAATCCTTAGCGTCTAAACATTTCTCAAATCCTAAAGCTGACCAGAAGAAAGGAAACTCCCCTCAGTCCTCCTGATGCAACCTGAGATTCTCACACACTTTGTGCATAAATGAACACTAGGGGAAAATCCATGGGAGATAGGTGCAGAAATAAACTAGCTTTAAGAATTTGGGCCTGGATGCCTGTACCAGAAGGATGGACAGATTCTGCCTCTGCGTAAGTCTCTGTAGCAAACAGAGAGGTCAGCTGGGGGTCCTACCTGATCCATCTCGCCTATCTTATTCTTCCTTCCTCCCACAGCTGTATGGCTCGAGTGAGCTCCTAGATAAAGCCCACAGCATACAATTTTGAACTCATTCAACTGTGAGCATCAGAGCTCTCCTACAAAGAAAGGCAAGATTGGTGGCATGTGAATGAGGTCATTACACTCATGACATGGACAAAAGACAGTTCTGAGAAGCAAATGAAGGCAATTAAAAATGGGTGCAAACAAAGCACCAGCTACACATTGCCTCTCAGGCTTTGGTAGTTGAAATAAACAAGACTGGAGCATTTCTAGGAAAAATGTTTGCATATACTGTTTGCTGATTTTCAAATCGAGCTCACAAGGACAACAGCAATAACACTTTTGGAGGAAAGCAGTTTGCAAGGACACAAAAAGAAGCAAAGCTGTTCATCCTCCAAGACCTCTGTCACCCTGCTTGAGCTGCAATGTTCTCCCCACAAAATACCTACAAGAACTCAAAGCCATTTAAAGCGCTTTGGACTGTGTTATTTTAAATTAAAAATATTTTTTTAAAAAAAATCACTGGGATTAACAGGTGAATCTTTATAGTTTTTGTTCCCTAAAGCATTAATGGCATTTCATTCACTGTGAAGAGGTTTCAATCTACTTGTATCACAGCTGCTTCAGTCCAAGGAGGTGCTATGCAGATCACTGCACACCTTCTGGTTGCAGGCTCCCCTCCTGCATGACAAACCAGCAGAGCTGAATCCTGTTGAGTCCCAACAATCTGTGGGGACTAATGGGAATGCTGAGCTCAGTTTGGCACACAGAGTCCAACTGTCACCAAAGAGACAAACCAATCAAACTGTTCCCCAGCTAGTAGTCTGTGTTTTATTTGTGTAAAGAAATTGTATTTATTTAACTATGTATTTAATGTGATCACATGCGCACACAACTTGTCAAAGTAAGAATAACACATCTGATTACTATGGGAACTTATACTTAAAGAAATTCAATACTTAGCTGTGACATTGAAGAAAACTTGTAGATTGTGTGCTTGCAGCTAAGAACCTGTTCATTTTTGCCTTACTAGAATCCAAAATCTCCATATGGAACATGGGTTTATTTACCTCTCTGTAGATATCCATGAGACAGCAAGATTCCAAAGGCAAGTACTGAGATACTAAGAGCTGCAGGGGGTGGTTTTAAGCCCTGATGGTCATGATTCACAGGGAAACTTCCCATGAGTAAACCATTCTCCATGTACAAACTTCATGGAAGGATTAGCAAAGGTTGCAGTTCTGTGAGGAGCTGAGCCTCACAGAGATAAAAGGCCACCTCTCATCTACCTTCCAGTCTCTTGTATCACATTCAAACGCTTGGCAGAGCCCTCTGAGTATCAATATAAGTCATTAATCAAGAAAAAGTAAATACTTCTGCCAGGTTAGGAAGTTGAATCAGTTAAAAGTCTTGCATCTTGCTGAAAAGAAGGGCTTCCCCCCTTCAGCCATTCGCTTATTTTTTCAATCCAACAGCAACCTAAGCACTCATGAGTTAACGATGGGCTTTTTGGTGTTAGGGTTAAAATAGGGAATTGAAATGCAACTTTATCAGATGAACTAACTGTGCAGACAGCACATAATGCTTTTTAAACACAGGAGAGTCAAATTTTTAAATTACTAGAGACTCTGGATGAAGTATTTAAACCTAACTATTTAAGACAGCTCAAAAGGAGAAAAAAAGATTGAATTATCAGTTTAATAAAGATGAAAAGAAAAGTTGAAGACAGAAAATCTGAGGTGCAACAAGAGAAAAATTCTGAAGAATCCTTCCTACCACAAACGACACTCATAATTTGAGCACAACTTTCTTATCCCCAGATCCCTTCAAATGACCCCGGCACAAAAAACTTCAGCTCACAAAGTTTTGATCCTACAAGGAAGTACAAGCAAGGAATTCTATGAAGCTCAGTAGGGACTTCCCATAGATCTCAAATGAAAGACATTCTTTATTAAGGCAAAATACAGCAATATTAAAGGGGGGGGGAGGGGGGGCAGCAGCACTGGAACCAGTTTAAATTAAAAACAGATTTTTTGTTGTTACTATCTTATATGCATCCTTTCATACTCATAAAACTGACCAAAAAGCAGCTGCATACTAGTTGTATAGAAGGACTAACCTTTAAAAAATATATTATTATTATTACTCAGCTTG
This sequence comes from Anas acuta, assembly GCF_963932015.1. Classification (NCBI taxonomy): domain Eukaryota; kingdom Metazoa; phylum Chordata; class Aves; order Anseriformes; family Anatidae; genus Anas; species Anas acuta. The sequence continues at coordinate 37,059,794 of NC_088983.1, read as the reverse complement.
TCTATCTTCAGGAGGTTTGAGCTCTAACCTTTGCTAGACACACCTGGAGACAGAATTGGGTTCTCTGTAAAGATGGTCTAAGGACTGTCAGTAATGCTGACAACCTTTAGTCACCTGAAGCTGAGCATTATTGGACAGTTTCAGACATGCAGTTGGACCACACGTTGGCATTTCCTGCAACTTTAGTATCTTTCTTTTACTCCAGTTGGAGGTGGGTACAAATCTGCATCTAGATGTCAGATTCCACATTTCTAATATTCCATACTAAACCTTACCTCTCCTATTAACTTCTTAGGGCATTAATAAGGGAATAGAGCTTCTTTTGGTCTGATTTCCAACTTGTTAATAGTATTATGTGCTAGTACTTATTCAAACAGAAGGTCCATCAAGCAGAAAGAATATCAAGGTTTTTAAAAAGACAGGCTTCTGAAACACAGCACCAACCTGATACAAAACAAGCATATTCTACCCATTCAGGTAACTCAAATAACACTATACCCAACAGAAAATAGCTTAAAAAGCGGAAGAGATGCTAAGGCTTTTTTCTACATCTTCAGTAACAGACAAGAAGCTAAACTACTTGTCAAAGTGTACACAGTTCTACTCTGACTTCCAAAGGAGAAAACAGTGTCATCTTTAGGCTGACTAAGCAAATGGACCCCAATTCATCTACTTTTTTTTTTCTGTTGTTGTTATATACGTGTTTGCCATTCTTTACAATAAATACCTCTAATTTTATAAGATGGTTTCAGTATTGCATTTTCATTCTCCTTCCGCCAAAAACTATGTAAAACTCAGAAGGAACGTGCAACACACTGACTTCCCATGCCCATTCATCACACTGCTCAAGTTCAGTGATGCAAATGTATTTCCCACTCGTTATCTGAAAGAAGCTCAACTCTGCCTCCTGCAGCAGCAATAGAATTAGCGACCGAATTCTGACTGCAGGACTTCTATGGATGACAGCAAAAAAAATTTCAGATCTTAGTTAGTCCTGCACTATTGTGTTTTGACAATGCATCTTTTGTCCCTAAACATCATTAGCGGTTATTAAATACAGCTGTCCAAAGACAATGTTCAGCTCTAGAAATATACAGCCACTTTGTGTGTGACCTATTTTTTGTGATTACTAGTAGGGACTGAGTCCTGCCCCAGTACAGGAACAAACTACTCCTCCCTAACCCCCTGCCATCACCACTAACAGAACACTGAACAATGAAGACCTATAATCGGATCCAGAAGTAAAGTAAGTAAAGGAGAAACATGATTTGAAATAAGAATTAAGGACTTTATGAATCCACGACAAAATGTAAGTGTTGGGATTGTTTCTACTATTCTCAAAAGCAGTATTGAAATGAAAGGAAAATATTTCCTTATCACATGGGGATAATATTGTTTAGTCGTGGTTCTAAAATCATATTAAATGGACCTAAAAAGCCTCTTCAAGTATTTTTTTTCTTGTGAATATCACCTAAATAAGTACTAGATCACATCAGTCAACAGGTAGAACTTATCGTGTGCTTTGGTATACATTTTGCTTCATCCAGAGCCTATGTTGCAGAACAGTTCTGAAGTAAGCCTATACATGCTCCATGTCCTGTTTTATCAACTGAATCAGGGGAAAACAAACAAACAGAAAAATAAAACCACAACCCTACGAAGGTGTTTTCAAATACTGATGGAAGCTTTGTAGACTCAGGACAGCATCACCCGCTTATTACCTGATCACGATCGCCCGCAAAACAGCAACTCTTCATGGTACACGAGTTAAAGTACCCTTGGTTGTCGAACTGGAAGACAGGCAGTCGGCAGTGGATATCGTAGAGGACGGGGGGAAGGCGCCGACGCAGGGCCAGCAGCTGGGTTCCATTGCTGTTGAAGCGGACACTCATGGCACTCTGAAGGGAGAGGTTTCCACCATAGCGCAGCAACGAACTGGGAAAAGACAGAGGAAATATGTCAGACGGGCTACACGGATTAACTGAACTGCTAAAAAACAGAATTCTAATGTTACCAAGTCATTTCAAGCTGACAAGCCCATAAATTCTATTCTTGTATAGTTTCTGCTTCGAAGCATCAATCCCTGAACAAACTTCATTCAAAGCCTAGATGACAAACTATCAAAATGATAAGACTATAAAGTCTCAGAATAGTGAAGCTAAGATTGTGAAGAGTTTTGTTAATAACAAATACATTTCCTGCCTGGGAGCGAAGTTCCACAGAGTAATTGTAAGCCTTTAAAAGGCTATTCTTGTACTTCTGGGACGTTGGCATCTAAAACCAACTCTACTCAGCTCTTTTTGTTCAGCTGGTACCCTAAACCAGCCAAGCCAAACTTTGTCTCTCTGCTCTGGCAATGGATGGCATTTTCTCCAAGCATAGATACTCCGACCATTATCTTACTTCCACTTCTATTTACAGCTCTACAAAACATCAAAGAATGTTTGAACTCTAAAATCACTTCCAGCTGTCTTAAATAAAAGGCCACCTTACTAACAAGTTATTGCAAGAAATGCTAAAATAAGACACTTAGCTAATCTCAGACTTGCTCCATGTACAAATATTGCCAAATAGGCAGGACAATTATGCTAACAGATGACACTATCACCTAAAAATCTCACATGGTTGAAATAGCTGGTTTCCTTATCCCATATAAGGTTGTATGACCAGAGCTGGAGTATCTGTATCAGTTCTTACTGACATACACAGCATAAAAATAAAGGGTCATAGTTTTCCATACTCTTTTTAGAACAGTAACAGAATATGGAATTTGACCCATCTGTGAGCTTCATGATGATCAAAGCACACCTGATATTTAACATGCATTCTAGAGGCTTTCTTGTCTTTTCAAAGACTTAATCCTTGTATTTGAAATCATCATGTGTATGGAGAGGGAGACAAACAAGGAGGATATTTTATCTGTGTTTTTTTTTTCTTTTATTATTATTTTTTTTATTTTTCCCCACACACAGACCACTGAAGCTTCCTTAAACCGTACTGGAACCAGACCTTTTATAAACAGGTTTTGAGCAGCCTCCATCAAATCTTGTGTAAAGAGCTGTGACTTTTATGCACCTTCTGGACCAGACAAGGCACGCCAGCACATAATTTGTAGATTCTAGAAGGAAGTTCATTCACTGGTTTTAATGCTTCGGACTTTCTGATGTAGCCCTCTGCCTCAACATTTGTGAAAAATGAGTCACTCCGTGTGTATGGGAAGCCACATTCCACACAGGTTGAAGCATGCATCACTACAGGAGATACTGTAAAGTTAAAAATCTATTGTTCCTAAGCCAGAGTTAAACAAAACCAAAAACAAAACAGGAGACTAGACTCCACATAACGAACGCCCTAGAAATACGCTGCTCCCACGCGCACAAACTTTGTGAGCTGAAGAGTCAAAGCCAAGGTGCCACGAAAGAACCAGAAGCCACATTTTCAAAACGAGCTCCAAAGAGCTTCAGGCTGGGCACCAAGAATTCTTAGCACCTTTTACTATGTTGTTTTTGAGCACTTAGGTATGTAGCTTCTTGATCAATCTAGATTTTGGCTTTGTGGAAACCAATTTCAAGTAAGATGTAAAAGAGCATTACACAAGACAGCTGTGCCAGCCTGCCAGCTTCTTGCACCTCCTTCCTCTTGTCCCTTAATTAGTCACTTGTGTCCATTGCTTATCTTGCTTATAAACAAACAAAAACCAACCTGCCCCCTCCACTCCACCCCACCACCACAAAAATATAAACTAAAATACAGCAGAAGAAATAAACCCACATTTTTTTTGGTTGAGAAAGGTCAGTTTTTCTATAAAAATATGAGTTTTCCACCACATGAGAACACTGTGATGCACATTGACCAACCAGATTTGATGGTAAGATGCAGGCCAGTGCTGCACCAAGACTAAGCCCCCTTCCCCATTACCAGTTCTCTTCCTGGGCCTGAACTGCAGCCCAGATCCTCTCGTGCCTGCAAGCGAGCATACCAGACACCCCATCCTTTCAAATCTCCAAGCAAAGTTTCCATGGTTACTATTATTATGCCCTGCCTGAAATATTTTGAGATTATGTTTTATAGTAATAGTAGTATAACATTAAACTAGCTTCCATTCTGCTTACAGATGTTTTCACTGGGCTCCTATGGCAGTCAAAGCTATCAAATAAAACACTTATTAGAGTTGAATTCTGTATCCTGTTTCAGTAACTTTAGTGAAACAAAGCTCTGAAAGAGTATTCTACTTATTAAATGAAGAAAAAGTAGAACTTCAGAAATTATGACCATGTACACAGATTAGAAGTCTAATATTAAGAAGCTGCATAGTTGAGCATCTCTCAAAAGCCTCACAGATTTGCCTGCTTCATATCTCTACTCCGTACCGTTCAGCCACACTTGAAATGGAAATACAGTTTGTGCTGTTCTTGACCATGACATTTAGCTCAAAGAAAAAATAATAAATAAAAATACCAGCAAAAAAAAGTGGGCTAAATTTGGCTGAAGGAGGAAGAAAGGCTACAATAGACATTTACCGTTCATATGGACTAGTGACCTATTCTATAAAGCATTTACCTTTTACAAACTATGAAAAGAGACATTGGGTAGTTAGGTGAGGATGAGAGAAAAACTGACAAAGCTCCCCAAGCATCTATTTCCTGATGGAAAGGACAAGGACAACAGGGAAGACGAAGACAACAGTAGTGTGAGGAGAGGAAAATTGTGCTTACGCCTGCTCAGCGTTAAAATGACTGCCCCCACTTTTCAGACTGCATCATGATGCTGCTCTGTACCTTCAGTCATTGCTACTTTAGGATTTTTTTCAGACAGGATTATGTGGGGCACTGCAGACATGCTTGGATGTGTTGCCCATGTTACAGCTGTCACTTCTGCCAGCTCCTTACTTCATGCTCCAGCAAACAAATTTCAGGATCACCACCTTGCAGTTCCTACAGCTTTACTGACGCGGCAGACTAAGACTAATACTCCCATCTCAAGCACCCAGACCACGACAGCTAAGGAGAAATCCAAGGGGGAACCCAAAAGGACATGCCTGAGCAAGATGGGCAGCACCCGCTTTTTGCCACAGGCATTATCGTCGTGCACCCAGACCCAGACTACGCCAGGAGTCAGACTGCTTCCAAACTTGGCTTGCCCAGGCAGCCGGGGAATGCTGGGGCTGCCTACCAGCTCTGGGAGCAACAGAGCCATACCCACTCCTGAGTTAAAAAAAAAAAAAAGTCATCTTGTATGATTAAGAGAAATATTTAGTCCACAGATGGAACATTACATCCAAACACACATGCTGGCGCTGGAGGGAGTAAATGGACAGTTATGTGCAATATGGTCATTTCCGTAGTTGGATATGCTGCATTCAGGCAGCGCTTGAGTGGTAGCTAAATACCAGCTCAGGCAAACAATGGAAGGCTTTCAATCCAAGAGCAGCACCACTAAAGTAAATAAATCCGCTTCTGCTGGCAGCTAGCGGGGTGAGGGAAGGAGTCGTCTCACTGCAGTGAGAATTTGCACCACTGAATCGCTTCCTCTGCAGGAAAAGACCATACCTGCAACAAATGTTTCCCTCCTGTTCCCTGCTATCTGAAGAAAAAAAGGTTGTTTCATCCTTTTTAGAAAAGTAAGCTGCCTGACTGGTAACATACGCTTAACCCAGACTACTCCCCAGTTTGCTTGACAGCAGACAGTGAGCACTAGAACTGAGAGAAGATCCGTGTCCTGGCAGAAGTAAAATAAAAGAGGCGTGTGTGACAGCATTAAATAGGAACATTTGAATAGTTTCTCTCGATAAGCTGTAAATCTGACAGTGAACTGCAGTACAGATACTGTCCTTGGGAAATGAGAGTCATCTAAGAGGGATAAGGAAGGAAGGAAGTGAGAAAGTACTGGTATCATAAACAGCAGTGTGTGAAACCAACATAAGGAAAGAATGACCTTAAAAGGGAAAAATGAATTGACTGCTTGTAACTAATACATGCGATTGCATACAGCCCTGTTTGTCAGCAGTTCTGTAACCACTAAATTGAGGAACTTCTAACTGTGCAGAAAGAACTGGCATAAAACTTGGCAAACAGAAATCTTGGCCTGGAAAACCACAGAAAAGTTCATTTATTTATTTATTTTTTTAAGAAAGTAATCCTGTGCATGTAAAAACACACAGCTCTTATTCAGTCTGGAGCAAACACTTCAGAAGAGCCAAATTTACCAATGATAGAAACGCAAGCAAGGTATCAATTAATATGCATGCTTTTTTTTTTTTTTTTCTGTTTTAAAGGAGATTAAAATTCTTACAGAAATCTCAAGGTATCTTCTTTAAAAAGCAGCAAAGTTGTGTAAAAAAGTGCCTGGAATTTCTCTTTAAGTATTGAGAAGTGTTAAAAAATCTAAATTAAGTCCATCAGTGTCTTACAAAAAAGAATACACAAGACATAGCCAACATTTTATTATTTCATAGTAATATGCTCCTCTTTCTAAATTGTCATCACTATTTGATTATCTCACTACTTGTACAAAAAATCTTCTGTAGATGAACGACATCCCTCAGAACATGAGATGGAAAATAAAGGGTATTTGTTTGAACTTCAAAGAACAACCAAATGAAGGCTGTGTATTGTTAGTAAAACTAAGTACCTTTGCTTTCCTTTGCAGAGGACAAACAAGTAAAATCACCTGCATACAACAAGACTGGAAAAGTAGGGAGTTCAGGGTGAAAATCCTGTAGTAGTTGTTTGTAGTAGTTCAGGGTGAAAATTCTGTATGTTCAAAGAACACGTCATTCTTTCTCACCTTTACTGTTAGGCTCAGGAACATGCACGTTAGAAGAAAGATCAATTCCCAACATTAATAATCTTTTGTGCTTGACAAACTCTGAAGTGAACAGAAGCTTGATCTTTCCCTCCAAGCCAGGAAGGCTATATTATATATATATATATATACACACACACATATATATATATATATATTTTACACATTATACATATATATAATTTATTTTTTAAAATGACAGATTCTTATCTGATAATTGACTTCAGAATCTGGAGCCTTAATATCATCTGACATCACCAGATTTCAGTACCCAGGACAACCAGACCTTGTAACAGCAAAGGCTCACATGGCTTAGCCCTTATGATCTAATTGAGGTGCTGAATGCTAATATTGCTTCACCAGTGATCGTGGGCAGTTCTCCAGAAAGCACTGTTATGTTTTCCTTTACCTTTGCTCACAGGAAAAACAAAAAACAAACAAGAAAACACCCACCTATAAAATGTCATTATTTGACAGAGCAGAGGCCCGAAGTGTACCAAACTCCTTCCCTCCTCTGCATCACTTACATCCTTCTAGGGTTTAAGGCTATTATGGCAATTAAGCGTTAGGAAATGACAACAATGAAAAAACAACCCTATTTATTTGAATGTTTCACATCCTCCTTCAGCTCTACTCAATGTTTGTTTTAGTCTTATTACAGACCTGTTCCCAAACATTCTCACCAGCCCAGCCTTGCCCTCACTACAGCTCTGAGTCAGCAGGCACAAGTGCCCTGTTCTCACTCTGCCTGAATTATCTAGGTGTTACTATCAAGTAAGTAATAAACGAGATCTACTAGATAGTGAAATGGTTTTGCAAGAAGAGGGAAAAAAAACATTTAGTCGGATTTTAAAAAGCAAAATAAAAGTAGAGAATGCAAAGTAAAGAGTAACTGTCCACTAACCACAAGCAAACTAGCTAAACGAGCTCATCATTTTTCTCCTTCTCTAATCTCTAAATTCTAAAGTCAGTCTATTACTCATCGTGTTCAGAAATAGCACCTTGAAGGATGGAGTACAGACTGCGGGAGAGAACACTGCTCAGATGAAGGCAGTAAACCAAAAAGGAGTGGGTTCCATCAGATAACCAGACAGAGAAGATGCAAGTACGGCCAGACGTGGCAAGGGAAGATGACCTCGAGGCCAAACGAAGGAACAATAGTTGTTTCCAAAACAAAGCACACATCAAAGTCAGTGTAACACAAAGTACACAGCTGCCAGAGAAAGTTACCTCAGGAAGATAATCTGAGTGCAAAAGAGAGTAATTCCTCATTAAGAGTTACTCCATATTTATACCTTAGGGCCTACACAAGACCAGTCCCTCATCCTTTATAGGACTGCGTTATTGATTTTTTCCCCTGTGCGTTTTCCTGTACTGTGTTTCATGTATTGCATTAAAGCTGAACAACATCAGCTACAGATTTGCTTCCTCATCCAATAAAAACATGTTTATAGCCACTCAGTTTTCTGCAGCGAAGCTGCTCCAAGTGCAAAGTCTTCACCTGACCTGGGGCAATCCCAAGCACAAATACAGTCTGGGCAGAGAACAGCTTGAGAGCAGCCCTGAGGAGAAGGACCTGGAGTGTTAGTTGCTGAGAAGCTCAACATAAGCCAGCGACGTGCACTTGCAGCCCAGAAAGCCAGACGTATCCTGGGCTGCACCAAAAGCAGCGTGGCCAGCAGGGTGAGGGAGGCCGCTCTCCCCCTCTGTTCCACCTGGAGCACTGCCTTCAGCTCTGGGGCCTTCCTTTCTTCTGAGAGAAAAAGTGGCAGGATCTAAGGTGCTCCCTGCAGAAGCACCATCCAGTCTTGAAACAAAGCTTTTGCCTTCCAGTACGTACAAGAAGAATGCAAACTGGCACATAAACCTACCTAAATGTAACTCTAACCACAGCTCTGGTCCCATCAAGTTGTTCCACCACAGCTTCCTATGAATTTATGTTTCAACAACTAATTCCCATGTCTTACAACAGGGTTGAACCAAGGCGTGTGTACATTTAAAACAGGCACCAAGTGAGGGAGGCCTTCTTCATACCGTACTGTCCTAGTTAACTCTTAAGTAAGATTATGTCAGATAAAGGTGGGAAAGAGTACCAGGCAGTATCCAGCAGACTTGCACACTTACTGAAAGTGCTTCTAGACTAGGTGTTATTTGGCACTCATGCCAGCAAAGATTGCTTACTTCAGAATAAAAATATTTAGCATTAAATTCACTGATTTACATCTCTTGCAACTTTAGAGTAGCACCTCTGTCCTTAAAAGATAAAGAAGCACCAACCACAAAGAAAGAGTCCATATGCAGCAAAGTGCTCTGCCCAGCAGAAATACAGCTTGTATAAAGCCTTAATGGTTGTAACCATCTCTCTGTGCCCAAAGTCAGAAAGGTTTATTTGAAAGCACTCCCTTTTTTCTTCAGTGGCTCTCATCTCAGAGATGTCATTTGATTTTGGCTAAAACCTGTGGCAAACAGTTTGTGAATTTATTTATGGTTGCAATGAAGAAAACACATCCAATGCACATTCCACAAAAATACCACCCCTCACCATAACCATTTGACGGTTCCTTCAACATAGCCTAAAGATTTCCATAAAAGGATAATTATCCGTAAACATCAACAAAAAAAAAAAATCACTGTCTATAACAAAAAGAAATGGTTAATAATGGAAACAAATAGGGAAAAAAATATCTAAGCTTATATTCTGTGCCATGTGAGGCAAATATACCAAATCAGAACTGGGTCAGGAGAGAGCCTCAAATTCTAGGTTGAGACAAACATCATTTGAGGTGTCTCAATACTGCAAAACAGATGAGGATGCTACCAGTATGGGGGGTGAGGGGAGTTGTATTTCCTGAGCAGTGAGAGAGGATAAATAATTATTTAAATTATTTTAAGTGGTATGGTTGACCTATACTGGTGAGTGCCTAAGCTGCATTTAAAATTTATGTTGCAACCTAGCTAAATGAGTTATTTTAAACAGCATAAAAATAGTCAAAATTCACAACAAATAGTTCTACTAGAAGGGAAAGAAATGACCTGATGATACACACATTTTTCCTTCACTCATTAATGCAGTGCTCTGCTCAGAGGAGGACTAGCAGAGGTCTCAAAACAGAAACACACAGCACATTTTTATTGCACTGAAATAATTAAAACTGGTAGTTGGAGATTCAGTGATACAGAGGAATTTCTTCTCCATCTGCAGGGGCTTTGATAATCCTAAACCATGTGCATTACAACTGATTAGTAGTATCACAGGCTTCCTTGCTTTATATGCAGGGTCAAAATGCAAAACAGTCATAGAAAAACCTTAAATCTTCTCATATTCCTGGCATCTCACTCCTGCAGACCTCATGTATCATCATATCAAAAACCTGTAGGGATGAAATAATTACAACCAAAGATGCTACTTTGAAAGAAAATTTCCAGTCCACCAATTCTAGCCTCTGAACAGTCCCAGCCTCACTAAATTTGTTGTCAAAAGCAAACCCTGTGGCTACCCTGTGGACAAATATCCCATGCAACACAACCATGAACAGTGCTGGACCCCACACTTGTAATTCCAGGAGCTCGGTATATTTCAGTCAACACACCAGACATCCTGGTAACACAGAGATAAAACTAGGTGACAGCTACTTGTTAGAGAGAAATCAGGAAGGTAACCTGGAAAGCATAGCATGCAGCGTGTACATGAGCATTCCTCAGAAAAGAACTGCTACATTTGTTCTTCTGGCATCATCTTTAAGGATCAAATAACAGGGCCAGGTATGAGCCTAGAAACTAAAACTGATAACTGCTGGAGATCTGTATCTATGGACTCAGCTATGATGCTAGCTAAGGACCTTTAAAATCTTCCCTGCTGCCACACAGGTTCTCCATAGCCCTCTCTGTTTCACAGGCTATAAATATCACCACCTGTGGCACAGGCAGAGCTGAAAATACTCATCCATCTCCCTTTCCTCCCTCCTCCTCATCCACCACCAGAATAAACCACGCCTCTATTCAGAGGTACTACCTCGCCCTCTCCTGCAAAGATGCTCTGCCTGATGTGCATTTAACTCACCCTGCCTCTAGTCCTGACAGCTGCCACTTCTATTTCACACCTGACAAAGGACTTGTGAACTTCAAAGACCATCACACTTTTTCAGTTACATGTCAGTATGTCAATCCAACATTAATCACCTGCAGGACTTCTGCATCCTTAGATTTTGATGGATAGAGAGATATTCCATACTCCATACAAAGAAGTTATGTTTTAACCTAATAAAGCTATTAGCACAGAGATAACGTCTGAATATAATCAGAAATTTTATATCCATAACGAATAGACTCGTTCTCATCATCTCTACTATTCACTGGGCCCTTCCTGAAAAAAAAACAGGGGGAAAAAAGAAAAGGAGACAGGCATGGAGTGGAAAAAGGAAGAACACAAGAGTACTTAAAAATATCTGGAGTCACATAGTCGTTGGTTGAAATACATAAGTAAACTGACTTGCTGAGTTGCCCCCAGCAGTTCTGTAACAATACAGATCCACAATACATTTTTTCTGCAAACAGTTTGTGATGCACAGAACTGCCTTTTTTGCCTACCTAAAACAGGCACAGCTTCTAGGCTCCATCTAGCGTTGCAAGTGCCTTACAACAGCCTCCTCACTAATCGAGAACATATTTAAGCTTCTCACCACGCTATTTTTAAAGAAGAAACAAAACAGCTGGTTGTGGTTTAACATCCATCTGAACAAAAGACAGTATTAATACACTAAAAAAAATGAAAAATTAGTTCCAGAATCACCAGCCAACTCGTAATCATGCTGGATTTCTATTAGTTCTGTTTTAAGAGTGCCTCCTATGCTACCTTTGATGAGCCAACCCATTGCATTTAGATCTTATTAGCAGGCTTGTGAAGGGGGGTGGTAGGACTCAGTTGCTGCAGCGAGAAAAAAGTTGCTGAGACAGAAGAGGAGATACCAAGCTGTGAATGAACTCTGAAAAAAAGCAAAATGAATCAGTCTCTGTATCTCAAAGAGCAAGAGCAATCAAATTATGATTATTTGAAGTGAGCTGAACTTTTCACAAGTCAGAGCTGTGTAATTGCCCCTAAATGATCCTGTGCACACCAAGAAAAACTCTCTTTTCAACTACCTTCTTCACTGTTGTAGCTGAATAGTGGTTGAACTTGAAGCACTCCCAGCTTCCCATCAGAAAGTTAACCACTTCCTTAGTATATGACTAAACTCTACTCTTAATCAGGACATTTTTTTCCCCTAGCCCTAAGAATACTTTATTTATAATTTGTAGAAGGTGTTTAGAGCTGCCTGAAAAAGCAGATAAAACCAACTCTCCTGGCTGGAGGCATATAACAGCTGGCAAGAAGCCACGCTCCTGTAACTCAAGTCGAAAAGAACTGTGTATTTTGGAGAAAAATCCTCAGATTTTTGAGGATAGATAAGTAGATACAGCTCATTTGTTTCTAACAAATGGTGAAATCTGTATCCAAAGTCACTAATCTCCTCGTTTATCATCGCTCCATTCAATATTTTGAATCACCACAGAATACTATTAACTTGACAATTTTGACATACTGACGCCTTCCCTAATAAGGTTACAAAAAGGAATTGAAAATAAGACCCTTAGCGACAGTGCTTATACCACAGTGATCCGTTCAGCACTAAGTTGTGGCTACCCTTGCATTTGTGTTCAGTTAGAATGGTGGTGGAAGAATACAAATGAGAAGAGGGGAAGAGGGTTTTTAGTGTTTGGATTTTTGAGGTGACATTCCTTGGAGCAATGCTGCTAAGTAGCTATATTGCAATCCTATCCACGTGGCATCAAGGGGCTATTTGTGGATGTTAATTTACTTTTGGTTACAGTAAGTGGAGAAGAGAAACTCTGGTCTCTTCCCACTTCCAGGTGCATGATCCTACTGTTGCGAAACTGTTGCAGAAAGTCATTAAAATGCGATTATACAGTCACTAGTTACATAAATGGAGTGATCGGTATGGATGCCAGGTTTTGTAAGCTACAAGAATTTTGAGCTTCAAGGTCTTTAAGAGCACTTTTACTCCTCTAAATTGAATAGAAAACCTTTTAAAACGTTTTTTATTCTGTCTTTAAGACACTAAATCTGAGTTTTCAGAAGCACCAATTAGACACAGTTTGAGTTGATTAAATGTTTTGACCAAGTTGAGCTTCCAGAAATGGTGACCTTTGGAGACAATTAAATTCAATGCCCCTGAAAATTTAGAGCTTTTAGTTTAAAACTGCAGTCAGTTAGCTGTATTTTATCAGCTACCATACAAGTTATGAAGCTAATGGCAAACCATTATTTTTCTGACAATGCATCATATCTAACTGACCAATATTAAACTGTATCTCACTTGAGGAGCCTTTGCAGATTAAAACCAGAAATTTTACATTAAGCCTGATTCCCTTCCAATGAATGAAGGCCAGCTGAATCCTGTGGGATCAACAAACCTCCCCTGGCTTGAAGAATATCTGAAGAGTATTCTTGTGTCACTGCTGTTGGCTGTAATACATGCGAAGTGAAGGTGTTGCTAGCTACAGTGCTACTATTGGCCCCAAACAGCTGGTGTTCAGACTTCCAGGCTTTTGATTTGCTTTCTGGATTTTGCAGGGGAGCAGCAGCAGGATTCCCCTGAACAGTCTGTAGTTATAAGGAAAACCAAGTAGTGCCTGCATCAACTTAACCCTGCTCCATCTGATACCTGACAGATGGAACAGTAGTTTTGGGAAATGAGAGCTGCATCATCAGTTTAAATGAAGTGCTTCACTAGCAGCAAATTAACTACTTATACCCATTACACCTTTCTTGTAGCAGAGTGCTGCAGACATACGTAAGCCACTGGAAGTTACTATTTTGGCAATCCGCAGCAAATTTGTAGGCATGTACACTTCCTCCCCTTCTTTTTAGCCACTTAGCCTCTGATCATAACCCCACTACTACACACTAGGACAAAACACCCAAAGTTTACCTGACCTAGGTCATTTCTGCTAGCACCACAGGCAGAAGGATAGGATAGGACTGAAACGTTCCCACAATGGTCACAGTATTGTGAAGGATTAATCTGGCACTGAAAAAACATGGAATTTCCCTTAACAGCTTGGAGCATAAAATAGATTCCCCCACAAATGAGATTCATGCACAGAATAGAAATAAGAAGATAGTCATGGGAAGGGATAGATATACCTAGCAATTTTACACTATCATTATATACTGCTGTACTCAACAATCCCAGCAAGTTAATACTTCTACGCTGCATCCCAGCAAAGCCTCTATTCCCTTTATCCTTCTCACACCTCATACAGTGTTACATTTTCTTGGATCCCGATAACAGCATCAAAGAAAGAAACCCGCAGAGAAGCAAGAATTTCCACCATTAGCAGAGCCTTGACAATGAGAAAAGCAGCTGATGGGGTTACCCTCCTTGCTGTGCTGCTGTTCTGCCATGCAATTATAGAGGCAGCTTCCTGTGTATCCCGAGATTATGGAGAACCTCAAGGCTCTTTAACGCCTTCTCCCTATAAAATTTCTTAACAGCCAAAAGGGTTTTGGAACACATCTTACCTGAAACTATCCTTTGCATCTTTTTAGTATTAATACAAATAGGGAAAATAGACAGAAATTCACTCACGTACCAACTTCAGTACTATGTAAAGTCTAATACTGTACTTACAGCACTATGTGGATTATTTCACTCTTAAGAGATTTTTTTTTTAAATACAAATATATTTAAATTCAATGTATTTTCTCTGGAAGACACTAGAAAAAACTAAAACCCACTGACAAAAACCTGAAGTTTGTTTTCCATTTTTCATAGCGTTTGGAACGAGGATTATATCTTAACTGATCTATACATTAATAGAATTGTTTCCTTATAATACGAAGTGGATTGGCCTCAAATATGTTGACAGTAAAGTTATGTATTTCCAGATCATTAAACTAGATCTCTCAAGACAAGTGGAAGCTTTGGCAAATGCTTTGGAACTCTTAGAAAAAAGTAAGATGCTAAAAATCTGGTTTAATTTGGTTAAATCTGACTGACTCTGGCTTTGGCAGCCCACCAGCACAACACAGACATCTCACTCTGAAGATTTCTCTTTCTTGAGAGTTTCTTGGTAACAAACTGTAGTAGCACCAGAGTGCTTTAGGCCATTTTCTTTCCTACCACCAAGAATACCCTCTTTAACATGCTTTGGGCATACCTCTGGTCATGCCAAGGAAGAAAGTTGACTGCTGTCCTGGAAAGTGACAGCTGAAAGCAGACTGCTTTCACTGCATTCATTTAACCTTACAGCTTCCTCAGTCCAAGTCTGAGGTTCTAAGTATCATCTACTCTAAGACGGGCAGGGTTGTCCCTTACTGTTCTCTTTCCTGTTTCTGAGCCCTCTAGGAGGAACTGGCTTCAGGCAGAAAACATGCACCTGTTATACGCCATACAGCACATCTACTTTGTAGGTGCAAATGCTGTAAGACTTCAGTGCTTAAGGATCAGCTGCATGTTATACACAGTGCACATCCACCGGTACAGTGAGGATGTTGTAAGCGTTCCCTTACACATGGAAAAAGTGGCGTGGCCTACCCACCCAGGAACTTCAGCACTATTATTGCAAGGTATGATGTTTCACCACCGCTATTTAGCTTTTTAATTGGAAAGATTTACTTTGATCAGATTAGAACCAGAAGAGGGTAGCTCTTGTCCATCAGATAAGTGTACAAGCTTCCACCCATTTAATTCATTCAAGGCCTTCAGTCAAGTTATAACATAAGGCACCCTTTCCCTTCCCCTTTCATCATTTAAAGAAAAGACTTTGGAATTCAGATTTATCAAAAGTTATCAAGTCATTCACATACTGGTTCTAAACCTGATGAAATACAAAATACTTGCTAAGAAGCATTACCAATGAAATTATGCTATAGCTATTTTGTATTCGGCATCAGAAAGAACAATGCCACAGTAGAAGTAAAATCTGTGTCCTTAAATGCGTGCGCACAGACCGTCCCATACACACACAATGGCCCCCAACAAGCATTTCGCCTTGGAGTTAAAACTGAGGAAGAAGGCGTGATAGCATCTAGACAGGAGATCTTCAGGGTTTCTATGACCTGACATCTGCTACCACACCCAAACAATAACTTATCAACCCTTTTTAATATTTAAGCTGAGAAACTTTTGGATAATCAAAGTCTTAACGAGAATAACAAAAGTATCAGACAGCAGCTATTACAATTTGTGGGAGAAGAATTCCTTTCACTAGTGATCTGCTTCTGCATTTATCAGAGGCAATACCTGCATCCTTTGTAGTAGGTACTTCCTCTCTCCATTCCCTTTAACCTTTCCAGTCACGTGTATCATTCCATTTCACTTTGCTGCCCAAACGAAAGACCTCACCTAAATTTTGCATCTGTGGATAATTTCTATTAAACATAAGCTATAGCACTATTCCAACATAATTCTATGTTTGTACTCTGAGAGCAAATGTGTGAAAAGTGTTTTGGCATAACTCCCCTTCAAAATGAGAGCAACCTTAACCTGTGGAAGTTCTTAAATCACAAAGTTGAGGCACAAGCAAAAAAAATCCTTTGTACTGTTCCAGGAACAGTACAAAGCTAGCTACCTTGTAAACAGGACACCAAGTTTATGCATATTAGTTCATAAGGAAAAAAACAGCATGAATGCAAATTAAAATGATAGAAACTTTATGGATACAAACAATAAGGTTTTGTTTTGTTTTAAGAAAGAAATAAACCTAACAACTTGAATTTCTCTCCTTCTCTTCGGGGAGTGATGAACAGTTTGCTGTCAGAAAGCTACTTCCTAAGACCTACACAAAGGGTTTGACAGGGATAAGAGGAAAGTGTCTAGGCTATCTTCTAACTCCCTTCCGGTTTATTTTATTCAATCCTAAATGCAATAGCAGAATTTACAACAGCTGCCAACAAGGGCTCTGGCAAAATTTACAAACATGAGAGAGTTCTAAAGCCATGAGCATCAGCAAGCAAATACCAATTCAAATGTAAAAGCAAAAGGCAATTCAAACCAGTAATGTTTACAACTTAAGAATAATAAGCCCCCTTGAAATTCTAATTTGGTTGCTATTATAGGGGATGTTTAAACATTTTGATTTTTTTTTCAGCCAGTTATAATTAACTCCAAATGATATTGGTTTTTTTTTCTGTATGTACAATACAAAGCCAAGAAGTATTTTTAGTGATATGCATCTTCTCAATATTCCGAGAAATTTGTTGATAAAGGGAGTGTATGTTATGGAAGATTTTAAATAACTGAGGCTACTGTATCATAAAACAACTACTATCTCTTTCCTCCTCTTCTCTTTCCTCCTCTTTTCACTTCCTTTGTAATTATTCTGTTTCCATTTATAACTGGAAATGTGGAAATAAAAGCTGGAGATAAAACGGATAAACATTTTCTTGTAATGTTCAACTTTTTTACTAATAGTTATGAAGAAAAAAGGAAATTGTTTTCAAAACTTTAAAGACAAAAAAAAAAGAAAAGAAAAACCTCCAACAGAAGCTTAACCTCTCATTCATTTAAAATTCTGGTATCTGGTATTGCATAAGCAAATTTTAGAACCCAGTCCAGTTAGTAGCACTCCGTACTGCAAACTTATCTCTTGTCAATTTGTTTAAAAACCTATGCAATCATGGGGGCACATCATTTAGCCAAGCTGACTCTCCATCTAGGAAGTCATAAAATGCTGAGTAAAAAGCAGACTTGACCAGCCACTGAAAACTAAGCTGGGTAGAAAAAAAAAATTAAAAAAAAAAATTGTAAAAGGGGTGGTGCCCCCACCATGTTTTTTTCCAGTTTTAGTAGAAAAATGTTACATGTAATGATGAGATCTTGACAACATCAAGACATCTGTCTTCATCCTGCAGTGGTGCAGCCAAGCAGACTTTCACAATGTCACTTACCTTAACACTGGAAAAATCTAGCCCCACTTTGAATCAAATTAGATAGTATGTGTAAAGAAGGGTAATTATGCAAAATAATTTAATTCAGCATTACTAACATTGCTGTTAACTTGATTCTGCATCTTCTCTTCCCATTACATGCTCTGACTTAAAAGGAGTGGCATGCCATCACTTCTCAAGAGAAAGAAATCACACAGCCTAAGACCAGGAGAGACAGATCTTACCTCTGAGGTTTACGAATATCCCAGAGTCCCACACCTTCCTTAGAGTTGGCTGTAGCCAGCAATCTGGGTTCTACCGGATTAAACATCACACTGTGAAAGGCTGATGGGTAGTGTGCCAAGCAGAAGGGCTCTGTTGAAAAAGTTGTGATTTCAGACATAAGAACAAACAAAGCGTACAACTGTTTGATGCAATGAGTTTGGCAGCTTAATATGGAAACAGCATAACAAGATTTGAAGATATGGAGACATGTTCAAACCGTTTCTAGAGCTGACACATCCAAAGCAATATAAAAACCTGAAGTTTTAGAACCCACCCACACATACGTTAACTTTGTCTAAATATGGAAAAAGGATAGAAACTGCATTTCAAGACTTCATTTTGCTTATGGAAGGTTATCAGAGTATAAAACTAGGCACTTGCAAACCAAATGGTCATCTAATAAGGGCCACAGGGAGGACTTCTGAAGGCTTACTAGCAAAGACCACGTCTGAAGCCTCCACAGCCACTGATGATCATCCAAACTGTAAATGTAGCAATGACTGCTTACACTGGAGAATATTATTACACAGAGTGAGAGAAGCTTGTATGGAACTCAGCTCTAAAAGCAATCTACCATCCCTGGGGAAAACAAAGCCTCTTAAAAGTGTTATTCAGCAACTGTATAAGTATACAAGAAAGGGGGCTTCTCTTATATAAAAACATTAGCAGTTACCTTTTGCTATTCATACACACAGTTAAAAAACAAACAAACATGCTCATCCAGGCTCTCTTCCTCTCATCTCGATTAGGATGAGACAAGCAAGGCTGTGCTTGGCCTGGTACCCTGCCCTATTCATTCCATCACAACATTGCCTCCATGAAGAATGGGAAAGAGCCTTCACTTCGTCATCCTTCTCTCTCTTTCTGCTAGCTTTATGGCTTTAGGCACAGCCGAAGTCTCTGGTGTGTATGTTTCGTGGCACACTGCCATTCTGTCACGCAACTAGGAAACAAGATTATGCCAGACTTCGCCATTCACTGATGCAACCACCGCATTGCTCACGTGTCTGGGAGACAGCTGCTGCCCTTCTTTGGGACACTGTGTGCAGGCACCTTTAACCTTGCACGCACCTCCAAACATCCTTCATTTTCTTTCCTTATATCCCTCATTAAGACATACAATACTCTCAAATTCACAACACCTGAAACTACTGCCTATCGAACAACTGAGACAGAATTAACACGTACCTGTCCTGCCCCCATCTGTTTCCTCCCCTTGCTTTATTACAAGCTTAAGGCAGGGACATTTCTTTTCAGTATTCATTTAGCAGACATCAAAACAATGGTCTCAGACCACAGCTGAAGCTCCCTGGTGCTCTTAATTATCTATAGGAGGTAGAGGTGAGGGGAAGAACAGGAGCAAACTTTTGTTCTGCCAGCCTGCTCAAAGACTTCAGGAGATGGCTGTTGGTTTTATAGCAGTTCCAAATAAGGTTTAATATCAACACCGACCTTCTACATTAGCATCACCAAATTGGATCCCTGCTGACATGTTGCTAAAATGGCAGCCCCCACTGGAAAGCAATGGCACGTATTAGCTGAGTAGAGACTGAAGCAACACATGATTGCCAAATAAATGAGTTGGTTTGGTTATTTTAAACTGAACTTTAAATTTGTGCATGCTTGCTTAGTGAAGTCATTGTCACTAATTACTGGTGTCTTCCTTCACACCTGTATTATACACAGCCCGGAATCACAGTGTTCTTCTAAGATTTTGAAAGTTGCCTTTCAGTCTGTCAAATTAAAGACTGATTACAGCAGCCAAACTAATGAGGCACAAAGTCACTAATGAAAAATAGGGGGCTTGCTTTTGTTATTATTCTTTATGCTCATTTCACAACTGTAGCTCTTAAACACCAGGGGACGAAAATGCTCCTCAAAGGAAAGTTCAACAGAGTCTCTTCCATAAATTAAATGCAGGTTTATAAAAGCGACTGCTTACGTCACTCAGCAGAGGAACACAGGGATGGACGTAATGTGCTATTTTGAACTAGGAGCTTATTTGCAAGATCCTAACGTATTAGCCAGCGTAACTAACTACACTCACACCGGCATGCACAGCGTGCATTCCCATGACAACACCACTGCAGACAAGGAGATTACCCCAGTGACAGACATCTTCCTGTAGGAAATACTGGCAGGGCTCACCTCTAACTGCTGACCTGGGGCTCCCATCCTAAATAACTGTACAAAAGCTCTTTGTTTAAAATTCAGGGAACCTACGACACTACTCCAAAGAACCCCACACATACCACAGCTAAACCTTCTTCATCCTATTTTCACTGGTGCAGACTTCTCATTCAAAGACTTAGTAAGGCAGTACCAAGGTTTAATTGCATCTTTTTATATAATTTTAGAAGCTTTGATAAGATTGGACATCAGCTTAGGATACTGAACAAGTTCATACAGATGCATTTAAGCAGTGACCACTTCCACCAACTGTTGACATCCAGTCACCAAAGGTAGCTCTCCTAACAGAGATCTTTATGGTGCAGAGTTCAGGAAAAGGCCGTAAGTGAACATTTTGCCATTTCTAATTTGGAAGTCATATTTATTCAGTGTCTGGTCTAATCACTTGGATATTATGAAAACAGAAAAACAGGGTTGAAATGAGACTTGGATTTACTAAAGATAGAATCATCACATCAGATTAATTTGATCGCTTTCCTTTATAAAAGTAGTGAACTTATTATTCAGGGGAAATGTGGCAGAACTAATCAGGACTAATTTGACTTGTGGCATAGTATAAAGTTTAGCTACAGGCAGCTGGGATTAGCAAAGGGAGTTGGAAGTTGCATGGTAGGCAAGAAACTGGCTGGCGGGAAGACAATAGTTCCCTGTACTAGTAAGGGACTTCTGAGCAAGAGTAACATCAGTAATGAGTTTCTCAAGGACTGATCCAGAGAAGAGACATTATGGACATTTTTATTAAAGTCAGTTTCACACCTACACTGAACGTGTTCGCTGTTTTTTTTTTTTTGAACGTATTAATATTTTAATAAAATTACCAGATGGGACAGAGATAAAGGATACCACAACTGCACAAGAGAATCAAAATTCACATTAAGACTTAAGACTACTGAAAATTGAATGCAGTGCTATTAGATTTAATTTTTATTTATACAAAGGCAATATGCCTGATGTAGGAAGGTATCAATAAGCAATCCACTCTGGGTATTCTGGGGTGGGGGTCATCAAGACAGACCTAGTTCTGGTCATGCTCGTTCAATAGGAGCCACTAGTGTCATAAGGGCTAAAAGATTGCTAAAAGACTAGAAGTTATGTCTTGTTTCAGCATTTGTTTCCTAGGCAAAAAGGGATAGAATTGCAATCTAGAAATGTTATCAAGCTCACTAGATATGGAAAAAAGCTAATTCAGTTAAACTGCAACTTTGATCCATTAATGAATGTGTACAAATTGCCACAAACAACTTTACTGTAAAACCAACAGAACCTATGAATTGATGCAGTTGCATTTAATCAGCTTACAAAAGAGATGCAACTCCATTTCAGCTATGATGGAAGGGAACCACATTCAGTACTCACGCAGACTGCTCAGTTTTAAGTTATCAGCTTTGTGTTCTTTAGGATGGGGTGAATGCATAACTTAATTTACTGAAGTATTCCTGACGTACTTCTAGATTAAAATTCAGTTACTGAAGTATTCCTCTCCAAAATATAAGTACAGTTCTAAACTGAAATTCTCCAGGAGAAAAACAATGACAACAACAAAAAAAAAAACCCACAGCCACCCAGATTGCAAGTGTTTCGATTTAGAAAACAAAGATTGAAGTAATAATTTAGCGTCTTCCCTGTTATCTCATAAAGGATCTAAGTTTCCATATAAATGCAAGAAATCTTTTTTTTTCCCAGTCAGATAAATTGATTTTGCTCTCTCATTTCGAGTCCACACTTCACAAGAGAACCAGAAAACATTATGCATAAGAACAATTACCAGTGTCACAGGGAAATACATAGTTCGCTTTGGAAAATTTTTTCAATCAAAATAGCTTCCTAAACTTCCAGACAAACTTTTATCTCAGGCTATATGCAAAAACAGTGTTTTAAAAGAAACATCTAATCCACATTCCTAATTGGTTTAAAGTTTATCAAGACGTTTTTATTGAAGAAACGTGTCCTCCACTGTTTCTTTAACTCAAGTTAAAACCTATTCCATACCAGGTTCTATGCTACCCGGGGCTATATGCAGGTACTTTTTGAAACCTTTCAAGACAGTAACAGAGAACGGTAAAGACCAGGGCTTGCCTATTACAGTCCATAAGAATTAGCCATCATTTTCACCCTTCTCCAACATTCCCCGTTTTGATTGTCCAGATAAACATAGCTTTTGCATTCCCTGGCTTGCCCATAGCCCAAATTCTTCCTAAAATAATGATCTTTCCATCTGGAGATCTTACCTCCATGGGAAGATTCTCGGATGTCCCAAATAAGAACACGACCATCATCGGATGAACTGGCAAAGATGTTATCATTTACTGGGCTCACTGAAAGGCCATATACTGCATCTTCATGGGCAAACACATCCAACGTCTCAGTGCTGGAAGAAAGACACCCTATTATCCTTCCTTCTTTTGCTACTGTTTTAAAAAGCAAATATCTACAGCTTTATCTATGTGGTAATATTAATGACAAGGTTAACGTATCTTTCTAACAAGCCCCTTGTATTTAATTGGAATAAAACAAAAAAAAACCCACACCACCACCAACCACATGTATAGTGACCAAGATGCCATTCTACAGTTACGCTTGGGAGGAGGTGATTGGAAAGGAAAAGAGGTCTGGGGACCTGCAGACCAAGTTATAGTACTTAGTCTGAAAACAAGATACATGTAGATTCATTAATACAGGCTTCTTTAAGTTCAGCTGAAGCACATCAAAGAGCAACATTCCATCTGGCTATATTTTAGGTTTTCTTGGTTCTCAAGGACAAACCAGAACTACAATTTCTCACTCCCCCCGTCCCCCCCCCGTCCCCTCCCCCCATGTAGAAAAAGCAGCAAAAGAAAACAAAATAAAGGAAGTCCCCTAAGTGTCTAGGCCTCAGACACGGCACAGCTACAAAAAAATAAAAAAAAATATAATAATAAAAAAAAAAAAAAATCACCCACACCACTTTTCCCAACCTTTTATATCACCTTAATTAGGCAGAAAGAGTGGCATGGAGAGCCCAAAAGTTGAAATACTAAGACAGAGATTTTAATATTGTTATATTCCTTTGGTAAAACCCTTTAAATAAGATTTAAATTTCCCTGCAGAAATAAACTGTCCTTGCTTAAATCTATAAAAGCACAGACCAAAATTTTACATTTAAATTTTCTACTTCAAAAGTAAGAAGCAAAAAAGACATGGTATGCTATCTAGAGAGCTCCAATCAAATATATTACCACTACTATATTAATTAGATTTTGAATAACAGCCTAATCTTGGTTAATCAAAGCCCAACTCTCAACTATTTTGCAGGTTAGTTTTTTAAAAAAAGTTGTAAAATAAATATGCTTCACATCAGCATGGAGAATCAAGAAGCTGTGAGCCAAAGTTTTAAAAGGTAACTGGCGCTTGGCCACATAAATATCTTAAATACACCTATGTGAGTGTTTTGGGAAAAAAAAAATAATCCCACACAAACAAAAATCCCACACAAAACAGAGCCTGTAAGTGCCAGAATAATCTGGCTCTGAATCTTCCCAAAACCTAATATGCTGCCTGCAGGAGAGCATATGTATTTAATAATCCCTCTTGTTCACAAGATCAAAATGATGCAGAAACCAAGTACTTTAAAAAATAAATAAATGGGGTGATGGGGAATACTTCATTCCAGATATGAGTTTAGATAAATAAAAAACATGTTTCAGGATTAAATCAGACTGTTCTCTTCTCCCAGACCATTAAGTTAAAACAAAATTGCCTCCAATGAGTTGGTATTAAGAGAGTTCACGAAGCAGTGGAAACACAAACTGCGTATTTACCTTTCAACATCATGGAGTATAACTTGCTCATCATTGCCTAAAAAGAAAAATATAAACATTTAACATCGTGTTCCAGTGGTTAAAAAAAAACAACAAAAACACATTTGAGTAGAAAAATAAAAACATATATATATATGTATATTTTTAATTTAAAATTTCTGTTTTGAAAACACAATTGAAAACAGAAAAGACCAGCACTGTTGCCAGGCGATCAGTGCTGTGCTCAGCTTTGTGAAATGTTCCATGTGACATTTCCAAATGCACCGATCCATTTCACCTTCTACTGGTCGACAGATAACTTCTACTGAACTGTGTTATTGATCATGCCCTGGTCAGTTTGAGCTCGAGTTTTGGGACATTTGCAGTAAAGAGAAGAATATACTACAAAGCAGCAGAACACTTCTGACTCTCACATGCATGCATCTTTCTTCCTGCTCAGAGAATGCTTCTAAGATAATGGAGGATTAAAAAAAAAGGGTGCCGCAAGCCAAATGCATTGGGCTCACGTGCCAAACGATGCCAGTTCATGCTGTCAGCCTTCAGAGTTTTGCAACTATTGAGAAGGTACAAACGTGACAGTGAAAGTGCAATTTCTTCTGTATTAACAAAACCCAAACCAAGTACCCAGACAATCCTGTCAGTTTTCTTTGATCACAACCATTGACTACAATGGCAACTAACCACATGTAAGCAGTAAAAGAGGATCACATCTACCAAGTAATTCCACTGTCTTCAGAGTTTTTCAAGTTATAGCAACAGAATAAATATTCAGTGAAGAAACCAAAAATATAAATTTACCTAATTTGGCACCTCCTGGTTAGAAATATTTAAGGAGACAGATTCATATTTTATTCAGAAGAAAATAAGCAGAAAACCCAAAGTCATATTTTTATGCTCAATATAACTTTGTAGTTGTGGTATCAAGCTGTGAAGCTTTCCCAGTGTACAGCAAAGCCAGATGTTTATAAGGAGCAAAATTTCTTCTGCTATGAGTTTTAACTGTTCATATGACTCAGTTTCCATTTATCCTGTGTGCATTTCGATTTGTTTGTCCCAACAGAAGAAATATAAGAAAGTTTCTCTTTGACTAATGAAGTGTGAGATTTTCTACATCCACTTGCTCTTCGCATCGGCTCTCAGTTAAATTGTGCCAGCCTTAGATGACTGCAGTAGCTCATCTTTTCCATGGCACAATAAACGAGTCACTTATGTGTAAGTGTCCTTTGATCATTAATTGCAATGGAAGCTGTCCATTATACATTACAGGCTATGTTTATACCTAGTAAAACTACACTAGTGCCTATGTATTTCACCCATAAAAAATGTAGCCTAGTCTCTCCAGTGATGAAATTCCCCTTCAGTGGCAGGAAGGTGAGGAGCAGGAATCGCTGTGCCTCACTGTCCATACAGCACTGACAGGAGAATCATTCTAGCTGCCTGGCTTCAGGCCTCCAGCCATCACAGGATCAACCTCCCCTTCCATTACAAGCTCCAAAATGGGAAAAAAAAGAAAGAAAAGAAAGGGGAGCATGGAATAGCCACTGCTTCTCTGTGCTTTGTGTGTGGAAGGAGAAGGTAGTGACAAAGCTTAACCACAAACTGCTCAGTTGCTTCTGGTAAGGATTCACCCTTCACCCTGGTATTCTTCAGGGATGGAAACTTCCTTGGTATCTCAAGATTTCTCCCCCCTTCCCAGGATCACATACAAACCACTATCCACTCAGTTCCTACCTTCCGTTTTAGGATTGGCTCTGTGTGGTGCATGTTACACATGCACTCTTCGACATCAAGGAGGTTTGAAATTACTTGGATGGAATTCAATTTATACGGAATTGGAAAATCTTCTCTGCTATTAAGACCTGCTTGACAGAAACGTCCTCAAACCCTAAGTCATTAGCTGATGGTAGTCTTGCTTACAGAACAAATGAGGTTCTGTGCCCCTTATGCTAGCTTCCACACTTAAAACCTAAAAACTTAAAAATTACAGTATTTCAATTTCCATGTTTTGAATGCAACTCCAACTGAATTTATTGAACAGAGGGGAAATCAACAGATCTTAGGATCCGCACTTCTTTCAGACCTTCTGAGGATCTCCAAGAACGTTGTTGAGTGATTAAATATAGTTAGCCCCATTTTACTGGAAGAGAGATGACAGATGGTACATCTAGGCCATGCAGCAAAGTGACTTTTTACATAGGATCCAAGAGTCAGCCTCGCAGCCCCAGCAGATGAGCTCTGTGAATCTTGGTGGAGCAGATGAATAAGTTCCTGACTCCTCCAATGGAAATAATTTCTGGCAGAGGCACAGAGTGTATGTGGACCAGAGGAGGAGAAAGAGATAAGCATGGCCAGTTTGTGCATCAGCTGTCACAGCTCATCGAACCTGGCATCTTAGCAAAAATACACTAGAATCAACGACACAAATCTCTAACTGCAGGTGTTAACTGCAGTGGCAAAAGTACAGAAAAAACATTCTGCTGCTCTTCCTGTGATAACTGTAGCCTCTGACAGCATGGCCCAATGGACAGAGGGTTGAGTTGGAAGTGGCAAGTACCATCACAGCTGCTCCAGCGAGATTTAGCACAATTAATCTGTCAGTTCAGCCCTTGAATATTCATGTGAGCTTCCATTTGTCTAAATTCAAGCTAAAGCAAAACAGACTTCAGCCCAAAATTCCACTGGAATAACTACGGGCCTCAAATAGAAACATCCATTCTGTAGACAGTGTGGATTGCTGTCTCTCATAAAATAAACAGCAGTCTCAAGAATCAGAAGACAGAGATCAGTATTCAACATTCTTGTTTTTTCTCCACATCATCTTTCAGTATATCTGAATCATTTCAACCTTGAAATTTGACACTATCTTAAGCTTTGCTGTCTTCCCCCCACCCCAAGGGACATTATGGTTTTAATCCAGCATTAAAGCGCGGAAAGTTTCCACCATTCCCATGTCCTTAGAACCAATTCACAGCATTGATTTGCAGTTCACTAATCTCAGTAACAAAGAAGCAGTGAAGGGCTCTGACCAAGTGGTCTCCTAATACTCTACAATAACTCTAGCTGTGTGTTAACTGACATACTGCTGAAAGATACAAATCCCTATCCTTCTGATAATCAGATCAGACATAGAAATAAAGTATAGCAGAAAAGGACAACGACTGCATTTCAACGGTCTTGTAAGCAAAACCTCTCTTCCTTTCTCCTCTCAATTCAATTCTCCTTCCTATGTCAACACTTCAAAATCAAGCAATGAGAGGCAGAATGAACATAAATTCTAGGGATTTAGGTTCAGAACAAGTACATGTCCAGTTTATTTATATTAGTTTTAAGACTAAATTAATCTTCCTGTTAAAATGTGGATTTATATACAAAAAGATGAAGAATATAAAGGATAATTAGAGCCTGATGTGCCAACAGTTCTAAGAGGCAGACACCTATTGAGGACTGAAATGAGATCTGAGGAAAAAGTGACCCACCAATAGATGGCAATAGTCCTTCATTAGCCATCTAAGAGTGCATTAAAATTGGTTAGTAGCAGCAGAGGTTTTCAAATATCAAACTAGAGTGCCAGATAGGATGCAGCACGGCTAGGAGGGAACGACACAGATGACGTTCCACAGTCTGTAGCACAAGTAAGGGCAGGACTGCACTGAGGATTCTCACGATAGTTTGTGACACACTGCCCTTACACCAGGATTTGGGAAAAAGAGAAGCATGATGAGATTGAATATGTTGTGCTTGCTAAAGAATTCCCCATTCCAAAAGAACCTTCATGTGCTGATTAAGGTCAGCTTCCAGGTATACAGGGGATTATTGAAAAGACCTTTCATATGGGGTAGGATCTCACTCATGGCTTCTACTCTAAGGCAATCACAGCTCAGACTCCAGTGAATCAGGCTGCTCTTCCTTACCGCCAGAGAACACCTTCGTATTGCCACTGTTGAAAGCCAGGCAAAAGATATTGGAGTGATGTTCTCCTTTCAGCTGAACTGGTTTGACTCGTGAGTGGATGGCTTCTTCCATATGCCACAGTAAGACGCGGCGGTCATCGCCTCCTAGAGGAGAGAAAGGAAACTTGACTTACTGCTGGAGTCACGTGTAAATTCATGATAGCCAAATTATTTCATTCTGCAGTTACTCAAACAAAACAAAACAAAAAAATACCATAAAGATTGTTGTACCTCGCAATGGGTTGGACACTTAGACAAGTATTTACATAAATATGCCATGCAGTCAGGTATTCAATTAATATTAATGATAGCAGAGGAATCAGCAGGAAGAGTTTGGAACAAAAACCTGCTATTCTGCCAATACATACTGACAACCTATAGCAACCTGCAGACTCAGAATTTTGCTGGCACATAAAGTTCCGTAGCAAGCTGTAAATGAATGACATGCCAAAGTAACATATGCATGTTGGCAAGAATACTTCCAACCGAATCCCTGTTTACAGCATTGCTTATGCTATTCGTGAAACAAGAACCTTCCCCCCCCAACCAACAACCGTATCTCCACTATCAGTCTTTGCAATGCCTGTTCATAGCACTGGTTAGTTACAGGACTGATGTATGGGGACAGAAAGACATTGCTGAAGACTCCTGAATGCTTCAGTATAGACAGTTAATGTCATGCTCCTAGATCTGTAAAGGTTAAGGCAGATATTTCTGAGGTGAAGCTCCTGACAAAGAGGATAACTGCAGAAAAGAACTTCAAATGTCTCTCGTTTTACAGTTTTCTGTATTTTTTTTTTTGTAATAGTTTGCCTAGTTGCAGTTCTCAGTTCAAAACTCTGTGCACAAATATATTTAAGTGCCTCCTTCTCTATCTGGTGAAGAGTCAGGAATAAAAGAAATATTAGACAATGCTTATGCTTTATAATTGCATTAAAGAACAGTTTGCCAGGAAGGGAGAAAAATCTTTCAATCTTTTCCAAAAATCTTTGATTTTTTTTTCCAAGATTCTGTTGTATTTAGTAGTGCTCTCAACATCAAATTTGGACTCCTTGTAAAATTCAAATGAAGCTTTTTCAACTGAGAATCTAAATATTGTTGTTATCCATCTTTAATAACAAATGCAAGAGAATGGCATCGCAAGTCAGAAGTGCCACTAGAAACCTGTTCATTTCAGTTAAAACATTTTACTGCTTCTTTGCACAATCAAAAGCACAACCTGTGCCTTCTGAGCTCCTACCCTGCAGGAAAAAGCATGAAACAGAGACAAAAGGAAACTGAAATTAATTGCTCTGTGTTTTCCTTCAAGAAGAGGTAAATACACAAGTGGAACATATTGTTATTGTTAATCAGATTTCTTTACAATTTTCACATAATACGATGCTATCAGGAAGTTTGTCCATGGAACTGAGTTATGTCCAACATCCCTTAAGTTAACGGTCTCTCAGCCTTTAAGTCTCTTAAGAGATTTTATCCCAATCACTTTGATAGACAGCACAGGTCCATGTCACTCTTATCCATGCTCTGTGAAATTATTAGAGTGCATTCCTCCTTCTGATTTTGTACCTTACAGAGCAAACAAGTAAGGCGGGATAAAGAGATTTGCAATGAATTTGATAACTACTGAGAACAAGAGTCAAACGTGATGACTCCAGAAGAACTCAGCACTTATGATTAACTGATCTGGTAGGAGTTTGGATTCCTTTCTGTCCAGAAAAAGCAAAGAAAGTTCCTATTTGCACCCTAGCAATTACAGAGGAGTAGTAAGGGGACACTGAAACAGACAACTGGTGAAATAGATGACCACTCTAGTCACACTAAAATAAAGAAGTGATCATCACACTTAAAGGGGTTGCTTTCTGAAGCTGTGAACAGCCAGGTCTTAACATTATCACTCCCTGGCACATGATTTAACAGACACTTGAGGTTGGTGAACAACAGCATTGCTCCTACCACACCACATTGACTGTCTTTCAAGACTTCTGCAAAAGCCATTTCAGAGCAAAACATATTAACACAGCGTTATTAATTGTTACCATAGCAAGCCAATTTGCAAAAACATTGCTTTAAGTGTACACATCCTCCTACCTGACACCATTGCTACCTAAGGGTTTCATTTCAACAGCAAATCCTCATTCACTGTTACTACCCACCTGGTCCAGGCACAAACAAGAACAATGAAGATCAGAGACGAGAGCCCTGACTGTAGTTTCCAGCACACAGCACAGCAGGAGACGGAGAAATTGAAGCCCATGCAGAAAGGCCTTTACCGTTGTGAAAAGTTGCCACAACTTTTTAAAAAGTTCCTATTTCTTAGTGCCTGCTTTCTATGCCTCCTAACTGTTCCTAATGAATCTCAGCTCCCTGACAGAGATCTCCACGCCACTTTGGTACATAAAAAGCCTCACTATTGCCCAGCAGTCTGAGAACAGCATTGCCTTTGCAGTGGCACATGTTTCACAGCTCAGGAGCTTACATGCTCTCCAGACAAGCAATTCTGTCCTTCTCCGTCTCCAGATCGTCTTGCACTCGCTTGTCTTTGAGAATGTCTACACCTCTGTTTCATGCCTCAGTTTCATTCCCCTTGTGCCCCAATAAGACAAAAAAGATTAATAAAATGAAGATGTTAACTGGGTTGGAAGCATGTTACCTTCTGCCTCCAACCCAGCTATCCCAGAAACACTTTGATTTAAGGCCAGCTCCACCAGAAACAAAAAATTGTCAGAATATGAAGAAGGGAAGGAAGGGGGGACACAGATATAGGGATGGGTATACAGGGAGACACAGGTATACAGGGAAACTGCAAAGAAAACTTGAAGACACGGAAGGAGATGGCTGTGTAGAAAGGAACTACGATTCCTCAGACACAATGTGCATGCACGTTATCCAGCATAAGATACAAGCCTGAAAGTACAGCAAACTTGAGGCCTACAGCGTTTGTCCTGTAGGGCTGGTCAGCGAATGCAGAACATTTCAGATGCTTTCTGTTCATGGTGGACTTACTGTGCACGTTCACCAACTCTGCAGCACGTGAAGCAGAAGCACTCAGCACTTTCAGGAAGCACCAGACCTGCTGCATAAACTGTGACACCTCTGCAACACTCCCCCAAAGAGACCACCTGCGTGTGGCTACCTGGTACAGCGCACACACCACCAGCACCAGGCTTCCTACACTGAGAAACCTGCTTGTATGGCCTCAGCTGAAGGCACCTGAGCCACCAGGGCTTCAGTTTGTCATTGCTGAGCTCACGAGCTCCCAGCCTGAAACTACCTTTCAGAAAGTTTCAGAGTTTAAGTGTTTTTAATTGTTTCAGATTAATTGTTTCAGATTTCTGCAAAGAAAGTCATGTGGAGGTGCAAGAGGTACCTGGAAAGCATTAACATCAATTTTCAAAACAGCACTATTGTAAAATCTTGAGCTACACAAAATCCTAATGCAATCTACTTACAAGTGTAGAATGGTGGCTGCAGTCACTTTCAGGTATATCCCAGCACTGCTTTATCAGCTTATGACACCGTTAATAATGTTTGAACAAATATCAGAAGTTTCCTAATGAAGAAAATTGCACGTATTTGCATATATATATATGGAACATTTTATGGATTTCAGGATCTTTTAGCACTCCTAAACCAAGAGAGTTAACAGCATATAACAACCTCTTTCTTCCTGGGCTACAAGGTGGTTCACTGAAATCCCAGATAATTTAAACTGTGAAAGCTACCTGGGACAACGTGAATACAGAAGTGTCAGAAGCAGTCAGTCTGATGTCTAGGAAGTGGGAAAAGTTTCACTTCCACCTTACTGGTCCACCACTGCATAACCAACAATTTGAAAAGGGAAAGTTTGTGTGACCCAGGTTAGAACCAAGCAGTGCCATGCCATGGCTACTTTTCAGAAAGGAATCGCATTTAAAAAGATTTACTCAACTACTTCAGTGTTCATAGTGTTGAAACCTGCTGCTACATGTCAAATGAATGTCAAAAAGGAAGAGAACTCAGGCCAAAGAAATATTTGTGGTCAGAGAAGCTGGAAACTTTATCACCTTTCCATATTACTCTTGATGTAGAAAAGAGCAGTTTTTTTTTTTAATTAAATAACAAGAACACATGAATGAAAAACAAACACACACACGTTTCTTCTCCTACCCCAAACCACCGGAATATTTTGTTAATGATTAGGGCCTTCTGGCTAAAGTTGATGAGACATGGGAAGGATCAAGGAATCCTACCCAGAGGATGCTCAACACAACATACCTAAAAAGAAAGCTTCAATTTCAAATCTTGAGATAGTTATCCTGAAGAAAACAAAATAAACAAACACTGCTCGCCCACTTCAGAACGGTTTGTGCTTGCTGCATACCCCAAGAGTTCTGGGAAAAGGAAAAAAAAGTGAGAAGGGGTTCCCCCGCAAAAAAGTTTTTAATTTTTGTTTTAAGTAGCACGGATAAACAATATGGGCAGAACACCGTCTCCACAGTTCTAAACCAAAGCATTCCAGGTTTGCCCCACTTTTGGGCTAGCTGTGGATAAAGCTCAAGACCACGACACCTCTGTCTCCAATACACCTCTTCAGGCCCCATCACTGCAGACAACACTTCTAAATCATAACCTAAGATTACTCTTATTGTTTGCACCTACTCGAGAAGCTGTAAGAATCACAGAAAGTGGAGAAGGCATTTCAAGAAGCTGATCAGTTATTTAGTTGATCCTGGCCCTGGGCAGAATGGCAGACCACCTGAACTACTCCCACCAGAGTATTTATGTGTTTAGTTTGTTCTTAAAGAAACTCCACTAAGGTAGATTTCACACCCTCCTTAGGCAGCCTATTTCAGTGCTGTTATCCTTGCCATTAGGCAGATTATCCTAATATCTAGCCCGAGGGTGCAGTTTGACGTTACACGTAATCCCACTGCCCCTTGCCATGTGCTCCTTGCTGTTCTCCCTCCCATCGCATTCAGGGGTGATGCAGGCAGCAGGAGAACATGTTGAAGGAGCGGACCCCATAGAAAATCAGACCTTAGACAAACAACTTCTCCCTATTCCTCCTACCCAGACTCCTCAGTCATACCCGTTTATGACTTTAAGCTGTCCAAGTGCCACATTAAAAAGCAGGGAATGGAGAAAAGAAGTGAATGAACTACAGGATGAATGGGACAGAAAAAAAGGCTGCCCTTTCTGGAGGCAGACACAAGTTATAGCACATTAGGTAAGATCGAACTGCACCCCTACAATTTAAAACCATTTTCTTGTCCTATTCCCAATGGACAAAGAAGAGTTTACAACTTTATATGACAATAATTAAAGATACTTTGAAGACTTGCCTGTCTACTCAGTTTTTCCATCTGTAACCTGAACAGACCCCTTCTTTCCAGGCTTTTATTTTACTAGACCTCTGACCATTCTTCACTGTCTCCTCTGAATTTTCTCTAGTTAGGCCACATCTTTTCCAAAATCTGTGCCCAAAATGGAGCACAGTGCTCTTTTTGAGGCCCCAACGGCGCCAAATAGAGCAGAAGGATTACTTCATGCGCTTTATCAAATCTGATGTTATTTATGTTGTGATCTACTGTCACATTTGGATTCACTTCTGCATGACTGCTGTCTAGCCTCCATACTGTAGTTGTAGAGTTGACCACTTTGAAACAGTTTGCACTTGTCCCTGTTAAGCTGCGTGCCTTTTTTTTCCAGGTAATGTCTCTAATTTTAAATTCAGCTCCTATCCTCTGAAATTATTGCTGCCTCTCCTGTTATCACCTTCAGTTTTTTAATTTCTCAGACAGTAACAAAAATATCATGTAGTAAGTGGACCTCTTACCCCTCCTCACCCAGAATTCTACTTGAGACAAAAAGGCTAAGATCAGGACTGTCCCTCCTTAAACCACACTTGATACACAATTCCCTTAATTCAGAAGTAATATTCCACTACCTTTGCTAGTCACATCATTCTGCTGTCCTCTTAGATCTACCTGACAACCAAATGACAGGCGAATTACCAGCACTTCTTGCATCCCTACAAATTTACAATCGTAGAAGAGCCATCTATTTCTGCATTATCTGGCAAGGGAGCAAAGAGAGAGTCCGAGAAAAAGAACATATGCATGGATTAAGCAAGCCTCAGATTACACTATTTCCCAGAAGTTATCTTGAAAGTACAGTTTAAAGTGTGTGTGTTGGGGGGGAGGGGGAAGTGGGAGGTTCTGATAAAGATACTCATGTTTCCAAGAGATAGCACACATGAAAAATGACAGATAGACAAATAGGAAAACTCATCCACCAAGCCTGAGGATGGGAACAAGGAATGCTATTAGGCAGAATAAATACAGATGATTTTTAAGAAGTTAAACTGCAGAAGGAGATGCTTGGCATGTCTGAAGGAAGGAGTCAGCTTCTTATCATTGCACATGGAATTTCACGTCCATGCACTTACAGTTGTGTTTCTCAAACTGCTAACAGAAAAAGACCACCACCTAGCACATAAAAACTTGCAAAGAGGCATTTTGTCCAATAAAATCGTTCAACTCCACCCAGCAGCTAGTTTTAACTCACCTCAGCCTCTTCCCTTGTGTCACTCTACAGATAGGTCTTTTCTACTTGTCCCACTGCACCGTCGTCTCTTGAGCATGCACTTCCTCCTTTCATTTCTCTTTACTTTCTTTAACTCGTTTCCTTATGCCTGTCCCTTCTTCCAGAAGTCTTGCCCCAAAACATTAGCATCTCTCTCTCTAAAGTAACACTGTTAAGTCCACACAGGCATAGCAAAAGCCCAGACAGGCAGATCCCCAATGCAATTTGTTGACCAAACCTTTCTTTTTTCTTTTTAATAGTGGCTGAAATGGTCAAATGGCTCCAGAACATAGAAATATTGTAAACAAAACAACAACAACAGGAAAAAAACACAACATCACTACGTAAAATCATGGTTAGGAACAAAATTAGTTACTATTAAAGGTGTAATCTCTAACACAAGATTTAATGAGGTTAGGAAGTTTTAAATATGCTTTCAAAGGGCTTGCTGAGGCTTGTCTACACCTAAGCTCTCTCCAAAATCCTAACAGGAAAATGATCTGGAACTGTAATGTAAACCCTGTTTAAGCACTTTGAAATGTTTACTAAAACAGCAGTAATCATTAGCCTTACAGACTTCCTTCTCGGAGATGTGACCAAAAACAAAACAAAACAAAAACAACACAAAATCCACACCAGAAAAAGTGGGACACAAACCCAGAAAAAAGCATTCTGGCCAACGCTGATGAGAACAGCACTAACTCGGATGCAGGCTTGAATTTAAATGGGATCAGTATAGGCAGCACGAATGCACTGTATTAGCTGCACTTAAAACAGCTCTAACAAGGTCTAACTTCTTAACAAGTCAATTAGCCGAGGCAGACTTCTCGATGTTAATATACATATTACTTAAAACTGAACAACTGAAAAACTGCTTGCGCTCTTCCTTTTCACACACTCCGATATCCCTGTTAACTCTCTGAGCTGCTACAAGCGCAGATGGAAGTATCTAACATCTCATCCTTACCTCAGCACACTGACTATTTTGAGGGAGGAGAGACCCACATGCCATCTATTCTAAGGCTCTATCTACATTTGGAAGACTTCTGAAGCAACTCTTCTACAAAAACTTCAGATTGCTGTCAGCTTACACCCCTCCTTTATCTTTCATCTGAGCTCCCCTTCTCACTGCTTTTTCTCAGTGTTTCAAGATGAAGCATGACCTTAAAAAAGTAGTGTTTTGAGTGTAACGTTAATGAAGCCTGTACTTATAATGGCATCAAATTTAACAGAGCATCCATAAATATTTTGCCTTTTAACTTCTTAGTCTTGAATGAAGAACAAAGCACCTGCCTGTTGCTGTATCAAATATAGCTTTCTAGATCTTGTGGTCACAGATAATGTAAAACTTCATTTAAAAGTTACTGTAATTAGAGCTTTCCACTTTCTCAGGGCATCAATACAAGGTCAGACTTAAGGCAGTCTGTTCTTAATTATCTAAATTTGTGCACTGCTAACACATGCAACTTAAACATCCACTCCACACCCATCCACCCCCCTGCCTTATATATTTTTTAGACTAGAACATTCACTTGCTTCTTAGTCACCTTATGAGTTTAGGAGGGTACAACTCTAGCACCATCTCCTACGTACTGAGTAAGCGCTTAGCCCCTGTAAACACTCTGTAGCTTTAAAAGAAGATAGGAAATTGTGAAACAGGCATGGTTTGAAAGCCTTCCTTTCCCACCTAGCCACCTGATAGGAAATCTGTTTCCATTCTCCCACTGCACCTACCTTGACTCAGGCAGTTGGATTAAATTAATTTTTGAAGTCCCTTCCAGCCCTCATTTTTTTCTACTTCTACCTAAAGAATGGATGTTGACATAAGCAAGTGCATCAGTGATGTGACAAGAGCCAAAACATCTCCTAGGGCTTTCCTGAGCAAGAACAGAGAACTCTGATGGTGTTTCCATCACTTCTGATGAAAAAAAAAATAAGAAAACCAATGAGAGATGCACTTGAGCTCTCAGCAGCACTTTGGAAGTAGGAAAGCATAGCTCTGCCTACTTGTGGAGAAGGACTGGTACAAAGCAGGGTGCCGGGTGGGGAACACCTGAGAGCTTCAGAGCAGAGGCACCAGCCCTGCCCCAGCACACAGCCATGTGTGTGTGCACGTGTATGTACACCCGCACGACAAATGGATGTGTACTGTGAAAGTGGTGTGTGCATAGACACAAGAATCCCTGAGAGCAAAGCTACAATCCTCCAGGGACACTTCTGGAAATTACCGGACTTACACTCCAAACTTTCTTCAGATAAGAAAGTTATAATTAGGCAGGCCTCGGCGTAGCAGCCTCCGCTCTATAAGCGCACGATTTTGGTGGTTTTATCCCACAATCGCTTAAAATAAATACCCGAACAGCCGTAATAACTTTTTTTTTTTTTTTTTTTTACGGAAGCCCCGCGGTATTTCGGGAGCTGCCAGCGGTGCCTGCAGCCCCGGGCGCTGAGCGAGGCCGTGGCCCCGGCCTCACACCCCGGGGCCGGGCGATGCCCGGGGGGCCTCCCCGGCGGGGATGGGGCTCTCCGGGGGCAGCAGGGAGGCAGGGCAGGAGGGAGCCGAGGAGCTTCTCCTCCCGCCCCCTTCCCCGGAGGCCCACAGCCTCCCCCCGCGGCCTGCCGCGGCCCGGCCGGCGCCCCGCGGGGCTGTGCCCGCTCCGCAGCGGGGTCCCCGTGCCGGGCCGGGGAGCAGCAGCGGGGCTCTCCCCCCAGCCCCCCGAGGCCGTGCCGTGCCCTGGATCCCCCGGGCCGTGTCTGCGAGCAGCCCGGGGAGGGGGGGGCAGCGCGGCCTGCAGCGCCCGGCCAGGCCCCGGCCTCCAGTCGCCTCCTCTCCCCGGCGAGCCCGGGGGCGGGCAGCGGGCACAGGCACCTGCGCCCAACGCCGCTGGGGAGGCAGCGGGGGGCCCCGCGGCCCTTCCTGCCGGGGTTTGAGGCTCGGCACCCCTTTACCCCCCCCTCTCCTCGGGGTCGAGCCCCTGAGACCTGACAGCATCACTCCCCCCCACCACCACCACCCCGGCCTCCCCCTGCCCCAGGCAGGCAGCAGCGGGGAGCCTTAACCCCCCCCCCCCCCCAACCCCATCACCGCGGAAATAATCCCCCTCTTCCCCCCAAGCATCCTGCTAGGGGAGGAAGGAGGAAGAGGAGGAACAAAACAAACCCTTCTCCTCCTCCTCCCCCCCCCCCCCAAAGCCGGGTGCCCACCCCCACGGTGCCCCCGGCCGGGCTGAGCCCCCCCGGTCCCCCCCTGCTGCGGGCGGGCACTGACAAATGTCACTGGGCTCCCACGATCAGCCCCGCAGTTTTGTTTCCCCTCCCCTAATAAAATTACCCCCCCACCCTTTTTTTTTTTTTTTTATTAAAGGAGGGGAGGCAAAACAAACAATCTAACAAATAAAAGGGCACCCCCGGCTCCCCCCCTCTCAACCCAACCCCGGCGTCCTGGAAACACTCGCGTAGAAACTTTGTCCGGGGCTCCCCAGCAGCAGCAGTCAGGGCAGAATTTAAAACCTGTCAACCATTTTAGATCCCCACTTGGGGGAACATTAATCCCGGGCCGGGGCTGCTCGGAGGCACGGCTGCGGGGGCCGCCGCCGCTGCTCCCCCCCTCCCCGGGCCGCAGGGGAGGCGGCCGAGGAGGAGGAGGAGGAGGAAGAGGAGGAGGAGGAGGAAGATGCTTTCTGGGGAGGGGGCGGCGGAGGAGGGGAGAGGAGGGGGGGGGGGGTGAGGGCCGGGGAGCGCTCGCTTTACCTGAGACCAGCCACTGGCCTCCATTGTTGGAGAATTCAATGGCATTGACACAGCCGAAGTGGCCCAGGAGGTCCTTCTTGTAGAGGTTCCTGCAGCCCCGCAGGCGTCGCCGCTGGAAGTCCTGGGTGAGCAGGGGGTCCCCCTCCAAGCCCCGCTGGGACAGGAACCCCACCACGGACCGCATGCTGCCCCCCCGGCCTCGCCTCTTCATGCTGCCGCCTGCGCCGCTCCCCGCCGCTCCTTCCCCCGCCGCCCCTTCCCCCGCCGCCGCCTCCCCTCCCCCGCTTCCCCCCTTGTTATGGTTATGATGATTTTTCTTTAGCCAGCCATGGCAGAGAGGTGTTAGACACTCCGCCGCTTCCTGATCCCGCTGGCTCCTCCCCGCTCCCCTCAGCAGCTGATCCTCAGCTGCAGCCCGCGCCTCCCCGCCGCTCCCGGCCCGGCTCTAACGCCGCGCCGCCGCTTGGTAACTCGCTCCTGTAACGGCGGAGCGGAGCGGAGCGGGGAAATTCGCAGTCCCCTGACCCGGCACGGCTCGGTTCGGCTCACTTTAGCTCAGCCCAGCCCTGCCCGGCTCGACCCGACCCGACCCGGCTCAGCCCAGCACTCCCCGCCGCCAACGTTGGGCAGGTGCTGCCGCGGGTGGGCACCGTCCCCACACTCGCCCGTCGCGGCGCTTCTCTTCCCCCCCCCCCCCCCCTTTTTTATTTTTTTTTATTATAATTTCCTTCCGGAAAGTCGCCCCGACTGAAGTAAAAGGAAAAGGGCCACCCCAGAGCGGTAGCTGGAAGGGGGCGTGAGGGAAAAGCGTCCCCCCCGGTGCTGGGTTTTGTCGTCTGTGAGCGCTGAGCGGTTTCTGTGGCGTTTCCGAAAGCGTGTGGTGAGGGGTTTGCTGGGTTTGAGGTGGTGTCTGCAGGGCTCGCCGAGGTGCTGCTGCTCGCTCCCTCCTGCTCCTGGCTGGCCAGAGGATGGGTGCCCCTCCTGAGGGGAGCGGGGCTCCCAGGGCTTTGCCCCAGAGGAAGCACAGGCGAATCTCCTTCTCGTCAGCAACAACAAAACGCTGAACGGCACTCGGTTAAACAGGTGAAATTAATCTGTTGTACTTCACTGCAGTGTGACACCCTCACCTGTGTGTTCGTGAGAGGAAAAAACAACATTTTTTTTTCTCTTTCACAGGACTGCATCTGCCATGTGTAATACCTGACACTGTGAGGACAACAGCAGTGATCCAGGGGGTGTAACTGCTGTGAGGTGCGGCCCACAGCCCCGCTTTGCAATGCACAACCACGCACAGGAGGTGAGTATTCCCAGACCTGTGGCTTGAAATTCCCAGGTCTGTGTTTCCCCACAGGTGCAGGAGAACCAGAGCCAGTACCCATGGGAGCTACAGTTTTGGGAAGCTGAGGAATTAGTCCAGTAGTCCTGGCCTTCCTTACGCAGAACTGCACCTGCTGAGAATTAGGTGTCCCCAGACAAACAAAACCCTTCCTGACATTAACCATGGTGTGGCAGCATCACCGGGTACTGCTAGACTGCTGCCATGTTTCAGGGATGGCTTTTCGGTGGAAATTAAAATGATTTCAGTATAGGAAGTCAGTTGAGTGCTTTGGTATTCTTGGCTAAGACTTATAGACTTATAGAAAGAACACCAAATCCTATAAAACATACTTTTTAGTTGACAATGCTATAGCTTTACTTCTAATAAAATAAAATAACGAACTATCTGAATGGAATTTCAAAAAAATCAGTGAACATTTATCATATTTCAGCTTTTTAGACAACGTGTTTCCGTATGTGACATCCATAGGTGTAAATATAGGAACTTAAAAGTTAATTAAAGGTTACAATAATAATTTGAGAGAAATATCCAGACACAGTCCACTAACAGTTTTCTGTTGGAATGATAATTATTAATGTTAACAATAAAACAAAAGCCAGAACACTTAGTCTGTCCTACATCTGAGCTGTACAAGGATTTTGCTCTAGTTAAAGCTATCGAAAGCCAGCTTTTGCAATGTAACGTGTCTAGCAAGCCTTGGTATAGACAGGCAAAGGCCCTGTCAGTTATGATTTGTGTTTATTACCTTAGCTTCAGAAACAGGTAAATTGTACTGGTATAAATCATATTTTATAGCTCTTTGGCTTGCATGCTAAAAGATTCTGTAGTATTACAATTACATCAGAAATTGACGGTTACTTCTAAATTCCCAGCATAGATTAGCAATATTATATATTTCTGCCTATAGGTTTCAAACTGACTCTATCAGTTTGTATTCTGCTCTCTCCTGTATAGTTTTCTTACAGCTTGCATCCCTACAAGATCCAAGAGCCTTCCAGAAATACATTACGTAATGTGACTGTCACTTCTATCACATGTGGTTCGTTTTTTCTCCTTTCCTAAAGTACTGCTTAGGTTGGATATTTTTGTTTTTATACTGAAACAAATAGGTGTAGGAACATTTTCTTTGAATTGTGACATAATAAAATCACTGAAGCTCTTTCTCCATGTACTGGATCCAGTCTCTAGGAAAGCTGTGTACTTACATGAACAAATATAAATAAACAAAATTATTCCCTAAAACCCCAGTGCTAGGATTTTCAAGAAAGGCTTAGCTGATTTTTTTTTTTTTTTAAATCACATTTGTCAGCAGTCAGAAAAAGATGTCATGTTGTCAGAATTCGAGAGAAAAATAATAGCAGACTGCCAAGCTTTTCTGCAAAATGCAGTGTTCTTTCACATATCCATGTAGGTTAAAAATGTACTGGTAAGCATTTTTTGCTCTCCAACTCCTTTGTTTGTATTAATTTTGAAAATATTTAACACCTAAGAAATTCATCGCGACCTGTACTGGTGACACTTTCCTCTGAAAATAACATGTTGCTGCGCTAATGCCTGAGTGCTGTAGTCTCATCAGAACACATACATCGATAGGTCTGAGTCATGCTGGAGTAGCACCAATGAAGCATCGTTTTCTAGCTTCA
The DNA here is from genome assembly GCF_963932015.1 of Anas acuta. NCBI lineage: Eukaryota > Metazoa > Chordata > Aves > Anseriformes > Anatidae > Anas > Anas acuta. The sequence goes on along the minus strand of NC_088983.1, from coordinate 37,018,542 downwards.
CAGGAAACTTCTGCAGCTTAGAATGGAATTCAGCCTGGACAGTACCTAGTCAAACCAATTCAACTTCTACAAATTCCTATGTTATGGGACATGTTAGTGCAAAGGGTGCTGTGCTGGAACTGTTTGAGCAACATGGGCCAAGCTGGCCTGAGTCTGGCTAGACCATAGGCTGGGCAGGGTACCTCAAGGTCTGTTTGTACCCACTGCTTGAGCAGCTTGATTCTGTAGGATGTTAGTCTCCTGCATGCCTCAAAAGCAGCATGAAACAAAGCACAAACATGTTTTGATTGTAATTTTAACAAGTAGACAATAGGAAGGAAGGATTCAACTGAAAAGGAAATGGGAGGTAATGAACAGGGAGATGGCTTTCTGTAGAGGAGAATGCAGATAAGTAAATAATGTTTGTTGCAATACAGAACAGGGAACTATCAGAATGCTTCAAACAGAGAAGTGATGTGGTCAGAGTAATGATCTACATAAACAGCCTTGGGTTGTGGTTTCAGGGTCGCTAATTCTAAGCCTGTATGCAACCAGATCTCCCACTGCTACTGAAATAATCTGGATCAGGTATGGCCATGCTGTCACATTGCTCTCACATTAGCTTGTGCCCATGCAACAGAGTTTTTGTTCTCCGTCTGGAAGGACTGACAATACCTGATCTGTTTTTAATGTCTGCTTGTACAAAATTATCCCATCAACATTTTGTTCTGACCAAATTTGAATTGGCAGAATGAGTTAAAATTGCATTAGTGGTTTCCATTTGATGGTTGTGGCATGTTTGATCGTTAAAAGGAGGACTACAGTCAGCTTCCCTGTATTGTCAGTTCATGGCATTCACAGCAGTTAAAGGCTGTGGGGTTATGAGCCGTGTTGGCCAGTGCTGGAGGGAAAGGTGTTGGGGCAGTCTAGGTATGGAAGCAGAAGACCTAAGCAAGGGATCCAAGAATGGATCAAAGGACTTTGTCTAAAAGCTGCCTCATAGCAGAAGTCTAAATTTAGACATACCCTGGGCACTTGTGTCTACAGAGAGGTCTCAGTCAGAACTCATAGTTGACATGGAAGCTCGAATGGCAGGTAGACCAGTGATGTTATCCATAGATATGCACAAAGAAGATGAGAGGACTTTTAGGAAAGAGAAAGAGCCATGTTCCAGCTTTGCTGAGCTTTAGCTTCCTGCTAGTCATCATCCACAGAAAAGAGAAGGCTATGATTTGAGTTTGGATAGAGGGAGATAGCTCTGGGGAAAGGAGCAGATCTGTAAATCATCAGCACAGAGATGATAGTTGTATTTGTATTTCAGATGAGATAACTCAGAGATAACGTGGGAGGATAAAAGCTGAAGGCCAAGGATACAGCTCTGTGACACAGCATGAGGAGAATCTGCCAAAGAACACTTGGAAGAAAGGCCTAAATAGTAAAGGAGAAGACTTCAAGTGAAGCATGGTTGATTGTGTCAAGTCAAAGACAATGATGTTTAAATACATTTTTTTGAGCACTGCTGAGCCTTTGAATGGCTTGGGTTGATCCAAAGTGGAAATAGAAAAAAGATTTGGACACCGATGCTCAGATATCTATGGGGTTAGTCTACAGGTGCAACAGAGACAGGGCAGCCGTTAGAGAAGGAGGGGGGTCTGGGTCAAGGCTTTTATTTATTTATAACACGCTTGATTTTTTGAGGAATAGAAGGAAAAGGAGGGTGAGCCAAGAAGATGATATCATTTTTCAGCCATATCTTTTTTTTCCCCTTAATAACTCCTCTTGTGCAGTTTATTCCCTCTAGAGGAAATTAGGTGGCTTCTGGGCTTTTCTCCTTTTGCTTATTCATTTCACAGACCAGAAAGGTGGGGAGAACAAGCGCTGTTCTCTCAAATGTCACCCCTTGAGGCTGTTCAGCTAAAGATGTAGCTTGAACATGCAGCTGAGCTGATCTAATGACTTGTAGCTGCTGAAAGGAGGCTTTATTCTTCTTGGCTATGTGTTCTGTCCCTTTCTTTGTGCTGCTGCTGCTGCTCATTGGGCCTGTTTGTCTAGCATTTTACTGATTTCATTTGGCTCAAGGAGGTGTCCCAATGGATGCCCAAATTAGCACAGGCCAGTCAGGATGGTGCAGCTGGGAGCAGGGTTTTGGGAGATAGGGGATGTCACCTTCTAAGCAAGCATGAACTGTGGGGCCAACTTACTGTGTCTGCTGGAACTCAACCACTGAGGTAAGTTTAGCAGCCCTTCAAGAAACAAAAATGTGAAATTCCTCTCTATTCCGACATACACAATGAAAGAGTTGGCAATTAATGGAGAAATATGTTGGTGATGATTAATGGTAATACAGCTCATCCTCATGGGATCAATCTGGCAGCTCACACCTCTGAGGGCTGTTGTTTCAGATTCTTTGCAAAACCTGCAGACTCTGGCAGATCCCTTCACTGAGGGAGTTGCAGCTGATTCATCTTTTGGCTTAGGATGTAGTTTCACTGAGATCTGGCTCTGTGGTGAGCCACTCCAAGGAGTTAAACCAGGAGAAAACTCTATTTTTTGCTGTGTTAGCTTTCTGCTCACTGAATTCCTTGAATCAGACTGGCACCAATGTTCGCAGAAGGAAGGCAGTAGGAGGAAGACTACAGGTAGAAGGGGGAAGCAGAATTGTTTTTTCAACAGGAGCTAAACCTTCCATCCACCTTGTTACAGCGTGAAACTCCACCTTTAGGATGTGGCTTCACAGTTGATTTCAAATTGATCTCATTATGACTTTTTGACAAAAGAAGTCGTCCTACTACCTCCCTGTACCAGCCCTGTTAAAAAAAAAAAAAAAACCTGCTCAAAATGACTGGTTTGAAGATGTAGTCATGGGGTTACCAGCATTGACACAAGGAAGATAAATCACATTAGGAGCTGAAATGTGAGTTTGGCTTTCTTATGTAGCTTGGGATGGGGCCCCAAATGCAGGGTTATTAATGAGCTAGTGGGGACTCCACGCAGCTCCCTGCTCATTGTCTGCTCGCAGCAATTTAGGTCTTGACTGGAGCCTCTCTCCTTTGATATTCCACTATCATTGATTTTCCTTTGAACACTGAGTCATTTACTCTAGTCTTCTCCCTGTTAAAGGATGAGCTAATGGGATTATAAAAATATTTTTTTCTGTGATCAGCAGAACAAGCGAAGCCTGGTTTCCTATGGACTTGTCCTGATGTGGCACCGCTGTGTGGATTCTCTGATGTATATTAAGCAGTGTCTGCACATGCTTGATATTTTATCAGTGGCAGTTTTATTAGGGTCTGTTTCATTGACTCAGCTTTGCATTTCACAGAAGTCACCTTTGAAAGCTCTATCTCTTTGTACAAATTTAGATGGAATTGGGCAATGGCTTAAACGTGCCTTTTTTTTTGGCAAGGAAAGGCAGGAAGAAAGGGGACCCACAAGCAGAAACGCCAACAGACAGTGTAATTGCATAAGCCTTCTTTCCTTAGGAAATCAGGCTAAAAATGAGTCTTTTGACATCGATCTCTGTAGAGATCTCAGATCAGGTTACAGAGAGACAAAGAAAAGTAAATTTTGCTGTTTACCATGTAAGGGCTTCAGTTACCTGCTGCAACAGATTTCTCGTAAGTAAGGCTAAGCCAGCAGTTGGTGTTTGCTCACTTGGTTACCTTCTCATCTTTGGCAATGTCCCCATCAGGCTTTGGGAACTTTTTTTTTATCTTTTTTTATTTCCAGAGTGCACTCATGCATCAGTTGCTTTCATTTATTTTTAATTTAACCTTTACACTTGAATAAATGGATATGTAGGTAGTAAGACAAGCTGTTAAAGAGACTTGTGGTTTACAGGACCAGTGATAGCATGAAAAACAAAGGCTTTAGGTGCAGCCAAGGATACAATCCTGTTATTATTGAAAAGCAAGGCTTGGGCATTACATTATATCGTATTTTCTCTGTACTGTGTAATAAGTGCTAGGATATTTTATTTTTCCTCTCTTTACACAAAAGTCCTATTACCTTAGAAACCGAAATAAACACTTTGTAAAAGGGAAGACTGGCCTGTTTCAGCTTTCTGGGTGGATGTTAGTTTATTACAAATGGATCCAGCTATGAATAAACTTTGCAGATTTGTTCAGATTTGGTCACTATTCTGAGCTTGAGTCTCTGACAAAGTGCTTAAAGATGCACTGCCTGCACCCAACAGGGTGGCTGGACCTTGAAGTGCAGTCACAGAGGCTTCTCGGGACTTGGTTATGTGGTCTCTGAAGTAAGTCTGCAGTGACCCCAGATGTTATTTTTTTTTTCCTTTGGACTAGTTTACAGGTGGATCAGTTGCCTGAATCAGTGCCCCTGTCATTAAGGAAATGCTAGTGCTGGAGCAAGGGAGCAGGGAGCAAGCAGTCAGTCGGGTTTAACGGGAACTGTGGTAAAATCCAAGCAGTGCTCCAGGTCTGTACTTGGTTACAATGACCATGTAACACAAAGCATTGTACAATTTGGGGGAGGCAGGGGAATGAAGAGAGGGTAGGAGGGAAGATCTCCATCTGGCTGTGGGAACTCTGAGGTAGAGCCAGGCCACCCCAGCTTTTTCTCCTGTGCATACCCTGCGTTGTGTGATGAGCTCAGAGCCGTAGCCTCCTGCCCTGTGACGTGCATTTCAGCTATCAGCTGGGTCTGGGGCATTGGATCTGGGATGGAAGGAGAAGCTGTGGTCCGGGTATGGCTGTGAGGAAGAAACACCTCTTCGTGTAGGGGAGAGTGAACAGGAACAAGAGGTGTGTTCCTACAGTGTGCAAAATTGCACTGCTCTGTAGAGCCCGGAGGATTAGTATCAAAGTGGATATAAATTTATTTGGTGCAGAGCAAGATTGAGGGTCTTTGCAGGAAAAAAAAAAAAAAAAAAAAAAAAAAAAAAGATACAGAAGCTGTTACTAAAGCATTTGTGTGTTCAAAACAGACCACTCCATGGAAAACAAACTTTTCCCAACTTGATCCCATCGCCTGTGAGACCTGACATCTCGCTGCCCTGGGCTGAGCCCCGCTCCTTAGGGTGAGCTGTAGGGGATGGATGGGTCGTCCTGCTGAAACCCTGCTCCTCTGGGAGCACCCTGCGGGCGATCCGCCGGCTCAATGCCAGCTCTCCTGGGGAGCCCTTCCTCCCCTCTGTGACAATTACGCTACGAGTGTCCAAGTTAACCCCAAAAACATCCATTTTGGAGGCGGCAGCGCCCGGTGCCGGGCTGGAGGCCGGCCCGCCGCCCGCCCCGCCTCAGCGGCCCTACAAGATGGCGGCGCCCAGGGGCCGCCGGCTCCTGAGGGGCAGGCTCGGAGCCCGCCGCCCGCCGCCGAGCCCCCGCAGGTAGCGGCGGGGCTGCCCGGTGCGGGGACCGCTGAGACCGAGGCTTGGAGGCCGGGGCCGGCCCGTGGAGCTGCCGCTGATCGCCACCTCCCTGCTTTCTCCTCGCAGGCCGCGATAAAGCGCCGAGCGGGTGCAGGGAAGGGGATAAGGATGCCCAGGCAGGCGGCGGTGACGGTGGCTGTGGCGACCCTGCTGGGTGTGGCGGTGGGGGGCCTGGCGCTGTGGAGGGCAGCGCGGCGCCGCAGGGGGACAGCGAGCTGCGGGCAGCCGCGAGGGGACGCGGGCAGGGGGCCGGCAGATGAGGCGCTGCTGAAGGATGAGGCTGAGGCTGAGGATGAGGCTGCCTTCGGCACGCCGCCCGCCTCGTCCCAGGCACACAGGAGCCTCGGTGCGGACATCGTGGTCGTCTCCGAGCAGGAGGAGTGGGAGCGGGTCGAGCCCCTGCTGAAGAAGGAGCTGGAGCAGCGGCCGGTGCTTGGGATCGACTGTGAGTGGGTGAGTGAGCGCTGGGCCTCTCCGCCAGGTTGCAAATCGCAGCCGGGAATCATCGAGGGAGGAGCTGTGCCTCTGCTGGAATGGGCACGGCTCGGCTGGCTATCGAAACCGTGATTATCTATCGTGACACCAGGGAATTATCCACTAGTTTTGATTGTTCTCACGTTTAAGTCTGCTGGCTGTAAGTTTTTAGTTCGCTACTTGCATTTGTTTGCTGAACTTCTGTGATAAATCTAGTTCTAAACGTGCAGTGATAATTATATGGCTAAATAGCACCATATGTTTTATATAGTACCTCTTTTCATGTAGTTTACTAAAATAGTTCAGATTTACAGTATTTTAAGTCCATCTGTGTACCAAAGAGTTTCTTAAAATTAATAAACCAGAAGAGGAGGATAATGCTGATAAGAAGATAGACCTCCGTGGGCATACCAGAAAGCAGCATTCATCTGCTGCTTGTATGTTTGCCTATGTGAGCTCTTGGAACAGACTTTGAGTCATTTATGAAGCTTGTCTTCGCCATCATTTTGGCTGGAAGTTTATTCACCCCACATTCATTGGTACAAGCCGCAGTTAAGCAGTGTGCTATAAACACTTTTGTAGTGCTGACGTGGATTAAGGAATGTGTCTGCTTGCTTCTGCCAGCCCAGCTGTGAGGGGCAAGGGTGAAAGGAGGAAAATTTCTCTTGCAAGGTTGTAGCAAGAAGTAATTGTGGGACAGTAATGCTGTGAAACAAATCACATAATTTGTGCAGGAAAAGCTTTCAATTGCATAGTCTGGTAAGTATTTCCTGTCTTTGGTGGGCTGTTTTACAATTTGGTCCAGCTGCAGTACTGCTAGTAACCCAGCTGTGATTTTTACCTTTATTTCAGGTATCTGTGGAGGGAAAAGCGAATCCTGTATCCCTTCTACAAATGGCTTCTTCCAGTGGCTTCTGTGTTCTCATCCGGTTGCCCAGGCTCGTTGCCAGTGGACAGACTATCCCAAAGACCCTGTTGGACATCATGGCAGATAGTGCTGTATTGAAAGTAGGGGTGGGATGCTGGGAAGATGCTTGCAAGTTACTTCAGGACTATGGTCTTCCAGTCAAAGGGAGCGTGGATCTCCGATATTTAGCCATGAGACAGCGGTAAGCCTCTGAAGACAGAGGCAGCTCTGTTTTTAGTACACCATTTGAGTTTGAAATATCAAAAAGTAATTTGTGTGTGCTGGATGATGTCGGGCAGGTAGGTTTGGTGTTCTTGGGATGGGACACTTTCTTTAGAGCATGGGCAGGCTTGTATTCTGTGGCCTTAAAGGAAATGAAATCATGAATGCTAATTGTGTCAGTTTGTCTTCTCGTGTAATACTTGTAAGGGCTTTTCAGAGTATCTTGCTTTGTCTTGTAAGAAGTCCAGGCACAATGATACAAGACGGTCAGAGAGCTCACAATGTAAACAGATGCTTGAAGACACTGCCTGAAACTATGGGGTAAAAGTGTGAGTGGCACTTAAGTGGAACTGTTAAATTACAGGATTTCTTGAAAAATGGCTAAAAAAAACCAACTAGCTCCAACTTTCTGTTCTAATATCAGTGTTTCCTTTTATAGGTTACAGTTGTGATGCTATTTTCCCATCCTGTTCTTTCTTAAAAAAAAAAAAAAAAGTTTTACTTGGGAATGTTCTTCATATTCAGTATATGTGCATTGTTAGTGACGTGGGGCATGGATTTGGTGACCTGATGGTGCCTTTTTAGCACTGAGGATGGATTCCTCTTGAGTCATTCCTGGCTCTCATGCTCCTCAGAAAATGTCTCCAGGCTTGTTTATTAAGTGGCTGATGAATCCCTGGGGCAGACAGTCCTTCACTCTGTGACAGGCCTCTCTGTTTCAGAAGCAGGTAGTTCAGAGCCTGAGATGTTACCAGCTCCCAGCCTTGCCTGTTTTGCATATTGCAGACACTAGGTAATTACCAAATCTAGGTCGGACATTTTAGTGGAGAGGAGGGTGAGGGCCTGTATGCTGCTTGAGTGGGAGTCGTGCATCAAGTGTGTTGTGTTCTGGCAGAACCAGGTTGTGTGAGGCTGTCTAAATTTGCATGAGTGTTTAGTTTCATTTTTAATATGCCTCTTTTGCTTTCTTTGTTAAAACTGAAGGAAGGATCTACTTCACAACTGCCTTAGCCTTAAGTCCTTAGCTGAAAAAGTACTGAACTGCCCGCTTGACAAGTCTCCTCATATGCGTTGCAGCAACTGGGAGGCAGAAGAACTGACACAACATCAGGTGTGTCTTCCACTTCAACTCTGTGTTTTGGGAAGAAAAGCAAACTTCTTATTAGAGGAGAGGCATTGTAACAGGGAGATCTTGTCCTTCTGTGAGTTCTGCTTCAATAGCTTCTGTGTGACGATGATCTGAAGTCCATTTCAGCCTCTGCCTGAGTTTCCCTCCTTTTCCATGAAGACAATTTTCTGTCATTCTCTCTGGATTCTTGACCCTTGTTTTCCTTTAATCCTGGAAGATCTGTAAGGCCAGATCCCTTGAACCAGCTGTTTGTGCACCCAAAGCCTCACTCGTTTGTTTTCTTTCCTCCAATTTATAGCAGTCAGTGCAATATCAGATAAAGACCCTGGAAACCTTGTTCACCATCTTTAGCCTATCATGGTTTCCCTAATTGCTTGTGTTCTTTAGTCATGCTGCAGATGTCTACAAAATCAGTGACCAGTAGAGGGAGTGACAGGATAAATAATCACATTGGACGGTAGTAGGCATTGTGCCAAAAGTGAACAAGGGAAAACAAATCCAGCTTCTGGTTTTACTGAATCTAGTGTTAAAGACTGATGGTGTTTGGGGGAGTGTTTGCTGCTTGCCAGTATCCCAGTGTCTGTGCTTTTCTGCAGGTTCTCTATGCTGCTAGGGATGCCCAGATCTCAGTGGCTCTGTTCCTCCATTTGCTGGGATTTGCCTGCCTCCCTGCTGTATCTGACGGTGAAAACTCTGCTGCTACTTGGGAAAAAGTACTGAGCAAATGCCAGGGCTTGGTGGATATCCCATTTAGAGGGAGGAGGAGTGGCAGCGCAGGAGAGAAGAGTGGAGAGGCACGCTCCCCTCAGAAAACAAAGAATCGGAAATCTTCTGCGAATGTCCAGTCCTCTGGCAGTCAGCAAGTGAGAGATCCTCGGAGGCAGAAGCGAAAGCCTCTGGGTGTGGGATATTCTGCAAGGTAAGTTTGTGAGCAAATTTTACTCCTTGCACCACAGGTGAAAAAACTTTGATTGATACTTCCTGCTCTACTTATTAGACAAAGAGGACAATAAGAGCTGGGAAGGGACACAGCACCAAACAGTCATGAGAGCCAGATCCTATTTCTGTTTTCCTAGTTCCTCTCTATTGGAAGTAGCAGGGGAACTTGGGTCTGTGCTGCATAATAGATTGAGGGGAGGTCTTCAGTTTTTACCTTCCCTTACAATATGGAGGCTTTAGCTCAAGAGCAGAGGCCCAGCAGGAGCCAGCTGGCTGTCTGGGTGGCATTTCCAAACAGCTGAACCCTGTCTCCTCCAGGGAAAAGGGGGCAGCTGCACAGAGATTGTCCTGTGAGCTGGTGTTCATACTGTGCTGTTCCAGGTCCCTGTGGTCACAGAGATGTCAGGGGACAGCAGACCTGAAAGCTACCAGTACCAGGGGTGAGAGGGATTATGTGAGGTGCCAGGGAGTGCAGGGAGGACTGTCTGTAGCAGCATCAAAGCACTGCGTTTCTCCTTCTGCCAGGGAGGGAGCAGGGAATGGCTCTACTTGGCCCTTGCAGAGGCAACTGTTGCTGGATTCAGGATCCCCAGCCTGCAGGCTCTTCTGTGGGACAAATGCTAAATTATTATGGCCTTTTGCTATTGTGGGTTCATTTGTTTTTAGATAAAACAAGTAGGAGTGATCTCCTTAAGCTCAGCGTAGTGGGAAACACAGAGAACTAGTATGTTTGTTTATGTTTGGGTGCACTCTGATAAAATTAATCACATGGATGTAGGAACTTGAACACCCTCCTGCCCCACCTTCACCTTTATTTGTGAAGAAAAAAAGTCATTTTGGTATTTTTCTCCTCTTTTTTGGCAGTGGAGTTTACAGGATTGGCAGTAGAGTCCTTTGTGTTGTAGTCAATAACATAGATTGCATTAGCAGTCATTAACAATACTGTGTTGTACATAGTAAGTCCCTTCAGATGTATATACTTTAATTTGGAGCCTGTGTCATACAAAACAGAAGGACTATACTTTATGGGAGGATTAAAATTTAAACACAATTGAATTCCAAACTAAACTGATATCTCCCTATGGGTTGCTTGGTTATTTATTTATTGTTTTTAACAATGCTTGATTTCATGAGAGATTTGTAGACCTGCGGTTTCTTGCAGTATCTCCAGCAGTCCAGTTCGGGTAAGGCTGGATGTGATTTCAGAAGTCCTTTTCTATTTTCCTTTCTGTAAGCATGTTTGAATGTTTATTAATTTAGAGTTGGGAAGCACTCATATTATGATGGTGATTGAGCTCAACTGCTGATGTTTGGTGGGAAGAGATCTCCTGTATCATTACAACTTGTTTACTCCCACACCCCCCCACTGACATCAGGAGAGATCATTTTGTTAGATTACATGGCCTGTGAATCAGTCTTTTTAGCTGGTAGAGCTCTGCTGAGTGAATGCTCAGTGAATTGAACGAATACTGAGTGAATTTCCAGTACTCCAAGGGTTGTTTTTTTTTTTTCCTAATGTTGCTCTTGGATGAATGAAATAATCGCTGTTCACACTAAGTTTTAGAAAAGTCATCTTCATAAATCATTACAACGTGGGCTTAGGTAGCTGGTAGCTCATTCTTGAAATGGCTTTGTCTGCAGGCTGATAACAATCCTTCAGCTTGCTTGGAGCTCATCTTCATTCTTGACTTTACATTTATTTTTGTCTAATGTAATTTTTTGGGGGGAAAACCGTTGTCATTAGTGGTATCTCTTGAAAACTGAGATTCAGAGTTAGCACTTCTGTTGGCATCAGGAGAGCAAAGATACCTTACAGTCAGTTCATGAACCTCAGATACATTTTTAGATGTTCTGCTTCCCTTAGCAGCAGCCTGTGCAGTGCTCAGCAGCATAAACTATGTCTTTAAGGGCTCCTCTCCCTCCTGTGATTTGGATGAGGCTGCAGGAGTTGCAGTGTGGAACACATCACTGTAGAGAGCTGTTTTTCTGGCATGTTGTTATAGTTTTTGCAATGTTATCCTTGTTTCACAGAAAATCTCCACTGTATGACAACTGCTTCCTGCACGCACCAGATGGACAGCCCCTGTGCACCTGCGATCGCAAGAAGGCTCAGTGGTATCTGGACAAGGGGATTGGAGGTGAGCACACTAACTTCAACTTGTTTAAATATCAACTTGTTGATATTTAAAATACAGCCTTTTTTCATGTTTCTGAGATAACTGGGCATGATTTTTTGCTATCCTTTCGTACTGAAAATTCTGTTAGGATGTCTACCTTGTTTTAGCATCATTATCCTAGCTTTTAAATACAACACTGTCTTGAATATTCTCTGCTTGCCTGTACTCTTTCAGACCTAGTTAGCACAGACCCGTTTGTTGTGAAGCTGCGGTTTGAGCCTTCAGGACGTCCCGAGTCTCAAGTCGATTATTATCTGACAGTCAAAGAGAACCTGTGTGTTGTATGTGGCAAACGGGAGTCCTACATCCGGTGAGTTGCTTAGTGGGGTAAGAAAAAATTACGTCTAATTTAAAAACAAAAAATAAGACTGAAGTCTGCATCTAGTTCAGCATCCAGAAGCGTGGTTAGTGGGCTGAAATATGTTTGTTCACATCCTAGAAGGTCTGTCACTGTTTGAATGTTCTCTGGTCACGTGTATCTGGGTAAGTTTGACACCGACCAGGTCAGCCTTTCCTCTTACAGAGGGTAGAGAAATTGCCTTGGGTAGAACGTTGTGTTGCAGGTTGAATTACAGGGGGCAGTAGTAGCAAACACATACTGTTCTGATGGCATTCTCTTCTGAAAATAAATATGTTATGCCTTCCAGTACTTAATCCATATATTTTTGGAAGGCTTAGGTGAGCCTGAACTTTATGAGGTTACAAAAGGTGAGCTGTTTGACTTTGCTGCTGTTTAAGTAGCAGGTGTGCTTCTTTAAAAAGAGAAATGTAGAAAACCTGGAGAGAGAAGTACAGATGAGGGATTTCTGAAACTTCTGTGGTGCACTGAGAATCCTGGCACTGCTGATCTTTGTTTTCCTGCACTTTTATTATTAGTTGTACTTTTGTGGGCCAGGAAGAGGAGAAATCAGGGAGTAGCAGCTCCAGGCAGATGTAATGAGCTGTCTCATTTGTCTTCCCCAGGAAGAACATCATTCCTCACGAATACCGAAGACACTTCCCCATCCAGATGAAGGACCACAACTCCCATGATGTACTACTTCTCTGCACATCCTGCCACGCCGTCTCCAATTACTACGACAACCACCTCAAGCAGCAGCTGGCTGAGGAGTTCGGTGCCCCCATTGGCTCCGAGGAGGGTGTGCGCATGCTGGAGGACCCTCTGCGCAGGCAGGTGCGCTCAGGGGCCCGAGCTCTGCTGAATGCAGACAGCCTGCCTGATCCCCGAAGGGCAGAACTTCTGCAAGGCATCAAGGACTTCTTCAACACAGAAGCGGTGACCCCGGAGATGCTCCAGGAAGCAGCTGCTCTGGAAACCAGGTATAACAAGCCCAGCAGTAGATGTAACATTTTAGTTGTTTATGTGAGCACGTAAATTCAACAAAAGGGTGTCTACAAACACAACCTTGGGTAAATATTTATGGAGCAAAATAAAATAAAAACCAGCAGTATTTGCAGAGCCGAGGATCACACATACTGGCTTTTTCCCACTAAGCTTTTTAATGAAAATAAGACCTATTGCTGGATTCCTTGGGATATGATTGTAACTTCCATAAAATCATGGTGTTGAGTTAAGGAATTTCTGAATTTGAGACTAGTAGACATCGGTCTTCACAGGCAAAAAGAGCCCCTAAAACCTCAACTTTATCGCTTGCATAAGCCTGCAGAGTCTGGATTTATAGTACTCATACACTTAACTAGAAAGCAGAGAAAGAAGGTAATTGTGCTGTATCCTAAGGCTCTAAGCAGACAGTCATACCCTGGACTTCTTATTGTGCACTTGTTTATCCTCTTTTCCCCTCGTGCTGGGAGTGGTCTGTGGGTTGCAGCACTTGTTTTCCTCTCTTTTCATTTCTCTTCCAGCAATCTCCTTCTGTTCTTGCTCATCCCTCTTCCCCTTTACTATTTGCTGCTTCCTTTTGAAGGATGGATCGGGGAGAGAGACTGAAAGACAATCATACCAGAAGTCTCCTGTCTTTAAGTCTCCCCAAATACCTGTTCTTAACTAGTATCTGATCTTTGTCTGCATGAAGACAGTATTTTCTCCTTGTTAAGCTTGTTTTTGCTTGTGATGTTCCTATGTAACATCTCAGTGCCTATCCAGGCAGGGAATCCAATGGCAGGGTCAGGGCCCTGGAATATCGTGTGGTTCTTGCCCTGAGAAATTTGCAGTCTGTCTCCTGAGGAGCTTGTAATGGGCCTTGAGAGCTTTATTTAGTATTGTTATAAAATAAATTCACTCAACTCATTTCAAAGAAGCCAGCTTTCCGGTGTAGCTGTGTTCCAGAAAGCAGCCTGGCCTTGAAGCAAGCCTTAGAAGTTTCTCTTCCAGCTCCCCTCCTGGTTAGCTTGCACCATGTGGCTGTAATTAAACTGCACAACTGAAATCATCTTCAGTGCCTTGCTGTTTCTTGCAGACAGGTCTGGAGTCTGACAGTGGGCTTGTGTGAAAATAAACTCTGCTTTTGTCCTGGCAGGATCTGCAATGAGAGCTACATGCCACACGGACTGAAGGTGGTGCAGTGCTTTGCCAAAGGAGGCCTGCGCTCCCTGATGCAGTTGGAGAGACGCTGGCGGCAGCACTTCTTGGACAGCATGCAGCCCAAATACCTCCCAGAGCAGTGGTCCGTGGACCATAACCACACAAAGCTGATCCGAAAGTACGGGGAGGATCTTCAGATCGAGCTGTCATGAAAGTCACTTCCTGGACTCTAGATAGGATGTAATGGACATACGTAACTGAAGGTGGAAGGACTGTTTTTATTTCTGTTTCTCCACTAACACCTGAGCCTGGGTTTGTGAACAGGCAGCAGTGGGTCAGCCAGATTTGGCATTTATAAGGAGTTAAATCCAACTTGAATTTTATCAGGTGGTTTGGAATCTTTAATCCTAGACTCACTGATTAGTTCAGTGCAAGAGCGATATACTAAGGGAATTATCCTTCTCTAGTTGACTGTTGGGAGTTATTTTCTACCCCCGGGATGTCTGGTGCCTCCAGGCCATCTCTTTTAACACAGAGCACAATATGTTCGAGTTTCCAGGTTTTCTGAGAGATGTATATATACACCTTGGCTGCACCTCAAGAATCTCCTGATAAAAATCTTTCTTTGCTTTCAGTGCAGTTGTACTCACACGAGTTCTTCTCAGAGAAGACTACCCACTAGAGAGATTCCTTATTTGGAAGTAGCAAAGAATTTACCTTTATTTTTATTTTTCTTTTCGGATTCTGAGCTGTATCGGCATTCCAGATAGGCCTCACTGTCCTGGTGCTTGAGGATAAGATCGGCATTGTGGCAGTGACAATGTCAGGTTTTGTAAACAGCTTCCAGCGGCTCAGAGTCTGTTTACAAAAAAAAATAAAAAGAGATTTACCAATTCTGCTTGTTTATCCTGAGTAGCTCTCAGCAGGTACCTTTTCACATCAGAGTGAAATGCGGCCAGGTGTCTTAAAAGGGATGAGAAGAAACAAATTTTATTAAAAACCAGCATCTTTTAAGAGGTCAGATCATGTGTGGCAGGAAACTGGAAAATCTGGTGTTCTGTTCCTGGATTTGACTTGTGTGGTGGTGAGCAGGTCATACTCTCTCCATGCCTGTCTCTAAAATGGGACTAATAATACTTACCTATCTCACAAGGGTGTTGTGAGGATTGATTAATTAAGATTTTTGTAAAATGCTTTAAAAACATGAGCCAGCGTGTGCTAATTATTATTGTTGTTTTTAAAATTGTGCTGCTGTCTTGACTTTTCATAAATAGACATGTTTTTTGCCTGGTGTTAGACCCTAGCTAAAATACAACTTTTAAAAAGTACATATCCATTTCTGTGAAATCACTTTTGATGATTTTGATTGCATGAGATGACTGTGCTTCTCCTGAATGAAACTATGCTCAACTTCTATAAGCCTCTGCGGAGAAGTTTTGGTAAGACTCTTACCATGCTTCACGCTGCTGTGTGTAGCACAGTTGACCCATATTTCATAATAACTTTTGGGCAGAATGCTATTGGGCTTGCTGTGATTGTGGTGGAAAGTCTCCTCTATCAGATTATTTGAGAAATTTCCCAGGCCAGGGGTTGAAAAACGCGTTTGTAGCAGAGCCTGTTTGAGATGCGTAGGAGCCATGGAGAAATTGTGTGTTAATGTCATCCCAGAGGAGCTGCAGAAGCAGTCCGATCAAAAGGAATCAAAGGTTTGTGATAAATAGTACTTATCACTGAGCCACAAACAAGACCATTTTCATTATAAGGGCAATTTTATGTCTTTCTTGCACCATTGACAGGTCTTGACAAAAACTGATGAAGCCGATGTGTTCTGTCACTGTGCTCTTTCACACAGCTGATTGTAATCTCAGCAAGAACCTCCTGTCTACAGCAGGAGCTTGGATGTAACTACTTCTTGCCAAAGCATTTTGAGCATGTGTTCAGGTGGTGTTATCTCCTGTCTTTATAGCAGGGCAGTGTGGTGAGAGCTCTTTGCATGGTTCTGAAAACCCTTTTCAGCCATCAGGAGTACAAACTGTCCCTCTCACTTCTTTGCTCTGTTTTTCTCCCTTTGTTCTGATGCATGAACTCCTGATAAAGCTGTCCTTGTTTACAGGAACCCATAGGTACAAACAGGGCCGTTGTCTTTTCTGTCTACTGAGAAAAGAAAATGATGTTGAGAAAGGAATTAGACTAAGGGTCCTAAGGAGTTGGTGGTATCGCTAAAGAAGTTTTTTTTTTTTGGTCAAATCACTTGTTTAGAAATAGGAGTTTGCAAGGAAAACTTCCTTCATAAGTATTTTCTTAGCTAATATTCTTCATTGTTATTTGAAAGATAGCCTTAACTTGCATGATTTTAAGTCAACCTGAAAGAGGGGGGGAAATGCTATATTTATTGTGTAGAAATTAATTATTTTTATATGATTGTGATTTAAAATGTTTTTGCCTTTTAATAGAATATGCTTGCTTTTTCTGTTCAATAGGTCTTGCGTATGGTTATCAGGAACACTTGCTGGTTTACAGGGTAGTAGCAGTTCTACGGGCAGGGTCAGAATGTACTGATTACTTGCATTACTCTCAGAGTACACTGCTTCCTCCTTGTAGAGTTGCTTGGGCTCTGGAATGTACAGTGGTCAGAGGAAGAGCAAAACCAGCCTACAGATTAAAAATCTACATATGTCTTCATTGTTACATTCAGTAAAAATCTGCTCTTTTACCAGACTTAACCATCAGTCAAGCTCTTTTTTTCCTTTTTTGCATGCCTGTTTTTTCTCTTATGTCTCTGTGTCTCACTCTGTCCTTGTGAGTCCATCATCTGGATTTCCTTTGCCAGTGCCTTTCCCGGCTGACCTCCCAGGTACCAGGATACTGTACTTCTCAGCAATGTAATGGCAAGTTTGCTCAGGAAGAATTGAGTTGTTCTGAGGTGGATTCAGGTACTGTCCTTGCCCTGATTATGTTGGTCAGTCGTGTTGGCTGCCTCTTTTAAAATAAATCTTAGGTTTGGCTCAACCTGAGGACTCACCTAGGTTGCCACTAGCATCTTACCTATGGTAGGACTCTCCTGCAATAAACAGTGCATCCAGGCTTTCAGTGGAGGGAGAGAATTCCTGTGCCTCTCTGTGGGCTGGCTTTCACAAGGGGTTTTTCTTTCAGTCACTTGTCACTTCGTGCTTGTGAGTTTGCCTGAGGTACACTGCCAGAGATGGGGAGAGAATGTTTCCTTTTCACCTGGCACTTGCTGCTACCTGCCTCAGAGCAATTTGTGCAGGTTAGTGGGGAGCATCCTCCAGTTGCTGTGGTCCTCAAAACCTGCCTTGGGTTATGAATTCCCTGCAGCTTTTGCCTCAATCCTTTCAATTTCAGGCATTTTGTCCTTGTGAACTGGATGTGCTTGGGGTGCTCTCAGATTCCCTCTGTTCCATGTGAGACCTGAGGAAGGCTTGAAAGAAAGTCAGGTTTTATTCTGGCAAAGCAAAGAGTTAAGGACAGTCAGCCTGCAGTCCTCTTTCCCTTGTTCTTACAGCTGCACAGGCTTACACAAGAAATTTTGCCACTCCAGAGGATAATGACAAAATAACTTCAATTTTTGTAATGCTGCTGTGAAGCCTTGAGGTAAGAATTTTTTGCTGCCCTAGCAGCTGTGGTTTACTCAGTACTTTTCTAAGAATATGACTGGGCTTGTGTTTCCAGAGATGCTCCTCTGGAGCTGAAGCAACAACAGCACTGGTAGTATGTTAGCTAGCCTTCCTGCATGGGATATAAACTGACTTCTGCCCTCCCAAACACTACACTTTGCATTTTTCTTGGCTTTGCAGCAATTTTGGCATGATTATATGGTGCACCAAGTACCGGGTGAGCAGAATTTTCGATAGTCTGGTGGTTGAGATGCAGCGAGTGCTGCACTTGTGAACAGACCACACGTGACACGTTAATTATTCTGTAGGCAGATGTGGCATTTGGAGTGCCTTGATTTCCCTCCTTTGACAGTCTTTAAAGGTCTCAGCTGTCACATCCCATGACCGACAGGGACTGAAGACCACGTACCCCTGTGGGCTTCTTGCATTTGGTGCTCCTTAATGCCAGGGATGTGAAGCTATCTTCCTGTTGCATTGCTCTTGCTCTGGCTCCCTAGGGAGTATCTGAATTCTGCACTGTCTGTAACAGTTTTTGTTTTATTGTGTCATTCCCCACCACCACCACCCGTGAAAAGTACCTCAGTGCCCAGGTCCTGTGCCTAGGTGCCTTTGGGGAGCTGGGACCTTTGCACATGCAGAGGGAGCCTCTCTAATGAGGAGTCACCACCAGCCCTCACCACTGTGCAGTGTGATTTACAGACACCTCCATTCTGAACCAGTAGGTCAGTTTCCATCACTTACTCTTTGGTCACCTCCTCCTTTCACGTTGTTTTGGAGAAGGGGGGAGGCAATTTAAGATGAGCGCAAAGACAGCATCCTGCTTCCTCTGGGAGCTTTTAGGGGAGCCACAGTTTGCCCTCTTGTATTAGCCCAGCATCAATATAATTTTTTTACATGCTTTTACAGGTAGGGAGGGTAATGCTGTAGAGCCAACATGGTGAAGTTTACTAAGGAAAAATAACAATAAAAAATCAGCCAAATAAGCACACGTGGGACGTAATTCTCTGTATTCAGAACAGGCTTTTCTTTCGCTGTGAATTGCACCATGAACTGCAAGCAGCTGTGGCAAGGATTTTCTGCACCAAGGTTAGTGCTGCACCCTCACTTCCCACTTAACCATCACCGTGCTCATTTCTGCCTTGAATTAGGCAGTGTGATACTACCCAGTGTTTCAGCAGTGCTGGTCGCCAGGAAACAGAGCAAAACCATCTTTCTTTTATTATTTTTTTGCAAAGGGACTGGATTAGTCCAGTTCTGGAGATGGAGGAAGAAAAGAGGAGTGAAAACAAAAAATAGGACTGGGGCTTTTACTGTAAAATAGAGATGTCATCTTCAGATAATAAGAAACCATTTCCTTGTACAGGAAAAACTCTAGCTTCAGCTATAGATGGTACAAAATATGGCTTCTATCTTTCTTTGCTTAAAAATGGAAAGATTGTGTAGTGATGGAGGAGCACAAGAGAGAAGACATTTATATATCTCAGCATGAATGAGACAAGTCTGGGAAAAAGGTAGTAGTAGGCAGCTGCCTGACTTGCAGGCTTAAGAGAAAAACTGCATCCCCAAGCCCCCTCCACAAAAATGCATTTCTCTAAGAAGCTGTTTTGCATTGTGTGCTCTGTAGGGATCTGACATGTATCTCTAATCACATTGATTAACGGCAATGTGCTTTCTGATTGATCATCCTTTGTAAAATGTTGAACGGTACTTTGCATCAGCTGAGATCTGTCAATTGCTCTTCATCTTTTCCTTTGTGCCCCAACTCTATCCAGGATGTTTAGTAATAAATAAAAACAGAGAGACTCCGACTGCTGGTGGCAAGCTGTGAAAATGAGAGTGGGACCTCCTTTAAATGCGCTGTGGATTAAAAAAAAAAAACAAAAAACAAACAAAAAAACACATTATCTTTACTTGTATAGCAATGGCTATGGAAAACCCAAATCAGAGCTATAAGTTTGTGCATATAGTTTTATGTCAGATTTTTGCCATTTGGATAATGTTTTCCACATGTTTTACAAGCGTTACACCCACTTCTTCCCCCCTCTGGTTCTCCTGTGATATATGGCTAGCAATTCTAGATGTTATTCAGCTGCACATTTCATAGCGCTTTGCAGATGTCTTAAAGACCGGCTCCATTTTACAGATATTTTCCCGCAGGAAAAATATCTCCTCACTAGGAAGAGAGTCAGCCCAGGAAATAAGATTAGAACTTAAGAAATCCTTACAGAGCCCTGGAAAATATCAGATTAGACTGCCTGTCTCTTGACAAATTGCCTTTGGAGGAGAAAGCTGCTGTAAATCAAACATGCCTTGTGCGTGTTCTGTGCAGGATAGGCATAGGTGACAACCACTAGATGGTGCTGAGTATTAGACCCTCAGAAATACCCTAGTATCTTTTTTCTCTGCCTTGGAAGTTAGATTAAGAATCCTAATACCCACTAGGCGTTAAGTTGCTAGGTTTGCAGCTTGCATTGAAATACTGGAGGGTGCTCTTGCAGTGCAGAAGTTCTGCTGCAACCACAAAGGAGCCGAGGTAAGTACAGGGAGATAGATGGAAGAGCTGATGTCTCCAACCATGCTTTAAAAACCACCAAAAAGGTGTGTTATCTTTATTTTGCTCACCTGAAATAGTCACAAAAAAAAAAAAGGGTTCTGCTAGCCAGCATCCTTTGGTTGGACGTATTTCAGTGCCAGCGGTGGCTAGTCAGAGGGTTTATAGTAAAAGCTAACTTCTCGGGGGGACTGCATTGGAGGACAAGGAAGAGAAATTACTGCAGCTAGCAGGTTTGCGCTTGAGTAATGACCTCAAACAGCTTTTCTTTGCCTGTACCTTGGAGGGAGAGGAGCCAAGGGTAGCCCAGGTGGGTGCTTTTGCTTGGAAGCTGCCACTTGGAAGCTCTGGAAGGTGAGTCTTGTGCTCTGCAGGGGACACCAGCACAGAAATCTGGCTTCTGAGCACAGCCCAGAAGAACTGAACTCAGGGGCAATAAAGAACTAAGGGACAAGGAGACAAATCAGAAGATTGTGATGAAGGGGAAGGGTGTTTCCTGGTCAGCTTTCTAGTCTACTCTAGCTAGGACAGCAGGTTATGGCCTTAAATGTCAACAAAAGGGAGATTTGGGCTGGTAAGGAGGAAAAGCTTCCTTATGGCGTGCATTGCTTCTTGACAGAGGTCCCATCTCTTCCTCATAAGTGCTCTGAGTGGCTCCCCAGCTGCAAGCCATCTGTACTGCCCCTGTCTGTACTGACAAACCCGGAGGTGATGAAAATATTCCAGCTAGCTCCGTGCACGGCCATTCTGCTCCCATGCTCGCTGCGTGCCCTGCAGTCACCAGCTGCCAAGACAGACACGCAGCTCTCCTCTGTGAACTGCTCTAATTAATGTGTGCCTCTTCTGGATTTTTATAGCTCTAAAAAAGTAGCTGTGAGCAGGATCTTGTGTCAGAGGGAGGTTTAATATCGCTGCTGTGCAGCTGGCCATTGCTACCGCTGAGGACGTGACCTTGGCACGTGTTCCCTCCCCTTAGCTCTTCTCACTGTGTTTTAGCACCACACTTTGCTCTTCCAGACAAATGCTTAAAAAAAAAAAAAGACCCATGAGCCAATTTTTTTTTAAAGTAACTTAGTAGCTTTCCAGAAATCCCTGTTCCCTTGAGAAGAAATACAAAAACCACCCTTCCAGCCCTGAACAAACTTTCTCTTGCTAAATATTTGCTCTTTTCTTAAATCTCAGAACTTTATTTAGGGGATGGAGTCAGTAACTTCGCTAGCCTTATTCTTCTATAAATCCCTGTTGTTTTGTGTTTGTTTGTTTTTACTGGGAAATTAAATGGAACTGCTGTACAAGGAAACAAATTGTGCTGGAATAAAGATGGGAACACAGTAAAGCCAGGATGATAATCCCACTGCTATCCTTACAGGACTATACTTTTGTCTTGAACAGATACAAAGGGAAAAGCCTGGAAAAACAAAATCAGCTTGGAGCAAAGGGAGATCCCAAAAGCAGTGGGGTGTGGTGTACAAGGCAAAATTAAATAAATAAAAATTAAAATAAAAAGAGGCACAAAGGAAAAAATACCCCCAAATGATCCCTGAGGACAAGGATGAGGATGTCAGAGTTGCTGTGCAGGACTGAAGCCAAAGTCCAGTTAGTTCAGGATAATTTATCTGGCCATAGCAGTCAGCAGTGAGAACTTGGTTCTCTCTAGATAGTTTGTTTTTCACACTTGATATTTTCAGGGACGACTGAGAAAAATTGAGTGATATTTCTTGTGTTAGTTTGAGAGGAGCTAGGGAGAGGTGTTTTGTTTTAGCAAGTCTCCTATCACCAAGAAATGTGATAGCCAACTCTTTGCAGATTCAAGATGAATGGTCTTGGCAAAAGGATGCGAATGCAGCTTCAGAAATAGGGGAAAAACCTATGTTAGTGTTTAACGTAGAACAGCCTGTGCTGGTATTTAACGTAGAAGCCCACTTTTCTACTCCATAATACAGGAGTACGGGATGCTCGTCTGCAGACCGCACAGCTCCTGGGTCCAGCACCTCATTTAAAGCAGCAGCAGGAGGGCTGGCAGGGTGCCCCATGCTCGGGGGTGGCCTGGGCTTGCTTGGCTGCAAGACCTCCTGTAGAGAGGGACAGCCGGTGAGTTAATGGAGCACTCTGCAAGGAAGAACTTCTGGGTCTTTGCATGGGTTGTTCTTTGAGGAGCTCTGTTTTCTATAACTCGATGGAGAGCCCTTTGGGAAGGTAGACGGTAATTGCAAGGAGGCAGACGAATGGATGTCATCTGTTCAGGCTTGACGAACACCGTGGCCGTGTATTTAGCAGTGAAGTGCTTCAATGTCAATGGTCCTTACTAGCTGTGGCTGTTAATGCCCGCCGAGGTGTGTGAAGTGACTCATTCGCTGCGCTGCTCCAGGCCATCTGAAGAGGACCCTCTGGACCCATCTTTGTCTGCTGACGACAACCAGAAATTTAGACCTTGCTTACATGCTGTTAATTATTATTTTGATTGGGGGTGGATTTTTTGATGTTGTTTTTTTTTTTTTTTGTTTGTTTGTTTCTTTATCTAACTGAAATTTGATTTGTTGCTGTCAAGGGGGGAGTGTACAAAGGCCTGTTATGTGGTTATAGCTTATTCCCCTGGCAGTGCAGTGCTATAAACACCTCAAATCCAGAAGCTGTGTCCATCCTGAGAGAGTTGTACTGGTTTATTGCTGTCAGTATATTAAAGCAGTAGTGCTTGTGTATCAACAAGCTTCTCTTTCTTTTAACAGTGAAAACATACAGTGAGTAAATACTTTTTTTTTTCTCTCTCTCTTCTGAGAATAAATCTGCGTCCCTGCCCTGAGCTCCTGGCTAGGTGCATTTATGCCCTGCTAGCAGCATGGACCTGCTGTAGCCCAGCAGACTTGGACAAAGGAGCCTGCAGATGAGCCAGGCATTGGAGTGCCCCCAGAAAATTATGGAAGGCTGTTTGAGAACCGAGGCCCTCTGCCTCAGGAGTGAAGGAGCAGGAGAACAGTCCTGAGGAGCTGAGCTCCTGTTTCTCACTGTACCCACCACTGACCTCACGATTTCACCTTTTGCTCCTATTCCCCATTGCTTTCACACCAAGGAGACCTGAAACGTACACAATGAATGTCAGAAATGTGTCACTGCTCCATCAGATGGCTCCCTAGGGAAATCCTGTGCTTTCAAGCTGCCATAAAGCTCAGGTGTCTCATTTCTGACACCTCAAATCCCGAAAGAGTAGCTGAACTCATGTCTCCGCAGGTGGGGCTGTGGTAGGGCATTGCACCTGAAGTGCAGCAGTAAAAGTCTTGGAAAAAAGGGTTCCCACCTGCAGCACCGTAGCTTGGGGTGGGGGAAAGAGCACACAAAAAAGCATGAGATTGGGGTATTTTACTGAGAACAAGTGCTGAACAGGACTTTCAGAACCACATCTGAACGCTCTTCAGAGAGGGGGAGAAAGCGCTTCCCTTCAGGCATGTCTGTGTCCCACTTCGTTTCTCACCATCCATCAACTCTCTTCTGAATCCTGCTCGAAGCTGTGAATGCTTCACTTCAGTAAGCCCAAAGCAAAGCCTGATGTGTGGGCCGAGGACAAGGAATGACAAAACCAGTGGAAGCACAAAACCAGAAGTATCAGGACACCCTTCCAAACTTAGAGGCACTGCCTGCAGCACACGTACTGACTTCTGCCCAGTCTAGGGACAAAAGCTGGGCACCTGAACAAATGTGAAGAGTCAGTCTCAGGCCAGCCCGTGAAGGCAGTGCCAGGTCACTGGTTCCAATATTTTATTAGTGAAAGAAATGTCTGAGCCAAAAATGAACCACAGGTTTTGTCGTTTATGCTGCAGTGGGCTGTGGCCTAACCCTGAGTGGAGATTTGGGTGGGCCTCAGCTCATGACGAATGGGCAAAGGCCTAACAGTGTGATGCCATCACAGATCATTTCTCTTGCAGATGATTTAAAAGAAACTCAGATTTAGATAGATGTGATCTAATTCAGAGCCCAGAGCTTTCTCCCTCCTCCTGCTGACCCCTGTGGTGTGGAGCGGCCATGTGAGGAGCGGCCTCCTGCCTCTACCTCGCCAGGCCTCGGACACCCAGCGGGGGGACGCCTGCCCTGCCCCTCAGGCACAACATCCCTCCTCCAAGTGCTCTCTCTGTCAGCTCCCCCTCAGGCTCCGGGAGGCTGGGCTTTCATTTCCAGATCTGCCAGACGTGTTTCACTGCGATGCCCATTGGTCATTCTCCGCTTTCTGTCTCAGACCTTTCATTTTCCACTTTCTCGCGTCATAAAAAGCTGTCAGCCTTTCTTTATTTAGTGACAGCGTTAAATTTCTGCTAGTGAACAGAGTACAGTGCCCTTCCTTGCTCTTTTTTATAATCCAGGTGCAAGGAAGGACCTGGAGTAGCAGAAAGCAGAAGGAGGGAGATGGGACAAAGCGGAGCGTTTGCTTCACCTTGTCCATTAAGGACTGGGGTTTTACATTTCTGAGCATGGTTGCTTCCTTCTGGCTTGTTCAGCAAACCTCCATCCTTTCCCATCTGTTTCTTTTTATCCAGGTCTCTCTTCCTCGCAGTGTTTTTTGCCCCCCTGTGTCTGGTGGACGCACAGGATGCTGAAGGAAAGCCCTGTGTTTCTGGTAGGGTGTCACTATTGCTCCACAGGCCGCAGAGGTTGCCTGGGATGGATTTGTCCCACAGCTGTCATAGCATTTTCCATTTCATCACAGTGTGAGCTGGTCCCAGGTCTGCTAAGGCCCCCTCCAGATTCAGGTGAATCGTAAGGATTTAGGAGCAGTGATGAGATCAGGAGAAGAGCCATGCCAAGTAGGGCTCACATTAAACTTGTGCATGGGATGTGATGACAGGACTGGAACAGTAGGGGTAGGGCTGCCTGCAGATGAATTATGTAGCCCACACTGGACACAGCTGGCTGAGCTTCTGCTCGTTGGCAAGTGCACATCCATGGGAGGAGGGCTGCTGCTCTCCCACACCAGTGGCTCACTGAGACAAGCCCTGAGGTTTACCCATCTCCCCACATCCCTTCTGTGGAGGAAGTTTTGACTCTTTGAAATCCTCTTTCTGCCTTCACATCTGACCCCTGCCTCTCCTCACTCCCACACCCAGCCCCTGCAGTGCCCTGGGGAGCTCATCCCAGCCTTGGTGTATTTGCTCATCTGCAAGGAAAAGAAGAGTTACGGATGGAGGGTTGAGCAGCTCACTTTTCAATTTACAGATACTTTTTTTTTGTAAAGCTCCTAAAACCCAACTAGTAACAGTGTTTCTGAGAAACAAAACAAATCTCCTTTCTCATCCTTCAGAAATGTACATGTTTCATTTTTTCTCCCACTTTTCCCATGTCTCCTTTTTGACAAACATTGTTATTTATATCCCCTAAGAATGAGAAGCAGTTTTTCCCTCACAAGTATCAGAGAGGCTTTAGTCTCAGGCCGTTCCTTGAGATGCAGTTAGCTGCAGCATGTTCTCTCCCAGCCGGGATGTCTGAGATGTGGATCTTCTCCTTGGTTCCCCTGTTCAGGGCAGAGTTTAATGAAATTAGATCTGTGCTCTTGTACTACCAACCATGCTAAATCTGAATCTTGGTTTCGCTCCAAACACTGGAAATAAAATAAATGCCCTGGGGGGTGACACAAAGAGAGGGACAGCTGGAAAACCCAGGCTTGGGAAGTAAATTTTAAAGTCAGGCTTCAAAGTTTAATTTCAGGGATGTGGTGAGAGTGGTCTCAGGTGGGCCAGAGCTGGGAGAGTGGAACCACTGCCCAAATCTCCCAGTGCAACGAGGCTATTTGCACAACAGCCTTCAGAGATGAATGAGGATGTGATGTTTGGAGAGCAGGAGAGATAAAATAAAATAAAAAATAAAGCGGATAAAATCTGTTTTATCCTAGATTATGTTTCTTGGGATGCAGAGATCTCTGAGGGCTGGAAATCTGTCAAAGCAAACCCGTCCTTCAGAGCTTGGCAGAGACCAAACAGCCCTACAAGATGCAGCTGTCCTCTTTGGCCACAGCTGCCTCTCATTGAGCTCCTCCCTGCACCAAATGATAAAGGCAAGTGGAGGCTGCTTTCTATGCTCCATGTGTTCCTTCTGGAGTATTTCTCTTGTGCTAATGGTGCAGTTTCTCAGGTCTTTGTGCTCACTGGTCCCTGCCTAGCTGCCCTGGGGACACTGTTGGGATGAGCTGCGTCCCATCCATGGAAGGAGTGGGCATGGGGCTACTGCTCAGCCAGGCAGAGTCACAGGGTGTGTTTGTGGTGCTGTGTCAATGGGGTCTGAGCTTGAAGAAGGGCAGAGCTGGGCTATGGAGCGTAAATGTTGGTAACATGCTGATGAGTGGTGGTGTGCCTCCCAGGAGGCTGAGGCTGCACACATCTCTACATGGGGATGTAAAACCTGGGAATAGGGGGCTATCAGTATGGTTATTTTGGTCTTTGTAGGCTTCACTGTGCTAAAATAACACGTAAGTGTTCTCCAGTATTCCATCAAGCAGTATGATTGCGATTGTTGCACACAGCCTTTTTCATCCTCTCTCCACGGAGCAAAGTATGTTGCAGTGCATGCGCTTAGAGAGGAGCTGCATGCACCAGTGATCATATATATTTTCTGGAGATGGCACATTTCTTTAATCTTGCTGTGACCTTCAAACAGAAATGGTCAGGTTTGTGATGGCTTTTAGCTCCTGTGGGAGAGATTTTCCTTGTCTTCAGCTAGCAGCAGAGGATGCGGTGTCTGCTGGAAGCTCAGATTAGATTTAGGAACTAATCTGAGTGTGTGAAACACGTGTGCACGTGCTTATGCTCGTGTGTTGATGTATCTCTGCATCTAAAAAAGCTGCACTGATGTGCTGAGCATCTCTGTAGACATGCAGGCTTTCAAATGAAATAGTATTGCTTCTGTTCACAGTGGCTTAAGCAGTTCCTCCCATTTCTCACTCCTTTTTCTGGCTGCTGTGCTCCTGCAGTGACAGCTCTTTATTGCCAAGCCTCGCATTCAGGTATTGGAGATAATTACGAGTGAAAATGAGGGGTCATTTTTTAAACAGTGGAATTTCTTTCTCTGTAATTCTTGTTCCTCTCTTCTACATGAGAGTGGGGGAGGTCATTTTGTTCAGCACTTATAAAGCACTCTTCTCTTTAGGGGGAAAAACATTTGTCCTAAAATGTGAATTTCTAAAGAATGTGAATCTGACTTTCCGTGTTAATGTTGCAAAGAAATTTCTATTAGGTAGCCTTATTGTATCATACAGGCTATAAAAATGGCTTCCTAATGGTCAGGCACCTTGCCTGTAAAGGGGAAACAAAGTCTGAGATACCTCAGTTTGGGGAAGGGGAGGCTGGCTGAGTGGACAAAACCATGAAGGCAGCAGTGAAGGACACAGTGAAGCGTTGGACCTTGCAGACACTACTAACAGATTATAGGTTTATATTATAACAGGTTATAGGCTGTAGGTCCATGAACAGATCCTAGTGGGAACAACAAGACCAAATGCTACTCTTTTAGCCCAGTCCTTTGGGATGTTTTGTAATAGGTATCCCCTAGCATCAGGGTATTGTCTTGGTGAGGCTGGCTCCTCAGACACCAGTGTTGGGGAGCTTCAGAGGAAATTTGCCCTCATGTTTGCACTTTCTAATCTTTTTTTTTTTTTTTTTTTTTTTTCCATGTGAGACCTTATCTGGAAATCAGAGAGCCTCATGTGCCTTCCATGGGATTTGGACAGGGCCAAGTGCTCTCAGAGCCTCGCGGTGTCTGTCTCAGGCTGCTGCCAGGGAGGTTGTGGACCTGTGCTGAGACCCTGCTGCCTGCAGTGAGGTGGCTGCTGCCAGTGCTCCTGGCAAAACGAATGAGAAGTTCTCTACACAGCTGGGTAAGGTGCTGGTGGATGCTTCACATGCAGCCTCTGCTGTCCCACCACTGGCAGGGCCTTGAGGGGCACCTGGGCAGGGGCTGGATCACCCAACTTGTGCTGGGCAGAGCTGTCATTGCTGAGAGCTTCTGCACAACAGCTGGACCTGTGTGATCCCAGCACGAGGGGTCTCTGTGCTGGAAGACTTCATATAGTTCACGAGAAGACGTCAGCTCAGCTTCTGTGAAAGCTTCAGCTTGGCAGTTTTCCTTGGCTGTGGTTCCACTGAGGCTGTGATTTCAATAAATATCCCAGAAATCCCTTACTTCTGCCTTCCCGTGAGCTACGATGTTCCAATACAACATGAAGAGGAAAAGGTAGAAAGGGGTAAAGCTTCAGTGCTGCGTTGATCTGGCTGGAGTCTCAGGCACTGAAAGTGCTGCAGATGGGAAGTGCTGTGCTGGTCCTCCTTGCACTACTGCCAGCCAGAGGCAGCTGAACAGAAAGGGGCATCCTGTGACCTTGGGAGGGAGCCTTGAGCTCTGCTGAGGTGGCCGTGTTTTGCCCTTGAACAGAGTTTCTGTGCTGGGGTGGGTTTGCAAGGCCCCCCTGCCTGCAAGCTCAAAAAGCTGGAAAGCACCAGCATGCTGGATTTCTGCCTTTTCTTTTTTTTTTTTTTTTATTTTCCCTAGCTTAATGTGATGGGTGCTTGCCCCTGATATCCTCCAGATTCCAACATTTTTTTTCTTTTTTTTTTCTTTTTCCTTTCCATTTCCCACCTGGAGGTGGGTCTGGACCCTACCTGGCCGAGGTTGTGTATCGGGGGTATTGTGGAGCCTTTGGGGCTGTCAAATCCACGGCTCCTGTTTCCCTCAGCCTGAGGTTTCTCATGCTCGGTGCCAGGGCTGGAATGTTTTGAGAAGTGTTCTGTTAATTGTCTGGGTTATTTTGAGGGATGGAGCTTCAAAAATATGTATGTTGCTGCGACTCTTAGGAAAGTTAAGCATTTTTTCAGTGCACTTGATTTGAACCCAGCTTGCTGCACACGATGCGAGTTGCTCTTATGGGATGTGTGAGAAACTGGGTAGGGTATTTTTCACAGGTTATTTCCCAGACTGCAGTGGTTTTTGTCTGGAAATCCTCTGTAGTGGGAGACTGGAGCTTCATCACTGTGCCAGATGAGCACTGCAAGCTGCTTCTGCTTTGCAGCTAAGAGGGCTATTATGAGCACTAACCTGGTGGCTATATTGAGCTTTAAAAGCTTAGAATTTCTATGAGGATTAAATTGCAGTTCAGGTCACATTCAGCACTGTGATGTGCTGCCAATAAAGGAGAGCAAATAGTCATCAGATTGTAATAAAGAGATTTTATTGTTAGTTAATTCTGAGCACAAGAAAAGTGTTACGTGCTTTACCATAAAGGTGGGAAATAAATCCCTGTCCTAGGGAAGTCAAGATACAGCAAGTAAGAGAAGCAAATGATATGGGGCAAGAAAGGGACATAAGTTCTCATCCTCCCTTCTGCTGCTTTTCGTAAGTCAGGCTCATAAAGCTGATCAAGTTGGTTATAAGTGGATTTTCTAGTTTAATCATTTGTATTAATACATGGCTTATTCTACTTAAATATTTATTTTGTTTCTATACTTTCAAAAGATCTCATGACGGATGCATTACTCGAGAGTGATTTTTTTTGTGTGTGTGTTGATATCTCCTGCCGGATTCTGCCCTAACTCCATTCCTCTTTATCTTCGATGTGTTGAGTTGCTGCCCAGGGGTTGCCCCAGGATCTGCTCAGTTGTCTCCAGCTGAAAGATGTGGCTGTGCAATTCTGACTGCAGAGGCTCAGCTGCACCAGGATGTGACTGGCCTCTGCCATAGAGAAAACAGATCTTCGTGTTGAGCTACGTCCCAAGAGATGAGCAAGCTTCAGCACAGAGCTGGGTGGGGAACAATTGCTTGGGCAGTTTTGGGGCACTAATGGGAACCATTACTTGCCACAGTGCTGCTCTTAATCTGAGCTAAAACCTGGATTCAAAGGTCTGCAGCCCTGCTGGTCACCCTCCAGAATCCATCAGTCACTTTACCCTTTTGACACCCCACACTGATCCTAGGGAGCCTCACTGCATGAAGGATGCTCCTCATAGAGGGTTAATGGCACCTTCTCCCAAGGGTCCCGTGTCCCAGATAACCATCTCTGAAGACTTTTGGTCCCTTCAGACTCTCAAAGGAGATTCATCTGACCATGGTTAGCCTTTCAGCAGGTGCTTCTCTCTTGAGAAACACAAGTGCATTGCAGACCTGTTAATTATAGTTTATTGGGAATTCTTCTGTTCTCATTTTCATTAAGAAAAATCTTCATGAAGATAACTTTAAGGTTACAGTGACCTTAAATACCACTTAAGAGAATGCTTAACAGTGCAATTTAATACAAAGCAATTAAAATTCCAATTCCTGGTTAACTGTATGCTCTTTGACCTGGGTCATTGCCCTCCACCACCTTACTGCTTGGACAACCATGAACCAGAAGGTATTTCTGTCCTGGCTGGCAAATATGCCATCCTACGGAGCTCATCTTCTGTTAATCACAGAAATAATCAGCATTCACCCTCTGCCTCTTCTGACTGGGCATCAGAATAAATTAAGGATGGAGCCACTCCCAGGGGAGTAATTTCTGTCTGGCCTTCTTATGGTGCCCGTGGAGGTGATCAGCTGGAGGCTGCCTGAATGGTATCTAACTGCTTAAGATGGTCTGTTAGACTTTCTGACATTCCTTGTGTTTTTGTGGGGCAAGTGGCTGAGGCCAAGGGTGTGCAGGGTGACAGATGATCTGGGGCACTGCAGTGTAGCTTTTCACAAACCTTCACGCACCCACAACCTCTGACCAGCATGAGGAAGCTCTTTGGAAAAGTACTTGGGGCAGTTTAGGAATTTGGCCCGTTGAGATGAGTAATGCAGATAACTTTTCTTTTCAAACCTGGGCAGTGGGGGCTGGTGGCACATACTTTACCATGTTGGCACTGCCATATGGGTAAACCCATCTCAAAGGCTTGCAGGGGGGTGGTTTGGATCCAGGTGATGAGCACAGTGAGGTGTTATGGTTAGACTATCAGATTGCTCCCCATTTGTTGTGGGGAAAGGGCTCCATGGCTCTTCCTGCCCATTGGGACAAACACTTTTCCCTTTCTGATTTTTTTCCAAGAGTCTTCCTCAACTGAAACCAGGGCTGAGCTCAGAGTCCTTCAGCAGGTAAACTGCTTTCACCCATGCCTGTTCACCTGCTTGAGCACCTGGAAGCTCACTGGCCATTGCTCAAAGAGAGCAGGAGCTTCACCAGGAAGGGTGAGCCTCCAGCCCAGGGATGGAGTGGAGGAGGAAGGAGCCACTTGGTGGCAGCAAGCTCAGAGAAAACCACCCTGAGATGCCTTGTATTCTTCTCCTAGTTACTGTGCTCTGCCCATGTAGAAAGAGCTCTCTGAGGAGAGGTTTTGTGGGAAAAGTTCCTGAGCTGGGGCTGCTCTTTGCTTGCCTGGTTTGGCTAGGAGCCATGATGAGCTTGTCTAAGAAAGCTACCAGAGCTGTCACAGCTGAGTGTATGGATGGGCTTTGAAGTGTGAATTAAGAGAAGGAAGCCCTGTGGATGGAGAGCTCCAGAGCTCCAGTGAGCTGTGACTGTGTCCTCAGCCCTTGTGGCTTCAAGATATGTGACTTTCTGGATCCTCAGCCTGCACTGCTTTCAGTGAGCAGGCAGGAGCCCAGCTGGACACAAGGTACTTCTGCATGAGGTGCAGCTCCATGCCTGGCTGGTGGGCCATGGGGGAGCAGAGCTGCATCTCCCTGAGCAAGGGCCGACATCCCCACAGGACAACGCTACGCACTCCTTTCTCCCTCTTTGCTCATCTCCTTGCTACCCTGGCGACTGCTGAAGGAAGCACCCAGACGGGGAAGTGCCTCCTGCCAGCCTGGAACAGTGAAACCTCTCTGTCTGGCAAGGGTGCAGCTGCACAGCCCAGCCTTGCGTGACCTGCTCCAGCCCCTGAACTCTAATGCTGGTTTTCCTTAAATGTTATTAGCTAAACTCTGGATGACTTTGTCTAAACTGTTTCTGGAGTCTAGACAGACCTTATGTTTGTGTTTCAGATGGCACTTCCATGCCCGGAGGCCACAAAAAATAGCGGACCTGATTTATCAGATCAGAATAGTGCTAAGGAAAGCCCTTTTGTGTTCCCCAGATGTTCCATAGTTGAAAGCTCAGCTATATTCATTGGTAATCTGATAAACATGTTCTCTGCACCACAGCTATAAAACAGCCATGTTTTACTTTTTGTGATGACAAGTCCAGATGATGCTTGTCTTTATTATTATTATTTTTTTCCCCCTTTAATGAAGAACGCTTTAATTCTATCTGGGCAATTTGGGATACCAGATTTGCTCTTCTAGCTGTTACCAAGGCCATCACCCAAAAATACAAAACTGAATTCTCAAGTGTACTATTCAGCATTCATGGTTCTGGGAGATTCCTTCCTGTTGAAGGTGATGCTGGGTAAGGCCTTGGTGATTATAAAGAAAATAAGTTCTTAAACAGCCCCCCTACATGAACCTCTTCCACATAGTTGGTAATATTCCTCCTTCCCATTAACGTATCAAGATTACTCACTAAATACTTAGGCTAATAAATCGGCCACTTGAATTGTCAAAGGATACCTTATATCATTCCACTGTATGAAACTGAACTGTCTCTCAAAAAAAGACTTAAAATCTCTAACATGTAAGTCCCATCTATAGAGGGAACACAAAAAGAACAGTTGTGGTGTTAAGACCCCACAGTTCTGCTGCAATGCTTGTACAAGATTGACTTGTTTAGTTTATTATGTTTTTCAGGTCATTTCTGTTAGGCAACGAAGGTATTTATTGAATTATCTAATGCTTTTGCAAAATCAGCAATGTAACACGGTCACTTAATATTCATTGTATGTCTACTCTGGAGGCCGCACTGAAGTCTCTGCTAGGCTGCTTCTGGTACTCTTATTTCTGATAAGGCTGTCTCCAATATCTATATACAACCTCACAGCTTATAGCCATGCATGAAGAATTTGAATTGTCAGAGGTCCCTGTATGATCACAAAGTTCAAAATATGTTGTCTTTTAAATGAGAGGTGAGATTTTTGGAGCAAAGCCCTGCAGTTGGAAGTGAAATCCTTGCAAATTCTGGCTGCAGAGCACAGGACCTTGGTACTCATAGCTTGGGCCTGGGAGCCAGTGGAGCATTTGGGCCTTGAAGATGAGATATGGCTGGGGAGATGTCTTCAAGGCGTTCAGAGACCTAATGTTGTAGGAGTTCGTATCTCTGCAGTGGCTGTGCTGAACTGCTGCTGTCACAGGTGCCACCTCCTTCAGGACAGCCAGCCAGCATGTCAGCACTCCCTTGACTGTTCAGCTCAGACCCTGAAGCTTTGGAGACCTAAATAACAGGTCTCTGTGGATCTGGTTTATCTGTTTCAGGTGGGGTGCCTCAGGGCCAGTGTGAGTGGCTCATGTGGTGGCTCTGAGGTGGGATCTTGGTGGGGCTGCAGGCTGGAGCTGCCAGGCGGGTCTGGCTGAATTTCTCCAGGCCTTGCTGGAGAAATTATTCCCCCTTGCCTGGGGGAATAATGCTCCTGGGGTGGCTAGCAGTGACTGCCCCCAGGGAGGAGAAACCCCTTCAGCTCCAGTTTGTCATCGCTGCTTCTGGGCAGGGGTCTGCACGCTCATTTTTGACGCTTTCCTACAGGGCACCTAGCCAAAGGGGTTTGGGGCTTTCAAAGGGAAGAATTAGCTCATCTATCTTGGGGCTTCTCTTATGATCAACAAAGGGAGTTAAGGAGCGGTGATACTGTGCGGGATGCTTTCTTGTTACTCATTTCTGTACTCAGCAAGCCGAGTTACCCAGGTGCTACAAATAAACTCCGACTTTTGGGGTTTTCTGTGCTGTGTCCTGAAATCCACCACCCTGGAAACGCTGTGGGAACAGCGGGACGCAGTGAGGGCAAGGAAGCGAAGCACCTGGGCTATGAGACCTGCAGGCACGGGGGGTTTCTGCTGGGACCCTGAGGGTCCCGGGGGGCGGCTGTTCACGGGGGGGGGGGGGGCGTCTCCATTACGGGGCTGCACCGCTGCTTCCCTCCCCTCCCCTCCAGCCGGCGTTAGGACCCGGCGGGGCGGCCCTAACCCGGCCCTCCCCAGCCCATGGAGGAGGAGGAGGAGGAGGAGGAGGAGGAGGAAGGGGGGGCCCCACGCTGCCTCCCCGCCTCCCTCCGCCGCCGCTGCCCGGCGAGGCAGCGCTCCCAGGCTCCACCGGGGCTGCCGGCATGAGGCGGCTGCGGGCCAATGCCATCGCCGTGCTGACGGTCGCCTGGATCCTGGGCACTTTCTACTACTTATGGCAGGACAGCAAGCCCCGCACGGCGGCGGGCGGCGGCGGCCCGAGGGCGGCCGGCCGGCCGGAGCTCCGCCGGGAGGACGGGAGCCTGCCCCTGGCCGTGAGTGGGGAGCCGTGGGGAGCCGTGCTCGGGCGAGGAGAGGGGGGTTTGGGGTCTCTTTGGGTCGTTTTGGGTGGTTTTGGGGGAGGTTTGGCGTGCCCGCGCGTCACCATGGCAGCGGGAGCGCGGGGCGATGCTGCGCGGGGGGAGGTTGGGTCCCCTTCAGCCCGGGTACAGCGGCAGCTCGCCCCGCTCCGGGGGCAGCTTCATTAAAAATAACGCTAATAACGAGGCAGCCCCGGGGCGGAGGTGGCCCGGCTGTGCTGCAAAACGTGCCCGTGCTGCTGGGCAGCGGGAGGGCTTGGAGCTCCGCTGTCTGTCGGACCCCCCCTCAGCGTGGGGAAAGCTGCCCCGAGCCCCCCGTGCCCTGCCTGTGCCGAGCGTGCGGCTCCGGCAGCTTCTCTCTCAGTTCCCCCCACTTACCCTTCTGTTGGTATTTTTTAAACTGCGTTTACTTCGCTCCCCCTCGCAGGCTTTGCGAGGTTTCCAGGATCTGCGTGCCCTGGAAATCCTCGGGAGGAGGATGCTGTGGCGGTGCCGCTGTGCTGCTGCTGGAGCTTGTCGCTAGCCACAGAGCCGCTGCTCCACATCCCAGCCTGCTCGCAGGTCACTGCGAGGCATCCCTTACCACTGAAATCCCTTGCCACGGGGAGAAATAATCACCCCTTGCCCTCCCGTCCCTCCGTGCTGGAGTCCCACGGTGTGCCACCCCCTGGGAGGGCAGTGGCAGGGATGGAGGACCTTCTAGCATACCTGACCACATCGTGGTGAGGTGGTAATACCACGTCCTGACCTGCAGCGATCCCATGGCACAGAGAAGGGCAGCAGCGGGGTTTTGTGGTGTCTGGGCTTCCCCTTGTGCGTGCTGGGGACAGCATTGTCCCCACAGTTGTGGTATCTAGTGAAGCCTCGAGCTGCAGGTCTCGTGTGCCCTGTGTGAGTCTGTGGGGTTGGTTACGTGTGGCTGTGTTGAAAGCATCCGCTCCCCGTCCAGCCCAGAAAACGTGCCATTTCAACCTGAAATTGAACCAGGAGGGAGAACCCTGAGGGAGAAATGGTTATCTAGAGACATGGCTGTCCTGCTGCTGTGCAGAGCCCTCAGCCCTGAGCTCGTTCCCGGAGAAGCCGAACTCCTTGAGGTAATAAATAATGGCAGTGTTGTGCAAGAGGAGGCGTGCGTATCCTCTGTGTGCTGCTCGAGTCCCCTGCCCTTCCACAGAGCCGCCAAGGCAAGCTGCCTGTTTTCAGCCGGCTTTTGGTCTGCTCTGCTCTGTGTGACTGATGCCGGAGTTCAGGTTTGGGTTCATCAGCAAGTAAGGGTGACTCATGTGACTTGCGCTTCTCTGGAAAAAATATTTTTGCGTTTTTCTGCAATTGGCTGCTTTTCTGTCTGGGGGAAAAATTGTGTCTCTTTAATGATCAAGTCCAAGAGTTCTGCTCTTGTATCTATGCCGTGACATTTCAGATCCTGGGTGAATTATGGTGAAGTGTTTTCTGAGCTTGCAGTGAGATGTGGTTTTCCTAATTATTCTCTCCTGATGAATAAAAATAACTTCAGGTAAAAAAACAAAAAACAGTTGATTCTGAGTCTCATCTTGAACCTGGGTTCTTATTTGTTTACCTCACATTTATTAGCACAAGTTTAAACTTAAATTCTGGATGCCTGACTCTTGGAGTCAGCAAGGGAAATCTTTGAATCCTAAAGCTGGGCAGAGGGGCTGTCAGAGATCAAACAGCGTCCCAGAAATAGCTCATGCATTAATGGTGATCCTACAGATCCCTGTTCCTTATCCAGAAGTCTAAAAAACTTGGCCTCTATGCAACAGCCTCTACCCAAACAGGTCCTGCAGATGCTTGAAATAAAAATGCAGCAACTGGGAAACTGGAGGCGTGAATCAGTGTGAGCTGTGCCCCTGGACGCTCCCTATTTCATCCACCGTGGGCAAAGTGTCAGAGGCCAGGGAATGCACTTTTTCTGTTTGCCTCCTGACCCTTGGAGGCTTCCCAGAGGCAGAACCTGTGCGATGTGTCTTCAGAGGGGCTTTGGCATCGTTTCCACAGGCTGTTAATCATTCACCACTTGTCTCTCATCTGCTTTCATGTGGAGCTGATGGCCAGAGCCTGACTCCATCCTGCCACAGAATGCTGCTGGGTGGGAAGCTCGCCCAGAGCACCCGTGTCCCACCTGCAAAGCGTTTGGTCAGAGCCTTGTCTGCTACCTTTGTCCTGCCAGCTTCTGTGGCCTGTGCAGCTTCTCTGTGAGCCCACCAGAGGCTGCTTGGCAGCCGACAGCCCCGGCACAGTCACACTGCCTCACGTTTCCCGGCGTCGGCTCTGGTGGCTGCCCGCTATCTCTGTGTTCAGCCACTTAAAATGAACACCAGGCAGATAAGATCGCTGTGTCCTTTTCCCTTGTAGCAAAGGATTTCTAAACGCTCTGCGAGCGGCACTGAGCTGAGCTCTGCCTGCCTGTTGGGAGGCAGCTGGTGGGGCTCTGGGCTGGGCTGACAAGGTGCTGCTGCCTCTGGGCACTGAGCAAGTTGGTGAGGAAGGATGCCAGTCACCTGGCTTCCCTCTCATTTAGCCAGATATTAGGTAGTGGCTGGGGGGAATGCCATTTGCCTAGCTGGCAGAAAATGATTGTATTTAATTTGTCCCAGTGGCCCGTGTGAGACATTAAAAATAAATAAATAATAATAATTAAAAAAGAAGTTCACAGTGATGTTAATTAAATCCAGTTGGTAGCATTGGCATTGTCAATGTGTGGCATGGCAGTTCTGGTACAGGGGAGTGTGGTGACTGGGCAGCTGGGATGGTGCTAGGAGGTGGGGGGCTGAAAGCACAGCGCTCCCCAAAAAGCATTTTTTAGCAATTTTTGAATGCTTTGAATAAGCGGGTGAAGCAGCTGCAGGCTTTAGTGAGAACGCAGTGTGCTGCTGCTTCCAGAGTTAGATTTCTCCTTGTGTTTGTAAAACCACCCTGACAAACCTCCGTGATCTAAAAGCTAAAAATTTAGTAGCGTTTGCTGGGAGCAGAAGCAGTTCTGTGCTGCCTTTTAGTTTCCCCAAAATCTAAAATGGAGATTTTACCTGCTTTGCAGGGCTTTTGGGAGCCTTAACTAGCAGGTCGTGCAAAGCATTTCAGATGAGGTACCCTTAGCAAAGCATTTGGTTGAGTTCACTCTTTTGTGAACATTTGAACCAAAAACTGGATTAGCAGAAATGCACGGGTCGGGGAGGATCAGCTGCAAGAGAGCGATGCTGTGGGCACAGCAGAGTTTGCTCAGTGTGCTGAGCAGTAAGGAGTGAAAAGAGGCTGTCTGCTACCTGCTGCTATTCCTCACTGCATTTTTGTGAGCGTATTTTCTTGCAACTAATAAGAGACAAAGGACAGGAGGTAGGCTGTTCTCAGCAGGCTTTCCAGGTCCAAATTGGGCTTGCGGCTGTATGTTCAATGAAGTATGTAGGAGTATGTTAAAAAAGAATTTATTCTGGACCAGCCAAATCCTGAAACAGTCACAGCCAGAAAAGCACTCTTGCCCAACAAGGTGTCTTTAGCAAGTCTCTGAAAAACTCTTCCTGCAGGACCAAACTGGAAAACACTGATGCTTTCCATCTGCTCACGTGCAGAATGCCCTGCATGAAGGATTTTTGTGCTGTGCCTTTGTGCCTTTTGGTATCAAGTGTGCAGTTTAAAAAAAAAAAAAAAAAAAAAAAAAAAAAGCTTAATAAGTGAGCATCTAAGAGCTGCAAAAAGCAGGTCCTTGGGTAACTTGTGAGTTGGTTTCTGAGTCTGGGAACGGTGATAGAGTGGCAATTCAAATGGTAATCATCAAATCAACTTGCAGTTGTCGTTTTTGTTTTTTTTAAATAGTAAATTAATTGTAAAGATTAATAGTAAATTATTAAAGTTTAGGAAATGTGAGTCTTGGAAGTGCTCAATGATGTGATCTTGCTGTATTTCCCAAGTGCTATAATAAATATGTGATTCCTTTGTTTTCCTTTGTACCTGGAAGACATTTTGGATGCAGTTGTGCAGTAGGAGGAATTACCAGCTACACCAGGCTGTTGGAGGAGGAGGCGGCTGTGCGTTTCCTAACTTCCCGGGATGTCTGTTTGCCTGAAGTGCAAATGCCTCAAGTTACACCTGAAGCTAGGGCGCAGTCAGCCTCCTCCCGGTGTGATTGCTGGGTGGGTTGATGGGAACAGCAGCAAACAGAGCATAAATCGTGGTGCTCTACCCTTAGCTTTGTGCTCAGGAATAGCAGAGCTGGATCCTGGCAGGCTGACGGGAACACGGTTGCGTTTCTTCCACCTCTCAGAGCTCAATGTGGTGTTGGCAGCAGAAGGATGGATGCTCTGCGGTGAGGTAGCCCCTTCCAAAAAAAATCTGTTGGAGCAAACCTGTGCCTGTCTGCATCCGCTGTGTCTTTGGGTGGTCTGAGTCATGCTGTGCCATGCCCTGGGATGCCTGGCTTCTTCCAGTCTGCGCTGGGGAAACTGGTCTGTGCTGGCCGGGCACACCCAGAAATTTTGGGGAGGGCTGGGAGATCAGTGCTCCTGCAGAGCAGCTGTGGTTGGCACAGAGGCTCCGTCAGGTCAGGAGACGAAGAGCACCAAAGGGAGGTCTAGCCTCAGAGGGGTTGCCCCGGCATGCTTCAAAAGCTGCTTTTGGCAGCGCGTGAAAGAGATGCAAAGAAAGACCTGCTGGCTCAGGGCAGGTTCCTGAACAGGCACAACTCATGCTGCGATGCTGGGTGAGCCGGGAGGAGGTGGTTTGAATGGTGCTGTGCTTGCAGTGCAGGACACGGAGCGACTCACATCAAGTAGCTGGGAAAATCTGCTGATCTGCTTGCATCGCTTAGCTTCCAGCGTTATTGAACATCATTGCTAATTGTAAATTATTTCTCATTGATTTTGGGGGGCCCAAAGCCTTACTTTCAGGACAGATGTGCCGGAGCTGAAGGGAAATGTGGAGGGAAGATATAAATGATGGTGTTTGGCAGGGCGAATGACACAGGTTGTGTGGTATTCTCCTCTCCGCTGCTGTTCAGCCGCTGGCTTGTGCAGCTGTGCTCTGCCATGGGCACCGCTGGAGTCAGGGAGCTTACTGAGTGCTCCTGCTGCCCTCATGGTTTTGGGCACGCCAGTCTCAGCGTGGCAACGCCATGGCAGCAGAGCCCGCTCGCCCACCACCGTAGCAGCGGGGCTCACCAGCTCTTCCTTGCCATAGAAAAAATTGCAGGGACACCATCCTGCATGCAGCTCATCAGAGGCATAGGATGTGTGCGAAGATGAGCCCTTTAAATCTTGGTGCCCTAGTTAACAGGGATTTAGTCCTTCCAACCTGTCACAGCCCATCTCATTTTTCCTCTTTTTTCTTTTTATTTAGAGGATTATGACTGTCGCATTGAGCTTAAAGGGGATCAGAACGCTCTGTGTCTTTCTTCTGCTTCTCCCCAATGTCTCCCGAGAGATACCACAAAGAAGGGGCAGGAGCGGATGAATGGGCATTAGCATCACTGCGAGTGCTGAAGAAGGGCTGAGGAAAATCCTGTGCCTTTGGGCTCATGTTCTTGCGGGATCTGCAGGGGATGCTCTGTTGTGCTGGTGTCCTGATATCATGCCTGTGCAGGAGCAGGGGCTCGCAGCAGGCTGTTGGCGGCTGCAGGGGGAGAGTGCTGGTGGGCAGCTGTGTCTGAAGATGTCCCCTTGCGGCTGTTCTGTGCCTCCTGTACCCTAGGAGGCATTATTCTAGCTCACGGGTGTGCAAAAGGCACTTGGTGTTGCCTGCGTGTTGCATGGTCAGAAAACAAGGTATGCAAACCTACCTGGTTGCTTCAGCTGCATGTCAGTGAAATCCAAATCGTAATATCTGAATTTCAAATGAAACCAGTGTAAGCAAGCAGAAGCACGGGGTGACTGAACTCGCTAGTTTATACAGCAGTGAATTGGAGAAACTAGAAAATAACGCAGCACACGGCATTTATTAAATGTCCAGGAATTCGCTAAACCAAGTCTTGTGGCAGATTCACTAAAGCTAAGCAAGCTTTGGGGATCCGCATGACATCATCATTAGTTTTTTTGTCTAGCTTTCTGCTAATGCAGTTATAATTCCACTAGAAACACACCTCCTGCTGCTATATTTAACTTGCCAGCCCTGTATGAAGCTTTAATTGTGGTTGTCACCGCGCCGTGGCAGGGACGGTCGGGAAGCACGTTGCCAGAAGGCTGCGTGAATCACCAAAGGGGGTTCTTCTCTTCCCGGAGCTGAGTTGTGACTGAGTGGGAAAACACTTCTGTTTAGCTCAGAATTTGCCTTATCAGCTCAATGTTTTTCTTCCCAATGTAAATTCCCATATCGCTGTCAGTTGGGAGCGCCTGACGTGGGTATATTTTGGTAGGTTTCAGTCGCTGCCTGTCAGCTGTTTTGGGTCTGAAGGCAGCGAAAGCGGTGCTGGCTGTAAGCCTGCCTTGCTGCTGGGCCCGTGCCTCCGGGGCAGGCTCTGCACGTGAGGGACGTGTCTGGGGGAGCCCCTGCAGGTGGGAGAGCAGGGCAGGGACACGTGTGGAAGATCAAACCGTGGGGGGCTGCTGCAGGGCTGCTCACGGTCAGCAGCCGCTTCTCCAAATGGCTGCAGGTGAAGGCCGTGCGGCCTGAGGCCCGCGGGCACAGCCCTCAGGCACAGCCCCTGCTGCCGGGTGCCTCGTGCTGTGACTGGGGGTGTTGGGATGTCCTACCCCTTGATTACCCCAAGTGCTGCCTCAGATTTATCGTGCCTATCTTTCTACCTGTTCGTTTGCGGGAAGAAGCAGCGTTTGGGGGTAAGCTGCCGGGAGTGGGGATACAGGCGGGAGAAGCTTACAAATGGCTCCTCTGCACGGCAGCGTTAATCATTAAGCCAGCCACCACTTCACTGCGTGACTTCTCGC
This sequence comes from Anas acuta, assembly GCF_963932015.1. NCBI lineage: Eukaryota > Metazoa > Chordata > Aves > Anseriformes > Anatidae > Anas > Anas acuta. The sequence continues at coordinate 36,977,381 of NC_088983.1, read as the reverse complement.
CAGGGCGAGCTGCCCCTCCAGGCTGAGCAGAAATTAACCTCGGGGTGTTTGCTGAGCTTGTAGGTGAGCGCTGGGAGCTGGGCCGTGGTCTCCCCACCGCTGAAGGCTCTGTCACTGGCAGTGCAGCACGGCTCCTGCCGGCTCCTGCCTCACTTACCACTCTGGCTTTGGAGAGTTAAATCCTCGACTTCACCCTGATAATGTGAGGTTGCCCAGCTTATGTTGCTTCTAATGTAAAGTGACAGCCGTAACCCATGGCTCAGGCCGGTAGCCTGTGTGATTTGCTCTTCTTGGGGGAAAAAATCCACTGTAGGCAGTCTGAAGATCATTCCCTCTGCAGAAAAAAAGCGTGTTCGTCTGGGAACGTGCTCCTGCCGTTTGTATTATGCGTTTGTTTTTTGCCTTGATAACAATTTCTTTAAGCAGCTAGGTAACAGTAACGTGAATGCCTGCATGCTTAAACATACGGCACAAGGTAGAGTGGGCAATACTGGCTGACGGGGCACATGGCCTTTCTGCCACAAGTCATTAATAGTCAAATGCAAACACAAACTGCAGCACTGACTTTTGCAGGAGCAGAATTTTGCAAGGATAAGCTCAGCCGGTTGTACTTTCCCCCAGAAAAGAAATCTGAATATTGCACATACACTTCTGCTACTGCAACCTCTGACTTCGGTCAAGAGGGGTCTAACTAGTGTATGTTGGCCAGTCTGGGCAAATTCTGCTGGATGATAAGAAACACGAGTGAGCAGGCATTTAGCCTCACTGTACTGGTAGGTAAAGCTGGATATGTGAGCTATGGTCTGTGCCAGAGCTGGGTGAGCTGCCCTGCGAGGCTCCAGAGACCACCTCCCCGATCAGAGGGGTGCAGAGGAGGGGTTTTGGGGCAGCAGCAAAGTGCCACCCCAAGGAGGCTCCTCAGAGCCAACAGCAGCACCATTCCCTGAGGGAAACTTGCCCTGTCTGACACATCCTTGCTGTTCCTTCTTGAAAATCTCCTTATGGCTCTGTGAGGTCTGCAATTTGGAGTGGCTCTGCACTGTAAGCAGAAATGGGTTATCCAGAGTTATTTGAGGGGAAGAAAATGACCAAGATGGAGTGAAAACCCTGCTGATTTAAAGAACAGCTCCCTAGCTAAATACCTTTGCCCCTTGAGAAAGAAGGGAGTGGAAAATCCCTGCTGTTTGATAGGGCTGCTCAGGCCCCCATGGGCTGTGCCTCCAGAACTACTCGCAGTGCTTCTGCCAGCTCACTACCTCCAGCATTACCAAGGCACGCGTGAAAAGCATCTGCCCAGGAATGTCTTTGGTGTCATTTGGAGGGCAGCTCAGCTATCTGTCCTCTGGACAGACTGGGTCTGGCGAAGAAAAAGGCATTTATACTGTGCTTTACTAAGTGTTGACCTAAAAGAGCGCGTCACTGCACATTTCTCAAACCTGTTAGCTAAAAATAAATCTCTCAGTTTTTAATTAAACGGATTGAGTGGATTTCTGAGAATTTGAAGGTGGACAGCCATAAGCCTTTAGGTTTGCTGGAGTAGCTTGCATGAACTTGGAGGAGCTTCCTTTGTGCTCCCAGTGGATGAGAAGGGAGTAGGAAGAAGCACAAAGCACGAGGGCTTTTTTCTTCAGTATATGCCTATAATGTAGGGCTGGTGTGGAAGTATTAAAATAGCAAATATTTGAATGTTTTAAACACAAATCTTAATATTGTCCTTAATTGTCACTGCCCTTATTATTGTCCTTAATTGTTGTGGCCTAATGGTGTTGTTGCAGAGAGCAGTGGGCAGAGAATGATTTTCCTCGAACATTTTCTTTGCTGTGTGGGCTGGGGGCAGTGCCCACCTGACTCAGCTGCTGTGCAGCCACATTTCTCTCTGCTGGTCAATGAACAGAAAATGCTGCTTTCTGCACAGGGAGCGGGGATACTGGCTGCTAGAGTCATATCTGAGCTGCTGCTGTCACAGGAGTTGGGAATTAGGCATTGCACCAAGCCAAGGATCTACCTACTAAGGATACACAGACTGAAAAGGAACGAGTGTTTGTAAGTTAAACAAATTTGTAGTAGCATCTGTTTTACCCAAATTTTTATTTCTTTTTTTACTGGGGGAAACAATCCAGAGACAGTGAGACTGAGACACTTCAATTGTTATTTTTGGCACTAAATATATTTTGTATTGACACATCTGTCTGCTGCACTTCACTTAACACATTTCTGAAGAGCCCTTGAGCATCTTCTTTTACAGATCAAGAATCAGAGGCTAAGAAAGGTTAAAGTCTTGATTTACACTGGTTGCTCAGGCTCTGACTTCCTCTTTGAATGTCTCTCGCACCGGGCACTCGGCTGACACCCCTTTCTCTAGTGTATGTGTGAACAGCCATGGTTCCTTTGTGGGAAGAGGTGGTGGATTAAGGAAAAGCGAGGTGAATATACCCTACTGGTGTGTGGTGCCAGGATGCTTCATCCCCTGAGGATGGTGCTTCTCCTCCTGATGTGTCTTTGGATGCAGCATTGAGAGCACTCAGGTCTGTTGGCAAAGTGTGGCACCTTTCAGGGCTGCAAGGTGAAGCCCCTAGTAATGAGTGGCTCAAATGAGACAGACAGTAACGAGCTGTCCTGGGATGGCTCATTGGCTTCCGCCTCGCAGAAAAAGAAGTGTCACCCTCATTTGTGCTTACCTAGCCATGCAGCTGGCTTTTATTCTTGAACCAGCTTCCTAGCTAAGATAAAGTCCTTTGGGCATGCCATTTGCATGGGGTTCTTAATTAGAAGAACTCATCCTAAACATGGGCATCTTTCACTCATTAATATGGCAGGGAATAGAGATTAATTGCATCAGCGGAAACGTGTTTGTTGTTGTTTATGTGAAATGTGGCGGTCCTTGGTGTCTGCAGGCAGGGATGAGGTTCCGGGTGATATTGTTGTGCTGCCACTGTTGTGTTTTTAATTATTTAACGAATTGCTGACTTTGAGTGGAGGTAGCTCCACAAGGCTTGCTCTCTGCTGATCAGGAGATGCTTAAAACGTGCCTATTCCAAAGCTTCTAGATCTGCAGTGATAAAGGGGGTAAATTGTGCCATGTTTAAATTTTTAATAGCCCTCTCCTAAAACATCTTTGTTCTCCTCTCCTGTACTGCCACGAGTGAAGGAAGGGACAGGGTGCAGAGAGGTTTGCTATGATAATTTCAGAATTAACAGCTTAGTTTGCAGCACAAGTAGGTCTTATATCCTGCTTCTTTCCCCTCTGCCCCCCTGTCCCCTCTGGTTCAGCTGGCCAAGGGTTGCCCTTTCAAGTGTCTGGAGAAGAGAGAGCTTAGAAAGTACTGTGCAGAGCTGAAGAATCGGAGATTAGAATTGCTCGTTGGATCCTTCTGTGTGAAACCTGGCTTCTAGAATTAATTGCTGACGTTCAGGTTTCGAAGGGGCTGTGTCGTTCACAGAGAATAATGCAGGAACAGCTCACCGGCTCTGAAACATGTAAGCACGATTTGAAATGCTTGCCAGTGGGGTGCAGCAGGGCTCTCCTCTGAAGCTAGTGGCAGCAATTAAATCACTGGAGAGGAGTGTTGGCTCCCCCCCCCCTTTTTTTTTTTGCTAATAATCTCATTCATCTTTTCAGTGGAAAATTTCTTTTAGCTGCCTCAACTCCTTCCTTCCTCCCCCGATACCTGTCATGGTGTAAACATATTGCTGAGGAGAACTGTGTCCTCACGCAGAGTGAAGGCATGCGAGCTGGCTCATGGAGACAAGTCTTAAGCCCGCTTCTAACCTGTCTGAGATGTTGCTCTCACCCCAGGAGCCGTGGGTGCCCATACAGCTACTCCAGGTCCCGCTGGGGCTCTCTCTGTATGTAAAAACTGTGGTCTTCAGCTTCTATCCCCTAAGTACAAAAACTAGGAGATCTGTGGCATTTTGAGAGAGGGGATGAGTATTTGCCCATGCACTTAGTTAATACCTGCTCTTCAGTGCTTTATTGCAGGTGCTTGCTGAACACTTCTCGCACTTTCCTTTTGGGATTAAAGTGTTAAGAAATTTTCTCCTTCCCTTTGTGCTCTGTGCTGTCTCACCACGAGTCAGGATGAAATTGCCTCCTCAGCCAAACAAGATCTGGTGGAAGGTTGTGCCTGGAAGATTTCTTCGAGTAGGAGGTTTTTCAAGTTTAGTGGACACTAAGTTAAAGAAATATCTCAAAATGAGGGAAGGTAGAACAAGCATTTCTGCCTCTCCTTGTTCTCAAGCGTGTAGTGCCAAGAAATCAGAAGAGGAAAGACTATGGAGTTTTTAAGGTGATTGAAGATTTGCTGGTTTGCTGACCTGTGGGCTGTGGAGCCTTCTCTGCCTAGAAAAGCCCCCAGAAGAGTTTCTGTGCAGTTTTCTACATGGCTAGCTCGTAGTTTGAGGCCCCAGACATCAGATTTTCCAATCTGCCACGTGTCTGAGGACAAGAGTTACAGCCCAGCACTTCAGAATGGTCAAGAAGTTACTGACAGTCCTTGGCTTATTGGGTTCCTCTGCGTAAAATCTCATATACAGCACTGATGACTAATTGACTGAACTCTTGTCTGGAAAAGTTTCTTGTGAGATGTGAGTAATGTAAAATTGCCTTACTGGCTCCAAAAAGCATAAATATTAGTTTAAAATGACTGTTGCCAGGCAGAGAACGCTGTTATCTGCTTTTAATTACAGGACAATATTTTCATTAAAAAGTGAATCCAAGTCATTTTTATCCGTACAGTGAATGGAAGCAGTTAATAAAACTAAACAGTTTTTGGGTTTGAGATTTGCAAGGTCTCTCGGATGAGGACGTACAAAACACCTGCTTCCAGGTGTGCCTGAAGCTGCTGCTGGTGTTGCAGCTCTCCTGTGGAGCTGAGGTGGAAAGGAGGTGTTAATCATTCCTCAGGGGCTCTGCGAGACATTGATGCAGCACTGTGAACGTCACTGATCGTGTCCTCCAAAAGATCTTGCTGGGGCCATTCAGCTGGAAGAAGGGGTGGACAGCTCTGGTAGCTTGCTGAGAGAAGCAAAATTTGTGATTTAAAAGCCTGGGGATGCTTCTTACTTTTCCTCTTGCTCTGTGAAGGTGAGATTCTTATATTTTGCTCTTCAGATTAGCATAATTTATGCCATTCCTGCAGATTTTGGTAGCTGCCAGTAGAGGCTGAGCATGGGACAGGAAAAATTAGCTTTACACTCTTGGGGTACGCCCTTCAGCTGTCTGCACATGTTGCTTGTGCTTCCTTGACCCAGGCAGGGTACTGCCTCCCTTTTGGGCTATGACGGAGGCAGAGGCTCTCCCAAAGTATTAGTTAGTCTGTGACTAGGTTAGTCCTGGTGACCTGAGGAGATTCCTAGTTGCAGATAGCTCTGGAGATCATGGTACACCAGGAGGAGGAGTTGAGCTGGTAGTTCACTGACCTTTCATGGTGCTCCTGCTTGAATCATCAGGTATTTTCAGCTTCCCCAGCTGATGTGAGCACTGGGGTGATGACCAAAAGTGGGACCAGTCTTCTTCATGAGAAGGAAGGTGACAGACAGAGGAGGATTCAATCCCCAGTAGATCCAAGGGGCCAGCTTGTGTGCATGGCAAACTTGGCATCTGCAGCCTAAGCGATGCTACCTGACCCTAGATGAGATGCCTTGTTTTTTGAGGGAGTGGATTTAAATCAGGACAACATTGCCGCCAAAGGCTGTTCATGACCTTGCAGCAGCCAGAAGCCCTGCTGTGCTCACTGGCCTGACTGCATGTGCCACTAACCAGGCTGGAGTGGGTGGTATGAGCTCCTGGCATGTCTGTCCTGTCCCTGCTGCAGAGAGGGGAGAGCGTGTGTTGGGTCTGAATGCCGTGGGAAGGGTCGTGTTATGGAGGCACCAATACCGAGGGCACCAATGCCAGCTTGTGCCACTGCTGCCACTGACAGCAGGTCACCTCGTTGTGGGATCTTTGGAGGCTGGATGTAAAAAGAGTAGCAGGAGATGAGTTTATTTTGGACAGAGTAACCTGTGACTCATCCTCAGCTTCCTAGAACCCACTGGTCCAAAAAATGTAATAATTCTGCAAGACTTCAGTGTCATGATCCTTCTTTTTGTTGGCGGTGTCTTAGAAAAGTCTTGGAGTATTGCTCATACGACTGCTTCAGCAATAACTGCTGAAGCCACCGAAGACTTAACCTTGCAACCTCACGTCAGCAGCACTTCTCCAAATCTTCAGATGGAAAACACGGAGCACAGAGGGGGCAAAGACGATTAATTGCCTTCTGGAGGTGATTCAGGGAAGCGTATGAGCACATCTCCGTTTGCTGCCAGCAGGTACTACAGGCTCGCCCTTGCTGTAAATTACAGGCTTCGTTGGTAGGACTGAAAGTCAACTGCTCTGTTAACCTATGAGATCTAAACCTTTTCAGCCCATCTCTGTATGGGCACCTTCCTAACCAAGTTTGCTTCTTCAGAAATCTTACGTCTGTGCTAGAAGAATCCAGCAAGATTGCTGGCTAGTGTTACAAAGCACAGGACTTCAATAAAAACCTCCAATGACTGTTTGCTTACGTAAATGTGACGTGAAACTTCTCTGTTCTCCTACCCTGCCTCTGGAAAGCAAAACATGATTTACTCAGGGAATCTTCCCTCTTCTCCTGTCTACACACACCTCACATTAACCTGGTCACCCATTTAAATCTGTGACTTCCTTGAGCTCTAACATTTATATAAGCCAAGTTCACTCAGCCCATTAGTCACAATCGCATCAAACTTACTATAACATCCTTGTCAACGAAGACTAAATTAACTGAACTTCTTTCTATGTCCTTTCTCCCCCCAGTATTTGGATATTTTCTCTTCAGGACTAATCTTTTAATCCCTTTAGTGTTTGAAATTTGAGGATTCCACAACAAAGGTCACACCAACTGTGTGTACCTACTATGACAGAATATAACAGAGATAAAAAAAACACGAGGGAAGGGCTGAGTTTAAAAGCCAAAAAGGTGGCCTCCTTGTAAAACCTCTTCCAAAAGCATCAGCAAAAAGGGATGCACCATAATGTCAAAGGATATTTGTTTAAAAGGAAAAAGATTGTAAAAATAAAAATATTAAAATAATCCACGTTTGAAGTCTGGGTGATTGCAGGTGAGCTGTTAAAAATGTCTGTGCATATGCTACAAATGGTAGGCTGGCTGCCATCTTTTTCATCTGTTTCTCCTCTCATTTTTGTGTCTTTTCATGCAGAAACTACGTGCACGGTTTATGAATGAGTCGTTTGGGAGATGTGGATGTATAATTTACATGTGTGTATATTGGCAGGCTTGAGGTTCATATTGCAGCCCAGCTATGAGTGCATACTGTAATGATATTTTAATTGTGGCAACTTCGGGAGACTTCTTTTCAGTGCTGAGGATTTTCATTATATTTGAAAATAAGTATTTTCCTGTTTTATTTCCAGTAGTGGTTCAGAGAGACCTTGCTGCGCTGTGGAGTGGTACCAATGAAGTGACAAGCTGTTGGACCTCTTGAGCAGAACCACAGGAGGACAGAGGGATGCCTCTTGGTATCTACCACAGGAGCTATCTTATCTATCTAATAACAGACTAAACCAGATCGGTTTGGCTGCTATGGGAGGTTTGCTGGGGCATTTTTGTCCTCACTGAGCAGAGGTCCATCGTGGGCACCTTTTACTTTACAAGCCCTGGAGCCCTCTGTCAGAAAGGGCTGGTGCCAGGTGGCTCCTAGGACTAAGCTGCCTTCACTTCTCTTGGGTTTTTCCTGTCTGAGACATCCCCAGATGGGACTTGGGGATGTCCAAGAACTGGAAGCAGGCAAGTTACAGTCCCCTCCTGTATGAGGATGGGGTGGCATTGCTGATGAATTCACCAGGGCACCATTGACTTGCAGCAGGTAGAGCCCTCTTTAATTAGAGGTGATGTCTGAGGTGGTAGCACAACCAAGTGTGGATTCCTTACTTGGGTTGCTGCTCAGAGGCAGTTTTCTCTATTGGATATTTCCTAAAGAGCTGCTTTGGTAACACAAGCTGCCATGACTTTTTTCCTCATCCATATCCAGAAGTCACAAGGCAGGCCAAATTTTCAGGATTCAGCCCTGCATCCCTCTCTGTCATCTTATGCATATGAAGTGTACTTAAGCTTTTGAACTGCTTGATACAAGCCTACAGGCAAATCTGAAATTGGATCAGTATTGGCAAATCCCTGAACTATTTGGCATGCTGCAGTGTTACCGAGTGGCTCTCTTGATGCTATCTCCATAGGCCAGGGGAAACTGAGATGGAAAAGCACTCTCATGGTTGAGCAGGAGGGACCAGGAGTTGGAACTACAGGGTTTTACTCCCGACCTTTGCAACTTACAGTTGCTCAGGACCTATTCCCCTCGCAACCTGCCCGGCCCTCTGGTCCTCACCCCACTGGGGCAGGGGGGTGCCCCCACCAGCAGCCTACCTCTGAGCAGAGGCTCCACGAGTGAAGCACTTTCAGCTCTGCAGATTAAGACCGCAATAAATGAACGCTTGCTTGTGAGGGCTAAGTGAAGAGGCAGTACCTTAAGCCACATGATTGTTAGATGTTTCAGTGTTCCCCAGTTAATGAGCCTCTTTGAGATAGGTGTCAAGAGAAAATAAATCCTATCGTGTCTCAGCCCTTACACAGTAGGATTTGAACTGTGTAACACTGGTTAATGCAGAGAGATAAATTGCTGTTGCGTTACCCTCGCCAAGGTACATGGTTTGTGTCAGCTGTCTCTCCAAGGCAGCCATTTCTGGAGCACTCCATCACATGCTACAATTACGCTTTTAGTAAGGAACACGACTGACTTTTCTGCAAAGAGAAATGTGATTTGTTCACTAATCTGTGATTAAAGATCAATGGGAAAGATGCCTTTCTACTTTCCTTTAATGAACTTATTCATTCTATTGCTCTGTATGACTGACAGATCTGTATCAAGCCCCAGCCTCTAGCATCACAGTACGAACCTTTATTGCTTGTGTTTAAGGGCTGACTGTTCGTTTATAGGCAGAGTACCAGGCAGTTATCCTCTGCAAACCAGCGCACAGAAGCGAGTAGTGTGCAGTTCTAGCAAAGCAGGGGGACAGGTGTTGAAAAATTGTGCCTTTTTGTGATGAACGCAGATTACAAGGAATTGATCTGCTAGTTTCTAATGAAGAATGTGCTCCTCAGATCTTCTGCTCTGCTTAACTTAGGACGTTGTTATAAAGGATCGGCTTTCCAGAATTGCCTGAATGTACCAAGAGTTTGGGTCTTTTTGCAAAAGGATGCTTTTCTTTCCCCTTCTGGAGGGGTTCTGCTTAGGGTGTCTTAAGTCTTAAGACCTTAGGTCTGAACACGACCGCAGTTGGTTATACTTGGGGGAGGGCAGGGAGCCAATTTCTGGCAGTTGGCTTGTTTCATTTTTGTGGGTCCTTTGGAGCAGCCCACAAATGACACGTTGAAAACCACGCTGGTAACCCATGTATGTTGATATGGCAATTCTCTGTTTAGGCTTCTGTAGGTCGTTACCAGAGTCTTGAAGTAGGTGCTAGCGATGAAGGAGAAATCTACTTTATTCGTGCTGTTTTTGTAAGCTGTTTTGGCCAAGCTGTTTGGGAAGAAGCTGCAAGTGGATGCCCGAAGCAGTCTGATGAGTGGCACCGTGCTGGGCACAGGCATCAGCTGTGGCTTGGGTCAAAGAAGCAGGCAGAGCCCTGCAGCCGCAGTGGGGCCTGAGGCAGGAGCTGAGCCAGGCAGCAGGCCCTGCCGGGTCTGCAGCTCACCGAGTGCTAATTCCCTCCTCACACATGGGAACTGCCTCTGTTTGCAGTGGGTGATAACCTAGCTTTAAAAAAATAACACACACAAAGGCAACAAAACAAACTAAAAATTACTGTGGTATTGCTATGGTAACAAACATCTGAAAAGCAGGCAGATCTCTGTATCAATTGCAGGCTCAGACTTTATAGCCTGTGCCCTGGTGCGTGCATATGCAATCAGAGGCAGAAATGAAGCTGTGAGGGAAAACAGCAGCAGGCTTATGATACCTTGGGGTCTTCCCAAACGTGAGAGTTACTGCGGGCCCCACCTGAGGCAGGCTAAGGGCGGCTGCAGGCTGCTGGTACAGCCTGTCACTGCCGGTCTGCTGCCCAGCCAGACTGTGGGGGATGAGGGGACAAATGCACCTCACAGCACTGGTACAGCTGAGCAGAAACGGGTGATCATGGGATGGGTATTGGAATATCCCATGTTTTGAGTTTAAGAACACCTTAGCCTCTCATAAGGTTTTTGAGGAAGGCATAGATCCAATTTGCACTCAGTTCACTGGCAGGCCTGGCATCTAGGCCTGGGAGGAGGCAACAGGAGCTCAGCTTCTCCTCTGGCATGGTGTGGTTCTGAGTTTTGCTTTGTTTTCATTCTTTGCTTTCTGTTTTCACTCTGTTATCGGCAACATTTGTCCCTTTAAAATCAGTGACGTAGCAGAGGAGGTGCCAACAGCAGAGAGCTTTGCTTCTCCGGCTGAGATGGAGCAAGTTCTTCCAAAGCACCATAATGCATGGGGTATGGTGGTAGCTATTCCCTTGCACAAGGAACTCCAAAAAGTACAGCAGGACCGGGCAATAGGGCAGGAGAGAAAGAGAAGAAACTTCCACCAGGGCAATTGTGGAGATACATGGGAGCCGCACTGTGTTTGTGGAGGCTGATGTGAGGAGAGAGGAAAATCCACCCTGAGACAGCCTGGCTTTGAAGAGGAGGCACTAGCCCAGCATTGGTACACCTTCAAAACACTGCCGAGGAAAAGAGGTCTCATTTCCCCCCAGTCCTCCCTGGGGGACGATGCTGAAAGGAGTATGGCACAGTGTGTGTGTGGAAGGAAGCGGCCTCTTGTCACGCAGTGAGTTCTCTGCTTGTTGCAGCTCCCGCTCCTCAGGGACCGAGCTGCAGGCTGATTCCTCCTGAACAACATCTCTGCCTTCAAATTAGCAGAAGCTATTAAGTGTGAGATACCGCTGGGGACGTGCTCTGGATGCTTCTGGCATGTTGCTCGTTTCTGGCCTACCTTGTGTGTGACTGCGGGGAGGCAGGGGAAGAGATTGTGGTTACTGAACTCTCACGTGTCAGTGCACACGCTGGCACGCCATTACGCACAGTCATACCGCTGAATGCTTACACGGGACGTGTGGCAGAACTAACGTTGTGCTGAGACTTGTCACTCAGGATTGCCCTTTGTGCTGAGTGCTCGACTCTACAGCTTCAAATGTCCTTTCTGATACTGGTTTGGGGAGAGATCTCTATGAAGTATTGTAGATACTGACAGACAGTGAAGTGCCCTTCGTGTATGGTAGAAAAATCCTGAAGGATGGGCTCCTGTAGAAGTTCAGCACATCTCTCATCGCTGACTTCAGAAAGACAGAGCAGCTCCTGTTGCTTAAGCCTCTGCTAATTGGGGAGAAAAACTGAAAAATGACGTCCCAGCAGCTGGCCAAATCCTGAGAAGCGTGTCACTTGGTGGCATGATAGCTGCTCCGTGTGGCTCACACGCCGCGTCTGCAGAGATCTCAGTGGCAGCTGCCTTGTGTGCTAACCAAAAATCAGATTTCACTTCGCATTTGAATCACTAAACCCATTTCATTCAGTAGGAGGTGCTGCTCTGCTAAGGCTTTTTGCTCACTGTTTGGCGTGTTGCTCTTCAGGCCATCTTCAGAGGTGGTAGGCAGGCCGTGTGAGCTGGGGTGTGTGGGTCAGGAGATGGGTTGGTGCAGTCCATCGTCCTGCCACGTTCAGGCTTGTTACTCAGCACGCCTTTTGCACCCAACCGGTTATGGTAAGAAATGCTTCTTGCAGACTGTAATGAGAGTTATAAGCCAATTCTTCTTTCACACTTCTCTTTTCTCGTTTAAGAGTAGATCTTCCAAATCTTGTTCCCTCTTTAACAGTTTTTTCAAGTTTTTGGTGGATGATTTTCTGTTTTTGTTTTTAATGCGGTATCTTTAGTGCTGTGTGTCCCCATGCTTGCAACCACAGCTCTGCTGTTTGCTTTATAATTTTATTTTTTTTGAATCTACTTTGAACAAACCTGTCAGCAAGTTTCCTTTGTTCATATTTGTTCATCTCCACGCTACCTTCTGGAGCCAGAAAAGCTAAAACCCAATAAGAGTGAGCCAGAACTGTGAAAAATGTCTCTACATCTTTTTCTATTTGGGAGAAAATGAGTTGTTAGAGACTCCATGTCTCTAACAAGCTGTATCGCATTTAACCTTTAGCTCACCACCACAACCTCCAGCTAGAAATTTATATATTACTTGTCTTTTCTGTAATGAAGGCTATGTAACAACATACTAATTAGAACGTTTTCTAAACATAACCCATTTCTAGGGTAAGCATAGCAGAAAATTGGGGCTTTGATTAGTAGAGTGTGTGTGTTTCTGTTTATATTTCCTGTTCTGGCTGACATACTGTCCTGCTGATGTGACTGGGAATTTTGCCACCGGTCAGGATTTCAGTGGTAATTTACAACACCCTTAGCTTTTACATTGTGTTCTTCTGAATATGAACAAAGTGTTTGTGCTTCATGCTGCTATCTGAGTAACTTTGGAGAGGAGAAAGCAGAGCTCATCCTCATGAGTACCCCTGTGATTTTGATGGAGTGAATGGTTGGATTATATGTATATAGTTTTTCTCTTCCCTTCGTATTTAGGAAGGCTGCTGAAGGCCCAGGCAAGATTCTCTGACCATCACAGCACTGGTGGCTTTTTGGAGCTATGCACCAATTTGGTGAAATAAATATGAATGGTGAAAAATGTGCCTGCCTGGTGCTCCAAGGCAATGGGAGGAAGCTAGACTGTCGCACTGCCCAAAGACATGAGCTCACTTGATCCTACTCACAGCTGCCATGATTTGGAATAAGAACTAAAAATCAAAAATAAAAATAAAAATAAAAGCACCTGATGGAACTTAAGGAGAAGAGAAGCCATGTTTCTTGACCACATTGGTTATATTCTCGCAACACTCCTCTGGGAAGCAAAAGTTTATGGTCTCAGCTCCAGGTGTGGGAAACAACCATGTACATTTTTCTTACGACAAACATATGAGCTTTTTGTTTAAAAACTTGCTTGTGGATTGGAAACTGCTGCCACTGGGCTAAGCTGTGGGAGGCTGTTGGCACTGCAGCTGTGGCACTGTGAGGGAAGTGGCGTGTGATGGTGGGGCTCCTGCAAGCTTTCTGGAAATGTCATTTGGGCAAAAACTCCCCACTGGAGTAAAATATTGAAGTGTCTTTTAATAAATGAACTCAAAAATAGCAGTTCTCAAAATCTGTCTGATCAGGCCTAAGATTTAGCCAAGCCAAAAACCAACTGTAGGCCAAGGTTTCCGCATAGCTGTGCTTTTGCTGACCACAAACATTCAAACATTACAAGATTAGTGCTGTTTGTATTGTATGGGGACTGGTGCAGTAATGGATTTTAAAGATCCTCACTGGTCACATTGCAGTCACTGAGTTTGTTTTGCCGCAGTTTGCATCTGCAGGATGAGACGAGTGGCTGCGTGAGGGGCTGCGGGGCTCCGTGCATGGGGAGCTCTGGGTTTCCATGAGCAGTGGTTGTTCTCATGACCTGCCCTTAGGATTTTGAGGCTCAGGTGTGTGCGTTTTTGTTGGTGCCTGGGTCAGTGGTTCAGCTCTTCCATATATGCCCAGCTCTTCCCTGGTTGACAGTGATTAAAAAGGAGAGCAGAAGGGCTGTTGAGGATGTTGCTATTAATAATGTGATGGAAGCCTAGAATGACAGAGGCCTGCATAGTGTAACACAGTTTTTTTTCATATTTGACAGGCATATATGAGCCCGTTGCATGATTTTTCATTGGTATGCACTATCCTTGATTAAATTTGCTATTGGGGAGGTGAATTTAATGTCTGTGCAAATGGAGACCCAAGCAGGAGCCGAGCATGGTTCTGAGGGTCTTGTCAGTTCAAATTGATTGCTGAGCCCTGGAATTGGAGTAATGCAGTAACTGAAAAATTAATCAATTAAATTGGATTTCATTTGGCTTCTAAACAAAATGCCAATGGCCTGATCCACTCAAATCTTCACTGACAGGGAATGAGTTTCTGCCTTATCAGAAGACTCTGTTGCGAGCCACAGAGCTGAATGCATGGTGGCGAACACATCTGAGTGAACTGCCTCCTGCAGGACTAATGCTTGTAATTATTCATGGATGCATATGCACCATCCCCACTGTCCTACCCAGATGGTATTTCCTGGGAAGATGAGTTCCATGCAGTTTCTTATTGAGCTGGCGGGTGCTGACGGGATGAGTTTGTCCCCAGTGGGAGGATCCAACTGTCCCCTGGTCTTCCTGTGCATTTCTGAGGAATGTGAGTGTTGGCTATAGCAGAACTATGCCATTTTATTCTTAATCTTCTAATTCCCATTTTAAAGCCGTGACTCTTGAGGATGAATGATTAAAGAGGTACTTCAACTCCCCTTTTCTAGTCTTAGCAAAAAGCCCTTGCAGGGTGATCTTGAAGGCAAAGAAAATGAGCCTCGAGCTTAATATAATTAAATATTTTAATGCTTTCAGTGAACTGTGCCAGCTCCTCGGTGCTCACTGACCTCTGCTTATCTCTTAAGTAACTAGTTTGCCACTGCCTACATTAGCAAGAAGCAGGCAGCAGCTGCAGTTCAGACTAAGATGTTTCAGGGAAGCTGCACTGTTATTTTCTTGACCATTGGAGCCTTTCTCCTTTTATTTATTTTTTTTAATAGCTAAATCTTTAGTTTCACTGTTGGGGAAGCTTCTTCACGCAGCTTTCTTGACAAATAGTATGGAAATGTAGGCTATATTCTTGAGTTTTGTCCATATTCTGTGCTGTGTTTTCTTTACGGAAAGCTGGGGATTAGTGTAGCTTCATTTCCTCTCTTGACCTGAGGCATTCAGCAGGTTAAAACGAAAAACAAAAACAAAACAAAACAAAAAGAAATCTTGACTTTATCAGGAGAGGTTATTTTTCCTTAGAAATTGCAGTTTCCTATTCTCAGCCTCCTGTTCTCCATGTCACTTAACTTCTCCTTTCTGCTGGCTTGGGAATAGCACAATGCTGCCTCGCCGTCCTCAGCTTAGCAGGCCTGAAGCTGCTTTCTCCTCTGCGGAAATATCTGTGGCTGCATCTGTCGCTCTGGACAGTTGTGATTCACTGGGAGGAAAAGGCTGAATGTAGGTCACTTGAGTTCAAGGGGAATGGATGAGTGCATTAGCACAGGAGGCACATGCACATGTTGCATCTGTGCAGACAGCAGAGGTGGGGGAGTGGGCACAGGGAAATAATTAGTGATGGATGCATTTAATGAAGATCTATCCCACCGCCATTTGCACTGTCTTATTGGCCTTGTGGGTACTACCAGGTAATCAAGAGGGCATTATCTGTGTCTTGATATTGAATGAGGTGCTATAAATCTGGGCTCAGGTAGTGACTATATCTAACACTTAGAAGACAAATAAAACTGTTCCTTTCTCTTCTTTGTTTTAATAACTCACGATTACTTGGAAACCTGGGGCATTCTTAATGTATTTAAATGTCTACAAAGATAGGGATATTTTGCTGCAAGAACAAATGTAGCAGCCTACAGTGCCTGACTGAGAGACCTCAAAACCCACTTTTACAAACTATGTGTATAGTGTTTAGCAGAGCAGTGCTCCTATATACAGTGAGTAGCCAAGATGAATTTTGCTAAGGAGGTTTCCTATGTGATACTAAACAGATGTCTGAAAGCAGACAGCTTCATACTCATGTGACCATCACTTCTTTGTTCAAAATCTTTATTCCCTGAGGCACTGTGTCTCCAGCTACCCTTCAGGATCTCTTTCTGACTATGCTGTTGTTCTGGTAGGGGTGCCAGTATCAACTGCCTAGTCCCTTAGGTATTGAAAGAGTGTGCTGGCATATGTCTTCTCCCTGACGCTAGATGTTGTCATGGATATTTATGGATAGAAATAGGTGTGTTTGGAAAACAAGTGCTGTTTCAGGGAAGAAAAACTCACAGACCTCTCTCCTCTTTCATGCTGGCACTCAGTAATTTTGAAGACTTTCCCCTCACTCCATTTTTCAGGGTTTTCTTCGCATTGGTTTTCTCCTAAAGAGAAATATAGAAGCATAAAGGCTTTCTGTCACCAAAAATGGTGTCGTTCATGTTGCAGCAAAATTTGCCAAATGGGGGAAAAATTCTTTCTACCCCAGGAAGTGAGAAGAAGATCAAATGAGCACAAAGCCAGATGTGTCTGGACATGCGGGTGGTTATATAAATTCAATGTATACAAAAATCATAAATATAATAAAAGCAAAAATGGTCACAGATTTTCAAGTTTGTATAATGGACATCTGTGTGCGTTAGACTTCAAACTCAGGGAAGAAATAGGCATTGGCAACTGCATCACCTCATCTGGGGTCTGGATTTCCATGCTTCTGAGCAGCTTTATTTCCTCAAAGTTGCTTAGAAGGTAGTGCCCTCAGGCATCTATCTTTGAAGCTCTTTTGGCTTCCACTGTTGCTTTATATAACACTCCTAAAAACAAAAATCGAGAAGGATGCCCCAGGGCATCATGTCCCCTCCCTCCAGTTATTGGCAATTTCTTTTTGCCTCTGGTTAGCTGGGCCAGAAAGCTCGGTGGGGTGCAGCCCTTGCTAACTGCTTCAAGGTCTGTTCAGGGATTATATAGCTGGATCAAAGATGGGCATACTTAAAAGGTTACCTCCTATTAAATGTAGGGAAAAATCTGTCTTGGCCAGCTGTAGAGCACACTAACTGACAGTATCAGGCACTTGTTGTGCGAGGTTGTAGAATAAGTTCCATCTTCTCAGGTTACCATTCAACAGTGAATATACATCAGGGAAAATGCATGTAGTAACATAATTGTCTTTATTTTTATCTCCCTACACTCCTTTGTTAAATTTCCCTTGCACAGATTTCTCTCTCTTGTGTTGCCTACTTTCTTCCCCCAAACTGTCTAAAAGACCAGCTTGCCAAACCATGGCAAGTCTGTTTGGAAGGCAGTGGCCAAGCCTTGTCCATCAATCCACTGTTGTGACCTGTAAATTGGCATCATCCCATTTCTAAATCCTTTACGCCACCAACTCCCAAGGTCCAGCGGCTTGTGACACACACCGCAGGAGGATGTGATGTTTGCTGCTTCCAGGCTGTAGGCAACAACATGGAAAACACCTTGCCGTCTTCTGTGTCTCTTGGAGGAAGCTCTGAGAGTGGTGTCCAAAAAGTGATGGGTGTGGGGAGAAGGTTGCTGTGGAAACCAAACACAGGAAAATAGTTGCTTCGCCTTTCTTGCATCATACAGGGTTTCTACCTTTTCAGGCCAGATGCTTGAGGACGCTTTCCTTGTCAACAGCTCATAGCCTCTGCTGGGGACCCACCACTGGTCTCTCCGTCCCCGTTTGGAACTGGCAGCAGGCCTCACGATAGCACGGAGCTGATGCCAGTAGAAATCTTGTGATTGATTGCTGGTGTGGGAGCTGATCAATTCAAGTTGCTTTACTACCTCCATTGTGTTACTCCGGTTTGTGCAATATACAAACTAAATGTCAAAATTAATTTCAGAGTCCTCTGTCAGCGCCTGTGCTTCTCAAAGAACAAGGGATGGTTCTATTTAATTGTGGTAACTTTTATTAACATTTCATAGCAGAAGTTCTGTAAGAGCACGGTTCCCAAACCACATTTAAAAAGCTTTACACAGTTAAAGCATGAATAAAATAGGGCCTATTGCTGTCAGGCACAGCCTCTTCTCTTAAAGTATTTTGTGCAATTTAACAGAGCAGTTTATGGGTTATTCTATGAGGAATAAGAGCTAAGTGCACGCTGGAATTCCTAAACCCCCTCTGGGAACGTGATACCCCCTCTAAAACAATTGCCATTGGCAAAAGGCATTCGAGCTCGCATATTCAGCCCACTGACTGACAGTACCATGCTCCCCAGCAAGTAGGATCTCCTGGGAATTTATTGGGAGCTGCTGCAGCTCCCAGTCCTGCCCTGTCTGTATGCAGTCTGTATCCTGTCATAAAATTGGTGTGAATCTAACCTCAACTGCAAATTATTAATTATACTTACATCTGAGAGTTTTGCATACCTTACCCCCGTTGAACAGTGATTCTGGCCCCTGGAATACGCTTTTTCTTTTTGAGTTTGGCCAAGCCAAAAAAAAAACATCTTGGGACTCTAAGTTCCCAAACTGCTCTGGTTTTAGTGGCTGTTTTCTCAGTGTTGGAATTGGTGTGTCTGTGTCTGGTGGCAGATGATGGGCAGAGGTGAATGGTGCTGTGTACTACAGTCTTGCTGTCTTACGAGTGATCAGGCCTAGAGCTATAGCACTGTCCTAGTTGAGAAATGAGGCCCTCACATTTTCACGGATGTGCATGGCATTAATTCCTTTCCCTTAATCCCCTGTTTACGGCATTAATTTTTCTACTTAAACAGTTGCTGGTCCCTCGAACCATATCAAAACACACATAATGATGTGCTTTCAACATCCAGAAGAGTAGCTCGGTCCATCCTGTCGCTAAAGGGAGGAACATATGTGCAAAACAGAAATGGTAAAATGAGATTAAAAGGCTAAAAGTATTTCCTAAAATTTTGGTGTGTGAATTGTGTTGGAAGTCACAGTAATGTTTGGGTCAAACCTTAGTTTGTGCAAACTACTTTGCTAATCCCTAGTCTAGACACTCAAATTTCCAGTGCCTATTAATCTTTTTCTGCTTTCACGTAGCAATTTTTTGGGGTCTGTCATAGCACATCAATCAAAAGGAACTGGGCTCTTCTGCTCCTGTAACTCCCAATTGTAGTTCCGGCCTCAAGAAGTGTGTAGCCATAAAGGTTATGGCAACGAGCTATCCTGTTGATTTGGTAAAAACCTTACCTCTGAACTCAGCTGTACACACTGTGCCTTTAATGTGCCTAAAGCCCATACATGCTTACATTGCCTTTCTCCTCTCGTGAGAGGTGTTAATGCAAAGGGAGAGGAAGGAGGGGGTTGCTGCCAGTCTGCCCACCTCAGAGAAGTTTGTGGGGGAACTGAGTACAGTTTCATGGAGAATCGGTGCTGTTCCTGTTAAATATGTTTTGAATTAACAGTGATGAATGTCCTGTAGTCAAACAGCTGTGTTCTAGGGAAGGAATCTGATAAAGCAAGTCAAGTCAGTCCTTTAAAAATAAGCTCTATAGTCCCTTTGCTGGGCTTTTATGTAGCTGTGTGGACACCACTGAGAATGGTGTTTGCTCTCCTCTGTTTATCAGGCTTTGCTTTTGTGTTGTTTGCAATGAGTTGTAATGTCTGTGGCTTTTCTGAGGAACTGCTACCATGGTATTTCCTCAGTTTTTTTGTATTAGTTCAGTCCTGCTGAACTCTAGGGGTTTGAGTGCCTTTATTGAATTACAGGTATTGTTTTCAGATACTTTTTCTACATGCATTGAGATAATTTTAAATTCTAATTAGGCTCCCCAATGTCTCTGACACCTTTTGCTGGATTTCCTTGGGCTTTGATAAAAATTGTTAGTCTCAAGATCCAAGCCATTTAATTGCCCTGGATCCAGCACCCCTAAAACCTGCCCTCTCCATAGCCCCTCAGCTCTGTCAGTGAACGGTTGGTAATCCTGCTCTGACAGCAGCTTTCCAGTCGGTTTCAGCCCATTCTCCTCTAGTTTTAATCTAGGCTATTATTTCTCTAGCTTACTAATGATATCTTATAAGCCTGTATCAAAAGCCTTACCAAAGTCATGATGTGTCACATCTACTGCTTTTCCACACCCCTAAGACTGATGACTCCATCACAGGAGCAAATTATCTTGGTCTGACATGATGTGGTCCTGTCACATCTCAGCTGGCTGCTATTTATTACCCTCTTCCCTTCCCGGTGCGCACGCATCGGCCATTTGATTACTCCTTGCAGCATTTTCCTGAAGCTAGGCTGCCCGAGCCATCATCCCCTGAATCCTCCTTCTTCCACTTAAAGAGAGCATGAAGAGATACCAGCTGAGTTAAAAATGAGACGTGTTCTTAACTGATAATTAATTCCTAGTGCTCTTTATGTATGGCCCATGTCAGCCCCAGGGCCACCAGCCCCAGCGAGGCCGCAGCAGGACGGGGCTCTAGCTCCCCACAACCCGGCCTGGCCACGGACCCCACAGAGCTGGGCCCACATCCCAGGCCTTGTCTGGTCCCCAGGGAAAGTTCCTGGGGCTGAGGCTGCCCCGGGACCCCTGGCTGTGGTGGAGGGATGGGGTCAGGCCCTGTCCCGCTGCCATTGCAGTGCCCTGACAGGATGGCTCCCTCAGGCTTGCTGCTGCTTCCAGCGCCTTGCACAGTGTTCGGGGCAATATAAACCAAACCCAGCTGTCGCTTTTCCAGGGCTTGGGGAGGCAGAGATAAGTAGCAAAGGGTGCGTGAGTGACTGCAAAATATTTAAAGGCACAGGATTAGCTGGGATTTTGCTATGCAACAGTGTTGTTTTGTAGGATGAGAAAGAAAGGAAGCTCTGATTGACATAACTTCAGATATAAATTAGAGGAGGAAATCATTTCAGCTTTTAAAGGAACCGAAATAGCTGTTTTTTCCTTGTACTGACAATACAACCTCAGGGAAAGTCTAAGAAGCAGGGGAAGCAGGGGCTGGCATCCCCGCTGAGGTGCCTGCAGGGTGGAAGAGAGGCAGAGTGTCTGCCAAAGTGCCTGAACCTGAGCTGGGTAAATCCATGTGCAGCAGCTTGAGCATGCTGTGTTTGAGAAAGTTTCTAGGTATTGAAAATAGTGTAGCTTTATTTCCTATGCCAAGATGTTTTATCCTTTCTTGTATGGTCAGAAAGGGAGATCTGAGCATCAGGCTGACTTGGCTATGGTAGGCATAACTTGATGGGTCTTCTTCCTTTTTCCTCTCCGTCATTTCATTCATCTTCTCTCCAAACTGAATAGTTATAACCTTTAGTTTCTCTTCATCCTCCAAAAATGTATTTCCAGAGACTGGGTTGACAAAAACTGTGCTCTGGCCATGACTGCCAAGCTGTCCCTGATTTTGTATGACAGCATTCATGACAGTTTGTTTTCTCCGTCCTGTTCTAAGTCTAGACGTTTGCTCTCAAAAGCATTTGGACAATGCTCTCAGACACATGGTCTGATTTTTTGGGTGGTCCTTTGGGGACCCAGGAGTTGGACTCAGTGATCATTGTGGATCCCTTCCAACACAGGATACTCTATGATTCTACTTTTTGTCCTATTTTCCACCTCTGCACACTAAGTGCTGAGGTTTCATTGAGCTGTCCATGGGGACGCTCAGATCCGTAATGCATGTGGTCACATTTAGTTTGCGGTCCATCGATGTGTGTGAGTAGTTTAATTTGTTTCTTCTAATGTGTGCTACCTTGCACTTGCGTACACTGCATTTCATTTGCCATCATCTTGCTCAACCGTTCAGGTCTCTTAGGGTTGTCCACACTGCAGAGGAGCCCTTTGCAGAGACCCTATGAGATGGTCTTCGAGTGTTTTGGCATTGTGTTGACTCCGTGACCAGGGAAAGGAAATTAAGAAGCATTCAGGGGGTGGAGAGGGATAGCCCTGTTGTTTTAGCTTCTGTGTGGGACTGGGGATGGTCATACGCAATTTCCAGCTTTATCATGGACTTCTGTGAGACTGGACAAAGCCGAGCAAGGCTTAGGGGGAAACCTGTTAAATCAACTCCATCTGTGTTCATAAGCAGTAGTGAATGATGAAAGGCTGAAAATTTTCCTCAAAGTACCGTGTTTCAGCCATACTGGCTGGAGGTTGTTCTCAAGCCCGTGCAGTCTGGAAGGGTTTCCAAATGCCTGCAGTCTCGCACGTTCTGTGTAACAAGTGCTGCAGAGAATTTGGCTCTGTCTGCACTATCAGGAAAGCAGATTTCAGCTGAAGCTGAGTCAGTGAGGATAGCGAGGCCTGCAATTTTCCTCAGGGAAGGCAATTATAACATTACATCTGTGAGGGTTTCCTGCTTACCTTTCCAAGCTCTTGCCTGTCTTGCTTCCTGCCATACCGAGCTACTTGCAGATACGTGGCAAACAGCCTCCCGTAGTGTTTGCATCCAAACGTGTTCCATGTGTCTAAACGTGGATCAGCTGCTCTCCCTGATGTTCTGATGCTTATCTCTGCTCCAGATGACAAGGGCTCCCCAAGGAGAGAAGAACAGCCGGAGGGCTTTTGATGAAAAGGCTTATTTGTCCTCAAAGCTGCTGAAGGCTGGAGAAGACCCCTACCGCCAGCATGCTTTTAATCAGCTAGAGAGCGACAAACTCAGCAGCGACCGGCCCATACGGGACACCAGGCACTACAGGTACTGTGCAGCCCTTGCTCCACACCATGGCTGCTGCTTGCTGTGGGCAGTCCAGTGCCACGCTGTGTTGTTCTGCAGTGTTAACAAAGGATGCCTTTAGCTTTTCTTCACCAGGGTCTGTTTGTTGCTTCACTTTGTTTCATGGTTAATCTGCAAAGGTCTCGATGCACATTCAGTCCCAGCCCAGCTTGTTGCTTTTCTAGTACATCTTCTCCTAGGTCTGAGCACTATCCTGTTATTTCAGCTTTTGGGTTTCAGCATAGCTCCTCCATTGCAGCTTAAATTGCTCAACTGGCAGCTGGTTTTTTTGTATAACTGCCTCTACACTCTTGGCTTCTCAGTGAGCCTCTGTCCTGGCTGTAAGGTACACAGCTGTTGCAACATTGCTTTACTTTTTCTCACCTGCTGTGTGCCTTGGCTGTCTGAACTCATTTTGTGTGTTCTTTCCAGCCAGAGTGTTACATTTTGGATGAAAAGTGCTGAGGTGGGGATGAAAATAACATGATTTTCATCTTCATACAGTGAATATTTCATGGCTTGCAAAGTGCTGGTTGTTCTGTCCTTGTTTCACTGGGGGTGAATTTATTCTGCTGATTAAACTCATCCTTAAGTTACTAATAGTGCCCAGGTAATTATTTTGTACCTTCTTCAGTACAGAAAGATAACGTTGTACCTTGAAGATGATAGGTTTGATAGGGATAGGATAGTGCAAAACAGCCTACTTCAAAGCAGGAAAAAATAGAAGCAGAGTAACCATGCCTGAAGTGATGATCTGGGCTAGAACCTGGACCCAGTGTTGCAAAGCAACACCTCCTAGCTTCTGGGGAAGGGAAGCCAGGCATCTAACTTGATTGAAACTGCGAAAGGGATGTCAGGAGAAATGGAGCTTTGTGAGTTTGCCAGCACTGACAGCTATCAGGGTGCTTTGTGAATGTAAGCGGTTGGAACCGTGGTTGTGAGATGAAAGTCTTGTGGTCCCGTTCCCCAGTCTAGTGCTAGGGATTGGCTTGCTAGTGACTCAGAGGCAGCAGTGCATGTCCTCCCTTGCTGACAGATCTCCCTGCCATGCAGGATTGCTGTTTTCTGTTAATCTGCTGTCATGTTCTGGCCTAAAAACAGCTTCCTTCAAAGAGGAATTATTTATTTTGATCTATGATCTGTGGTATCATGCAGAGCACGCTTTTTGTGAAAAGCCCTGTCTGTGCACTTCAGCCTGAAGACAAACATATATGCTGCTCCATGGAAACGTATGGCTGCTTCAGGCCCCAGCTTTGCAAACGTTCCCTTAAGCAATGGGGAGTCCCTAAGCAGTGTATGATCAGGGCAGATAAACCTATTACCGTGTTCCTCTGTTCTGCAGGGAGGTCAGTTTGGAAATTAGGGAGTTTTTGAGTACCTTGCCTTGTAGCAATATTGGAATGGCTGATGTGATGGCAATTTAGGGTGAGGACTTTTTTCAGCTGATACAAGTTGGATGTGGTTTGAGAAATCAACACATCCTACAAGCTGCTTCTAAGCTAGCATGTAGCTGTTTTCTGATCCAAAGCAAAGGGAGACCCCACTTTCAAGCACAAACTTTATCCTTGTCCTCTGTGATGCTGTAATAATGCTGAGATCTTAGAAGGTCTCTCTCAAGTAACACATACACCTCTCTCTTTTGTTTTTCCACTTCCTGATGACTTAATACATTTTACATTCATTACATCATGGATTTATTTTGAAACAGTAATAGGTGAGGTATGTCTCCTGTCTGATCGCATGTTTTTCACTTCAGTCTTTTCAAAGCTTTTTTGTATGTTTGAAAATTGCTGTAAGAAGTAGTCGTCTTAGTAAAATATTGCAATGAAAAATAGTAGTAATTTAGAATAGTTCTAAACCAGTAGGATTGAAGGTGGTGATAAAAATAGTTAACAATTTTGCAATAGCCATGAAAAAAATAGTAACTAAATGTAGGAGTACAAGTAGTGGCTATAAGAAATGAATTATATTCCTTCTAGTGATGTATTCAGTCTAAGCATGGTCTTAAGTAGTTAAAAACACCAGGCCACAGTTTCAGATGCAGGTTCTTTGCCAGGCAGGAAATCAGTGCAGACTGACTGCTGCCTGATCTGGGCTGGAAGTTAAGGTGGCAGCATTCCGGAGGAGCAGATCAGCCCAAATCTGTCATTTCTAGTACCTGCCAGAATTGGATCCAGGGTTCATATTCATGAGTTGCTCTCCTCCAAGAATCTTTGTTGTCCACAGGGTATAAGCAGCCCTGGTGCAAGCTGATTCTGAGGTAGTTCTTGATTTTGAGCATGTGAATGAATATACATACCTAACATTACAAAGTCAGATAAGAAGATAAGAGGAATTATTTTCCCTTGCCAGCTGCAGTACTAGTGTTCTGAGCTCCCTTGCTGCATCTCCACTGTGCTGTTTCTGGTTTTAGCATATTATTCTCTTCTCTTACAGATATTCTAGATGCATTGCCCCAGCAGGTGCTGGTAGACAATGTTGGGCTCACACTTCTGCTCTTTGGTGTTGCAGGTGCACCTCTGTACGCTACGATCCAGACCTGCCAGCTACCAGCCTCATCATCACCTTCCACAACGAGGCTCGCTCCACCCTGCTCCGTACAGTGAAGAGGTGAGTTCAGCACAGGGTGCTGGGCCCAAACCGCCGTGCCTGGAAGGCCACCACTGGTGGGTGTAGACATTTGCAGTGGTTAGGCAAGCAAGATTTGCTTGCTCTTTTGTACTAGTGGCTCCTCGTTTCTGAGTATCAGCAGTGGCCAAATCTGACCAGTTACATAGGTGGCATAGGGCCTGGCAGCATCCCCAAGCAGATGGGACCATGCAATTACCAGCACCACAGAGCAGTGCTACAGCTGCTCTTTCCCCTCCCCATCACCCCTGCAGAACCTGGGGAGGCTCTTTTCCTTTTTTAATTTTACATAAAATATGTCCTTTGCCCTCTGACTTATCAAGCATTTGCACAGATGGTCCCTGAAGCCTGCAAGCAGGTCCAGGAACAGATTGTGAAGGCTGAAAGGAGAGTGAATTGTCCAGGTAGAAAGTTGAACTCATCATATCACTAGCAGGAATGCATTATTCATCATCTTAACTTCTCGTCAGGTCCTGTGGGCTTAGAGGAATGTGCTTTGTGAATAAATAACAGGCTTGTTCAAGTCAGCCTTATGGCTGGAAGGCTGGGTTTCTGTCTGCCCGGCTTGGTGCTGCTGTGTTTCCAGAGGTCTGCATATATTGCATTAACACATTCTGTCTTTTTACCTCTTACCGTTTCCTTTTCTCTTGAACCATAAAATTAGTTCTGCGGAGCCACTGTTCAGAAAATGAGCAGATTTGTTTGGAACTACAGTGCTGCTAGGGCAACAGCAGGAGATTTCTGCTGATTACATCATAGGTCAGATAATAAATGGCTAGGTGCTCAGAAGCTGTAGTAGTGTGATCCTCAAGAAAGATCTCAAGGCAGTCAATCAAATAGCCAGATGCTATGATAATTAAAATGTAGAGAAGATGACATTCAGAACAGCAGTAACCCATAAAGAGAGGAACTGATAAGCAGGTCCTATGGGGGTGATATGTACTAACGAGCAGATGAGCATTGCCAATGCATTAACAGGCCAGGCTTGCTCCAAGAAGGATCAGCTTGAGTAGGTTGCTCATGTCTGTGTCCAGTCAGTTTTGAATATCTCCAAGGACAGAGACAGTGCAACATCTCTGAGCCTTCTGTTTTCAAGGCTAAACAATCCCAGCTCTTTCAGCCTCGCTTCATGCATATGATGCTCCAGTCCTTAAATCATCTTACTTGGTTCTTTACTAGACCTGCTTCAGCATGTCCTTGTTTTTCTTGTCCTGTGAAGCCCAGAATTGGACATAGCACTTAAGAAGTGGCCTTGCCAGTCTCTCAGACGTGGTCTTCTGCAATCCAGAGCCCCCAGCAAAGATCTTGAAACATGGATGCCATAGGGACCAGGCCCAAGCATGAATAGGCCATGCTGCCCTAAATCTCACTTGGTCCCATGTGGAGAGCCCTTCAGATGAACTTTGGTTAGTTTTCAGCCTAAAGGAAGAAAACTGCTTAAAAATATTCAGCAAGTGACTAAGAAGGTTCGTAGGGAAGGAAGTGGGAAATGGGCTATCCTCCAGGACCTGTGAATGTTCCATAACAAATGGATCATTGCTGACAGCCTTGGTCCTGCTGGTGCTGCGAGTCCATCAAGAGCTGCATGGCTGCTTGATCTTTTCCTTGGCAGGACGTAGCTGTCACTTGCAAACCAGTTACTTGCCTGGCGTCCTGTTCTTCGTGGAAATAACTGTCATTCAAAAGCCATTTTGAATAATTGGTGTCTCTGCCTGATTAGTTGTTAAGTGATACCATCAGGTGTGTTGCAATGATGATTTTTGTAGAAGGGAAGATCAACTGCCCTTTCTTTCTATTTATTTCTGATTTCAGTCAGTATTGCAGGTACTGTTTGTCTTTGTAAATGCAAAGGTGAATGGTCAGGCTTTAAGACAAGGGTCTTGAACAACTGTTGGTGGTTCAGTGCCTGTGCAGGCAGCCTGTATAAATTATGCGTAAAGGATGCTGATGCAATGCTAGACCTTTGGTATTGTAACTCATTATGATGACAATTTAAATAATGGCGAAAGAAGAGACACTTTTAGAGCACAAGAAAAATAGAGATGGTTCTCTGCTAACATATGGAATAAACAAGAGTATTTGTGAACTGATGAGGGATAGACAGATCAGCAGAGGAAAAAGCCATTGGCAGTTGCTGATTTAGTGTCATAGGACTGAGTCAGGACACTGATATTGGAAGAACAACAATGCTGTGAGGGAAGATGAAGGTTGTAAGGTATCTTTGAGATGACGGAAGAAGTCTGTGTTTCTGCTGTAAAAGGCAATTGTCATTTGGATTTTGGATTTTGGATTTTGGAATCCTAATAATACACTTTGTTCCCAAGAGTAATTGATTGTCGTGCCAGTCTTGGCACCTCACTGAAGGGAAGTAGTAGGATTACTGTGTTGGTTGTTAAAAAACAGGCAAGATGAAGTGCAAAGAAGATAAAGCACCTTTCCCAAGGATCCACAGCAAATTATTGCAGAGCTGAGAGCAAAACTAGGCATTGAATAGGAAGCTGTGAACTCTTCAAGAATGTTTCCTCTGCTGGGGGATCAGTGGACAACTGAGGAAGGGAGAACAAAGTGTTGGCTTTTTTGCCAGTCATGTTAACTTGGAAGACCTGAAACTTGTGGAGAAAATGTGAGCAGCACTAGTAGTCGAGGTAGTGGGAGAAGAATTAGAATCCCATTTTACAGCTGTTACGCTGCAGTACGCAGCCAGTCTGGATTGCTAATGCTTTGCATTGAGTTTGCATGGACAAGTATTTCAGCACAGGGCAACCTTGTCTGTAAAATATGCAGATAATGGCTGTGCTGGGAAAAGCTGCAGTCATAAATGCAAAGAGGAACATCTCCCACCTCCCACCCCGCTATGCAATGCTAAAGGATCCAGAGAAGTATGAGCCAAGAGCAGCAAATGAGGTTCAGCTTTGAAAAATGCAAGCTCAGACATCCAGGGACATATAAGCTCAAAATACAAATACTCTTGAGACGTATGAAGCAGCATACATCTGAAATAGAGTGGGATGTGATACTGAACAGCAGAGCAGTCAGGATTTTGCAGTGTGAGACAACAGAAAACTAAGGAAGCTTTGGCTCTGTATGCAAAGCCATCATTGATGCTAGTTAGCAAGACAGTGACTTCTTTTTCTGCAGACTTAGTGGGTCATTCCTGGGAGTATGAGATTATGCTTGTTGTGTTTCCTATATAGAACAAACAAACAAACAAAAAGAAAACCCAAAGAACTTAACCAACACTTTCCTCGAAATCACTCAAAATCAGAAGAGTAACCCCCACTGGAATGAGGTGGGTTGCTAGAACCATGAGGACAGTGTTTAGCTCTGATTTTTAATATTGAAGTTTGCGTGACTGACCTCTTCAGTGGGGTGCCTAAGTGCAAGTGACTTTCAGCACATTGGCTGTCTTATTGGAGGCGGTGAGGACCTGCCTGTGCATTTGCTGAAGGAGGCTCAAAGAGGGAGTATGCTGTGTGGTTGTAAAGCCAAGGGAGGGATTTGAAGAAAGTCATAGAAAATTAGTTCAAGCATTTTAAACAAATAAGAGAGTCAAAAAGTAACTGCATGGTACTAGAGTATATCAACCTCTATAGAGGGTAGAAGCTCTTATCACCTCTTATCACCTTTCCTTGTGTGCGAAAGCCTCTGTGTCCTGCAGACACAAACTCATTACATCTCTGGTGATACTGCAAGGTACAGTTGAAGCCACACAAAGGAAGGTGTGTCTCAGCAAGTGTCATGGCTGTTTTGAACGAAAGTCAAGTAACAACCAAAAGGGGCACAACCGCAGGGTTACCTCTTCCACTGACGTTTGTTATTCCTGCTGTAATGCGTGGCACAGCAGGCTTGTGTCAGTCCTACCATTGCCATTACTTTGGCAACTCACAGAGACTCTTTTTCCTCTCTGGATCCCTGCAGCGTCCTGAACCGCACTCCTCCCAGCCTCATCCAGGAGATCATTTTGGTAGATGACTTCAGCTCAGATCGTAAGTATGGACCCATTTCCCTTGCACTTTTTTTTCCCTCTATTTTCCATATTTTTGTTTGCTCTATTTAGTCCCCCTCTCTCACAGAGATTCCATCATGTCTGTGTACAAGAGAAAAGCAAGAGGGAGGTGGTCTTTGTATTTGTTTTAAGCACGTGCATGGCAGAAGCCAGAGTTTCCTGCTTTTTTTTGTCTGGTGCGTCTTCCCTCTCTGTCAGCTTGGCAGTTTTGGCTACATTGCCAGAGATCTCTGTCTAGTTTCATTGTGTACCATTTTGTGAGGTCTTCAGCACAGTTGCTGAGGCAATGCTGAGGTTGGGGATTTAAGAATGATGCTTTCAGAGTCTGATTTGGATAAAGACTGAGCTGCATCCAGCTGTTGGGGTTGGGTGTTTCTGAGCATCTCTAAACAGTCCTAAGTGTCTCACGTTCAGCCCCTTGAAAATTCCTATATAATGTCAGTTGCCAAAGTGTTCCAGATCAATGCCGATGGATCTCTAGCACCAGCACTGCACAGGGCTCAGCCAGAAATTCCCATTTAGGTTCCTAAGTGGAAAAAAATATATCAAAAAACCCTATCCTATGACAGTTCTTATTTTTCTCTCTGGCAGACAGGTATCTGTGGTCATACAGCTACTGCACTGAAGCGCCTCCATAGGGATGCTTTAGTACCTATTTGATGACTCTTTGCTTTAGGATCTACCTCAGTTTCTGCAAAAAAACAAAGAGTCTGCCAGTGCTGGCAACTTGTTACACTCAGAGTGACGTGCTCCACTCCTGGAGAGTGAGTGACTAGATAAAGGTTCTTGTACTTATTTGAAATGGTGACTTAGCCAAGATAAGAGATGCTTTCTGTTGTAGCAGCTGTCCAGCAAAATCTCAGTAGACTTTGAAAGCACCTGCCACTTTACTTGGATGGTGCAGCAGCTGCCAGAGTGCCCACACAAGAGCAGTATTTCAGATTGCATGTGTCCTTGAGAGTGGAAATGCTCCTGCAGGACTGTGCCAAGAGATGCACTTTGGATGATGGCTTTTGCGTTCTCCCCAGAGTGCTGAGTCTGTGGGTGGATGAAAATGGGTAAGGGGGGGATGTAAGACATGAAAAGGAGTGTGGAATAAACATGGAAAGTGATGAGGGCGTGCAGAAGCAAGGGAAAAGTGTCTTAGAAATTGCTATTACTGTGATTTCTGCTAGGGCAGTTCTCAGGCAGTGTAGCCCATGGCATCCTGCAAAGCCCGTGCAGCCTTGGAAACTTGCATGACCTGGTGCTTTGCTATGGATGGGCTGAGCCTGGGAGCTGCTGCTCTCCATCATGTTCCCTGGGCAGTGGAAATGAGGGATGGCCCAAGATTCAGGCAAGCTGCCAGCAAAGCCCTCAGTTAGGCATCCATCTATTAATCTAATAACGTCTCCAAGGAAGCAGGTCAGATCCCTGTGACTTACATTAAATAAAATCAAGCAGAAACTGCCTTGAGAATAAATGTTGGGAAATGCCCAGGTGAGCCGCTGAAGGCAAAGAGAATGGATGAGATCACTTCATATGACAGGACTCTCTTTTACTTGGCACTTCTGCAATTTACGGCCCAGGCTCCCTACAGCCTCTCATTTTCATCATCGCTCAGTGCCACATTGCTAGCATATGCCCTGTCGTTGCTGTGAAGTGCTGAGTGTAGGAGGGCGATGGCCTGGCCCACTGGAGTATCAGCAAGCAAAGCCTCAGCTGTCTGAGGTGGACAGCAGGCAAGCAGCTCTCTTTTCTGTACCCTTTAGACAAGAGAACTAAGGCCATCAGGCTGCTTAATGTGATACTAAGGGAAAGCCGAAGTTCCCCTCCCATGGTGATGCAGGAGAATAGTTAATTGGAGCTCTCTGTTGAAGCCAAGTAATTCATGCATGTGTGCCAAACGTTTTTTTGCGTTCCTTAAGCTGAGGACTGCCAGCTCCTTACCAAGATCCCGAAGGTCAAGTGTCTACGAAACACCCGTCGAGAAGGTGAGTGTGGAAACTTCGTAGGTGCAGAGTTTTAGTGGGCTTTCCCACATGGCCCTGTTTGCCTGCCAGCTGCATGTAAGTTGTTTCTTACCATTACTTTTTTTTTTTTCTTTTTTTTTTTTCAGTATAAGGGTTTGATGTCCTAATGTTGGAGGTCTGTGGACAGATAACCTCTCTTATCAACTCTAAGGCTCTCATTTCATAGTTAAGTAATGACAAGTGGTACCTGGAGGCCCTGGCTAGAGCAAGGACAACATTTTAAGATCTTTGTGAATATAGGTGCAGATGGAAGTCCTGTCTTTTAAACTCGAAGTGCAAGATAATAAGCCATTCAGGAGATGTGGGAAAGGAAAAAAAAAAAGCAATTATATTATCATAAATAAATACAATTAAGGAAAAAATTCTTATATATCTCCCGTGTGCATAAATGGTAACACTGACTTACCCGGCTGCTCTCTAGTTTGACTCAAATGTTCTGGCTGATTTCTAAAGCTGTCAGTGCACAGCAGGCCTGGAGTAAGGGTCTGAAATGAGAGACAGGAGTCACTGTTCTCTTCATGAAAGTCATCCCAGGTAGTGGGATGGTCTGTGAGAAAGTATGGAGATGTCTGAGAGCCAGACTGACACCTCTGATCATGGGTTGGAATAAAGGAGAAAAGGAAGCAGGTAAGAAGGAAGAAAGACAGCAAGAGAGTAGAGCTGGTTCCTGTTTAAGTGGTAAGAGAGGCAGTAGGGTGCTCTGAGGGGAGAGACACCAAGCA
Source organism: Anas acuta (assembly GCF_963932015.1). NCBI lineage: Eukaryota > Metazoa > Chordata > Aves > Anseriformes > Anatidae > Anas > Anas acuta. Next base: position 36,945,652 of record NC_088983.1, on the reverse strand, counting down.
GGTGCGGCCCAGGCAGCAGCAAGGTATGTGTGGGAAGGGGACCCTCATCAAGGCAGGAACCAGATGAAAGTTGAGTGGCATGGACAGAAGTAGCAGATTAAGTCATTCTTTGTGTGCTGGGGGGGCTCACGTTGTGGTGTGGCCCTCAAGGGATGCCCTGCTGCTTTCTGCTCCTGACAGAGGTGTGATAGTGGACAATCACCTGGTCTTCTCATGCTATGGCCACACAATTAGTTTATTTTCTGAAGGGGTCTCAGCTGTTTCCCTTCCTAACCTTCTGGCTCCTCATCGCAGGGCTGATTCGCTCTCGGGTGCGAGGAGCTGAAGTGGCCACCGCCGACATCCTCACCTTCTTGGACAGTCACTGTGAAGTCAACAGCGAGTGGCTGCAGCCAATGCTTCAGAGAGTGAAAGAGGTGAGCACCATCTCCCAGTCTGGGCTAGCTGGGGCTGGCCTGCCTTGTGCTGATGAATCCTGTGCCCATGTGTGCCAGGAACAGTGTCAGCAAGCATAGAGCCTTCCCAGGTAGTCCTCTTTTCAGGCAGGCTGTTACAGAGGAAGGTACAGCCTGAGCTAGATGGGCAAGAGATCCCTGATGGCCTTCATACATGCTCCTGCCGATGTGGCAGGGCAGGAGGCGCTGAGTGACGGGAGCTTCCCAGCACGGAGGAGCTGCCAGTGAGTGCAGGGATGTCCTTTTGTTGGCTCGCTTGGGAAAGGTTTGTCATGAGTCTGGAAGACTGAAAACGAGACAGGAATATTAGCAACTGTCACCCTGATTGCACTGCTGACTTGTATCCATCTCTGGCTTACAGTGGAAGAAGGTGAAATTTCAGAGCCAATGACTTAAAAGATTCTGCTTCTTAGTCATGCTCAATAAATCCTCCATCTTGGAAGCCCATAAATATTTACTTTACTAATTCTGTTTAAGTCAAGCTACAGCAGCATGGTGTTCCTAAGCAGCAAGGACCTCACTGGTTTCCTCAGGGAAGGATCTGAGTTGCAAAAGCTTGGCTGCCGACTCCAGCCTTATTTAGTGAGCAGATTTCAAGTCAGCGTGTTGCAGACCTACTTCATGCGTTCCCGATGTGGGTCCTGGGTTGGATTTCAGTCTTGCCCTACCCAGTCCTAGTGCTGGCTGGTAGGAGCAGTCGCTGGAGCATCGGGCTCAGGCACTGCCAACGTACTCCCTGTGCAGCTGTCACAGCACTAAGGGGATATCCATGAACAATAGGCTCTTGCTTCCATGCTGGCCAGCCAGGCCACAGCAGGAGGAGCTATTTCAAGGCACGAAATGGAGGTTTGGTATGAACATTGTGGAGGCTGGTAGGTGCCAGATAACAAGATGATGTTTCTGGAATTGCCAGCTCTCTGTTTCATCATAGATTTCAGCTATCACAAGGCTGTCTTTAATGCCCTGTCTCATGAAGAAAACTTGTTATAATCTCAAGTTCCATTTACTAAAAGGATTGCAAAGTAAAACTGTAACTATCTATACCCCTTAAGGCCAGTAAAGTATCCCTTTAATATTACGATATATATATTTTTTTCATTTTGTGCTACGATTCTTAATTACGGAGCTTTGATTCATAACACTTATTAGGGAGATGTTTTTTTAGTGGGTTGATTGTTTCTGGGCTGATGGCAATGAGTTAATTCAAGGATGGCTGAGCAGGAAGCATACTGTCAATAGATAGCAAAAATGAGCACAAAACCTTAGGGACAGTGATTCACGTCCTGTGACTTGGGCAGAAAATAAAGAGCTGTTTCTTAGCAGCACTTCTGGGTATCGGGGTCCCACGCTTCATTCCCCATTTCCATGGTGCACACTTGGCTAATACCCACCATCTCCTTGTTTGGATGTTGTGGACATCCATCACTTGCCCAGCTGTCAGAACTATACTGGAGAAGCCAAACAAAAATTTGGATGTTACATGTGCAGCTTTATGTTTTTTATGATCTCTGGCAGTTTTACCAGACCCTCAAGAATAGCCTGACTGTTTTTTCCCCCTTTCTCTATCTCCTTCAGGATTATACCCGAGTGGTGAGTCCAATCATTGATGTTATCAGCCTGGATAATTTTGCCTACCTGGCAGCATCAGCAGATCTGCGGGGAGGTGGGTATAACGAACGGCTTGTGTAAGCTTGGCCTGAGGGATGGTGCATGAAAAATAATTGTTGTTCTCTTCAGCTTTACAAGAAAATAGTGAGGCTCTTTCCTGATGGGTTCTCTGTCCTCCTTTTCCTGCAACTTGCTAAATCAGATCTTTTGCAGAGTTGAATTAAAGCCCAAATACTGTTTTTTTTCTTTTTTTTTTCTTTTTTTCTTTTTTTCTTTTTTTCTTTTCTTGAGCTTACATCAGTGTCATTGTGTCTTGCAGTATCAGGGCTTAGTTAACTGGTTACATATATCACCATATCCTCTGGCCACTTTACCTCCTACCAGCAAGTGAACAGCAGGATTTTTAGGCTGTGGCACTCAGACTGAGCAGCCAGCCATGAAAAACACTCCTTCTGTGCTCTGTTTTTATGTTCATAAACCATGGAGGTGACTCTTTACAGGTTCCACTAAGGGAAGGAGGGTAATAGGAAAGATCGGTGAAAGCCACCCCTACAAACTCTTCACTCTTCTTGTGCTACTTGTGGTCCTTTTAGCATCTTGGGCTGTTTCTGCATGATGCAATTTGCTCCCTGGGAGAGAGCCACTAGAATAAGGAATGGAAAATTAAGCTCTAAATTAACACAAGTGTCCAGGCTTTGTTCCTATGTGGCTAACCTTAACAGTGGTATGGTGCTACTGACTGCTGCGCTCAGCTCTCCACCACAGGCCAACTGTAAACAAATGGTAGGCTCAGAGGGGAAAATGGTTAAAACAATCTGCAAGCCTTTGTTTCCACAGTGCGTCACATCCAACCCCACAAAGTGCTTTGATTAAAGCCTCATAACTCTGGTACTCAGGGAAGTGTAAAACAAACAGGCCAAAATGCAGCAGCACTAATTAGTACATCTCACACTGACAACACTCTCCTGAAAACATAGAGTGGAACTGAGCAGAGACCTGTACTGCTAAGGGATGAGGATTCCAAGACAGTAAATTGTCAACTTCTTAGCTGCATTAAGATAGACTCTTACTATTTTGGGTAGACAGAAAAGGGAAGTCAGGGAAGGAAAGTAGGGTAGTTTGTGATGTAAGGACAGAGGCTATTGCTAAAGCTAGTAGAAAATCAAGAACAAAACCTATCTGGTGTGTTTCTTTTTTTTTCACAGGGTTTGACTGGAGCCTTCACTTTAAGTGGGAACAGATTCCTATAGAGCAGAAGATGTCCCGAACAGACCCAACTCAGTCTATAAGGTATCTGTCTGTGTGCAATCCTCTAAATGCCTTAATAAGCCTTCACCTTTATGGCAAGGAATTCCCTTTATGGCAAGCCTTCCCTTTAAGGGGATTGCCTTGCTGAGGGCAAGATACCACGGTGTTCACTCAATAATGACAAAATCCCAGAATCATAGAATATCGTAGGTTGAAGAGACCCACAAAGATCATCAAGTCCAACTCCTGGCTCCTCACAGGACCACCCAAAAATCAGACCATACATCAGAGAGCATTGTCTAAATGCTTCTTGCACTCTGGCATGCTTGCTGCCATGACCACTTCCCTGGGGAGCCTGGTCCAGTGGCTGACCACCCTCTTGGTGAAGAACCTTTTCCTAACATTCAGTCTGAACCTCCCTTGATGCAGCTCCATGCCGATCCCTTATCTTGCCCTCTAAAAATCATGCTAGTTCTAAAGAAATCTTGCAATGTATTGGTACACTAATCCTGAGAGTATTATTCTGTGAATATCATAAGAATAGTAATTATATACTGTCATAGGCTCATAGTCTTGCCATCTTTGCAAGTCACCTCTTCTTGTTCTATATGTTTGTTTTTGTGATCTCCCTCACTCAACACGCTAAATGCCTCAGGAATACCTTTTTTTTTAATTACTTCTGTCTTCCAGGTGGAATTAAGGAATTAAAGAATAAAGTAGCTAAACAGTCACCTTGGGAAGTGTAAAGCATAGCTGGGAATTGAATCTCACCTAGTAATTTGAGCACAGAATTAACCTCCTCTCCTAAATAAGTGTGTCCATGGACAAAACAGATTGTGTTGGCTGGAGCAGTTATTGCCAGCCTTTCTGCTGTGTACAGGGTTCTGAGGAATGTAGAGTGTGACAAATCCTGATATAAAAAGTCAGTGCTTGTCTGTATAGGTAGACAGCTCCCTGTTTGTAGCATAAAAGTATCATTCAATTCCTTTGCATAATTTGTGAGCCTCTGTTTTGCACTCAGGAAGCAGCCAGTTTACTGACAGCAGAGCAGTACATGCAGCAAAGCCCCTCACACCATGTCTAGCTGCTGAACACAGTTATCAGACAACACCCTTGTCATTCCTTCACACTGCACGTATTTGTGTAAGTACAAAAGACAGCATTTTTCAAGTAGTGCTTGCAGCACCATCTGAAAAAGGAGGATGATCTAGTGAGGGGCATCTCAGAAGACTCCTGTTCATGCCCCAGCTCTGCTATTTTCTTGTTTTGAAGAGATAGGATTTGTTGGGTCTGAACAAATTGTCTCTTCTCTGAAATGTAGATGGTGATGATGTAGATGGTGGTTGCATGCACTTGTACTTGTGATAATTTAGTATGGGCTTGTGTTTTCTTTTCCAGAACCCCTGTCATAGCAGGAGGCATCTTTGTGATTGACAAGTCCTGGTTTAACCACCTGGGGAAATACGACACTCAAATGGACATATGGGGAGGAGAGAATTTTGGTAAGCTTAGGGTGTTTCGGGTGAATGACACTAAAGAACCACTTCCCGGTATTTGTTCACCTACCTGAACTCTTCTTGCAAGGGACTGATCTGCATGTTGATGTAAGGCTATGGACATGGTGATGCAAACCCCATGCTGGTCAAAATTGTACCTGTTACCTTTGTGCAGAGTAAATGGAGGCTCTCTGAGGTCAAGGCTATCACTGTCTTACATGCATATGCACTATTGTATACTTATTATTGTATACTCTGGTACAAGTAAGTAAAAAAAAAAAAAAAAAAAAAGTCCTGATATTTAAATTGTTGCTTGTTTTTGGGGAATACTCCTCCGGTCCTTCTTCACATGACAGTCTGTGTCAGCCCAACTCTGCAAGGGACAGTCACTCTGACATTCTCTTCCTATAACTGTTCTTCCTTTCTAGAGAAGTCTGAATTACTCTCCCAGCTTCATAACTCTGAAGGATGATTTTCCTAATAAAATAAGCCTCTTTGTAAGTGGAATTTGTGTATAAATACACTCAGAATGAAAACATTTTGAAGCAAAGTAGAGCACTGTAAACATCTGAGCTATTCACATGGCCAGAATAGACTGTCCATTTAAGTGCAGTTACCTCAGAATGTGGTGCTGAAACCCATCTTTTTGTACCTAATGGTGGCACAGCTATTTCAGGGATCTCTCTTCTCTGCCCCTGTGAAAGGATGCTGCACTGTCACTGGGGATTAGTGACAAAAGGAAGAACGACATTGAAAAGACATTCAGGGAGACCTCAAGTATTTGGGGCATTCATTTAGAAATGACGTAGGTGGAGCAGACGTGACAAAAGTTTTCCTCTGTTCTTCAGTCAAATTGATTTTTCTCTTGCTTACACTGGCAAAAAACATATTCTGTTTCTACAGCTTCCATAAATATCACAGATTTGTAAATAAATCTCTTTAAAGAAGAATTTATATGGTGTTTCCTAGCACCTGAAGGGCCAATTAGGAAGAATGAAATAGAAGAAACTTTTGTTTCTCTGAACACAGCTGGGAGAGGTGCCATTTTCTGAAATGCTGTCTGAAACCAATAAATGATATTTTTTGTCTGGTAACAGAATATCAAGTACCAATTTTTAAAAACAAAATACTAATAATGAATGCTTATGCTCTCAGTTTGCTGAGGTCTTGCTTCAATTCTGTGATATTCATGATATTAAAAAGAGTTGTTCAACTAGCAGTGCCAGTAATGTCTGCTAAGTGTTGTAGGCAGATCTAAATAACAGGGAGCATTTACCTAGGCATGAGGATGCCTTTTCCTGTGTCCCTCAGACTCCTCTGCACAGCCAAACTCAGCTCCTTGCTGTCACTAGCCCTGCTCCAGCTGCAGTCAGCCATTTAGCCATCATGCCAGCCTCTCAGCTGCAGCTGTGTAAACCCCAAAGATAGTGAAAGAATATTTATTTAGGCTTTTCATTGTCTGCTGCTGCCCGCCTGGGACCCTAGCATGGTTGTTTGGTGCGTATGTCGGTAGCTGATGCTAAGCAGAGCTCTCTGCCACAAGTGGCAGTAAATTACCTGCACAGCCACAGCCCTTCGTGCCTATACAGGTGATAAAACCTCCACAGAACTGCTTCATTCTCCTCCTTCAAACTGCTCTTGTACAGCCTGACAGTGCCTGGGCCAGGCTGTGTGGGATTGGGCCAGGTGTGCAGGGCTTGCCACTTCTGCCTTGTGCAGTTCCTTCTACATTTGTCTCCCATCACTTGTCTCTTACTCTGCACCTTGACTCTTCTCTTCAGAAGTCAAGGCTAAATGCACAATGCTCTGTATAACGGGGCCTGTCCCTGAGATGCATTGCCACAGCACCAGTGTGATGATAGCAATGGGAAAATATTTTAAAAACAAGACAACTTTTCTTCTCTAAAGCTAACATTTGTTCAGCTCGTTGGCATAATATGAGGCAATGATTCAATCGGTGGCTTCTACATTCAGCCTGTTGCTGTTGCATAGCAGAAGGGTAGAAACCAACCTGTATTTGACAACAAAAAGTATTCATTTTCCTTGAAAAAGTATTTAGAGTGGTGAATTTATACTCTGAAAAAAATGTTTTCCATACTTAATTGAAAATTAAATTCTCTGATCAAGGAAAAATGTTGATAATATTCCGAAACACTTTTTACTGCAAGTCACAATTTTGAAGGGAAAGGAACTGGTTGGATAAGGTCACCATTTGTGGGTGAGCTGAGAGAGTAGCTCTGACTAATCTGTGTGGGTGAGAATGGCCACAAAGGCCATTTTTAGGTGTTTTTTTTTTTTGTTTTGTTTTTGTTTTTTTTTGAAACTTCTTTTCCACAAGAAAACAGAGTAAGAGAGTGTATTTTAAGAGCTGGACAAGCCCTGTGCACACAGCAGGTAAACAGGAGTGTTCTGGTAGTGATTACCAGCTGCCAGAGTATTCTTCCAGCTGGATGTGAGCTGGTAAAAACTTTTTTTTTTTTTCCACTGCATGGGGAAAAGCCACAGTGATTATATCATTTAAAATGTGTATGGACTAGGCCACGTTCTGGAAAGCATATAGCAAAAAAATCTCATATGCTTTTCATCAAAGGATGCGTGGAAGACCTTAATAAGTTATGCTTGATCTCCATTTTCCTTTCTGTGCCAAAACCTGCATCCTTTCATCCCTTTTCTAAAGAATTCTGTCATCTGCAGACCTGGTCATGCAAAGTCTGTCTGTGTGCCTAAGATACGAATATGGCATGAGGATTCCTCTCTTGAGAAATGGACATTGCTTTAAGTTAAACCTACTAGATTGAGAATTTTGTTTCTGTTATAGGCCAGAGCAAATCAGAACCTCATTTCAGGAGAGCAAATGCCAGCTGGACACAACACCAGACAGAAACTCATGTCTTGACCCTTTTATTTTTATTTTTTTATTTTTTTATTGGAGCCCTTCTTTTATTTGAAGCTGAAACTCCCTGTTGAAAAGAGACTAAAAACAATAAGCTGTAGGAAAGGGTCAGGGAGAGACTAGAGTTAGTAAGAAACGCCACAAAATGCAGTCCACTTATTTAGTAGCTAGATTAAATACCTCTCCCCACTATTCACCCACCCAACCGAGTGAGAAACACACTACACAATTTAAACAACCTTTCCCAGGAGCTGGAGAGGAAAGCTATGGAGAAAGATAAAGAGCAAAAGGATGTTAGTGTGTGTGCAAGCTTTGAAACAGCCATTAGAGCTGGATGCATCATTTCTTTTTTAATTTCTAAACATCAGAGCTCCATAATTCGGGCATTACTGGAGGGAGATCCCAAGTGAGTAATTTTTTTGAAGTAATCAGTCTACACAATCTGAAGTCCTTTTGTAAGGACTTGATCAGAAATCCCAACCAACTACCCAGCTAATTTTCCTTTTCCCTCTTACTTCTTCTCTTCTCACCGCCACATGAAACACAAGCAGAAAACCCCTCCGGTGTGGCAGTGATTAAACCTGTGAGGACAGACCCATAAGCCTGAGCGAGGTCATATCTCTTCTGTGATGCAAATAAGTGCCTGCACATCAAAGCCCCATGGTCTTCTAATCCTTTAAGAAAATGTTGAATTTAGCTTCAGGACCAGCTGAATTTCTTCAGGAAACAGGGCTCTCTCCATATATTTATAATCACGCTATTAGGCTCATTTCTGCTCCCTGTAGCTCCCCCAGCAGGGGCAACAGGTGACAAACTGCAAACCAGTCATCCTCTTTCTATTTTATTTTTTTGACATAGCAAAGCAGAACAAGAGCGGTGAAGCACCTTAAGGTGTATAACAGGTTGATGCAGGATATACTGCCATTCCTGGAGGCTTGAGAGAGGCCAGCGGCAAAAGAAGAGGGGCTCCTTGGCTTGTGGCGCTTGCTCTGCAGGGAGTGAGTGTTCTGGGCCCCAGGTTAGGGAAATGTGTTTGCCTGTAAATATACCAATCCCCTCAGCTGTGCTATTATCACACTGCATGATGTAGAGGGGACAACTGCAGATCATGTCCAAGCAGTGTTGGAGGTGTTCTGCTTTCAGGTGGTACCTCAGGTGATGTAGCTGGAGGTATGGGGGAGAGGACTTAGCCCTAAGCATTGCCTCAATTCCTATGCTCTCATATTGTTCTCTTCTTTCTCCTTTGTCTCCCAGATCGCTTCTCTTCCTCACGTGATTTGCTTTACACAGTGAATTCTTTTTTTCCTTCCATCCATGTGCTGGGTGGGAGAGTTAGAGAAGTCCAAAACAAGATGAGTGTGGGGGTGATCTCAGCCACTAGGATCTGCTTAAATGGGAAGTTATCTCAGGATATTCCAGAGAGGAACAGGACTGGAGAAGGTTAAGGGAGTCTCTGAGCCATGGGGGTTGCCTCCATTTTAATGAAGGAATGAATTTGTTTTTCATTCTCGCCCTGGCATCACTTTTCCTGTTTTTGCTGTTGCTGGAAATACACCTAGAGCAGAGGGGCAAGGATTTCAGGCACATTGCTGAGGTTGCTCTTCTTGGAAATGCTGATGGCCTGGCTGCATCTGTGTAACTCTTGGGGTTTTCTTCCAGAGCTCTCTTTCCGAGTGTGGATGTGTGGTGGCAGCTTGGAGATTGTGCCCTGCAGTCGAGTGGGACACGTGTTCAGGAAGCGCCATCCCTATGACTTCCCCGAAGGCAACGCGCTGACGTACATCAAGTAGGTGCTCAGGAGTTCCTGGTAACAGACAGATCACCTTGATGTCGAGCATGTTTAAATAAGCCTGAATTCTTTGTTGTTTTTCTGCCTGGTGACAGAGAACAGCTTGCGGTTGAGCATCTGTTCTCAAGGGTAGGATGGGTTGCTGTTGTCTATGCACAAAACCTGTTCCCTTCTCTGTTTGTGTTCCTGCAGCTTGTTTTTCCTCGCTTTGCAGTGGAGGTGGGGAGCAGTGCCCCAGGGAGAGACCGTGACCATTTGTGGATGCTGCCCTAAGACATGTGCTAGGCACAAAGCTAGTCCTGCTTTCTGTGGGAGGGTTGGACTAGGTGGTACCCAGGGATGCTTTCTGAGCTGATTTATTCCATAGTATTATTCTAACGTGGGGAAAGGGAGCAGGGTGATATCAACAGTTGGTCCAGTTACCTCTGCAGATGGAGCATATTTGAAAGAAATCATGCTGAATTGGCTGATTTTTTTTCTTTTTAACTCCTGAACTGTAGCATCCATGCAAGACTTTGTAGAGTTAATACATTCAGTCTAAATCTGACCATACTGCTCACTTTGTTTCATGTTTGGTACTGTTCCCCACTCCCTTCGGGCAGGCTGGCAACCCTGTGCTTGTTCACCTGGAGAGCAGGTTCTCCAGCAGCACTCAGCAAAGCATTTCCTTGTCCCCATGCAGGAACACCAAGCGCACGGCAGAGGTGTGGATGGACGAATACAAGCAGTACTACTACGAAGCCCGGCCGTCAGCCATTGGCAAGTCATTTGGGAGGTAAGCTGCTCCACGAGCACAGGAGGAGAGCTCTGGTAAGCTGCTTGCTAGCAAGAAATAGTTATGGGATCTTCTCCGGGACTTAGTGTGGGAAAGAGAAACAGAGGTGTTCTGAATGGCTGGCTTGCCGGGAGGGTTGGAACTCAAGTATCTGGCTAACGAGGTTTCCTTCTAATTCACTTTATTTTTCCCTCAGTAACCCTGCATAAATCATTTGTTAATGGAAGGCCAAAGGGATCTATAATGAAATTAAAATGCCAGACTTTTTAAGTGGATAAGAATATTTTCTAATACAGTATGCAGCTGCTTTGGAAATGGGAGCTATGCAGTTACTGGAGCTTGATCCAGAGCTCCTGTGCAGATGCAGAACTGAGGGCCAAGCACAGCTAGCTGATACAAGGGGTAGGTTGCTACCTGGTGCACTCCTCTTTGCTGATGAGTGTTTTGCCTGGTTTATAGGTCAGGAAAGGGCACGGCCAATAGTGAGACGTTATACTCCTCTTCTTTCCCAAAAGAACAAATCATTATGTTTTTTAAGGTCTGCAATCCAACTTCAGCCTACATCTGCTGTCATGTCCCCTTACCTCTAGCACACACATATCTGAGCATAAACATTTTCTAGGCCTTTTCAGGAGCTGATAGTTGTGCAAGTTTTGTGGTATGCTGCTACAAGGGTAAAAAAGCTAGGCTGAAAAGCTTTCTTGGTCCTACAGTAGCCTTACTGTGCTGTATCATTTAGCACTGTAGAATCTGGGCTCTGGCATCTTTCTGAACTGAAGAAAGTGCAAGAATTGCTCTCCAAAGGCGTTTGTTTCTTCCTTTTCTATTTCCCCCCTCTTGCCTCTCCATTCTTCTTCACCTCTGGTAGTGCTCTGAACCCAGCAACAATTAGGTGGGAGAACGAGTGGGGGGAAAATTCATATAGTCTCCCTCAAACCTCCTGGTTGCTCTCCATTGCTCCCCTTCCTCCTGTTCACTATCTTATCTACAACAACCTGCCTGTGTTTCCAGTGTTGCAGAACGAGTGGAGCAGCGCCGCAAGCTGAACTGTAAATCCTTCCAGTGGTATCTGGAGAACGTCTATCCCGAGCTCAAGTGAGTCAGTTCTCAGCTTGTAAAAATCTCTGATCAGGGAGGTGGGTCCCAATGAGAAGCTCAGCTGTGGCAGCAGCAAGCAAAAAAAAAACAAAAAAACAAACAGGCTTATGCTTGGAAAAGGTTTTCCTCTGGTCCTCTGGTGAGAAAGCTTCAGTGATTTCCTGGCTTGTACCATTACAACTCTGAGAAAGGTTTGTTGCTTCTGCCTCTGGGAGCCCTCTGTTCTGCCCCGTACAGCTGTTTCAGGCTTGGTCTCTGCCTGTTGGATGTTATTCCGGGAGGTAGCTGGGCCAAGTAGAGCTGGGCTGCCTCAGTGCAGAGGTGCAGGTGTTTCAGAGAAAATCCTGGTGAATGCCAAACCCAGCTGTGTCTGTGTCTTCCACTGCCCTGGGTCAGGCTGTGGTAGTGTTGTGGCACTGCTCTGCTGGGAGGTAGCATGGACCACTCCAGAGCTGTGTTGTTAGCACTTGCTAGTCAACACACCTTCACATCCTAGTCAGCAAAGGCTGTAATTAACATGCATTGAGGCTAAAACATCTAGTTGTAGTCTGGCTTTGACAGAACTTTCCTGTGTTGCAAAGAGGCAGTGAATACTGCCACTGGGCGGAAGAGTGTGAAAAAGGTGGAGGCAGATGCAAGATAGGTGTGGATACAGCTTTTTACTGGCAATGATCTCTTTCAGAGGAGGCATCACACTGAACTACTTTCTGAAGAGCCTTCTGAAACAAGGATACTGGTCCTCTGATCAGGTTTTCCCTTGACTTTTGCCTGCTCCAGGCATTTTCAGCATATAGTGTGATATCTTGCATTTTCTGTCAAATACAGGGTGCTGTGTTTCATACAGGGCCCGTTATGCTCTTATAAATCTGTAAAAGTGCTTTGGACTTTTCTGTGTATGAAGTCCCTTACAATTGTTGTTTTGTTTCAAGGGTTCCTGAAAAGGAGTTAATTCCAGGGATAATTAGACAAGGAGGAAATTGCCTGGAGTCTTGGGCACAGGATACCACTGGAAGTATGTTGGCTGGCATGGGAAACTGTAAAGGGACAGTGAACAATCCACCTGTCACTCAGGTAAGGTGGGCTTCAGCTTGATGCTTTGCTCCTGCCTCTGCCCTTTTGATTACCAGTGGCCCTGGTGGGTTTGTACGGAGGTGAATGAAGGAAAAATTTGTCCCTGTTAATGGTATTAGCAGTAAGCTGGAAAAGAAGCTGTGCCCATCTCAGAGCTCCGTTGGCTTTACAGACCCAACAGTCAGGAACAGGGTAGGAAGAATTTCGTCACTTGGAAGCAACAGGTAACACCTGAATGCTCAGAGGTGTGATTATCTGTGCAGTAAACTCTTGACCAGGGTTTGAATCCTGTGGCTATCACCACTTGGGCCATCACTTGGGTGTGCTCCAGCCCATGTGGCTATGACTTTTCCATGAGAACCAGTCCAGGGGTGTACCTGGCTAGTACCCAGGCATGTGGGGTAAGAGAGTTCCTCAGGGTCAGAAATGTTCCTTGCTCCACCACTTCAGCTGTAGCTGCGGATGGCTTGAATTGTGCTGTGTTACAGATGTGTTTCAGTATAATGCCCAAGTACAGTTTAAGTAGCCAAGACCTCAGCTGCAGTAATTGGGTGCAGCTTCTCTGACTGCAGTGGAGCTGTGCTGGTTTGTACCAGCTGAGGATGTGCACTCCATCTCTTCTTTAGTAGTCAAAGCAGCAGAGAAGCAGCTTGAGAAAGTTAAGGGTTGCTGCAGGATATTTTATGCCAGAAAATACACAATCACATCTGTTAACTCTTGGAAACCAGTTTTCAGACAGCTTTCGACATGCCATTAAATCTGACTCATTGCTTCTTGTCATTACCATTCAAAGTGTCTGAAACTTACCGTTTTGTGTTTCTTCCTTGGGGAAAGTAATAATAATAGTTGATTGGGTTAATAGGCATCCATCTAGTGAGAGGAAGGAAAAATGAAGTAGTTTGTGCTTTATGTGTACTGGTGAAATTTATTAACCCATGGATATGTTTGCATGTGTTTTGCTTCATTTGACAGCCTGTACTCCTGGTTACCTGTGACAGAACATGTTGGTTATGTAAAATATGCAGAGGCAGTTGCACATCTTGTAAATCGGGGTTGGTGGCCTCCCTGCTTTGTAGGCCAGACTGTAAATCTGCAGAGTATGAAGTTGCAAGGGATCCAAGGTTAATCAGGCAGCTCAGAAGGTCAGGGGAGTCAGCTGCAGCTTTTGCAATAATCATGATGCACCAAGCCTGAGCATAAACTTCTGATCAAGTGAAGACTGCTTGCATAGTTTTCCCAGGGAGTCATTGAAGAAAATATCCAGGTTTTTGAAATGTACGCTGGCAAAAACTTTCTCCCTCATCTTGTCAGCATTGTGATCGTAACAGAACCTTTCTTTTTCTTTCTTATGCCAAAGGAGTGGGTATTCAGTGACCCTCTAATTAGACAACAAGACAAGTGTCTTTCCATTACCTCCTTCTCTACTGGCTCTCAAATCGCACTGGAAGCCTGCAATCAAAAAGATGGCAGACAGGTAACTGCACCTTTATTAATCCCTTTGTTGTCACATACAAGTATTCGTACATCAGTGCAGCTTATGGGAATGAACACAGTACTATCAAAGTGTGTAAAAGTCCCTTCCACGTCCACATCTCCCTCTCTGGTGCATTTCATAAGCACAGATGTATGAGATTGCCTATGACCAGAGAGAGAGGGTGAGGGTATATGCTCTGCCTGGGCCCTTGGCACTGTAGTTAGCTCCAGCCCAGTCACACCACCATGTCACTCCATGGAAACACTGATGTTCAGCAAGGTTGGTTCACGGATGAAGAACAGCATCAGTGAGGAGTAGGTAAGCAGCAAATACTTTGAGATACCTGAGAGAAGGGCAATGCATGCTATCATTTGTTTGCTTATTTAATAGAACAATTCAGTTGGAAGGGACCATCAAAGATCAAGTCCAACTGTCTGACCACTTAAGGGCTAACTAAAAGTTAAAACGTATTGTTGAGAAGCTAAAAGTTAAAACACAGTAAGTTACTGAGGGCCTTATCCAAATGCCTCTTGAACACTGATAGGCATGGGCACCAACCAGCTTGCTAGGAAGCCTATTCCAGTGATTGACCACCCTCACAGTAAAAGCATTTTTCCTAATTTAGAAGTGAGAACTGTGTTCTTTGTGCTGTCTTTGGACATGTTAACAGGCCTTTAAAACTGAGTGTGCGCAACTCATTTGAGAAATACTGACTGGCATAAAGCACCATATGTTCTGTCCAAACTACTCCCTGAGGAGAAATACACAGCAGCAGTATTGGCTTTGCAATGCTCCTGACAAAATGCAGCTCTGTGACTGTCATGCAGTTTCCAAGACGCGTGTCCCTGATCTGTCAGGACACCGAAGTCATTTTGCCTTACAATACAAGGTGAGAGATAGTGTCTGAGATGGCCACAGTGCTCCTGCAGATACATTACGTGGTTTTTTTTGTTTGTTTGTTTTGTTTTGTTTTTTATCAGAACTGGTCAAAACATAACATTTGACAACACAGCAGTGGCAGACAGTGAATGCACAGGACTTACTTCATCCCTAGTTCCGTGCTTCCCTCTACACCAAGAGAGAACAATTTTCCTGTCATCTAGAGCTATACTGGCTCTGTTGTGTTTTCCTTTCATCTATTGTTTTGGTAGCCCAAAGACAGGAGATGGCTCAGCTTGCTACCAGTCCTCAGCATCATCCTTTTTTGTCAGTACTTTTTAATGCCATACGAATTTCTGAATTAGGTTCTTCCTGAAAGAAAGCACTGAATTCCAGTCTTGCCCATGTGTTGAATGCCTGTGTAGACTTTCCTCTGGAGGTTTGGTTAATGCAGAAACGTCTTGAAGAGTTGTCACCATGAATACGTTGGGAAAACTCTTAGTTCAGCTTAGCATTGCAAAGATATCCCAGGTGGGCTGTGCTCGCCTGCTCCTTTTTCTTGTTGGTAATCACTCAGCCTCTTGCTGTGTAATTAGGTCACTTAGCTTCCCCTTAGGTGCCTTGCAGCATTTTCCTCCCTGGCAGCAGAGAGGACTCTAGCAGCTGCCAAAATCAGCTCTTTCCCCACCTCCTGTGTCATGGAAGGACAAGGGTCCCCTGGAGGGGGGTGGAGTACAGGCTCTATTAGCCAGAAGAGAGATTAATCCACACTAACACATGCAGGTTCATTCTGCTGCTGGAGTAGGATTTATTGAGCCTTGATGTGCTGATTATATACAGGCTCAGTATAAAGACATGCATGTACACTTAAGGATGCGAGCTGTTGTTTTCCATTACCTTATGTGAACAAACTGCACTTAGATCAAGGACTTGAGCTAACAGATGATTTGGCCAACTGACCGTGAGCAGGGATTTTGTTTAAGCATTTCAAAAAACTAGAGACTGATCTGAATCTCAGCTGCCATTCCAAACCCTCTTGTGGTGGTGGAGATGAAGTAGCAGAACTGCATTTGAATTTTTAATCTAATTGGGTTGAAATGCTTTGAAATTTTGGGGTTGCTTTGGAAGCCCCAAATTCCCTTTTCAGATTTCTGCTTAGAAAGCCAGTTCCACATGCGGTGCTCAAGTTTCTTGGGGAATGTTGTTAGGGTATCTTCCTTCCGTAAACACATTGTGTTTCAATTAGTTGGAAGTCAGTTGTCCTTGCGAACTGGCCCATTCTCTTTCCTCTGCCTCACTTCTAGAAGGACCACATGCATCTAACGCAATGTGTTGTCTGTTCACTTTGGGAACTGACTCTTTCTTTGCCAAATCCTATCTGAAGTGAGAAGCGAACCTAACAGCTTATATGGGGTCATCTGGGTTAGCAAGGCAGGATTCTGGCTACAAAGAGACAAGAAAGAGAAGGAGTCTTGTTCTTCATAAGCAGGCAGCTTGCAAACCCCCTGCCTCGGATATTACCCCAGCCCAGCTCCCAATACTTACAAAGGTGAATTTCAAGGTGACAACCACTGCTGTGGAAACTTTAACATATTCCCTCAGTTTGCCCTACAGGATGCCTCTCTCCCCGTGTGCGTGAGGTGTTGGGAGGGATTGCTGCCTTTTCAAATTACACATGGGTGTAGCCACTCCTCAGTTCCAGCAGGCTTCTCAGAAAGCCAATGAGGCTGAGTGGGAATGGAGGAAGGGAATTGAACTACCTCAGAGAAGTGGAAGTGTCAAGCAAGAGTCTTGAGAGGAAGAGGGCAAGCCTGGCAATGTGCAACACGTTATCCCGTGAGGAGACGGTGGCATGAAAGTCCAGATCTGACCATCTCTAGTGTCATTGTCATCAGAGGTCTGTGGTGGAAGGCATTTGGACTTCCCTGGATCTAGACTTTGTGTCTATGGCTGAGTGATTTCAGAAGCACAAAAAAGTGATGGGTTCATTGTTTGGTGTCAGCAGAGCAGATTAGTTCACAACAGCACCATATAGCTGCTAAAGCTGCTTTCTGCTTTCAAACATGCTGAATCTGTGCTTGCGCTACACAGCTGTTGTGTGTTAAGCTTGTCCACACGGAAGAGAATTTTGTTGTTGTTTTTGACTGCTAACAACAGTCTCATGTCCATCTGACGTGTTTGTAATACTCTAGCAGAGGCTTTAAAGTCTTACGAGCAGTATATGTAGGGTATTACCTCAAAATAACTCTGGAACCTTGCAAGCAGGATACTAGACAATACTCCGAATGTAGATGACTTTTGACTCTGTCAGACTTCTCCCTTGGGCTGAAAGAAACCAGGAACAAAACCTATTTGGCACCACGATCCTTGTTGATCATTCAACAGCAACAGCCAGCACTGCTAGCACAAGACCAGCCAAGAGCTATTGTGCATAATCAGAACTAGATTTCAAAGCAGATGGATGTCATCCATAATGTTATTTGGAGAATAGCATTTTACTTGAATGCACAATAAATTCTTGCCTTTAGCTTTTGTTTTGGCTCTGACTGATGGTGGGAGTGGCATTTTAATTTGTATTATAGTGAGGACAAATAGGAGGCAAAGTGAGAGTCAGACACTAAAACAAGCGAATGAAAATGAGAAACATTGGCACAGTATCTCCCAAAAGAACAAGAAGCATACTGAGAAACCTTATTAAATGGCCATATTTCATTAAAATGTGCTCAAGGAACGTGACCCCAGCCTGAAAATGAGGACATCAAGCTTTCTTGGGAGACAAACAGTATTTGAAGTCCTATGTGCTTTGGACATGATTGGGAATTTTTCCCACCTTACTTCTCAGTGTCTTGTATTACATGAAATGCAGACGAATGCAACTTTGCACAGACTTTCAGAAAAGAGGAGTGAAGACCTGTGTGTTCTGGAAGCACCTGACTCAGCATCTTCCTGATAGTAAGTGGGTAAAATGCTCCTTGCAATATGCTAGAGGTTGAAAGCAATTTTCAGGAGACAAGAGTCGCTCTCAGTTCTGATTCTTCATTTTACAAATTTAAAACTAAAATTTAAAATTTAAGAGTTCAAAGGGAGACAGTATTTGCTGGATGCTGACGTTAGCTTTTCTATCACACTCTCTCTGCTCATATGTTTAAAAATGAGGGTTTGTCATCTTCAGCACCAGCTTTGGGTTGCCCATGGCTCTGCAAATACATTCAATTACAACTTGCAGCATCCTTGTCTATTCCAGTTATCAGTTCTCCATACATCTCTGTCTGAGGCATCTCAGCCCTAATCAGCAACATCTGCTCTTCCCAGCTGCGTTTCCTAATCCTGGCCAGCTCTACCACATTTCCAGGGTTACAAGGCTATTGTCTGGAATTTGAAATAAACCCTGGACTGATCGGATTGCTGTGGGTTAAAAGAAGACTTTTGATTATCCTGAGAAATTGCAGTACTGTAAACACTTTCCAGCTCTTGTATATATTGTGCTGTTTCTCACTGACTGGTTAGATGAGAACTAGCTGTTTCAGACTTTCCTCTTAGTAATTTCACATGGAGTGCTTCTACCCAACCACCTCAAGGTACTTTACAATGATAGTTAATAGAGAGAGAGCTCTACTAAAAAGTGGGGAAATTTTTGATTGACATTTGGGGAAGAGGTTCAAGCAGAGAGTGGGATAGTATTTCAAAGAAAATATTGCTTCTTGTTTCCATCTCCACTTCATACCTGCTGCGACCGGTAAACTGTATTAGCTACATTTGCACTAAGGAAAAATTTCAAGTCAAAATTTTTCACACTGTGGCAATGCTTAAATCTTCAAAAAGCTGCCCTTGGCCCAAGTACAGGCTGATCAAAACTGTCTGTGAGTAAGAAAGAAGGCTCCCTGTAAAGTTTGGCTCTATGCAGGAATTATCTGATCTGTTAGTACTTTTTTTTTTAAAAAAACATTCTTCTAAAGATGGCAATCACTGCTGCAAATTACAACTTAGCTGTCCAGGTTCCCCTTGTGGTCTTTGGAGGAAGCTGGGCCCTCCCAAAAGGTGTTTGTACTTCAGACCCCTCCGTTAACGTTTCACTAGGGGACTAGTTTAGGCTAAGGTGCCCAGCCCTGGGATGGCTGAAGGTGGGAGCATCTTATCTTCTATTTCCACCCATTCCTACTGCCCTTCCTCCTGAAAGGTCTGAGATATGATTTATCCTTGCAGGGTTAGCTATTGGGCTGTCCCTGGCTATTCTGTGGTCTGGCAGCCAGGCAGCGGGCTCTTGTGAAAGATTCAGGTGAAGTCAGAGGAGCTCATCAGGTGTGTCGTGGAGGACAGCAGAACACACTTTCTGGACAGAATGAGTAGAATCCATCACTTTGAAAATACCACCTACGTGAAATGAGGGAGCCCTACTTTAGCTTGGGCTGTCAGTGTGCTTTATAACAGCTCCATGCATGCATAACCAACCAACCAGCTAACTCTGTCACCTTCTCAGTGTTCCTCCCAGTTTCCCCATCCTTCCTATCCAGTCTGTTGAATGGAGGGACACAGAGTGACTCTGGGTCTGGGCCTTCCAGTGGTGCCATTCACTGAGATTGATTTGGTGTAGTTCATTAGCAGCAGAGAATGTGTTCTGGTGAGTGTTTGCTGGTGTCTTGCTGTGTCTGTTGCTGCAGACTCTTCCTGCAGACAGCACAGTGGGTGCCTGCTTAGCATGGAATGATCACAGCAGCAGGTCTCTGATCTGGAGGAATAACATGAGAGAGCCTCCCGGTAGTGCCAGGTTTCTCCTGAGCAGCTGGAAGAAAGAAGAAAAAAGTGTCTCTTGGTAAAATGACAGAGGCAGGGACAAGGGTGGAGGGCAAGGAAGAGTTTCCTACGTGGAAGCTGGAAGTCAGAGTAGGGCAAGAAGCTCTTCACAAAGCTATCTGTGACCTTGGGAAACAGTGAGGGAGGGGGGTCATTGCTCAGAGATCACACCAGATAGGCACAGTGTGCTGCTTTCTGGTATTAACTTCTTCCTCAGCTCTTTGCAGGGAAACTTCTGCCAGATGAGAGCCAGATGGCTCCAGGACCCATGTAGACACTGGGATGCAGCAGCTGGTGAGGGTATTGCAGGCTCCTCTGTGTGCACAGACTGTGTTGGATCTTCCACTGCATCATCGCTACATTCCTCTTTCTGCTTGCCTGTTAAAACCAGCTTCTTCCTGCTGTTACAAACAGTTTGCCTCTAGCAGTGTCCCATCAGTCAGGGTTAGCAGCCATAGCACGGTGATTCTCCCCCTGGAGTAACGTCTTGAAGGACTATGTGATGTAGGAGTGACAATACTCCAGGCTTTGCGACTGCCCAGCCCTCCAAGAAGCATAACCAGCACACGGGTTTGGAGGAGAGCTGCCAGCAGTATGTGAACATAACTGATTGCCTTAAAACACACAGCATGTGGCAGTCTAAGCTGTTTGCTGCGTTACTTAACCAAGAATTAAAATATTGGTAGGTTTTGACATTGCCTGGATATCACAGGAATTTTTTACTCCAGTTTGCATGCATTTCTGCAACAGACTTGAGGTCCATCAGTGCTGCCAAGCTGCTGCTTCTTCCTCATCAGTCACATGGGTTGGCCAAAACATCCTCCTCATATCCCTACGCTGCTGACCGACTGAGTCATCTGCGACTGAGTGGGGAAAAAACCCAGGAGCCTGGCGCACTCAGTCCAATCACCTGCTGGTCCCAGCTGTGCCCCGCTGGAGGGAAATGGCACAGCCCCACCTGGGAGATCCCAAATTGATAGACTCATTTCTGTTTTATTTTCTCGGGGCTATTAGCCGGGATGGAAGGTACTGCCTTTTCCCAGCAGGATTTGCAATTCAAGGTTAGCAGATATGTTTTCATACCTGAAAAGCAGCACAAACAAATAGGGCCTTCAGGAAAACGGGGTTGCATGTGGGGCCTTGTGCATATGCCTTGGTGGGAGCAGACCCAGAGGACAGCACTGCAGAAAGCAGAGTGATGTGTGCTCAGCAGCTGTGAGATGTACACTTACAGACTGAAATGTTGGTAGGGCAGATGAGATTATGAAGAACCAGTTTAGGAAGATGCAGAGATATGAAGAGCTTTCAGTGTAGTGCTGATAAAAGTCTTGACTTGATGAGAGGAGAGATGAGGACACGAAAGAGAGAGATACAATCTAGGCAAAGAGCAAGAAGTGTGGTTTTTGTGTTCTGTGGATGGTTTGCTTTCTGTGCTGGGAGAGCTTTTTGAGGATTGGAAAGAAACCATAGAAGGGTTTCAGGTTTTGAAAGGTATCTGGGTGTGCAGAGATACAGAGCAAATGTAATTTCCTACATTCCTACAGAATGGTAGGGAAATTCTGGATATAATATGCTTTTGAAAATGCTGGTGGTTGATGATTTTGTGTTGCTTGCCTTCTGGATACTTCTGAATATCTAACCCTATAAACCAGCTAAGCTCAAGCTCCAGATATCATTAACACAGGAAAGCAGTGCTTTGGAGAAGCTGCCAATATCCAGATTTCCCAGTTTCCCCAGTTGTTGAGGTTTACAACAGGTTTATGCTCAGCCTTTCTCCTCCTGCTTGAAGGCATGGTTACCTGGTGAAATGGCAGTAACAGCGTGTTTCTTCTCTCCTCACAGAAGTGGAAGATGAAAGGCAGTTTCATTCAACACTTCGTCAGCGGTCTCTGTCTGGAAAACCAGGCTGGGAGAGTGGTGACCAACCCGTGCCAAGCAGATGTACCTGGCCAACAGTGGGAGCTGCTACAAGCAACATGATGGTAGCACAGAGATCTCCTTGTTTCTTTGTGCATGAGACTTTGGGAACAGAGAGGGATCGGGATGGGAGGAATGGCTTTGTATGTCTGACCCTAAATGTTTTCATTGTGTCCATCAGCAAGCCACCATTTCAGCTGAACACTTGGTGTTTTTGAGCTTTCCAGAGAAGAAGCTGTGGGTGAGAGAAGGATGAGGAGTTGTTGAAATCAGCCTGTCTGTTGTCTTAATTCTCCTCTGTAGCTGATGTCTGCACAGCAGCACACAGGGAGGGGAGAGCACCTAGCCTGATACTCAAAATGGTCAGAACTGCCTTGCAGCTCTCCCCCTATCCATTCCTTTCTCTGCATCCAGAGTCTGTGACCTTCAGTCCAACACTTTGGACAACGCTCATACAAACATCGGTAGCTCTTTGTCTTCCCTGGCTTTTCACTTTAACATCGTGCATCATCATGCATGTGTGTGCTGGTGTGTCACAGTGAGGACTGGCCAAAAGAGGAGCCATCGCGATGAGTGGAGGGGCTGGGGGGGGATGAGCAGGTCCTGGGGGCAGTTTTGTAACCTTGCTGTGGTAGGCCCACATCTTCCTCTGCCTCACAGCCAAATGGGCTGAGGCTGGGAAGTAGGGCACAATGCTGATGAGATTTGGAAAAGGGCCCTGTCTGTTTTAGCAGCGTAACCTGGGATTTTTTCAGGAACTATTCCCTGCTGAATTCCTGCTTCCAGCTTTCTACAGGTGGAAGGCCAGCCCTGTCTCCACGAGTAACGCAGTCTGCAGGCAGCCCAGCTGGACCTGGGTTCAGGGTACGGTGCTCCTCTGGAGCTGCCCTTGATGCTCAGCAAATGGGGCTGGTGCTTGGGGATTCCAGACAAGCGGGGGCCGTTCCCCGGCTGCTCTTTCTGGTGCTGTCAGATGCTGCCCACTGCACCCTGTATTGAAGGCAACGTGTAGCCCTTGTGAGCATGTCCCAGCGTGACAAGCCACCCAACCCCTCTGTCCAGCTGATCTTTCCCCTCTCTCTAAAAGAGAAGGTGGAAAGGCCTGGCGCTGCTCTACTTGCGAGGCCCAGCTCTCCTCCCAGGGTCACCTGGTGGGGGTTGGCTGGTGGAGCCGAAACTGCTCTGAACTGACACTGCCACAGAACAGGTCTGCCTGGGAGCTTTCCTCTGTATGCTGGAAATACTGAGGACAGATGGTGTTTCTAGCTGACGTCCCCTTCTTGCTCCCAGTTACCAGTCAGCTGTAGCTGAGTTTGTGTTTTCAGACTTGCCAGGGGAAGCCTACCAATTTAAACAAGCAAACAGAAGTCTCCACAACATCACCTTGGAGCACGGTTTTGTAAACCAACCCTCCTCTCCAACAGCCTGGCAGGGGAACCATATGGTGGGGCTACCTTCAGAAGACATTTGCTCATCTGGGTCCTTTCTAATTTGGTATAAAAGCAACACAGGGGGATCATTTGGGTTCTGAACAACGGCAGCTTTTGATCATGTTTGTAACCCTTTTTAATTCTTTCTTCTACCTTGTTATTACTCAAATTTGTTGACAAAAGAACAGATACTGTTCTTCATATGTACGTTTGCATGTGCTTGGAAGTGCTTGTGTGAGAACTGGAAGATTTTTTTTCCTCTTCTCAGTTTTTCTTTTATTTAAAAAATTAAATATCAGTGAGGTGGCAGGAGCTCTTTTCTCGTTTCCCCCTGTATTTGACGTCAGCTCACCATCTTGACAGATGGTGATGAATGACCTTGCCTGCACAGTGAAGACTCAGGAGGCAGTTGCCTCTGGCCCCAGGTGTGCAGCATGGTACAGCTGCACTTCTCTGTGGGAACAGAGGTACTGACCCTGCAGAGACTTCTCTTTCCCTGTAGAAATGCTTTGAGCCTGGACCACTGAGGCTGAAAGAGCTGAAATTGGAAGAAAATAGCCTAGGAAAGGAAAGACGACAGGGCAAATGGACCCATCTCAGGGAAAGATGCCATCCCACTGACAACTGCATTTTTAAACAAGCATATGCAGGAGATGCTACTTACAGAAAAGCATTATTAGGCAGTAGGAGACATGAATGGTCAACTTCTCAGACAGCTGGCTTGAAAAAAGTTAATGCAAAGACAATGAAAGGCCACTGAGCAGGTACTGTATGTAAGCTCTGCATACAATGAAGTGTTAAAGGATTATTTATTTTCATCAAAATGTATCCTAAGTGACCCATCCGAGCTTCCCCCATTTCACTTTCCGGCATCTCACGGGTTGCAGCTAACAGCATGTTCGCTCCTCCACCAGGTGCTGCTTCCTTCCTTCTTGCTCCCACTGTGTGTGTGCAGCTTTCTTGCAGTTCCTTCTTCATAACCCCACTGGGACTAGGACCCCGCTCCTCTACAAACAATCCTCCTGACTGCTGCAGGCCACAGGAACTCTGCTTATATAGCCTCCAAGCGCTGGGCCAGCCCTGGTTCAAAGGGTTCTCGTTAGCATGCTGGCTACTGCCCTGGACTTTGTGCTTGGCTCCAATGTTAGAGGTTCCTGATGGGTCCCAGAGCAGCAGTACCTGGACTCGCTGTGCTGATTTGTGCCTCTCTTACCACTGGTCACCGCCTGGCAGAGTGTGAGCTCGCAGCCATCCGGGGCTGTGAGCTGGAGCAGCCTGAGCGCTCTTCTTCAAGTGCTCTGGCCTGGGGGAGAAAAGGGAGTGGGTGGGCAGATGCTAGATGTCAATAACTTAAATTGCCCCTGGAGTTAGGGGCTGCCAGAACCCTAAATATACCTGGCTTTGGACGTGTTATCCTGAGGTCCCCTGCCAGCTGCTGTACTCCCCTGTCAGCCAAAGCACAGCTCACAGGGCCTCCCCCACATCACCTTCTGGAAGTTAATGGACTTCAGCAATTGCTGAAAAGCCGATGCGTTACAAAAAGCTGCTTTTATGTGTTGGCAAACTAATCTCAGAATAAACGAAGGCTTGGCCAAACTCCTTACTGGCGTGCTTTCTACTTCCCTTGCACCAAAGGGAGGAGGAGGGATGTCATCTCTGTTTTCTTTCGGCAAGGTCCAGTGGTGCCATGCTTTGGAACAGGACTCCAGTGGGGTTTTTGAAAGAAAACTGACTGAGCCCTCAGATTTGGTTGATTTGTTTCTTCAGCAGTCAGAATAAGCAGCCGCTCACCTTTGTTTTCCTGTTTACTTTAAACAGACCTCTAGACTGTGAAGACGGAGCATTTGCATTGGTAATACCCTTTAAGAAAGCTGTTTTTGTGTCAGATCATGCAATGTAATTTCATGTGCTATGAACCAATGGGGGTTTATTTAAGAGGAACTGAAACTACTGTTGTACAGAAATCAATTTCAAAAGGTTTATTTTCCCCACTCAGTTGTAAGTTGCACTTTGCCAGATGTAATTTATGTGGAATCCAGATTTGTTTTCCCTTTTCTTGAAGAAAGCATGTGCCAGAATCTCTCTAATGCCTGGAATAAAATCCACTTTGAAACAAGTGCTCCAGCCTGTTCTTATTCCCCTTTGCTTCCCATTGGAAAAGAGCCTCCCTCCTCTTCTGCCTGGTCCCTGCCTCTGTTTCTCCCTAGGTTTGTGTCCCCCCAGTTCATTGCGTGGGTTCCTGGGTTGTTTGTAGAGGGGCTCTGCAGGAGCTGGCTCAGAGATCTCCAAGTTAAGTGGTGTCTCAGTTGAAAATGACTGAAGAAGCCCTCCTCAGCTGGCTGAGCAGGAGAGTATCCTTCCTGGCAAAAGCTAAAAGCAGTTATGGGCTGGCTTTTACACGCTGAAAGAAACAGCTTGGTTGGGTGGGGGATGGTGGTTCTTCCCTTAACTCCATCCTTAATCTGCCCTTCAGGCTATCGGCCTGCCTGTTCCCTACTAGACTTCCCAAAGGCCTTTCTGCTGCCTCTAGCTTGAGGGCAGGGCAGCATCACCACCCAGCGCTGTGTGCTAGCAGGTGTGTTGCAGAGCCTCAAGTATTGTGACTCCAAGAAGGCTGGTAAGCTTTCCTAATCTCACACACACACAAAAAATCATCCACACAGCATCAACAATAAGCCTGGCCAGCAGTGTGTTCTTGGAGGCTTTGGGTTTAAAACCAGGGCTTAAGTCCCTGCTAATTCACCCACAGAGGCTTTTGCAAACCAGGATCAGCTGGGGCTGCCCCTACAGCCATCAGCCTGCTGGAGCCTCTGCCTAGGGAAGGAGGGGGAGCCTGTGCTGGAGGTCGGTGGAGGGGAAAACAACACCTCCCCATCCTGTCTGGTAATGTCTGTGTTTGAGTGTTGGGTTTTTCTTTCTTAGCGCTGCTTCTGGAGCAGGATGTCAGCAGAGCTGTGACCCAGGACTCCTGCCCAGGTATGCCCCAAGCAATGACTGCTGTCGTGCCCTAGAAACCATTTTAGCACACACAAGGCAGAATATAGTCCTAGAAACAGAGATGTTCTCCAAGCTGGCTTCAGTAGGAACACGAAGGGCTAGCTCTCCTGTTTCAGCAGCCTGTTAAAAGGGACGTTCTTGATACAGAGACCTTACAGGAGTGTCTCTTCATTTCCAACCCCCCTGCTGACGAGCTGCAGGACGAGCTGAGGTGGATGGCTGTCTCCCAGCCCCTCTCCCTGGACCTCTCCTGCACTGTAGAGGTGCTCACTGATTACAGAAGTGCCTGGAAACCTGCCGGCTGCTCCTCCCTCAGGCCTGACACACTTCTTCCATCCTGTCTCTTTTGGTCTTGTGCTTCCCGGCCAATGCAGCCCAGGAGTTCCAGTATCCCTTTCCCTAAGGCCTGGGGCTTCACTCCTCTGATCTACCTGAAACAAAACTTGTTTTCTATGTGTCTGTTCTGCTGCCATGGCAGGAAGAAACCAGTGCTGCCCCTTCCTGTCGCAACAAAAGGGGTGTTTGCAGGGTGCTGGGGGTTTGGCAGGGCTTTCCCAGCAGAGAATTGTGCCTGTGCATGGACAGGAGTGATCTCCCTTCACCAGCCTCCCCGCTTCAGTGCCAGCTGACGGGGCTGTCATCCACGTTCCTTGTGCTTCATTTCCGTGAGGCGTTGTGCAAACATCTGCGGCAGGGGCAGGAGCTGCACGAGCAGTGTGCCCCTGCAGTGTGTTGCAGAGGTGCCACCGGGCAACGGGAGGCTGGAACAGCAGGGAAGTGAACGGGCGTTTGCTTTCCTGACTGATCTGCATCTGTTGGAGCACAGCTGCTTATGTCTCACCCGCGACTGAGCAGTGATTAAAGCCAGGGCAGAACAGTGCAGGGCTGGGAATGGCTCTGGGAAGTGTTCGGCCCTGCCTGTCTTTGAGTCAGGGACATCCCATCGGAATGGGAATAGCAGCTCCTGCGTGACATCCCGGTGACACTCCTGCTTACCAAATCCCTGCCAGTAAAACAAATCCAGCTTCATCCGTGTACTGCGTGGTGCAAGAAGAAAAACGAGAGGAAAGATAACAAAATAATCCACTTGGGACAAAATTGTGCTTTAATATGATTTTGGTGGGAACCAGCTGCTCTGGCTCCATTTCCATGGAAACCAGCACGGCGAGGCCGCCTCGCTGCCTGTGGCAGGGCTGTGCCTGGCAGCAGGAGCCCTCATGGTGTGCTGGTGATGAGCTGCCCGCTGCCCGGGGGTGCTCAGGAACATGAGCTGAACAAAGTGGGGGCACTGACCCCAAACACCGCCCGTGGGCCCCTCCACACCCACGGCTCTGCCTCAGCTTTCTGTTCCCAAGGCCTCTTCTCTCTGATTTCTGTGGTCAGAGCCCAGGCCTGCCTTGCCTCCTCCCTGTCTCTGCCTCAGTTTGTTGGCAGGATCCCAGTGTCACCTTCTCTGCAGCAGCCTGGGGCTTCATGTGAGCGTGGTGACCGCTGGCTCCCCAGGCTTAGTGCCAGTGCCTGTGATCCCACCTTGCCTCGCACTGTGGTCTGTCATTTCACAGCCCCAGGGCCTCTCCTGACAGTTACTCAGCTTTAACCTGTGGGCCTGCTGCCATCTCCTACGGGCTTCCCTTCAGCAGCTGGGTTACCCGAAATGGCCCTGCAGACAGATGTATTTTGGAAGGGACCACAAAGGTTTCAAAGACATGGGACAGCTGCGTGCAAAGCAGAGAAAAGCAATTATTGAAAAAGCTGACACCTTTTCATGGTTCACCAGAATTTGTGTGACAATTAGTTCAGAGTTTTGCCTCCTCTTGCTGTGGGACAGAGCACAAGAAATGTGTTCTGCTGCCAGCCGTGACCCTCAGGGACCACAGACAAGTCCCCTTTCCTCCCGGTGCTCCCTTCCCTTCTCTGGGAACTGCCAACTGCTGTGTAGATGACGGCTTGACTATGTGGGCTTTATATTGTCATCTCTCTGCTGCTGAACATACTGCAAGGCAGGAAACACGCAAACGGTGTTTCAGCAGCATGGAGAAACCTCTCTGAAGCAGAAGTCCTTTTCTCTAGGCAATTTCTTGGATTTTGGAGGAAATGTATCAAATTGTAGCAGAGTCTTCATTCCAAACTGCTGGATTTGCTGCAGTTGGTGCATTAAGCTCACTGGTGGCTTTGTCTTTTTCTCAAGCCCTGAATAATTTTAAACCATCCCTTGGACCAGACTTGCCACCTGTAGGCTGAGAAACTCCTCTGGCATGGGAGAGCCCAGTCCCTCGCTCAGCAATTGGTCCTACCTCCTGCCAGAGCTGGGATTTCCACGGGAGACTTCACATCCAAGATTTTCATTTAGTCTAAATCGCCTGCGAGGTGTGATGATACAGCAGCCATAGGTATCTGCTGATGAAAATGGGCATTCGAACGTGACAGACATAGCTAAGTGTAAAAGCATACTGCAGGATTTCATTCTTGGGGTGACATTACAGAGTGCAATTTGAGAGGAGCATTTCATGGCTCCTCTCAAGGCGTCAGTGCAGCGTGGCTAAGCTTTTGTATTTTTAACTCGTAAATTTTGTTGTGTGAGATTTGTTGTGTGCATACACATTATAATGCTGTTGACAAGGACAACCAAATGATGTCAAAGTCCTTCTAATTATCCCGAGCTGAAGTGTCACCTCTGCTTTCTGCCTCTGTGGATGAAAGCAATATTCAAGGAGTCCCACTTAATACTGGAGCATTTTTCAAGGCAATCAGCTGCTCCAAGCTCTTTTCCCCCTAAGCAATCTAAATGCTAAATAGATCTTTAAAATAATTACCATAGCTAAGATGAGGAGCCATTTTCCCCTGCAAACACCTGATGCTCATTAGCAATATTTAACCTGTC
The DNA here is from genome assembly GCF_963932015.1 of Anas acuta. NCBI lineage: Eukaryota > Metazoa > Chordata > Aves > Anseriformes > Anatidae > Anas > Anas acuta. The sequence continues at coordinate 36,916,850 of NC_088983.1, read as the reverse complement.
ACACATCACCTCAGTTTGCTCTAAACTTTCCTGACAGGAGTTTGTCAGGTGTCTGCAAATGCTGAGCCTCTGCTGAAGAGTTTTGGAAAGCCTCTTGAGCACAAATCCTTTGCCCGAGGAGAGAAGGGGACAGAATTTCTGAGGAACACTGCCTATGTTCCCCTGCCCAGCTTTGTTCTGGTGTTAGTTACAACACCTAGTCTCAGTGCGTGGCGCCAGCCTGAAATGGGCCCCCAGACCAGAGATGAACGTGGCACTGAGCACGTGAGGGACAGAAAAGCTGGCTTTGTCACATCCATGCAGCCAGGACAGAGCAGGACCCAGCTGGGTCACTGGTGGCTGCTTACAACATCAGAGAGCCCTTGAGAGCTGGTTTGTAGCCAGCCCTTTGCCCAGAAACGCACACTTGGAAACGTGAGCACCATGGGCCTGCTGCAGGGCCTTGCCATGGCCTCCCCAGGAGTCTGCTCCCTGCCCCTTGTGTGGCTCTTGGGAGCCAGTCCCACCCCCATACCAAGGCAATGTATTAATAATAAAGAAGAGGCCCTGTGGGAAACTGGACTTGCTAAAGGTCTGTCTGCCTGCTGAAGCTGTTCTTTATGCCTGACGTGACAATAAACCTTGATTCGGACATGGGATGTGTATTTCTGGCCTAGTGGCTCAAGAGCTTTCAGTCTCTGGAGCAGGGCCTGGAGCCCAAGGTTGCTTCAGGAATTACTTAGCATTTTTGATCTGTACCGGTTTAATTTCAAGTTCACAGCCTTTTGGAGCCATGCCTGGAATCCAGGACCTTTCTGCCATGCTAATGCCCCAGCTGCTGCTAGAAACCTGTAATGACTTTCCCTCTGGTGCAGGTCATCCTCAGATAGTTCATGCAAGGTATTTCAAAAGAGCCTCACAAGAAGCCGTTCAGTGTTTTGCCCTCTAATGCCTCCCGCCAGCCCTAGAAGAGCCTGTGTAACTTGGTGAAATGAGGCAGTGCCTGGGGAGGGGAGGTCTCTTTGTTACGGCAGAACTGAGCCTGCTTCACCACATTTACTGTGATGCTGCAGCACGTGGTAAGGTCGGAGGGGACCAGCTGTCAGCAGAGGCAATGCTTTAACATGCGCTGAGCTGTGAGAAAGAACTGAGAGGTGTGCAGTGAAGGTGAATTTACCTTTGGACAACAGCTGAGTGGAGGCTTTGCAGATTCCCGTGTGAGCTGTAAGCGTTCAGATGTCACCCACATCCTTTGGATCTGGGCTTCTGAACACCCTGCATCATCCACACATCATCCCACCTGGAACAGTCTGAAGTCATCCACCTTTAAGCCCCGTTTTTAGGATGGGATGCCATACCCTCCTCATATATCTTAATGCACACTTCTCGAAAATCTTGATCAAATGTCTCATTTGAATAATGTGTGCTTCATTACCACAGGGGCTCTTTAGCCTGTAATATACTCCACATAACGCTGAAGGTGTTGAGTTAGTGAGACCCTTTCGTGGGTGTGCTGTGCATGGTAATGCTATCATCTGCGACTTCTGGGAAGCCCAGAACCTCCAGACAACATTGTCCCATTAATAAAATGGATTAGACACTCTCAAAGGTTTTTGAGATTGCTCAGAGGAGAAGCTAGAGCTGCTGTAGAAATTTCCTCTGAATTAGGCAGTAATAAAACCCGTCCCAGAGGGTGGTGAGCATGTGTGAGAAGGGTTATTTGGGGGTGCTCCCTCATAGCCTGGAGCCCACACCAGCTGATCTGTTCAATCACATCTTAATTTAACCATAATCCCAGCAAGATAATGAAAGGGAAATAGCATGAAAGGCTTGGTGCCTGCCGTAGCAATGAGTGACCAAGCAGATTCTGAAAGCTGGCAAATCTCTAAAAGGTTTTAAGTGGATCAATATTCTCTGTGCTCTCATTTCTAATTGGGCTTTATTGCAGGGCTCTGATTCATGTAGTTCATTAAATGGCCTCAGATGGAGTTTCTACAACTGAGTTTATACTCCTAGGGCATAGAAGTAAAATAGCAGCAGCGAGCAATTGCCAAGGCCCCCAGAACTCATCTAGAGAAGTAATTGCCAGAGTGCTGAAGTATTAGGCTTCAATGAGACATGGATGTGGCTAAATCACTGTTATTAATTGCATTTTAGTTTACAAAAAAGTTATCTGCCATGTTAACAGTCACTTTAAAAACCACTCAGTGCCATGAAGTGGATAGTTCAACTCATCTGTAGTACCATCTGCATTCTGGTGGAAGTGTTTCCCAGGTCTTCATGAAGCCCCCGAGCAAAAAGCTCTTAACCAGTCACTCCGTCAGCCAGAGCTATGTCGTCTCCTGCAGAGTCTCAGTCTCAGGATAGCCTGTACGAACCACTAAGAGGTGGAGGCAAGGAGGAAGACACTGTCTATGGCAACTCCTCATCTACCTTAGGTCTGCATACACGTTTTAATCTTCCCTGTAAAACATCTGTGAAAAAGAGTAGTTAAAAAAAAAAAAAAAAAAAAGGTTTTGTGGGTTTTGTGTCCACCTAGTCCCTTAGCCTATTTCTGTCAGTGACCAAAACCAAGTGTCTAGGGGAAAAAATAGGAATAGGGCAATTGAATGGCACTAGTCTGCCAAAACACTCTCAGGGCCCTTAATAACTCCTGCGTTATTGACAGCCTGAGCCAGGGAGAGCATCCTTGAATTTAACAACCACTAATGGATTTCTCTTTACTGGGCTCGTCTAAGTAAACAGGAAGAAGGGTGTATTTCAATCCTCATGGGATCTTCTGCTTTAATTAGCAATAGTTATTCCTAGTTATGGTGAGTCAGTGTTTGGTGGAAACTAGGGCAGGAGATATCAGATCAGTCAATACACATGTGAGGGAAATGGGGGAAACTGTGCAAAGCTGGCGAAGCTGTTGTTGGGCTGGGACCTGGGTTTTATTTTTACATTACCTCAGTAGCTGGAAGAGAGCTTAGACAAGTCACAAAGGCAGATTATTTTCAGTCTGAATTATATGTCAGGTACCTTTGAGGCTGGACCTTCGTTCTCTCTGCAACTAGATTTAAGTAACATCTAACTTCCAGTGACAGCACGCCTAGAGGTAGTCATGAATTTTGTACAGTTTAAATGGAGAACTCGGAGTTGTGGAGCTTAACATGTTTTACTTGAGGTCTATTGTGTGTGTGTGTGGGGGGGGGTCTTAAAATAAAACTTCTGCTGGCTGTTGTTCCACCACAGGGGAAATGTAGGGCACCAAATGAGTAGCCTGGGCTTGGGGGGAATGGGGTCTGAAGAATAAGATAGACAGAAGCCACCACGCTGAGCAGGTGCCCAGGTTATGCAATGTGCTAACGAGATGATTGGCTCATTAATTAAAAGATGGAGGGAGGTACTTCTTTTCCTGGGGACTTGCAAATGGGAGCTGTGGCTGACCTGATTTGGGTGCCTTTCTCCCAAGGCACAGCAACACAATTTTGGGATTAACACAGTCCCTGTTCTACTCATTTCAGAGAGGCCTCGAGTCCTCTGGAACATTCTGGTGAGTGTCCTAATTAAGGCTAATTACTTGGTTACCCTTGCATGGCTCTTTCTAGCTGAAGTTTCATTTTGTATAAATAACAAGTGTTTGGAGATCACAGGGTGAAGAGATAGGGGGTGTACTGAGTTATCCAGAACAATAAAAGTGTTGCAAACATTAAAACAACACATGTGTTGTTTTAGAGAAAGAATATAAAACATTGTTACTGGCACACAGTCAATAGAAATTGACCATAAACTCACCTAGGCCAGAATCTAGAAGGTTCTGGAGCTGCAAAGATTCCTGTTCTAGAGTTGGAATGAGCTGCAGCGGGTGTTCTGCAAGCCTCACAAGTTGGCAGGGAAAGCTGCATTAATTCAGCATGGGCTAAACTTCTGGAGATGTTTGGGATGGAATGGAAACAATTCTGGTTTCGGAAATGCAGTCCTTCAAAGAGAAGGATTGGATGATCGACTCTGCTTGCTGCAGGTTGCTGATGTCTTGGTGGTTTTGCTGCATTCCATTGTTATGGGGGAATAGGTGCAGGAGATAAGAACCCCCTCAGAAATCATGTTAATACTTTTTTCATTTTATTTTAAAATAATTGTTTCTTCTGCTCAGAACCTGGAAGTAGCCATAGTGAAAAGCAAAACACGCCACAAGGCTTGTTTCTAGTCCTAGTGGGGTTAACTTCTTCCCCAGCACATACCTCACCGGGTACTGCGTTAGGATGCCTTTGCCTCCCTTTGAGGTTGGCTGGGAGTGTTAAGATTTTCCTATCAAAACATTACAGATTTTTTAGGCCTTTTATATGGAAGTATTTGTGTTTGTTGGCAGCTGGGAAGGTGTGTGGGTGGGTGTTTGGGGGGCAGAGGTGTGTCTGGGTGGAAGGTCTGATGGCCTCCCAGGACACCCATGTAATAAGGGATTTTACTCAGTGTCACGTGTGAACCTTCATTCCTGCACAGAAAATATTGAAACAAGATCAAATCTGACCCGTCCATACCCTGTCTTAGTAGTTAAGATAACTACTACCCAGCAAGTACATACAGTACCTGCTGTAGCCCAGTGAATGTGTCATACAAACCCATTTAGGAGCACTCGATACGCTGCCATTTGCAGCAATATCCTAGGAAGGCTGGGGAACACTGAGTTCAGATGCTTCTGTGAAATCAGCCACAGTAGGGATTCAAAACTCACATTTCCCACTTCTCAAGAGATGGGATGTCCCAGTAATGAGTCCCATAGAACGACAGATAGCTTAGGATGGAAGGAGGCTCCCCAAGTCCTCTATTCACGTCCTGCTTAGAGCAGGTCCAACCAGACCAGGTTGCCCAGGGCTGTGTCCAGTTGGGTATTGAACATCTCCAAGGACAGCTGCTCCCCAGGCTCCCTGGGCACCAGGTGTGTGTTGGAGTGTGCAAAATCCCATCCTCCAGGCAACCAGCAAGGCAGCAGCTTAAACTCAGGAGCCTGCTTCCCACAGTCAGTGGAGTGATGGAGACACCGCACAGGAGTTAGACGCTAGGTTGAAGCACTGATGCATTAAAGATCTGGGCCATGCAAGTATTTCTTTAGCCAGTAGCTAAGCCCAGAAACACAGACCTTAAGCACATGGGCTCATTTTCCTCCTGGTCTCATTGACTTACATGGCACAAACAGAAGGCATGCAGCAGCTACGTGCAGTGACAGGAGCTGTGTGCGTGTCACTGACTGCTGATGCTAAGACAGCAGTGCAAAGTAACGGTTTATTTGGAAAGACTACGAAGTTTTATACTGCAGGGGTTGTAGGAGACAATTGACTGTTCTGTGTACAAAAATATTAGCAAAATTCTTGCCAATGCTTCACAAGCAGTGGCATTGAGTGGGGATTTGTGGCACGCAAGTTTTGCTTATGTGTCATTTGCAAGCTAAGCACAAAGAGTAGAAAGAAAAGCTATAGATTGGAGCTGAGCCTGAAACTCATGCAGATAAACTGTTTGTACAGATCCATAGCTCAGATTGCAGTAATGAGAAAACATTGCTAGGATCCAGTGTTTCTTTGTGACGAATCCAATCAGGGCTTGCTTTAACTTGGACAATTTTCAGATGAAGTGAAGACGAAACCTTTATTCACGGGTCAGAACAGAGAACTGTCTTGTTCTGTGCAAAATCAAACCTCTCCATTCAGTGCATTTCAGTGGCAATTCATCCCCCTGCTACTTCAGTGAATGGCACATTATATTCAGCCAGCACTCAGTAACGTTATAACAGACAACACTTGGTGTAGGAAAAACTCAGAGGACTGGCTAATATAGCAGAACTTCAAAATAGTTCTCTATTTTAAATAGATTTACAGTTTTGATATGTAACTTCTGCTAGCTCATGGTAAAACTGAGACAAATCTGAAGCAAATGGTTCCAAGTGTCAGGCACAAGCAGTCAGATACTCGGTGATGCTGACACTCGGGCTCAGTTACTAGCCTCAGCCACAACCTGCCTCGTGGTGGGGCTGCTAAATGAAGCTCCCTGACCCCTCAAATACTTTCCTTCCCTCCTCCCACAACAAACTTACATTAATGGTAAGACACTGAATGTATTTAATACTCTCCAGAGTCAACAAAGAGACAATACTTGGTTCTAGCAGACCATTCTTTTTCACAGGGGTTGAAAAGCAAGAGCTTGAAATTACTTTATACTTGTAATCCAGTGACTGTTGACTTTCACTGTTTATTATCTTTCTTGATGGACTGTTTAAGTGAATTTCTTCCAACAAAGCTCTCTTTAAATACAATCACAAAATCAATACACTTTGCAATTCAGTGGGAATGGCAAATGTTTCTGTTATGTACTCTAAAGCAGAGTAACTGGAGCATTCCCTTCCTCTGAAGGTAACTCTTCTTAAGAAGTTTCCTTGTTTTCAATGCAGCACGAACTAGTGATGCATTGAGTCTTCAGAATTCTGAAAGGTGTCTGCAGAGTGGGATTCTTGTAAGAGAGCGATCCTGTTAATGTTCTGATGTGAAATGTAATCAGAATTTTAATCCAAGTGGGGTTACATCAGACCTAGGTCCTTGAACTGGCTGTGAAGTTTTGGTCCAAAACACACAATATAATCGTGTCAGGCATCCTCTCCCTCCATCCCAGTCCATCACAAACTGTCAGCAATGTGCAATGGAAGATAAACTGGTCCTTTATGGATACAGCAGTTTAGCTACCATTATCTGAAACAGCATTTACTTGCTTGGTCTTGCTGTCAAAGCACAAATGAGATTAAGTAACCAACTGCTCTGCTTATGGCTGCTGAGTGGCAGGCCCTGTTCTGCCTTTCTCCCATGACTCCCAGTGTCTCTCCACCATCAGCTAGATTACCTAGAAGTGTAGAAACTACAGTGTGAAGCAGCATAATGCCTTTACAATAGCAGTGAACTATTAGATCAACTCAGTCATCTCATGAAACTTCACCTTATTTGCTTGGTGAACAGGCATGCCATGAAATGAGCTGTACCGCTCTGGTTTTGCCACACTTGGGATCAGTAGCAGGCAGTTCACAGTCTGCATGAGGACTAACGATTAGATGAGATGTAGCATGCTTCATGGCTCCATATGCCAAGCTGAAATCAGGCATGCAACTCAGATGTTTCATGCTCCTGGCAAGGGATGAGGGCTCATCTATTTCACTGAAGCGAGGCTAGGCTTGCTTGATGGACTCTTTTTTTAATAAAAAAATCAAGTATTTGGAAATACTACCTCTCTGAACTCCATTCTTTTGCCACTTTTTAGAAGACTGTACTGTTCCCCTGCAGAAACAAGTCAGTATGATTTACCTTTATCATTTACTCCCACGCTGTAGCTGCTATGATCAACACTGCATGTCCTTCATGCAGGAAGTATCAGGCTGCCACAGGGCAAAACATGCATAGGATGATGGGTTCTGTTCAGAAATACCTTCTGTAATCATGTAGCTTAGTTACGGGTTACTAGCCAAACACTGCTAACAAACCTTAATTGTAAAGTAGTTGAACTCAGGCAAATAAACGTTTGATATTGGTTAGTGGAACTGCTGCCCTATGCCTTTAGGGACAGGTGCAACTGGAGAAGGTCCTAAGAATACTGCTATCGCCCCTTAATGGAAAGGAGCTAGTAAAGAAACACCACGAGACTCCTCGTGTCTCTGGATCTGGGAGCAGTCACTTGCTCTAGGCCTAATCCTCCTGTAGTTGTGGGTTTGACCATAGGGACCACTCCGATACTCCAAGCTTGGCTAAGGCAGTGTTAGAGCACCGTCAGTGACGCATCTTCTGGGTACAGTCTAGTGTTTCTTTCACCTGTTTTAGACACATGCTGTAAGGTTTGGGCAGTTAGATGATAAAAATGAGAGCTTGAAGGGGCGCAAAGCTTTAACAAAATACACTACTCAGACTTTTTCCTGCCAAGCAGCAAATTGAAAAGTAATTTTTCACCTGGCCTCCTACAGCAGACTACATTACTAGAGTGCCAACAGAATGTCTACTGGCATATTCTATGTTTCCAAATGCTCACAACCCTCTTCTTTACTATATTTCTGAAAGCAAGTTAGATGGATTTCAGATTAGTTCCATATTCGCCTTTCTCATCAGTTACACGTCAGGCAGATGCTGCAGCATCTCTTCCTTCCTTCAAGTGTTTTTGCACTCAGCTGCCCAGTTAAGCAATTGCTCTGTTGTCTCATGAATAGTTAATCAAGTAAAAGGCGAACCCAAGGCAATGTGGAGAATGGCAACTCAGAAACTATGCACTTGGGAATTTTAACCAGTACTGTATTTCAGGAGGAAAGAAAAAGCAGCCTCCCCCAAAAAAGCAAAACAAAAAGACAGTTATAGTTATGTGCTGAGGGGAAAATAGATGTTTAAGTCCCTTCTCTTAAAGCGGTCTACCGACCCTATCTTTTCTATCAGCAGAAGGCTGAGTCTGGCTCCACAGGTATAAAAGGAACTTTACTTACATTTTCCAGTTCTGCTAAACTTCAATTACGGAGATAACCAGAAGTTTAAGTGCAAAAACGTTCTTGTGAATTAACCTCAAGAAGTTAAAAGTTTGTTTGCCTTCTACGTTCTAAAAAACCCCATACCTTCATAAAGTCCCCTTCATAAAGGAGAAACTTAGTGCTACCTGCTTTAGAGTACCATCTTCCCAGTTTCTGCTCTGACATGAGAACCTCTGTACTTGTTAACCAGCCTTAGTTTGTGCAGTTACATCACAGTCAAAAACTTTTTTTTTTTTTAAATCAGACTAAACTTCAGGTTATCTTTTAAGGAAGAGAGATGTTATGTTCCAAGCCCCAGATTGCTATAGATTCTGCACAATCCTTGTACTTTTCAAAATCAGGAAAGTGCCCACATGCCGTTTTATTTCTTTTCCTTAAAGTAAAAACATGCTCACAAAATGATAAAAAAAAAAAAATACTTGATCACTCACTTTTAGTGTGCAGAAAGCGAGAAGGGATTTTTGACTTCACTTAAAGACAGCAGAATTGCATCCTGCTTAGCACCTTAAAGGAATATGCAGTAGACTGGTTCACTGTGAGAATAGTGGAGTTTTAATGAAGTATTTACCAGTAATAAAACCCAAATATTTTAGGAAAGAACGTGCTATTTTAGTACTTCCTAAATAGGAGGATAAACTATACAAGATGCTTGAATAACACTGCTTATATTAATTTGAATGTCACTATATGGGGCAACAGTTAGTGAATTATTTTTGTTTTAAGCTGCATTTGGATATAAAAGCAAGCTTCCACGCAGAAATACTTCCAGATATAAGTAATCATGTGTTGATACACTTCAACCTGCCCTGCTTTGAAAAATCTGTTTTGAGGTTAGCAGACTGAACTGATTCCTTATTGCTACAATCATAGAACTAGTAGCTTTACTCTCCAATTTGTACTCATGTTGGAAAAAGTTTTAACATTCCCCTTGGATATGTCTAAGAATTTTTCTCTCTCCTGTAATTTGATTCCAAGTCTTCAGCAGCACTTACTTATCACTTAAGTGAAGCTATTTTCATTAAAGCTTTACTATACACAGTCCATTTAAACTCATGTTCTTTTAAGCCAATGCATTTGCTGTAGTCTATTGGAAAATATTAATGTGTTTCAGGAAGTTAAGCACACTGGAGACGTTCTTCCATTAACCCTAGCACTGCTCCTGGCTGGGCATACCTGGAGAGTCTGATTCCAACCTACCCACAGTGGATGGACTCTGGGCTAACACAAAGGCACAAAGTACCAGTCTAGCCTTGCTCTTCTACCTGCTGTTATTTGGTCTAATATATCCTCCAGCACTACTTTTTTTCCAGTACAGCAAGATTATGAACACTGCAGCATCTGTTTTAGGCAGGGGGGAGGGTATTGTTCTACAAAACATGCAAGCAGATAGGTCCTTATCCTTTGTAAAGAGGGAACACGGTTTGGGCAAGATTCACGTCAGAATAATTCACTTTGCCCATTCCTTTCTCAGGGGAAGCTTGGAAGTAGAATTATTTATGGGGTCTGTGATGCGATACATCAGCCTGCTCTTAGCCATCATCTGTCCTAGCAAGCAGACACACTTACCTGAATATAAATGCCTTCGAAGAAAGATCAAGTTTAGAGTGCAAGAACAAGAGGGTTGCTATGCTTCCCAAAGATGCCCAGGAAAGACAGCCAAATATAGACCCAGAGAGAAGTTAATTTCGAAGGCCAGAATGTGACCCACCTTGTAATACAGCAAGTAACCATGGTGTTCAATCCATACATGCTTTCGAACCCCATTCTTCAGCAAATGGACAAGAAAGATTTAGTTCATTGTTTAGCATGAAAAAACACAAAATTCAGCACTCAAATTTAACTAAAGGGTAGGTTTTTTTATTCCCCATTAAGACCGCCTCAAGGACAAAACTAAATGTTGGAAACCCCACGGAAGGGCACATACAGTGGATGTGGTGAAGTACAATGTGAACAGCCCCAGGGGTTCAAATAAGGTAAAACCATTAGATAACCAGCGGGAAAAAAAAAATTAAAACTCTGCTGAAGATGTTGCAGTTTCTTCCCCATTTACACTGAAAAAAAAAGTCAACCCAACAAAATCCTTGCATCTCTAACAATACATTCAGTCCCGACTAAAGAGTTTAACAAGATGGCAACAGGATGACTATAATACAAAACTTTCACTACTACACTCTGTACACACCTGTTGTCCAAGCCCTCCCCCAGCCCCACGTAAGGATGGTGTCCCCATTATTTGCTTGCTTGCTGGGCCTGCCTGCGGAGGAGGACGTAGATCTTCTCCTTTATCCAGTCTTTATTGTACGGCTGGTATGTCTGAGTGTCAGCACGGTAACTAGAAAAAAGAAAAGGACTCATGTAGTATTGGTCTGTCCCACGGAACGCTTACTACAAAGACTTCACAAATAATTAAGTGTCCTCTAGCGTACAAGGCAGAAAGTTGTATACAGAACATGAGTAATATCAAAAGTGAATGGAAATTGCCATTTAAAAGATTTGTTCTGTTTCCTAAAAAAAACCCTCACAAGTTACCCAGCAGATCAGTAAGAAGCTGGAACAACTAGGAACTCTAAAGACTAAGAGACTGCACTTTGCATTTAAATTCATGAATGTAATTACTTATGGGAGAAAGAAAACAGAGCACCTCAGTATTCTGGAGTTCAGAATTAAGAAGAATAGTTCCACCAGGAAACCATACTTAATTTGTCTTAATGAGCCAAACACTCAGTTTAACTTCAAGCAAGTGTTCATGTAATTTTTCAAGTGTTCCACTTCAGCCTGGATTTTTTTTTTTTTAATAGAATGAATAAAAGCACAATTTTCCAGGAGTAAAGGCAGGCTAATAGATGGATGACAAATGATTCTTGCCAGCTAGCAGAAAGGGCAAGCTTGCATCTATTAACCAAGGACACTTCATAATAAGCAAACTGAAAACAAGAACCTACAGGTTAATTTTCTTTACTACTCAGGGACAGGTGATAGAAGTAGACCATTAGCAAGATTTCTTGTCAGGGCTAAAGAACTTGGTTACTCAAGACACTGCTGAACTGCAACAGAATTAGACTGAAAAATAGAAGCAAAGCATATAAAGCTAACTGAATATTCATGCTGTCCCTTCCCCTTTTAGTCCTTAAAGGTGACTTTTTTTTTTTTTTGGATAAAGATGGTATTTTCAGTGAATGTCCCAGCCAGTTCCTCGATTTTGTATCAGGTAAGAACAGTAAGGAGGTCACTGATAAGCAGCTGAGTTTAAATCCAGTTGTTTAACTCAATCCAGAACAATTTGCAATTCTTTCTCTAAAAAACAAAACCCTGAACATACTGTTTTTAAGGAAACCTTATTTAAAACCTAGCATGAGTAATTCAAAGCCATAGAAAGAGTTTTATTCTATACTAACATATTAACGATTTCATTACAGTATAAGAAATTAGTTTTGGGAATTGTTTGATTTATTCCCCTCCCTTCTACCCTATCCATTCATAACGCTACAATGCAAGACTAGATAGCAAGTACTTTACAGATCTCCACGAGCACAAGCCATGTTGGGTATGTTATGTGCTACGTGTGCCATCTGGTGGAAAACTCTAAGCTGAAGTAGCATGCCGCTAAGTTTACAAGCCTTATTAAAGAATATGAAAGTCTGTACTAGAAATCAGTCGCTACTTCTTAAAGCAAATAGTCTTCAGTGTGTTAAATACGCTAAAACAAAGCTTGGCTTTCAAACCACATCAGCTTAGTATGATGCCACCAGGAGACCTAACATGGCAGAACAAGGTAACTGTAGAAATTGTAATAGTACTTTATTTATTCCACTGAAATCTTTGGTGAATGGCATTTGTTTAAGTCACTATCAGTAACGTAATCTGTTTCTGTATATACATCTAGATGCAAAGGAAAGCAATCCAACGTGTTTTGTTTTTTTAAACTTTATTAACTGGCATGGATTGCTTACCGTACAGCTGCATAGTACTTGCATTGGGATTTAAGACTGAGCGGTACAGCTGCAGGAGTGTCCACGCTAGATGCTCACTGGCTTAAAAAGAGATCCGAGAATTTTGAGTTGAGCAAACTGAAGTGGTTTTGATTATCTGAATGTGCGATTTGTATCCATATTCCTACATAATTTCTGTGAAATTCAATGCCACCATCACCTCAAACCATTACTCTGAAACGTGTGGTATGGAAATCAGCCAGGATCTAACTGGTTGGGTCACAATGTTAGCTACACTCTAAATACTGAAATTTAACAATTTGATTTCACAGTCCAGTCAGAGTGGAAAGCACACAAGACCACCTTTGCTTGCCCATGACTATAACACACAGATGAGAACCAGAGATGATATATTCACAAGGGCACTCAAACCACTAGCTAGGGGGCTCAACAGGATTAATAGGTTCCTCAGTCACTTCATTAGGATTTACAGAAGATTCCATCTTGCTGTGTCTTAATCAAAGTAAACCATTGCAAGTGACTTCTATAGACTACCACTATACTGATGTTAAATCCTACAGCCGAATAAAATTCATTAATCATTCTGCCTCCTTAAGAATCAGACCAACTGCATAAAGGCAAATTAAACAGACTAGCCAGACTAAAACATGTAAAAGTTTATACAGAAGAGTTTTGTGAGTCACTGAAAGAGACTTGTACAACTGAACTTACACAAGACAGCTGAGGTCTGCCAAGTCATCAATGAAGTCAAACAACTGGCTGATATCATATGTAATGGATGGACTGTTGGGATTCATTCTCTTCAGATGCTCTTCATACATTTTACAGACTCCTACAGAGGGGGGGGAAAAACAGAGGAATAATGCAATAATGTCAGCACTGGAGAAAAGAAGAAAAATATCTGTATTTGCTGCACTTTTTGCAGATATTGAACCAGATGCCAAGGAAGTTTAGATGTGAGTACCATGAAAACAGATATGAACTTACTCAGATTCTCTGTTGTTGAAATGCTTTTGTTTTAGCTATTTGCATTGAACACAATGCTATAGAACTAGGTAAGATGCATGACAAGCATCATCATCTAAAGGAAAAAAAATTAGTTCTGTCGTGGATATAATGTTCTATGGAGTAAGTTCAAAATGAAATATGGAACTCTAATAACTTTTAAACAGCAATTGCAACATGTATTTCTACTATACAAGCACCTGAGAAAGAAGGAGTCCTGTTAAATACAGCTAGTCAAGTCTCAGAAGAGGTCATTCTTGATGAAATAGTCAAACACAGTGACTGAGGTAAGAGTGACAGAGCAAGTCTGTACATTTACGTAAGTTTTACTTAAGCTAGCCCATAAATAAGTCAGATACATTTGAAAAGAATGTAATTTTAAAGCGAGCATGGGGGTTTTACATTATCTCTCCTGTACTTTTGTTCGTCTTGCAAAGCTTCCTGGAATTAGATTTTAATGCTAAGAGAATTTCTACATTTAAATTATACAGCTGTAGTATTTCAATCTGTTCTCCAACTCACTGCATCTCTTAAAGTCACACAGAACTTTTTTTTTTTCTGGCACAGAAGCCACCAGGTTGCAAACTACATTTCAACTACAAAAATGCTTTTATTTTATATATTATTTCCAGTAGCAATCTTTCCTTTACATGGTTAGCACCAAAATTTGTGAGAAGGTTGGAATCTGATTGTGCAGTGAAATACATTCAGCCTGGTCTGTTGCACAGCCCCACCACGAATATTGCCTACTTCCATGAATTGAACATGGTTCAAACTAGTTAAGCCAGAAGGAGACACTTAATGTCACAAGGAAGTTTTAGAAACAAGGATAATTAAATAGTTTGCTAAAGCACTAGTAAATTAAAAACATAAGACCCTTTTTAACTTTTTTTTTTTTTGCAAATTATCTTGGGAAAACATGAACAGCAGCTTACTCTTACCAACGATGTATGAGAATATGTCAAAACCAGGATTTTAACAGTAGTTTTAAACTACAATGATTGCACCCACCTTCCATGCACTCATTCACCGATTCATAATCAGCATATGTTCTGCCTTCTGGCCTCTTGGTAGGCTGAACAAGTAGAATTGTGTGAGACTGAAAAACAAAACAAAATTTTTTCAAAACTTTTTTTTTTTAATTAAAGTTACTGATCTGAATGAAAAATAAGCTGTAATTATATTTTTGGCCACCCAATCATTACACAAGCTGGGAAGCATACCACAGCTGTTCCCAGTGTTACTTTGTGATGCTTCCACACATCTTTGGCATGTAAAAGTTAATTAAGAGGAGTAAAATAGCATGGTCTTCTCAAAACTAACCAGGCTAAGTAACTTGCAAAATTAGTACAGCTTTAAACATGGAACAACCATTCAAGTTCACAGACGTTTTCCAAATAATACTTTTCATATAAGCTGTGTTACTTTTTGTTTTCAATCAGTTCTATCAATTCTCATAAACTTTTAAAAATATGTAATGTAAAATCATCAGTAAAGCAGCTATTGTGTTGAAGAAATCAAACATGGAAACTGTGGTTTCTACTTAAACAGAAAAGCAAGGTGATGCAGTCAACGTCTAGAAGCTATCCCATTGTGCATTTACTTATTTTATTCCAAGGGCAAGCTGTTAGTATGAATTAAGTACCCCAGCTAGAAAACAAAAATGGGGTCCAAGTTAGCATCACTGTCAGTCTCACCTTGAAGATCCAAACACAAACAGCTATTTAGAGTTATTCAGCTTCAAGATAACACAAATTCTTTAACAAATTCGCACTTGGTACTCAAGATTATTTCCTGCAAATCAGATGTGTTGTGTTTTTTTTTTTTTTTTTTTTAACACTTCAGCAAGTCTACTGAAAGGGTAATTATGGCACAGATAACTGTTCCAAATGTCTGCCTGTAAACTCGCTCTTCTGCAGGGAAGGCTTTGATGATTGTACAGTCTGTGGCTTGCATTATTTCTGTAATATTTTTCACTTGGATGCAGCAAATAATTTAAACAAACAAGATTTTAAGTGTACACAGCCTGTGACCTAATTAACAGGTTACACATCATAGGAAGTTTGCAAGCACACTAGAAAACAGCATTGCCCGTGCTGCTAATTTAATCCAGCACTTTCAATGCTAATACATGACGTGAGTACTCGACTTTTAAATTCATGCAGGGAACTGCAGAGTAAGACACACTGGAAACAAATACCGAAGTGTATTATCATGCTATTATGAAAATCATATGAAGGAGACCAGCCTGCTAAGACTGCTTCCCTGTACACCAGAGGACACTAGATGCCAACGGGATGCCTCCAGGGCTGCTGGTACCCAGCTGCTTCTAAGGGTGCTGCTGAAGGGTGCTGCACTGCCCCAGGCACGCCTTACCAGGGAGTCAAAGGACTGCCAAATCCATTTACAACTACTTCCAGCAGTGTCCTTTTTATTTGCTTACCACCAGGCTCACTTCCAAGACTTGGAACTCTGATCTCCCAGGAGCATCTGAGCAAGAACCCCTTATTAATAAAAAAAAAAATGGGGTCTGTCGGCCAGTTCAGTGTGTTTGATAAAATCTTGTGTGTTCTAGCAGCAGAATGCCCTGCGAACTGCAATTGTGGTCGTTGTACTTTCAAACTCAACTGTAATATTAGAAGAAAAAGAGGGTTTATTTGACAAAACCTAAGAAAGTATAGATATCCCAATACTCAGACTACAGAAAAAAGTATCAGTGAGCCAGACACATAAGCCAGTTCTTTCAGAACTTCAAGTTAGAATTTATTTGAACTTCTGACTTGAAACCGTTTTTCTCTTCAGAAACTTTTCAATATCCTTATCAGCCTGGAGATTATTAATTGCTTTGTACAAAAAAAAAAAAAGGGCATAATTCAGCTTTTCTAAAAGCAACACCAATAGATCGTGAGCCTCCAAGAATAACTACTACAATAACATCAAAAAAGTCTAAATTACTGCTAGTATTTCTTTTGATCCTGTTACTGCCAACTAAATTTCTCCTTTTAACAAGTATTAATGTCTCAGCTTCTACTATAAGCTCTGAAGTAAAGCAAAGAATAAAAGAATCAATTCTTTCATGTTTATATTGTACAAATTGGCTTTTAAGATCTTTGTCCACCTTAACTGGTCTACCAAAATTACTGCCACTGGGATCACCTGTATTGCAGGATTAATGCATTACATCTGAAGAGTTTCTTTAGGAACTTCCCATTATTTTACCTTAAGGCAAAAAAATAATAATAACAATCCCAATTTAGCTTGATTTTCTAAAATTGTTCCTCCTCTCCCACCAGAGATGCGACAAGTTCCTAAGCCTGAGAGGTTTCTTCGAAGTTTTACCTGCCCCGCTGAATATGTGCCTAGGTGACATGGGACAAAAATCAGTGTAAATAAAATGTTTTTTCTGAGTATAAATCTCATTGTTAGGAAAAAGAAAACCAAAACAGGGGAAGACAGTGAAGATGTCACGCCTTGGGAGCAGGTAATGTGGAAGAGCCCTGTACAGACTCTTTCTCGTGTTGCACTGTTGTGTTTTTGTGTCTCCTTTCGGAGGGCAGTTGCGCTGGCTGTCGGTAAGGCCCCACACCGGTTTCTATCCCTCCAATTTCCAACTCCCAGAGCGCCCTTGAGAAACCTCCCCAAGTCCACGACTGCAGACGTAGCCCCGCAGAAACAGTCGAGGCAGCGCTGGCAGCCCCAGGAGCAGGACGCGGGCAGCCCCTGCCCGAGGAGCCTCCTGCCAGCTGCGGGGCCGAGCCGAGACCCAAGCGTGGGCAAGGAAAAAGGGGAGAGAGGCGGAGGCATTGTGAGGGCACGGCGCCTGGCCAGGCGAGGCAGCGCACCGCACACTCGGGGCCCTCCAGCCCCCCGTGCAGGGCAGGAGGGGCGATTTCGGCGACTTTTTCCCCATTTAGGGGCGCGAAGCCCCCGCCCGGCCCCGCCCGCGGCCGCCAGCCCCGCGGCACCCCTCAGGGAGGCGACCCCCGGGCCAGGCCCCGGCCCCCGCTCGCGGCCTCCCCCCGCCACGTGCTGCCGGGACGGGCCCCCCCGGGCCTTACCGCGTCCCCCCGCCTCCCCCCGGTCCCTCCCGGTGCCGGTGCGGCCTCACCGAGCCCCCCTCGCCCCCCCCGGAGCCCCCCGCTCACCATCGCGGCTCCCGCTCCTCAGCTCCGCCACCGCCAGGCGCCCGCCGATCCCCCACAACCCCCCGCGGCCGCACCAGCGAGAGGGAGCTAGAGCGCCCCCCCGCGCACGCGCGCCCTCTGAAGCCGAAGCGCGGAGGGCGCCGCGCGGGACGCGTTGGAGGGAAAGGGGGGCGAAGCGGGTTGCGCCGCCATCTTTGATGAGGGAGCCGCGCTTTCCCGCCTCCCAGCGGCGGGCGGCCGCCATCTTGGAGCCGGGAAGGCCCGGAAGGGGAAGCGGCGCGGAGCCGCTGAGGCTGAGGGGGCGGCCATGGCACGGGGCCGCTGCGGGGCCCGGGGCGGCCGCGGGGGCTGAGGGGGGCGAGGGGAGGCGGAGGGGAGCCGGGCTGGGCTGAGGGGAGCCGGGCTGAGGCGGGCAGCTCGCCGCCGGGCGCCATGGATGACTTCCCTGCCATCTGCCTGCTGTCCCTCGCCATGCTGCTGGCCTGCTATGTGGCGGGCATCATCCCGCTGGCCGTCAACTTCTCCGAGGTGAGGGGGGGGCCGGGCCGGGCCCTGGGGCCGGGCTGAGGCGCGCAGCGGGGAGCTGGAGCTGGGCTGGGCTCGGTGCGTCCTGCCGGCTCCTGTCAGCAGCGCCCCGAGCCCGCTGCCCCCGCCTGTGCTCCGCGCCGTGTGGCGGTGCTGCCCTGCCCCGTGTCTGTCTGTACGGCTGGAGCAGGGAGCCCCTGGCTGTGTTGGGAGCCCTTGTCTGTGTTGGGAGCGCTGGCAGCAGGAGCACAGCTCGGCGTGAACGTGGCACTCCGCACCGCCAGCGGCCGCCGGCTCGCCAGCCCTGTGGGGAGGCAGCGCTTTGCCCGCCGCACACACGTGTACGGACGAGTTTAATGCCTCGGTTCGGTTTTAGGCTTGCCATAAGCTTGTTGCTGTAAGGAGCTGTCTGCTTGGCTGGTTTAGCAACGGAGCTGTCTCTCTGCGCTCGTTTTATGTGCAGACACCAGTCCTGGAAGTGTCAGATTAGCAGTTACAATCGTCTTGTTTAAAATGGTCGCTTAGGCCACCACTACGTGAGTAATTTTAAACTGAAATGACTTTTTGGGCTGTGCGTTATGTGGTCTGCAAAAAGCTTTCTAGGTGATGCTAGAGAAAAACGCCTCCTCCCCCTGGGTACTTATCATGGTTAAGCAGAAAACAAATTAATGCTGTACGTAATAAACCCAGATGATAGAGTACAATAGAATTATTCATTAATACGCTTCTTCAGATGAGTTTAACTGTGGACCTAATTGTGTTTTGATTTCATATTTCTATTCTTTTAATTACACTTGAATATTCTTGAGAGTATGAAGCTCCAGTAAAGCCAGGTGTAACTAAACATCAGTGATGAAAAGGTTCAGACGAACAGCTCTCTGCTTTATTTCTACAGGCAGATGTACATTTTCAGTTTAATCCCGATTTACATGAAGTACTCTAGGAGGCTAACCTTGGGCCAGAAACCACACTCTAGCAGTACTTGAGGCTCTCTGAAGCTGCAGCCTAAATAGTCAAAATAAAAACAAGTTGTTCAGGTAGTTTGAATCTTTTCCTTGGGTAACAAAGACTCACAGTGTTGACTGGAATGGGACTGTTTACTTTTTGCTAGGTCCAAGTAAGAGTTTCAGTGTCATGAAGATTTAAACCAAGAAATAACTGAGGTGTGGAACAGCTTGCTCATTTGAGGAATTTAGGTTTTCCTTATGTATTTTTTAACAGCATTTTCTCTGCTGCTCTTAAGAAGAGACGCACAACTGGTGTGGAACTGCAATAGTTGATTTCCGGGAACTTTTTGGAACTGAAATAGTTTGGCTTCCTGAATTAAACTAGATGACTTCCCTGTCAGGATAAGTTGCAGTTATTAAGTTGCTGTATTCACTGTTTTGAAGTATTTCATATTGAAAAAGAAATGCAGACTTTTCTTGAAATAGTAATTTCTCAGTGTTTAGTATTTTAATGCATTTTTAGAATTCACAGGTGTCCAAATTGAAGCCGTGCTCCATATTTGCACTAGTAATAAAGCATTAGTACTTGAGGTATTTTTTTGGCAAATGCACACACACAAATGCATGCACACAGTGTAAAAGAGATTATAGTGCTGCAGTATAAAATCATCTTGTTTTCATTCTGAAACACCATATTTTGGCAAAAGTACAATGGGAACAGTGGGTGTGGAAGATTATCTTTTCATCTAGATTGCCACTGCTTAATGATTTATCAAGTGTAATTGTCATACATGCAACTGTACCATGCATGTTGATGGAAACTTGGCATCTTTTGCATATTAGTACTCATGTTTTCCCCAGTGATGCTGTGATTGTTTCCCGATGGTCCCACTTGGCTTCCTTTCAGAAAGCTGGTTGTGTTGTCGAGAGGTTGTGCTGTTTTTCTATGCCAACGTCACCCGTGTAGGCGAGATAAAGAGGGCAGGTAGTACGACGTGTCTGTGCTACAGTGGTTTCACAATATTTAAGCACAGACCTTTGTCTCCAGGGCTCTGGTAGCTATTTGGTGGCATGCAGTCCTCTTGTGTGTGGAAGGTGATAGTTCTGCCACAAAATAGGTGATATCCAATTGTTGGGAGGACCTAATTTTGCATGGTTACTGTACGCACTGTGTTGCAGCCTAGTTCAGGAGTGACCTCTGCAAGTTGTCACATTTTGCAGTCTAGCAGATGATGCCTATATAATTGCATTTTCAGCACATGGCTTTGACTCTAGCCTGTCAATGTTGTGGTCACAGGGAAGCAAAAAATATTAGGAACTGTTCTTGTGTTGGTCAGACAGAATTTGCTCAAACAGTACTGCAGTTGAGTTGAGCATCTCTGGCTTTTATGCTTTGTTTGGTCCAAAATTAGGATATAACTAGGAGAACAGTCGTTACTTATGGTATCAAATGCCTACCTACCCTTTGTGGTATTTTTTAAGCATGTAGAAACTTTTCCTGGAGTATAAACTAAACTTTTTTTTTGTTTACTGTACTTTAAAAGCATTAAGTTTATGTAATTTTTGTTAAGATTTAATTACAAATTTGCAAAACCAACCAACTGGAATGTATTTTAAAAGCTCTCTTTGCAGGGGGGAAGAGGGATGGCTGTGGTTTGTAATTCAGTAAGTTTATACTTACTGAATAAAACTTAATTTGATGCCTTTTTGAAGACATGGAACACATCATCAGGTCTTTCAAATACACAAAAGTACATTTCTCTTTAATTACCTTTTATTCACAACTGTTTTTAAAATAAGCTCTTCTTCAGTGATACTGTATTAAACACAATGCCATTAAAATATGGCAGTTTTAGGATAGACTTTTATGCAAGGATTGTTTTAGAGACTGAAATGTAGTTCATCTCATGTAACAGTCTTATAACAGCTTAACTTTGTTGTGTCTCTCGAAACTTGTAGGTGACTTTTGTGCTCTAAAATCTTCCTTTTATTCTTCCTGCAGTCCTAAAGCTTTTCTTAGCCTTTTTCTGTTATCTAAATATAGCTGACTTTGTGGTTTGTACTCTTATTTGACCAACGTATTTGCATCTGTAGAGGCGTTTATATTTTTGTATCTCTCATTTTTCTGTCTTTTCTTTGGCAATTTACTTTGTTTATATATTTTCCTTTGTTACTTAGTCTGACATTTTCAGGAACGGGTGACTTATCCTGTGTTGTGCTATACCTACGAGAGGTTTTAGGGAACTTACAAGTTAAAGTAGGTTTCTAGTGGGAAGGGTATTTAATGGGTATTTGATAACAAACCCAGAGCAGAGATAAAGTGTAGAATTGTGAACATGCTGCACTTCAGATGTGTTCTCCATGATCCTTTGTCTCTGCAGGCTTTGCAATTTGAGGTCTTGGGCGTGAATTAGCCCCAAATAACTATTAGTGTCAATTATAACAATTCTGGCTGTTGTCAAATATGCACCACTTCACTTCTCTGATGTTGCTAGTCTAATGGGCTATCTCCAACTTTCATTTCCTATTTCAGCTGTTTGTAGTGGACACTGGGTACGTTCACATTTCAGCCAGTTAATCGTTAGAAATATAGGACTGTGCAGCTGGGTCTCTTGAATACGAATCAGCAAGAGGTTTTGTGGATCGTTCTCTCTCCTCCACTCCACTTTTTCCCTACCCCATTTCCCTTACTCCCTTCTTAACAGAGGTTAAGTGTTTTCATTCTTAAAGGTGATGCTTGTTTTGTGCTTGCTTGCAGGAGAGATTAAAGTTGGTGACCGTTCTGGGCGCCGGGCTGCTGTGCGGAACTGCCTTGGCCGTCATTGTGCCCGAAGGAGTACATGCACTTTATGAAGACATCTTGGAGGGTAAGAACCAAAACTATGGCTCTAGATAGCCTTGTTCAAGGTAACTTAGGTCACGGCTTTATTATTCACTGCGGCCTGTTTGTAGGGCTTTTAACATAAGATTGTCAGGGGCTTTCACAGTACGACACAAAGCCAGCACACAAATACAGAACTGCTGTAGATAAGATACTGTACGTTTCTGGTGGTTTGGGAGAGGAGTGCGATCAGGCTGGGGATCGAGTGATTCTTGCCGAGTGATCCTATCACTTGCAGGTCCAGCGTAACAGTCTGCTCGTGGAGCCATAGCCCATTACTCTGGGCCATGTGTAATGTTTCTTATTGTGGGGAGAGTTAAACTTTAACTTTCACCGGAACCTCTGATGAGGTGTAAGGATGTCTTTGGGTGAGAATGGACTCATCGACTATTTGCTGTTGCATTTCGTAACATAGATCACTTGTCATTTCAGCAATTGCTGGAAGTGCTTTATGGATCTACGTGTACTTGCCATGTAATTGTTTTCTCTTTTGAAACTGAAGAACTTACTGAAGTACAGATAGAACACTGGATGGCAGCTGCTGTTCCTGCCCCCAGCAAGCTGGGGGGCTGTTCTGAGCCAGTTAAAATGGTCTGAAGTAGGAACCAAGATAACTTAAGGCACCTGACTGAAAATTGTGGTTACGTGGGGCTAATTCACAGAGTAGGAGGTGTTTCTATCTTGGGTGGTATAAATACATCTTGTACCCAGAAGTCTTGGAAAATCCTCAGATTGAGGTTATGATTTTATTTTGAATAGTTGGGGCCCGTTACCTTTGTTTGCAGTGCCCTTTGAATCTTGCTTTAGCTTGGCGTGATGTGCTATCACATACCTTCTGACAACTTTCTGATTCTGAGCACGCTGGGAGGTATTATACATGCAGTAGTAAACAGCAACAACTTAACGGTCACAGGAGTAAGGCCTATGAAGTTGAGACTAGAGAAATCAGCAATTGTCTGATGTACATGGTCCTAATCTGTAATTGAGAGATAATTGCAATACTCTGGGTTTTGTGCACTACTGCATCTTTCTTATTTCAACAACCTTTTACATTTATTTTTAGGAGTATGCTTTCATCTATTGTGCTTCAGTTTCCACACAATTTATATGGTGTTTCACTTATCTTCTGTTTACTTCAAATCTATAAAATCATCCATTATCAAGAAGTAAAAGAACCTCTGATTATGCCTTTATACTGTACTGCAATTTGTGCACTCCAGTGTAGGATGTCTCTAATGAGCTGTAGCTGTGGGCTTGCTCTTCATTCCATTTTAATTCAAAGTAGAATAAATTTTCTTCTAATGATACGGATAGCAGTAAATACAATTACTGTGAATATTTGCATATTTTTCACTAAATGTGGTGTACAGTTCACATTTAATATCTACATTCAGATGTTTAGAGCTGTTAATGTATATTTTTATAATACATTATCAGGGGAAATGTCAGAGGTATTTACCTAGTAAAAAAGTTTTTTTTTTCCTGTGAATGACTTCAGGCTCAATTCTGAGCTCACAGTATTACGAGTGAAGTGATTCTGTCTGTAAAGAAGTGTGTAAGTGACATTAAGAGAATGATCTTTTCCAGACAATTCTCCCTTCTGTGGTTGTCTTTGTAGTTTAATTTTGTCCAACACATTACACTTGCTAATCAAAACCTAAGTCATTGTTTTCATTTCTTGTAGATGCAAGAGAGAATGAGATTTTATTTTTTTTTTATTGCAGAGAGGCAAAATGCACAGATATTATGGATTTAACTACAAAAACACTTGTGATACCTTTCTTAGAGAAGTAGGACATTCAAAGTTAAGCTTAAGATTCTTAGAACGTATCAGCTTTCAGTACAGCTCTTGCAACGTACCCATTTACGTCACTAAGTCTGGAAAGGTGCTGAAGGGAACACTGAGGCTTAAGGCTGTATATGGTGTACACACACACATGTATGTATGTGGGCTGTGTTTGCCCAGTTCCAAGTGTAATTTAGCTCTGGTTTCCTGTTATCAGAACAAGAGTTTGCCATTGTTACAAAAGTCACTTACCCTTCTGTATCTTCCCTCAGGCTGCAGAATAAGTAACTGCTCATTTTTTGACCTCTTAGGCTTCAAGGAGAGCAAACAGCATGCCATGAATCAGATTAGTATTTGCTCGTAAACCTGTTTATGCACATATGTACATAGTGAAACCAAGTATTACCAATACATAAAATCCCTTGGTGACTGTGGTCCTTTGTTTTAACTGGTGAAACTGCATGACTCTGGTTGCTGTGAATTACCCACAACATCTTAAATCTTGGAATAATCTGAAGCAATGTTATCTTTTTTTTTATAGAGGTGGCAACAATATTGTTTGGTCTAAATTGATTTATTGGTTGATCTTGTGCGGCAAAGAGAGGCTTGTGAAATCTTTCAGAGAACCAGCCTATTCTGCTGCTCTTTGTCTGTAGTAATGGCATGGTGCCAACATCTTGTGCAGGAGGGTGGTACAACTGAGGCAAATCCAAGAACGTGTGAATACTCCAGCATAAAGATGCCTTGAATCAGTCACGTTTTTACTGTTAGTGTCTAAAACTTCAGAAGTTGCCAACCAAAAAACCTGCCCAAAATGACAGTTTTGCTTTTGTCACTTAGACCACAGATGCTAGAAAAGGCATGATGTGCTGTGCTCCGTTTTGTTTGTTGCTGTTCTTTTTTCAAAAAGGTGAGAGAGATTATTCTACTTTTTTTAGGTAGCAGCATATCTAGAATAAACCTTAAAAGTGCAGACAGATTTTGTGTTGAAGTGTAGTGATTATTCACGTCTCAATTCATTACATCCTTACCTTGATTCAGGCACAACAAATTGGCTCTTCAGAAGTCAGAAAGCTTTCCAGAGCTGAACGATAATTCCTTCCAAGCCCATGCTTGTTCTCATACTGAGAAAACATTGGTTGCTGTTAGACCAGTGAAACAATCTAGTTAATATTCTACTTTCTTAAGTGCTGTATGCTAATCCTGTTAGTCCTTTTACCCTTAAATGAGATTAAAGTTAAACAAAAATCAGTAACATTATTTACAGTGAAGACTTCAGAATTTCTGATGGAAATTTCTGATGGAAGTGAGAATTGCTGATGGAAACTTGCTTAATCAGTGCTCTTTGATATTGTAATCAAAGCATTGCTGCCCTGTGTAATAGCAAGGAGTACGAAGTGAAACCTAGGTGTTTGTGTTACTGTTTCAAGCTATTTTTTCAAAAAAGATTTTTAAAGATGGGGAGTACAACTGGTGGATAAGGTCAAGGAGATCATTTTAAGCTTGATATAGTATTTAAAAGGGGTAGGAAAAGTGATGAATACATAAGGAGTGACAACTGGATCGTATGGATTGAGCAAATGCAGCAGAGAGGAACTCGAGGAAGAGATTGGAAATACCAATAAACTCCAAATCTTCCCCTTAGTTAAAAATAAACAAAATAAGTATTGCTGTACATGCATAAGGCATGATTGAATACTTGTGGGCAGCATGATCCTGTCCTTGCTTCCTCAAGTTATTTGCTGAAAGATTTGCTCAAGTAGGAGAAATGTTGAGACATGTTTGTATCTTGCCAGCGATGCCCAGATGTCTCTTAGAGTAGCTGCTAATTGCTGCTAATCACAGAATGGCTGAGGTTGGAAGGGACTCTAGAGGACATCTGCTCCAACTCCCTGCTCTAGTGGGGCCACCCGGAGCAGCGTGCCCAGGACCATGTCCAGGCAGCTTTTGAAGATCTCCTGTTGCAACTGCAAGGCTTACAAACTCTGGGCAACCTGTGTTGGTGCTCACTCACAGTTCCAATGAACAAAGTCTTTTTTTTTTTCCTAGTGTTCAGAGGGACCCTCCTGTGTTTCGGTTTGTCCCTATTGACTCTTGTCCTCTCTCTGGGTACTATGCAGTACCTGGGGACTTAATTCAAAATTTCTTATTCCTGATCTTTGCTTGTGCCTTTCAAGCAGTGTATTTCTTTATGCCTAGGCCTTCTTTCTGCAAACAGCAAATTCTTCACTTAAGATTCTTCTGATAAGATTCTTCACTTATTAGCTAGAAACTGGTTTAACTTTGTTAAACCAGACAAATGTCTGGGGCCTACAAGAAAGCAGGAGAGGGACTGTTTATCAGGGGTGTAGTGGTAGGACAAGGAATAATGATTTTAAACTAAAAGAGGGTAGATTCAGAT
The DNA here is from genome assembly GCF_963932015.1 of Anas acuta. NCBI lineage: Eukaryota > Metazoa > Chordata > Aves > Anseriformes > Anatidae > Anas > Anas acuta. The sequence continues at coordinate 36,890,713 of NC_088983.1, read as the reverse complement.
TAGGTATTTGAAAGAGATTCTTTACTAGGAGGGCAATGAGGCACTGGCACAGGCTGCTCAGAGAATCTGTGGATGCCCCATCCCTGGCAGTGTTCAAGACCAGGTTGGATGGGGCTTGGAGCAACCTGGTCTGGTGGGAGGTGTCCTCCCCATGGCAGGGTGTTGGATTGAGAAAAGGAAGGAAAAAGTGACCGTGCTTTATTTAGCCCACTGTCTCCTAATCTGTTTGTTTGGCTGCCGCAGGGAAGCATCGCCCAGTGAGTGAGATGCAGCACGTGGTGGAGTCTGAGAAGGTCGCGGAAATCCCGGTTGTACACGAGTATGGCCACGACCATTCCAGGTTGCACGCCTACATTGGTGTTTCCCTTGTCCTTGGCTTTGTCTTCATGCTTCTGGTTGACCAGATAGGCAGCTCTCATGTGCACTCTACAGATGGTAAGTAGAGAAACATTTGGTTATTCTTGCTAATTAGTTCTAATTAGCAAGGTGCGACTTTTTTCTATGCTGCTGGGATTTAATTTGACCAGTCACATCCAGAATTTCAGTAGGTGCTGCTCAAACATAAAGCAGGGTCTGTGTGAAACGTTTGTGCTGGAAATCTGTCGTGGAATCCAGCATAATTTGAGAGCTTGCTTCATTAATGTAAAATAACTGCAGGCATGTGTATTGTGTGCGTGGAGGGTGACTTGACACTGGAGTTATTGTCTGTTTTACAGTATCACCCATAGGGTTTTTCTTTGGCTTTCCCAAAAACTTCAGGTTAGTCTTACCATCGTTATTTTTCCTACTTAATTGTCATACGTGTAGGCAAAATTTGCAAAAATAAAAAAAGTAAAAAAAAAATTATCACAAGACTGCAGAAAGAACTACATTTCAGCTCTGGTCCTTTGCTGTAACTGCACGGCTGGGCTCCTGTATTAGTCTACAGCCTCACTTCAAAATGCTTCCTGCGAAGTCCAAAGATTTCTCAACTTATTGCAAGATTCTCAAAATGCCTCCAGTTGCCCTTGTTTCTTGCTGCAGCTTCAGGTCCAGACTGTAGCTTAAAATGCTCCAAAGGTATTTTGTCATCGAGAAAGGTATTTATTGCCTCTGGCTGCTCACTTTTCCCTACGTAGTCTCTTCTGTTAGTAGAATTTGCCCCTCCAAAATTAAGGAACATGTACCACAAGAAAAAAGGAGCTGGGGGGGGGGGAAATGTTTTGTTTGGATCCTTAGCAGTTCATGGTGCAGCTGCACAAATGCTTGTATGGGGTCAGTGTGATGGGACAATTATGAGTGTCTTTCTCTAAACATAGAGAAATTCTAGAGGCTGGAATGGAGGTACGAACTTAAATGTGACTGTCCCCTTGAGTTTTACTTCTGATCAATCAATGCAGTTGAAGAACTTGAGAAATCGTGTTATGTGACCAATCTCCGGTTTTGACACGAGTATACCATCCCAGTCATCTGGTGCAATTGCTCACGTAGGCTCTCCCTGATAAGGAAGACCAATCTAATGGAAGAGAGTATGTTAATTTTTTTTAGCCAGCTCACTTCCTTGATATGAGACTGCAGGAGGAAAGAAACAGTATTTTTCTCTTTTGGCAGAAGTGCAGACTTGTTAAAATAGCTGTGTAAGCATGCTTGCGGTCTAATTAAGTAATTCCTGTTGAACTATTCTAGAATTAAACAGTTGAATAATATGCTTCTATATTTGCATAGGACTTATCACTGTGATAAACAATGGAGCTTCCTCGTATCACTTTCACTGCTGGTTGCAGTCACAGTGGATGTATGTGCTGGGCTGTATAATTAGCTCACATGAAAACGTCCTCAGAGTAGTTGTCAAACAGCTGCAGTCAAAGCACTGGGTCAGGAAAAGTACTGAAATCTTTGCAGCTGCCCCCACAAGAAGTAGCATTTATTGCTTACTGGGAATTCCCAGAGAATCAGTGCAGCAGGGACTGTCACAGATTGTCACCTGAAGGAAAACTGGGCTGGGTGGGGGGAAGCATCCTGACCGTTGGAGTAACTTGAGTTTGGGATCTGAAAGCTAGATTTTCTTCCCCTTGATAGCAAAGAACTTCAAGGTTCAGTTTCAGGAGCTTAAGAAAAACAGCTAGTATTGCCTGTATCAGTGATCCTGTAAGTTGCAAAAAAATAATCTATGATTCTGTTATTTGTTGATGGAATTTTGGGTTATTTGAAGGTGTTAAGTATCAAACTGTTTTAGAATAAATTTAATGCAGAAATTCAAGAGCTGATAGTTTCAAATACAGCTGCCTAAACTGCTTGTCACAGGTAAGTGATGTGCAATGATACTTATAATTTTTCTTCCAGCATAATTTGTTTATTTGTTCTCATTATGTTTGCTTTCCTCATGACCATTTCAGATCCAGAAGCTGCTAGATCGGGCAACTCCAAGATCACCACAACACTGGGATTAGTGGTCCATGCTGCAGGTAATGAGGGACTTCTTGTTAGAACTTGAGGAGGGCTTCTGTTGCTCTGTGGCGTGTCCCTAGGTGCGATAGAAACACTTGCATTTTAGTTTAGAAGGTGTTTTTTTTATAAGCAAAAAAGAGGGGAAAGAACTAAGGCTTTTTACCAAAAGTGGCTAAGAAAACATACTCCAGTACTCAGAATGTTTCAGAGAATTTTGAGTGCTGTGTTTTCCCTTCTTTATTTTTCCTGTCTAAAATATTGTGTGACACTTTCTGCCTGTCCTTTGCTGGCTGCTGTAGCTGCAGGATTTCAGTACGTGCATACTCATTTAATATGTAGTATGAAACACCTTTGAGTTTCTTGTCAGTAAAGATGTGTTTTTAAAAATAAAAAATAATATCGTGTGGAAAAAGGAAATGATAGGGTGGAGCTTAAAGGTTTGACTGAAACATTTATGTTGATTTACAGGGATTGAAAAAATTAAACTTGTATTGCAGTTAGCCCATGTTCATGTTGTAATCCTTCATTATATATCTGTAGTGTAAATATGATACCTTTTAATCTGCTGGCAGTTACCGTGTAAATGTCTTAATTTTGATCAAAAGGTATTTCACTAAACGAAGTGTCTACATAGTACGGATTAATACAGTATCTATTTCCTATTTCATTTAGACAATAAAAATGTTAAATGGTACTAAAATAATGTATTTAAACATTCATTTGAAGAATAGTAAATAAAGTTCTTTTAATGTTAAGAATCTAAAGCAGCTTTAAAAAATGTATACAGACAGCACTTCTACCACAGAAAACGAAAATTAGTAAAGTTGTTATTTGATTCTAAATTGTCAGACTTTGTCAATGCTGTGTACGTTCTCCTTATAATTTTTATGGTCTTGGGGAATGTGATACAGCTTCTGTTGTGGGTTGTCTGAAATCCTCAAGTTGTTTTACCTGAAGAAACAAAGGGGAATGAATGACATGCTGAGCTGGTTTATTTAATAGTATTTTGAGTAACGGGACCTCTCAAATGTTTTGTGATCCCAGCCATTATGGGGGGGCAGCTGAAATTTACATGGAGGAATAATCCAGGAACTTTCATTTCTCTTTCAGCCGATGGTGTTGCGTTGGGTGCAGCAGCTTCTACTTCTCAGACTAGTGTCCAGTTAATAGTGTTTGTTGCAATTATGTTGCACAAGGTAAGTCAACAACCAAAAATCTGTTCTTTAGTCATTAAAAACTGTTAAAGCATACAGGCATTACTGAAGATCTTAAATTTGATTGATGGTGTAATCTGGAAGTGTGTCATCCCATTGAAATGAACAGGTTGGCAGTACAACTTCAAGGACCAAAAAGCACTGGTATGTGTATGACAGAATAGTAAATGATAGATCTAAGTCTGAATGAGGTGCAAATGAGAAGAAATTCAGTCTTCTTACTGCCTAATTTGTCTGCAGTTGTTGGGAGGAGTCTCCCAAATGCAGTGATAGAAGAACAGCTCATTAAGAAATATGGCAGCTTCACGTTACTTTTTGAAACAAGGTGTATTTTGGTGTTCTTTTAGATAGTACTTTTGGTGTGGAGGGATGGGTTTTTCTTTTTCTTTCTTTTTTATTTTTTTTCTTCTGTCTTTTTCTTTAAGGATTCTTGTTGTTATAAAAGATGTTTTCAAGCAAGATGTGGATGGTGGACCACAGGATTATATGCTAGTATTTTCAAGGACACAAAATATTTTTATGCTGTTACACAGTTTTTTGTTTTTTTTTTTTTACACTGTTTATATTTTTTTGCCTCTGTTCTCAAAAAAGTGAGAAGGATATTCATGTTATGAAGGGTTTCACAGTGTGTGGGGTTAGTCTTTTGAAACTACATAATAATGGAGTACTAGAAAATAACTTCTGATTACCTGTGTTATTGTAGTAGCTTCAACATCAATCATGACACTTCTGCAAGAAAAAACTGTGAAACATTTTTTTTAACGATAACAAGCAAGCAGTGAAGATGGGAAGATCTTTTTTCCTTAATGTTTACGCAAAGATTGGCTATATAGGTGTGCTGATCCACATGACTTATGGCAGTATGTACATATATTACAATAGTTAGTCATGCGTATATTCAAGCACAATTTTGGATTATTATATGCCCCAAATGTTTGGAAATTCAGGTTTAGTACATCTTCTGTTCAATGTTCACGCAATAAACCATTCTTTACGTAAACTTCTTCAAAGGTGGTGATAACAATGTCACATGTTGCTGTGAAGCTTATTTCACAGCTAATGCCAGACAATTTTTCCTCTTTTGTTTGTAATGTTCAAATTAACTGGCTTCTTAAGTTTTGCAGTTGCACAATTTTAAAAGAGAACTCTTCCCCGAAAGATTATCAAGAAATACGTGATATTGAAAGAGTTTATCTTTTGTGGTCATTTTTTATTATTTTCTTCTGATCCAGATTGATGCTCATCTTCCTCACTTTCCCCCCTCACTCATTTTCTTTCTTTTATTTTTTTTTAAGAAAAGACTGCACATAAAACCAGCTCTAATACCTTTTAGTTTGTCTTGAATAGTATTGTCAGGGTGGAGTTCTACTGTCTGTGAGTAGAAATACAGTAAACTGTATGAGCAGGACAGCCACGCCTTGTGAATAAGAAACTGGGTGTTAGTGGGGGGAATACAAAAGTATTTGCTTCACAGTGGGAATAGAAGTATAACTGAATGATGAACAAACCAAAGAAGCTCTTCAGTCGTTGTTCATTTGCTATATCTCTTTGGGAATCTTTTCCCTTCCATGTTAATTGTAGAATTTTTCTGTTTCGGCTTTATTTAAAAAAAAAAAAAAAAAAAAGGAATAGGAATGCATAACTTCAGGATGGAAAAAAAGGAAATTACAGAAGTTAATGGAAATTTAGGGATTATAGCAACCACTCAAGTCAGAATGAACATCTGAGCATTTATGACTACACAAATATCTTTACTTGTGGTACCTTTCCCAGTGTTGCACTGATAGGATAACATTGTGCATCTATAACTGCAGTCCTTGTTCTAGAATCAGCATGAGAACAGTATCAGCTCTTGCTTCTATCCCTTCTTTTTGCAAAGAATTTATTGGTAGTATGAGTAGAGCAATCAATATCTGAGAGTCTGCAGTTGGAGTTTATTCCCTGAATTTCTTCTTTATAAACTTTTAAAATGTGCTGCTACCCCCCAAAAAGATGGGTCATAAAACAGGGCTAGGACTGCAGTTTGCTGAGATGGGCAGGATTGTCTTAATTCACAGTTCACATTTCTTTTTCTCTGGAGACCTTTAAATATTTTTCTGTCTTACTGCAACTCAAATAAATAAAATAAATAGTTTGTAGGCTGATGAAAATCCAAAATATCATTTACTTGAATGATAGGCAGAACATGGCTTTCCATTAGGTAGTGTTCTTAAGGCAGAGCATTGTATAAGGTTCTGTTTATCTGGGTTAACTGAAACATGTAAGTGCCTTCCCCAAATTTCTTCGAAATCTGTGCATTTCAGTGAAGTAAGTCATATTTCAACTTAATCTTTATCATGTGTTTTAGGTAATTTTAGAATGAATTGTATTACCAGTAAATAGTATTTTTTTGCAGGCACCGGCTGCCTTTGGCCTGGTTTCCTTCCTGATGCATGCTGGGCTGGAACGGAATCGAATTAGAAAACACTTGCTGGTCTTCGCATTGGCAGCACCTGTTATGTCCATGGTGACATACCTGGGGCTAAGCAAGGTAGGTCTGCGATGTTTGTCCTGCCCAAAACATAGGTTAGTGGTGGAGCTCAGGGAAATAAGTATCATACACGATTCACAATTCTGTCTCCTATCAGCTTTATAATGTCAGTATCCCCATGTGGCGTGGAAGACGTTAAGCAACATACTAAACTACTGTCACTGTGAGAGAAGGAGAGTTGATAAAAGTCCTACTGTGTCTGGACCTTTATAGAATTGTTTCATCATTGATTGAAGAAATTCTGCTCATTTTAATTTTTCGCTCTTTTTGTTTTTTTTCCCATTTCACAGAGTAGCAAAGAAGCCCTTTCAGAAGTCAACGCCACCGGAGTTGCTATGCTTTTTTCTGCTGGGACTTTTCTTTACGTTGCCACAGTTCACGTCCTCCCAGAAGTAGGAGGAATTGCTCATAGCCACAAACCTGAATCAACTGGAGGAAAAGGACTCAGCCGTCTGGAGGTGGCAGCCCTAGTCTTAGGATGCCTTATTCCTCTAGTTCTGTCCATTGGACACCATCACTAAGAGCGCGAATTTCACCGTTCTCCTCCTTGATCTGACATGAGCAGTAAATGTCGGCTGCTCCCTTTATCACTGTCTGTCTTATCCATCATCCATCCCATCTACTTTATGGAGTTCAGAGGGAACCTTGATTGCAAAATGAGGAATACTGGGAAAATTTTTAGTGTAGCAAAATGTACTTTGGCAGCCGGACATAAATTCTATGTAACTCTTCTGAAGACATTTGCTATTTTAATTGTTACTTCTGGCCCTATTCTCAGGGAAGACGGAATTTGGAGTTTGAGGAAGGTGAGCGGGGAAGAACATGGCGACTCATCATGAAATTGCAATCACCAAAGTATCCTGCAGTTCAGCTTTCAAAGCTGAGAGCAAACAAAGGATGGCTGCCTTTTGAGAGGTTGAAGTCTTCTTACTAATGAAGAAGGGGGCTCTCCCCCATCGGTTCCATGTTGTCTTGGCAACGTGAACGGTTCTTGTAATGTTTGTCATTAATTGTATTGTGAAAGCGGGCTGCACTCAGAATTCTGGACAACAGTGCTATTGTGACAGGTGTCCTTGATAGGAATGAAATGCTGTAGAGAGAGCGTAGGATTAGAGTAGGAAATCAGCTGGTTAAAAGTGCAGAAATGAATTTTGCAGTGTATTCCATTATTTAAGGGATAGAAGCAAGGAGAGTATCGTTCTGATTATTTATGCAATTGTTAATGAGTTTTAAACAGGCAGTATTTACTGGGAGATGGTCTTCTGCCAAGTAAAGCATAGGCACCGAAAATGTTAGCGGGAATTAGGTATTTGTAACTGTGATTACACTACTGCTACTCTTGAGAGAGATCCGTGTTGTCCTTTGAAATCAAGCTGTTCTGGGCTCTGAGGAGTAAAACTCTGATGGAAGCAGCTGTAGAGGGACCAGAGAACTTTACTAGCTCATTTTCAAGAGTCTGAACCACTGAGATCAGTGGTGTGTGTGTTTCTCATTAAATAAAATGTATTAAGGCTAACGTAACAAGATCTATAGATAAATATTTATGTTACAGGTAGAATACAAAGTGTTTCTAACGCAGTTCTAAACAAACAAACAAAAAAGAACAGGCAACAAGCAGAACAAAAAGAACAGCAGAACCTGGTGGGTTTCCAGTGGACCTGTTAGCATTTCGCTTTTCCTTTGGGAACCCTGCTTTCACCTTTTACTGATAATCATTAGATTCGGTGAATCTACTTGAAGACTTATTGCCAACTGCTGACGCCTCTCACTGCAGATGGGTGATACAAGATCCATCCCTTTCCAAGCCACAGCATTTTCTTGTCAGGCACCTTTTCTCTTATGCAAATTATATTACACTTTAATAACTGTAGTGCATTGAAAAGTCAGGAATGCTTGATGTGCACAGACTCAACATAAAATTATTTCTTTAGGGGAAATTTTTTAATGCTGTACCCTTTTTGAGCTATACTTTTTCTGCAGTTTTTAAAGCTAACATTGCCAAATATTTTTTTTTAAATGGATTTTCAAAGCCTGAGATCTTTCCTGAAGTGCTTATTGTTTCAGTTTGAATGAGCGTGTATTTTTTCATGCCATTTATTGCTTGTACTACGCAGGCCATTGTGCCTTTTAACTTCCATACATTTTTGTCACCGTCCTGTTTGTCTAATAGCCCAGCAATGGGCACGGCCTGGCTCTTGGCCTAGTGATGCTCCATCTGTTGGCTTTGTAACAATGCAGGCGTATCCCAGGAGTGCACCCAGTATTGATCCCCAGGAGTGCTTGTTCATTTGTGTATTTTACAATATGTTAGGTGAACTTAAATGTCATTGAAAAATGACTAGAAATGATCTCGCACAAGATACCATTTTCAGATAGAATTTCAGGCCTAAACAAGCATCTTTGGCATTAGAGCTTCAAAAGTTAATCCTGTTTTGAACAGCCACCGCAAAATTAGTGATGCAGATGAGATCCTCTGCTGCATGTCCTTAAACTGTTTTTACAACATATGTATGCAACAAGTAACTTACTAGTTGTTATCTGTTAAAAGGTTCAGTGAACAGGTTACTGACACATGCGAATGACATACATGTACAGGGGTATTTATACCAGAGCTCCCGGTGTTCTCCCTGATTTCTCTTTATCTTCTTCCTTCGTGATGTCACTATTTTACCTTGCTTAACCCTTCCTTTTGTTTCCAGGAACTGAAGAGTTTGCAAGATCTGTAAAAAAGCAAAAGCAGGAAATAAGTTAGAGCAGCAACAGGTGCTTGAATTCTGTAGAACAGCAGTTTTTAAAGTGGAGGCTATCTGCCTGAGTATGCAAGCTAAGTCCTTCTCCCACTAGACCTGAAACAGTTTTCATATGGAGGGATGAGTTCTGTTTCTTGAAAACTGATCCAAAGAGCAAACTTAATAAGCCTGATGAATGTATGTGAGTGCTTATTCATGATGGGTGATGCTGGCATGCTGCAGGATGTAGGGAACCTGTTCTAACTTGCAGTGTTCTGGGAGAAACTTGAGTTTCTCAAATACTGATCCAGCCGCCCTTATGTGGAAAACGTTTGAACTGGAGTCCCAGTGGCAAATGGCAGCAGGAAAGTACTATGCTCTTCTTTTGTTTTCTTTATGTAAAGCCACATTTTATCATCTGCCATTTGCACATCATCCCTGACTCCACTAGTTACACTGCTATCCTGACGCTGTTCCTCTTCAGCCTTGTTTTGTACACAACAGTTGCGGCAGTTTAGGGGGTGCGGGTAGTACCTTTTCGTATGAATGAGAGTTTGCTTCACTGCTGGTGTAACCTCTGGCATGTTAATCATAACAGGTGCCGCTGGTGAGAAGCCTTGTTGTCTTTGGTTTTTCCCCATCCCTTAGGTCATGTTTCCTGTTGATGGGGCAGCTACCAGGAATGGTAATACTCAATTTAATAATTCATGAGCTATGGAGGCCGAGTTAGAGCAGCAGGCAAGGGATATATAAAGTTAAAAATCGACAGTTTGAAATTGGTGAAAAAAAGTCTGATAACACAGCTTTCATTTTGGCACTCAATTACGTGGTATAAGACTTCTGTGAAAGTTTTTTCTTACCTATTTGGAAGTAGTGTTTTCTTTTTGCTGCCTCTGTTATCTCTGTGTTGAACAGTTATTATCAATTACGTAGCTGAAACTGCAATGACTAAGGAAGATTCTGGGTATGTCATAGGAAGGATGTAAATCTTAAATGACCAAACCTTTTCAAATCATTAGGTCCACGTGGAGGATTATTTTATAGAAGCGATACTTTATTTACTTCATTAAATTACTCTGCATTTTATCATATCCCTGTTCTTACCTATCTCCCCATCTGTCACAATAAATCCAAGCACTGCGTGTAGTCAAGGCCATCTGGTACAATTTGCTGTTCCTCAGGGGACCGTGCTGCAAGCAAGTTCCTCTTTATTCTCCCTGTAGTAGCCATCTCTGCCTGTGTTTCTGCCGTGAGGTAGGTGGCAGTAGGAATAGCAGGCAGCACTTTAACCAAGTGCCAGGCATTTCCCCTTTTTCTTCTGTCAATCCCTCTAGGAAACCTATAATCTTCTCATCACTCTTTTTTTTTCTTTTTCTTTTTTTTTTCCTTTTTTTTCCCCCCGTTAATGATTTCTTAATTGATTGGACTAAAGCTGTGATTCTCTTCATCCCAGTGTGTTCAGGTACTTTCCCTACTGCTCTAATTCTTCTATTGTTCCTTGTGTTTAAAAAAAAAAAAAAAAAAAAGGAAATCTTTTGTTTTCAGCACCTGGTGGCAGATGCAGAGGCTGCTCTGGCTTTAACTTGTGTGAGGAAGGTAGATCTGCCATGCCGAGACAGAAGGCTTTGATAATTATTCCCTGTCATTTCAGATGTTAAACACAAAAACCCACTGCTGACTTCTGGTTTCAGAGAACCATCGCTAGGTGGATTGTGTAAAAGAATGACATCCAGGAGACCCAGGAAGTCTGTTTATTCACGAAAAATTCAGAGCCTTCAAGGAGCTTTTGAGAGTAGCAGATGTGTCTGTGCGGTACCAGCTCTTGGCAGAATAACAGAGATGCTGTGGAATAAATGCTGCTGCTGCTCTCGTCCTGTTCTGTGCTGCTTTGCGTGGGACTTGGGAGGAAGAGGAGGAAGTGTGTTCTGTTGGGGTGGGAGGAGGAGGAGTTGTGGTGTGGTGGGAAAGTTTGAGTTTCAGATTCCTGTTCACCTCAAATTTAAAAAACAAAACAACAACAAAAAAAAAACAACAACAAAACAAAACTTTTATTTCTGATTTTCTTTTTATTAAATCTCTTAGCAGCCTTGGCTTTCCAGGGAAGAACACTGCGTGGTCATTGCTGTTTACCGGACTCCTTGTATGGAACTGTAATTTTAATGTCTCTTTTTTCAAACCATTTGTACACAAAATCATTCCATGAATGGCTGCCTTATAATTTTTCCACTTTAATTGTGAATGGTTAAAATAATGTTGCAGTTTTCAATTTGTTTTATTATATTAAATTTTTACTAGGTGCAGAGCTTCAGAGTTGGCTTTTCATTTACTGCATGGGGTTTTGTGACAGCTCGAACAGAGGAATGACAATCTTAAACGGGATGCAAGCACTGCAGACAGTACGTCTGAGTTTTGTAGGATTGTGCTTGCAGCTTCCCCTCGTAATGTCTGAGCACCACTTGGAAACCCGAAGCATGAAGCTGACTGCACGTTGGGAGGCAGTCTAGCATGTTGATTTGGACGTGGCATGAATGATTTTAGAGGTATAAATACAGACGGGATTTGACAGCTCTGCCTAAGAGGGGCGTTTGACAACTTCTGTCTCCCACCGAGTGCTGAGGAGCTGGCGTTGCTCTGAAGCTCTCTGCCACCCTCTGGAAAATCTCGGATGCTTACAAGGCAGAGGTGTCTTTGGAGGGTCGTGAAGAGACGACTGGCTCAAGATTGCTGACGAGGACGTGCTAGGTCTAAAGAAAACTGAGAGCACAGGTTGGAATGAAGTCATCTCAGCCCCCAACCCAAAATGCCAACACTCACCAGAAGAATGCAGCACGAGGTACTTCGTAACGGAGCAGCCTCTGGTATTGATGTGAGTGACAAGTCAACCTTAGATACGTAGGCAAAAATGAGTTCCCCTACTTTGCAGAAAACCCTAGCCTCCTTTTTGTGTTATGGGGGAAAACTGCTCTGAAGTCTTGCCCCTGTTGTGTCTTTCCTCTCCCCTTGCTGCTCTTGGGCTCCTTCTCACAGCTCAGCTTTCCATGTGTCTGCCACGGGATCCTGCCGCTCACCTGCTCACAGCTCTTCCGTATTGTTGTCAGTCTTCACTATTGTCACATTTTTTCTCGAAGGCAGCCTACCTGCTTCCTGCCACAGGCAGTGAAACGAAAGGCAGTGTTAAACCACAGCTATGTGAGCTTCCTCGTTAGTCCCGGTAGTTGTAGTCATTTTAACTGAGAGCAGATTTTGTTCCTGCTGTGAAGAAAAAATTGTCTTCTCAGGCTCCTGAATTTCTCTGGAAGGGTTTTATTTGCTTCTGACATAATTTTGAGTTTCAAAGAATTGTTGAAAATTAATTTTTTTGAAGAGGTGGGTAGGCAGGGGATATGAGGAGAGCTTTGAAAATGGATCGAGCAAAAACATGCAGGATTTTTTTTTCTTGCTACGGGACACTTTAGGGCATATTTTTAGGGTTTGCAGGTTTTCTTAGAAGATTTGCAGAAATCCAGGCAGCTGTGTGTTGTGTGCTGTGGCTTTCTGGAAGATGAGTGCTACAGCTACTGCCAGGATTTAGTGCAAGGCTGAGAAGCAGAGTTGGGATCTTTGAATTAAGTAGGAAACAAATAGGAATTTGGCTGCAGGTCATGAGACAGTTCATAAGGAAACACCTGCACAGGCGTTTCACAGCTGTGTATAGGTCCCGGGAGGAGCGGTTTAGCAAGTAAGTGGTCTGAAAATGTCATTTGACCTCGGGTGATAAAACACCAGAAGCCATCAGCTGGGGCAATTCAGGAAATGTTAATGGTTTAGAGCAATGCAGGGAGCGGGAGCGAGGCAACCCCTTAAGAAGCTCGTGGAGAGGTAATGAAGGACTCTCAGGTATTTATGTACATGGATGAGATCCCCCTGAGCTCCCTCTGCTCCAGCCTGAACAGTCCCAGCCTTCTCCTCACAAGGAGAGGTGCTTCGCTTCCTTCTCCTTCTTGGTGGTTCTTTGTTGGATGCTCTCAAGTTTGTCCATCTAGGGATAGCTCTCTTGTGATAGTCAGCCTTTAGAAATAAAGGTAAGATGCTGGCTTGACTCGTTTTATTGATATTCTTGCCCTCCAGCTGCCCTGTAAGCAGGGTTGGCTATCAGGCATAGCCTTTCAGAGGAAGGGGAATTATGTTATTAGGGAATGAGGAAGGTATTCTTTCCCAGAGCAAAGAACCTTCAGGCATCCATTTAAACAATAGCCTCGATGGAGGTAATTTAGAAGTAATTCAACAGACAAAAAAAAAAAAAAAAAAAAAAAATTTTCTTCTGTGGTTGCTATCTATAAGGTTATCTAAGATCCTGTAACCTTAAGGGTTAGAATGGTTTAGCTCTTTTACTGGAGCAACAAGCAGTCTTCTGAGTTGTTTTTTTTTCTGATAGCTCATAGGACTTGTGGTTAGGAAGGTGTCATCTCTTTGTGCTGCCGTAATTACAGGAGAACATGATTAACGTGGAGTCAGTGAGAGAACTGAAACAAATGGCAGTTTTGCTGTTGTACCTGGTACAGGCAGATGAGAAGCCAGCACTTAATCAAATAGGCTTTTTTTTTTTTTTTTTTTTTTTTCTGCAAATAAAGCTCAGTTTTAATGCTGAAACATTACTCAGTATATTAGCATACTTTTAACGTATTTTAATAAAAATGTTTTCTGGCTATTTGGAGACTTAACTGCAGCGGTCTGGTGTCCCTCCTTGTGGAGCTGTGGGGAAGGAGGAAGTGTTTTAGGGGTGTTTATGTTACAAGAGACCCCGAACGCTTAAATATGGAGGAACAGTGGTGTTGCAGGCATCCCGATGATGACTGTAGAGTGCTCCATCATTGAGGGGAAAAAAATGTTTTTTCATAAGCATTTTTATCAGACTCATTAGGGATGAGCACTGCAGCAAGAAGATGAGCTGTCATCTATTGTTCCAGCTTACAAATTAAACCATTTTTCTACTGATATGTGCAAACCTCATCCAAATGTCCCTCCAGGCAGCATTGCGGAGCGTTCACCCTTCTTACCATGGCAATTTTTCTCTTGTCTAAAATGTCTGGAGATTAACAAGCCATTACAGTGGATTTTCGATCAAGAAAAATGCCTCAATCAGAAAACATGTAGAGCTAATGAAAAGTAAGCTGCATTATGACTGACACCAAACCATATACAGCATTTAGGTAATCTGAAATCCAGGGTGAAATTATTAGGGGAAAATTGCTTCTGTATCTGTGTGCCCGTCCTGTGTCTGCAGTGATTGCTTATGATACATGATCACAGTTTGTGTTGGAGTCTGTGGATGTTAATGGTCTTCTGGACCAGACACTACAACGTGGGTGGAAGTAAAGGGACTGCAATCAATTTCTAATTTTCTTGCAGTTGAAAAACACCTCGTAGAAAGTAGCCCTGCACCACTGGATCCAAGCTACTGCGTGTGTGTGTGCTTGTGATGGTCTGGGAGTTGGTACCAGTGTCGCAGGTGAGGGGCTGTGAGAGAAATGAGGTTATGTGCTTGAGGCAGGGAGATCCTGCCAGGGCTGGGAACTGAGCCCAGGTGTGCAGAGCCCTGCCTCAGTGCTCACATCACAAACACAGTGCTTTTCTGTGCTCAAGATTAACAGGACCGAATAAGCAATTGCCCCTTCGAAATGCTGTCCCCAGGACAGCTGCCCCACATACCTGCCTTGTCTCTGAGTGTCTGGGTACCACGGGCAGCAAGGGGCATGGAAATCTTAAAATTTGTGTGTTTCAGTAGCCTGTGCTACTGCTGTGGCATGTGTATGAATGCTGTGTGCAGTCCTTAGCATGACTTGTATGTTTCCTATGCAGAAAGTTGCCTGGAGAGCCCACCAAGCAATTGCTGCTGAGCTGTGTAACCTCCTCAGACATTTTCTCTCTAACTTCCTACCCCTGCTACTGGGTTCAATGCTCTTAATCAGGAGCTTTTTGTGTGTGTGTGTGTTTTTGTTTTTTTTTTTTTCGACTGATGTTGAACCAGGTGTGGGTTGGAAGCTCTCTTAACTGGTTCAGTGCTAAGCATTTTCTGTTCATACAGGCCACGTGAATGTTTCAAGAAGACTCTGGGCTGTCCTCTAGAAGGAGCTTTTTCGGAGGCACCTTACTGCTCCGATGCGTTATTCCAAGGGCCCTGGGAACGTCC
This sequence comes from Anas acuta, assembly GCF_963932015.1. Lineage (NCBI taxonomy): Eukaryota > Metazoa > Chordata > Aves > Anseriformes > Anatidae > Anas > Anas acuta. The sequence continues at coordinate 36,875,644 of NC_088983.1, read as the reverse complement.
GCTTAGCAGAAACATTTCATTTACTAAACACCAGAGCAAATGAGTTTTCTCCCAGGAGAGATCTTTCAGTAGGATTAAAACAAAAACAAATGAACAACAACAAAGCAGTCTCCTTTTAGATGGTGAGAGAAAGGGTCATGAACTTTGGTGTCAGTCCCTGAGCAAATAACCCCCAAAAAAGCCAGGCTGTGCATGCTTGCCATTCACAAAGCTGTTGGACGAGCTGCTGGCTATCAACCCCCTTCGCTCTTCAATAAACAGTAAATTGACATCTTATTTTCTGTCTTCCTGTAAGCCTCCTCAAGTGGTGCTTACCTCCCCAGCTAATGATTTGATTAATATGACTCAGGGGTCACTGAAAATGGATCTGGGAGGGTTTGAATGGCAGGGGCTCATGGAGGGCTTTGTCTGGACCACTCTACTGAGACTGTGGGACCACGTCAGATGGGGTTATAAATCTACAAAGGCTCTTTGCCTTAATGTCCATTTGCTTTGAGCTCTGCAGGACAGCTCCGAGTTCCCATCTGACGTTAAAAATTTAATCATGTGCAAAAGAAAATCTATCAGTGGATCATGTGAAAGAGATGGATTGGTGCTGGTTGCTTCTGCTGTGTTTAAAGCTGCCCCTGCGCACAGCTGTGTATCTGGGGAGCTGGAGCATCATGTTGGTAGGTAAATGTGGCATTTTACCTTTGCAGGAATGTTACATCAGAAATGAAACTTGAGCTGGACTTATTATTTATTTATTTATTTATTTTGTCTCCTCATTGCTCCAGATGCCTGCTAATACCTCTCATAACTGCTAATGGGCCTCTGGGTGGAAACAGCCAAAAAAAAAGCTGTGAGAGGGAAAACGAATCCAAACCGGAGAGCCAGAGCCGAACCCTTCTGACTGCAGCAGCTTCACCCAAATCTCATTTTCCTAGCCTCAACCTGAGAACTGGTGTGCTCTGTTCTTTGTAAAGCGCTGATGCAAGGCTGCCCGGGACATAAAGAAATAACTTCTTACTTTCAAAAACTGCAAGGCTCTGCCCCGGCTTGGGTTATCCAGCATGTTCTTCCTTAAACTGAGAGGGGCACCGCTAGCCAGAGGGTGGCCTGTGGCTATGGAGCATTGCTTCCCTGTGAGCTCACACTGCTGCTTGCCTCTGAGTAGTTTAAGCAAAATTGTATTGGCTTGATGTGTAGGAAACCCAGGGACAGCAGCAGGGAAATAATTTGCTTGTCAGTACAACCTGTCTCTTCACAGGAAGGCTTTCTGAGCAAAGCTCCAGTGCTTTCTCCACAGGCCATGCAGCTGTGTTTTCCCTCGGAGCCATCGAGAGTATAACATCCATCGAAAGTCTTTAAGTTATTACTGTGCAACAAATGTTTTGGAGAAAGAGAGTAGGCCTAATCCGTACCCCAGGAAGGCACGGCCGCCTCAGGCTGCTGTGCTTGTAGCATCCAGCCCAGTGATGGCTTTCCACCTCTGCCACTCTCGTCGTGTGCTCGAGCACCTCAGCCCCCCGCCCGTGGTGGGTACACATCCACTCGCTTGTTCAGGGCCAACTCCAGCTCGCTCACTTGCTTTATTGCAAGCATCGACCTCCGCTAATATGTTAAGAGGGGAAAGAGCTCTTGAAACTTGAGAGCAGTCAATTTTTCCCCTCAGCTCTCACTTAAACAAGTGAAGTGCTTCCAGTCTCCTGTCAGGCTGTGGGTTAGCTCTACCTGCGATCGTCCCTCAAGTCCTCTTCTGCATCGCTTCGGGCCAGGGAATCTGTGGCGACAACAGTGCTGAAGGGACCTGTGGGCCTGGGGTCTTCCCTTACCTCCAGTGCAGGCCGTGACCATGCTTTGATTTTTGCACTTGTTCAATGATTATCCTGCTGAGGCCCAGTATGCTTGGGTTTCCCTCCTCTGCCCTTATAAATGAGCCCCCAGGTTAAACCCAAACTAATCATATAATTGTCTGTGTGTTTTGGGGCTGTTATTTTTCACCAAGATCTTATATCAGAAACAAGGTTGTTCGGTTGTGCTTCCTGAAGGACCTTTGTCTCCTGCGATTTGGAGAGGACACTTCTGCAGGACCTGGCTCCCCCTGCTTGCCCTGTGGTGGGTCCTTTTTTTCCCCTACCAGGTTTTATGAGGCTGTTCTTTTGATCTCTAATTCCTGGCTGGTGGAAGTAAGTTTGGCACCTGGCAGAAGCAATGCCAAGGAACCTGTAGGCTGGCCCTTGGGCCCTTACCTTCTGTTTGTGAGAGAGAAGTTGCTTGCCTTACTTGCAACCTGTTGGGTTGCTTTCCTGCGTTTTCCCTCAAGCAGGCCCCTGATGTAACTGGATTAGCACACGCACCCTGGAGATGTTGTGTGCCACTGTTTTTACAAATTGCTTTGTCCCGGGCATCAGTGGTTACAGAATTCACCCTGCTGCTAATTCCTGCCCTAGCATTGCTAGTTCCTGCCTGGTTTTAGCTCTTTTGGAGACTTGATGTAAGCAAGTTGCTTTTCCCCTCCCCTGGAGCTGCCTCCTGTGATGAGCATGCTGTGACTGCCCTGTGCCTCGCTTGGCCTGGAGGCCTCAGAGCAGACAATACCTGCGTTTCCAGCACTGTGAGCCACAGCCATCCTTTCTCTCTTAATCTCTAAAATAAAAGGAAGGAAGGCCTGCTTTTCCTCGCTCCAGGTCACTGCTATAAATCATTGTGTCGGTGCTGGTGTCCAGGGGCAGAGACATCTTTATGCAGGGGCTCTCTGGCTTTTCCCTGTGCGCTTATAAGTTAAGGCAGTGCTGCTGGGCCCAGGATACTTTATTGTTGTTATTATTATTATTATTATTATTATTATTATTATTATTATTATTATTATTATTATTATTATTATTAAATTTGTGCGATATAATTCCAGGGAAACTTTCCTCTCTCCTGAAGCTCTGGTTACAAGGAGTATTTTCTTTTTAGTGCAGTGGGTGGGATGGTCACTACAGCACTAATGCTGCTTCCCTGTGACACAGCGAGGTGCTCAGGTGAGATGAGGCAGTAAATGCTGCTGCCCCCTGCTCTCCACCCTGCCCCTCAATGCCACTTTGAGCTGTGATGCTACCCGACACATGCTGTATGGTCCAAAAAGCCAGGGTAAGTAACAAAGCACTGGGGTTGCTGACTCTCATCAGGCTGTTGATAGTGACATTTATCAGGGACCTGCTTCTGTAACTTCTCCCACACCAGCTGCAGCCTGTGACCAGCAGGCAGGCTGTTTCCTCAGCTTCAGAGGCTTCACACGCTCTCCAGGCAAAGCTGAGCAGGCCCCTGTCCACTGCTGTGATGTGGCACGTCCCCTGGTCCTAAACAGTAGGGCTGCGGGGTGCTGCTTCTGAACAACAGCACTGCTGGTGTATTGGCAATCAACGTCAGTACCAATGGGATGGTACAGGCCAAATGGGAGGGGTTGTCTCACAGCATGTATGCATCTGTACTGATTACATGAGACCCCAAAGCGAGGTGTCTAGGAAGCAGAACCAAAATCTCGTTGTGTGAGTGCTGACTGAGAGATGAGTGGAGGCTCACCTGAGTCCTGTGCCGTATTCCTGCACCTTTGCTGTGGCCAAGGAGCAGCTGGAACCCAAGAGGCAGGGCAGGAGCTGTGCCTGCCATATGCAGACCCCAAAATGCAGGGGGAGGCAGCTCTCTGATCCCCAGCCTCCCAGCAGGAGCAGCCCTTTAAGGATGAGGCAGGCACGCAGCCTGGATGCTGCCCAGCACAGACCCAGCAGCCACGTCAATGTCCCAGGGTGGGCTGTGCCAGCCTGGCACAGAAAAATCCTCCCCAGGGCAGAGAGAAGCTGATTGAGCTCGCTGGCTCCTGCTCTGCTCCCCTTTTTTGCAGGACAAATGAGAAGCAGCTGCCTCCAAGCGTGAGATTTTGGGGTGTGCGTCAGAGTAAGGGATGCCTGACAGCAAAACGCCTTGCCCTGGTTCCTGCCTGGGGAGCTGCAATGTCAAGTGAAATAACCTTCCAGGCTGCCTTTGGTGCAGAGGTCCTTTGGCTTATGGTATTGCTTTCTGTCTGGTGAGCTGTCTGCCTCCTGTATTCCTGATCTCAGGCTTTCTTTGCTCCTTTTTTTTTTTTCTCTTTGGGCTGGGTTGTGCTCTGCCTTTAATGCATCGGGAAGCCATACGCAATGAGGAGACTCTCATCATCTGTGCATCAGGGCGAATTACTGACTGAGTGCTGAGCAGCCACGGTATTGATTCAGACCGTAGCCCAGTCTCTCCGCCTGCCGCCCGGCGTGGCTGGCTGCATCCTTCTGGTTCGCCGCATTTAATCGGCTTCCCGGAGCTGCCAAGCAGAGGGGGGAGTTGGAACCAAACCCATCTGCGATGTTTGCTTCAAAATCCAGCTCCGTGTCCCCTTCTCCGTCCATGGACCAGGCAGATTCGGATGCCCTGGACATCAGCACCAAAGTGCAGCTATACGGCGTGCTCTGGAAGAGACCCTTCGGGAGGCAGTCAGCCAAGTGGTCCAGGAGGTAAGCTGTGGGGTACTGGGGTGAAATACAGAGCCAAGGGGTGCTGGGCTGAGTTGGCTCTGTGCTCAGACTCTTCAAGTGCAGCCAGCCAGGCAGGGACGAGGGGTGAAGCTTTGGCAGAGCTTCCCTGCTGTCTTGTGCCTGCCTCACAGACCCCAGTGTGCTCTCCTCTGTCTGCCCACGGGGCATCCTGAAAGGGGTCTGAAAGGTTTGCTAGCACACTGCCAAGGGCAGAAGTACAACCTATTGCGCCGAAGTGGTGGGTCAGCCTGAGGTGCAAAGCTGGCACAACTTCTGTACGTGAAGCACTGGGCCTCTCGGGAGAGCAGCTGTCAAATGATGAGGTAGGGCTGGTCACGTACAGGTATGAGCACAGGAACATGGCATGGCTCGCTCTCGTTGCTCACTGGGGGTACATGACCCAAGGGATTAAGCCCTCTGGCATTGTTGGGAGGCAGACTCATGTCACTGCTGTTAGGTGTCACTGGCAAGCCACTCAGTTTCATGGCCAGCAGCTGAGAAACTTGTGTTTTCACCCTGCTGCTGTCAGAGAGAGATTTTGTGACCCAGGAGCTGTTGTCATGAACTTTAGAAGGAGGATAATAGTACCAGCCCTCCTTCGGTAGCTTGGTAGTACTACCTCCTCTGGTAGATATCAGCAGAGGAAACTGTGCCAGAAACACAAAGTAATGCTGTTTTCCTTTTTTCCCCCTTTTCCCCTGGGAAAAGGCAGAAATGAGTTGCTAACAAAAGGCGGCCCAGGAAGCCCGAGCTACCCCTGGGGCTGAAAAGCAGCACAGCCTTTTGCTGAAGTGTCGACACAAGGAATCAAAGCGTACTTTAGTAGTGCTTTTGTGCTTGTGGCTATCTGGGACTCGTGCAGGTTTTATGCTGTGCTCTTTCTCCTGAAAGCATGGCCTGTTTTCACCAAGGACAGAATTTGTGTCGGTGTTCCCTGCTCAGCTCACAAGCACTGCTATTTAAATGAATGGTGTCTGGAAGCTGACATGACTGTGCTGCTGAGAAACGGGCAAAATAACATAGGGGAAAGGTAATTTGCTATGGAGGACACATTCTTAAAAGGTTTTCTTCCTAATCAAAATTTCTTACAGGCAAATGGCCCAGCTCTGCTCTCTCTCTGTCATTATTTATTTAGTGCTGTTCTATTCCTAGAAGTCATCCCCATCTTCAGCAAGTTGTAAATATTTTAGTGATGGCGGGAGGGAGGATGTGGGGAGGCAGGCGTGGGGCAGTGTGGAAGGCTGGCTGCAAGCATGGCCACTGGGGGTCCTGGGGGAGCAGGGACAGGAAGGTGTTTGGTAAATGGGAGATGACTCAAGGTAAGGAGTGGCTTTCACAGCAAAAAGCCTGAGGGACTGGAGGAGTGATGAGGGCAGGGAGAGCTGGTCCAAGGATGGGCTGATCCTGGCAGCAGAGAGCGTGGAGACATGGGCACAGGGCAGGGGGAGCACATGGAGCAGTGTGATGGTGCCCTCCTGCCTCGGGGTCGGAGGGGCCAGAGAAGGCACAGGTTTGCCTGGGGGAGCCCCAGCACATCGGGCTCTTCTGCAGCCTGGCTTTTGCCCCATCAGACCCAGCGGGGTGGCTCCTGGGCCCTGGCAGACCGTGGATGGATGCAGCTGGGTGCGGGCTGCAGGGTGCTGGTCCTGCATGAGGAACCCAGAGCTTCTGGCACAGCGTGTCTGGGGGTGTGCCGTGCCACAAGCTCTGAGTGTTTGCTGAAATTCCTCTGAAAGCAGAGAGAGTTCTTGGCACAGAACTGGTTCGCTCTAAACTCAAAAGTCTTGTGTGTCATTGTCCATCAGCCAATATGGGGTGGGGATGAGGAGCAATTCATCCATTTCGCACCCCATGCACCCAGCAAGGCACAGCTGCTTAAGTGCTTTATTCTATGAGAAGAAGAAGAGATGTTTCCCTTTCTGGTTAAATTAAGAAGAAAACAAACTACTGCTAGATACAGATGGGGATCTGATCTCTGAGGAATGCAGATTTTGTCCTGAAATATTGGATTTTATCTATTTTGTCTCACTTTATCTATTTAGTATTTACAGGTTGTACCATTGCTGTGAAATAATTTTGCACTAGAAAGAGGTAGTAGTCCCTGTCCTGAGGAAAGCCTTTCCAAGTGAAGGGAGATAAAGCAGGAGGATCGATCACGTCAGGCCATCAGTCATGCAACTCACTCCGTGTGGCTTTTAAGAGCTGCACTATGTTTACTGGCTCGATCCCATTCATTTGGCTGTAGCAACAGTGCTGCAGGAGATGCTGAGAAGAAAACAAATTGTTTAAAGGAAGGGTGGAGACTGAATGGATAAAAAAAAATCAGAAGGAAAAAAACAGGCACAGTGTCCAGAGCGTGGTGACTTAGTGATTGAAATCCCTGATTCGGAGATTTCATTAGCAGCATCCTATCTCTCAGAGTAGTGCTCTCTGGCTTCAGAAAGCTGTATTCTCTTTCCTCCTCTTCCCATAAAGCTGCACTCACTTTTCCTTCCAACCAAGAGCACACAGTTCAGGCTGTTCCCTGGTACACACGTTGTATGGGCAGCAGCATCAGTGGAGTCCAGAATGAAAGCCCGAGGTGTGTCCCTGCCGAGTGGCCGTCCACAGCAAGGAGGAACACAAGGAACTGAAAAGAGTACAGAACAAAAGGCAAAGTGTGCTGATTCCTCTGAGATGTGCTGATACCCACTGGAGGTGCCAGGCTGCTGCTGGAAGGAGGGAAACACAGCACTTGTGTCCTTTTCCTGTAGTTTTCTCAATCTGTCCCGAGGGAGAGGGAATGGGGCTGGGATCTGCTGCGTGTGCTCCTGGGCTGGTGCCCAGAGACCCGTGGCCAGCTTGCTGCAGTGTGGTAATGTAAGTACTTAGCTTGGGCCACTGTCACTTCAAAAACTTTCTCAAAGATTAGCTAATTAATCTCGTTAGCCCTCTGCGATACAAAGACAGTGCTCTATCTCCAGAGATCAGTATCTCTGCCTGCCATATGGGTCTGGCAGGCCTAATCCTGGCAGACCTCATCTCTGCCTTCACACCAAGTCACTGCTTGTTGCTGTCTCTCCCCCATCCTGGTTTAATTACACAGCCATTTCGGTGTTTTCCCTCTTCTTTCCACTCCCCCTTCTTTCCTTGTCACACCTGTGCCCAATTCAGACATGTGCCCAGCATCCCCAGCCCCGCAGGCACACTCCTTGGGGTGTCTCTCCCATTCCCCCTCGGTCATCTTTGGTCTTCCTGCTCACCTGGGTGCTGCTGCAGCCATCTGCCTCTGGAGTCCTGCAACTTCCCTTCTCCCAGTTAGCAATTACCCCTGCATCTTTGTACAGAGAGCTTGTCCTGAAAGTCAAAGCTGAAGCGGTGGTCTCGAGTTTTTAGGTGTTGCCTTTTTGGTAAGGATAGAAAAGAGAATATAAGCAAACACAGCAGCCCACCAGCTAACCAGATTTACAGTGTTCTTCCTTATTTGCCTTTTTCCCCCTGTTATTTAATGTATTTTTAAAACTCTTATTTAGTCTGTTTTCATTCCAAATCCCCATGGATTCTCTGCATCCATGAGGTCAGGGATCTGAAAGTTCATCAATCCGCCAGAGGCACATCAATTCTGGGAGATCAGTGCTGGGCTTTGCTCTTGTTTTTGTTTTGGTTTGTTTTTCCACTGGAGCATAACCTGTAATACGGGGATTATCGGGAACACTGAGAATCCAAAAAAGTATGATCCATCTCTGATCCTGATGCAGGAGTCACGGCTTCTTTTTCTGTTAATGCAAAAATACCAGAAAATACCAATCCTTGTTTCACACAGAGGTGGAGCCTGGGTGAATCCACTCCATCAGGCATGTCTCCTAGTGCCAGATCTGCCAAATGGCCTGTGTTTGCCTGGGTCTCAGAGCTGTGCGAGCTGCTTGCCCCCCTCCTCTGGGATGCTTCTCTGATGATGTCCCTGCCTGCTGTCACAAGAGAACTGTTCTGTGGTGCTGGCTAGAGATGCAGTACTAGGGTGAGTGGTACTGGTTCCTCCTCAGGGACCTTGCTGGGCTGGCTGCACGGGGCACGGGCACCCTTTTGGTCCTCTACTAACTAACTAAGCTCAGCACAGAAGAGTGTTTTTTTTTTTGCACTGTCACGCTGTGCTGTCCAGAGAGGTTTTGCAAGGCTGTGGTTGGGAACAAGAAGTGAGTTCAGGCAGTCAACCGTGATGTTCCTGGAGCATCAGGCGAGAAGAGAGTGTCCTGCTGAGGCAGCAAGCTGGCTGCTCCTTCCCACCTCCCCTGTCAACACAAATGGATACAAATGAGTGGGCAAGGAGAAGGAAAAAAAACTCAGGGCATCTGAATTTCTGCTGTTTTTTGTGCATTGTGAACATACCTGGGTGTAAATGTGCTCAGTGTGTTCAATGACGGCCACGCTTAAACATTTTGAAGCAGGCCCACAGCCGGAGCTTGCTGCAGGTCCTTCTACAGAACAGTGCAAAACATTTTCTTCGTCATTTACTCGTTTGAAAGCTCCCTACTAAACCAGTCTCCATCCTTCCAGCTGCTCTTCAGCATGTTTGAGTGCTGCAGGTATTTAGGCTGAACTGAAGTCAGATCTCTCTTCCCTGTGCCACTGCCTGCAGGGTAAACGCAACATCAGTTTTCTAAGAGGCACTCTCCTAGGGGCATTTTGAACATCCAACTAGGCTAAAAGCAGAACTCCTTTAATTACAATTTTAGGACATGCTCCAGTAAATTAGAGGCTTGGTTTACAGGTGCTGTGATGTTTTGTGGCTACCGTGCAGTGCTTGTCAGAACATACCTAAGGCACAACAAGGCACATCTTAATGTGGTGCATATGAGAAGAAAATTCAATTTCCTTTCTATTTACAAAGGCCAGTGTCAGGAGACTTTGCCAACAGCTCTGCTTAAAAATATCTCTAAAATTTATTTCTGCTTCTGAGTGCTCTCATGACGAACGCATTGCCTTGAGAGTCGCTTGAGGATGCTCCCCTGTGGCTCTCCCTGCCATATGACTCAGTGTTACAGTGGGAACACTTCCCTCTTGGCTTATGCTGGCAAGGGACAATAAGAGGACAAAGGGCAGCAGGGAGCTGATTGCAAAAACAAGCTTTTAGTTGCTTTTAGCCCACGTGAGAGCCTTTAAAAGAAAGGAGCAGCTCTCTTCCAAGAGGTTGAAGCCACCATGTAGGCTAGACAGAATACACACAGGTCAAGACATCAAAACACTTTGGCTGGGATCCTGTCTTGGATGCAGACTGCTGTCCCATTCCCCTGCCAGTAAATGATGCCATAGTTTGTTTTCAACACCAGCGTGCGCGGTGTGGAAGCACAAGGCACTGGAACTTAGCGCTTACTGTAAAGCACTGGCACTTGCCTTTGGATGGAAATTGAGGCACCCCGCATGAAGGTTGGGTGGGACTGGTCAACTTCTCTGCTCAGAAAGCAGCTATAGGTGGTCATTTCCTTGTGCTGTGAACCAAAAGCTCTGTTCTAGCAGAGTTTTGTTTCTTTTCCCTCTTACAGGTTCTTCATCATTAAGGAGAGTTTCCTGCTCTACTATGCTGAGAGTGAGAAGAAGAACTTTGAAAGCAATAAATACTTCAATATCCACCCCAAGGTGAGCGGTGGTTGCAAGGGAAAGAGGTTTACTCTGTTCCTAGCTTCTCTTTTTCATTAGCCTATCAAGTTAAGTACAGGTAAGGCACAAGCTTACAGATCTGGGGAAGCCTCCAAAAAGAAGTGAGAGTTGTGTCAGTCTGGGGCATTGACCTATGGATGAGGGTAATGGATGCACAACCTTTCTGTGCTACCTTACCACTCCACAGCATCTGCCCCTGTCAAGAGATCACCTTCTCCTTGATAAAACATCTCCCCACCTCTGTGCTTTAGCCAGCAACCTCCCCTCCAAGCTGAATGCATGTTTATGTCCTTTCAGATACCACTTGGAGGTCTCCTGGTGGTGGTGGTGGGAGTCCCTCTGCTTTTCAAGAGCTGTGTGTATCACCCTGCCAGGATGTCCAAGGCAGGGCAGGGGCCCGCAAGTGACCATGGGTGGTGGTTCAGTTCCTAATTCATTATTAATGGTGATACTTGACTTTACTGACTGACTGGAGTGCTCTGGTTCATCCCCAGGGTGTCATACCCCTAGGGGGCTGCATCGTGGAACCCAAAGAAGAGCCCAGCATGCCTTACGCCATAAAGATCTCTCATGAAGACTTCCACGTAAGTAGATTTTTTTTTTCTTTCTCAAGGAAAACAAAACCCCAAAACACTTATTGCTCATAAGCAGAGCTGGATTTCCTACTCTGCCAATGTCTGTGTACCCTCTCTGGCCAAACTATCCTGGGAGAGAGGGTGGCTTAGCATATAAAGTCCCCTTGAGGCTTTGCTACTGCCCCTGCTTTGACAACCAACAAGGAAATTTCCTCCTTTTGACAGCAGGTATTATAGTATACTAGACAACAAGTATATGGAAATCTGGGAGCCCAAGAGCTCATTTCCCCTTATCCCCCCCCCCATCCCTTTATTCTTTCTACGAACTCTTGCTGTGTGCATCTCTTTCCAAGCACGGATGTGTGGTAGGCCTGGGCCATGTTTGCTCCGGTGTGATGCCTCCCGCAGAGGTGTGAGCCTCCTCCTGCCATAGCTGTGTGCAGCTCGTGCCCTGGGTGTAAGGCACCAGCCTCTCTAATCTGGGTTTCTTTCCCCTCCCCTTCCCTCTTCCAGGGTAACATTATTCTAGCAGCCGAGTCAGAGTTTGAGCAGGCTCAGTGGCTGGAGATGCTGCAGGAGTCTGGAAAAGTGTAAGCTGCTTTCTGTTCCTTCTTCTCTTTGATCTGCTCTGTAGACATATAAGGGATAAAGAGGAAAAAGCTTGACAAGAAGGACTGTGGGGAGGCAGAGAAGCTCCCCAAGACCAGCAAGACCCTCACTTGCCTCCTGGCTCCATCCTTTCCTAACATACCAACACCGTAAAACTGACAGAAAGCTTCCTGTGTTGGCGTGCAGTGTGGTGATGCTTGGCTAACAAACCTGGGCTGTCACCTGGCACCTGCTGTCCCTCTCCCTGGTCTCAGAGATGTGGGACCTGGGGCTTAGCAGAAGCTCTGAGTCTCAGCAGGTGCAGGAAGAGGCAGTGCTTAAAAAGGGATGTGAATTTCCCCGGGTGGGTAGAAACTTGCAGAGCAAGAAACTTGTAGGGCAGAGCCTACCATTCAGATAGGCAGTAATTTGGGGGCCAAATTCACCTCCAAAGTGCATGAGGGAGGGAAGGGATGTATCTGGGCTCTCACAAACAAGCCCTGCCCAGCTGCTCGTTTTAGAGCCACCCTCCTCTGTGGACCTTGCCCCAATATTCCAGCACTGGAGTTTAATACAGGCAACAGGGTGGTGGCTTCCCCTCTCTGCTTCTGCAACCTGCAGTGGAGAAAGATGGTGATGCAGCCCCTGTGCTGCTTGGTTAGTGCCAATGATGGCCTTTTTTGTGGCAGCAAACAGTGATTGCACAATTTATGTTAGTGTGTAAAAAGCACCAATGTGGGAGTACAAAAGCCCATGGTGGCAGTCCCTGCACAGCCTACCAGGAGACTTGGTGGGCAATGGGAAAGAAATCACCAGCTCTTTTGTGTGGAGAAAGGCGTGAGCTGGGATGTGGCCAGCTGAGGATAAGATCAAGAGCTTATTCTGAGCAATGTGCTAACCGTTGCCGTACCACATGTGAGCACGTGATGTGCTGCTGAAATCATTTTGCTTTGTGATTGACAAAAAAAAAAAAAAAAAAAAAAGAGGAGATAAAAATGGGATTGTCCTGTTTCTCCCTCATTTTCTGGAAGATATTTGCGGCTACTTCAGGGTAGGAGCCAACTCAGACTCAGGTACCTCTACTGCTGACTAGATGTGTGTGAAATCCCTCATGATGCCATTTCCTACTTGTTACCTATTGTCTCCTAAGCAAAGGTCCCTTCCCTATCTCTGTTGCTCTAAGCCAAACTACGCTCTTGACCCTCACACCATCTACTGAGGCAGCTCTGCCTTCAGATAGTCTGTCTCCCTGTGGGGCCATACTTTGTGTCCCCTGTTTCCTCACCCCCATATACAGATGATGAACCAGCCAGGGGTGTTGTGTAGAGGGAGCATGGTCCATGTACCCTGTGGACCACAAAGTACTAAGTGCCTCCAGAAGCAGGTTGTGGATGCTCCCAGGAAAGGTAAAATGCCGGCAAAGGTGCAGAGGTGTCCCCACCTCAAAAGGACTGGAATATGGACACCCATCTGCAAAATGAGCATCAGCCTTTCTGATGCTGTGCTTTCCAGCACTTCAAGCAACGTGGCTTTTACTAACAACAGCTCATGTGGTAAGAAGAACAAAATAACAAAGCACTAGTTTGTTCCTCCCTCAGCCATAGTGAGCATCTGTGTAGCACTACAGGTGTGGTTGCACTCAGGCACTGGTTCCAGCAGATAAAAGGAATAAAAGCCTAAATACTGCAGTGCTATGGCTACATCTGGCAAGTTACACTGCAGTGGGTGTTGCTACCTTTGAGCTACAGACAGGGAAATGTGTCAGGCTGGGGAGGGAACGCTGAAAAAACGAATCTAATGAATAGACCCCTTAAAAGCTGCAGCCATTTTAAAACCCTCCATGTAATTATATGATAAACTCTACCTCCCCTGCTTGAGTTGTTTGCTGTTGGCTTCTCTGGGATCAGATTCTTCCTACATCAGAGCACATTAGTAGAAAAACACACATTCACACCCACATATTCTCACTCAGGTTGAAGATGTCTACCTGTGGGCAAAACATCACCTTTTTAATTAGCATTCTAATTTCCTCTGCACTTTGGAAATATCCTAGATGCTCGTTAGCTGAAAAGAAACCCAGCTGCCTGCAAAGAGCACAAGGTAGTGTCTGGGTTGCTCGTAGTGTGAGTTGCCTGGTCCCTGGGGTAATGTGTGTTTAATGTATTTGGCTTTTGCAAGAGACGAAGTACAGGCTGCCTTGAAATTGTTTTGTAAGAAGTTGCCAACTTACAGTTTCCAAAAGGCTACAGTCTCCAATGGCTCACAAAGAGGCCTGATGCAGGAAAGCTTACAGGTATTTAATATTCATAGGCTCCCTTATGATTTAACAAAGATGACAAAACTTCTGGGCAGCAGTTGCTGTTCCTGTATGTGCACCTATATAAATAGATTGGAATTGATTTTACGTATGCATTTCATGTATTTTATGTACGTAGGTGCTGTTTGCTAATGGAACGTGGATAGAAGTGAACAGCAAACCCTGGTTCTGTTTTGATTTGTACGTCAGTGTCCTTCGTTACTTAGTCTAGGTATTGAAGCCCACTCTGTCCATCAAATCAGTCCCTAATGGGCATCTGCTCCACAGGCCTTTTATGCAGCTTAGTTTCATAACGTTTTCAAGAGACCTTGAGATCCTCTGGCCAGTAGTGCTGCAATAATGCAAGGTACTCTTCGAACATGCCTGCTGCCTTGAACTCTCTGTACTTGCCAGTTTCTCATCTGCCTTTTTTATCTCTGGTTCCTCAGTGCTTTCATGGGGAGAGGCACTTACCTCAGTGTAGGGCCAGGCACCGAATTCTAGTGGTGTACAAACTGAGTGGAGGAGGGATTGATTGGTTCCAGGATGGATACCAGAAAGGCTGAGGATACAAGGCTGTGGGAAGGGGACAATAAGTAGTTGATGTTTGAAGTGGAAAAGTAGCTAAACCAGCAAAATATTGGAAAAGCAGAAGACAATGCCACTGGTCTATGAGAAGTTAGGATTCATTTAGTGCGTTCCAGGTACATCCTATTGCAGCTGGAGGCTGTGCATGTGCTGGGTTGGTCTGGAGGGTGCTCAGGACTAGGTTTAATATAGAAATCTCCAAAGCACTGGAGAAACAATTGAGTAGCTGTGTGGTATTGATATACAGCTCCTGTAAACTTCCTTTTACTGAACATCAGGAAAAGTTCTCCAAGTCACTTGCAGAGAAAAGTTTAGAGAATCACGATCCCCACTGAGAGATTGTGCTTAAATTCCTTGGTAGATTGCTAGGCTGAGCCCTTTGCCTCTCTCTGTGGGACCCTTAGCTCTCTTTTACTGTCTGCTTTGTCTGCTCTCTCTAGTACCTGGAAGAATGCCCAGCTGGGAGAAGCCATGATCGAGAGCCTGGAGGCCCAGGGACTGCAGCTGGCCAAGGAGAAACAGGAATATTTAGGTAGGAAACTCTTGCCTCTAAATGCTGTAAAACCCAAAATAGCCAATTGGCTAGAAGAAACCTCTGGAAGTTACGTAGTCCAATTCCCTACTCAGAAACCAACCTCTGGATAGCAATACCTTGGGTGCTCTGACTGCCCTGAGAGGTGCAGCCGTCACTCCCCATATTGCTTAGAGCAAGAGCCAAGGGGCAGCAGCCTCTTTACCCCAGATGCCTCCTAAGTTAAGTGGAGCGTTCCTCAAGAGAGGTGCAATAGCCTTTCTGCCCTGTGGCTCCACACCTTACACATTGATCACAGAGATAATAGGGAGTGCTGAGAGGAGGACCTGGAGAGACAGGTGGAAAGTTAGAAACTTTTGTTAAAATGTTGTTTTGCAAACACTAGAGCAGAAAAAATTGCTTAAGGCTGAAGAGGATCACAGTATGATAAAAGAGGAGGTGATGGAGGAACAGAGGAAAAAGCACTCTGTGGCAAACCAGAGTTACTTGGAATGTAAGATACATATTTCACTGTGTTTTTTTGGTCCTTGACAAGATTATCCTCAGCTGGTGAATTTTCACAGTTGGTTACTTTCTTTTGACAGCAATTCTATATTTATTCCTATTTAACTGATGACGTTTCTGCCTCATTAACCTCATCGTCAGTGATCTGTGTCCATCCTGTAGTTAAGTTTTGAGGTCAGGTGCTGCTACTGGCACCAGCTCAAGGATCTTTGGAGAACAGAAACACTGCCCTTCATCCCTGCTCTGGGGAATTTCCTGCGTCCCCATGGGGTTACCTTCCATCTCCCCTCCTCGCCCAGCTGGGATCCAGGTTTCCCAGAGGACTGATTTCTCCAGGCTCTGCAACTATAATCTATTTGCAGTTAGTTTTGTTTAAATATATTAAGATAATCCTTCTTCACAATCGCACACAAAGCTATCCTAGATATTTATGTCCGTATGGTAAAACAAAACAAAGAAACCTAACAACAAAACCCAGCTATCAATCTTTATGACTAAACCCAAAGTCAGTTCTAAAAACAAGCAAGCCTCTACTCAAAGCCTGTGTAATGGGAACATGATGAACAAGAGGCTTTAAGACGTCACTGCGGGGAATAGCTCTAAAGGATTGTTATTTAACACATCTTTTTAGTCTCAAGCCATCTAACATCTACGTAGATTGATTCACATGAGTTAGGATCACCAGAATAAAACATCAGTGCTGTTTTCTGTTGACTTAACTCCCCTTACACTCATATCACAGAACAATTGATTATACTTTTGTCTCTATTTAACATTGCACATAAACATGGTTAGGACAGCTTAAACTTCACCAGAATATTTTTTTTTTCCTATTGGTTCAAAGCATACTGTAACTCTAACAGACCACAGTGCTTTTTACCTCACAACTTAATAACAAACCCAAATACCTTCCTTATCCAAGGTAAACCACCCATGTGCCTGTCTACTTCACACATTTCATCGTGTACCCCATAGGCCTTTGACTTCAGGGCAAAGTTTTTCTCTCACTGAATTTAGTAAAGTAAGATCTAGTAAATCTAGTGAGGTTTAGTATGATGAGAGGTTGGTTTGTATGGGCAGCAGCCTGCCGTGCATTCAGCAGAATTTATTTGCAGGATGCCTTGGAGGCCCCTCTAGACTTGGGGGAGGCTGTGAGACCTCTTCTCCCAGTTTAACCTAGAGGGGTTAAAGGAGAGGGCAACGTGCTGGGAGGGCAAGGGCAGGGCACTGAGACATATGGGGAGAACAGCCTGCTGCCGTGCTGTGAGTGACCCTGCGTGCCCACTTATCCCTTCTGTGCCTCCGCTCCCTTATGTGTGAAGCAGAGCTGAGGATGTTTTCCTAGCTCAGCTAGAGGGTGGTGAAGGTTAGTTTGTTAATGCACTTGGGAGGAACCCTTAGATGGATCACACATTAATATGATTGCTTAGTTTAAGTTATTTGGCAGGAGGGAAATTACCGAGCATCCCATTAGTGTCATCTCAGCCTTTGGAGCCTCTCAGACAGATATGCATGGAGCAATAGGGAGCGCTGCGCTTACAAGCTCCCGTCAGTGCTTCATGCTTATAAACATCCCCGGGATATAAATTGCTTTTCTCTGTGTTTGGCCTTTGTGTGTGTGTGTTTTTGCAGATAAGCTGATGGAAGAAACAGAGGAGCTGTGTCTGCAGAGGGAGCAGAAAGAGGTGAGTGTCAAACCAATTCCCTTCTGCTTCCATGGGGCAGGGCTGGGAGGTTTGCTGCTGGTTTGAGGGCACACCAGAGTCCAGACAGGGAGGCAGTAGGGCCAAAATTTTCCTGCCATTCCCTGGGCACTGTGTGTGAAAAGAGAAATAAGGGCTGTGCCACGGGATCAGCCCTGGAGCAGTGTCCCTGATCCCCAGTCCCACGCTGTTTCCACACAGCATGTTTGCTGCACGCCTCACCTGCTGGTGTCTCCAGGCAAATTGAATGCTTGCTCTTTGCTGGATTCAAGAAGACTGTGGCAATCGACTTGTCTGTCTACAGAGTCAGAAAACAGACCTGACATTGTTCTAGTGTAGGGATGCCATTGTGAGAAAGAAGGAGCAACAAAAAGCAATCAGGTTTGTTCTTTGGACTCAAAAGAGATGGGGAGAATAACAAACATTGCTCTAGAGAAAGACCAGGGCACCAGTCTTTTATACCTTAATTGATCAAGCTTATTATTGTTTTTCAAGCTATTCCTAACCTTTTTGTTTAATCTAATAAACACAGTTCATTCATGTATTTACACCAAATCTATACTAGTTTTTATACCACCATCATAAAGTTATTGTGAAGTTGATTTGCAAATATATTTTCCTCTTATATGGCTCTCAAGGACATAGATCACCATATTGCAGTCTTACAAACTGCCATGTGTTCTCTTCTCCAATTAATCCAGAACAACTGTGGCCCCTCTTTGGCAAAAGACAGCAATGCTGACCTAGACTTCTCAGGCCTATGTTTTTCCTGCCTACATTTCTGTAGAGCTAAAGGACACTTGGCTTGGACATTTCTCCAGTGCTAAGCTATTTCTGCCTTTACAAGGAGACATCCCTATCTGGCGAGGTAACCTGCTGCACTACCTGCAGCCACAGGGAGGGAAATGTTCTTGTCCAAGGACTCTGGAACAAATCCCTGTCCTTACAAAGCCATTCTTGGTATCTTCATGGCCCACAAGGAGCAGATGGGGCCAGGTTAGCGTGAAGGACTTTGTTGTGATGGAGGACTACGTAGCTCACAGGACTGCAGTGGTCTGACCTGCTGTGAGCCTGGAGGCTTCAGAGCAATATGTTGGGAAAGCAGTTTGAACCATGTCTCTGCATGTGGTGCAAGAGTCACGTGCGTGTCACGGATCAAGAGTCTTATGAGTTTTATCTGGCACCAGTGTTGTTTTGTGACCTGTGTGGGCCTGCGGCAGGAGATCTGCCTAGCAGCTAAGGCAGGAGATGGATCCTTGCTGTGCTTTGTCCCCATCTCCTCTTCTGCAGATGGAGAGAAGGCTGGTAAATGCCCCTGGTAGGTCTTGGTATGACAGCTTCTCCTAGAAGAAACTGTTTCACCCTATGTGGCTAGTTTGAGGTAATTAGAAATCTTTAAGCAGTGCTCTATTAGTCCAAAGTGACAGGCTGACCAAACTGCAAAGCTGTAACTGTGCAGTCTGTGTTTTTCCTGTCCCAATGGGAATGGAAAACGAGGTTGAGCTGGTACAAGTGCCATGTTTGAGCTGGTACAAGTACCATCCTGACGTATTCCTCTCCAGGCTTTGTGCCTGCACATGTGGGTGCCTGGAAAGAAAGGCTATGTGTTTGTAGAGCCCACCTTTCCTAGGAGGCTTTGGACCTTTTGTATGCATGGAGCAGAGCCGATCTTCGCAGGCAGCATGCTCAGGTCAACCAACCTCTAGTTCCTTCTAAATGCCCCTGGACAAAAGTGTGCTGAAATCAGACACCTGATGGCTCTGCATAGTGCACGTGAAAAGTGACAGGCTTTGTTAACAGGGAACCAGCTCCTGACTTTTAAGAGTGCTGGCAGAGTACACTCCTGTCTCCTCTTTTGGTCTAGGAACTGGAACGCCTGAACCAGGTTCTGGAAGCGGAGAAGCAGCAGTTTGAAGAGGTGGTACGGGAGCTGCGGCTGGAGCAGGAGCAGATCAAGCGGTAAGGGAGCAAACTGGAAAGGGCAGGGAAAGGACACCGACTCCCTCAGTAGAAGCACTAGTGTGACTGTGAATGAGGCCACACATAAATAAAAGCCACTGATTTTGTCTGTGTACAAAAGAGGTAAATGCACTATTGACCACAACAGGGATGGCTGAGATCTGAGTACTTGCATTTGCTATCAGCTATGTGACCAGTAGTTTACAGCTTAATTTTGTTTGTTGCTCAGGCCTCCAGCAACATCATTTCCAAGAAGCTGGGACATCAGCAGTCCTCAGGTTAGCTGGGGCAGTATGGCAAGTGACAGGTGCTGGAGGATTTCAGCACCTGATACAACTCGTATTCTCGCCAGCCATGCAGGCTGCAGACATCTCAGTCTGGTTTTTCATGCTCAGCTGGATGACACTGGGTGGAGGTTGAAGTTGTCTCACTAAGAATAATTTTTGAATAATAAATTATTCAAGAATAATTTTGTCTTTCTGAGAGTTACACTACACAAAGTAGTAGTAACAAATGTGTTTAGAAAAGGGAAGATCCAAGTGGTTTTCTCTGAGTGTTGAAAAGCGCATTTTTTGCCACTGCTCTCTTTTAACCATCAGGAGGCACAGCCAGGTCCCTGGATGCCTCTGGTGTGTTCAAGGTGTGATGCTTTCAGGTCAGGCACACTCCTGTCTGAAATTCCTGACTCACAGTGCCCATACCAGCCACCAGTAGCAGGTCCTGTGTTAGAAGTCCACAGCCTGCACAGTCCGAGTGTGCAGGGCTGGTGTTCCCCTGCAATAGCTGTCACCATTTCTGCTTCTTTAGGGAGCTAGAGCTCACAGCCCGCTCCCTTAAAGGAGTGGAGGAAGAAAAGAAAGAGTTGCGAAGCCTGACAGAGTCCTTACAGAAAACCCTAGAGGTGAGTGACCGCTTCTCCGCGCTGAATGGCAGCGTTATGGGAACAGCCCTCGAGAACTGACCAGGACTGACAGCAGTGCTGTCCGTGGAATGAATCCAACATCTGCTAGTGTCAGAGTTAAGCCCCGTGCAGATGAACCAATTCATTCAGTAGATGATATGAGGGACAAAATCCTCTTCAGAAATGACTGGAAGTGATGAGGAGCCCTGCAGAGACAAACCTTTCTCAGCAGTGCCAGATGAAGTGATGCAGGGCAATAACCATAACATGTAGCTTGGGAAGCTCGAGTTGAACACTGGGAGAGATTTTCTACCAAACAGGCAATGGGAGAAGTTGAGGGATCTCTGTTCTGGAATTTTTTTGAGATTCATCCATACAAAGCCACAGCTGACCAAATCTTGCTGTGTTAACAGGCCTGCTCTGATCAGGAGGCTGGACTAGAGACTCCCAGAGCCCTTCTGGCCAACAAGGCTATAATCTTCTGTGGGAGCTTTCTGATTTTTGAACAGCAGCTCCATAAGGGTAGGAAAAAAGATCTGGAAAGTTAGGGAAGGAGCATTTCTACTCCAGGTGCCTCCAGGTTCTCTCCCACTTGCATAGCAAAGGCTATGGTGAAAACAGATTTAAGGGGGAAAAAAAAACAACAGATTTTTTGCTCTGGTTTTAATTTGAATGAGGGATGTGAATGTAAGTGTGGAGGAACTCAGTAAGGTGCCAGGCAGGAAAAGGGGCAGAAATATTAGAGTTGACTGATGCTCATAGTTTCTGTCCTTCTTCAAGGAGCTCTCCCTGGAAAAGCAGCAAATGCTGGAGATGATGGAAGAAAACGAAAACCAGTTCCCACCTCCAACCAGCCCTAACAAGGAGCAAAGCCCCAGCTGGGGACTGCACTGCAGCCTGCGACAGATCGAAGAGAAGATGCAACAGCTTCTGGAGGAGAAACTCCTGGCAGAGAAGAGGTGAAGTGGGGTCAGAGCATGGAGACAGGGAGGTGGAACAAGAAGCCTTCCAGTGGGAAAGGTGTTGTGGGAAAAGAAGTAGTTTTTCTTCATGGCACATGGGAGGCGATCATAAAGAGTATGGTTAATATTTCCAGGCTTTAAACTAGGATCACTTCAAAACTCTTCCCATATTGACCCTGAGACCAGCAGACAGGTGAGAGACTTCATAATTTCAACTTCTGGCAGCAGTAAAGGGAAGAGGACATTTCTGCCTTGGTCAGGATTTGTGGTGCCAAATGACGTGGCTATCTGCTGACTTACTTTGTAGCTGCCAGCACAGAACAAGGCTGGAAGCCCGTCTAGTTCCCACGTCAGGAGTTCAGGTTGTGAATGCTTCAGAGAGGATGGGCAGAGTGAGGAAGGGCCACTGAACTCCTTGCTGCCATTGGGACTGCACCTTTCACATCAGGACTGAGACTTATGAATCTGTTCAGTGTTCATGCAGTTGTCCATTAGAAGTATTTCGTGCTCGTGGACCTCTTTGAGGGCAGTTTGAGGATGGATCCCACAGTTCAAGAACTGACTACTTCTCCAGCCAGGCCTGTGTCATTGAAGAGAAAGGCAGATAATGCTCCCTTTAGTGCCTCTTTGCTCAGGGTAGCCAGGTAGTTAAATGTGCCTCACCATGGCATTGAGCCCCTTCCTCTCTGTGAGTTGTGCAGGGGTGGGGATGGTGATCTTCTTTTTGCCATACACCAGGATGAAGGAGAACGAGGAGAGGTCCCGAGCCCTGGAGGAGGAGAGGGAGTTTTACTCTTCCCAGTCACAGGCGCTGCAGAACTCACTCTCAGAGCTGACCGCGGAAAAGCAGCAGACAGAGAGGGACCTCAAGGTACCACCCGTGTCTGTCACGTATCCAGGTCTCGCACCTTCTTTTCAGATCATCCCCCATCTCATCTTTTCCCTGCACCTCTAAGATTTTCTTATCCTTTAGCATCCCACTTGGCCAAACTAAAGCTGAGTTGACCTAAGCTGTGTGAGTTATTCTCAGTTGCTAAACTACTACTCATATTATCCTTTATTTCTAATTTTTATTGTATTTTCTTTCTGAAACTAAGAACTACCCACCCCATTTTGGGAATTGACTGCCTTTATCTCAAGTTCATCTCAGATGAAAAGGTGGCCTCCTGTTCTTGCTCAGCTTCAGCTACTTGCATAGGTATGAATTCATGTGCTGAAATGCCATCTCTGATTCCACATGGTTCATACAATGAGAATGCAGATGTGAAAAGAAAATTCAGAGTAAGGGAGAATTCCTAAAATAATCTGGACTTCAAATTCAGATTATCTGAAGACACGAGGAACAATTATTTTGTCTTATGTTATTTCTATTTGTTTCATTTACTTTTTTTTTTTTTTTTTTTTAAATTTTCATCTGCTTCATGTCCCTTGCAAGCCTTGTGAGTTTCAGGGAGAGATACACAAGCTGTTTTCAGGAGTTCTTGTTCTCTTCATCTTCCTCAGGCTGAGGTGAAGATGCGCATGGATCTGGAGAAGAGACTGAGGGAAGCTGAGGAAGCATTGCAGCGCTTGGAGCAAGGTTTAAATTCTCTGGATCGCAACAAGGAGAAAGAGGAGAAGATGAAAGCAGATGTCAGCCATTTGAGAAGTAAGTCAATCATGCATCTTCTGTACCGATGAGCAAGCTCCCAGAGAGGAAATATTTGTACCCATCTTTCCAGACTCAAAAAGAGGTTCCCAAATTAGCAAGGCTGCACCTGGTGCTCTCTCCTGGCTCTTTGTACCTCAACTCCCCCTCCCTTTGGAGGAGTCAAAATGTGCTATGCAGACACTTGGTGCTTCATCCTCAAAGCAGTGAAAAATTATTCCAGCCTTCCCTGTGTGGTAGAAGAGAAACCTAGTGGCAGAGAGAGGAGTAAATGCTTTCCAAAAGGTCAAACAGGGAAGTTGTGGCAGAGCTGGAAAGACTGACTTGGCCTGAGTTTATGGGAGTTGGGAGTTTATGGGAGACTGGTTCCCCAGTCTCTTTTCTCGGCCCTCTTTCCTGGAACATCAGTAGTGTAAGGAGCACCACGGCTGCTGTAGCAATGTGCTGGTAGGTCAGCAAGCAGGCAAACTTTGGATCCTGAGTCAGAGCTGAATCACTGTATCAGCCCAGCGTTGCTGTGCTGAGACAACTGCAACCCACGGGTGAGGTGTAAGCCTCAGGTTCCCTGCAGCCTATCCCTGTCTGTTTGCTTTTTTAAGATGGGGTGCTGGCCTGGAATCTGGCTTGAGCCATGTTTGGGAATTGATATCAACAGCTTAATCTGGGAGAAGTCTTCCTTGTTTTCCATCCTCAAGTGTAGTGCAGGGGGAAGCCATTATAGAGATGCTGTGTCTGTACAGTTAAGGCTTCATTGTAGTGAAATGTGGATGTATTGGGCCAGGAGGGAAAAAATCAAAAAGTCTTGTGGCATTCTGAGCACTATATGTATATATAAAACATTATTCAGTAGTTTCTCCATCAGATTCCTAAACTGAGGCAAAGGACTTGATTTTGAACTTCATGCCAGCAGTGAGGAGCCATGGCAAGAATACAGAGCTAAAATAGCTGTGTTGAGCTCAGCTTTCAATCAGAGCTGAGCTACCTGCACAGGGCAACCGCGAGTAACCTCTGGCACTGAATGTCTCCTGGCACACATTTCTGAAGTTTGGAAGCTCTTTTCTTCAAAAGAGCAATGTTTTCTCTAGTACCAGTCCCAGCGCAGATTGCTCAGTCCTTGCAGGTGATTGCTGCAGCTCTCTGCTGCCCTTTGACAGCAGAGCTGGGGAGCATTAGCATTTGAGCCCTGCGAACAGCAAGATGACTAGCTTTTTTATACAGGCAGGAATCTATGAGGGCAGCAAGAGAGGAATTGCAGAGAATGATTAGACCATGAGAAGGCCATAGGAAATGAACCTGGGCAGGAAAAAGGAAATGAAAAAGGAAATGAACCTGGGCAGGAAAAGCAACTGCTACGGACAGGAAAGCATTGTCTGAGTTTAGTGGATGTGGGGCTTTGCACAGAGCCCGTAATGTGTGCATGTGCTATTAAGAAATCCCTGGCCACGCACGGCACACCTGGGTGTGCATGACAGTGTTTCTTACTCCTCTGTTTCCCCAGATAGGCTTCTCTGGCTTTAGAATTTCTTCAAGGAAAATGCAACCAGCCAGGCTTCAGAGCTCTCTGTTTTGAGACAGCTGATAAATTTAATCTTAATATCATGGAGAGTAAACTGCCTTCCAGCAGTTAAATGGAAAGGATTAGAAAGCTGTGGAAAGGATTAAGGGGGAATGGATGGCTGCCGTTCTTTCTCTAATTTGAGTTATGGCACTGGAGATTTCTGTTGTTCCGAACTTGATGATGTTCTGGAGCTTCATAGATTTTTGTCTGTGAAGATCTGGGGAAGTGTTGAACATCATCACTTGGCTCAGTCTGTCAGCAGGTGCAGTTCCTCTTGACTGGTTCTTTGCTTGCAGTGTCATTCATTGCTCACAGAAGTGTCCTCTCCTCAGGGTTCTTTGAAGAGTGCATCCGCAACGCTGAGCTGGAGGCCAAGATGCCTGTGATCATGAAGAACTCAGTGTACATCCACAAGGCTGCCACTCGCCGCATAAAGAGCTGCCGCCTTCACCGCCGGAGAACCAGCACTTCATGGAATGACTGTAGGTATCGGGCAACTTTTTCCTCCATGTCCTGCAGAAGTAGATAGCTTCTACTATCTGCTTCAGATAGTAGAAGCTTGTGTGCTCTGTTGAAACTTGGGTTTGTGTCCCTGGCTGAGCGTGCTGACCTTTCTGTGCTGCTCTTGTTTCAGTGAAGCAGTCCCAGTCCTTCATGTTCTCGCATGCAGAAGCTGAAAACATTGAGGAGCTGAAGGAGGCAGCCAAAAGACTGAGCCAGCACCACCACTTCCGCGAGACTCTCTACCAAATCATGAGGTCACAAAAAGATTCAGCTTCAGGGAATGAAAAGTGACTCTTGCTGGGAGGGGACTTCTGATCTCAACTTGCCATTCAGCTCTGCAAAAGCTAAGCCATCAGGCACTAGGGTCAGAAGGGAGATATGTCCTTTGGTGAGGAAGGTGAGGCGAAGTTGTGTGTAGGCAATTCCCTCAGTTAGTGGCTTTGCTTTACTTTGGATGCTCCCCGTAGCCTGGCAGACCTTCCCTGCTGACCACTGCAGATCACATCTCTTAGCTTCAGCTGCTTACGTTTTGCCAAGATACCATGTGACAGTGACCACCGACCTTAGCTTAGGAAGTGCCTCTTTTCTTTCCTGCCTAGTCTGCCTGCCCGACACGAGTGCTTCTGAGAAACCCGTCGTTAGCCCGTGGTCCAGCTGGAGCAGCCACCCAAGCCGGCAGAGCTTGCCCTGTTTTGCCTGATCTCTGCTAGGAACTGGTTCGCTGAGCACCCTGCTCATCAGCACTTCCATGGGGCATGCTTCATGGCACACTTCTTGAAGACTGCAGCAGCCCCAGCCTCCCAGGCACAGGCTGTAATATCAGCCACGGGGCAAGCTCCTGATGCAGCAACATCTCAAGCAAGCGGTAGCAGTGCAAGGTGAAGGCAACCTGGGGATGCTGTGGATTTGGCTCCAAGAAGAATCACGTGCAAAGTAGATCCTATAGGTAACTCGGCAGCATTGCTGCAAGCTGGAGGGAGGGTAATGCTGTGCTGGCTGTGGTTACAACATCCTGGGGCCACCTTTGCACTTTTTTGCACTGGAACAGCTGGCAGTGTCACTGCTGGGAGGAGGAGCACAGCTATATACAGAAGGTGCTATCTACAGGCAAGTTCGATGTGTAGGAGTCTCTGACCCAGCTCTGGTGGTTTCCTCATCACCTCTGGAAAACGAGCTTCAGGACAGGTGGATGAGGACTGTCCAGCAACGAAACCTGCCACCACTTTGCAACTTAAACGCTGTCAGCAGCAGGATGTCAGGGCAGTGCAGCTGTGGGAAAATCCACCTGTGTGTGGGCTGCAGTGAATGGTCTGTACCCAGGACTTTGCACTGCTCTCTACCAGTTCTCTTAGTTGCAGCCTGGGCTATCTTGGTTCAGCCTGGGCCTCCAGCAAGTCAAGGTTGGAATGGGAGAGGCGCTGGGGGCAGCTTGTTCAGAGGTGGGCTTCTGGTTGGCCTCTGTGTGTTCCCAAGTGCTCACCACAAGGTTATTACAGCAGAGGATTTGGCCTGCAGGTGGTTATCTTGTGTGTTACAAAAGAGGGATGGCTTTGCTGTGCAAACCTTACAGCCTCTCCCAGTACTCCTTTTTGCAAGTAGCTGGCTAGTAATTATCTGTGCACTGCTTAGTGCTTACAAAGCCTGTGACAAGCACTTATCCCTGTGATAAAAATCAGGAAACAAAGCCATAAAAGATACAAAGGTGATGAATCTAGCAGTAGAGGGGCTTGGGAATCTGAAGTGCAGGTTTACTGGGCTTCTCAGGGCTGTGATGTTCACCAGTTCCCCTGGTTATCACACATGCCCTCTGTGCCAAGTGACACCAAGGGGCTGATAGCCTGCACTGTGTGGGCTGTGACACAGGCCAGCCCCAGGCTGTGCTTCTGGCCACCAAATTCATTCATTACCAGTCCAGAGCTGTTTTTTCCCTTTGCACTGCCCTAACATCATATCTGGCTATTTTCCAGTTACAAGGTCTTTGTTGTGTGGTGCTGGAAAGTACAGACGAGTACAGCCAAAGAATGCATCTGCAGCCCAGGCAGTTAGGAAAATCACCCAGTGGCTTGTGAATGCAGCCCCTTTGGTCTATTACCATCAAATGCCACAACATCAGAATTTACACAATTATTGTACTCAGGAGGCGGCCACAGCGGGTCTTCCTTTACCCTGCATATTGACAGCAATAAATAAATAAATAAAAGTTATGCGGATGCTAGAATGAATTCCTGCGTGTTCTTGACACCCCATTACTGAAATGACGTTAAATTGCCTCTGCAGGAGTTGAGACAAATCGCCGTGACACACATTTACTGCCAGGGTACTTGCTGCGCTTCACTGCGTTGCTGTACATGCTGAGCATCACCTCCAAAAGGACTGTACATAAAACGCTTTCACCCTTGCTACCTGCTTCCACCTTATTTACTATGTTGAGCCTCTGCACTTTAAAATGTGTATAGCATTAGAGGCAGGATATGTGAAATCTAGAGCAGAAATCTGGTTGCTTACCCAAAGCCGGTGGATGCCCATTAGCACCAAGGCGTGCCCTCAGCCCCCTGTGGCGATGTGCTTGCCACCTCACTGAAGCCAGTGGCCCTGCAGAGGAGCCTGCCAGCCCCGACCCTGTGAGCTCCCTAGCAGTCATCCCATCTGGGAACTTCTCCTCCCTCTGGTGACTTTCGCAGTTCACCCCTTTGGAGACGCATTAAAAAGATGGTTTAATGTACACCAAACATGAAGCCTGCTGGTTCTCTTACCTACTTTTTTTTTTTTTTCACAGCACCTCCTGCTAAGGCCAAGGTAAGAGTTAATTTTGTCCAGGAGCTGCAGAATACCTCCAGGCTGTTTCTCTCTGGTGCAGAAGAGGTTCCTGCTTCACGGGCAGGGGCTTGGCAGATCCCCTGGCACTCGCTCCCCCAGCCCTTTGCTGTTACTCAGTAGTACATGACAGAAAGAAAGGCAGCGCCGGCCCCACTGCTGCCTGTGTTTGCTGCTTCTAAAGCAGAGAAAGTGGACAAGAAATGGAAAGTGCCCTTGGGGTCAGAAGTCAGTAACAAAGGATGAATGGTGTGCTGTGCGTGACTGCGCATGGCACACGGGATGAAGGCTGGTGGCAATTTCCAGCTCCAGAGCGTGGCTCTTACCTCAAGAGGGTGGGCAGGCTTTCTGCTCAGGACATTAGTGTGGCATTAATGTGGCTCTTTGCAGATAAGATGATAGTTTTTCACAGAAAACAGTCTGTTTCAACTGCTTTCTCGTGCAGTTGTTTCCTGTGGCTACCGGAGGGACAGAAGATGGCTGGAGCTGTGCCTGGGCTGTTGTCAGTCACCGGAGAGCAGCCGTGTGGGTCCGAGGAGGCCTGGCCCTCACAGTGACAGTTCTCTGAGCAGCCACGGTGTCTTTCTGCCCGCCGGGATAACGTCTCTTCTTCTATATTAAGTAACTCATTTACTTCTTACTGTAGGCTTAGCTCTAAAGCCGGAACGAGGAAAGATGCAACTGAGGATTCAGCCAGGTCTGTGAGTCCTTTCTGTTCCTTTTTGCACCAGCACCAGAGCAGGACGTGCTGCGGTGCTGTGAACAAAATCTCCTTCAGCATTGGCAGGTCTGGCACTTCAGAGGAAGAAAAATGACAAAGGCCATTTTGTGAGGGTAGCAAAGGCACCTTTTGCTAACTCAGAGGTGTTGCAATAAATAGCACGGCAGGGTCATGTCAGTCATTCTTCTGCTGTATTATGAAAAGTGCAGGCTTTGCATTGCTTAAAATAATAAGTAAACTCTGCTTACTGCTTGAGTTCCTCTTGGCTGTGCCCTGCTTCATACCTCTCTGTGGAAAAGTACCCACAAGCTGAGGGATGGGTCCTCTCTTAGGACTGCTGCTCCTGTCAGTTTCTTCACCATTGGTGCTGTGGGCAAGGGAGCTCCCACTTCCTCCGTACATCAGCGCCTGCCTGCAGGAGATGCCAGCCCCTGCTCCTCTGGCATGAGGAACATGGGTTCTGTTTTGTGCTGGTTTTGTTCTCAGCTCCAAAGCAGAGCCACGAACAGGGCAAGAGTGCATACTGCAGAGTGATGGTGTTCACAAGTGCTCAAGGACCCTGCAGATGAAGGGTCCTTGCACAGCTGGGTGCACTGATCTTGGCAGCAGCTGAGGTGGTGAGAAAAGCTAAAAGCACCTGATAAGAGGGTGGGAATCCTGTGGCTCCTGTAGCAAGCTGGAGGAGCAGGCTTGCTGCAAAGATGGTCGGAGAGAAGAGATTGCACCTTGCCTGGGAATAGCACCTTTCGTTTCTCCTTTCCTCATTCTGCCAGAGGCACAGCTCCCGCTTGCTGCAGGCGAGAAGGTGAGGAGGCTTCACCAGGAACAAGGCTGAGACATGGGAGTGCAGCTAAAGGGCCTAACAACCAAAACACTCCTGGTAGTGGGTTGGGGTGTTTAAGGAAACACAAAAACTTGTGTGCTGTGTCCTGTATCTAAATATACAGAATGCAACTGTCCTATTTTTTGGTGAGCAAAACCCACCTCCAGTCCGAACCAGCATCTAGCTCCAGCTGCTTGGAGAAAAGGGGTCTGAAGCTATGGTTCCTTTTTCCTCTCCTTGCATTGTGCTGCTGAGCAAGACCTGGTGAGAAAGCACAGCCGAGCTCACAGCAACACGGCCCTGCTGGGTGATGCCAGGTCCAACACAGGCTCTCCTCTTCCTGGCCCTCCCCATGCCTGTGAGATGAGCTGGGTCCTCCTGCATCAGACAAAGAGCAATGAAACCCGGCCCTGGCTTCCTCCTCTCCTCTCTGACGAACTTCTCTTGTCATAGTTTCTCCCTGCACATAAATACAGAGCAGGTAGGTTTTAATGTGGAACTTATTTTAGATTAAGAGAAACAGTGTAGGCTCCCTGTGCAAGCAGAGTGGGCTTTGTTCTCTACGTAGGGGGAACGTGGGCTCCGAAATGAGGACAGAAAATTCCCAGCCATTCAAAGGTACTGTAGATGGGCAAAATAAGTGTGCTTATCTCATGCACCAAGCTTGGTTGAGGAGGAATTGCAGGATATGCTGCATTCAAAGTATGAAGCCAGCTGGCAGTGAGTGACAAAATGATTTTGTCTGAAGAGGATGTTCTAGCCTCTGTTTCAGCTGATGCTGAAGGAACCAGAAGAGAATGTGCCCACTAAGCCCATGTTCTCCTTTTAGCTGGCTCCTGGCGGTGACCAGTGGTTAGATTTGGTTGCCGTTCATTACGTAGAATATTTAGCATGATCCAGATCCACAGCAGACTGGAGCAAAGATCTTATCCCAGTTTTAAGGATTAGAAAGCTATAAGAGTGAGAGGTCTTCAGCTAATCATGCTGAGCTCCAGTGTGGGCATGGGATTGTAGGTGTTGACACTAGTTTTCCAGGCTGGTCCCTCCAAGGCTGCAGCAGTGTGTGTGAAGGAGGAGTCGCAGTGGATTTATTTTCCCAAGGAGTATGCTGCTTGTTTACAAAGAGAAAAGTTGATGAGAAGTGAAGATGGATGGATGCTGCATGTTTGCTCTTACAACTGCACTAAATTACTTCAGCCTGTGACTCTTATGTACACTGCTGTGGGGAGTCCTTCCTGCAAGCAGGTGAGGACCCTGGAAGGTGGTGTTTGCTTGGGAAGGCCAGGTACAGAGGATCCTTTTTGATCAGTGACTTCAAAGCCTCTGATCGTTTTCCCTGCTCAACCACACACTCATCTCAGCAGGGAAAGGAGGGGCACCTCCTAGCTGGAGGGAAACAAGATTTGTCACCAAAGATAGTGTATATTAAGATATAATAAACACAGGGTGGGACTGCAAAAGACATCTTCTCTCCACCTCCCCCAGCCTTCTCCCTCGACTTTACTTTTGTTCCCATTTGGCTACCAGTGAATACCTTTGAATGCCCGAGGTCGGGATCAGCATCACCCTGGCATGCCGTGCAGAGTGGCAGGGCTGTGGTGCTGCTGCTGGTGGCAGGGAAGCCCACCCTGCTGAGGCTTGCGAGTGCACGGGAGGTGAGATGTGGCCTACAGGAAGCTGCAGCTGCTCATGCGTTTTTCATAGCGCTGTATTTCTGTCTAGAAAATATTTCTCATCCAACTCATAAAGTCTTTCAGACTTGAGCATTTCATGCAGAAAATGCATAGAATTATCCAGAGAACACCCCGGGGTGGTAACCTCTGCTAACCGCACCGCAGCCCACCTCACAGGTGGTTTGGGCACGTCCTGTAGGTGCAGAGGTGTGATGTGGGGGGCCTATTGCCCACCAACACAGGCCTGTCTGGGGTCTGTGGGACAGGCTTAGTCACAATGTGCCCTGTAGCACAGGAGAACAGGTAGAGATCCCTCGAACTGTCCTAAGCCTCCATGCTGGCTGTGGGTTTCCCTTCCAAGCCAGCACCCCTACTCACACATACGTACATAACTGCACATGCATGTGTATACGTAAAGGGATGCTGTGCATTAAATGCATGTCTCGGCATGTAGATAAGCCAGGTCAGACAGCTGTACTGACAGAAATTTCCTCAACATTTTCCTATCCCAGGCGCTGATAACAGCAGAGAGGCCGTGACTTTGGCTCCCCTCCTGGAGCCTATGCACACAGAAATGTGAGGTACACAGAGGCAGGATGTGGAGGAGCGAGTGTTCATCTTTAGCCGAGCTAAAGAAAAACCAGATTTTATATTATGGAATCTCCTCTCTCCTTAATCTTCGGAGATTTAGCAAAAAGCTTAAGGTTAAGACAGAATGCTACGGCATCTAATCTTTCCTCTTGTCTGCCACAGACGAGTACATTTCACCTACTCACCACATGGCCAGTTCTAGTGTTACTCTAATCTGTGGCTGGACATACTGGGGAATGGGATCTCTGCCACCTCTTGGGCATTTGCCCACCTCTATTAGTGGTGCAGGACCGACGTGCACCTAAGCAGGCTCTGACCTGGAAGCCTCCATGGTTTGGCAGGGTGTGGGGAGCTGGAAGGCACAGAGCCCCCAGGGGAAGCCCAGCCTCAGCCCTGGGGTGATGGGAGGGAAAGTCTGCTTGTGGGGAGAAGGTGGTGCTCAGTGAAATGGGAATGTCCAAGCGGAGGAGAGTGCTTGATTTCCACAAGGTTAAAAGGCTCCTTTGTATCCTGAGATGTCATCTTGTGACAGGGTTGTCCAGCTTTCATTAAGGCCAAGGGGACTTGGAGGCCTGGGCTGTGATGGCTGCAGGGACCACGGCTGTGGGAGGGATGCAGAGGAGGCTGGGGCTGCAAGGCAGGCAGCTTTTAAATGCAAATTCCCCTATCTCTGCTCTTGAGAGCCACTTAGTGGGGAGAAGGACCTCTTTTCTTAATTATGGACAATATAGAAATATATGTAATGTCAGATTTGCCCACAGGCACAGAGAAATGCAGGTAGGAAAGGGAGGGAGCTGAGGAGCGGCAGCCAAGTGGAAAATCTGAAGCTTTTTTTTTTTTTTATTAGTGCTCCGTTTTCCACGTGGAGCACTGTGGGTTTTTATCTCCTTTGCCTGAGATGAGAGACTGGGAGAGACCTTTGCTTGCAGCTAGCTCTCCCAGGGGAACAGGTTACTTATTCTGCTTTTTATTTGTTTAAATACCTCTGTCCCTTTGCTGAAGCAGCTGGGCTGTAGCTGTTGGGGTGCTATGTGAGAGAAAAGGGCATGGTGCGACCAGCTCAGAAAGCTTCAGCTATCTGACCTGCCTTTCCACCAGCCCAGATCCCTCCCTGGGCCAGGGGAACAGAGCAGCAGCAGAAGGGAGATGTGCACTAATGGTAGCTGTGGCTGAACCTCCCCGCAGGAGAAACTGGAGAGGAAGGTCTCTGAAGGGGTTGCATTTCCCTCTCCTGTCCTTCACTAACGTGGTCTCCTGGGGCCACAGGGGGAGGCTGGGATGGTGGACACCTGACAAACACCCTCAAGCTATAGTCAGTGGCTTTCTCCTCTAAAGAGGGCTGAAGAGACCCACACATAACCCTGGCAGCAAGAGGACAGGGCTTGTTCTGGCCAGCATGAGAGACCAGTGGCCATAAAGCTGTTTTTAACATGATTTATCCAGTGCTGCTTCAGTGGGGATTTTTTGGCTTTCTGAGAAAATCCAGTTTGCTTTCTTAAGAAAATGAAATGCTGGCAGTTGCTCTGCCTCTGCTACCTCCCCACATTTATGACCCTGTCAACTGAGCTGAATAGAGACACAGAGAGCTCACCTTTCGTGTTTCTGCGCTAGAAGTAGTAAAAACATTTTTGTTTTTATTTACAGCTGAAGGAAGGTGGAATTTGCCGAGCAGACTCTGAGCAAAGCTTGCACCCTGAGGTGGGAGCTGCTCCTGCATCCCCTTCAGTGCTACAGGAAGCATCAGTGGTGGGAGTAATGAGGAGAGCATCACCCCCGGCTGCAGGGTGGCCCCTGGCCTTCACAGGTGAGGCACCTGCACTTTGCACAGGCTGGGTGTTAGGGGTAAAGCGTGAGCCCCTGCCCCATGTTATCTCTTAGCAAGAACCTGGTTTTGTAGCTGTGTATGCGAAGAACTCCACTTGCTCTTTCCTGGTGGCAGCAGCCCTGGGTTCCTTATGCTTCAATGTCTAAAGACTTTTGTCACCGATCCCTTCGGTTTCCCTGTCAGAGCCAAGTGGGCTGCCCTTGTGCACACTGAGCACTGCCACAATAGGCTGGCTTATGGGGAGCAGGATTTTCTGCCTTCTGCATATTTCTAGATGTATACTTTTCCCCCCAGGTCACTTGTGTCACTCCTTTTCTGGCCCAGGCCTAGAGCCTGCTTAGTCCTTTGCAGCCTATTAGGAGCTCCTCCTGAATAATGCTCTCCCTGTAGTACGCTAAATGCATTCAGCCTTCAAACCCTTTTGCCCTCTGAGATTTGGTGTCGGGGGTGTTTTATGGGAGGGCAACAAGGCTGAATTTCAATTATGTTTGCAAGAGGCATTTGAGGGCAGTTGAGGAGAGCCGCGCTGCACCTTGATGGCATCTTAGCGGCGTTGCTCTCCCAGAAGCAGCAGTAAAGCTGTAGGCTGGCAGGGACAGTCCAGCCACTCGGGTTGCTCCAAACCCTGGCTGCATTATCTGTCAGGGAGATAATTCCCTGACCTCGTGGTCAGGGGATGAGCACTTTGCTTAGTGATTAAGCCACTGTGCTAGATAACACTCCCTGTTTAATCCCTTCGGTAGCTGCTCCTGGGGAGGGGGCTGCAAAAACACAGCGCCCTGCTGCGGGGGGCCTCAGGAGCTGTGGTAACAGTGTGGGAGCCGTGTCTGTACGTGCCTGTCCCCCTGTGTTAATTTGGTGGCAGATTGGAAAACAACCAGCATATCTAGGGCACTACTTTATCGAGTGATGGAGCCATCTGGTGCAAAAAAACAGAGTTGTCTGAGGGCTTAGGCTTGTCAGAAATCAGGGAGTCCCTCTGTGTATTGATCCTGTCTGCTATCTGCCGTATATAGAAAGAAGGTTTATAATTATTTTTCCTCTGCTCTGTCCTGAATTACTCACTAGTTCTGCTGACTTGGCCCAGAGAGGGGTGAACAAAGATGTTTCTCCTGAACCTATGCCCAGGACCACCCTGCCTTTCGTACCGCTGGCACCCAGGCAGTGTCTTGGCTTGTCTGGGCCATAGAAAGCATCAGTGCGTGGATTCATGACCAGGTCTCAGGGCTGTACAAGTCATTGAGGGTTGAGGCCCAAATCCTCAGTAGTGATCCTTAGGGTCCTGCCCGCAAGTGAAAGCGGAGGGAGAGTTTTGACCAGGCCTGACCCAAGAGGTTTCAGCCTCCCATCCAGCCACCTGTCCCCCTCTTCCTGCTGAGTGTCCCTCTCTTCCCATGCTGGCAGTGCATATTTGAGGGTTATGAAACCCCCCTAGCCTGCCTCTTCCCTTTCAGAAGGACCCTGCCCTCCTTGAACCAGCGCCAGCCTCGGGTTTCCTTTGGCCATGGTGTCGCCTCAGCTCGGGAACTGAAAGGTGCTAGGTGTCACCGTGTTGGGCAGCTGACCCTACCAGGAGGAACCCAGCCCCACGGCCTGGTGACTGGATCATAATGTCTGTACACAAAGCTCTGCTTGGCCCTGGTCTTGGTCAGGGGCTCAGACACCTCTGCCTTCCTGACCAGAGCTGGGCTGGGGGCATGCTGGGGGTCTCTGCCAAATCCTGGCAGCCTGATGTTAAACTTGGGCCTTAAGCTTAGCCCAGCAGCTCTGTGGAGATTGCTTTTCTTTTCCCTCCTTATGCCCACCATTCATTCAGGGTATATTTTATTTTATTTTATTTTATTTTATTTTATTTTATTTTATTTTATTTTATTTTATTATTTTATTTTATTTATTTTTTCTTTTTTCTTTTTGTACTGTTGTGAGAGCCATCATCTGCAGAGATCTACATTACAGCTTTCCTGCATTCCTCCCCTCACTCAGCTTTCCAGGTACTCACAGGTGTTGCAAAACACCTCTCTCTTACTTGTGGTCCTAATTTCCCTCCACCATCCTTCCTTCCCCAAGGGCACCCAAATCATCGTGCAAGAGGATCTGTTTGCCTATGCACGTTTCTGTTGCATGAGGCCTATAAGCTGTGTACCTATGATTTGGAGGTTATTTAAATCCCCCACTTTGCCAGTTATCTCTTATCTCTCATGTTCAGCAGTTCTTTCCTTTCCTCTTGGGAGGTGCTTTGTTCCTTTGCATTTGTGCCAACAACCTCCCCATGGAAAAGACTTATGCTAACATTATACTCTATAGATCTGATATACTGACTCCCTGGCCAGCCTTGCCTGCTTGCAGGATGCCTTCCTGTACCCAAACGTTGCAGTGTGTTGTCACAGGGAGGATTCAGCCAGCACTGCAAGGTCAGTGAGTACTGTACAGCCTGCGAGTTTATAAAGCGTGGGCATTTGGACGGATGCAAAGGGCCCCTGCAGATTGCAGGAGACTGCAGAAATCCCCTGGTAGCTGCATTACAGATTATTTTTTTATGCACTTGGGGAAACATAGACTGTGACTGAATCATGTGGCATCTGCATTATAGTACAGTGTCTCTGGAGAGAGGGCTCTGCAGGTTCCTTTCCACAGGAAATCTGTTGAGTAGCACAGCACATGCTGAGCAGAGACGTGTAGAGAGGCCAGTAGCTGTAGGTATGAACCTCACTGCCTTCAGGAACCTCCTCCTGCCACACTTTTTTCTTTATGGAGCCATAAAGAGAATGCATTGGGATACTTCACTGAGCAAGGAGTGGTGAGCAGGATCTTTGTAATGTTGTAGGAATCACAGAAAACTTCTGCCTTTCTTCTCTGGGCAGTCCTTTCTCCCTAGAAAATATTGGGACTTCCACATCTAAGAGACATGAGTTGAAGTGACAGCTACCATACAAAGTGATGTGGAGTGTATACAGAACAAATGTAGGATGCCAGGTGCTCTAACTCGCATTGCGTAAAGCACTGAAGGATCCCTCAGTGCACCAACCTGCCTTGTGTTTTCTGAAAGCGGGCAGGTTGGCTCTGACTTTCTGAAGCAATCCTCCCTGGCTCTACTGCATCCTGCACAGCAGAAGGTGAGACATCACAGAGCACTAGCAGAAAAAGTGATGCCGTAACTCGGAGTTGTTAAGAGACTTCTAAAATTCCTGTCATGACAGGCCCTGCAGGCCAGTATAAGCCAACCATGCGTGTTTCAGCAGAGCTCAGGATGGGTTTCAGTGCCCATTAGGAGAAGGTGGAGAACACTGGACCGGTTAGCCCATGCTGGGCTCTGCAGTGCTGTGGTTAAGCTAGTGGAGCCTGGGCTGCTCCGTTTGAAACATGGTTTCTGGTGCTGCTAGGGTTCTCCCCACCCATGTTACGCTGACTGGGAAAACAATGCAAGGGAAGAAAATTAGCAGCAGTGCTGCTTTTTAAAAATCCCTTTGCATCCCTTTGCCATTCCACAACATCCTTGTTCTTCTGCAGGTTCTCAGTCTATGCCAGCCAAAGGTCCAAAGCCCGGATTCAGACAGCATCTGTAATTGGCGAGGGCTGCAGAAACCCACTGGTGAGAGCAAAGTGTTGCTCCTCTGCTGGGCTGGCTGTGCTTCGTGTCAGAGCTGGGCTGAGTCCTGCCAGGATAGTCATGTAGTGACCCCTCCGCAGTGAAAATGCTGCCCTTCTGTTCAAGGAGCTCATCTTGTGCTTCTTTAATCTCACCTTTTCCTTGAAGTCTAAGGAAACAGCCGGTACTGGGAGTGAGCAGGAGACAGGTACACCGGGAGCAAAGCTGTGAACAGAGCAGACCCCCTCCTGGGGTCAAACACAGTGTGTGCTGCCTGGCACTTAACAAAGCTCTCATAATGCTCAGGGTTTTCCAGGTCGGAAAGGAAAATGTCTTTCCGCTTTACCTGCACATTTGTGTTTTAAGCTCCCTTCCTCGTTTATCTTCCCATCTTTCATAAATCATTAGATAACCGTTAAAAATAGCACAGCTTACTTGGGAGGTGATTAAAAATGAGAAGACTTTATCCCATCACCCTCCTAAAACCCCAAACATTCCCAACAGCATCTGACAGAGAGCCAAACCTCTTATTTATTCCCCACTGTTTAGCTTGCTGTCTACAAGGTGCCTCTGTGCCAGCTGCCCTGAGCTGCTCGAGCAAACGCTGCTTTCTGCAAACACCCAGGAATGCTGCACGCAGATGGGTATCGATGGGCTCTCCTCTGTGCCTAAAAATACCAGCGGCTGTGTGACCCTACTGTCCCATTGCCTGGGTACGATTCAGGCAGGAGGAAATTTCCAGCGGGCTCTTGGAGGCATAGCTTATCCTAACACGCTGTGATTGACATAAATAATAGAAAGGATAATGTATCTAGGCTGCATTTGTTCCTGGAGTAGCTCTAGCAAAGTAACTAGTGAGGTGAAGTTGTGACTTTGTTGGGCTGGAGGAAATAGTGTTAATGCGTGTTGTCATATCTACAGAGGTGATTCTAGTCAGCCGGGATGGTTCAAGGATTCTCAGTCACACCATTCATGTTCAGGCCCCTTGTTTGAAAGCATAAAGAGATATTTTACAGGCCCTTCAAGTGCTTCAAGGTTTGAGGACAGCAGCTAGAAGTGGAAGCTGGCATCTTAAGACCTCCATCCTCCGTGCAGCTCCAGCTGGAGAGCAGCAAACGGAGGAGCTGCTGCAGCAGAGGCTCAGGGACAGCCTCTCCTTGCAGCAGGGAGGTTAATTAGGGCGCTGCTGGGGGAGCAGGGAGGATGTGAGAGCTTCAGCTGAGTGCCAGCATGGCCCGGGGCCAGGCACATTCGTTCTTTCTGCTTCAGTTTTCCTGTACTCAGACCGGGCAATAACTCGTTTACCTCACAGTCAGGTCCCGGGGTTGGACGCAGGGAGCTGCGTAAAGCATGTAAGTACAAAATTGCACTGGCAGTTTGATTTTGTAATACAGGATATTTCTTACTGCCAGTGCGATTTTGTAATGTGGGAGATTTCTTGCTGAGTGGCAGGGGTGTAGGTGATGAATGCAAAGTTGCAAGAGGAGGATTTGGGTCCTTTTACTGTTTCTTTTACTGAATCTTACTGTAACAAGGTTGTTTCACAGCAAAAGCCATGCCAAAATGAATGAGCTAAGGACAAAGGAACCAGACCTAGAACTGTTTTTTTTTTAATGTCCTAGCATTAACAGGCGTACGGGATATGGAGCATATCCCAGTATGAAGGCTCTGAATGCTAGCTTCCCACTGAATGTTGGCTGCTGTACATAAATGGATAATGTGTTTCCAGGTATCTTGTATTGTGATTTAGCTTTTTTTTTTTTTTTTCTCTTCACAGTATTTTCCCATCAGAGCACCATCCAGTAACATCTCACCACAAAGAGGGGCAGAGCTGCCTCCTGCCTAGAAGCAGAAGCATTCTGATTTTCTCACCGTGTATCAGCAATGGCTATTTACAGCGTGTGCTACTTGCTTGCAGAGGGCTTGTGGGGCAGCGCTCCCATGGTAAGTTGTACCAGGGCTCCATCAGCTCACCTTAAAACAAGCCTGGACTGTGCTGCAAAGCAAACATCATGCGGCTCATTTCCAGAGGGACTGGGACTTCCCGTTCTTTGCCCGTGACAGTTTTCTTTCTCAACTATGACAGCTAAGACCAAACCTAACAAACTTAATTCCCTGGGACCTTGACCCAGCAAGGCATTAACAAGCT
Source organism: Anas acuta (assembly GCF_963932015.1). Taxonomy (NCBI): domain Eukaryota; kingdom Metazoa; phylum Chordata; class Aves; order Anseriformes; family Anatidae; genus Anas; species Anas acuta. The sequence continues at coordinate 36,836,978 of NC_088983.1, read as the reverse complement.
TACACTTGCATGCTTTGAATGAAGGCTGTGTGATTTGATAGCAGGCGTATCCCCCCCAGAGATCCTCTGCTCTCCTGGAGAACTGCATGGTCCCAGGCCTGCAAAGCAGAACTGTGTGTAGAGAAACACAACCTGCATCCAACTATTTTTGTGGCTCATCCCTATACCTCCCTGCATCTGCTTTAAGAAAAAAAAAAAAAAAAAAAGACTTGAAAAATATCATTCTAACCATTATGTATTAACCACCAAAGGAAGAAGACCCAGAGATGAAAGCAAATCCTTTCTTATGGCGTAATGGCTGGTGGTGATGAGAAGCCGTTCTCAGGTAGGATGTGGTCAGCCTGGCTCTCTCTGAGGTCAGTAAAGAAGCAGGAAGTGTCACTTCTCTGAAGCAGGCACCTCTGATGATGGCTACTAGTGGTGGCTCTGGGGCCTTTCTTAGAAGAACCTCTGGAAAGCTAGTAGTTGATGGACATTGTGTTGCAAATTCTGTGTTCCCCACATCTCCCTGTCCAGGCTTGGCTTAGTAAAGACACACACACTGAAAAAGTCTCCTCTCAGACCTGTGCATATCGCATATTCAGCATCAGTTTGGTGAACAAAATTTTCCCAGTATCAAGAGAAATCTTAGCACAGAATAAGTTTAGAGCTTCCTAAGCACCATAAGAGAACCACAGTAGGTAGCCAAGGTGAGAAATCTCATCCTCACATCTCTCTTATTCATGCTGTGAAAATGTTTATGATAAACTTGGTTAAAATACTTAGTGAAATATTAACTAGTGGGGATGCAGCTGCTCCTCCTAATAGCTTTTGAATGTGTGTGCCAAATTCAGCATTGACAGAGAGATCATGGTTTAGTGATGAATGTTGTGTGAAGAGGCAGCGTGCAGAAGAGACAGACTTTTGGGGCTCTCATGGGCACTGAAGGGCTCCAGCTTTACTCCAGGTGCTGTTAAAAACTAGATAATTCACATAAATTACATAGTCAACAAAGACTCAAAGTGTGTGAAAGCTTCATTTGGAGTTCATGCTACAGGAACTGCCCTTCAGTCAGTGGCTCTCCTCATGTGTGAGTTCTCTGATGTCCAATACAAGCAGCTTCAGTTTCACTGAAGCCAGTCACTGGGCACCAGACCAAGAAAACCAGGCTGCACAGTTCTGGGACCTCTGAAATTACTTGCCTTATTCTGTGAGTGGCAGTCTCTTCTTTCCCATGATTATGTGCCTGATCATCTTGTCGCATTGTGCAAAAGGTAAAACTCCCATCATTATATAATGAAAATGAATCTCAGGACTTGATCCTGTAATTCTTTTTTGATCATTTAAATGATAATGAAGTCTTTCTCCCTAATGTTTCAATACCTCAACTTCAGAAACCCCTCAAAGTGATTTCTAGCAGGTCACATCCTAGCAGGAGGAGTTCTAGTCTAGGCTAGTGCTAATGGGTACAGTGCTTTTCAAGTGGAGTTAAAGGGGTGGGTGTGTGCATTAGTGTTTGGCTTCAGATTTAAAAGTTTAGTAGCATTCGGACCTAGATTTTGGCTTGTCCCACTAGATCCATGGAATCTAACATGAAATCTGGAGCGAGGCTTTACAAGTGCTCAGGAAGTGACACTTGGGAATTTGATGCTAGCTACATCTAAGATGTGCCACTGGTCACAGAAATGTGCCAGTAAATGGCCTTTGTTGCTTTTTAGTGCAGGTATTTCAAGGTCTAGCGGTCACTTTGCAGCAGGCATGCACATGGTCTAGAAGCAAATTCTTTATTATAACCTCATGATTATAATAGACCAGTAGCCTAAAATGTGTCTTTTAATCCCAGGAGAAGCCCAACCTAAGTTATCTTTCTGCAGAACCTGACCAAATGTCATCAGCTGCTCCTGTGCTCTGTGTAAGCTGTGATCTATTTCGGAGCAGTCAGATAGCATGTTTCTTGCTTTCATTTTTAGTTCTCTCTGGCTTGCAGCTCAATATCAAGCCTCATTTAAAAATGCCATTCTTTTTGTATGCATACCAGGGCTTAATTTCAATTTCCACAGAAACCCGGCAGTTAAACTCTTTCTCAAATAAACAAAGCATAAGCAGACCCAAGAAATACCTCTCATGCCTCCACCCAACTAGCTGACTTCATTTTCCATGTCACAAGTTTAAGTAACTATAAACTCTGTTCACTTTCACAGGTTTTGGACTGGAACTGCTACAGAAATAAAGAAGTCCATACACAGATTAAGGTCTTTTGAAAAAAAATATTTTTTTTCCGTAGATTGCACATTCAAAACTTGAGCTGCACACTGCACAGTATAGAAACAGCAGTTAGCCAATCCAATTACCACCATGTAGATGGGTTTTGATTAGTTCGGCTGTAGCCCCAAGGTGTCAAACTCATTTGGAAGCATAGACCCGAGGTGTAATTACAGTCAGTGGCCAAGGCGTCTCTCCTGGGCTGTAAAAACGTTCTCAGTCTGCCCTGGAAATACCACGTCAGAGGGCAGAATGCAGCGGACTTTCAGGGAAAAAATACTGTTTTACTGTTCCAGTTAGTGGCCGTGGCTGCTCATTTGCTCATCAAATTATGCATTAGATTTACGTCATGCCTTCTTTACAGTTCCCAGCTCTTCCCCTTAGCTCTCTGCTGAACGGATCAAGCAGTGAACTTCAAGCACAATGCAATGAAGCAGGGAGCACAGGCCTTTGCATCAGCGCTGGCAGGCTTTCTCTGCAGCCCTGAAGGCTACAAGCGAAATGATATCTTGGCTACACAGAAGTTAGTGCAAGTTTTATCCCAACTCCAATGCTGCCAGGGAGAGGGAGAGATTTTATGCAAGATGTAGTTGGGCCACTGGGCATCTCTTTTCCAGGTCTTTGATGCTACGAGGGCATAGGTGGAGCACTGCAGTACAAACAACACATGCACACAACTGTATTTTCATGAAGGACCCTGTCTGGTGTTACCGTAGGACAGCAGGATTGCTTCCACTGTTCAAACTGACTGCAGTTTTGAGGACGAGGGTGCAGTGACAGGCTCCTAGCTGGAAAGAGTAACGCTGCTGTCCTTCCCAGAGTTGTGCATGTTTGTAAGTTTTGTTGTTAATTGGTGCTTTTTGCCAACAGGCATACTTTAATAACAGCTCAAACAAACAAACAAATAAATAAAACAGTATCTTGTGCTTTGTTAGCATCTTTCGTCCAGAGTCTTAGAAGCGTTTTGCCAAGCCAAGTGTTACTATTTCCTGCGAGTCACAGCAGTCCCCAGAGCCTGACTCTGCTTCCTTTTATATCAATAGGAGCAGGGCCAGCCCTCAAGGACTTGCCTGGTGTAACACAGTGAGCCGACGACAGACTGAGCAAACATAACTCAGGTGCCCTAATTCCTACTTTTCATGCTGCCTGCCCTCAACAGCACCAGTTGCTCTGTGATTCAGAGAGCAAGTTCCATCAAAATGAAAGAGATCCCTACTTGCTTCATTCCCATTGCTGCTTTTATGATGTCTCCATCCTTGCAGGGCACCAGGGTGTGCTTGGTTTACTGCTGTTGTTGCTGGTCATTTAACACCTTCTTAAAGCCTTCTGAGAGGTAAGTGATCTATGCATGCAGAATTGCATGCCTGTGTCATATGTCAACCTTCTTCAGGTTTTCTCATCCCCTGCGTTGTATGTCAGAGACACCTGCAAGTAAACGAGAACCTGGCTCTTCGTGCTGCTTCTCCCCCTTGCCCTGGGTTTGACACCGTCACTACAACAACCCAGCACGGCGTCACGGATGGTGGAGCACGGCGCTGGCGGTGCCCAGGGCCAGAAATAAAGCAGCAGAAAGTGCCTGGTTTGGATGTGTGCTTGTAACTGCAACCCAGCAGAGTAAATGAGGAAAACTGGAACAGAACACTGACTTGAACGCTGTCCGTGGGGCATAGGTAGGCTTTTCACATTTCCAATACATTAATGTCAGAAGGACTCCTTTCCCTATAAATGGGATTGAGTTACAGTTGTAAAAATACCATGATCCTCGTCTAAGAGGATCCGTAATGTACACTATTTTGTGCATTGACTCCTTCTTGTGCCCTAAAATAAGCATATAACTGTTAGCACCAGTGGACAGATAAAAGCTGCCCTGCCCAGTAGACAATGATAAGAGCTGGGGGAACATTTTAAGCCATTCATGCAACCCTTAGGCTGGAAGAGACCTCTGGAGCACACCTTGTCCAGCCTCCTGCTCAAAGCAGACCGAACTGGATAAGGTTGTTCAGGATCTTGTTGAGTTTGAAGAATTCCAATCATGGAGATTCCTCAGCCCATCTATGCAATCTGTCCACAGATTTCCATTTTACAATGATCTGCAAGGCTTCCACAATTTGTTAATTTTTACATCTTAATGAACAAATGGATTGTGCCTGTCAGATTGTTGATTGCCTACAAACTTCCTCCTCGAAAGAGGAACTTCTACAGACCTTTAAAAGAGATGCTTGGAAATGAGGGGTGAGGATACTGGGGAGGGGCCACAGTTGCACACAGCAGAAGTGCAACTGTGGTGTTTGTAAACACCTTTAACAGTTTCTGCCCAGCTCTGATCACAATGTCTACTCACAAGGTGTTACGAAGTCTTGACCCATGCTTTCTTCCCCCCATGTCTGATATCAGCAGCAGGTGAGGCATGTCCAGGGACACATGGACTTCTCCAATACAGCCGTCCGTGCCTTCATGGCTGTGCAGTGGCTTTGAAAATGCAATCCCGTACCTTGAATCAGCTGAATGTCACTTGAACCAGAATCAGCTGGGCTGGTTTTGGTTCTTTGTCAGTAGGCTCTAATGGTAGCCCGTAGTCTCTATTGTCTGTTTTTGCAACTAAAAATAGTGCAGCTGTTGTCAGCTCCAGTTAAGACAATCAGTAACTCACAGGTTTCACACAAACTTCTTCTGCAGCCCTCTGGGAAAACGTGTGCTTGTGGGGTGGAGGATGCAAAAGCTCTTTTCCCCCTCTGTACAGATGATGGAGGCTGGTCCTTAAAACATGCCCAGAACAAAAACATGTTTAAAAAAGTATGTGAAATAGCTGCCACGTTTTTGTGCGGTACCCTGCTCCTCCTAAATAACAAATTATTATTTTTTTTTTTTGAAGTGTTAATGCAGAGGAGCTTTCTGATGCATTATGATGGACAATTGGTAACATATCCCTACTCATCCACGAGAAGATCTTTCACTTCTTATCCAGGCTGGCATGCAGTTCTGCTTCAAAGGCCATCTTGTCAAAGGTGCGCATGTTAGTCTCCTCCCGTACCTTTTCCCGGACGTGGAAGGATGCCCGAGCTACAGACCTGGCGTTTTCTAAGACTGTCTTCCTCTCCTTGAAGATCTGCTCGCTCCTCTCCAGTTTCCTCTCTATAGAAAGGAGGATCTCCCGGCGCCGTAAGTCCTCGTACTGTTCCACCTTTTGCTTGTTCATCTTCTGCACCTTCTCCTTCTCCAGACGGCTCAAGACCACCTTGCGGGCTTTTTCCTGGACCACCTCTTCAGCCACCTGGGCAGCATGCTGGAGCTTCCTCTCTGTCTCTTTCGCTAGGGCCTGCAAGTGCTCCTTCTGCTCTCTTTCCTTCTTCTCTGCTGCCAGCTTGGCTCTCTGGATTTGCATGTCCTCCCGCCTGGCCTTCTCCCTCAGCTCCTGGTTCCTCTTCTCCATTAGCTGCTCGTAGTTCTCCTGAGCCTTGGTCAAACTCATCTCCAGGGAGGCCTTCAGCATTTCCTTCTCTTCTGCCTCTTGCTTGGCCAGTTCCTTGAGCAAGGCCTCGTGCTTCAGTTTCTCGGCCTGGCTGAGCTGCTTCCTTTCCTTCTGCAGCTGCGCTTCCTTCCTCAGCCTCTTCTGTGCGGCTGTGGACAGCTTCTCTTGCAGAAGCTGCTCCTCCCGCTCCCGGTGCTCTTTCTTGCCCTCCTCCTTCGCCTTCAGATTGTGCTCTTGGTGGAGCTTCTTCTGCTTGTCCTCCTGGATGGCCTTCTCCAGCTTCTCCCTCCGCAGCCGCTCCTGCTTCTCCGCTTGCTCCCGCCACCTCTCCTCGCACACCTGCCGCTGCTTCTGCTTCAGCAGGGCGGCCTCCTGCTGCTCCTGGCTCAGCTTCCCCCGCCGCTTCTCCACCTGGCTCTCCCACATCCTCTGGCCCTGCAGGAGGGCCTTCTGCTTCTCCTTCTCCTCCTGCTCCTTCCGCTGCTCTGCCAGGCGCCGCTGGCTGTCCCACTGCAGGTGGGCCGCCTGCCGCTGCTCCCGCAGGAGGCTGGCCTCCTGGTGCTTGGCGATCATCAGCGCCGCGATCTTCTTGTCCCTCTCGGGCACCTCCAAGAGACCCTTCCTCCTCTTCACCTCCTTCACGATCCTCTCCACCCTCTGGGCCGTCTGCGGCGAGTGGCTGAGGTCGCCCAGGCTGAAGCTGCGCCCCAGCAGCGAGCCATCGGCCACGCGGCCCCGTCCGCGCCCCTTGCCCCCGTGTCCCCTCAGGCTCTCCCCGCTGTAGGAGGACGAGGCCCCCGACTCCGAGGAGGTCTTGCCCCAGCTGCCCTCCCGGCGCTTCTGCAGCGAGTCCAGCGAGTGGCTCTTGGCCTTGGCGCCTCCTGACGCCCCAGCCTTCCCCTTGGGACTGGGTCCACTGGTGGTGGTGGTGGCGGTGGTGGAGGTGGCAGCCCGGGGGGCGAGACGAGCAGCGGGCGAGGGCGGCAGGCTGCCGAGGGGTGCGAGGATGCGCCGCTTCTCCTCACGGATGATCCTCTCCCGTTCCTCCCGGCACTGCTGCAGCTTGCGGCGGCGCTCCCGCTCGTAGGCCTCGTAGAGGCCGGCGGCCACCCGCATGGAGCGCCCGGGGGCCTCCCGCAGCAGCTCCCCCAGCACCCGCGGCAGCAGCTCCACCGGCCGCACGGCGCAGCGGGCGCAGGCCTCCAGCGAGCGCGGGCTGGTCAGCACGTACCGGCTGCCCTCCGCCGCCGCACAGTCGAAGTTGTACAGGTCCAGGTGCAGCAGTGGGGACTGCTCCCCAGGACGGGACGCCTCCCCAGGGGCTGCTGCTGCTGCTGCCCCACCGGGTGCCGGGCATGGCTGCGGAGGGGGCTCCGCTGGTGGCTCCACCATGGCTGCGCCTGCGAGGGAGAAAGCGGTGGCGGTGAGCCCGCGGTCCCCTTTGTCCCCCCGCCATGGCGCCAGGGATGGGGAAGGGCACGGGGATGGGGACGGTGAGCGGAGTGGGGATGCTGCGGTGTGCGGGGGTGTCTGGGAGCCGTGCAGGGGGGTGGCTGTAGCGCATGGGTGCTGGGGGTGCTGGGGGTCTCAGGTGCATGCAGTGATCGGGACCCCACACCCCACCCCACCCCAGCTGGGCTCCCGTGGGCTGCATGGTGAGGGGCTGGGCTGCGGGCAGGGCACTTTGTTCGGGGCAGGGGTCTTCGGGGCGTGGGGAGGCTGAGCTGCGGGCGGGGGTGCCGGGGGGTGCCCGGGCTGCTGCTGCTGCTGGGGGGGGGCTGCGGGGGGACCCCGCGGCGCAAGACGGAGCCCCCCGGGCTGGGCGCGGCACTCACCGGGCTTTGTCTCGGCGGCGGCGGGGATCAGGTGGCTGGTGATGGTGACGGTGATGATGATGATGGTGGTGGTGGTGGTGGTGGTGGCTCCTCCATGGCAGCCGCGGGGCGGCGGCGGGCCCGGTGGCCGCCCCGCACTGCCCGCCGCAGCCCCGCCGAGCCGCGCTCCCGCACGGGGGCGGGCACCGGGGGGACCCGCCCCGGGGGGACCCGCCCCGGGGGGACCCGCCCCGAAGCCCCCGCGCTGCGCTGGGGCCGGCCGGGGGTGTCCCTTGGCGGCCCCCTCCCACGCCCCGCAGGGCTCGTCCTTCGGGCGCCCTCCGGCTGTGCCCCCCCGCTTTGCTGCCGGTGTGAGCAAGGACAAGGGGGTGCCAGCAGGAGGGGGGCAGCGCGGGGCTACAGATGGCGAACGGGGCCCCCAGGGATGAAGGTGCCCGCCTTGGGGCACTTAGGGGATCTGTGTCAGGGCTGGGGTGGAGAGTGCAGAGCTCAGATTTCGGCGCACAGCGGTTTGAAGCCACGACCCCCCGCCCTGTAGTGCTAACGCAAGATGCTGCTCGCTGCAGGGACGCGCCAGGACCGAGGCGGAGGGCACCCGAGCGGTGCTGGAGGCAGCACAGCACCCACTTGGAGTAGGCTCCTCACAGTTATCTCAGACCTGCTCTTCCTACACAGGCATCCGGGGCTCAGCAGAGGTAGAAATACCGCTCAGCACAGAGGGCATCATCGCTGGTAGCGGAGCTGCAGAGCATCTGTGCCACACAGTGGAGCAACTGGTTTAGTCAGGCAGAGGACAGCAGCAGCAAATGCACTGTGTTACCACTTCGGTGTTTTTCTGCAATCTGTCATTTAACTGCTAAGACGCAGCTTAATCTGCTGTGTTTTAATAAGGAAGGATGAGGCATTCATCAAGGGGCTTCCAGGATGGCCCAAGGCAAGGATAGAGAGAGATAGAAAGAGCCAGGAAAGGGCTACGGAGTCCTTGTGAGGTAGCTGAGAGCTGCAGCCCAGTGGTGGTTTCATACTGTGTGGGTAAAGACTTTGAATTGAGCTCATCCCCTGTACCGATGGACGCACACAGTGATGATGCTTCTGCAGTGAGTGGGCAAACTCCGTCAATGAACCATATTGACTTATCTAATTTCATTCATTCATCATCATCATAGTCTGTAGGGGATGGTTATAAAGCTTGGTGATTAGTTATGTGAAAAATCCTCAGGCCAGGCAAGAGCTTTCTGCTGTCTGAAGAGCCCAGCCCACTGGCTGATGGTGCTACCATTAATAACAGCTGCAGCACGGTAGCTGTCGAGCTGTGGCTGTGTTCTTTTTTATGGAAAATATTAAGCTGGTAAGTGTGCATGCCAGGTAAGGTGAGGGTTTCTTGGGGCTTTTGGCAGGTTGCTGTTTCAGCCTGCAACGGGGCTGCAGTTGGGCCTTGATCTTTAGGGTTCCCCTAAGTGGTCTCCTAAATGCAAGAGGAAGGGAGGTTATCAGAAAGCTTGAGAACCAGGCAGAAATGGCTTTAGGAGATATTAACACATGCTGTCTAAACACAGAGTCATGTCCCCATCTCATCAGGATAAGGGAGATCGGGGATGGGGCAGGAGGAGACCTCTGGAGGAGCTGTAGAGGATCACTGCTAATGAGTCATTTTCCCTTATGTGCTTATAAACCCTAATTGTCTTTTCTTTGGAAATGAGAGAAATCTACGCATGCAGGCTGAGCAGTACTGTAAGGGTAGCCTCCTGCTTTAATAAACAATTTCCTCCCTTGCATCGCTGTTAATGATAGCTAGAGATGCAGGGCAGTGGAAAATCGTGACTACAGATAGTGGAGGTGGAAATATTTATATCATGCTGACAAATTCTTCTGTGTGCTCTTCATTGCACATGTATTAATTAATCTTTTCCAGTCCAGCTTTAAAATTGCCTATACTTGGGTTTTCCCCCAGTCTCCTCGGAAGAGCTATTTCACAACCTACGAGAGCTCCTTGGTAAACTGTTATTAGCTACTTTCTGCTTCCATTTTTCTTCTTTTTTTTAAATTTATTTATTTTTTTATCTTCTCTTGTAAGTAATTTGCCTTTTTTTTTTTTTGGCTAAACACCTCTCTACTGCTTGGGTTTGTGCCTTACAAATGTTTGTAAACCGTTTCCATATCCCTCCAGAGCCAAGGAAAACATATCCTCGCTGTGAACTGATTCCCCGCGGTTGTGCAACCAACTATCGCCTTTCTTCTGAGCTCCTGCCAGCGCGTCAGGCCCTCCTGGCCACTGCTGCCAGTGGGCTCCTGCAGAGCATCTGTGTATGCAGCCCTGGTGCTGGTGCCTTTCTCCTTCTCACATCTCCCCTTCTCTAATTTGCTAGCTCTCCTAAGGCTCTCTCAGCACATTTGGACCGTTCCCCCCTCTGCCATAGGGATATTAGCTGGTGATATTTTTCCTCCTTGCTAACTAGCTTTTGTTTTCCACATGGACTCCTGTCTCAATCTGGTTTGCAATTTCTGCTTTCTCTTTCTCATGTTGTTTAAACCGTTGCTGGGAGGGCCCTGACCTAGCTATTGTGCAGCCACTCCAGCTCTCACCATGCTCTCTCCCATTCAGACTGCTCATGGTTTTGCACCAGATCAGTCCTGCTCCTTCCTGAGCCCTGGTGATGGGAGAAGGTGACAGCCTTGGGGAGCAGAGTGCGAGAAGCATGGGGGCAGCTCCTGCACCACTCCCAGACACAGCAGAGTGTCTGCAGCACAGCCTTCCTCTGTCAGCTGCAAGCTTTTTGTACCAGTTCAAGACTTTCATGAGGCACTGAGTCTAAGGTCTTACCAATCCCCATCCCGATGACACACTTGGTGCCTTCCCTCTGAACAGTCCCTTGCCACTTGCCATCACCCTTTCCTTTCAGTCCTACAGCCTGCCCAGCTGAGTCATTTTGCAGCCCTCCTCTAAGCTAACGCTGAACATAAAGTCCTGTGAGACTTGTTTGGTAGCCAGGGACTGAAAGTCAGCGTGCCACAGTGTTTGTGTGACAACCTGACAACAGCCAAAGTCCTCCTCCAGGAGATTTCAGTCCCATCTCCTTTTATTTTCCCCTGTGCTTGGCTTCTGGTTTTGTCACTCCCTGCTTCTGCTTTGCTTGTGGACGTGGCACAGCCTGGCTTTCCTCTCCTCTGCAGGCGGCAGGATGGGTGTTTGCTTTCCTCCTGTTCCACAAACTGCCCGCCCACACGATGCAGGCAAAGCCTCCCTCCTGCCCAGGGTGGCAGGCACTTTTCTGCAGCCCCCCGCCAGGCTGTTGCAAACCAACTGTCCCAAGCCAAGGAATCATCCCTACTGCTCATAGCCCAGAGGCTCTGCTTCTTGCTGTCATCTGCAGCTGGCTCTCAGCCACTTTATGTGTCCCTAGGGAAATGGAGCCTCTGGCTGGACAGATGCACAGAACAGGGGCACAGAAAAGAGATGGGGCATGAGGGGGTAGCTGGAGACAGCGACATATGGTGGGACACAGTGCAGAGCCACCGCCAGCAGCAAAATGTTTGGCAGCCACTGGGGACAGACTTGTATTACAAATACAATGTCTTTCCCTGTAATGTAAAGCCGGAGTCTAAGGCTAGCACATAAGCTGTGCTGATGGTGAGTTGTTAATAGCATTTATCTTGTTGCATAATGCTACAATGTGCTGTTTGGCATCTCATCTCTGCTCAAAAAAGCGTCTTACTGAGCATCTAATTGGTGCTTCTTGGGGACGCGCCGATCAGCTGCCTACCTGGCTTTGTGCAGGTTTGGCACACCTGCAGTACTCTTTGTATTTGGGTACAACCTATGCAGCTACCTGGGCTGCGTGAAAAAATACGGTAGGCTGGCAGACAGAATTCTGAAAATGAAGCAAAAAACTTTGTCACTGCATATTTCCATGGAAACAAGTATAGATGTGGGAGTAGGTTTTATTTGCTTTTGGGGATATTCCACTGCCAGTGGCTATTTTTGGGGAAATTAGAATACTGGCATGTTTTGGACCACACCAAATTGGTGATGATGATGCTGACCCTTGTGCGTCCAGTTCTCCTGGTCAGGCTGAGCTTGCTGTGGAGAGTTCACAGTCATGAGGGTGTTGTGGTGTGCTTGCACATAGTGAATCATGGAGGCTAGATTTTCCCCAAGGTCACAGAGCAGACTGAAGATGCGGCAAACAAATAGATGAATCACTCAGAAATGAGCGTGAGGATGTCTAAAGGACTGTGTTATGTGAGAGGTCAGAGTGTAGCACTGGAGTCCATATAGAAATTCTGTGGTTTGCTTTTTTCATTAGGGAAAAAGCAAATTTTCTGTTGGGCTTTATTAATTTTAATGTTCATCAAAATCCAGTCTGGACAGACCTCGTTGTACCATGTGCAGAAATATCCACACTGTAGGCAGGGCTGTAGTGTGGCACTTAGTTTTGGGCAGGGAATGCCTTTGTGGAAGTGATGTTCAGCACCTAGAGCAAGGGGTTTCTGATCCCTGATTGGGGTCCTACCACTATTGTAACCCCATTACCAATAAGGTTAGGAGCAAGCACTGACACCAAACTGTCTCTAAGAAGCATGAGCTATTGAGTATAAAATCAACACGAATAATGCATGTAACTCCAATGTAACTCCAGTTACATTTTCAAGCTGAAGCTGAAATGCAATTACATTCCATTCATTTAATTGAAAACTGTTGTTTTTGAGCAAATGATCGGTCTTCCATGCTGTTTCAGTTTCTAAGCTGTGCTATTTATTCTAGCACAGCCTGGAAATCACAACATGAAACTATTGAAGAACAGTGAAATATGACATTGCTGGTGACATTCTTCAGGGGGAGCAAAATGCTAAGTGTAATCAAAGAGAATAAACTGTTAGATTAAGACTGGAGATTTTAAATTGTTTTACTTTTAATTAATCTCAGGTGTTTATTAGCCCAATACTAAAAGATTCTTTCTCTTCTTCCTGTATGATTTCTACCTTGACCATGGCACGGATTTTATCGATTAGGTATATTTCCCTCATATCTCCAGGGCAACTGCAAAAATATTCCATCCCTCCTTATTTCCCTTACAGGAGCCACCACCAAAACATAATTTTCCATGGTATAGCATTTAATGTCCTGGTCTAAATATGAGCTAATCATGCATTCCTAGATTAGTGTTGCTTAATGGTGCATTGCCAAGGAGCTTGGAGGCAGCAGGAGGAGATTTGCCACTTGCTGCTGCTCTCATCTGGGAGTGAAGGGCAGCAGGGTCAGGAGTTGGGAGCTGGCCCCTTCCTTGCTTGGTTAGGTGTATAGCCACGCATATGGAGTGTACAGGAGGTTGCACTCAGCCTGCATGGATGTAAATTACAGCCTGAGGAGAAAGGCAAAGAAGTGTTAAACTTGTGATGCCTGCCTGCAGAAGTCAGGAGAAATTAAAGAAAAATATCACACTCACAGGGGCAGAGTGATCACACATGGGCAGTCACACCACACGCACAGAGATGCAGTTGCCCAGGGCAAAGCTGCCCCTGCTGATAAAACACTGGTTAATGAGAACCGGAGATACCAAGCCTGCCTTGACTACATGTACAGCATCGAGAGGTAAACTCCATCAGCAGTGCTTCTGGTTAATTACAGACTAATGTCCTGCCACCCAAGTCCCACGTCACCAAAACCTCCTGGGGAAAGGAAACCATTCCACCTGAAAAGTGAGAGACTGCAATGGCACAAGGTGCCAAATAGATTTTTCTTTTCTAATGGACTGGTACCTGGGAATAAAGCCAGCTGGAGGACCTCTGGAAGGAAATCTTCCTAACACTGACCATGCTTGCAGTCAGTTTTTATGCCAGATTTAGTCTCAGGAAATATGAAAATCAGTGGACAGTTGTTTTAATATACAGCTTTGCAGCTTAAAAAGTGCTGAGTTTTTATTGAAAGAAAATGAAGATCTACCACTTCCTTGAGGTATACAGAGTCACTGTATGTAGCCAGACGATGCAAGGTCATGTGGAAAGCACAGATCAGAATCCAAGAAGTTAACAAATGTCCCATAACAAAAATCTACTCTGCAATAGAAAAATATTTACAACTATCTTTCATTTTGGAGAAGAATATGTCAACAGTTGCTAATGTTTTAATTATAGTTTTTGATGAAAGGAGAACCTGTGGGTAAACTGGGTGCTTTTCATGGGAGAACCTGAACGCGTAGTTCTCATTGTAAAGAAGGAAGGGTTTAGGATGGTGGGTAGTAGACAGGGACAGATTCGGTCCTTTGCTTTGTTACTCTGCCTAAATATGAAGTTTGAGATGGTGGAGGTAGTTAAGATGATCAGAGAACCATTAGGCTAGCCTTAGGAAAGTGTCCTGTTAGTGTCCTAACAGATATCTTTGAAAAAAGACCTCTAAAAATGAAATCGGAGGCAGGATGTGGTAGATCTTTAAAAGTCCACAAGGGAACAGACAACTTGTCCATGCAGTGCCTTTAATGCACCCCGCGTTGTGCCGTGCTAACCCAGAGGCATGTCACAGCCACCCTCAGAAACGCAGGCTCTGAAGAAGCTGCTGCCCTGAAAGCCGGCGTGGTTTGGTTGTTGACTTCAATGCGAACAAGACGTACAGGAAACTCCCTTTTCCTTGCTCTGAACATTTAGCCCTTAAGTGAAGTGGAATTAATACCATTGTGCTGAGTGGCTTGAATCTAGCACAACTGGAGCAGAAGTCAATTTGCTGTATTTGAAAGAAAATTAATTAAGGCCTCGTTTGTTTCCCTCAGAGAGAAAAGCTCTGGGTAGTTTCCAGGAGAGGATTTTCTTGCAGGCTCCTTCGGTTCAGGCCTCTCCGTACATGACATGCGTTGCATGGCTCCAAGCCCCGCATCCCTAGGGGCTCTGGGGCTGCGAGCTGGGCCTTGCTGCAGCACCCTGCTGGCCGTGAGCTTCTCTTTCTGCATCCTTTCTGAACAGCTGGAGCGCCTGCCCTGAGTATGAAGAAACGAGCAGTGCCCTGCTAACATGAAGAGTGTCTGTAGGATCCACCATGGGGTCCAGGCCGCGTTTCCCCAGGCTGGGGCTGCCAGCGGGACTGTGACCGCTGGCCTGGGCATGAGTTCCTGCTTCAATCGCTGTGACCTGCCTGTGGTGTCGGCTGCCCATGGGCTTCACGTGCTCGGCTAGTGAAAGCAAAATGCTTTGGGAAAAGTGCCCTCCTGTGCTCTGTATGGTGCAGCTCAGAGCCCTGGGCACTCATCAGCCACCTGGATGCCCAGCACCATGCTGCCTCGGCTAGTATCAAACCATGGGTGTGAGGGGGCTGCTGGGGGACACAGACCTTCCCCAAGGCCAGGGGCAGGTGCTTCCTGTTGAATTCCTCTGGAGCATCGGCTGCTGGCTGAAAAAATGTCTTTACCATAGTCAGGGACTGGAACAGGTGTCCTGGTGAGGTGGTTAATGCCCTGGACAAGCCAGCAGACATGAAGTGTTTGGACAATGCCCTCAGTAATGTGCTTTAACTTCTGGGTAGCCCCGAGGTGGTCAGGGAGCTGGACTCGATGATCTTTGAAGGTCCCTTCCAATTTCTTCCTTAGTGAAATTGGCATTATCCCTCAGTGCAGCCATTGTTTGCCTTACGCACCCTATAGCGGTGCCTGTGGATTTCCAAGCACTCTGCACCTGGCTGTAATGTAATGTCATTTTCAAGGTCCCTTCCAACCTATCCTATCCTATCCTATCCTATCCTATCCTATCCTATCCTATCCTATCCTATCCTATCCTATCCTATCCTATCCTATCCTATCCTATCCTATCCTATCCTATCCTATCCTACTGTACTCTATTCTATTCTACTCTTTTCTTTTCCAATTTCTTTTGTATTCTATTTATTCTCTATTCTATTTCTTCTCTACTCTGTTCTGTTCTAGTCCATTCTATTCCATTTCATTCTGTTCTGTTCTAATTCTATTCCATTCCGTTGCATTCTGTTCAATTCTATTCTGTTTTTTTGTTTGTTTGTTTGTTTTGTTTTGTTTTTGTTTTTCCATTCCAATTAGTCCTATTCTATTCTATTCTATTCTATTCTATTCTATTCTATTCTATTCTATTCTATTCTATTCTATTCTATTCTATTCTATTCTATTCTATTCTATTCTATTCTATTCTATTCCTATTCCTATTCCTATTCCTACTCATCAATCCACTCCACTCCACTCCGACGCTGGAAATAGCACAGCGCCCTACACGGATCGCTGTGCCGATGCAGCGTAGCAACTCCTCCTGAAAAAAAAAAAAAAATAGTTTATAAAAAATAATAATAATAAAAACCCACAACCCCCAACCCCCGGCGGAGCGCGCGGCCCCTTTAAGCCCTTGTCCCCGCCCGCTGGGCGCGGGGCGGGCCGTGTGGCGCGGCGGCGCGCGGCGGCGGCGGGGCGGGACCTGGCGGCGGCGGCGGCGTCGTGGTCGCGGGTCGGCGGCTCCGGGACTCGCGGCCGCCCAGCGCCAGCCCCAGCCCCAGCCCCAGCCCCGCGCCCGGTGAGCGGGGCCGGGAGCAGGACCGGGAGCGGCAGCGGTGGCCGTGCTCCGTCCTTCGTCCCGCGGCGGGAGCTGCTGCCGGAGGGCAGGTGGGGGCGCCCGGCTGGGATTCACCGCGGAAAGGGGGGCGCGGGGAGGGCACGGGGGGAAAAGTTGTGAACGGGGGGCGCATGGGTCTCCTCCAGCACCCCTCCTCCTCCTCCTCCTCCTCCTCCTCCTCCTCCTCCTCGGCCGGGCTGCGCGGGGAGGGCAGTGCCTGCCCTTCAGCAGGCGCTCCGGTGCCTCTCCCCTTTTGTTCTCCCCCGCAGCCCCCCGAGGTGCTGTGCAGAGGGGGCTCCCCCCGGCCGGGACCTGCCCCGGCACAGCTCTGTTCCCACTGGCAGCGCTGCGGGGCACGCTCCTGCCTTGTTACAACCCGCGTGGTGCTCCCGGTCAGGGCTTGGCGAGCGGAGCTCCGGGAAGAAAATAAACTTCTTCCTCTCCTGGAGACTGCGCTGCCCTCCGCAAGCCGCTCGTTACATAAACGGGTGTTTTATGGAGCGGCAGGGAAGGCAGCGCTGCCTGGAAGCAGGCAGGTTTCTTTAAGGGGGAGCTGGAATGAAGGCAGTGTGCCTGGAAGACCCGTAATGTAATCTGGCTGCCTCGCTCTGGCCGGCTTTTAAAGCCGAAGGTGGCTGTCATCGCCGGGTGGTATTGCAGCTCCTGGCAGAGCAGGGTGGCACATGACAGCGAAGCCACAGCCTCATCCTGGAGCAGTCCCTGTAAAAACCCGGTCGTCCCCGGGCTGCTGCTTTCACAGCTTTTAGCATATGCAGATGTTTCAAAGCCTGGGAAAGTAATGACCTGCGAGCTGAAATTTCCCAGCTGCCTTACGGTAGGTAGTGGGGGGGATTTGGTTCTGCCACCTTCTCTCTGCTGTCATGCAAATCGGCCACCTGTGGTCTTTGGGGAGGGCCGGGTGTCCTTGAGCTGCTGAAACAGCTCCCAGGCAGCTCCCAGCAGCGTGTGAAGGTTGCTGGAGCTCGCGGGAGCTGCTGGGGGAACCGGCAAGCAGCGGGTGCCGAAGTCACTGGAGGTTTGTCCTGCCCGCAGCGTAGTGGTTTTGATGGGATTAGTTCTGTCTTCTGATCACGCCTGCTTCCAGCTGCTTTATTCCTGCCTGGAGAGCTGCTTCGGCTCGCAGCAAGAGCAATCTGTAGTGGTCATAACCTCAGCTCCTGCGCCGTGCAGCCCCTTAGCTGCTTGGGTTTCTGTCTGCGGCTGTTCCCCTTGCATCACTTCTCCTTTTTTATCACCGTATTTGCTCATACCACACCTACCAGCTGCCCCGCCACCCAGATGCGTCTCTTGTTCTGCTTTTGTGAGGAAACAGATAAAAGCTGCCAGCCCCTGTCAGCGCAGGCAGGTTTCACACAGCACCCGGAGTCTGTGTTGGGCCACCGCTGTTTTTTTTTATTTTTCCTCCTTTCTTCCTTTGTATTTGTTCTCGCTAATCTGCTATCTTCCCAGAGCAGCCTGTGAGGATCTGCGTGAAAGGTCAGTTTCTCGCAAGTCTCCTTCCTCCAGTGTTTTCCAGCCCTCTTCCTGCCAGCTCCCTGCCTGCTGCAGGGGCTCCCCGCGGCCGCTGAGCCCCGGTAGGCTGCAGCAGGCAGCTGATCCCAGCTCATCGGGCTTCTGCAGCCTCCTCTCCTGAAAGATTTGGGGGCAGGGGGCAGCGGGGGTGGATTTCTGCTTCAGGAGCATGTGAGTAGAGACACGCAGGCCTTTCTTAGAGCAGGAAAGGGGAAGACTTAATGCATGTGTAGCAAAGATGTTTGCTCGTAGTGCGGTATCAGTCGCGGGGGATTTCTCTTGCCAGAAATCCAGTAGTCTCTAATTATGTTTATCCAACCGTCGTGACAAGTGTCAGGTCTCTTGAAATGCCATCATACACATTTAATCTGTTTTGAAGCTGCTCTGGGTGCAAATGGAATTATTCCAGGTGCAGTGATTGAACCCCCAACGCAGGGGTAGTAGCTGGGGACTGGTAGATGGCTTCAAAGAAGTGCTTTCTGTTTCGGTCCTGTGTAATTCTCCAGGCTTTGCCTTTCTGTAGTCATGTAGCATTTTCCTGGACTCTGCTAGCAGTCTTCTTTGTTGAACAGAAAGGTGATCGTAAGCTTAACCAGTGGAGACACTTGGTATAAATTTCAGGAAGCGAGCTTTTGTATACAGCAAGAAATACTTGCACCAGCGTTTGTGTGCTGTTTGCTTTGGTACCAGCACTGGAAACTGGTGCTCTCTCGCAGGAAGCGTGGTGTTTGCACTCTGTGGTGCAGGCTGCAGGCAGGGTGTTTTCAGACAGAGCTGAGCGATGCTAATAAAGAGAATTTTTCTTGTGGTAATGCCCAAAGCATGCTTTGGCATGACCCATGCCTTTTTTTTTTTCCTCTGAAGGCTCCCAAAGACCAGTGACAGCCTGGCCTATTGTTTGCTTCCTAATATATTTGTTTCAAACTGATGGTATTTGTGATAATTCAAGGCAGTTTAATAAGGGGGATCATGCTGTAGAAGAGCTGCAGGATCAGAAGTTGGAGGTATAAAACTCCTACCTCTTGCCCTTGGCTTCCACTGCCCCCTTCCCCCAGCTTCTGGCTTTCTCTGCTGAAGCTCTGAACAATGGGCAGGCCCGGAAAGTGGAGCACGCACTGAGAACCTTCTCCACGGCAAAAAGGATCAATGTGTCTCGTGTCACTCTGGTGATTCCCCAAGGGAAACAGCGAGCCTGGCAGCCAGCCCACCCAGCCGTAAATTTGCTTCCCAGTTGCAAGCGGGCAGTAAGTGGAAGGGGACGTTCGTCCCCTCCGCAGCCATAACGTGCTAGGCAAGGTGAAACGCAGCCTTTGGAGATGGTAGGAGCAGGGAAAAGGGGAGCTGCCTTCTGGAAGCCTTCGGGGGAAACACTGCATCGTATTTATGCTGTGAACTAGAACGGCTTTCGGTCCGGCGATGTGAACTCATTGCTCTGTGAATGACTTTTTCCTCGTAGATGCTTGAACTTGCTAGTCTGAAGTGTGCTCCATTTTAACCTCCTGCTCAGAAGTGAACTGGGTTTAATGCCGTGTCTGTCCTCAGCTTACACTGCTTCAAAATGGTTCTGGATTTTTGTTTAAACTTTAAAACTGTTTATGTTTTCTCTCAACTCATTTTCCTTTTGGTTTGTAGTTAAACGTTTCTGTGGTTTGCTGCTGCTCCTGGTTGTCTCTTCCATTGGTTTAATGGGGCTTTGTAATAAAGTGAGTGGGAATTGAAAGAGTCTGTGATCAAAACCAAGTTTGAATCTTGCCTGGGGATGAAGATAGGTGAACAAAGAAAATTGCTCTGGAATATTGGATCGCTCTGCAGGACTGTAAGGGAAAGTATCTTTTAAGAGGGAAATCCTGTTTATGCTATGGTCTTAAAAAATAAAAAAGATCTGATTTCTTTAAGAGAGCTTGAGAGAGTGATGTTCTTATGCTGTAAATAAAATACAGGCCTTTCAATAGATTTGCACCTTGTCTCATTTTCAGCAGTAGCTGTTAAGGTAGCTGCATTTGAAAGGAGTTGTAACTTGGATATCTAGTTCTAAATGTATAGATTAATTAAATGCTTGAATGTCCTTAACCCATTTAAAACGTTCATGATTTTTTTCTTTGTAAATAACTTCTGAAAAGTTCTCAAGGAATAGATCCTGAAGCAGCCTGCCCCGATACAATCGCATTAAAACCTCTTTAAGTGAGGGGGGGGGGAAATGTATGGTGGGTGTGTGTTGCTCTCGAATGATCCCAGATGTGAAAGAAAATTGATGTTCAGTGAAGAAGACTTACAGTAATTTGTCATCCTGTGCTGTGTGTGGGTACATCATACTTGAAAGCTGAGGCAGAAACTGCTGCAAAAATAGCCTGTATAGGTTTTCCCTCAGTGTCGGTACGTGGCCTGAGGAGAACCCCTTCTGCACCGCGACACGGGCCTGCGAGGGCGACTGACATCTCTGCCTAAAAAGGAGAAGTGCAGAAAGTCCAGAGCAACCCTCTGGGGATGTAAAACTTTCGCTCTGAGAGTGTAAAACCTTCACTTGCCCACCTGCTGCTGCGTGTGCCACCGATGGCCCAGTGGCTGCATGTGGGGGGGATGATGCTTTGAACCCAGCTCCTCTCCAAGGCCCCTCGCTCCTTCTGAAGGTGCAGAAGGGGCATCCTGCTTGCTTCAGGGGATGAAGGCTCCTGCTTCTCCTGTAATTGAAATCTAATGGTATGTCCTTATAAAACTACGGCATTATTGCAGAGAGCTGTGTGATCCTGAAATGCTGCAAGCTGCTTCTCTGATGTGCGACAAAAAATATGCTGGAAATTCATCGTAGGATTTGAGAGCAGAGGCTGTAAAACCGTACAACTCTGCTAATAGAGATCTGTTCTTTTTTGTGGGTGTGGGGAGCTGGGTTGTATGATCGGGGGTGTGTGTTTTGGTAAGCTTATGATAATTCGAGTGAGAGACACAAAGAGGAGCTTGCTTTTAATTTCATTAGCTGCGGGACCAGCTCCAGTCAGCTGCTGGTTTGCTGCGTGACTGTCTTGCAGGACTGGCATGCTTCTGAAAATCACTAAGTTGACATTTAAATAATGTCACGTTTCATTAAATAATGGGACGTTTAACAAACAAGAGCTGTAAGCAGGCGAGGCAGAAATTGCTTCTCCCAGCCGCAGAGCTTTTACTTTCGCTTTTGGACACTCAGCTCGCCCAGTTTGCCGTCAGAGGCTGTGCTTTCCACAGCAGAGAAAGTTTCCTGGTTGCCTTACTAATAACCACCTCTTCTTTTCACCTCTTTGAAATGTTAGTATTAATCCTAAAATAAAAGGGTGGGGGGATAAGACACTGTAAGTTACACCTGTGTTTTTCTGGTTCCACAGAAGTAAATATCCTTTCTCCTATGCTTGTTTGGGAAGTACGTGCAATTTGTGGTCGCTCCTTTTTTTATTTGTGAAGGTGTGTGTGTGTATCTGGTAGCTGGACTTGATGCAATTCTACGTTGTGTATTTTGGGTAACTTTTCTCAGAAGTTTGTCCCATCAAAAAAAAATTCATGAAGCTCGGGTACTGCTGAAAAACTTCTTTCAGTAACTCTCTGCTGTGCTTGAAACCATGATCCATTCCCCTCCTGAGGTTTTTAAATGGGTTGTGTGCGGGTGGTGTTGAATGTTCTTTGTGTATAACTTGTGCCGTAAATCTCAAACCCAGGTAAGAATTTTGTGGGTAATGCCTGAATCAAGCATATCTGCGTGCCTGTGTCCTAAAAACATAATAGAACTGCTTCTACCCACCGCTTTGGGACTCTTTTATGTGCCAGGGCTGCTCTTATCCCTTATGTATATATTCATAGCTGATGCTTACTTTTTTTGTGCATTCCTAGGTGTGCGAATCAACCTATCATCACGGAATCGTCACTTTTATCATACTGACTTGACAACGGTTGGATGCCAGCTCGTGTCAACACCAGGTAAGATGAAAGTTAATGTGCTTACTTGTTTTTTCCTCTTTGCTTTTTAAACTTTTGTCCAAACGCTGGTGACTTTTCCCTAGAGTAAAGTCACGCTGTGCTGCCTTCCATATTGCTCTTCTGTGACGACACATCCGCGTGCTGCTAGCGGATGCTAGTTCCTGTTTTGAAATCTAGTGCTCTGAAATGCCTTATTAGGAACCGACTCCTTTATAGCCATAACTCAGCCTTTTCCTGATACCTCTGTAACCTGTTCTTTATGCTGTTTGGCTATCACAAGTATCACAAGATGTTTTTTTCCTTGGTGTTCTTTACCCCTTACCACTCCTTGGCGGTGTTCTAGAAGCTGTTGACCTCCTTTGTCTTCTAGAGTTAACCGTGCATGATAAGCCACCTGTCTTATCTGATCTTTTCCGTAGAACAAAAAATTATTTTTTTGTGTGTATGCCTGCTTCCAAATGCTATCCTTGAAAAGATACCACAGAAAGATATATATATATATAATAATAATATATATAATAATATATATATATATATATATATATTTGTGAATCAGTGGCAAGAAACTACCTGGATATGTCTTTCAAGGAATTAAATATCAAGCTGTTCTTCGGACCTTACAATTTGGACTCTTTTTTTAAGAGAAGGGATGTATATTGAGCAGGGGGGAGTAAATCCCTCTAATGCTTTCAACAAGGTTATTATTCAGTACTCTAGGAGAGTCCTGGTGCTGACGGAACTAATGTGAGCCTTTGTCCTGATGCTAATCAGAATAGGGATAATTCCTCCTGTTCCCCCTTCATCCCCCAGATCCTGCTAGCAGCGATGAGGCATTAAGTTCCTCTGCTGCCTCTTGCTGTGCTGGCCTGTTGTCCTTGTTTCCTGCAGCAGCTACCTTGAGTGCAAAGGCTTAGCTTGAGTTTTGAGGGGTCTCGCTAGGAGTGCTCGTTGAAATCTTTAGAGATTTTCTGGATGCTCCCAAGAGGTACTTGTACACTTCACTTAAAGGCACGTCTTGGTGGATGTGTGTGCTTATTTTTCATATCGTTGTGTGAGAAAATAGCTTTTCGTTGATGAAAGATACATTGGGCTTGAAGGTAGCGGCATCCTTTGCTACATGTTGGGACATGCGACTGAAAAAATGCAAGTAGGCACGTAGGTGAAACTTAGAAGGCATTCTTCCTTTTGTCTCTTTCCTCCTTCCTTGGCAAGAGCAAACAGGTATTGTTTCTCACATGTTTTTAAAAACCCTTAAGGAGACTAACTTTTGATCGTGACTCCAAAGGCCTCTAAGTCTTTCTAGGAGGAATGTATATGCAAGCAATGTATTGTTTTATTTTACATATTATGTATTTTATGTTTATTTATGTTTATGCCAATGATCTCCTCCCAGTCTAAAGATTACCTGCATGGCAGTAGAGAGAAGAACTTATATGCTAGGCATATAGTGATATATGACTTAGCATTTAACAGAAAAATAGTTTACTAAAAACCATGCCTTTTCACCAACTTCTGTTTGTGGCTACGGGCAGGAGGTTGTAGTGAAGACACTGGATAGGGCTGGTGTTGGAAGGTCAGACAAAAGCATTAGGAAAATACCTTGCAGATCAAGAAAGGAAGGGTTGAAGTGTACCCAGTTAGCCTCTTTAGCCTTTCCTCAGCAGTACAAAGCTGAGGGGAAGATCATCTTTGTGCTTGTAAAAGCAGGTCTCCTAGCACAGCTGCTTGGTTTGTGATAGCGGGTTCTCTGGGGATAGCTGGTGACAATCCTCAGTGGATAATCTGTCCTGAGTCCGGCTGAGCTGGCCTTCTGGTGAATTTGTAAGGGAGTTTGCTGTCTTTCACTAGGGACTGTTCTCCCTGCAGGGTGTTTTGAGACCCTCTTTAGTGTCAGCACTGAACAGCGGGACAGGAGGGATTTAGACAGGCTAAAGAGCTTCCCCGGAAGACAGAAACTGAGTGCATCCGCTCAGCTAGCAGATGTGTATCAGCCCGGTGTTCTTCTGTTTTGATGGAGCATTTTTCTTACGTGCAGAATTGGAAAGGCATGAAGTGATGATATAAAAATCTGTATGCGTAGCCCAAAAACTTGCGGTTTGAAATGTCTAGGTAAGCTGAACTCAAAGTCTGTGAAAGAGTACTGGGGAGGAGAGAGAAAAGCATCTTCTGATGGGGCCTATCTGAGGAGAATGATGTAAACCATTTGGGGCTGGGAGTCCAGAGCCAAAACTTCTTGCTAGTGACTGTACACAGGTGAGGAGCCCAGTGTCTCCCTGAAGTGAACTTGCATGGAAGCATTAGCTGCAGGAAGGGGTTTATGAGCACTTTTGAACAGGAATCTTTCGTTGATTCTGATGCGCATGTGTGGCTGGGCTTTATCTTTTTTTCCTTTGCTCTCAGTTGGCCTTTGCAGGGCATTTCCTGTGAGCGCGAGCCCTGTGCTTACAGATAGCAATCTATCACTTCTCAGCGTAATGTTGGTCTTGTACGATACGGAACAGTCATCCTGAAATGGGGTGGAGGTGTGTGAGAGAGAAGGAACTTGAGGCTGCAGTGCAGAAGACAGGATTCCTCTTTCCTGTTATTTTTACCCTGAGAAGTGAGAACAGAAGGGAGATTGCAGAAGCATTTCTGAACAGACCCTGTTCAGAGTTTCCCATAGGGCCTCGGATGCTCTCTAGCCTGCACTTACATGTCTTTCCCCGTGTCTGCTCTATCAGCGTGGGACATGGAAAGCCTAGCACCTGGGTGTGTGTATCAGTGCTGGCTGCTCTGCTGTGGGCTGGTGCACACCAGCATCCCTCCATGCATACCTACAGACTCTTCTTGGTTTTAATTTTTCATCCGTATTTATCCCTTAGTGGGAAGCTAGAGTTTTTAATTAGCATAGTTTAGCCATTAACTAACACATCAAGGGTCAACGTGGGTGGCGATATGTCTCACCTCACCTCTGGGTGGGAGGTGGGACTCAGCACAACATGAGGGTGGTATTTCCCCTTTGATTTGGGAAGGGAGTCGTGCTTCTGACTTCTGTGCTCTCTAAAACAAGCTGTGGTGAGGTGACCTGGGTTCACGTGAGATCTATAGCTTGACTTGATTCTTCTGTACAAGGGTGGGACCTTCACATGAAGGTGCTTGGGGGAATGGGTGTCACCCATGTCCTTGCTGTGTCTGCTCACAGAAATCAGCAGTGTGGTTGGTCTGCCATTCACTGGTCCGAATCCTCTCTTTTTTCCAACAGGAAGGGCTCTGCAGTGAGGTAAAAAGCAGACTTCTCTGGTTCAGCAAATCTGTCATAAAAGTTGCAAGAAAAGACAACTGTTTGTTAATGAGCATCATAGTTATTGATGTGTAACTTATAGAGAGGGGTTTTGGGAGCAGAAACTCACCTCTATATTGGTAGAGCAGCAGTTTTATGGCAGCAAGAGTCTGGGAGGAAGCCGTTGATGTGAAATATTCATCTGAAAAACAGCTTGTTACAGAAACCTGTCGTAGTAAATCTCCTGTTGGAGAGGTATGTCACCTGAAGATAGGTCTGTTGCAGTGTAGGTTGAAACCTGTCATTGCCTCTTTTTTAATATGGATGACTTGCAGGAGGTGTTTGTTAGATTCTTCAGAAAAACTTGGGCTCTTTTGAACTAAAACGAGGCTGCCTTGCATAATGTGTGAAGTTGAACAGGAAGATGGGAAAGTAGAGGTGTATACACACAAGACTTTTGAAAGGGACTGAACTCTGAAATTGGAAGAAATCGAAGCATTTGAGCCACTGAATGTTAAACAGTTGGCACTCATGCTTCTGGATTCTCTCAACCTGGATGTGAAGGTGATGCCTGGGTGTGCGCTGCCTCTTGTAAGTCCCTCTCTGTTGCCCTGCTTGCTCTGCATACCTGTGCCCATTCTTCTCTGCCATCTCCAGCACAGTGCTAATGTATTGGTAGGTGCTGACTGAAGAGGAGGATTTGAATCAGAAATGCTGCTTTTTGCAGAATTGTGCACTTGCTGCAGCCTCTCCAGGTGTTGCTCCAGACAAGCCTTACTGAATTTAAGATGTGATTTCTCTGAGGTACTTAGTGACAAGGAACCATATTTGCTAAAGCAGGCTGGTATGTAACAGTCCTCCAGTGTGCATGTGACTGTGGCATAACAGGTTCCTGCTGTCTCAAGTGTACCTTGTTATGTGTTTTTTTTTTTTTTATTGCAAGTGTTTAACAGGCTCCGAGTACATAGAGGAATTTTGCACCACCTTTCTATGTAAAGTGGTACTTCAAGCTATTGAGAGATGTTATTTGGCTTAGGCAATACAGCACCTTAACAAGGACAAGCACATATCCTAAATTCCGTGTGGGTATAGACGTAGGTGCTGTACAGCACCTCAGAGAAGTTCAAAGCATCACCACTTTATTCACTTCCAGAACTTCATGCTAGGCGCTCAGTTCATATAACGCCCACAGGTGGGAGATTTTATAGGATGGGTGCAGTAAGGAGTGCAGAGTTTCTTCTTTTGTCGTTCAAGACATGAAGAACAATATTAAATGTAAAATCAATAAATTCTATCTATTTTGTTTCCTCTAGGACTCGTGATCATCTTAGCATTCCTTCTGTGTCCTTTTCGGATACAGAGCCAAAATTGTTGTACGTGATGGTAGTAGAATTTGCTGTAAGTGTAGCAGGCAGCCTGTTTTTCAAGTAGAGGCAACTTTTTGGAGAAGGGTGAGGCTAAGGAGGAGCTGATAAGATACTTTAAGCAGGCCTTTTGAAGCTGGCTTAACTCATTAGTTATGCTGGGATGAGCCCATGAATTCAGTAGTGTTATTTCAGGCCTGCACCATGAAGGCGATTGTTACACTCTGTATGTGATGCGTGAAAGACTGCTGTGGAAACGCTCTCTCCTTTTCAGAGAAGAGAAATAAAATAAGAATATTGGAAATAGAGTACATGGAGTCCCTTGGTGAGTGTGCTCAGCAGTAGGTGATGCTGGGCCTGCCACCCAGGAATCAGATGCTGAGGAGGGTATTTAAGTTGCAGTGACTTTGAAAACAGACTGCCCAGGAGGCTCTATTAGCATTTAAGGAAACAAACACACAAGGGAGGTTAGGAAAGGTGATTAGTCCAGGCAGCATTAATGCAAGCTTTGCACAGTGCCATGCATGGCTGTTGCCTGGGCTTCTCTGCATGCTTCCTGCCAGTCAAAGCCTCTGGCATCTGCAGGAAATGGAGCAATGAGCTGGGTGAGCTCATTGATCACATGAATTTTTTCACAGTAGATCAATTTCCTTAGCTCTGTGTCTGTCTGTAATTGAGATGTAATCTATAGTGTGCTAGGCAATGCTCTCAGACGGGGACACAAATGACAATTAAAGGCAAGTAGCGTGCAGTGGAGGAAGGGAGGGGAAAAAAGAGCATAGAAAAATGTAACTAATTATAACTAGCCCGTTTCTTCTGTGTGCATAAAGGTTTCTTAAGTTCTTGTCCCATATAGCGTAAAAACATGTTTGCCCAGAAAGACAAACTTTTTCCCTTCCTGTCTTCCCCCCCTTCATCCTTGGATGAAAACAAGCATTATAGTACATAAATCTGTTAGGATAGATAAAGCATTTCCATACATATAAAGATGATGTTTTCAAACACCTCTGCAGTCTCTCATGCTTTCAGTGGTAAACCCAGGGATCAGGAGTATTATTTGTCTATAGATGTTTCTTTTTAGTGTGTTTTGCAAAAGCTATTTTAAGCAATTCAATCCTGTTTAGCTTACTGATTTTAAAAGGTTAAACCTGTTCTTTTTCCCTGATACTGCTGTGGAGAAGATGTTGCTGGGGTGAGGCTTACCCTTGGATAGCTTGGCTGTGTTATTTATAGGTAGCCCTC
Source organism: Anas acuta (assembly GCF_963932015.1). Lineage (NCBI taxonomy): Eukaryota > Metazoa > Chordata > Aves > Anseriformes > Anatidae > Anas > Anas acuta. Next base: position 36,809,543 of record NC_088983.1, on the reverse strand, counting down.
TGTAACCCGGGATGAACTTCTCTGATGCCTTCTGGAATAAGAAGGGCTAAAATACAGAAGCTAGAACTCATTGCATAAAAATTGTATGTGGATTTACTTCCACAATTAACGTCCATTTCCAGTGTAATGTGTGGCTGCTGCGTGCCTTTTACTGCGGTGCGCGACTTCATTATGTTGTGGTTTTTACAGTGTGTGGCTGTAAGGCTGCCAGGCTCCCAGCTGCTTGTGAAGGGCTGTGCCAGCCACCCCGGTGTTCCAGGTGGTGCCTGGGGAGCCCACGACCCTGTTTTTGCACGGGAGGATGAGAGTTTGTGCACAGGGAGGGGTGGCAGATGTGGGCATCGCTGTATCAGGGCACACGTCTTCGTTCATCTGGTCATTTGGTCTCAGGTAAGTGCCAAAGTCAGGAATACGGGGCTGTTACGTGGCCTGGAAAGGAAAAAACAGGTCTTACTGTGGAAATGCTCTTCTCAGCTGGAAAACATTAAGGTAGGAAGAAGCAGAGTAGGGTCCTGATTTTGCTTTTCATGGTGTTGCAGACTGGAGATGCACGTTTTGCTATAGCAGCTGTTAAATAAGCTACCGAATTTATCTAGGATACAAGCGTGCATGGGACAGCTATACCACAGAGTAAGATTTGCATGAATTTCTTGAACAAAAAGCCAGGATACTTTGTCCCTTTTTTTGTTGTTGTTGTTTTGTTGCCTGAATTTGAGGTGTAGTCGTGTTTGGGGAAAAGGTGGATTTGAGTACCTCTTCCCATAGTAGCACTAAGCCAGACCTCATCTGCTTTTGCATCAAACAGAATGGCTTCCTCCTCTCCAGACTTCACTGGGCAGGAAAGCTCAATTAGTGTTCAGGAAACAGAAATCCTGTTGCTCTGAGATTTCTGAATGCCTAGTGGGCAGTGACTATTAAGTATACTTTATCAACTGGGAAATCCTACCTTTGTCTGAAAAATTGCTTTACGTCTGTTCATGTAAGACTGTGAGAGTTTGGAGGGTGAAATGCTACTTTCTCCTTTCAGATCATAGTATGCCCGCTGACACAGATATAGCCATTTTGGTATCCTGCAGAATAAATGTGCTTTTCCCAGGGTTGAAGGCTTTGACTGTGTTTGTTTTTCTTCTCTACTCTGCACGATGTGATGAGCAATCGGGAGTCAGGTGAGTTCAGACCATGGCCAAGCAGCTTGAGGGCATCTCTAACACCTGAAGCTCCTTTTAATTTATGGGGAGAGAGAAAAAAAAAAACACTTTTGTCATCCATACAGTAATTAGAGGATCAAAGTGAGACTTTCTGAGGCAAAGCTTAACCGCTTTTAAGCGGGAAATAATTGTGCCTCTTTTTGTTAATGAAGTTTAACGTTGGGACTGCAGAGCTGAGAAAGCAGGCTTGGGAAAAGAAAATGCGAAATAATTCTGCCCTGTGAAATACCAGCCTCTCTCTCTGTCCCCTTTACCCTTTGCAGAGGGCAGGTGCCACATGTGCACGGTCATTTTGACCGCTGCCACTTCCTGCAGTCCTGTGTGCACATGGTGGGGTCACCCACACAGCTTCTGGTCTGCTCTGACCTTCCTTTGTTCTCCGGTTTCCCTGCTGCTTGCAGCAGAGTGTGGTGTGAGCACCACGTGCACCTATAGGTTCAGGTAATACGTAAGATATCCCCAGTTCCACATAGAAAAAACACACACACACACACAAAAAAAAAAAGCCCTAGATTTTGTCTCCACAAAATCCTCTTTTTCTGAAAAGAGTTGCTGTGGCTTTTATCACAGTTAGCCACAAGCGGAGTTAATGATACCAGACAGAAAAGAGACTGTAGAAGTGTTTGTTATGGAAGTCTGTATTTAATCTCTCCCAGTGGCTTTTGACTTGCTTAAAGCTGTGCTAGTCTTTGTGATTTCCAAGACTATTGATTTCCATACCCCTCCTACACCCTCTTGCTTCCCCCTCCCAGTCTGGAAATGCATTTAATTCTGTGATGGTTTTGCTGGCAGTAGGTTTTCCATTTCACACGGAAAAAATCTAGAGTATGGATCTTGCTAGAAATTGATTGTGAGTGACTTCTGATGGCATAGCAAATCTTATACAGGGATAATTTAGGCTGTGTGTGACACAGGATTCCTGAGTCGCAGAAGGCCTTGAAGTCAGAAGTCTGCTTTCAGCTTTCAACTTCCCTAGCTACATCCTGGAGGCTGCTAATCACAGGAGTACACCGCTTCTGCTGCTTTCCAGTGCAACGCGTGTCCTTTCGCAGCAGGATCACCAGTAAAGGAAACACATGGGGGGAAGCAGGGGAGAAAACAACAGTTAACGCTATAACAGTATCGTCAAAAACAGGGCTTTATAAGCATAACGTTGGAGTTTCTGGTCCTTAGATGAGTCTGACATCCACCTCTAAGTAAATGCTTGGCAATGGGTAAAATTCAGATTTTGGATCTCAGTTTCCTCCTGCACTTCCTGGCAGTGAGGCTGTTAACCAGGCACAGTTGCTGTCCGTGTCGCATCTCTGCTGCACTGCTTTTTTGGCTCCCTGCTTGGCAAGGGACTTGAAGTCCATATGAGAGCTGCACACCAAGAACATGGGAGTACCTCTGAGCAAACGCTTGGCTCTGCTGAAGACACTTGTGGGTTGCTCTTTTTGTATGAGTGTTCATCCCTGGGTTTCTTGCCAAGTTCTCTTCCATGGTCGGAGAGGCAAATACACAGCGATGTGTAAGACAGGGCAGCCGTGTACCAGGACTCAGGCTGGAGTGCTTTAAAGGGATGGAGAGGGGAGACCAGGACATGTTGCGACCTGGGTGGATCTGGGAGCTAGCGCTGGTGCTTGCTAATCTGGCCTGTCATTTTCCATTTTATTTACTCCTGGCACTTGGTTGTCAGAGCAGGCTTTTGTACACCATTCTTTGTGGCTTAGGCTGCTCAGCACTGCTGCAAAATCCTTCTAATCCTTTTTTTGCTATCCGTTTCTTGCAATGAAAACTCAATCGACAAAGTGAACACTTGAATTGCAGAGAGCAAGTGCAGAGTCAAGTTTTGGGAAGAATAAAGAGCCAGCAAATACGGCAAGGCCTTAGTGGGAAAAAGGGACTCTACAAAAAATGAATGAACTTGTGTGCTGTATCTTGACAGCTGTTGAAGGACTGTTAGTACCAGGGGTCTTACCTACTTGTAGAGCACTTTCACAGCCAAGTGGTACCTACCAACAAGTGATCAAATAGAAGAAAACTGAAACTGACGTGTTCTTTAAAGAGATGATGAGGATATATGGAGATTGTCCTGCTTAACTTCTGTGTGCTGTATTATAAGTTTGCTGTGTGGCAGACCCCTGTGGGGTAGCGCTGCTGGAGCAGAAGACTTCTCAGCTGTTGTGCCTGTGTTTGGCAGGACATTAGAAAGCAATGCTGCCACGTTTGTTGCAGAAGGATATTTCTTGGGTGTTCAGATCTGAGCCACCTCTATTGGCGATTATGGGCAGAGCTTTCAGGAGTTAAAGATGGCTCCAGGATAGCAGTTAAGATTTACTGTGCTAACCATCGACTCTCCTGCCAAATGCATCATAGCTCCAGAGCACTGCTGTAATCTAGTGACAAAACTTAGTCATTCAGCACTGCAGCTCTGACTGGGCTGTGGATAAAGCAGGCTGTGTTAGGGCTGAACAAAACCACTAAAGGGGCATTCTTACCCTCCTTGCGTGGCGTCTTGTAATGAAGTGCTCTGAGCCTGGCTGTCCAGGCCAGAGCAATGGCAGCACCAGTTCTTCAGAAGTTCTTCAGAAAGCCAAATCTGGTTTGGAAATCTGGTTTGGGGATGATAGGGCTGGAGGAGTGGAGTTGGGAAATAGGCATTTTCCCTCTTATCTTGGAAGTTATCTTGGAAGGAGTGACCTATTACTTTTGCTTTTAAATATGAATGAACTCATTCCCTGTACCTCAGATACAGACCATATGGTGCCCTTGGTAAACGTAGCAGATGTTCCTCTCTTGCTCTGTTTTGCTTTGTTACACAAATTCTCTTTGTTTTCTTTCTATCCTGTCTGCAGTGGGCTGTAATAGCACAGCTCCAGCGTATCAGGTTATTGCTCTGAATTTCTAAATGGGCATTGAAAAATAAAGGGCATGGGGGAACATACATAAAATGTTGCTTGAGCTGTGGAACTGAAGTGTGTGTGTATAGATGGTAACTGACCCTGAAACTCTGGTTCAGTGTGCTCAGCTGAATAGTTTCTCCTTCTGTTTTCCTGCTACTTATGGCCTCTGAACTTTGTTCTTCAGTATAAAACAATGTTCCACCCCACCTTCCTTGTGGTGGCTTATTTTAGCTCGGTTTTGCTTGTGAATGCAGTTTCTGTGCGAATCTGCCACACTTTGTATACCAGGACACTGTTGTTTCAGTGAGGAAAATGGGTATATTTTTTCCACACAAATGGTTGTTTTTTACATTTTCCCTACCGGTATAATTGTTTGTACCTGTCAGTAGTGTTCCACTTTAGTAAGGGAGGGTAGGCACGTGGTGGTGTGCCACAGCAGACAAACATCAGGGAGTGCCAAGCAGACCGCAGCGTCCCCCGCTCTGGCGTGCAGGGATTGGAAGAGTGCAGCCGTGAGGAGTTGTTCCTGGTGTCTTTGTTTGCGTGGGGTTCCTGTTTGTTTAAAGCAGTTGACACAACACAAGCGAGACTTTGGTCCTTGCTGGCGAGAGTGACTCAGCTCTTCAGAAATTGCGTCTCCTGGGGAGGTTCGGTGGGAAGAGACACCTTTCTCCACCCCCAAGGCAGTGTCAAAGGTTTGCTGCCGTGCTGACCTGTGTGCACAGCTGGAACAGGCAGGGTTGTGAGCTGATGGCATCTCGACCAGGTATAGATAAAAACAATTCTTCCCCTTTTTCTTTAAATCTAGCCTTGGTCAAAATTTCTTGCTTTTCCCCTTTCAGGGGATGTGACCTGCTAGTCTTCTGCATGTAAAGATCAGTGTGTGTCAGGAGTGATGTATTTACTAAGAAAGGTGTCAAACAGAATATGATGGTAGATTTATTTATTTATTTATGTATTTGATTTCTGTAATGTGGAGGAGGGTTTGCTGTTACTATCAAAGAAGCTGCTGTGGTTTAACAGGAAAGTTCTCCCCTCGGGTAGTAAGATGTTTGCTGATGGGAATGCTTAAGGCAAAATAGAAATATTAAATAGTTCTGGTTCTCTTTTTTTGAGGGAATCTGGATACCAACTTTCTCCATATATAAAAGACTGGAATAGTTCAGTGTGTGTGTGTGTAGAGGAGTGTCTGTGCTCACCAGCTGATACAGTGCACAGAAAAGGCACTAGCTTGTTTTTTTTTGCCCAGCCTACTGACATGCTTGTCTGGTGCTTTACTGTGGAAGGCAGTGGTGTGGGTTGGTTCCCCCTAGGGGAAGCATGGACCTCTAGAGGAGGAATTCTTTCTGTCCTTCTGGTGAAGGAAGCTGGGGAAGGTAGATGGTCCTCTCTGGGCCCAAGGGGTTTGCCCCATATCATGTTCTGCAGAAGGATGTGGTACGGAACTGCCCTTCCTGTCTGTGCTCAGAAAACGGTAGTTTTAGAACAGCTTTGGGCTGCTTTGGGGCTGGCTGGCTTCTCTTTGGGCTGTAAGCCACTTGTGATGGCGGCTCCACAGTGATCCTCTTGTGCTGAGCTTCGTAGCATTTGAGGCCTAGTAGTAGCTACGTTCACTGAGGCAAGGTGCTCTTGCAGGCAGGTCCAGGTGCAAAATGGTGCAGCTTGCGGATAGCCCCGAGCACTGTGGCTGCCTGGTCAGGCCTCTGGGCAGAGCCAGGCCATGGGCCACACTGTTAAGTATCTGCTTGTGTAGGAGCCTGAACCCTAGGGACCTGTTTGTTGGGAGGAAAGGTGAATCTGGGGACATTGGGATTAATGGTAGAGTGATTTGGTTACAATAGATTGCGCTAAAAGTTTAATGCTTTCCTCAGTAGAAGAGAAAACCCTGGGAGTGAGACCTGCTGATAGCCGTGTTTGGGAGCAGGACCAGGATCCTGCGAGCTCCGCTGGGGCCAGTTACAAAAACGCAGGGAGGCAGCTATTGGAGGCAGCTATTTCATCTCTGTCCTTAATCGGAAGAGGAACAGCCACGCTGGGAGTGGTGGAATGCAAGTAGAGGCCAGATAAATGTTAAGGTATCAGAGAGACGGATCTCTTAATGTTTTCCTCTGTAGTACAAAGGTCTTTAAGGTGCTGCTGCCAAAATGTACAACCTCTCAAAAAAAAGCTTAAACTGAGGGACAAGATTCACGTTCAAGATGATTGGAGGTGGTTAGTAGTGAACTTGGTTTCTGTCCTACTGCTCTGAGTGTTTTACTCTCCACTGCTATTGCAGTAGCCTATTGTCCATGCTGCAGCCGTGCTTTGGCTTGGTATCAAGTGTTGGAAGGTATTTTCAGTAGCAGTTCTTCATCTCGGCCAAGGGTGAGGGTGTAGGACTTTGCATAGGTTCTTCCTCTTAAGGAGGCATAACTAAATTGGGGAACAGCTAAGAAAATAGAATTAAATACCATGGCACAAGGGTAAGCATCAGGCTCTCTGAAAGTACATCTGGCATTAGAAAGGAGCAGGCTTACTCCTTTTTCCTTTGAACAGGAGGATCCTGTGCTCCAAGTTGTGGTTGTTTAGGGAAACCTCTGGCAGATACCTGTGGGGTGGTGCTAACCCCTCAGGTGGAAGAGCGTATCCTCCGTTACCAGTATGCAGCACATCTCCACGCTGAGAATCGAGAGCACAGCTCAGCCCTCGCTGAGGGGAAGCTATGCACGCACGTGTCCCTCGATTGCAAATGCTGCAGCCGCACAGCACCTCTGCAAAATGCACAAAGTAACTGCCCTCAAAACCTTACAAACTCATTCCAATATGCCCAGGGGCAATTTTCCAGTCATGGGAAGTCCTGGAGACCTCGCTAATGAGTTCAGCTGAGGAAGTAGCACAAGGAACTGGGGGAGAGGGAAGGTTTGCTTGTGTGTGAAGCATGTATTGAAGTGTATGTGGGGAGAGTAAGGGGGTGTGTTAGTAATCTTAAGAAACAAAAGAGAAAGGAAAGCAGCGGTGAGGCTATCTTAAAGCTTGAAGGTGAGGGGAAAGAGCTGGGAACCAGAAAGGGAGAGCCAATGGCAGAGAATGTAATGCATATGCAGTCCTAATCTTTATCCCTGAAATAAATCTGACTTTATAAATTAACAAGAATCAATCTGATGTCAGTGACTGTAGCTGTAAAAATAAAAAGGGAGTTGAATATTTACTGATAAGAATTTAAGGAAGCAGTCGTGCTCTCTGAATCTTGCATCCGAGCCAAGTTATTGGCATGTTCTGAGACAGAAATAGCTCGCCTATCTGAGTGACCTTTTAATTTCCTTCTCAGTCCTCTGAATTCAGTGTAATGAACAAAGAGAGCATTAAGAACAGGCGTGGCTCAGATCTTTCTGCACGTTTGCAGTAGACCAAATAGCTCTGGATTTCTCCAGGGGTTAAATTCTAAGAAACTGCTGTTGAGAGTAAGATCACGGGGAGCCACTTATGGCTCAGATTAACCAAGTGATTTCTCTCTGTGATGGCAGCTCAGTGTCTTTTTTTTGTTCTGGGTTTATCCAGCACCTAACACTGTGTGGTCCCATTTGTAGTCTCAGACTTCTGTGCCTCCCATTGCACTGCAAATGCTAATGAGGCAAGAAGTGCTCGAGAAGGTTTTGTTACCCTACTCACATACCTGTCTGAAGCAAAGGTTTATCCTTTGGTATATGCCCTGAGCTTCCAGTGTGCATCTGTCCTGTTGCACATACTTCCACAGCAAGGCAGAACAATTATCTGTAATGTGTCATAAAGATGAAAAAGCATGTGTTAAAGAGAACGGGATAGGATATGACATTTCAGCCAAGAGGCTTTCCTTGGGAGGGGGATGAAGGAGATGCATGCAGAAGAGGAAGAAGCGGGGTGAGAGACTTGGGGGCTTTTATGCACAGCACGAAAAGATCCTGCAACTAAAATGCCATGTAACCTTTTCTTTTTATATTTGACAGCCAGTTTATCGTATAATAAATGTGGTCTGTGTAAGGCAAAGGAGATGCTGCTCTAAGTGTGTGACTTTCATTTCTTTTGGGAAATGTCTGCGTTCAAACATAGAAAACCAGACCTGGTAGACCTGTGGAAGCTGCCGACTTTTTTGCCCCCATGTGTTATTTATGGGGAAATCTTCTCCTTCTCTTCTAGTCAAACAATTGGCGTGCATAATGTCTGCTGGCTACTTGTAGGTGAGGAGAGCAAGCCAAGGGATAGACCTAATGTGTGTAGTCAGCTTTTGATGATTGGTTTGCAGGTGAACTGTGCGCTCTCAGGAAAGTGCAGTGGGGATGGAGCATTACTGTGCTCTGAAATGACAAGGCCCTCACGTGGCTGGTTCTCTCTCTCCCGTATTACATCATTTGCATCGCATCAAGACTTCCTTCTGTGGTATACCTTTTTGAGTCTCTAGGCTGTATGTGGGTAGAAAGTCCAACAGTCGAGATTATTCCCACTTCTGTTCCTCCCATCCACTCCTACCCTCACCCCCTAAAAAAGAGAGAAAACTTGGAATTGGATCTCTTGCAGCTGCTGACACCGTGACCTTCAACTGCTCTGCTCCTGTCCTTGCAGGATGAAGGACCTCCAGTGTTTCCAAGGAATAATTCAGTGTTTTCTAGATGCTGGTGTTATTAAGGGTGTGCCATTCAGCTCTACAGAGGCCTCCCTCCTGAGAACCTTTACCTGTTGAGAAGAGCAACTTTTGGTGTTCTGTGATGCAGAGGTCTGAGGCTGAAACTTGCTCCTGGTCTGAAGACAGAAGCCAGCAGCTTTCCTTGGTCAGAAATCTTCATTTCACCCTGTAGCAAGGTGTATGGGAGTGCTTCTACAAAGAGTTGAAACTCCTGCCCTATTACATCTGTCTCATACCAAACGCAGCTGAAATACATGTGTAATTAGCTTATTTAGAATCAGTGTGTTTACTTGCAAGGAATTTGTGAAGACTATGGGTGCCCTTGGTGTAAATGAAGCATGGTCATGCTTGGCAGTGAAGGTGAAACTTGACCTTCGTCTCTCCAAATTAAGTCATGGGGCTGGCAGCGGGTTGTCCATCTATCACTTTGACAAGGGGCAGTAATAGTGCTTCACTGGGATCTCTTTCTGTTTGCAGGGGTGTTGTGAGACACCCTCTGCAGTGATTTGCAGAGGCACTTTTTGGCGGTGGTGGGAGGGCTGCAGAGGGAGGCGATGTCTGGCTGCAGCACTGTTGCTAAAGGTTAGGGAAGGGGATGTGGCTGCTGGGGAAAGAGGGCTCCTTATAACTATTGTGCTCTGCAGTGTACTATAAGGAAAGTGGTTTCCTCAAAATGTGCCTTACAGCATCCTTTGGAGCCTTAATGGAGCTATTTATTTTCCACAATGCAGGATTCTTTTTGTCCTCCTCCCACTTCCTTCTCCCAGGCAAGCCCTGCATGTGAAACAATGACTGCTTCATGGGGAAAGGAGACCCAGAAGTGCAAAGGCAGACAAAGAAGATAGTTTGCTGCTGAGAGGCAACTGTGTTGCTTACATCTGTTAAATGTCATGCTCAGCTCACCCAGAAAGGCAGTTTTAGGTGAACCAGAATCTGTATAAAACACATGGAAGCTCGCCTTCTGACAAAGTGAAGCCTGTTAAGTGGCCTTTTAAGCGATGTTGAAGGCTCTGTTGGAAGCCTGGACAGTTGCAAATGACAGACCACCAGCTTCTCTGAGCACTGCTGTACATGACACGCACAATACAACTTTTTAGATGGAGCTGCAGCTAACACCTTATTTTTTTAACAGTTGTTTTTCTGTTCGTGTAGTGAAGAGAAATAAGGCTAGCATAAAAAAAAAAAATTACCGTCACTTTTTGTGCACACACCATTTCTGGAAACTCTGCCTAATTTTTTTCTCTTGTGGAGAGGAATAAAAATCTACATTAACCTGTGCATGAAAGACAGGTGCTGATATGTGGATGTTTGTACCTATCTGCAAGGTGCAGGTTTTTGCTGTATGTAAAGCATGCCTTAAGTGGTTGCTCTGTTCCTCTTAAACTGTTCTAGTGCTGTTATTTTACTCTCATTCCTTCATCAGGTGACTACTGCTTTCTTTTTAGGAGATGCCAGAGGACTGCTGAGCAAGTTTCTGATGCTGCTGTCAGGTTAACTGCTTACCCCACGCATACCCCTAGCATTTGTAGGAGCTAACACTTGTCTCCCTGCATGGCTTTTATTTAAAATATTTGGCCTTAAGAGAAGTGAGAGTTGGTAATACTGAAAGATGGAGTAGGTGGGTTTAGCTTGTTTTGCATCAAAGTCTTAGGCTGCAGAGGCAAAAGGAGAACAGCTCTGGTGAGAAGGATGCTGACTCTCTAACACTAAATTGCGTGTCAGATTCACAAAATGGGGAAGCAAATTTAATCTTAGAAGTACAGTAATAAAGGGATTGGGTGAATTCCCTTTGAGAAACTCACTTGAAAATGGATTAAATGAACATGAAAATCCTCTGCCATTGAAAGGCATTTTAAATCTTCATCTTACAGTTTGGCTGGTTTTGCATATTAATTCCGCTGTCCTGTAAGCTTCTGTAGCTGAACTTTGTGCTCCTGCTTGGAGCAGTGTGTTACAGGTAAAAATGTGAAGTGGGGACTGTTAAACCAGCTTACTATATACTAATTTTAATAACCTTTATTTAATCAATTCACTCTGGGCAAACCTTGCCTCCAGAGACAGGAAATTGCTTAAGGATTATTGGCCAAGGCAAGAGCTTCATAGCTGTTTGCAAAATGCCTGGGGAAAAAAAAAAAATCCCTTTAAAGGAGTTGCTGCACATTTCTGGTTAAGCTGAGTGGAGGTCACTGGGAATTTTTTTGCCAGCACGTGTCTCGTGACAACAGATTGGTGGCCTGAGTGTAGTCGCCCAGGGTGCTTGGGGAAGCTCCAAATCCAGATAGGCCCCTCCAGGGCACGGAGGTGGCAATGGCTGGGATGATGTGCTTGGCTGGGGATGGCGGGCAGTGGCACCTTGCAGGCAGCTGCTCAGCAGCTCTCTCTGATGGGGTGCTTCACCCCTGGGCTGTGGTCCCCCTGCGAGAGGCCTGCTGCTTTATCCAGCGTTTGTCTTTACCCCTCTGAGTATTGGGAGGGGATCTGCTCTTCGGGAGGGTTTTCCCTGGAGGCTGGGTGAATATTAGCGGTGTTTATGTGGTCCTGGATTGTCTGCTGAGAAAGCAGAGGTGCTAGGCAGAAGGTTAAATAACCCGTGTCCTTTAATTCTTGGGTATTCCTTCCTCTGACGTAGGATGGCTGACACAAGCATTGTTTTTGCCCATATGCAGCACTTTGCAGCTTTTTGCATTGTTGAACAAAAACCTAAGTTGTACTACCTAAGCCAGTTGCTGTTTTCTGCTATCCTGCTTTCTATAACTTTTTCCCTCTTTTCCCACTTAGATTTCATTTGACTACCTCTAACCAGGCAGGCCTGTGTTGCCTTTGGCTATAGTGGAGTGCTCTCACCCAGTTTTTGTTTCTTTTTTTTTTTTTTAAATCTGCATAGAAACCAGGCTACTAAGAGCCCTGATTTAGGTGGAGGGTTTTGATATAGAGCATCTTAGCACACAGTAAATTCTCTCTGCTACATTTTAATGCCCTGAAGACAGAGCAGGATTTAGGAGTAAGAAGCCTGTGCGGTTTCTCAGCCCAGCAGGCAGCACAGGCTGCTCACCCGAGCTGGAGCAGCTCCACGCTCTGCAGCCTTGAGCAGCAAAGCTGAGGGGGGAGTTTTGTGCCTTTCCCCTCCTGCTGCCACCAGCCTCAGTGCTGTGCTGCTGCAAGGACCCTGTTCCCCCTGCAAGTCTGCAGAACTCAGCTCCAGCTGGGGCAGCACTGATGTGCAAGGGGTGGATGAGACTGGTGGTCAGTAAAAGCTGAGTGACTGCTGATGCCATATAAACAAGGGAGAGTTTGAGCATCAAACTGGCCTCCACTGAAATGCAGGTTACAGGATTCATGATGGGTTTTATCCTGGGGACTCATACTCCTTTCCTTCCTGGCTCGTTTCTTCTCTCCCACCCCAGCTGAATGGTGGAAATCTTTAATGCTCAACCTTTGAATCGTGGCTGTAGGTCACAGGAAATCAGTTTGCTGCCCTATTGCAAAGTGACCTGCGCTGGATGCTCTGCTCTGAGCACCCAGCCCCTCTGCTCTGTGTGTGTACGCTCACCTGTGAGAAGTGGTGGGCAGTGATCCCTCTGAGTGCCTCTCTGGTTTCATGGGTCCAGTTTGTGCTCCTCAAATCAGTATATAATTAACACTGATCCCCTGTTAGAGAATCAAATTAAATGTAGCCTGTTGAGGGAAACCAGTTAGAGAAGGCAAAATCGGATTTTCCTTTTTAAATTGCAGATTGTCCAAAGAGAAGCATGGCTGGGTTTGCAGACTGAAATGTATCTAACACCCCTGCAACTGGTCTGTCACAGGGAGCGTTTGGAGCAAGTGCGTGTATGGCTGTGGTGTGAGAACGGTACATCTTCTACAGGAAACATTTAATGCTTTGCTGCTACTGTGAAGCAGCAAATTATTTCTTATTTCTCAGAGCGGTTTCTGTGTGCATTTATCTTCGAAAACAACTTTGTGCTGACAGATGCCCAGATATCAAGGATTAGTTATCCTGGAGGGGTCTGGTGTTGGAACATGTCTGTTGTGAAGAACTTTCTGTATAAACTGTGATAGAAATAATAAGCGCTACCCAGCGAGTGTCGTCATCCTTCAGAAGTGGTGAGTGGACATTCTCGTGTCTGGGATGGCAGTTCCTAAAGTACTTGAAGATGGTCTGCTCTTAAGAATAGATATAAAGGATGAATGCAAAAAATAAAATGAAAAAAAAAAAACAGTTATGGATAACTAGGTAAATGTCAGACTGACTCCCTGAAGTTATATGGAGACTTACGAAAAAGATTTCCCAACTGGGTGTCCTGCTGGCATGGCTGTGTTGCTTGGTGTGTATAGCAGACTGATGCTTTTAGCCACATCGCTGGAAATGGAAGCACAACAAGTGGATGGGGAGAACTACATTCTGGTAGTGAGGGTTTGTAAAATAAACCTTTACTGTATGTGCACCTTGTGGTGTATTCCCTGATACAGATTAACACAGCTGCATAAATGAGAAAAACCTCCTGGATATAAAAGCAACCCAACCAACACAATGCCTCTTTGAGAATCCTGTTCCTACTAAACGTATCATTTCAAGCCTCTGTGTGCTTATAAGAGGTTCTGCCTTTCCATGGCTTTCCTTTATTCTCCTTCCCTGAAGCCATTTCAGTTTACTGTGAGTTTTCTTTTTTAGGACTTATTATTTTTGGAAAGCTTTCTGGAACATTTTGTGCATATGGTCCTCTGTAAATGTGCTGTTGTACTGATTAAAGCTGAAAATATGAAACCAAGCCTCTGTGATGCAGTGCGGCAGGGGAAAAATGCTGAAACAATAGTTTCCAAAGGGAATGCTCTTCCAAATAAAGATGTATTTATAAAAAAAAAAAAAAAGAAAAAAGAAATCAGCTGGGAAAGATTGCATGAGACATATTTTCCGTTATCCCCTAGTGTCTACTGTATCCCATATTGCGTAAATGCCAGTAAGCTCCCCAAAAAAATCGGTAAAGTGGATACAGTATTTCTTCTTAATAACCAGTTTCTCATCATTCATCGGTGACATGATCCCATCACTGTAAGCACTGTTGTAGCAGCACAGAAATCTGCTGTGCACTGGAGGTGTTGTGTATATTAACTTTTCTAGCTCTCTCCCCTGTCCTTCCACCACTCTGCTTTTCCTTCCCACTGGTGCCTGGAAGTTCACAGCAACTGAGCTGCCTGAAAGTCCCTTCTCCTTCCGTGGTTTGGAAGGATGATCAGATTTTGTTCTCTTCTCTGCACCCTCCCAAGTAAAATGGAAAGATTTTCCAGTGACAACTTGTGACTTTCAGGGAAACTTCTTAAAACTTAAGGAGCTATTGATACCTAGGACTTTCTCTCTGACTTTCCAAGGCAAGGAAAATCAGATAATTTTCAGTTCTAAAACCTAAAATTTCTGCAACTGGCAGACCTGGCATGTCAACCACAGCACTTGAAAATGGGGAAGGGTTTTCACAAGGCCGAAACCATTTATACCTGTTTGCCTCTGACTCTGTTTCTAAAGGTATGAGAGCGCCATTTGCAAGTGTGAAAACCAGGTCTTGGAGCAAGCTCTGCTGTGGTGTCCCCTTTACTCTGTCACAGGATGGGAAAGCAAGTTTCTTAACCAGGAACCATTTCACAGCCCAGCAGCTATGGCATTTCAGTTACTGCCTGCTGACAGCTCAGAGTACCTCGCTAATGGTCTGTCCCCCGCAGCTGGAGGTCTGATGTACTCGGTCCTCGAGTAAAGTGCATTTTTCAGAGGCCTGCTCTGATGCTTTCCTGTGAAGATGGAACTTAGTGCTGCAGCGCACAGATCTATTTGGAAGATCAGGGTAGTGTGGCTCGTTTGGCTCTTAAATCTTTGGGATACTGTGCCCAGGGAATGAAATGGCAATTTAGACTGTAGGAGGTGCAAATCTGTGAACTACAACTGAGAATGAAATAGCAATGGACTTCGAAGGTTGCCAGTGAAAATATGCTTGCTCTGCTTTTCTTTGGAGGATCAGGGGCCCCTCACTTCGTTGGCTTAACCCCAATCAATTCCTCCTCTACATGAAGCTGCTTCAAAATGCCCAAATGTGTCTTGTGGTTCTCAGCGGGATACTACATAAAAATAATTGGGGTAAGGCAGAAGGGATCTGAGGTTTTATTCTTTCTGCTGCTGCGTGGATGTGCACAAGTGTTTCTTAGAGCGGCTCTAGGCCTTCCTTCTCGTTCCCTTCTGTTGGCTGAATAACTAAGAACAGAGCTGGTGAGCAGGGTGCCCTGAGCAGCCACAGTATGTCAGGATCTGTTGGGTTCATTTATGTTTAAAACTTCCCTTATCCATCAAATTGGGCTGAAGAAGGATTAACCCCAAGTGTGTTACCAGCTCCTGTCTTCAGAGCTTCTGTCCCATGATGAGTAAAGAGTGCTGAATGCTGCCCCTTCGTACCCTTGGCGGCCCTATACCTTTTTTTGCACACCTTATTCTGGGAAGTCTGCCACTTTTTCTTCCTTACTGACATGAGGACTGTTGCAATTACAGTTTTGCAGCTTTTCTGATTCATTTCTGATTCACTGAGGAACCTCTTTGAGCCCGCTGTGCGTTTCTCTGGGCCGCAGTGGGGAAGAAGCCCATACAGAAAGGCTTGCGCCCAGCTGCTGGCATGGCAGGAGCATCGATGGAGGAAGGAAGTGGTCCCTGCCCTTAGCCCACAGAAAAATATGGCTGGCTGACCTCAGGATGATGTCCTGAAGTGAGAGAAGGAGGCACGCAAGGGAGTGGTGCAAAAGCATGGCCTAGGTGCCAACAGGACTTTAGACTGGTGGGAAGGGTAGAGAGGAGGAGGTTGGGCAGTAAGCTGTGAGACTGGTGAATCTAGCAGGGTCACTCGGGCCAGCAGTGTTGGTGCGACTCTCCCAGCTGTTATCTGATAATGAAAAATCCAGTTTCCTGGCTTAAAAAGTGCCTTAATGGTGCTGTGGGGAGATAGATGTATGCCTTTTATCAGAGATCAGAACCTAAAGGGGGCCTACAAGAAAACTGTGGAGGGACTCTTTGTCAGGGAGAGTAGTGATAGTACAAGGAGGAATGGCTTTAAACTGAAAGAGGGAAGATTTAGATTAGATATTCAGAAGAAATTAATTATTATGCAGGCAGAGCAGGTTGCCCAGAGAAGCTGTGGATGCCCCATCCCTGGAGGTGCTCAAGGCCAGGCTGGATGGGGCTTTGGGCAGCCTGGTCTGGTGGGAGGTGTCCTGTCCATGGCAGGGGGTTGGAACTGGGTGATCTTTAAGGTCCCTTCCAGCCCAAAACATTCTGTGATTCTGATTAAAATGGAGTTTCAGAATTTAGCTCTCGAACAAGTTGTTGACTTTTTTTTTTTTCCTTTTTTTGAGCAACCTGATGTTCCCTCTTGAAAATGGGAGTTCTGCAGCAACAATGTGCTGGTGTTTCAGAAACTTTGGTAACAGGTTAAACAGGATACTTATATGGTAAAACAAAATAAAAATATGAAGAAAACAGCTGAATTGCAGGCCATTGACCAGGCCCTCTGACACAGTTGGGCAACAAAGTGGGAAACCCAACAATTAAGGTCCCACTACAGGCTGCAGTCAGGCTGTGATTTGCAGGGGGATGTGCGCCGATTCCAGTCTCTGGCATAAGTGGCTCTGTCTGTCCTAGAGATTTGGCACAGTAGCTGGGGATAAATTCATTTCAGCCCTCTCATTTATGCTGTGCCTGTCCTATGCAAAAATCTGCCTTTTTATAATTCAAAGGTGAAGGTGTAAATTTAAGTTGCTGAGCACACACATTCTAAATTATCTGGTTATTGGGGAGGTGTTGACTTTACATGGCTTATTTAGTTTTTCTTCTTTTCCTCTTCCACCTTTTCCAATTACTTTGGATAACTGAGAGTTGGCTGGGCTGAAGAGTCAGACAATTAAGATAGTTTCTTAAGGTAAACAGCCTTAAGGTAACTGTGAATGTTTTGTTCTTTCTGTGTGTCTAGTAAAACTTAATAGGTAATTGATCTGTTAAGTTATCCCAAGATGTTTAAAATACGATACTGTTTCTAAAAGCTTTCAGTTAAACTGGTTTAGCTATGGGAAGTAGGTACATTAAGGATTCCTTTCTTCTGCTGTCACTTAGACTTTTTTTTCTGTAACTTTTCTCACCAGCCAGCAGAAAGGATGACTTTCTTGTTTTAAAGCTTGGCTGCTTGTTGAAGGCAGGCAAAATAAGGATAAAATAAAAACAGCAATTGAGGGTGAAGGTTAAACCCTCTGAACCACAGTGCTCATGTCAGGTTCCACTTGCAGTGTGGCCGTGAGGCAAGAACAATCCTCGTGCTTAGCCTTTCAAAGGGTACGTCAAAGGGTACGCTGTGCATACAAGGCACTCATCTCGCTGGTACAATCTGTGCCGTGTGCATTCAGGAGGTAGCAAACACTTTCTGAATGTTATTCCCTAAGGTGGAAGGGGGAAACAACGTGCTTAAAATAGAGATTTTTGATGCACGTGAGGATAACTCCTTTTCTTTTGGTGAATTTAAGCATGGTATTTAAAAGCAAGCCAGTAGCATTCCAAACATACTTAAACACTTCTCAGACAAACTGCGGAGAATCCAGGTTAAAGACCTGTTTTCCAGCAGCAGTGACACAGGGCATAGCCTTGCCAGGCATCTCCAGCAACTGGGGTGCCTCAGACTGTCCCTGCACCCCGACATCCCATGGCCTTTGTTGGTGCACCAGAACTACCCGAATTCTGGTTTGTTTTCATGTCCTGAGCGTGTGACCCCCAAGGATCACTTTTCCATGGCAACCTAAGAGCGCTGCTGTGACAAAATGGGGAAAAATCAGAGAATTAGTCATAATCCTGGGAAAATGTGTGCGTGCTTATGAAGTGATTTTGGATTGAAGGGTCTGAATTGGCAGCTTCTGAAGGTCTAGAAGAGAAATGGCAGAGGTCTCCAAACAACTTAGCTTCTACCATGTGCAAGTGCGTCATCCTTGCACAGGGCTGGCTGTGGTTTGAGAGTGGGAAGTCTGGCTGGCGTGATTTTGGTGGAGGTTAATGCCTCCTCCGGGGTGTTCCTGCAGAAGCCAACCCGTGTGGTGTCAGAGCAGCTGGCTCCTGCTGGAGGGGCGCTGCGAGAGGGACTGATGCTGGGGGGTCACTGGGGAGGCTGCATGCTGCAAAGCCTTGCCTTGCCCTACCAGGAAGCTGGGAGAGGCAGGGGTGGCTGTACCCAGAAGCGAGGGGTGCTTTTTCCCTTGTTCAGGGCATTCCCCGGGAGGGTGTGGGCTGTTGGCTTTGTGGCCACAGAGGGCAGTTTTATTTTCTTGTCCGGATTTAGGTGTTTTGAAAAACACGTGTTGGAAAGAAAACAACCTTTATGGCTTGAAGTAGTTAACCAAGAAAAATCTCCTCTCCTCTCCTTACTGTATTTAAGGGAATTGCTGACTATACTAAATACTATTTTGGAAAACATCTGTTTGAACTTTAATTCTCCCATAACCCCTTAGCTTAGGCTGTGGCATGTGAAACAGGTCCAAAGCGCTCCAACTCCTTATCCTCGTGGTACTGTAGGCTTGTGCCGTGTTGGTAGGACCTGCTAATGAAAGCAGCCTGCTCCTGAGCCCTGTGTAAAAACAGGGGAACCGCTTTGATTTACAGGAACCTGTGAATTGTTATGCTATCTCCCTGAGAGTATGTTTCTGCTGATAAATGTGTGTGCTTTGCGATGTATTGGCAATGCTCGAACAGGGAGAAGGCTTTTTTCCTCTTGTTAGCTTTTATTTTCTCTCAGAAGCACGCCAAGCTGGGCCCTGAGATAAGAGCTGTCAGTCTAGCAAACTCGGGTTCTTTGTGGCTTGTTTATTTATTTATTTTTATCAACAGTGGTCAGACCAGATAGCAGGAGCTGCTACGAGTTGGGTGGTTCAGTTTCTCCGGCATGGGGAGGGAGGGATGAGAGAGAGGATAATTTTCTAGCTTGCAGCATGGATTTGTAGATAGTAATATGCATAAAATTGCAATGCTGCCTTTGGGGGGGGGGAACTAAAAGGTTGCCACTGTGGTGCTGCAGCTCCTTAGCTAGCTGGTTTGGATGTTGCAAGTCAACTTCAGGAGGTGGAGGCCTGTAAAGTTGTTGTGAAAGCTGTTCCCCCCTGAGCTGCAGGTGCAAGCAATGTGCTGAAACAATCAACTTGCAGAGAGTTGAATGCCTAAATAGCTTCCCAACCACCAGCTCCCCTCTGGGAAGAGAGGATACCTTCTTATCTAGCCAGAATCTCTTTCATCTTCTAATTTTGCCAAGAAAAAAAAAAAAGCTGGGAACAAGTTTTGTAACCTGGCTGAAGCCTGAGGGAGGATTCTCCCAGGCGGTACCCGTGCCCATTGTCTTTTAACAATTCCGAGGGGGTTATCAATGCTATCTTCAACAAAATTGTTTCGCTGCCTTTGTCTCTTGCAATTCCCCCATTGAGCTAAATCAACTTAGTGGTATGTTCCTGTAGGCACAGCAGCATCAGCTTACGGTGTTCCTCCTAGGGCAGCCCAGCATCTGACAGGATTCCTGATAACCCAGGAGAACTGAAAGGAGATGGGGAAACCCTGCCTGACGGTAGAAGACAGGAGAAGCAGCCGTGTGCTTTGCAGCAATCTGTTAGCAAATCAAGAATTGGCAATAATTGAGTCCCGCAGAAGAAATTCTTGGTTTAGGCATCTCTCACTTGGTTGTTGTTCAGAGACCAAAATTAGACTGCTGGCTTCCACGTGCAGTCTTTGGAAGAGGAAAACGCCTCTGATGATGCAGCACACCCCAGGTGTCTCCGGGAATTTTGCCCTAATTGTATGTTGTCTTCCCTACTTCTGTCTGTTGAGTTGCTGTCGGTGTCACCCAGCCAGCCCTGTTCCGAGGGCAGGGAGGGCCGCCTTTGAAAGGTACGTTCATAAGACTTGTAAAGTTTGTTATACTAATGAGGCTTCATTAAACTGGAAGGGAGAGGGCAGACCTGTCCTGATATAATCAGGAGGGCCACTCGCTGAGGACGGCACGCTGCATTGAGGGCTGTAGTTCAGCGTTCAGCAGCCACTGGGAAGAAAGCATCCAGCTGTTGGGCTGGAGTACGGGCCAGATGCTGCCGTGATCCAGCTGGATGTGAACTTAAAATCCACGTGGGAGGCTTGACTTGCATGCAGGGGGAAAATGTACAGAGTAGCTGGCTTAGCTTCCTTCAGAGGAGTGTTTTTGATGCCACGGTCTGTGCTGCTGACGGAAATCTAGCAGGTAAGCGGCAACATCCTTAATCCTTTCTGCACTGTAGGAGGGCTGAGCTTGGTGAACAAAGCATCAGATCCTCATCCGTGGGACACATTAGAAATCTGTTGGCAGCATTACAAGTGTGGAGTGGGATAACTTCATTTCTCTCCCTCCCCCTCCGAATTAGGCAGGAAACCAAGGGGGCAGACACAGAGTTGATTGTAGCATCAGTTCCAGGCTTGCCATGTGGCATTTTAAATGTCATCTTGAAATGATGTTTCAAGGCGGGGGTGTGCACAGACAAAGAATTCTTCTGTGCTAGAGGCTAATTGACTTGAAAGATCAAAATTTTAAAGACAGCCCTTTTGTGAGTTAGGTATGAGCAAAGTAGTGACATGGAGCTAGGGAAACCCCCCTCTTCACTAGGATGACTTCCAGTTTTAACAACAAATTTACGTATTTCCACCCATAATGCAGTTACTTCCTTTTTTTTTTTTTTTTTTCTTTTTGCCTAATTTGAAATGTCAGTCATGGCTGTTTGAATCATGTGCATCTCTGGTCAGTGCTGGTGTGTTGTGAATTCCTCTAAGTACTATGTAAGGATCTTAAAGTTATGCTGCCTTCCCCGGGTCTCATATCTGTTTGTACAGGATATCAAAAAGGAAAATACCTGCCTCTACACCTCTCAAATTTAGTTGGAATTATCCAACAATTTTGAAACTTGTCCCCCAAAAAATCTTCCTTTGGTGTAGATACCCAGTTAACTGAAGAAGCCGTGACTGAAAGGGAGGTTCCTTCAAAATTGAAAGTATTCTTGTAGTCAAGTGTAAAGAAACAGTAACTTTTGCAAAATTAGATATTTTTCCCCCCTGAGCTTTATGTGTTCATGTAAGGAACAGTATGATAGAAGCGCTGAAATGCGTCTGTTTTTTCTTTTAACCCAGTGTTGACCAGTTGGCTTTATACCAGTTTTCTCCCTCTTCATTAAAAGAAAAAATTCTCCCTTTCTTCATTAAAAATAGGGTTCAGCTTGCACTGGGGTTCAGGTTGTGCTTTCTCAATTTCCCGACTATGCTTTGTGTGTTTGCACACTGATGTGTTTTCAGTGCGACAGCATCTCATAGGCTCTGGCTGAATCTGTCAGTCCTCAGGTATGAGCAGTGTCACATCCTGCAATTTTAATTACTGTGCTGTGTACTGTCAGAACACTGTACCTGAGGTTTGCAAGCTGTTTTACATTCCTCCTCGTAAGCGTGTGTTTGCCTGCCTGCTGGCTGGCTGTCAGGTTTGCTGCGCCTCTCCAGGTGGCTGAGGGAGCATTTGATTTATTTATCCTAGCTGTCTAGTACAGTCTGCTGCGTCTTCTGAAAGGTGGGGGGTGTAGGAAGGCTGGCTTTCTTTAAACTATTTTGGAACAAATCCTCCAGATGCTATATCCTCTGGGGTTATCTTGAAAGGAAGACCTAAAACTAATTGTAAGTTAAGGCAGCCTTCATACCTGAAGTGTTAGAAGGTGAGTGAAAAGAGCTGGTCTCTTTATAATACAGCTCCTTTTAATATCTCTTATGCACAAGGTTGCCTCTTCTGCTCTTATTTTTCCATGTGAACTGTGGATACCTACTTAGTAAGGTTTCTAAATGCTAGAAAATACAAAAGGTTGCTCATGTGTGTTTCTGATTTTCCTTTCCCTCCCCTTGGATGTCGTAGATGTTTGGCTTAACACTTACTGTTTCTTTGTCTTTGTTTTTTTTTGTTCTAGATTGAGGTGCTCCTAATCAACCAGATCTTTTGGGAATTTTTTAAAAGAAACTTTGGTGGGTAAAAGATGTGCCATGGAATGGTAGCACCAAAGAGCAACACAGGATTGTCTCTTGCCTTGACCAGCCATGGGTTATTTCTTCTGCTAGTTATCTTTGGTACCTTTATCTTGGAAGCACAGGCCACAGGTAAGTGAAACCTTTGCTTGCCTATACTGCAGGGAGGGGGAGATGTCTAAGTATGCTGATGGCCTTGTTTTTATGGGGAAGCTGGAAGTGGTTGTATTTGCATGCATCTTTCAGTACTCACAGGAAAAATTCGACCACTACTTGTTAAACAAAGGGCAGTATCTGAAATGAACTAGTCTTGCGTACAAGCAAAATGAGTGCTCATTCTTTACACTGCTGTTTTGATTCCCCCAGCTTTTTTTCTCTGCATTCTCATCTCTTTACTGCAGCTGGGGGCGCCAGGACTGTCTGAAGAGCGAGCATGGACCACATTTTAGTTGAGTGATATTCTCATGTAGACGCTTTTACTTGTATGCCCTGTAGCTACTGCTCGTGTGAAGTAGTTTTGGAAGCACAGACTGTCTTTCAGCTCTTTGTACAGCTGATGAGTCTGTGCAGTGTTTACGTGAGCGGTACCTTCCAACACCTCAGCAACCACAAACTACACTCCTCTGCTAGATCATTGCAGCTTGGGTTTTTGCTCCTCCCCATGCTAACTTCTTTATCTGGTGGACAAGTATGATGAATAATGTAAATAGCAGTGCAATGGAATGATACCCTGAAATAGGGTCTTTTCTCTCAGCTGTGATGTAGTCTGTCTGTAGAGAGGTGACTGATCAGAAGTGGCATGGCGTGGAGGGAATAAGTTTGTATGTGCACTTTAGGTGTGTGGTCTTGCACAGAGCTGTAAGAGAAGTTATTCTTAAAAAGGCAGATTTGATTTCAGAAGCTGTCGCAGTGCAGATCAACAGCTTATCTTTAAAAACAAAATCTCAGTTCTCAGTATTATCTCTAAAAAGTCCCATTTTGTTTGAGATATGGTACCTGAAAATATTCAGTGACCATGATGTGCGTTGGCTCC
Source organism: Anas acuta (assembly GCF_963932015.1). Taxonomy (NCBI): domain Eukaryota; kingdom Metazoa; phylum Chordata; class Aves; order Anseriformes; family Anatidae; genus Anas; species Anas acuta. Next base: position 36,786,718 of record NC_088983.1, on the reverse strand, counting down.
AGTGAATTTTGGTTTGGTAGAGCAGAATAAATGTTCATGGCCAGATGCACTGAAAGCAGAGGTTATCCTGTATAGAAATGTCTGCTGGTGCTGGAAATTTCCGGAGGAGTTGGTCTCATAATATTTCTAGCTCTTCAGGTTAGAAGGGAGAGGCTGCTGAGATGAGGTATAGCAGATTTCTATCTCTTCCTGGCATGATTTTGGCTTTATACGTAAAGAGAGGTATAGGAGAGAAGCACAAGTGCGCGTGACTGATTGGCAAGAACAGACAGTAAGAGGGGGAAGGGGACGGGGTCTCTTTCAATCTGGTCTGTCCTTGGGTTTTTGCAGCCTCGCTGCTGTTGCTGATGCCACAGCCTTTTTCAGCTGTAGGCCTGCCAGATCCGCCTCGCCGCCTGAGGCTGGGACGCACCATCCCTGCCTGAAACTCCAATTACACACTGCAGCACCTCGGAGCGAGTCTGTAATCAGTATGCAAATGCCTTGCACTGCACAGGGCTGCTGAGGAGAGGAAGGGCAGCCACGATGCTGGCAAATGTTTTTGGGATCGTTTCTGAGGCATCCCATGTCATATTAACAAAGGCACTAGTTAAGCGTATGGTGAGACCCTAGAGTGGTTCTGCATTGTTTCCCTTCCTGTACTGCCTTTCGCTTCAGGACCCGAAACCAGCTGTGGTAAACTGCTCAAGGCAGATCATCGGCTAAATAGGATTATGGTGGCTAGGCATGAAGCGTTTCCTGCAGGGGATGTGAGAGAAGTGAGCGCGTGCGGAGGGGAAACCCAAGCATACAGCAGAGGGCAAGACACAAAGGGGGAAATAAATCCTGCAGGAGAGGAAGGGCCGGCTGAGCTTCCATCCTTCCACCCACAGGCTTGGAGGCTGTGAGGTGGGGAGGCAGTGGCCCCACTGCAGGGTGCTGGGAGGGATGGGGCTGTGCGGCCATGTCAGGCCCGGGGAGCCGCACCTGCAGCGGCCCCTCAGCCGTCAGCAGTGCTAATGAGCGAGGCAGCCCCGGCGCCGGGGGCCAGATGGAGGCACAAAGAGGGCTGGTGAGGCGCTTGGAAAATCATCTTTCCCTCATCTTCCTGCCCCAGCCGCCCCCCTATCCTCATCTTATTAGTTTACGTAGCAAAAACACGCAGAGCGAAGCGGTGTTAACGTGAAGCAAGAGGTTGTATTAAATCTCCTGGTGGTAATGCTTATCTCGAACGTGGGGCCGATGTGACATGTTCACAATTGCTACAAAAGATGAAGAATGTTCTCATAAAAAGACAGACAAGCATGGAGACAATGGGCTGGCTCGGCTCGAAGTGACAAAGCAGAGCTTGCGATTCATATGCTTAAAAACCATATAATGCATATTGTATTGCGATCATTTTGCTCTTTGGAAATGCTAGTGCTTGACTTCCAGGAGGCCTAGATACATATTCATGTTCTGGGCAGGAACGTGTTCTCTTTTACACGTGATAAACGCAGAGGGCAGGCTGATTTCCAGTCAGCAAACGTTTGGTCTCTCCTCTGGTAATAAATGGGCTTTATTTATGCATGGATTTCTAACAAAAGTCTTCAGCACTTTGTCTGAAGCAATCTATCCAAATATCCCTGAGTGCCACGAGATGAGTATGATAAGTTGCTTAGTCACTAAGCACACTGCAGAGGTTGGGGAAACTGTTCCCTTTTCACGGGAATATAATCACGAATATAAAAATAACCACTGCACATATTTTGGCACAAAACAAGTGCAGCATTTGGTGATGGGCAAACAATTAAGCTGTGTCAGAAGAGACGGATTTAGGAAGACTTCAGTGCTGTTCAGAAATATTTTTTGAGCTTTATCACTGATGTGTCGTTTTTTCCCCTCTAGCAAGTTCTCCAAGATTAGTTGAGGGAAATTAGGAAGGAATGAGCACAAGAGACCTGGGAAGCAAGAATCTGAAATGCCAAGGCTTAATTCTTGTTCTCATCTGTTTTCTTTGAGGGTTTGTCTGGAATGTAGCTGAGAGCTGTGTTACCTAATAGGTAGAGACAGGGAATTGTTCAAGTGTTGGAAAGGAGGAGTAACAGCCACTTTCTCTGTTTTTCTAAACCATAATGCTTCTCCATTCTTTCTTTGTTGCTTTTTTTTTTTTTTTCCTGCCTCCCTTCTGTGTCCCTTAAAGGTTACTCCCAAGCTCTCAAAGGCCTTGTGTGTTTATCTCATTCACAGTGGTCCTCCTGCCTGATCAGGTTATTTCTGGAAGGGTGACAGTGGATCAGAATAAATTGCTCATTAAATTTTTAACTTGCAGTCTCTAAAATATTCTGAAAGCTTCCTATCATGTGTGTTCTAAATGGTGTAATTTCTCTTGGATTCATAACCAGCTCTGTCAAAACGTAGGCTGGGCTTTTCATTACTGATAATAACACCACCTGTCTTGAGAAATGCAAGTAAAGGTGTCAGTAAAAGTATTATACATTCTGAAATAAGCAAATATCAATACCCATAGAGAACTTAGCTATTAACCTTTAAAAATTAATAATGCGGACTTGGTGAATTGAAGTGCACTTAGATTTAAACACAGCCTGATTTTTGTTGACCGATCACGTGTGAAATACCATAAAGCTAGCTCTTTAATTTTTAGAGTTGCCATTAAAGAGATAAATCGATCTTGAATAAACTGAAGCGACTTCATTCCTGCATGTTGTCTCTGACGCAAATGCAGCCAATCTGCTGCATGCTGTGCTAAGGTCTTTTCAGTGCCAAGGTTATTCTGCACAGAGGCTCTTGGATACCGCTGGTGTTTGTTTGCATTGCATAGAACAGCTTGTTAGAGTGCACTCCAGCCACTGAGCAGATCCAGACTTGTCCCTATTCTTTGGGAATCTGTATGAAGCAGAGGTTTCCTTTGTCTCTAATTACGCGGTTGAAAGGAAGGCGTTTATACCGCTAGGGACAAATTCAGTGTTCGTGAAAACAAGGACAGTGCAGCATTGGATAGCCACACAGAAATGTGAGGAGGTGTCATGCACGAACAGAGGACTTCAATTCCAACCTTAATGCTTTATATAAGTGCGGGTTTGGAGAAATTTCTGGGTCAGCACAAAGAAGTATGTAGTTCCCCACAGAGAGAAAGGGGCAGGGTGGAGTTTTGGGTGTGATTCCTTTTTTTATTCCCTTTGGAGAGCTTACTAAGAGTAGAGGGGTACAGAAGAGCATGGTGAGGAGCTGCAGAATGATGTCTGGGCTGTGAAGGTGGCTAGGAAGAAGATGTGGATGGGCTCAAAACTAATCTAGTCAAATAACACGCTGTTCCTGCGCTGATCTAGGCAGTGCTATTTAAGCAGCTCATGTAAAGGGTGTAGTAGGAATCTCAGGTAGGCATACAACTTGTTCTAATGGTTGAAGGATGAATTAAAGCAAGCATAATAATAATCCTTAATTTGCCTTTTGTTTGTCCTTTTAGGTTGGCTCAGCAAGTCCAAAGGACCTACATGTGAGTAGACTCATTCACTGCTGTACTGTGAGAACCAAGTGTGGTGTTTAACCTCTTATGTTAACCAGTAATAAGCTAGGATTCACAATTTTACTTGTGTTGTGTTGGATGCTGAGATGCTCATTTCTATTTTCCTCCCTTGTATTTTGGAGGGATGGTTGCCCTCAGAGGAACTTCTTATGTTCCACTGTGCCTGAAGGCATCTCTGTGCATCCACATAGCATTTAACTTCACATGACTCAAGGAAAACCAAATAGAATAAATATTTCATTAAAACACGAAAAGAAGGATATGAAGCCTGTGAAAGTTTTGATAGGTTGCCAGAGAGGATTGGGAAGGCAGGGAGGGCAAAACTGAGGCCAAAAAAAAAACACGAAAACTTTTGTTTTCTTTAATCAAGAAAGGCGAAAGTCACATCACAGAGCACGACTGGATATATTGCATTGGATACTCAGCTTTTCATTTCCTGTGCTCAGAAAAAGTAAAACCTTTCCTGTATGCATGTTACAGAGGAATGTAATTTTGGGAGGAAGTGGGAAGCTTATTTGGCTGTCTGTATCTGTTCTAAATATATAAAAATTTGTGTAAATCTTTGTTGAACTCTGAAATGTGATCTGCTTAGTCTGAATCTTCCCCTTCTCCACAAAAAGAGAAGACAAGAACAGGGTCCGATGGGAATGGATTCACAAAGAACTATTTAAAGGTGTGGGAGGGTGATCTTACCACCTACCAAATTCTGGTTGTCACAAAGTGGGAGGGGGAGAAAAAGAGCAGATGGAGTCTTCTGAATCCTGAATTTTTAATCTGTCTAAATTTGACTCCTGGCAAGACTGGTGTAACACACGTCTAGTATGAAGGTGCCTTCAGTTCTTGGCCATGGTTTCTAGCAGAAAATAAGCTACTTTAGGAAATAGCTCAAGCATTGGCTGGTCCAGCTAACGCGTCTTGGCTTCACTTTTAGGCTGGAACGAGAAAGATGGAAACTGGCAGGAGTTTCACTGTAGAGGAAAGCAGGGAGAGGAGTTGTATGGCATGGTTCCTTCTTCAAGAGAGTTATTTGTGAGTTTAGTCCAGGTTCTGACTCGTCTCTGTATCGGTGTTCCCTAATGTCTGCTGCATGCTATGCTGAAGATACAGACTTGTCTGTCTTCAGACAAGCAACTTCCTCTTATACTTCCTCTTATCGGAGTCCTTCTTCTTTCTCTGCGTGACTCCATCATTTGGGAAGAATTTATTTTTTTTTCCTAGTCTCATAGGAAAGATGTTCTTTTGTTACCCTTCTATTCAATTCGTTGCCTTATGCTTCCCCTGAAATGCTTCTCTTGGCACACACCAAGCAGGTCCTTACAACAGGACAGAAGACAGTTTCCTTGCCATTACCTTGTGCCATTTGCAATTCCTTTGCTGCTTGTGTCCCTTTTGACTCCTAAACTGGTTACCTTGGTAGTTAAAGCATGACTTTTTTCAGTTATGTTGAATGCTTTTCCTTCCTTGTTGGACCTATTCCCCTTCATCTGTGCAAGTGACAGGATTATGTCTTATGAGTTTGTACCTGTTTATCTGTGTGTGTTGATCTGCATCTAAAAAAGCATTTTCCTTTTAATGAACAAAACCTCTGGGGAGTGTTTCTCTTCCTCTGCAAGCAGGAATTCCCCTGAGGTAATTGAGTCTCTGCTTTTGCAAAGTGTTGTATTGGAGCTGGAGGACTGGTGAATTGTTTGTTTCCAGATGTGAAGTCTTTTAAGGGATTTGAAATATTCCCGTAGGTATGCGACTGCTTAGATGGGTTGCCAGGTGGATTGGGCTAGAGGGGGTTGTTACTGAAACTGGTAAAGAATAAACTGAGCTTTCTGGCCCAGCCTAGTGCAGTGATCCTCTTATAATGGAAAGAGGACTGGAGCTTTGGGAGTTCCTGTGCCGAGAAGACTCTCAAGAGGCAGTGGGGATGCTCACTTAGTGCTTGTATACCTTGGCCTGCCTCGTGCTGGATGGAGATGGTCGTGTGTTCCTTCTAGAGAGGGACAGTGCCAGGAATGCAAGGGTGAGTGCATTTATCTGCTTGGTGTGTGGCAAGAGAAGCATTTCAGGGGAAGCATAAGGCAAAGAATTGAATAGAAGGGTAACAAAAGAACATCTTTAAATGCTGTGGGCTCAGAGGTCTATGTCTAGCCCATCATTGTAATTCAGAGGGGAAAATCTGTCCTCTTGGTGAACAGAGAGACACATTGCTGCAGCTTCTTGAGATGTATTTTTTTCCCCTTTGTGAGTGAAAGGAGAATCGTGTCTGATTTGAGAAATGTGGACTTCCTGTAGATTGGAGTATGCAGCTCTGATGGAGGATGTATTGAGTTCTCTGCCCAAGGTCAGGGAAGGAACGTGATAGGCCTCACATACATGGAGAGGTATAATGAGGAAGCCAGAAGCTGCTTTTGCAGCTTAGAGGAACATTTTCTATGTTCTGAGAAAAGGACCAGCATGGTGTATGAGTTTCATGCCGGACACACCCTTATGCATCCATAAATCTGTGCATCAGAAAGAATAAAATAGTTTTGTGATCTTACCAGTGTTGCTGCTCAGGCAATGTTGCAGTTTGGGAAATGTCAGCTGCTGAGACAATAGGTGAAGTGTTTCTGCTTTAGGTAGCTCGCTCTTTCACAATATTCTAGTTCTCTCTGGAGCCTCTCTGAGCCTAGAAATGGACTACAAACAGATCGAGATTTGTAGGAAGGTGACAGAGTAGACTGAAGGTGAGTGAAGCAGAAGATCCCCAGAAGGAGAGGAGGGGAACGGGGAGTTCAGGAAAGCAAAAAGGTGAAGGCTTCCACAGGTGGAGTTGTGAAAAGATCCTGGTGGTTTAAAAAGCCAATTAGTGGCTTGGTGATTAAGTAGTGTAAGTCCTGAAAGAAGGTGGTGTTTTAATTTTAGTTATGCAAGCTGATTAGAGTGGTTGAGAATAGTACAGCCTTGAGAGGGAGAAGTGTAGTAGAAATATATACTTTTTTTTTTAATGGTTAGGTAAGTGTCTTAATGCAGGAGTATACAGGGATATGCCTTTAATGCATTAGGCTTTTTTGTATGCAGCAGCACTGACTGACTAATGAGACTGTGGCAGAGTTTAAGAACTCAGGGTTACGAAGCGTGTGTGCCCTCCAGGGACCAAAGCTCTGAGGCTGGAGCCTCCTCCAGGCAGGAGCAGAGCAGGATGATGATGGGGGTTACTGGAGCTCTGGCTGTCTGCCCACAAGGGCTCTGACCTCTGTGTAAAACAAAAGACAAAGAGGAATTTCAGGTGGAAGTTGCTGCCGTGTTCAGAGAAATGTCTATGACTTTCTGAGGAAGTTCTGCTTTTCTTAGTTTGTCTGCAGTTTTATAGCTAAAAGCAGCTTTGCTCCTCTCCCCCATCCTGCAGTTGTCTGCTACACCCGCTGTAGAGGAATCCTTACTGTAAACAAGTTAAACCTATTAAAGCTGCTGGACCCTGGATCCCTGTCAACACCAAGTACTGCTCCCTACTGATGGCAGTGCTCTCCGGGCAGGGTCTGTGTCACTGTGTGTGTGGAATGAAGTGAGTGTCAGAGCGGGGTGTGGGGCTTCTGGTGCTTGCTGTGTGTCTGTTCTGGACCACCAGCATCATCAGGGAGCCTGGCCAGGGGACTTACCTGATGCTGCAGAGGTCTTTTGGAAAGTAACTCTGTGTCGTACCAAAATCAGAGCTGTTGATTTATCCTTGCTGGGAGGAAAGTATGCCTTTCATCTTGTTTCCTCTGGCCCCTTTCACTCCTACCATCATAGTGGCCAAACTTGAAACTCAGACTCCATGTGCCTGCTATGTAACCTGTCTCCAGTAGTTCACCTTTTCTCCCCAAATTACTTGTTTATTAAAAAAGGACTGGTACTGTCAGAGTTGTGCTGAGCCATGTGTTGTGCTGCAGAGTGTCTTTGCTTCTCTTCAGTACAAGCAAAGGACCATATCCTTGAGGTTTTGTGTTACTATAATGATGGCTCTTCTTCCAATATGTTGCTGGGTTTAGTTTCCCTATCAAAAGTAAGCTTGGGGGATACTCCTCTAGGACAACCTTCTGGTTTTGTTGTAAACACTTCCTTGGATGTAATTGGCTTACAAGATACAAAAGATAGAGGTTTTATCATTTGAGTGCTTAGATTCAGCTGCTATTTTCTCTAAAGGGAGGAAATTATTAATTTTTAATACAAAAGCTGAAAAATCTTAACATAGTCACAGGCTGCCATGAGCTTGCCTTTGAGTGCAAGTCTTGGTGAAACCCATGAAGATGCGGTGTTTTGTTTTTACTATTGTATTTTTAGTCCTCAGTTTTGCCTTCCCAACAAGCTAGTTTTGCTGTAAATGTTATTGACAGCCCAAAGGAGAAATTAATATTGCTGTGATGTAGATGTCCTTGAGCTAGCATAATTTTAACCTTCAGACCTTCCCACTTTCAGTCTCTTTATTTGCATTTATTTCTCAAACTTGAATGTCATCTTTAGGTTGACGTTTTCAGCTTTGATAGTGCTGTGCTGGAAGAGGTTAGTCCCTGTGAGAAGGTTTGTGTCCTCTAAGCATCCCGAAGAACTGATGGTCTTGGCATTTGTCTTTAACTCAGGAGACTCCTCAGGGCTGCAGCACCTCTTCAGAGCACTGATTATTTTATACATGTATATTTTTTCCTGTCAGCGTTGCCTCAGACTGGCTTGGTTCTGCTTTAACTACCTCTTTCCAGTGCCGGTCATGTGCTGATGCCGTGAAGACTGGTGTGCTGGAGCAGGCAGCAGTGTGACTGCGTGGAGGGAAGGGGAGGCTGCAGCCTGCCTCCCACTGCACTGAGCATCCCTGAGTCTTGCCATCAGCAGAACCGGGAGAGCCTGGCAGAGGCTGCTAATTAGGGGTGTTGTGGGGAGGTTCATTCTCCGGCTACAATCAAGATGAGCAAAGGCTTAACTATTTTACTGCATACCTCTGGCCACCTGCCACTTGTCTGAGGCAGGTCAGGAGTATTTCATGGTTGGCTGCATCAGGCACTGCGGAGCAATTTGAGAGGATGAAAATCGATGTCTGTTCTCCATCCTCTGACAGCAGGGAAGCATCTATCACTAAGTCTGTTTCCATCCGCTGAACTCTTAACTTAATTAGCAGCTTTAAATGGAGGAAATCTCTCTCCTGTCATCGGTTGGTTAGTTAGCACCAAGGGAGGGTGCCTGCAGAATTAAAGCTTTTGTGTTTTTTTTTTCTTTTTTAAATGGTTTGGGTTTGGTGGCAGCATTTCAAAGCTGCTTGACAGTGTGCACCCTGCACAAATTAAACCGAACACATTTCCCAGAGGGGTCTGTCACCTTTCTCTTCCTGTGGCAGTAGAGAGGAGATAGTAAGTTGTAGGGAACTTTTTTTTTCTTTCACAAATCCTGTAGCATTTAAAAACAACCATTACATGAAGCTAGTATCCTGTAGTGATCCCCTGGCTGGTATCAGAGTCAATAAATTGAAAACGAGACTAAAAAGCCCTGCAGTAACCACCTGTCAGTCGCTACATATGATGTGACAGCAGGATCAAACTTGTGGCGCCCAGTCTGGCCTCTGATCTCCTCAGAGCAACTAATTCCAGTTACTTTTCCAGAAAAGTTGACGGCTCTCCATCACTTTGGAGAAGCTTTCTCCATGGGTGGGCTTCTTCCCTGAGGCTGAGCTGGTTCCTGAGGTGCAAGGATAGGTGTATTTATGATGATGATGTTTCTTCAAGCCATGCTTCTTTCTACTGGTACCTGTTGTACCGAGTCTAATGACCAGCTGTAATAATTCTAACTTTTCTGAAATCATTCGGTAAGGGAGCATTTGGGAACCTCTTGCCTTGCCTCTTTTTGAGCCTTCCCTGGGCTGATCTCTAGACTCGTACATGCTTTGGGAACACAATGCCCCGGCGCACCGCTGCTGCGCCCCAGACCCCCGCCCCACACGCATGAATTCATCGCGTTGATCTTTCCACCCCTGCTTGTCGGGAGGGTCGGACAGCAGCTGCAGCTCCTGTCAAGCATGATTCCAGGCAGGGAGCTCGAGGGGGGAGAGTTACAAAGGGCCCAGTTTAAATCATCTGTGTAAGGGCACAGCAGAGGCTCTGTCACCCAGGCCTTGCCACTTGTCTTCTGGTGCTATGGTTGTAATGACATTAGCATTTCAAAAAGGGGATTACCACAGCCCCCAGGTTTGAGGGGAGGGTGTTCTGGCTGTTAATTGAAAAGCTGCTTTGTGGCCATCTCTGCTTTTTTATCCACGGTGTCTGAATCCTGAAGGGTTGGTGAAGGTGGCTCGATGGTGTTAAAAGTGGATTGTTGCTGTTGTGAAGAAGCTGGTTATTTATTGGCCTAAATGTGAACTGCTAGGTGTGCAGCTGCTGTCACTGATGCCTTCTTTCTTGCTAATTCAAAGTGACTGAGAATTTCCTAATGGAAAAGTTAAATTAAAGGGACTTTTGGGATCACAGTGGTATGATAGAGAACTATCCTTAAATTATACTTGAAAGAATAATTTAATGTAATTAAATCAGCTTGTCTGATGTATTTCAACCAATGGACACAGGCAGCATGTGCATCCTGTTCATCCTTCGCCTTCCAGGCCTCTTCTGGTACCAAAAACACTTTCTGTGCTCAGACACAAGGTTTCAAGGCAGTTCCTTACACAAAATCATTGTACTTCTTAAAAGGTCTTGTTTAAAAACAAAATTCCTGTAGGGAAACTCACTTCCGACCCTTGCAACTCTCCCTTGCATTATCCTCACTCTGGTTCAATATTCAGTGATCTTAGCTTTTTGTTAAGTTCACTCTCCACTTTCTGATGTTGTTTGTATTAGAAACTTGCATTAAGGCTCTGGGTACATTGAACGCCAGTGGAGAATCACCACAATCACCATCTCCTCTCCAGTTCCATTGGATGTAGAAGTGAGGAGGCCAGGCCTAGCAGGTTGGTCATCTGTTCCCTGGGGCAAGAGAACAAAGGGAGTTGTCTTGCTTGCATACCAACAAGAAAGGCAAGAGTCCTTCATGCAACCTTTTGACCATCTATGGGCCCTAAAATCAGTAGCTGACCCTCAGTGTCCAAGATGGGAGCCCCTTGGCTTGACAGTATGAGGGTGGTTGGAAAGGACGTAGCAGAAAATGCTGGTGGTTGCCCAGAGCTTTGTCCTCGGCAGCTTAATGGACTGTTGGTTAGCAAGACATCGGTGTGTTTTGAAAAGACATGCTTTATTATATACATAGGTTGAAGTGTCCACAGGCCTCATCTTTGCATGTGCCCATGAGGACTTCTCTCACCGAGGGTGTTTGCCTGGGACATGGTTCAGCAAGTGTTTTTGCAAGGCAGTGCTGGCTTGAGTCATGGCCGCCCGTCGCTCTGGGGGCAGCAGCGCGGCGTGTGCCAGCTGCAGGCCGCGCCTCGTGCGGTGGTGAATCATGGCTGATGCGTGGGGACAAACAGCCAGAGACCCACTGGAATTGCTGCTCAGCTCTTCCTGAACCAGACAGCAGGCCTGGGACCTAGATAAGCTGTCCCTCAGGGCATCAAGGAGGAACAAAAGTACAGTTTCCTTTGTAAACACAGTACTCGGTGTGCTGAGGAAGGGAGGTATTTAACTTCCCTGTATGTAAACAGGAACTGTGCAAGGCCTTCCAGGAGCTTGGTGGCTGCTGACAAGGTGTGTGTACACGTTCTTGGGCATATTTTTAACACTACCAATCTCCAGGCCTCTTCTAATCTGTTTATTTCTGTAGAGCACAAATCTATCTATAAAGCTAAGCAAGGCTGGAGTGCGCTGAAGATGGAGCTTTCGTGTGGCCTGTGGCTCAGGTGAGCTGGACAGAAAGCGCAGGGTGGCAGAGCTGCAAGTCCCTGTGGTCACACTGTCTTGTCCTCTTCTTTGTTCTGTAAGTGTGCCAGCACACACAGCTGTGCAAGTCTGGCTGCTGTCTCATTGGGAAGTCAGTCACTGAATCACTGTGCAACCGGCTCTGGAGTGGGCTTTTGAATCTGCAGTTAGACTTAGCTACCATACATCTTTGCAGGGGTGTTTTGGGGATGTATGAGTTTCTGCCTCGCCTTTTCTAAACACCTTTCGTGGCAGTGATGATAGAAACAAAGAAACACTCAGAGTTACTGTGGAAGTAGGCTGGAGAAAAAGCAAAACTGCAAATCTGAATGTGTAGAAAGTAAAGAATGCAGAAACTGCAAACAGTCTGGATTCTGAGGGGCTTTTAGGTTTGAGGGGGAGGTTTTTAGGTTTATGGTGGGGAACTGTCTGTCTTTCCAATTTCAGAGCAATTATTGTTTTAAAGGCTTGCAAGAGGAAGATAAGGGCGGCCAAAATAGAATGAATAAGTGCTGGCTATAATATTTAGTGGGATAAGAGCATTTGTAATTACAGAGTAAGAGGAGGGGAAAAAAGCATGAAGGAGAAAGTAGTTTTATTTCCCTTGCTCCTGTTTGGATTAATGAATTTAATTACTTGGAAATGGCTGGTAGCAAATTTGTGGGTTTTTTCAAATGTACTTTTAACAAGACTGCGAATTTTAAAAGAAGAGGCAATTCAGTAAAAATAATTAAAGATGTTAGAACTTAACTGCTATATCCCCCATTACTAGTGCTTTGTGTCTGTAGATGTTAAGAGAACTGAATTAATACGCCTCTGATGTACCAGGAGGGGAGAAACCAGGAATCAAGAAGATGCGATTCTAAATGCAGGAAAGTAACTGAGATACTGACTTTCAAATAAATCCTTATAACAAAGTTGTTCTTTCCTGTTCCCGTCAGCATAAAATAGAAATATGAGGAGGAAATGGCAGAACAGACTAATGTGATTCATTGTCACCAGCAGCAGGAGTTCATGAGGTGGGGGAAAGGGGATGGGGCAGAATGCCAGAACAGAGATCTTCACACAATAAAACTGTCAGAAATTCCTTCTTCTTGATGGCTTGGTTAAATTTCCACTAAATTGTGTGCTTGTTTATCAACTTAAACTTTTAGTTTCTGTAAGTTGGTATGGCAGCTAAGTAAGTAACAAAGCAAAGAAAAATAGTATTACATCTTCAAGTTAGGGAAGATGACTGCTGGAATGGCTACAATGTCAGATAAGTTTACCATTATACAAATCTTTCCAAGAAGCTTGTGTCTCACTGGTCATCAGCTGGGGGAGAGGAGGTCTCAAGTCACACAAGCACTGCTGAAAATTTTGCCCAGTGTATTTAATCTGAAAGAGGGAGTTAGTATCCTGCTGCTTAAATATGCAAGCAAAGCAGTACTGAAGGAGAGCTCTATAATTCCAGTAAAATTCAGTAACATGATGCAACCTCAGAGATAAATCAGGTAGGATTCAGTTTGGTAAAAGCATGAGATTGTTTTTTCTCTGAAATGCTGCTTACCAACAGTACTCACCGCAAAGGACGTCCCTGGAAGAGTTGGAAGAAACGTAATGGTTTAACAGAGGGTTAGAAATGTCAATTTGCCTACTGTGATAAAGCTGTAGAAAAGGTCATGGCTGAATTAACCTAAATGTGGAAATACTGTATGATAAGGAACAGCAATGTCAGAGCAAAAAGTTTCTCAGAATACCTTCTAGACATAGGGTACTTCCCTGTTCTATTGGAAATAGGCGCTCTTGAGGGTTTTTGGGTAATTCCTCTTTGTCATGAAGGTAGCTTGCTCTTACGTCTGAAAGATACCCTCTCTGTGGGTTGCTATAGTCCTGGAGGTCTCCTTGGCTGCAACATAATTCTGTTTGTGCAGGTATTTGGCACTTCAGTTTTACTTCTGGGCAGGAGCTCAGTTCAGCCTACTAGCTTGTGATTGCTCAAGAGGATTTCCAGGTTATGTTCCCATTGTCATAAACCTCGTTAATGAAATTCGTTTAATCCTTTTTACTGTAGAGTGCCAGGTCCCTTAATATGTCCTAATTTTGTACCTGCAGTCACATGGCTTCCTCTCAGAATGGTGCGTTATAGAAGACTACTTTTCTGGGAGCTTTTTGCAGCGTAGACTAGAAATCTGTTGCCAGTAACTGCTAGACTGGGAATAGAAGTTTTCAAGCTGTGGTCTTCAGGACATGTAAAAATAGTCCGTGTAGTTCTGCCTACCACATGATGATAGCTTCTTACTTTCAAACGGCTTTAATTGTGTTAAAGTAGAGCTTTAAGTGTATTTTTGTTTTCCAGTGGAAGCAATTTCTATAACTGGCAGACTTATGTGCCCCTGAGTAAGAAGGTATATGATCCTCACCGGCCTCCCAATGTGGAGTAATGCTGTTGTTCTAGCAGCCTTACTGGTGAGTTTCATTTCTCATGAGGAGTTTAAAAGGAGCAGGAAAGGGTAACTTCAAAAACCACAGCTATGAAGAGAAACCATCGGTGCAGATGGGTAGCTCGCTCTTCCTTGTGGAGTTGCTGCAGAATGGATGGAGTTAAGCCCGGCAGCATCACTTTCGCAGCAAAGTGTAGGGGCAGTACTTCTCTGCAGCAGAGGAATAGTTACTGTAATTTGGCTTCTGTTTACACTGTAAGCTAAAGAGTAAATATCGACTGTCTGTCTCTTAGATGCTGAGAATAAGAGTGACAGTGACAGCTTTGATGTATGATAACTAGGTTGCAGTGATTTGTATTTATGGCTTTAATTTCTGGTGCGGTGGGAACAGGGGCACGAAAGTAGATCACAGTGCTTCATGTGAGAGAGACACCTCCACCCACTTCGTTAATGAAAAGAATTTCCCTTTTCCATACTGACTGGGAATAAAAATGGGGAGAAAACAAAAGGCCAGTGTCATAATCCAGGTGACCTTTCCTAGTGCTTGGGAGGCCTACGTACTCTGCATCCTCAGGGAAGATAACAAGAAAAAGAGTGTGAGGAAGAGCAGTGGGTTTGTTTTTTGAGGAACAGATGGGTTTGTCTGTCTGCCAATTCTGGAAAAAGCTTAAATAAGGATTGTCTTTCTGAGAAGAGTAAGCAGTGTTTTAAGCTAGGAGATGTGTTGGGGGGAAAGAGAAGAAAAAGGAGAGAGCTCATTTCATTAAACATCCAGCTTTCTTTATCAGTTACATGGAAGAGCAGAAATTGTTCACCCCTTTCCCCATAACCTCTCGTGGCCCAGGTAATGGGACAATGAAAAAATAATTGATAAGGTGCTGTTGAGCTCCATGGATAAGATACAATTTAAAATCTGTGTTTATCTGAGACCAGGCATGAGTTTCCCATCCTGTGTGGTAGTAGCTGAGATTGAATTGCCTCTGGAGGATGTTGTACATATGGTAATTCCCCAGTTTTCCAGACATTCAATTCTGTTTCTACTTCTTAGAAAATCACCGGCACTTCTGTTGGAAGTTGACACATTATAATGGCGTTTTTAGCCACAAAACGGTCCCTTATACACAATTGTAGCATCAGTTTAAGAGCTGAGAACCTATTTCAAGGTTTGTCATTGGATTACCCTTTGGGAGAATGAAAGTCCATTTATTTCTTGGTGGCACTGGGCCTTGAACGTGTATTTTAGTGACAGTAACGTTGAAATCCCTAGGTACTTAGTGTAAAGATCTAATCCAGAGGTTTTGGAAAAGGGCCTCTTGTATTTATCTCTAACATAAAATCCTCTTATGGGGTTTTAAAAGGCTCTTGCATGTTTGCAGAGCGGGAGTGTGATGTTAGCTTGAGGATGTATGGTCAGGCTCCCGTCCAGTGCTCTAACCAGTGAGAAGTGACTTGGGAGGAGTGGGCGCAGAGTTTAGATTAGGCTGTTCAGTATTCCCTTAATATCCTGGGGAAAGATACAAATGATTGAGGAAATCCGGTTGGGAAGTAGATGCCTTTAATGTTTCTCTCTTCTTTCCCATACTTGAGGGCTTTTACTTTCTGTTGGGGCTGAGCTGTCTGCTAGGGGTATTGTCCTCTGCCCTCAGCGTTAGCTGCTGGGATGCAGCTTTTCTTATAGTAGTGTGCTAGATTCCAAGTGTAGCTAAAATAACCTTTTCTAAAAAGCAAATAGGAAAGGCAGAGGTGGACGAGGGGCAGAATAAAGGAAGGAGCTGCAGGCTGTCTAATGTGATCAGCATGTGAAATTGAATGCAACAAGAGCCTTTGGACGGTCCCTGGCTATAATTGTGTTGGCAACAGGAAGAAAGTTCAAACAATTTGTGTGCTTGGTGGGGTGTATCTGGTGAGAGAGAACTCCCGTGTGCTAAGCAAACTGTACTGGAGTGGGAAAGAAAGGAAAATTAACATAAGTTGGAAAGAAAGAGCTGTGGAATTGCTGTACTACCTCTTGTCCTGGTAGCCCTGTGCTACCTGCTGCAGACATGGCTCTGCTTCCTCACTAGTGGAAGACAGTGGGTTTTCTGTCATTTACCACCTAGAAGACTTCACATCCTCTTAAGGAGAAGACAGGAATCAAATAAAAACAAGAAGACCCCGGGCAAAGGAGATACTGTGTCTGTCTTTATTATCAGAATGACTTTGCAAAACCTGCTGTTGATCTGTGGGCTTCCTAGGTGGTATATGCTCCAGACACCGCGTGTTCCCAGTGAATTTGACCCAAGTGATGCAGTCTGGGTTTGTTTGGAGGCCTCCTATTCCTGTTTACGTGGTGACCCCTGTAACGCTTAAATGTGTGTGCTGTTCTCCAAATCTGTGTTGGTGTGAAAGATGAGTTACAGAACGGTATCTGATAACATTCAGCAAATGGGCTCCTTTTTTTCTCCTCTGGAGCTCTGCTTTACTCTCTAGATGCAAGCATCAAAATAACCTCCTTCCCCGCTAGCTTCTCCAGTAGACCCCAAGGGTATCCATACTGCTTATTTAGATGTTCTCAAGGAATCTGCATACACAGCTGGAGAGTTCCCAAGCGTCTCTCTCTGGGGGACCAGCGTTTCTGCTATTTTTAGTGTCTTTTCTTTGGGCCTTCCTTTCTGTGAGAAACCTCCCTGACTGGCAAGAGGCTGAGCTGTACTTTTAAGCTTCCCGTGTAGCTTTGAGAAACGCTTTTGCTCCACTGCCAAGAAACCTGTAAGCAATGTGTGGGCATTTTCACCAAGCCTCCTGGTGGGCTGAGCTCTGCGGAGCAGCTGAAGAGACGACGTGGTGTAGCCTGGCATCGGTACCACACCGTGGAGGCGGTCGGTGTAGGGGCGCTGGCTGTGTGCTGCTTGCATGTGCTGTTTCTGGGGACTGCATCGGTGTCACTGATGAACGATAAGCTCTATCTGGCCACAGAGCTTGGTGGTTTATGGGCTGTCTACCAAAATATAATGCAGAGGATGTTATGGGGGAGATTTCAACATCTGCCTCAGGGAAAAATAAAAAAAAAAAAGCTTTAATTTGTGAATCATCTATTTGAAGAGGGAGGATAGACTGCAATTCAGGGAATTAGTGGAGTGTGATCCCTTTAGGATGGGACACGGAATTAAGGCTGAAAGGCAGTCTAGGAATGGCAGTGGGCATGTTGCGTTAGCATGGGAAGTGGTTTGACAGCGTTGCTGGGGGGAGGGAGCTTAAAGTTCTTAGACTGTTTGAGGTGGTGTTAGATGGGAGATCTGATACTGGTGAAGAACTGGGATTTGGATACTTGCTTCCTTTATGATGACCTGGGAGGCAGCTCTGGGTCCAGCTGTGTTTGTCTGAAGGCTCCCCTGGGTGTTCTCAGCTTTCCTCCAAGGTCCGGCCCCAGCTCTGCAGAAGCTGGGAACGCTCCCAGATTTTTCCCATTTTGTGCTCAGTGCAGGACTTCCTCTGACATTCAAGCATGCTGCAACAGCTTCCTCTACTGTATGCTTCCCCGGGGAACATCTGAAACGCTCTTTTTATATGTGAGGAACTTCTTGGAACTACTTTGTTCTTGCATGGCTTGGAAAAGATTATTTTTTTTAGCTGAATTTCTACCGTCTTGATTGCTCCTGTTCAATCTTTCTCTTTCAAGGTCTGTTAACTGTATGTTGCACTGAGAAATACTCTTGCTGTTTTTCTACGAAATGCTCTGATATGACTGATGCTGTATAGATAAGATGTAGATGAGTGAAGCCACCGGAGAGAGCTGAGCAAAATGTGCCTGAAGTACTCGATAAAAACTTAACGAAATGTTGCAAGTAGCGTAAAACCACAAACACATCCCCCTCCAAACAAAAACCAAACAAACAGAAACCCAACCAACAAGCATCAACAGAAGACAGCTGGTAGAAAAGGAGCCATGTTGAGTAAAAACCAGACGGTAACGCTGCAAGACAGTAATGCAGCATATGCGTCCATGTGTTAGTTCTGTTTATTGCAATAAAGGCTGGAATAAATTCCTGGCCAGAGAGACCTGTGCGAAAGAACTACTGAACTGTGAAATCCTACATCTGGCTTGGCTTTCCTCATACAGAAAGAGAAGACCTGAATGTTATAGCAGTCAGATTAATCATAGAGTCACAGAATGGTTTGAGTTGGAAGGGACCTTAAAGATCATCTAGTTCAACCCCCCTGCCATGGGCAGGGACACCTCCCACTGGATTAAATTGCTCAGGGCCTCATCTAACCTGGCCTTGAACACCTCCAGGGATGGGGGCATCCACAATGTCTCTGGGCAGCCTGTGCCAGTGCCTCACCACCCTCCGAGTGCAGAATTTCCTCCTAACCTCTAATCTAAATCTCCCTTCATTTAGTTTAAAACCATTCCCCTTTGTCCTGCCATTTCCTGATTGAACAAAGAGTCGCTCTCCAATTTGTAACTCTTTGTAATTTAAGTTAATTACATTGGTGACAAGAACCCTTAAATCATCACATGGGACTCTTTAGACTATCAGAAGTGATATATTCACAAAGGCGGACAGAAGAGCTCTGTGAAGAGGTGAGCCAAGGCACAGAGACACAACCTCAGGTTACCTAGCAGTGGGCTGTGTTCCCTGTGCCTTAGCTCCAGTCACTGAGCTCTGCAGTGTCTCCCACTTGAAAATTTCAGCCCGTATTGTGGGGAAGCATTGCCTCTAAATCAGCAGAGGGATGTGTTTTGGCTGGCTTTGAGGCAGGAGGTAGGAGCTGGAGTTTTGTGTCTCTGAGATGCTTGAGCATCTGTCAGGCCAGCTGTGTTCCAGCAGTGCCAGAGAAGGAGCAAAAGCAACCCAATAATAAAGCATTATGAAAGGGCTTGATTTCTCTTCTTAAGCTTTAACTTGGTATTTTATTTTCTACAGAACAAGGATGTTTCTTTGTGCGTGACCAGGGAATACAGATAAGGAGGAAAGAGCATCTATATCCTTGTATTTTTTGGTTCAAAAGCAAAGTGCAGAGAGGTAGGACTTAATTGCAGCAGTCCTTGAGATCTGTTCCCTCTTCTGAGGATTTTGTTTTGAAAATAGTTATACTGTGGGGTTTTTGGTTATGTCTTACAGTCTCTCTGAGGCAATTGGAAGGAATGGCATTTCTTCTCTTGCATTTTTGTTAGACATCTAGGGCCACAGTAGGTCCCATTTCAGCAGTCACCACTCTAACCTTATGTGCTTTTTCAGCTGGATATTTTGACTTGCCTGTGCATCGATTCCAGTGGCTACAGTGAATATATCAAAGGGCAAGTAGTATTTCAAAGGATGAGATTTTTTTACATATCTTTTCTGAATGCCTTTTTTGCCAGCTGCGAAAGGAGCTTGGTTTTGAACAGCTTCGCAACCCTGTCTTGTTTCAGTTCAGGTTTGTTTACCCTGTGGGTGTTTGTAATGAGGAGCTAGAAAGACAGAAAGGAAGGTTTTGTTTGCTACCAGATATATTTTTGACAATTTCCTAATACGTTTTGTTAGACAATTTGCTAATTCACATCCATTGAGTTGCTTAGAGCTGTTGGTAGGTACTGGGAAAATGGAGCTATAAAACAAACACTTTGAAGCTCTTACATCTGTATAATGAGACAGTCTTCTCAAAAGAGATGGCTGAAAATATGAATTCTTTTATACGCTGCCTCTGTAAAGATTACACTAAGTTGCCATTTACTTTTTGACGTGCCTGTTGATCCCAAGCAGAATCCACGTGGGTGGAGTGTGTGGGACTTGGCCTGTTCTGCCAGAACTGATGGTGTCTGCTGTGACTGGTAAATCACAGCACCAGCAGCAGCCCACCAGACCTTGATGCCTTTTGCTAGTCACTCTTAAGTCACGAAGCAAGCTTGCTGATAGCTTCATGGCTTTATCTTCCTTCTTCCCAAATACTCTCCAGCTGCTTGCAGTGCTAGTAAATAGAGTTGCCCAGACACAGAGTTGTTAAGTTTCAGAGCAGGTTATGCAGGGACTGACGCTACCTTTCCTATTATCGCCTTGTGAGCTCTTAAGTTGCCCAATTTTTAAAACGTTGGGCAATTTAGAAAGGTGTGTCATAGCTAGCTCTTGTCAAGAGAAGAAATTTTTCTTCATTCTGTGTGCCTTAGAGCTGTTGAGTTACACCATCACGGTCCAGTGTGAGTCTCAGCTGAACAGTGCAAGAAAATCAAGCTGGAAATGGTTCAACGTGAAGCATGGCTGGGGTGCTCGAGGACATTGTGGTCTCTGGGAAAGATAGGTTTGCCTTTTGGCGTGCTTCAGTCACTGCAGTCTGAGCTGCCTCCAGCTTTGAACATGACCTGGGAAGTGTCCTGGTGGGGCTATTTTTGTTTTCCTGCCAGGCTGCAGAGAAGTCGCTTGTGCTATTGAGCTCCTGTAAAGCCTGTAGAAAATATGACCCAATATTTACAGCTAACCTAACCGCATCTAGATTGAAAATATGAAGTGTGCTTAAGAGAGGCTTTCCAGCCAGACAGGACTAATAACTCTTTACAGTTCTGCCCAGTGGTAAATGATTTGAGTGCCTGTTCTGACAAGTCCCATGACAGAGATGAGTCATTCTTGGAGGATAAACAAATCTGCCCAGATATTAGATTCTGATATGCTCAAGAGAGCCAAAGGTCAGAAGAGAGATGGCGTGGCAGGATGAAAAAATATTCTCCAGTGATGAATATTTTTCATTGAAATATCAGCTTGGAGTTTCAGGGTTGTTCTCCTTACCCACCTTTCCCTAGCAAAGCTGCCTTAGACCTATTGTAGAGAGAAACTTTGGTAACCTGGGGCTTTGGGCTTTCCGGTTAGGTTTCTGTGCAGATGGAAGCAGAACAACGCTTAGCACAGAGCAGTCTCCTATGTGCATGCCACTACTAGATCTGCCTTGGCCAAACTTCCAAATTAGTACTTTTTGGATAGGCTGAGTCAGAGGCGACAGCTGCTCCTGCTGAAAGGATGAAAAATGAATCAGCTGCAGAAGGCTTAGTAGTGAACGGAGGATGCCTACCAGGACAGAGCTTCGCAGTGACTTGGCTAGCTTGGGGTCTTTCCATACATGCATGGGAGGACGGGGCTTCTTTCTGAACTCTGAAATCCTTGGTTCAGAACCCCTCTGAGGTTAGGACAACCTTTGAGCAGATTGTGGAGTCTGAAGTGTCCAGTCCCAGAATGAACCACAGCAGAACTGGGGCTAGAAGGTAGGCACGAACTGGGCTGCTGGCTGAGGAGGAGCCGGGTGCTGTGTGTTGTAAGGTAGCTGTGACTTCCAGAGCTCCACCTGGCAGTGAAAGGGGAGCAAAGGAGTCCTACAGCTGCCAGTGTTACCAGCCAGGTGATGTGTGTCATCTGGGGCTCAAGGGGCCGTGCTGGAGCCCACAGGGGGGATGTATTTGGGGAAATTGCCATAGCAAGTGCTTATAATGCTTCATTAGCAAAAGGAACCTGTTTACTGTAGTGGACTGAAGGAAGGGAAGGGTGGTGTTTTGTAGTCACATGGAAATATGCAAGCAAATCATGCATCCTGTGGCACTGCTAAATTGCAGGTCTCTTGTTGCTTGCTGTTAGATGAGTTTTGCTCTGCCCTATTCTGAAGATATGTTCCCTTCAAAGGACTGTCCTCACCTAGAGTCAGTAAAGGGATTTATTTCAATCAGATCAGTCAGCACAAGTCAGTCATCTCTGTCCTCCCAAAATCTGGTGCCCTAAGTCAGCATGCACACCTGGTAGCTGTGTTTTTTTTCTAGGTTATCTCCTCATTGTTTTGCTGAAGAGGTAGATGGTTTTCCACAGCCAATAGTGTTTATCAGACCTTTATCCTAAAACAAACAAACCAACCACTGTTGGGGTATTGCTGTGCCCAAACTGAGAACTCACCTAGGAACAGACAAAGAAACAGCCAGATAAATGTGCAGGTCACCCCTGAATTAAGACCAATTTTTAGGTTTGTAGGTTTCTGGAAAGCAGTGAGCAGAGACAAGATGAGAAATCAAAGCTGTGTGAAGAGCTAAGCTGAAGTTTAAAATTAGCACCAGTAATCGAGGACAGTGGATGTTACATGAGTTCAAATGCCGTGCTAATGCCTTTCCTACTAATCTGCCTCTATGCAGTAGGTCCTGTTAGTTCCTGCGTAGCTGCCTGTTCCTTTTTTGAAAATACATCAAACTATTTTGACAATTCTGTTATCTTTTAAAATAATCGCTTTGTTGTTGCAATGCAAAACAAGATCTAGAATTCGGTGAGTTGCCAGTGAGAGGACAGAAGGCCCCTGCTGAGTGTTAACTGCCCCTGCCCAGTGTGGTGAGCACTTTTGGGCTCGTTACATTTCTTAGGAATTTGAAACTGAAGCCAGCATCACTTTATTTGACTAAGAGAGTCCTTGTAACATCTGAAAGGGAGGAAACAAAAAATAACAGGCTGGGTGCTGCCATTTGGGTGAGAGGGTTTGGGTTTCAGGAGCAGAATCCTGGACACTGCAGATCACATAAAGTTGTTGTAGCACTTGGCAATTTCCTTCCTCTAACACGTGGCAGTGATTGCAGGGTGGCTGGAAGAAGGCATGGGGAGGCCAGAAGTGGCCTGGGCAAATAAAATGAAATTGACTCTCCTTGGAAATCTCCGTTGTGCCCACAGGGGAGAGCAGGTTTCTGTGTTACACCGACTGTCCTGGAGCCACTGTACTGCTCACCCCACTGCAGCCCAGGTGCAAACTGTTTTAAACTGTCTGGCAGTGCTGGGTGCTGTGAAGTGCTGCTCAGCTGCTCTGGGGCTGTGCTGGACTGGGGCAGGCATCCCTAATGGCGATTATAATTTTTGTGCAACAATAAGATTGCTTTATCATAAGATCTTTAAAGCTCTTCTGCAGTTTTCATTGTTTGTTTTCCTCTGCCTAAATAGTGTTTCCAGAGATGGGTTTTTCAATCTCAGCTTTGTTTAAAAGCATCAGGTTTTTATTCTACAGTTTGGAGTTACCCTGAGGTCCGAAATACCCAGTCCAGATGAGAGCCCTGCTGTTTGGTGGGCTCTGGGCAAGCATAACACGAAGCTAGCTCTGAACAACTTGGCAGTGTTTGTCTCGGAGCCTGTCAGGCTGAGTCATACGGGAACGTGTCTGAGGGGAGCTCATTACAGGTGGGCCTATTATGGGGGAAACAATGCCATTTTCACAGTGAGCAGTACGCTTCCAGAGAGGCAGATGCAGTCTGGTGTGCCGCTGGAGTGCAGGTGGGCTTTGGTTGCTGCTTTTCACTGCAGACATCTTCCCTTTGCATATCTGGCTCTTCTGCTAGCCCTGGGCCTTGTCTTGTTTTTCCCTGCGCAGCGTGGGGTCAGTGAAGTCTGTACCTCTGCTTTGGAGGGGGAATGGAATTTGAAAAAGAGAAAATAGCTCGTTTTTTCTACTGGAATTTTAGCGAGGGATTTGTGTAACTGAGCAGTGCTTTCTGAGGTGCAAACATGAAAAAACCACAAAACACTGCACTTTATGTTGAGACAGTCTGTAGCACTCTAGAAGCACCAGTGGCAGCTTCACGTAGCCCAAACATTTTGACTCTTGGAGAACATAAATAGAATTTGCATTTAAGAGCAAAATTTGATGCCAATGGTGCTCTTTTTAGGAGAGAGATAAGCCACTGGAAAAAAAAATCATATTTATAATGGAAAGGAAGACAAGACCCATAATTAATGTGGCACTAGCAGGCTTCCTCCATGGTTGACTAATCACAGCTGAGTGTTAATAAGCACAGAGTTTTTTTAAATACTGTTGTAACATGTTAATTAAGATAATTCGGCTCCATGTGTCTCTTGAGTTACCAGATGGCGACTGCATTGGTGGAAGGCTGCAATTAGTCTTTTCTTTCTTCCTTTTTTCTCCCCCTGCCCTAAAAAAAAAAAAAAAAAGTGTGGTGGGGGGAGGCAGGGTGTTGGGGGAGAAAGGCAGCTTTGGCACGTATGGGATGGCTGCGTGAGGGGTGCCTGTTACTGTACACAGCGAAAGTGCTTGTCTAATATGTCTAATTATATAAATGCACAGCTATATGATTATATATACAAATCTCTTTGCTTTGGTTTCTTCTCATTTACACGCATTACAACATGAAGAAAAATAAGCCTCCTCTTCAGAATGTGCCCTTGCGAGGGAGACTGTAATTTCCCAGTGAAGGTTCCCGTCCCCCTCAGTTTGATATTCTGCCTCTGACTTGAGGCTAAGCAGCATCTGGAGCCAGCAAAGACAGAGAGCTTATTTTTCAGTGGACTTTGGCCTCTGCTCAATACGCCGAGCCCAAAAGAGGGTTATGTTTTGCAGTGTGTTTTTAGGAAGGCTTAAAATATTTTAGGGGCAGGGTCGACTAGAAGTGTGCACGCTCACAATAGCGGCCTTTTATTGACTTCTGCCTCCTGTAAGTAAAATATAGAGGCTCTTTAGCCTCAGCTGTTGTGACTGGGCTCCGGCAGCAGCTGCTGTCTCGAGCTTGTCCCTCTGGGAAATGACCCATCTGCTCCTGTGCTAGAGAAAGCCAGCGT
This sequence comes from Anas acuta, assembly GCF_963932015.1. Lineage (NCBI taxonomy): Eukaryota > Metazoa > Chordata > Aves > Anseriformes > Anatidae > Anas > Anas acuta. Next base: position 36,762,423 of record NC_088983.1, on the reverse strand, counting down.
GCTGGAGAGGAGGACGTTCAAAATCTCTTGTCCTGCTTCCAGTCCTCATCTCCACCCCAAAAATTACAGATGGAGAAAACCTGGGCAGCTGGTAATCGGTCTTTTAATGTGAATGCTGTCTCCAGCTAGAAATGCAGAGGTCTTGCCTACTTCCAGCTGGCAGAGGCTAGCTTTGGTCTGGGTCCCTCTTCAGGTGGTGTATCTGCAGGTTTTTTACTCTAATTGTATAGTTAAAATGTTAGCATGCTTGCAGGCAGTAAGGAGAAAATAAGTAACACAAAAAATTTGAGCTACCTGAAAGGGCAGCAGAGCATGCTCTGCCTCTACCTGGAAGACCCCCTGTTTGTTAGGGAGGGGGCTTTCTCATGACTGCAGGAGACATTTGTGTGTTGGAAGATAATTTTACATGGGCTAAAACACATCCCCCAAATGCTGGGAAAGGGTAACATCTCAAATACAATTCCCAGAGCGCAACTGCAGACCAAGTCCCTGCTGTGCTTCTCAGCCAGACAGACAAGAGAAACCCCAATCTAAAGCATGAGGCTCTTCAGATTCATCCCGGACCTGCAGTCTCAATGACATTATCCATGGAATAGCTGATGTGCCGTTCCCTAGCCTGATATTCGTATTAATCCAAATGCTTGGACTAGGGAGAGGAGTGCAGGAGCAGAGGGGGAAGCAGCTGTGCTGAAAGCTTTTTCATGCATCCAGCAAACATCGCTGGTTGGAAACCCAAAGGTATTTAGCACTCAGAAATGGAGCTGTGCACTGACAAGCTGGAGCGTGTGGGTGGAGGTACTGCTTTGGTATCTACCATCTTGTGCTTTTCCAAAAGCACATCCCCTCGTCACTGCTTTCTCAACAGGAAGGAAGGTGTGGGTGAGGGAAGAGGCAGCAGCGTGATCAAAGCCTGTCTGGGTGCTTTTTCTCTGCAGGCCAGCTGCCTGGGATATGGTTCTGCTTTGGCAAAATACAGTGTTTATTTGATGTTGCTAGTCTAAAAAGGGTATGAAATGATACAGGCCTGCTTCTTACTAAAATCCAACTGCTTCGGAGGCAGGGATTTCTGAAAGGGGCTCCTGCTGTTTATACATGTGCACAGGGGAAGAGAAAAACAAGGACACTGTCTGGATTTCGCACAGAAAGCAAAGCTGTCTGGTCCTTCTGCCCAGCCCTCCCGTCATCTCCCTCTGCAGAAGACTCCCGGAGCAAATACCAGTCCAGGTGTACGTGTGCCTGAAGGCCCTGGTTTAAAAGGAAAAATCCTCACCCAAAGAGGAGCTCACGGAATTTTGTTCTGCAGTCACCGCCTCACGCTGCAGCAGTGCTGGTTGTGCCTTGCTGCCCCTGAGGGTGCTGCAGTAGGCTTTTGGGAGAGGGGCCTGGTAGCTGTCAGTGTGCTCTTTGAATCAAATAGGTGGTGCTGTTTTTTTTCCTATTTTCCTACTTAAGGTGGCAAGCCACTCAGAGCCCAGGCTCTTTAGGATACAGGTTAAGTCTTCATGAGAAAAGGAGCAAACTTGGACTTTTTTCTAGTTTTTCTGTTGGTGTATAGTGGGTTTTAAGTCCATTGAGTGTTAAATAGTGATCTGTCCTCCAGCAAGATTTGGAACAACCACTTACAAGGGGAAAACAAACAAACAAAAAATCCTAAGCTTAAAAACCAAGCAGACTTTGGCTTGCATGAGAACTCGCACAGGGTGTTCTGCTCTGTACAAGCTGAAGCACCATGGCCTGTCTGCAGGCCCTGGGAGGCTGATGTGCTGCTGCCTTTGTTGTTGCTCAGGAAGCTGCTGAGAGAGCTGGGCAAATCTGGCTGGTTCCCCTGCTGCTCGGCTAAGGACAGCAGTGACACTATTACCTGGTCGGGTCACATTCATGCTTCTCTGAGTACCAGTGACAACGGCTGGGAGGATGCCCAAGAAATTAAGATACCCAGGAACTGGGCTAAGGGAGGGACAAATTGTTTCCTTATTGGCTTACTAAACAGCCAGGAGATTAGCGGAGAGGTCAGGTAGTGCCCTGCTGGCAATAATTGGAACTCTGAAAAGAGACAAAACAACCAACATCTCTCTTTCTATTAGCAAACACATCTAGAGCCCTTGCTAGCGGAGTCCTTCAGTGACTTCCTGAGGCGAAACTAATGTTCAGCGCCACTCCTGAGCAGGATCCGTGGGCAGGAGGGAATCCTCTGCTAGAATTACCAGACCCTCCGCAAGCCAAAATCAGCGTTACTGCTGGTCTCTGGCTTGCACTTCTGGACCTCCATCTGGCTGCCTGCATCAGGCTGTCACGCTTCTATTGTAAAAAAGCTTTCTGTAGATAGAAAAGATGAAAAAGGAAAGCTTGTGTTGAATCTAAAAAGAAGTAGCTGGGGGGGGGAAGCTGATGCTGCAGGCGATTCAGGGCACTAACTTGGGAGAAACAGTGAACTTAACCGTGTTATTTTTAGCATGGTGTTAATTAAACCTGAACCCAAGGTCTGAGATGCGGAAAATGGACAGTCTCTGCAGAAGGCTTCAACTGTAGCTGATGTTTCTGACCTGACATTTAACTGTGGCAGGACCTAGGCTGAAGAGGAGTAGAAAAGGAGGATTGCCCTCAAGAGTTCCTTAGAGACTGGGGCCTTTGAAGTTCCTTGCCAGAAGTTAGTAATTGCTTTTGCAGTTCCCTCTGTCTTATTGAAGGGATGCAGACACGCATATTATCCAAGCTGAAAATCCGATGCCTACATAGCAGGGACAAGTAATTGGAAGTTATCCCTCTTTGTGTTTATTTTGGATGCCTTTCTCGATGTGTTGTGTTTCTATAGCTAGTGGCAAGTCCTGCCTGAGAGAATCAAGATGGACAAATTTCAGAGAACCAGAGACTTGCGGAGAAGTGCTCCTTGCCACTGCAGAATCTGCTGTAGCAAAATTTGGAAGATCGGCAAAGGCAGAGACTGTGACCAGGAGGGAACCCATCTCTGTGACAGGAGATAGAGACAAAAAGATGTTTTAAGGGAAGACAGCCTTTCTTAAGCTGCTCAATGAAAATCCTACTGTAGGGCAGTCAAGATAGCACAGGAAAGTTAGCATAAGGCTTCTAATCCCAGCATGAAGCAAATCACATATCCTCTAGTACAGGGACAATTTTTAACTGTGTGCTTCTGTGTCCTCCTCCACAAAGATGTTTGCTCACCAGACTGGACACTTGGCTCCTGGTATGAATCAGTCATGACAGGTTTGACCTGACTATCCAGGGGAATATTCATTTTGTTAGGTCAAAAGGGTGGTTTTTGTTTGTAGGATGACTATGTAGGATGATTTGTACGAGTCTTATGAGGAGCAGCTGAAGGAGCTGGAGGTGTTTAGCTTGGAGAAGGCTCAGGGGGGAGACCTTGTTGTACTTTACAGTTACCTTAAAGGAGGTTGTAGCAAGGTGGGTATCAGGCTCTTCTCCCAAACACCAAGTGATAAGATGAGGGGAAATGGCTTCAGGTTGTGCCAGGGGAGGCTTAGTTTGGATATTAGGAGAAATTTTCATTACTGAAGGGGTTGTGCGGCATTGGACTAGGCTGCCCAGGGCAGTGGTTGAGTCACCATCCCTGGAGGTCTTCAAGAAACGTGTAGAGGTAGAACTCACTAGTGTGGTTTAGTGGTGGGCACTAGTACTAGGTTAAAGGTTGGACTAGATGATCTTAGAGGTCTTTTCCAACTTTAATGGTTCTATGATGTTTTTCCTCTGAGTCCCGATAACATTAGTTAAGTGGAGTAATCTTGAAGATGAGGAAAGGGAAGAACAGAGGTTAGCATTTTCCAGTTCTGGTCTTCATTTGAAAGGCCTGGGGATGTTAGCATATCCAAACAGGGCACATGCTGAGGGGATCCAGCTGAGGAGTTGTAGCCCTGGCAGGCCAAGCAGCAGGGCTTCAGGTTGGTTATTGTCAAGGTGGTGGGTAACTGAAACATACGGACCCAAAGGCTGGGCAGCAATCTGCCAGCTACCTCTGTTAGGAACACTACTACCTTCCTGTTGGAGATTATTACAGAATTGGCCTGGTTTTCCCCCAGATTGCTTCCAATAAGCTTTAGCAGGCACTTGTGAGCTTCCTAGGACGCTGCTCTGAGGACTGTCAAACGTGCTGGAGCACTCCTGTGGTCAGTGAGGAGTTTACCTGAGGCCTAGTCTTGCTTCCTCTTCCAGTTGCTGGGGTTTGGGCTTGACTCAAATACCAGCAGCTTTAACTTGTCAAAACTACTCCTGTCCTAGCTTTAGTGACCTTTGTGCCTTGCTGTGGAGGAGTATAGGAAACTTACTGTACATTCAGCGCAAAACATCCCTTTGTTACACAATGTTTTCCCAATCTGTCCACCCACGTAAGGTGAACAATGCAACGGCTTTTTCTGCCGTGGTTACAAACCTACAGTTATGCGCTCAAGCAGGTGATTATGAGTATGTCTTGTTCTTTTTTTTTTTTTTTTTTCTTTTAAGAATGTATTAAATTAAGGAGGATTTGGTTTTCATCTCTATGGGGTCAGGCTACTCAGCAAAAAAGGTGAGTGGCTGAAATACAATTCAGGTGTTTGGCGCAGAAAGAGATACATAAGACCCCTGCTAGGATCTGAGAGACTTGGTAAAAAAGAAACAGAGTGCCAAAAAAAAAAAACAAGATTGTAGTGAGGTATCTGCCTTTGTTACCCCAGTACAGTGCTAAGACTACACAAAGCTGGTTAGTACTCAGCTGTTATATATCTGTAGTAATGATCTGGTCAGATTTAAGTATATCTTAATTTTACATTGTGTGTGTAAATGGATAGTATTGTACTTGTTCCTTGCCACATCAATCTGATCGTGTGTGGGCTTGGGAAGTCAGCTCATCTCTGAATCTCACTCTCAGAGATCAGGTGCATCCTCTGAGTTTTGAGTACGTAAACCCCTCAGTCTTGTCAAACAAAGTTATTTTCTTGCATCTGTGGTATTGTCTGTGACTGTGGTTTGGTTTTGAGTAGCTTTGACATTGTTAGAAATGGTCTGTAGCTCTGCCTCGGAGGGTGCTGGTGCGGTGACACTGCCTGTGGCTACAACAAAAAAAAACACAGTTCCTTGCAGTTTTGTGCTGCGTATTGTCAAGTTTCTAACTGTTACTCACAGAACATAAAAGCATTTATCCCTCCTTTCAAGGAGGGTGGTATTCTTTTGAGTGACCTAGGCACAGAGAAATGGTGCTCACAGATGATTTGGTAGGAAAATGGGTGAAGGTGCATACTGACTTAATATTTTTTCACTTTTCTATTAAAGATCTTGTCTTGCGTTTTGGTGGACAATATATTAAACACCAAATATTTTGGAACTGCAGTTGTAGAAACTCCGGTGCATAATTTTATTCTGCCAGTCAGTCTGGAAATGACAGTTTCTTTACCTCTGAACAGAGTTCGCCATGCCCCAAATGTTTAGTCTTCTCATCAGTTACCTCCTTCCTGTTTTCCAGCAGCCTGTGCTGGCAGGGAACCAGCTCTCTCGGGAGATGTCATAAACTTCAGCACCTCTTGGAAACTGGGCTGCAGGGAGTAGCGCTCTGCCCTCTTTGCGCACAAGGCTGTGAAGTTCAAAACCACAGTTTCTCTGCATCCTCAGAGCATGATGGATCAGGAAGCTGGGAATAACTGCAAGCCTAGGATGTCAGTAACCCCCTAGGAAATTGATAATTTATGTAACTTGGCTGTATTTCTCTTCGCTGCCTGGCATGTATGTTTGCTTTAAGATGTCTCATAAGCTCTGGGGTACTTCCAAGAACATGTGTTTCAGGGAGGAAGGCGATGAAACTCCTGCATGTTTCCTAGTATTTCAAATACAAGTGTATACCTTTGAGAATCTAGGCTGATGCTGTTGAGAAGATGGTGTATGTGGTTACAATACCCGTTCTTAACAAAATGTCAAAAAATCCTTAAGAGGAACCTTTATAACCTTTTGGGAAGCTTCAATGTATCCACCATGTGCCACCCACCTTTGAACACTTGCAAGGAGTAAATCTGTCTGCCCTGGCTTTGCTATGTCCTTTGAAATCTGCCCAGCCTTAATTGGGCTGAAAAATCCTCTCCATTGTTTAGTTCATGTGCCTCAGAAAGTGTCGGACAGTGTGCCAAAGTAATACCCAAACAGTAACGCTAGCCTGGGGCTGGGCCACACAGCAGCATGCAAACATCACTGAAGGTTAAAAGCAAGCAGCCTATTTGGGAAGCGTGAGCTGGCAGGAGAGCTGGACCAGGCTGCCTGCTCCCCAGCCCTGTGCTGAGCCCTCACAGCACAGCCGTGCTCTGAACTGCTCCTCTGCCCGTCTGCCTGCACCCTCCAGCTGCAGAGCAGAGCCAGGGTAGGCCTGTTCTTCTGTCACAGCAGAGGTGTTAACTATTTGTGATGTTCTCGGGTGCTGTGGTGTCAACCTAAGGGAGAAGAGGGAGGAAAAGGAGGTGACTAATTCTGCAAGCTCTTCTTTTAATAGGAGGACAAGTCAGGAATCAGCTGCTGGAATCAGCTACAGCTCTGGTGTAGGGGCCTTGTGCAGCACGTTGTTCCCAGCGTGACTCTCTGTGGCGCCCAAAGGGCTGCGTCTGCTGCAGAAAAGCCCTGTTAGCCACGTCTCGGTATCTCTTCCCCTGACTAACAAAGGCCTTAAAAGCAGCATTGGGGCCAGCCTGCTTGGGCTCCTCCGGAAACGGGAAGCTCGTGTGCAAGTGTGGGAAAATTCCTGCTGGAGCAAGGCGGCGTGTGGGAGGCTGGGCCGGCTCCTGAGCGGTTCCAGATGCCTCCTGTGGCCTAAAGGTGCCCAGGGAAGCTGTCCCTGGCTGCTGTGGTAACAGGAGGGTTTCCCAAAGCTCGCTGCCATTGCCCGGGGAGGTGCTTGTTAAATGGCTGAGGGTGCTCAGAGGGGTCCCTGCGCTTTAGCAGGAAACATCTCTGTCTTGCAGAAGCAGCAGGGCGTTTCTGCGTGCCAAAATGTGTAATGAGGCTGCGGCTGCAGCTGATCTGAAGTGTTGGACAGGCTGTAAGTTTTAGCCTCATAAGGTAAAGTGTTAAAACCTGGGTTACAAAATTGGAAATGATTGCAGAAAGAAAAAATAAATGCAGAAGAGGCAACAGTTAACACTTGTGAGGGACAGGACAGTGGCTCCTCTGAACCTTATTTAAGGATAAATCTCCTCAAGAACAAAGTCTTATTGAAAGGCTACTGCTTAGACCCCTGTTAACCTTTTCTCTCAAGAAGTAAATTGAATTGCAGTTACAAAGCTGGCAGAACTCATGCCAGAGGCTTATTGGCTTCACTCAGCCCTTCATCCTGGGGTTTGCTGGCATTTACAAGGCGCTACCAATGATGCATTCACACATGTGATTAGGTTCAAGGGTCACTCACACTGCGACAGGAGAGCAAATTTTTCCATAGTGAGCAAGTCTCAAGTTTTCTTACTCTTCTTAGGTCCTGCACCAAATCCAGTTAACTGAAGTTTGCCCGGTTGGGTTTCTCACCTGCAGGCAGAGCCTGCGACTGTGTGCTCCGGGGATTAAGGCAGGCCTGGATAACCATGCTGTGGTAGAACTGGGAGGGTGGGTTGTTTGGTTTTCCATACCCCAAAATATCTCTGGAGGGATCTGTGATGTATTTTCTTCTGTGAAGCTTGAGATCTGAATTTAAAGGGGGAAAAAAACTGGAATTCTCACTCCTTCAATTAGGTAAATACATAGCATGGGAGTGTATTGGAGCGGTCCTGCAGAGTCACCAGGAGCTGCCAGAGGAGATGAAATCCTAAGCAATGCAAATATCCTGTTTTCAGTGCAGTTTCCTCATTTGTGGTTTGTTGTTTTTATTTGAATGGCAACTGAAAATTCTGTGAGAAATTTTTTCACACTTACTATGTCAGTACCCATCAGGGGAGATGCAAGAAGAAATGTAAAATGCTCTCAGTACTTCAGCCTTGCTGTAGGTAAGCAGAGAGTTATTTTAGAAATATCTTTATTTTTTTTATTATTATTTTTTAAATAGGCTACAATATGTGGTCCTACTGCAGCAAAGCTCTGTTCTCATAGCGTCGTGGTATATCTTTATAAAACAGCTAAAATCAGGGATCTTGTGAGTTTCCAGGGTACGTTTTGGGGCAGCTCTGTATCTTGACATTGTATCCATAGCACAATGGAGTGCTTGCATCCTGCATTCATTTCAGTAGGAGGAGGTCTCGCCCTTTTTGTCAGACTTGGAAGGCTAATTGGGAAGCCTGGCTGTTGGCTTCTCCCCTCAGTCACTAGTGAAACAGCTGTGGGGAAAAGATAGCATCAAGGATTTTCTGGGCCTCTCGTTCAGAATCCCAGTTGTAACAAACTTATACATCACTGTACAAAAATATCACGAGTTTGATGCCTGCCAGCTAGACTGCACCACCGGGATAACAAGCAGTACTTAGCAATCACAAAAGACATGTTGGAGGTGAAACTGAGCAGTGTTCTGTGTTGCTGTGTAACAAACCTTAGTTTTGGTAGTTTCTTCTCAATATAGCGAGCCTTCATAGGTGGAAGTTTGCCTGTGTGCCACATCTGTTGTGTAGCAGATGTCTTCATCTGAGATAACCTCTGTGATGCTTTCTCTTTTTCCAGATTGTCCCCAGCCACCACAGCCTGAGAATGGAGGCTACAAATGCCACCCTAGTCCCTGCAACGACCCCCTGACTTCGGGCAGCGTCATAGAGTACCTGTGTGTTGAAGGCTACATGCTGAAAGGAGACTACAAATACCTGACCTGTAAGAATGGAGAGTGGAACCCCGCCATGGAAGTCAGCTGCAGGCTCAGCCCGGGTGAGTACTCGCTCAGTCCAGCAGGACGGTCAGAGTTGCTCTTATACTGGCTCTTCAGATTCTCCCTAGATAGTTGGTGTTGTGCTGGGGCAGTCCGTACAGCTGCACTCATTGCTCCAGCAATTCCATGAACATAACTCACAATTACAGCCCTTTGTTAAAAATGCCCCTTCTGTAACAGCCCATCAGAGGCAGGCTCAGAGTCAGTCATGCAAGGAGACATCCCACGGGAAGGAGTGTAAAGGAGACAACGAGTTACTGAGGTGGAGTCTCTTTGGCAGCTCTCATCCCAGAAGCGGGGCAGGCCCTAAAATTGAAGCATTTTCCATGCTGTCCCTCTTTGTCCTTGATGGATTTGACAGTACCCTCCTGTCTGCATATGTGAGAGTATGTAGAGCTGATACCCTTTGCAAACAGGGTAACTAGCTGTTGGCCTCCTGTGGCAGAGCTTCGTGGTGCTGCTTTGCGCTGCACTGGCAGGAAAGGACATTGCTGACAAATGATTTCTGCTTCTCTCCATATGGAAGTGCACAGCTTTTGTTTTGTGGGTCTCTCCCAGCTGAACAGGAATTCCTCCATCAAAGCAGGAAAGTGAAAAGATTTGCAGGAAAATGTTCATCATACAGCTCTTAGTTGCCAGCTGTTCTTCTGCTTTTAAAAGCATGTGTACTGGATAAAAGGAGAAGGCCCTCCCCTCTTCAGTTTTGGCCTGCTGGTAGAGTTCTAAAGCTCAGTCATCCTGAGACAGCAAGATGTGTGCTCTGGGATTTTGTCTTGTAATCCCCAAAGCAAAATTTGTTAGCCTAATCAGAAGGAAACAGAATATCATCTTCAAGCCCCTCATGGAGCTCACTGCATATCTGTGAACTCTGGGACATGTGTCCTGTCCCAAACGCTGTCGTCTTGGTGTCTGTCACAGCCACTCCAACAGCCCCTTCCTGTGACGAACAAGGAAGGGGAACTGGGAGTTCACCTGGCAGCAACTAAATCCCAAAGAGGCTTTTCGAATGCAGCATAGACTTCCTTTCTGTAGTGGTCCCCCTTCCCCTTGCTGCACCCAGGCGGCAGAAGAAAGCTTTGCAGGACGAGCTCCGTGGATGGCAATCCTGCATAGCAGCACTTGGTTTACGTCAGGGCTAAAGGAGTTGTGTTGTGATAAGCAGCAGTCCCTCTGATTTCTTTAGCATCCAGTAGGGTTGGTGGCCTTATAAAAAATACGGTGCTTCAAAAGCCTGGCCAAGTGAAAAAGCTATTGTTTTGGCAGCACAGTCTTTGCAACAACTGTGTGGGGTCAGAGTCAGCTGAGGTTTAACTAGCAGGTCTCTTTCACGGAGCAAAAAGGAAGAGGAGGGCAACTGTAGAGAGAAGAGTGATAGGTCTTTAAATGAGTGGTAATGGGTAACATCCCACTTGTTCTGTAAGGAGTAAATGAAATCCCGAGCAGTTATCAAATGTTTTGTGTAGCTCTGAGCACATCAGTCCCATAGCCTTTCAGCAGTTTCTTTTATGAGTTAGTGAGCATCTTGCTGGAAACTGAGATGGTGGATGTGCTGAACTGTACCCTGCATGGTGAGCGGTTTTACAGCATTGTGTACTGATACTGAAAATAGAGCACCCCTATCTGCTTACCCTCTTCCATGTCAGTGTACTCAAAGTGCCCTGAGTAATCATGAAAATGGAAATCCTTACTCAGCCCTACTTACCAGAGGGAAAAATGTACATTAGACATTTTTTCCTAGGGATGGTTCAAGCTAGTTTTGAACCTGTTTTCCAGAAAATTTTCAAAACTAAAACAATAAGTTTAACCCCAAAAAGAAGATGCAGAAAATGCAGACTTTTTTCAGTATGTGCCTGTTTGGGGTACAGATTTCAGGCTGCAGGCTTAAAAACATTGGTCCTGTAGCTTTTTTTTCCTTTTGTTTCCGTGCTCTTTTTCACCCTTATCTTTACTTGCAGGTTTGTCCTGCATCCCACTGCAGTTTGAGAACAGTGCTCCTGGAGAATGTGATGAATGTAGCAAAATGGAATTGAGGAATTGCATAGATGGGAATGTCCTGAATGTGAAATGGACAGTAGTATATGCTGATGGGGAGGTGAAGTGTGTAGAGAGCTCTACCAAAGACAAAAGTTAAGGAGAGAGACAACACATCCACAGGCAATTATGTGCTCCAGAGAGGTGAAAGGGACAGTGTAATGTGCTAGGCATGATGTGAACACTCAGCAACATGAGCTCCTGGCCCTTCTCTCTCTGTTCCCAACTTATTCATGTCTTGCAATGGACCTCTAAAAGACAAAATGGTTCTAGTACAGTCATACGGCACAGCTGAAGGGGGGTAGGAAGAGGTAATGTGGACAGGGGATGTGTCTTACACTGAAAACTCAGCATCCTGAAGCAACACGTCCCTTACCTCTGTTCCCTGGGGTACGTGTTTATGTGAGAAAGAAACTGTGTCCTAATGCCAGGCCAGGTGACTTCCACCCCATTCTTTCAGGGGACTGTTCCGTTAGCGAAGAAAACCCATTTTCTGGAACTTTTCCTGTTGTTTCGCCTAGTGGAATAGCCTGTTTATCATGCTAGACAATTACTTGCATCGCTGGTGACATCAGGACATTTTTTAGCTATTGCTCAGCCAGATGTAAATATGACATGACCCTTAACGTCCCCTCTCTGTCCCCATGGCCTCCCTGCATTGCTTTTCTCTGTGTTTGCCCTATGTTTTTCCAGAAGACCCTTATGCTGTGCATGTTTAAGGTTCCCTTTACAGCTGATGGAGAGGGGACCTGCTTAAGCTCTGAACTGTCCTCTGTAGGGGAGAACTATTCTGCCTTGACTGCAGAGGAAACTTGGGCTCTTACATGTGTAACTCTTGAGAGAAGGCAACACAAATGTTACTACTTCCCTATGGCGATGATTTAAGGGAGTGGATCACTTTACCTTGTATTCCTCTTGGCTTTGTAGAAAAGGACTCCCCGCCGACAATCGGAGTACCCACGCTATCCATAGTAGCCTCCACAGCAAGCTCTGTCGCCCTGATTCTTCTCTTAGTTGTGCTGTTTGTTTTGCTGCAGCCGAAGCTGAAGTCGTTCCATCACAGCAGGTAAGTGTAGCCGGGCTCAGAGACATCCTGCTTCTTTGCAGCAGAAATGGTTTCCTTGGTTTCCTTGCTCTTTTTTCCTTGGCCTTGAATGTTAAAAGTTATGAACCCCTCTGGTCTGGCTATAGGTCAGTCTCCAGCCTCTTCTGGCCTTGGATAGCTGCCAAAGTAAGTGTCCAGGTATATGTGCTTCTCCCCCAGTCTGTCTCTGAGATCGTCTGGTCCTGAATTCTGTCAGTATTGATGATTAGATACATGCACAAATCCCATATGGCTCCTTGCTGGGGGAGGAGAATTCTCCTGGCCTAGGTTTGTGGATGAGAGAAGGGACCCCGCTGTAACATCGCTGTCAGCTGAGGTCAAAAAAAGTCACTGTTGAACTTCTCCTGAATGAACTGCTAGTGCTCTTAAATAAGAGATGTGGCTGTCCAGCAGCAGGAAGGTTCAAATTCAGTCTCAGGACTCTGACCCATCAGCCAAGGTTGATTCACACAGTGACAATTTAAGAGCTGTCAGCTCTTAAAGCCTTGCCAGCAGTTATCTCACCAGCAGCATAGGTGGTAGAACAGACAGTGCTCGGTGTCTCAGAATAGAGCAGTGTAACAAACAGAAATCAACTGCGGTCAGAGTTCTCTACCTACAAGCAGAGGCTCTGAGTCAGATCTTTGTCAGATTTAGCTGTTGAGGCAGGAGGCATTGTAACCTCTTCAGCTCTTGCCATTAAATCCATCAGGCACTGTGAATTACAGTCCCTGATCGTGTTCATGGCAATTGACAGTAGAACTTGCTTAACCTCAGTAAAACACCATTCGTGTTTGTCCAATCTCCCCTAAAAAAGTCAGTGGTGAGCTTAGAGTTCTGCTGTGGCAGAGGTGGGAGGCTATTCTTGGTAACATACATATAAAATGTAAATGCTCAACTTGTTTTTTTTTCCCCTTTTGCCCTTTTTTTTTAATTTTTTGAGGCGAGACCAAGGAGTGTCTGGGGACCAGGTCTCTATCATGGTGGATGGTGTCCAAGTGGCCTTGCCATCCTACGAAGAAGCAGTGTATGGCAGCACAGGGAACTGCATTCCACCCTCGGACTCCCGGGTGCAGATTGTGCTGTCCGAAGGAGCTGGGCAGAATGGAGCCAGAGAGATGCAGCAGCAGGACCAAGGGGCTCGCAACGGCCTTGACAGAGAAGATGAGGCCCCCGGACAGTCTGGACTGTGTGAAGCCAGTGGCTCTCAGCGCTCTGAAACTGTTCTTGTGCATCAGGCTGCTACCTCTTCCTGGGTAGCTGGCATGGCTAGCAGTAGACCTGTACAGAAAGAACTCCAGGATTCAGAAAGCAGCGACATACAGAGCCTTCTATCACTCACTTCCTCTGAGGAATACACAGATGGTATGTGGCTCGGGCAAGGAGCACTGTATGAGACCTTTTTAAGAGCAGGTTCTGCAGTGTGACCACATAGCATGAAAACAGGGAGAAATACCCATATGTACATGTCTGGCACCAGAGGAGCTTTGGAAACAGTCTCTGTGGCTTGTTTCGCAACATAACTGCAAGCAGTAGTTAATACCTTGTTCTGAAGTATGTGGCTTTAGGGGGAGCCTAGGGCAGTCTGAAAAGACTGTTGGTGTTCTGCTGCTCAGTCTTGTCTCAGCAAAGGCTTTGCAGAGAAATGCCAGCCTCCAGCATTGTGGAGGCCTCTGCATACTGTGCAAAGGCAGTAAAAGAGCTGCACTTGTGGAAAAACAAGCTGGTGAAAGTGGGAGGATATGCCTGAAATACAAACCCCTTGTGATGTTTAGGCTTCTTCATTTTTCGATCACCCTAGTAAGCAGCTTACTGCCACAGTGCATGTGGTGCTGCAGCCCTGGCTTGTGAGAAAACGCAAAAGGGGGGTGCTTGGTACAGGGCAGAGGTGCTGCTCTGTTCAATGGCCCGTGTATCTTGCATTCTTGATTTTTGTTCTGCCCCAAAGGAGTGGCTTTACAATGATGTGAAGATGCAGTTTAAGATTGCTTCTGCAGAGACTGCTGTGTCTTCAGGCAAAAAAAAATGTAACTGGCTTGTAGGTAGCTCAGGGCAGAACTTTTTTCTGTGCTGTCACACCCTCCGGCCTTACTAGTGCCACCCAGAAGCCTTGCAGTAAAAATAGTTCAAGGGGATTTCCACTGAAGGGCAGAAGTGGCAACGTGTCCTCAGATAGGCATTAAACCTCTGGTAAGCAAACAGTAGAAACCCAAAAGTGGTACTTACCATAAAAAAAAAATCCACCGTGTAGAAATTAGAGGGTGTTGCCTCTGCACTGTGTCATTTTTATCACTGCCTGGAAATAAACATTGCCTCTGATGCAAGTTGTACGGGTAGCCCCAAATAGCAGGGGACCGTAAGACTTGTGCTTACAGCTCAAAGATGAGGAAGCTGCAGCTACTGGAGGCTGCATTTCTCCAGGTCAGGTAAGGCCAGGGGTGATCCATGTATCCCCAGCCATCCCTGACACAGCAAGAAAATTCTCGTCTCAGGCGTTTTGAGAAGCTAAGAGGTTGGTGAGGTTATGGGAACGAAGAAAGGGAAGTTATTGCCCTCTCCTACGCAATATCGGGGCTTTATGGGAATACTTTTTCTGCTTGTGGGACTGCCAGTTTCAGAGGAATGTGGAGAAACTGAACAGGCTCTGTTGGAGGCCTGCCAAGATAGTCAGGGGCCTGAGAGGGAGCTGGGCGTAATCTGCTGAAACACAGAGAGTAACTTGACAGATTCAGATTGGGCATTAAGGAAAATATTTCCTGCTAGGAGGGTAATGCAGGGCTAGACAGCCAGGCAGAGAGGTGATGGAGTGTCCCTTCTCGGAGACTTTCAAAGCTGGGGGTGGTGATGGTCCTGCTTGCAGAGGCAGGTTGGACCAGAGCCCAGCAGAGGTGCCCTCTGCTGTGCTACGATGGCAGGAAGAACACTGCTTTATCACAGAATGGAAATGGGGGCCTGTCTCGCTATCAGCAGCAGATTTTGGTGTGTGTTGAATGACAAAAGTTTGACATTTTCTTTTTTTTTTCTCTCCCCGCCATTCAGATATTCCCTTGTTGAAGGAAGCATGAGGCCTGCTGTATTTGCCTCGCCTTCTCCCTCTTGGATTTCTTCCTCCTCCCTTCCCCTGCCTTTGGGACAGAAGCACTCTGTGCAGCCTTCCCCATCCTCGCGAGCTGTGCCCTGGATACCTCCAAGCAGAGACGCCCTCAGCTGAAGATCCAAAGGATGTCACCAGGTTGCCTCCTGGATGCACCAGTGGGGCTGGTGCAGCGCTGGCTTCCCCATTCCATCTGCATCAGGGGCTCAAGGAACGTAGCGGATTTGAGCTCTCCTCTCCTTTTTCCCAGCCAGATGTTTGACGGCAGTCTCTGAGAAGAGCTGCTCTTTTCTTGTGCCTTTCTCCTCCTCACACCGGCTTGTTGCAGCTTAGCAGCCTCTCGCCCTCCTGCTGCCCAGAGAGGGGCTAAAACCGCTTGCTCCCTGGGTGCAGACAGTTTATATATAGGTATATATGTTATATGCTCTTCTTCCAGCATCCTCTCTGTAATAGGGCAGGACAACATGCCTCACTGGGACTGACGCTGGGCTTGGGAGGGATTCCAGTTAAGGGGCAGCCTGTAATGCCTAGAAGTGTCTCTGATGAGATGGGCCATGAGGCAGCGTAGCTGTGCAATAACAGTTGGGAATTGCTAGAGCACCGAAAGCTGTGAAGTCCAACGTGTAGGAATGCCCTCTGCCCTCTTCCCAACAAACAGCTCTGGAAGAGTCTGCTCCTGAAAATCACTTCTGCCTCTTCTACCTGTGTAGCCCAGCTGGTTATGCTGTGTTTCTGGAAGCTGTGACTGGGACTGTACTGTTGATGAAACAGCCCTTTTGGGTTTGGTCCTGTGCCAGAGTAGCTCCTGATGTTGAGATTGTTGGGAGAGCCTTGGAGAAAGGACAGTGGTTCACAGGGTCCGGAAAGGACTTTCTGTGAGTTGGTTGCATTCACTTAGGCATCAGGGCTGGAACCAAATCTGTGGCCCCGCTCTTCTGAACAAACCCATTTCCAATTGGCTTTCCCCGTTAAGGTTGTTCTGCACTAATGCTTAGGTTCCTTTGGTCATTCCTGCAGGCAGAGGTGATGTTTTCAGATGTGGGCTGGAGGCAGTTCACATGTTCACAGCTGTCGAGAGAAAAATGCCCATAGGTGGTGAACACTTTGTGCCACTGGTGCAATCCCAAATTACCTTCCCAGTCACCCCAGGGACTTTGTTACTCACATCCTGGGTACCTGCCACCTACGAGGCTGATGTGTCTTCCTAGCTCCATAGCAAGAGTCTGCTGTTTTGTCCTAATGGGCTTCAGCGGGCCTGCACAGGAGGGCTTCTTTGTCGTGTGGTTGGGGCACGGCCACATCTACAAAGTCTCTCCTGAACACAACGCAGCCGCCCGTTGCTGCCAGTAGTGCCCAGGGACACCACAGCTGAATCCTGATCGTAAATTTTAAAGACTGCTTTAAGTTCTTGCAGCAGGGGAAACAAAATACAAAAATATGTATACCTCTGCCCCCAACAGTTCTCTGTCAGAATACCCTGGTGGCTGTTACCAGGACTTCATTTCCGCAGGACACCAAGTTCATCTGGGGTGGGCCATCCGGTCACAATAGCATGGAAGCTGTAGGGTTCTTCAGAGGGTTTGTCTGGAAACTGGGTTGCATGGAATTGGTTTCAGCAAGAAGAGCTGGCTTCTCAAAGGCAGGTGCTTTGTCATAGCTGTCTCAAAGCAACCAGGAGAGTGCCCTGTGAGAAGCTGCTACATTTTTCATTTGAGTTGAAGGAGCAAAATGTCATGGCCTTACACATCGTGTGGTAATTCACAGGTAAACAGGGATACTCCCTTTGCTGCTTTGCTTTTGTTTTCTGACCCTTCCTATCCTCATCCTTGTTGCTCCACAAATATGTTGCCAGAGCACTTGGTAGCAGTGACACAAGACCTTTAAAAGAAATAAATAATCACTGCGGCTCAGCTCCAGTTCCAGGAAATGGGGATTGGCCGTGGTGTCCAGCCATGCACCTGCTGCTCCTGTTCCTGAGGAGCTGTTTAATCCTAGGACAGCTGGGATGGCACGTGCATGTGGATGGAAGACTCCTATTTTCCCCATCCCTGTTTAGAGGGATATTAATAATTTAAAAAAGGCAGCATTTTAAACTCCCTTCCCTGTTGCTCACATTATTTTGCATTAACAAGAATTTGGCAAATCCAGTTTGGGTATTTTTTTGTTCAGTTGGGGTGATGAAAATCCCATGTTGTTCTACAATGGGCTGTCGTGTTTCGAGTTCAAGCACTGTAGAGGGCAAATGTTTACAGGTCTGTTATTGGAATTTTAGAAAACGAGTGTGGGAATGTTCCCATTTAGTTTTTAACTCCTACCTTAAAAATGTTCTGAGCTTGAGCAAATCGTCTTATTCACTGGTTTTATCAGGGCATATGGAGAGACTGAGCGAGTGTGCAAGGCTGAGGGAAAGAGTATGGGACTTTTTTTCCTGCTACCTAACCAGCTCCAAGTAGGACTTGCTTGTTATGTGTTTAAGGTCCTGCCTCCTGAAACTGACCCTGAGCAATCAGGGTGTACAAGTCAGGTGCATGCTGTCTGCCTGCAGGGAGCCGTCCTTTACCCCAGTACCACCTTGGTGAAAGAATCCCGTAATGAAGCTGGAAGCTGATCCCAAGCCCGACCTTGCCCTGGACGAGTGCCTGTTCAGCTAGCAGGAGGCGTGCGCTGTGTGGTCCTGCCTCTGCTCCCTGCTGTAGGAAAGTAAGCAGCTGCCAGGTGGGGAGAAAAAAAAGGATTTGGGTGGGGAAGGGAAGGCAGCTGCACAGAAGAGGGAGCGCTTTAATTTTCTTTCACTTCAAGAAATTATGGGAAAAGAACTCACTAAAAGGAAAAAAACAAATGTGGAGGTGGAGGGAAGCACGCAAGCATCAGTCTTGTGATCAGGCATAAATAGTCAGCTTCTGCTGGCTTGTAAGAGGGTGAAAGAGCAGCTCCCAGGCCGGGCTGCCTGCTGTGCTGGAGCCCCAGCTGCCTGCCAGCGTAAGACAGAGCATGGAAAGGGCTTTGGGGTTACTGCATCCAGCTTCTGAGTTTGCTTCCTTATCAGATAAGGTAGCGTGGCTAGGGGAGGAAGCTAGGACTTTGTTGTCTGCTTGATGTCTTTTTCTTAAAGAGGAGTGAAGACTCACTTTATTTACTGATTAGCAAGTGATTGCTGCTTGGGTTTGCTTTTATTCTGCGGAGGCTGGAGGACTGGGGAGTCCTCAGGGCAGAGACTTAGGAAGATGAACCAAATTGCACAGCCCTGCCTTTACTTATTTATGGTGGGAGCAGGGACCCAGACTCAGAGATCCCTCATCCTGAGCTCTGCCCCCCCAGGAAGGTTCCTTGCCTCTGAGCAGGGTGAGCCCTGTGGGCAGGGGTCACGGGTGGGTGCAGCCTGGATCTCCTCCAGGTGGATGGGGAGCGGGGGGGCTTAACCTTGCAAGGTGTAAGGTGCTGGGTGATTGGCTTTTTGTTGCTCTTTTGTTTGTTTTCTGCTGGGGCCACAGCCCCCTTACCTGTTTTCCCACCTAAGCCTGACAAAAAGAATTCAAAGGGAGGCATTTTGCTTATTTAGCACTCCCAGCGTGATCATTTCATCTTCTGTCACTTGTACAGGGCCTTGTGAAGTTCAAGAACATTGAAATGATCTGATTTACATCGGAAGAATAAAAATAGCACTTATTTGCAAAGTTTTTTTTCACTTTTGGAGTCCAATATTAAAAAAAAAAAAAATTAAAAGGGCATTTCAGAAATTCAAAGTATGATGTGCAATAGAGAAACCTCCTTGCTCTTTTGGTTTAATTTTTTTGGATAAAAAAAATAAAAATTCAGCCAACTGTAGTGTTTTCAGCCCAAGTACTGGGCTGGTCTGAGAGAACCAGCAAGTGAAGCTGACAGTAGCCTGTGGGGACGTGCATGATGAAGCTCAGGTCAGATGATGGCTCGGGTTGTGCCAGAGCCTCCTGCCACCTCGAACTGGGTCAGCAGCACTGGTGAGAGATGTTTTTGTGTGCTCTGGTTTTAATTAGTTTGCAAAGTTTAAGGAAAAAAAAAAAAAGATGCTAGGAGGAGAGACATTCTGCAGCATGCAAGCCTGTGGAGTTGTTGCTGAGTCAAAACTTGGTGAATTTGGGAGGGAGAGGGGCTTAGTGCATTCCTGTCCTTTTGTAACCACCACGGAGCTGGCTGTGCAGAACGCTTCTTCTGCACGCATGCTGCTTGTTCACCCCTAGCACATCTCTCCTGAGGCTTCCCTTTGCCTTTCAGCACCAGCACAGTGACTTTTTTAATGCTTCTGGAGCCTTTATTTGGCCTTTCAGCACGCAGAAGTCAGCTGTGGTAGGAATAAGCTCTCATGGGAGGGAAACATTGTAAGCTGCTCCCAGAGGTGGGTGCCGTGGGGCAGCACTGAGGGCTGGAGCTGTGAGGGGTGAGAGGCTCAGCCACTGGAAATAATCTGGGTTGGTCAGGCAATTCGCAGTACAGAAAGGGGAACAGAAGGAGGGGTGAGGAGGAGCTGTGACTACAAGGAGGGATGCTGCAGCCTAATGAGAGCCAATGCCTTCATGACCAGGTTTTAAGGGAGCTTGTGCTTTTTCTAGATGTAGGAGGTACCAGCAGGCTTGCTGTATAAAAACATTATTGTACAACTAGACTCACACTGAAATCTCCTTGCTGACCTTCTTAGAGCATCCTTGCAAAACCTGGTTTTACTGTTTTGGTAGCAGTTCTTTTACAAAATCTGCCTTTTTACTCTCTCCAGATTATCTAATTAAATCAATTTCACTCTCTGGTTTCTGTATATAAATGCAATAAATCCCATCCATTTTCCACATCTGCCTCACCCCAGCCTCAGCCTTTCAGTCCTTCCCAGGGAACCACGTATTGAACTTGTTCTTTGTGAAAACCTTTGCTTGCAGAAAACGTTTATTCTCTATGAAACGCTTTGAAAGTGCAGAGAGGTTTCCTAGAGCTGGCTTCATTTTAATGCGTATTTTTATACAGGAAATAAGCCCTCTTCCAGTCCTTCATCCCCTCCTACATCAGGACAGAGCACGACATTTCCCACACTTCAGGGCCCTGTGTTCAGCACTGCTTCCAAACTCGACCCGCTGCAGGTTATGTACGGATCTACACGCCTGTCAGAGTGGGCTCTCCTGATGCTTTTGCATTTGCTTTCCGTAGGCTGTGCTTTTGCTTCTGTCCTGGGGTAAGCAAGGACAGAGGCAACTGAGCTGTGCTGGAAGATGTTTTAGTTCTGGTTCTCAACTTTGCTTCATTCAGACAGAAAACAAAGCCAAGTTGTCTGTGAGGCAGACATCCTATGATGCAGTGGGTAGACTGCTGGTAGTTGCTGATGCAAATGCAAGGGGAGCTTGATTGCCTTTGGTGCATTAATCTTTTCTTCTTTCCTGTATGTGTTTTTTTTTTTTTTTTTTTTATCTGAATTGCACCACTATGGAATTATTTGCGGAATGGTACTCCATATGTATGTGGGATTTGAAATCAGAACCATAATTGATGGTGTGCAGGATGTCACTCAATCAGTTTTATTTTGCTTTATTTTATATATATTTTCTGGTATCCTGTACATTGCAGTGGGTGTGAAGATAGTATTTTAATATTTGTACAAAGTTTAATTTAATTGTTCTATGTATATAACTGCATTTCTAAATTAAAAAAAAAAAAAGTTCTTTTGAAGTGAAGCTGTAATCTGTGTGTGTTTTTTGAACTGCTTGTGCCTCACGGACTGGAGATGTAGCAGCACTCGGTCAGCAGTGGAGAGGACACAGCACCATGGCTTGGCTCTGCCCTGGCAGAAATGCCCACACCGTAGGTCCCTGGACAGGGGGAAAGGCAAGAGCACAGAGATGTGAAGGCTGAACACCGTGAGACGTGGGCTGGATGAAAGTTACAGGGAGGCCTCCTGGGGGGAGTAAGGTTGGGTGTGAATTTGATGTCAGGAGGGAAGAGGCGTTTGGGGAGTGCTTGAAGCTGCGTGAGTTCTTGCAGCTCCTGGCGTGCCGGACCTGGAGCCTGGGCTGATGGCTCCGTACAAACAGCCGACGGTCACGGCCGTGCCTCCATCCATCCATGGGCCCTTGGGAGCAGTAAGCCAGGGAAGGCTGGCCAGGCCCCTAAGGGAGGGGAAGGGGAGAAAGAGCTGATGTACGACACGGGAGGACTTCAGAGAGAAGGAAGGGTTGAATTAAGTGGCTAATTAATCTTGGAGAGTAGGTAAGGGGAAGAGTAGATATAGGGAGGATGTTATTTTCAGAGGAGAGCTCTCACTGCAAAATACTAAGGAGGGCAGGTAGCAGGACAGCAGAGGAGACACCGGAGAGATGGTCTGGCTGGCTGAATCGCTGCTGGGCTGTGGTCTGCTGCTGCAGCAGTGCTGGCAGCCAGAACGGGGCCTTGGGGTTGTTTTGCAGCTCTTATCTTAGCAGCCCTGCTATACCACGGGCTTCAGCTCTTCACCAGGACCGAGCACATCTGGAAGCGCTCTGCCTGCTGTGAGCCGCAACGCCGCTGTGGGGAAGCTTTGTGGTGGGGCCGTGCTATCACGCTGTCCCACGGCAGATCACAGCCTTGCTGCTGCTGGAAACCTCCCCTGCGCTCCTGGCTCTCCCAGCCGCTGGCCTGCTGTTAGGGCTGCCACAAAATGCAGGTTTCCCCCTCTGAAAGCTGGAGGATGCCTGCAGGCCGTGCATCACCCCCCTGCCTTGCGGCTGCAGCTGGCAGGCAGCTGGCTTTGCTTCTGCTCTGCCTCCTCCACCCTCCTTTAAGGAGGCCCAGCTTGCTGCCCGTATTTTGGAGGTGTATAATGTCCATTTTTAAAACCAAGCAGTCAGATTGAGGAGAGCAGAGGCTGGGTTTGGGAACAGCGGGGCCAAGGGAGGAAAGCTCAGGCAGTGAAGCCCCCTCGGATGGGCCCAGTGGGAGCCAGAGGCAGAGGCCTGGCACCCCGGGGTGACGGTGCTGGGTTTTGCACCTTGTCCTCAGGTCCCTGGTGCTCCAGACGGGGCAGCAGCTTGCACAGGTGACTTCCCTCTGTCCCCACGAGCTGCCTGAGCAGGGTGGCAGAAATGTCCCTGTACCAGCTGCTTCCAGCAGAGTTGCGCCCCTGGGTTCAGGCCTGCCGACAGAGTTTTTACCATCCCACCATCTGCATCTCCGCTCCTGAGCGTAGCCCAGCTCCAAAGAGCTGCTAACCCCAGGAGGCTTTAAAGGAGCTGATTTGTTACTGAAGCTGTTTGGTATCTCTTTTGTCCTCTGGTGCTTCTTCAAGAGCCTCACAAATGACGGAATTTTTCCTCCCGGCATCTCTGTGGGTGAGCAGGCCCACACTGTGCCCATCATGGGGGAACAACAGGGCACGAGATGCTCCGGGTGGTACAGGAAGGCTGCACAGATGGGAAATGACTGCTCGGTGACAGCTTCAGTGCCTTCTTTTGGGCTCTGCTTCACCTGGGGGGCCACAGCTCCCCTGCAGGTAGGGTAGGGGTCCAGCTGCTGCCACCAGGCTACACCCAAAGGCAATGACCTCCATGGTAATTGGAAGGTATTGATCTTCCTCCTCATGGAAGCACGATAATGAAGGCAACACATGCTGCGTAATCACGCTCTTGTTATTCTGCATTGTGGCTAACGAGTTTGAGGTGAACCCTGGGGAATCGCCCTTCTGCTCCTGCCCCAAGGCAAATCAGTGGGGGCTCTGCAGTGCTGCAGGAGGCTCAGCTTCTTTCTTTAGAAATTAGGAAATTCAGAACAAGGTGGTAAAAAAAAAAAAAAAAAACAACAACCAAAGGGAACAAAAGAGGGAGCTGGGCACAGGCACATGAGGTGCTGGGATTAGCTTCTCCTGCTTGCTGGTGCTGTAGGGACCAGTGGGTTGCTCTTTGGGGTGGTTCATCAGTTGTTGGCATGGTCCGAGTCCCCACGAGTTGGGGGTGGCAATGAGGAGGTGGTGGCTTTAGCAGCCACTTTGATGTGGCCTTGTGACTCTCCGTCTCACTAGCATGCAGCTACCAAGTGGTGTGGCACAGGGGATGGCACCCACAGGCCCAGTACAGGTTTCCAGGGATGGATGTCTGTTCCTGTGCTTTCACAAACTTAATGTGCGTCCTCTGGCAACTAAGCGCTGAGTTTAGTAGGAGTTAAAATGATTAATGCGCCTCTAACCAAAGAATGTATCTGGGGAGGGAATAAAGAAAATGTTATTTGTATTTGGGATCAAAATGCTCTGAAAAAAAATATAAATTACAGTAAATCTACTGTAGCAATTGGAGTGCTGCCATAAAGAGAGCTAGGTCTACACTAGCCGTGATGATGCATGTGAGGCCTGAAATCAGGCTCACCCCCATGAGTTAGATACTAGAGCAGCCTTGTGGCGGGGTAGGGGAAGGCAACTGGTTTTAAGATGCAGTGTGCTCGCTTTAGGAAATGCCAACCACTTCCCCAAGAAGCTGGACTTTCTTGTTGAAATAGCCCTGTGGTATCACTCCAGGATGGCTGCGATGGTCCCAGCAGTACCAGGTGAGTTGAAAAGGAGCAGTGAAGATAATGGCCAGGCCACCAGCCCAGGACAGACTCTCAAGATAGCAACGTTTGGACCATCCTGAGGAAATGAGCTGGAGGTAGTGTCTTTCCTCGGGCCTTCACCTCATATTTGCATCTGCAGAGGAGGGCCACCAGCCCATCCTAGAACATACCTGGGTGGGTGCAGGAACTTCTTGATAGTGAAACATGTTTTTGTTGTTGTGTGTGTGTGTGGTTTTTTTTCTTTGCTTTTTGCTGGTAAAAACCTGTTTTCTCCAGTAATGCTGAATTTATCTGTGGGATGTTTCCACTGGGAAACGACCCACAGGGAAAGCAACCCTCTGCAGCTGGTTGGGGTGTCCGTCTGCTCCCTGCAGTGCAGAGCTAGCTGCTTCCCTCTGCTGCTTCCCTGAGCAGCACTGAGTCGTTTTCTTACAAGGGAGGAAACAAATTTTCCAGACACGAGGCCCTTCTGGGCAACTGTTGCAGTCTCCTCTGCATTTTTCAGGAACACAAAGTATGATTTTATGTCCAGAGCCCAAAATATGTTTCTTCTTTTATTGGGCTCCATAAGCTAGAAAGTTATTTAAAACTTTTATGTGTCTCCTTTCTAGTCTGGTGAGGGAACAGGGGGATATTAATGCTTGAGGGGGATTCCCTCCCTCCCCTGCTTCGTAAAGAAAGCTTGCCTTGTTTTAAGTGTTTTCCCTCTGCCTGACTCCATAGAAAATATTAGGGATGTGGGATCTGGTATTCATTATAAGTTCCCAACAGAGTAAGATCAATGAAACTTTAAATAAAACAGCTGTGGGCCAGTATGTCATTGAGCCGCTGATTTTTGTTAGAAACTTCCAGTTTAACCGTTTGGTGAGGGCCTTTATCCCCTTTTTCAGCATGATGTTGCCTTGTTGCTGGTGCTTTGTACTCACACCAGGTAGATCTTGCCAGGATCCTGTGTACCTACCTAACAGGGCACGAAGCCTGCATCATGGAGCACTCACCCATTGCACAGCCATGAGCACTTTTATCTTTACAGGCAGGGGTGCAGGATTTAACCACAAAGCCACCCTCTTCATCCTGAATGTGAAAACAATCAGGTAAAATATTCAAAACTTATTATTACTTTTTTCTTAAAGAGTGAAAAGAAGCAAGTCCTTCTGAAACATGGAATAAGACCAAAGGGAAACCCATCCCAGCTGTCAGCAGTGCCCAGCAGTGTGTTCTCTGGGTACCCTGTGTGCATGTTTCCATCCCAGCCAGATGCCGAGCACAAGAGCAATGAAAGGGAGGGAGGCTGGAAGGACTTGGAATGAAAAGGACTGAGCGTGTACAGCTCCGCTGAGGAAGGGCGATATTGCCATCTGCAGGGAGCAGTCCCCGGGGAGAAGGCAGCGCTCAGCCTGGTTCAGTGTCTTGCAGCTGGGAGTAACAATAGGAATTTTGGAAGGCAAACGCAGGTGAGGCAGACAAACCCTCCCTCCTGATGTCATTTGTTAAACCAGACTGATTTCCCAGGGGGCAGAGGCAGCCCAGGCTCTCAATTCCTCCTGCAGCAGGCGGGGAAGGGCTGTGCTCTGGGGAGGGCAGGAGGTGCTGGGGAGCGATGGAGGGGCCTGGCCGGCCCCATGGCCTCCTTCCTGCCTCTGCTGTTGCTGGCAGACACGGGGCCAGGATGCTGTCACAGCTGAAGGCTTTGATCTAGAGCAGGAGCTGAGACTTGTGCCTGCAAGCAGCCTGGGGTGAAGAACAAACAGGAATTGTGTCTATTCCCCAAACCATTTCATCATCCTAAAGCAAAATGCAATTTAAACAAGGGCTTTCTGGCCATCATGTTCGTAAGCAAAGATCAAAATGTATCTGAAGAAAGTTATTTTTTACCAACAAGAGCATCCTCAGCTCTATGCTGGAGATCAGCATCGCTGATCTGAATGCTGAGCTTGGGAGGGCAGCTGGTCCCCGGGCATTTCTTTATGGGAGGTGACACCAATTCCTGCGGCAAGCAAGTCAGCGTTTTGGAGGAAGAACTGCGGAAAGAGCCCAGATAATGCATACAGGTAATAATTTACTGGCAGGAAAGGGACACCAGCACTCCTGCCTTGTCCTCTGCAGCTTCCCCCAGGCCATGCCGCCTGGCTGTACATGGTTTTTCCAAGCCCTGCTGCTCTCAGCCCTGCAAGGAGAAGCTGCCCCCAGACAGCCACGGTGCTGGTGGGGCGCTTCTGGCAGGACTTGCCCATGCCTGAGGGTGATAGGAGCCAAGCCTGCTGAACGTCAGCTTCCATTTCAACAACCCTTGTTTGTCTAAACAAGTGTTTGTGGCTGCAAGGGAGATGTTCAACATACGAGTTATTGGTTTCTTCAGGGCTTTGGAGGCTACTTCCATGGGCTAGGGGGGTGAATCCCAGTGCCCTCCCCAGTTAGACCAGCTCTGTGCTGTTATACCAGTCACACGGATCGTGGGGAGTTTAAAGCTCAATTGCACAGTGCCTGGCAAGAAGAGCTTTGTTCCCCCACAGCATTTCAGAAGTGAGTTTTCCAGCGTGGATGCAGTGAGATGTGGATCTAGCCACTGCTCCTCTGCCAGCAGAGCTGTGTCAAGGGGAGGAGTGATACTTTGGGTGCAAAATCCAAAATAATTGGTATTACTGTCACCCTGACGTTGAATCAGTAAAAGAGGAGGGAGAACAGCAAGTAAGAGAAGCTGGGAGCAAAACCCTCCTGAACCAAGTCTGCCACTGAACTGACTGTAGCATCAAAACATGTCAGAGACAGACCGTATTTTTCTGTATCTTGAGGGAACATGAAGAAAAAGACTTCTGTACTGGTGTGAGGACTTTCAAAGACTTATAATACTTAAACAGACCTTTTCAAAATAACTATAGTGTCACAAAAAAATCTGTGTATGCTTGGCCTAATTCTTGAATGATTGAACAGTAGATGAAATTGCAGCTTGTTCTCCAGAATGGTTTATCAGAAGACTAGAGGAGCCAGGATGCTACGTGTGTGTATATACATATATATATAAAGTTTGTCCTTTCTACTCTGTTTTACCTGTGCAAGATGACAGCTGGGTTAAAAAGTCTGTTGTGATGACAGCTTAAAGAGTTTGCCTGCATTGTGCAAAACTATGCGCTATGGTGTGTTGTGCAACACTAATACACTATGGTGTATTGTTTTAATGTTGTGTTTGCTTAGCTCAACAGTTGCCTAAAAAGTAAGGACTGGAACCACAAGTGATGGGACACGTACTGCCCTCCTCTAAGTGGACGAGCATGTCCAAGGTAGGAGAAAAGCACCGTGGTTAATATAAACATGCGAAGCCACTTACTGCATTGATAACACTCCAGCATTCTGCAAGGGTTTCACTTCAATTTCAGAAAACTATCTCAAAGCAATCAATGCCACAGCTTTGCTATACCTTGAGTCTACTACAAAATCCATGACTTTGAGTGATTTTTTTTTTTTCAATCAGTCATTCTTCATGAACTGCATAGCAGCCATCTGTGTGTTTGAGTAGTACTTTGCCATACAGAAATTGGGGTTATTGTTAAAGCTTACTTACCGTGCTATCACCAGACAGATCAGCACTTGTCTCTTAAATACCACACCTGCTGTAAGCACATCCCAGAATAGGTTATGCCTGTTTCTGCAATGCCAGTATATTTATTGAGTTATTTTTAGATTGGGATCCTCTTTAACTGAAGCCTTTATACATATCACTATTTCCTAAACGTTTATTTCTGATTTCATACTGGATTGTTCTTCCTAAACGTAAACATTTCTGCCCTTGTCCTTGCAGATTTTCATCTTGTTGAATCATTGCTTTGGTTCGTCAGGCTCATTTTGAATTCTCTTCTTGTCTTCAGAGTGTTTGAAAATCTTCCCAGGGTGTTTCACCTGCATGTTTTAACACTGCATGCTCTAATCTGCTTAGCAAATTATTAATGCAGCTGTTGAACAGTCCTGTGCTGAGAGGAGATCCCTGATTCCGCAAAGGAATTGTCCCTGTGTTTGTCAAGGAGATACTTTGAATGCAAACACTGAAAGACCAAACACTGAAAGAGGTATGCTTCCAGCTTACAATTTTATCCTGCCATTTTCCTGTTTGCTTAAGAAAATACCATGTGTGGCACAGCACTGAAATCTTTACTACAGTCACGTTTAACACTTCTCTATTTTTCCCCCTTGCCCAGTAGCTTAGTTATTCTGGGAAGGAGTATTGGTTTAATTTGAAACAGCTTGTTGATTGCCTGCCTTGTTGTCATGAGCAGCTTAGCAGTTTAATGAATGAAAGTACTTATACATTGATTATTTAATCTTCTGTTCCATTGCCTCTCTGACCTTTGAAGGTAAGCTTGCCAATCGAAACATCACTGCACCTCCAGGGAGTGCGGTGTTTGGGATGGTGCTACAGATGTCTCAGTGATGCTTCATTAACTACTTCAATGAGTTTCTTAAGGATTACAAGCGCTGGCTACTTGGGTAATGTGAATTTCCTCCATCCTGCTATTCACCTATTATGACCTATGCTCTCCAAATCCCTTTTAAAACGAATACTGGGTCTCAATTAAGCAAGAGGCGGGGATGACATGACATGCTCAGTCTTTGCAATCTGCTGTCTGCCGAGCACAAAAACTTTTGCTTATGTTAGTCACCGAGTCTGTGTAAACAACAAAAAAGATGGTTTGTCAACACAAAGATGTGTTGTGATTTGAGCTTGGAAATTTAATGGCAGACTGTGGTCATGGGTGCAGTGGTTGCTTTTTGGGGTACATCAAATGTTGGCTTAGGGGCTCGGGTGGCTTTCAGGAAAGGTCTGTGGGCTAGCTGAGGAAGGACACAGTCCTGCAGCAGCTCTCCTGTTACCCCCTGAGATTTACAGATAGCTTTGACACAGTAGGGTGCTTTTGTAGTGGCCTACATCTTGCTCTCACAGGGTTGTGGCATTTCCTCGGTAGTTCACATTCAGCGTGTAAAACTAAACACACTGGTCTGGTGTAAACTTGTTCTGATCATTCAAACATTAACCCAAGAATTTTTGGGGGGTTTTTCTTTGTTCCTGCAAGCTTCGTATTGGACCAGGGGTCGGTTACCCTGTCCTTCTGCAGCTGGCATAAATTCAGCATGAAAACACGAAGCTAACCTAAACCTGATTGCACGTACTGGATGATGTGTATAAATACGATGGCATGCAACGCCTGTTCATGATTAAAGCTCTGCTGGGCTGTGATCTGATGCTGGGTGGGTCCGCTTGATTGCCTGATGCAGTGGCAGACCGCAGAGCGGTGGGCAGCACACGCTGCGTGCCATGGCGAGGAGGAGGTGTGGGGTTTTGTAGTCGGGTGCGTTTCGCTGAGGCACAGCCACGGCCATGACGCCAGGCTCGTCCCCGCTGAGGGCTGAGCGATGGGGTGCAGATGTGTGTAAACATAAGGTGACTGGGACTGGCTGAATACTGCAGCTGAGCAGCAATTAACAGTTTATTAATTATGTTTGGCTGGGAGAGACACGCGTGAGGACCCGTGAGGGGTGTGAGCACCACCAAGGCACGTTGACCACCCTGTGGCAGAGCAGCCCCCCTCAGTCCCCTCACTCCCCAAGATGGCGGCCGGGCACCGCCTCCCCTCCGCCATCACCGCGGGGAGGGGCGGGGAGGGGCGGGGCCAGGGCGGGCTCCGCCAATAGGCGCGCGGGGCGGGGCGGGGCCGCGGCGCGGGGCCGCCCCCGGTTGGCGGGGCGGGGCGGGGCGGGGCGGGGCGGGCGGCAGTCGGGAGCGAGGCGCCGCGCAGGGAGCAGGAGCCGCCCGCCAGCACCGCACCGGCCCCTCCGCCCCGCACGGCACGGCCCGGAACGCACCGGGACCCGCAGCCCAGGTTGGTGACGGGATCGGCGGCCCGGGGCTATGTCCGTGTGGTGCGGGGGGGGGGGGGGCGGAGGGGCGAGTGGCTCCCTCAGCAGGGGGGTGTTGGCGGCGCACGGGGCCGCGGCGGGCCGGTGCCGGTGCCGGTGCCCCGCGCGCAGCCTCCGCGGCGGGCGCTGCGCTCAGGGCGCGGCCCGCGCCGCCATTTTGTGGCGGAGGCAGCGATGGCGGCGGCTCGGCTGCCCCTGCGCCTCGGGGGGCGGGGCCGGGCGGGAGGTGGGCGGCACCGAGGGGGGGAGCGGCGCGTTCTGGTTGGCGGGGGCCGGGGCGGGCTCCAGCTGGCGGGCTGCGATTGGGCCGCCGCGGGGGCGAGCCCGGGCTGCTGCGGACTGCGGCAGGGGGCGGGCTGGGGGGGGGGGGGGGGGGCGCGTGCTGAGTCACCCGCACGGCGCTGAGGGGACGGCGCTGAGGGGACCACCGGGCCCCCCGCAGGTTGCTCCGCGCCCCCAGCCATGAGCGGCTGCCGCGTCTTCATCGGGAGGCTGAACCCCGCCGCCAGGGAGAAGGACGTGGAGCGCTTCTTCAAAGGGTACGGCCGCATCCGCGACATCGACCTCAAGAGGGGCTTCGGCTTCGTGGTGAGTGCGCCCGGCGGGAGGGGGCCGGGGGGCTGCGGGCATTGCGGTGTGTAACGCTGTGCCTTCTGTCTGGGCTCGCAGGAGTTCGAGGATCCCAGGGATGCGGATGATGCTGTCTATGAACTGGACGGGAAGGAGCTTTGCAGCGAGAGGTGAGCTGCCGCATCGCCCCTGGTACCCCAGCGTTAAAAACATGCATCGATTTCCAGCTACATCTTATTATCAGCACTGCTCAAATCCTGCCGTAGCTTTTTCCCCTCAATAATCATGAAAAAATGTTTAAAAATGCATGCTTTCCCCTTATTTTTTTTTTTCTCTGCAGGGTTACAATTGAGCATGCGAGAGCACGCTCTAGGGGTGGCAGAGGCAGAGGGAGGTACTCTGACCGCTTTAGCAGCCGCCGTCCCCGTAGTGACAGGAGGTACGTATAGCCGTGAACTGACGGGGCTTTAATAAATAACCCCAAGCCCATCTCATCCCAAAACGTGAGGTACGCTGAGATAGCAAAAGGTGCTGTTTGCCTTTCTAGTCAATCCGATGTGGCAGTAGGATTGTGAGGATCAAAAAAAATAGATACAATCATCATCTTTATGTTTTTGTACCCCCGAGGTAATTGACACTTGTTCTTGATTACTTGCAGCATTACGTAGTCACAACAGTGATAAGTTGACAATGGATTATTGATACAGTCCTGGTTAGCATTAGAATGCAATTATACTTAAGTTAATAAATAATTAATACTTAATTTTCATTTCCCAGCAGAAGTGCCCCACCTGTAAGAACAGAGAACCGGCTCATAGTAGAAAATCTGTCATCCCGAGTCAGCTGGCAGGTTTGTTAAAACACGATTAACTATTTTGACTTCGTTTAATGGGTATGTAATGTAATTATTTTGTAAAATAATCAATTAAAAGTAAATCTATTTTATTAAAATGTTTATGTAATTGATGTAATTTTAAATAATGTAATTTAAATATTTTGAATGAAAACTAGTTAATTTTAATTTATAATAATAAATGTATATATTTGAGGAAATATATTTATTTATTTTCTTGTTTTCTAAATCCATTTTAACCACATATTAAACCCTTTATTTGCCAGCCTATCTGTGTCGTTGGCCTTATGACGAGGAGTGCCTGTGGGTTATCCTAATCGTTCTGTCTTGGTCACTCTTGGTTGGGCCTGGTTGACTTTCCAGTCAGCTCCTACAATGTCACTTGGCCACCTCTAGATCTGTGTTTGCCGGTCTAGACGTAATCGATGCACTCCTTAAAGTGCCACATTGCAGCGGTCCCAGAGCGTTAACGAGATCTGATTCCTAAGTTGAGAGCTGTTCCTCCTGTAACGCTTCCGAATAAGAGTTCCTGGTCGAAAAGAGTTGAAAGATACGAAATTAGGTGGTCGTTGGAATCCTGATCGCAGTAAAGTGGTCCTTGGTAACATCAAGCATAGCGAATGTCTGGATCCGTCAGTAGTCTCCTAATAGGGAGGGCGGTGCGATTAATGGCTTCCATCGACTGGGTAGTGTTCGACAAGTGGGTGGCGAAGAGCCAGTCGGGCATAAATCATGACGGTATCTCCGGTCGCTTAATGCAGTTTGCTGCTTGGCTAGCCTAGGGAAATGTTAATAAAGGTAAAGTAAACTATATTTTTAATGACATATGGGGCACAAAATAATGGTGTTATGTAAATGTAATTCTGTATGCATATAAGACTCGTAATATAAATGGAAACGGAAATAATTCAAAAATATATGGGTAGTATTTTGCACTCAGTCCAGTATTTATACATAAATATACAGATGTATTTTTTTTAGATCTCTCTGTCTCTCTTTCTAATCTATATAATCTCCATAGACTAATTTAATTTTCCTTAATGTTAAGACGCTTTATTAGCATTTTGCTTAAAGCAATATGCTTTTTTCATTTATTTCGTGCCCTGATATAGATAATTCAGTTCTGATAGAATACAAGTATGGCAGTTGCCATGTTTGTAATTTATCTAACATCTTCTCTTTCAGTAGTCGTAAGTTTCTTTTCTTTGCTCTTTAAAAAACAAAAAAAAATCAGGAAAAACTATTTTTATATACATAAGTATTTATTTCCACTTCTTTGCATAACATTACTGGTCTTGTGTTAGGATCTCAAAGACTTCATGAGACAAGCTGGGGAAGTTACCTTTGCAGATGCACACAGACCTAAGTTAAATGAAGGGTAAGCCTCTAAAGTTCTCTTGCGAGCTGTAGGCCAATACTCGTCTATATTGTGTAGCTATCTGGGGAGGGAAGCTGGCTACAGACAGCATTAAGCAGCTGTTCATGGCTTGATTTAGCTACCCTTTGAACTTGCAGTCTGTGGTATTTGGGGAGGGGAATTCTTTAGTGCATGCTTGCTTTTGTCATGGTGTTTCTACATACCAAGCAGTGTGGGGGTTTTGAGCTTTTTTTTTTTTTTTTTACGTTGTGTTTTCCTCTTTTAGCATCAAAAATACAACTTCTAATAGTGAGGTGTTTTGGCTTTTTTTTTTTCCTTTTTCATTTCTATAGGGTGGTTGAATTCGCCTCTTACAGTGACTTAAAGAATGCTATTGAAAAGCTTTCTGGTAAAGAAATTAATGGAAGGAAAATCAAACTAATCGAAGGCAGCAAAAGGCACAGGTATGGATATCTGTTAATTAATGATCGATTATGGATTGAGAAAGCCTTGAAGTCAGCAGCCAGGCAAACTGCACAGTTGCTGTAGTGGCCTGTGATGCTCCGCTGCTGACACCGATGCTCATTGCTTCCTCAGTAGGTCCAGAAGCAGGTCACGGTCCCGTAGCAGAAGCTCATCCAGGTCTCGTAGCCGTTCCCGTTCCCGAAGCCGCAAGTCTTACAGCAGGTCAAGGAGTAGGAGCCGTAGCAAGTCTCGATCAATTAGTAGATCTCCAATGCCAGAGAAGAGCCAGAAACGTGGCTCTTCCAGTAGGTCTAAATCCCCAGCATCCGTGGATCGGCAGAGGTCTAGGTCGAGGTCCAGATCTGCTGACAGTGGCAACTGAACTATAAGTAACTTGCCCTGGGGGCCCTTTTTTAAACCATACTTGCTAAAAGTTGTGGTAAGTATGTGACTTTCTGCGGGGAAGGGTTCGGGTGGGGAGGGGAGGGAAGGGAAAGAAGGGAGGAGGGATGGGGGATCTTTGTAGATGTGGACCATGGTGGGGAGGGTTATTGACTAATTGTATTAAATGTTTTTTGATAACCCTTTTCTTGCTCACATTTTTTGTGAATGTCTGAAGTGTATAGTTTGTGTATATTGACAGAGCTCTTTATAACTAAAGCAGACCACTTTAAATTTTTTTGTACTCCAAAAAGAGTAACCTAAACACTAAATTCCCAGTATATTCAACTGTGAATAGCAATTCAGAATATTAGTTTAATATCTCAAATTAAACTAACAGCTTTAGGCATCTAAGAGCTCTACATGTGCTGTACATAAAGCTTTATTCCAGAGCGTATTTTTTTCATGCGTTAGAACCATTGTTTCAGCTAGAGGCCAGCAGATTAAGTGCTGGTCAATATTGGTAATAAAACTTTATTTTAAAAGCTTTTCATTTAATACGACTTGCACTACAGTAAGAAAATGCCCATTTCACTGCCCTGTGGTAATAGTATTCTATAAAGCACCCTAATTCTTGATACTTAAGAACTAAATAGCTCAAATAAAGTATAAAGAAACACGTCTCTGCTTCTGGTGTGTTACTGCTGGGGAAGTGTCTGTGACTGCGCCTCGCGTAGACCCATCTAGAAAAAGCTGTTGCTGAACATTTTGGGTGTGGGGGAGAACTTCCTTTCAGAATGCGTCACACTGTGCCTGTAGGTATCTACATCTTTTTGGGGACTTCATGTTCTGCAGTAAGAAGCTTGGTAATAAGAAGCCTGCTGTGAGAGAGAGTGAGTTCATAGCAAAAATTCGAATGGGTGAATCATTCAGATCTTTTGCTTTCAGAGAGTAAGTGTGGAAAGTTAAAGATGGATGCAGTCATTAAACTTCCATCTGTGTGTGTGCATGTGTGTATGAGAGGACACAGATATGGATAAAATATTTTTATAGCAATGAGTCCTAATTCTAGAGAAAGAAGAGGGAATTTTAAGCTGGCATCTGAGACTACTGCAACAGTGGTGCCCTGCAGTTCTGCCTCCTGGTCCTGTGTATGTTCACCCACCCATTACAGGGGCAGCAACCTGCAATCCCTGTGTTTCTCAAACCCTTACCCATGCTACAAGAGAGCTTTAAAAGTGAATCTAAAGATTTAAAAATGTTTTCTTTTGAAGTGCTTTACAAAGCTAATCCAGTAACACAGTGAAACCTTTAAAAAAATAAAAAATCCTTGGAACCTATGTTCAGGTCCTAGGAAACTCAAGGAGGGCCTGCACAGAGCAGAGCTACCTCTCCTTGTGGGTAGATTTGTGGTGTCTGCAGGCCGCTTTTCCTTTTCTCCTTTCTGTTGTTGGCTTCTTGTTAGTTAGCTTGGAACACGGTGACGTGAATGAGCTTTAGTGCCTTGTGAGCAAGCGGTGAGAGATTCAGATTGGTAACGTAGGTAACGAGATTATTACTAGACAGTTTTTGGGAGAGGGAGGTGTCAGGCTTTGCATTGCAGAGGGTTATACTGACTTCTGGTCAACAATGACCTTGCATTAAGTTCCTGTTTTGATCCTGTTTATTCTTGGTTCAGCTGGTTTATTTCATGTTACAATGTATTTTTAGCACATTACAGGTTTTAATGGCTGTCATCCCTCCTGCTGAACTTTGAAGTACAAAGATAGCTAAATAGTGTCCTGCAGGTTTGTTCTGCTTAGCTGAGTGACTCCTGCAAAGCAAGGTGTGTTCAGGGCTCACCTATTTTCAGCAGTACGTTTTGCTGGACCTGAGCTCTGCTCATGGAGGCAGTCGGCATAGCCACCTTCAGGATTTCTGTGTTGTCCACTGTGAATAGCAGCAGCACACTGCACGGTGCTCGGGCTCATGGAAAAGGAGTGAGCAGCAGCCCATGAGGTACTCAGCTGCATGCTGAGTCTTGGCTCCTACACTGGGAAACTCACACCCCATTTTGGGTCTTTATTAGGGACATTACACTAACCTGCAGCAATCTCTTGGATCTCAGGAGAAGCTGTTTGAGAAGCATGGTCTTTGGAAAGCAAGTGAGGGTGGAGATAGCTCTGTGGCACATCCTCTGGTGTAAAAGGGGCAGATTGAAGCTTTACATGGAACTGCTGGAAACCTGTAAACCAGCTGCAGAAGGTGGAGCTCTGGGGGGCTGTGATAGCGGCTGCTGCAGAATCTCTCTGGGCCATTTTCCTGGTTTCCTGCTGTTTCTCCAGAGTCTCGATACTGGTTTCATTTCTCCAGCAGTATTTGTGTCCACGGCTGCACAGATCTCTTCTGTCACATCTAAAGAAAAATGTGAGAGTAGGTAGTTGTGAGCCCAGGCAGGTTATAAAAAGATTGTGGTGTAACTGCAATGTTGTTGCTGGGTGTTTTTTATAGGAGAGAAGAAAAACAAAACAAAAAAAAATTACATTCTGTCAAAAAGCATAGCACTCTGAAAACCTGTGAGCACTGGTAGTATAGATAGTATGTTTATTTCTGAAACATTCTGCTGATGTGAGAAGCCCTAATTCCTAGTGTCTTCAATTACCTCTACTTTTTGTTTATTTTTTTAATGTGATTTCTACTTCGTTTGTAATCTATGGTAACTCTGAGTTAAAGGGCAACTGTATTCTGT
The DNA here is from genome assembly GCF_963932015.1 of Anas acuta. Lineage (NCBI taxonomy): Eukaryota > Metazoa > Chordata > Aves > Anseriformes > Anatidae > Anas > Anas acuta. The sequence goes on along the minus strand of NC_088983.1, from coordinate 36,726,603 downwards.
CCCTAGAAAGCAGCAATTGGCTGGCAGTTATAGGTAAACATATATGGCTTGGGCTGGAAAGAGTAGGAAATAGAGGGGCAAAGCTGTACTTGCCCTTGGGTTTCTTTATTCCATCATGAATCCTGAAGGCCAGGATGAGCAGAAGGCCCTCTCCAAGCTGGAACATCAAGTAGAGCAGCGGGAAGAAGTACAGGGGGCCGATGACTTCTGGGGCAAAGGCAACCTTGAGGATGGTAGAGCACAGCTGGACGTTCTGGCAGCCAGTCTCCATGCACACTGTCCGCCTGCAGCTGAAGGAGGAGGAAAAACGTTGACAAAATCTGATAATTTTAAACAATTTAAGACAGGCTCCACCCACCTTGCTGTTGCAGTTTCATGCATCTGCCTGTGCTAAAAGCTGCTTTATCAGGAGCAATATTGAGAACCCTAGGAGGTTTTGCCCTTTGCACCGTATGGATACACATGCTATATATCTGGACTTTGTCTTTAGTGGTGTTTGGAGGACTTGTGTCCTACTCCGCTGTTCCCCACAGAAAATAAATCTGTTTCCAAGGTAAAAAGAGGAGTCCCAAGTTGTGAAATCAAAAAGTGAATAGAAAATAGGGCTAGAGGATTTCTTACCTGAATTAGATGGGATAAGAAGAGAAAGGTTTTGTTTGTTTTGTTCTTAGGCAAGGTGTGGGAGTATGGCTTGGGGCCAGCTTGCAGTGTCTGCTCATGCTCCTAGGACGCATTTTGGGAAACTGCAGCCTGCCTATTTCACAGAAGTGCATCCATTTTGAAGGCAGTGCTTTCCCCAGTGCTCTGCATACCATGCCTCTCTGTTTCTTCTGGCCATAGAGTGAGGGGAGGGAGGCGCAGGGGAACATACCGGTCATTAAGCTTGAAGACTGCAGAGAGAACATAGCCCAGAAGGAATCCGATAAAAGGCATCAAGGCAGAGGATCCGAGGAGGGATGGTGAGAAGACGACCATGATGCTGCTTCCCACGTTGGTCACAGATAGAACAATTATTGCAACAGATGACAGCAGAAGCACAACCATCCCTGTCTAAAATAAGTGTTAAAGACAGGGACAAGATAAAAACCCCCAACAAAATTTGCATCAGCTGTTGGAAGTGGCTGTGCCCAGTGCCCCGCTGTGGGTTTATATTATATGTGGGTTTATAGCAAGAGATTCACAGTGGTGCATACGTGTCTTTCATGGACATAAACGTTATAAGTAATCAACAAGACACCATCTTTAGGCATTACCTAAAGAGACCTTAAACAACTGAGTACCCTCCTGGCACACATACATAATGAGTTGCCACATTTCTCAGGCATTGCTATGCATTTCTGTCCACATCCTGCTGTGAGTCTGGCGTGATGTGCCTGCTACCCAAAGCAGGTGTGGAGGAAGCCTCTTTACTCGCAGCAGCAGACATGGAATGTAGGTGGGGGCTGCATTTTCAGACTGTCTTGCTGGTGTTTGGCAGAAGTACCTGGGGGATCCTGAGAGGCAGAATACAACCCTCGTGCCTATGTCTCCACTTTGGAATCCAGTTTGTGTGGAGCTCCCCAGGTGATTTTTAAAGCAACTCTCTACTGCTTCCTCTTTTGTAGAGGAAATAAATGGAAAAGCAGTGTTAGTGGAAAGGAACAAGAACTAAGGGGCAGCTGGGCCAGTGTAGGTCACCTTGTGCTAGACTTTCAATGTTTCTTTTGAAACAGCCTGGTTATCACTGCCCTGTGCTGGCTAAAGGGACCTATAAAGAGCTCTGCTCCTCCTACACCGAGCCTGCTTCCTGGGTTCCCATCTCTCTCACAGGTTAGTGATTCCTAATGCCATTTTAACAGGTCTTTGTTAGGTCAGGGTGCCCAAATCTTGTGGTGCTCGGTCCCAGTTTCTCTGTGATGAAGCCTTGGTGAAATAAACTAAGAAAACCAGCTTTACAAAGTTGTTAGCAGCTCTCTGGGTACTGCTGTTGAAGCTATTGAGTTAGGCAATGGCCTAGCTGGTTGTCCAGATTCTCCTTCTGATGTCTGAATGCTAAATGTAAAAGCAAGGTAGGAAGATGGCTCCAGGCATGAGCGTGTGCTTAGAGGTCTAGTGGGTTCAGCTGGACAGTTACCTCACCGATGTAAGCAGCAAATTAGTGATGTGTGCTTTGTGCTCTGCTGCAGCTCTGAGAACAGTGGGAAATGTGTTTGTTTATTCTATCCGGGGTCTGCGTTGGTTGCAGCAATAGTCAGGGGCAGTGCCTATGAGGCTAATTAGTGCTGTTTGCAGCAAAAGAAATTGAAGTTAAAACTGAAGCTAGCAAAGGAGAGCAAAACAGGAAGATGCCTACAAATTATTGTTTGTCTGGTAAAGGTGGAGGACTTTTCTCTGGGAAAATATTTTAATGACTAAAGCAGTGAAGTGGATGTCTTGAGTACTGTCCTCAACCCTTTCGTTGTTTTGTGGCATGCTTTAAAGAAATTAATTTTTCTGTGACTCTGTTTTTGTAAACTTCCTCGAAGTGCTTGGCTGAAAGGTGACTAGCACAGGATACTTCTTACCTTGATGACAAATCCAGTGTATTGTGGTTTCTTCTCATTCAAGATGATGCCGATGGCACAAGGGATTAGCATCAGGGTCAGGGAGGTGATTATTCCTTTGTAAGGTACCTTGCCCTTCAAATCACCCTCATAGAGTCCTCCCGAGTAAAGATACAGAAGCAGAGGCATGAGTCCAATTGCCAGGACTGTTGAACATGTGGTCATTACAATGCTGAGATGGAGAAAGAAACCTTCAGTAGAAGAATGCTTTTTTTTATTATTATTATTTTTAAATATACTTATTTTACTAACCTGGACACACATTTTTAATATTAAGTTTACCTTGTTCTTTCCCAGACTGCCATTGAGGCTCCCTCAGCATCACTATCAGGTTGTAGGAGGACATGATATGAACACAGCGAGGGGAAGATGGCTTGAGCTCTGTATAAGCTCTGAACAGACCCTTGTTTATGGGTGCAGCCCACACTTCAGGAATTCACAAGTGACAGTAATGCCTCACACTTCTCGCAGGGACACATTGGCTGGTTGAGCAGCCTGGGTGATCTAACACTATTCTAGGCTTCTTCCAGCCTCTTGTGGACTGCTAATGTCAGCCTAGCCAGCTTCTGAACCAGCCGTACAACTGGATTGGCCTGGGCAACAAGCACACACTCAGCCTCGCTTACCTGAGGTTCATGTCACCTTTCAGCGCCAGACTGAAGATGTTTGAGAGGTTTCCACCCGGGCAGCAGCCACAGATGAGGATGGCCAACGATTCTGTAGGGCCCAGCTGGAAGAGCTTGCCCAGTACAAACGCTGTCAGGGGCATCACGCCGTACTGAGACATTACAGCAACAACTACGCCTTTGGGATTCCTGAGGTGAGCTGTGATCTTGGCTATCTCCATCGTACACCCCAGAGACACCATGATAACGAAGAGGACCACTATAAGGATTGCGTTCAGGGCTGTGTCTGTGGCCTCATGGCCAAATGCAAATGCTGGTGCTGCGCTGGTCAAAGAGGTGCCCTGTGTGCAGCCTGGGCTCCAGAGCTCTGCGCTCTCAGAGGCTCCCCTGGACTTGTTCATCCTGATGAAGAGCTTACTGGTCCCTTCTTCTGTAAGCAGCTGTCAAGGTGAGGAAGGGATTGATTCAGAAGTCTGAATAAAATACAGTGAATGCAATCAAAATGTGAGTTCTGCTCCCTCTGGTCTGCACCTTTTCTCCTTCAGGCCACCGCTCTTATTTAGCAGCAGCTGAAATGTAACTTTCTTTTAAGGAGTTGTGTACATTGTAATTTATCTTGTCTGATGTACAGAATCACAACAGACAACTCATGCAACTCACACAGACAACTGACACTGGTCACAGGACTCAGCCCATTAGTCCCACAGCAACCAAGGGGCACCCTGTCCACTTCAGCAACACACGGGGCAGTTGGTGCAGCTTCTGCTCTGGTCTCTCTCCTCTTCCACTGCCTGTCCTCACCATGAAGATGAGGGCAGAGCTGGTGAAAGTGAGGGAAAGGCTCATGCAAAACTGGTAAAGACAGTTAGAAGAGCTCTTGTCTATTTTTTTTTCTTTTTTTTTGATGCCATTTCTTCTGATCAGAGCACCATCTAGATTTTTCTTTGATTGCGTAAGAGAAGTATTTCACCAAGCTTTCTCAACATTCAAAGATATTATTCCCCCTCAGCACTGAGCAGAGGCTCTGACTGGCAGGACCCTCCACCAACATCTGCATCCCATGCCTGCACAAGGCTTCGTGGCAGGGCACGGCATGCACCCAGTGCCCGGGTGTGCAGGGAAAGGAGAGCAGGGTGGCTGGCACCGAGGTGGGAAGCAGGAGCAAAGAGGTGGCTGTTGAAGGCTGTTCTTCCAGCTGCTGCAGAGGGGACCTCTTCTGGTGCCCCTCCACTCCCCGTGCCCTGGCTGGACATGGGATGTGCCTCCCTGCATTGTCCACACTGCAGGTGCTGCGCTTCCTGGCTCCTCTACAGCTTCTGCCTTCATTTATGGAGTAGGTTGACCTGAGCCACCCCCTAAGTCTCAGGTCTCTAACAACATGCTAAGTAAAACACATGAAACCAGAGTGAAGCGAATGCCATTACCTTACACACCTGTGAGCTCAGCTCTCAAAGGCTCTGGCGAGGTTGCCTGCTGCTCCATCCCTTCCTGGCCACGCTCAGTGAGCAGGAGCACTCCTCAGTCCTTCTGCATCAAGAAAATCTTCCCAACTTGGCAAAATCTTGTCCTCTGCTTGCAGAATATAAAGCCTGGGTCTAAAAGTATTTTAGATAGGGAAATTGTCAGAATGTGTGTTGTTCTAGGGCTGCAGTCCCTTGCTCTGTCGTACAGGACTGGGGAAGGGATTTCAACCTGGGAGGCGCACTGTGGTGTGGCCAAACTTTAATCCCTTTGCTGAAGGTCATTATAATGCTGCTCTGCCCACTTCAGGACGTCCTCGTCGCCCCTATTCATCCAGGAGCTCCACGGGCTCGACCTCTCCAGTCCCATTGCTCTGGAAACGCCACTGGCAGCAGGAAGGAACGGCAGGGCTGCCCTCCCCGTCCTCCCTGCTCGCTTTGGGTTGGGAACTTTGTTTTCTAGGCTGGGAGCCAGTCCGGAAAACAACCAACAAGAGCTCTGTAGCCTAGCATGGCATCCCTGATCAGGCTGGGAGGAGGAGTGCCCACAGCAGGGCCGGAGAGGGGAAAGCAGCGGGATGGAGCCACACCAGGAGCTCTCTTTGTGTCTGTGGCTTCTCCTGCAGCCTTGCTGTTAGTGCCTATGGTGCTGCTCTCGGAGGCCTCTGTGTGGGTGGTGAGGCAAAGAGGGACACCCAGCCACCTTTCTGGGGTCCTGGCCAAATAAGCGAGTGGAGGTGGCCTGCTATACTGTGTGCATTTCATTTTGCTTTGGGCAGCTGCAAGGTTCCTGCGATAATGTAGGCGCTGCCAGGTGTCCTGTGTCAGCAAGGCCCTAGGAACTAGGAGAAAATGCAGGAGCAAAGTGCCCAGCAATCGCCTCTCTTTTTCTCCCCCCTCCCAGATCCCCAGGCAGCCTCTCGAAATGTTTGTTTTCACAGCGTTCGCCTTTTAGCCCTGCGCTGAATGTTGTCAGGAGATGCAAGAAGGGTCAAGTCCAGCAGCTAAGTGGCTTTAAAGTGTCGCTGCCTACGCAGCACCCAGACCTCCCCCTGCCAGCTCAGGGCTGCTCAACGTTTGAAAATGACGATGTCGTAACACCCTCACCCTTTGTCTTTGCAGGGCTGTAGAAGAATGCTTCAGCTACTCCGGTAATTAAAAAAATGCCTGCTAGTTGTTTGCTCTTCAAGTGTGCCTGCTCGTTCCCAGTAGCTAAAGCACGAAACGCCACAGGAACCAAGGGAGAGACTGGTTGAGAGAGGCAGAATAAATGAGCACCATTATTTCACTCTGATTCACGCTGGAGATGGCTGGTTGTTTTACGCAGGCACTGGAGCTGGGTGCTGGCACTCGGTCCTGGCCGAAGAGCTGCATCGTGGCTCTGAAGCTGCTGCTCCCTGCAGTGGGACCTGGGACCTGCTGCTGCCCAGAAGGGTGCCTGGAGATGGAGCAGAAAGGCTGAAGGGAAGATTTCCACATTGTCTATCCGGGCACAGAGCAGGCTTTCACCTCAGAGGAGCCAAATGGAGGGGCCAGCAGCAGCCACCCGGTGGCTTTTGACAATTTTTTTTTGACCGTTTTTCTGGACTCAGCTCTTAAAGGGTAAATTTCTAAATGTGCTGTGAACGTTCTCCTTTTTTCCTCACAGCTCAAATGTGCTCGAGTAGCTTTCTCTGCACGGTGAGGTCCTGCGCAGCTCAGGCCACTTGAGGGCAGTGGTTGCATGCCCAGACTGGATCGCTCTCCGAGAATAAAAGCCCTCATAAAACAACAAAGTCTCACCGTAGGTGCCATTGCTTGGATCTATTTTTTTTATTATTATTATTGTCAGATACTCCCAAATTCAGAGGTATGTTCGAATATACTGGGTGTCGTAGGATGTTTGACGAGCCTGAGGCGCTAGAGGTGATGCTCGGAAAGCAAACCACACAAAGTTTGCAGGCTTCTTGTCGGTGCTCAGCATGATCTGTGTTGGAGACTTTTTTTTGAAAGACACCAGTGGTGTCAGTGCTTCATGCTTTCATAATGCAGCCTAATAAATTTACTTGACAAATATGAAATGGCTCTTGTGCTTCTTTCACTGGTGGGGAGTCGAGGTCCAGTTTTCTAATTTGCAGCTGGGGCTGTCATTTCTTCTTTGTTTTTACAGAACTTAACATAATTGAGCTCAGCCCAGTTGTTGCCCAAAGGCCACACTTCAGCAGATGTGTCCAGCAAGAGCAGTGGTGACATGATTTGTGCCAGATTTCACACTATGTTGGCCCACAGTCTGAGATGCGACCTTGGCATCTGGGTGCCCATACTTTGCTCATGTAAGATTTACTTGCTGCACAGTTATATGCTTAACTATTTTTTTTTCTGTGGGTTTTTAAAGTGTTTGGCTCCATTTAGTGTCAGAAATAGTCTCCTGAGCCTTCCTTATATCCTTCTTTCTTCATTCTCCCCCCCAGCTGCTGAGCTTTGTCCTTTTGCTCAGGAGGATGCTGGTGGTGGGTCAGCACCCATCCCACCACAGGAATGCCAAAGGCCTGGAGCAGCCTGTCCTGAGGTAGGGTTACCCTTGCAGCTGTGTCTGCCTGGTGCTCGAGTGGCCATCAGGCTCAAAGAGGATGGGTTTCTGCAGGGGCAATCACTCCTTGCCATGATCTGTTCCAGCTGTGTCTCCCCAAGGCCACAGTTCACTTCTGTTATCATCATCTGGGTGATGCAGCCCACCTGGCTTCCCAATTAAAATCTAGGTACCTTTAGCTCTTTAAAAAAAAGGAGAGCCATCATTTTTTCTCCAGGGGTCCCTGTCATAATTAAAGCAGAAGCTGACCTGCTTTTGTGTCTCCTCCTCAGCCTTTTGGGCTGCTCAAAGGCTGGTTGCCTTGGGCTTATTCATAAATGCATGCAGGGTAGGTCTCTGAGCAGTGTGACTAGCAGCTGCTGCCTGCAGTTTGGTCTGGCTCGACACAAGGAAAATTGTGTGTCTGGGGTGGTGATTAAGTCTGTTTATGTCTGATCCTACTCTGATGGATAGCGAGTAACGAGAACAAATCGATCAGGCTTGTCCTGAGATGGAAACCATTGCAGGATCACAGAATGGTTGGGGTTGGATGGGACTTCTGCAGTTTGTCTGGTCCAGCCCCGTGCTCAAGTAGGGTCACGTATAAACAGGCACAAGCCACCACAAGCTGGGGCAACTGATGCCAGGATGAGGGCCATGCTCCTCTCTCCTCATCCCTGTGCTGAGTCCCACTGTGTCTCCACACCTGGGGGGCAGCAGGGTGACAGGGGCCTAGTCCGAGTGGTTGGCACCACACTGTGGAAGCCTCTCACAGCTATTGGGATGTGCTGACCAGCTGTGTCTGTGGTGGCATCTCACAGCACATGGTCCGATACCCCCATGCCCCATGACGGGGTGTCCCCCTGCCTTCCTGGTGGCTGTGCCCCAAGTTTCAGTGCTGGGCATTTGTTGGCTCTGCCCCACAGCACTTCTCTGAGTGCCAGCAGGAGCCAACGTTGTTTGTGTTTGTTCAAATCCCGTTTAGCATCCATCAGGATTAAAAGAAAAAAATAACAAAAACAACACACAACAAACCTCCCCTCTCACACAATTTTGTTTGATAGGAAAATAATTAATTTTGCAATTAGCTCTGCCCAGAACAAATGATGTAAGAGTGCTGCGTATGGGCTAAATTAGTGCCTGCTGAGACACAGCGCCAGCATCTGTCTGCTTTGGTGACACTTATTTTAAGCAGGCGGAGGAGGGTACAGGGCACCCTCCTGTGATGTTCCTGATGGCTTTGTCTCTCGTGGGGGCCCGGGGAGTGCTCAGCAGCGTCAGCTCTCAGCTGGTCAGCAGTGAAAAACCAGCTTATTTCTATGCCTCTTCTCCATTTTAGGGAATTTGCTGGAAATTTGAGCTTGGTGGTCAGGTGGGCATCGCTTATGTCCTCAGAGTCCAGGGAACTCTGGAGAAACCAGTCCCAAGGGCATGAGGCACATCAGCCATGGAGGCCAGCACTTGCGGTGGGGTGAGGAGAATGCCTGGGCCACCACCATGTCCCCACCTGTGGAGGGACATCCTGGCTGGCTGCCCCTGCCTGCAGGAAGGGTGGCATTGAGCAGGCTTACCTCAAAGGCAGGCCTATGGGGGGGGGGGGGGGGGGGGGGGGGGGCGATTACGCAGAGTGTAGGAAGCCCATTTGTTTCCATGATGTTTATTTTTCCCCAAGATATTGCTTATTGTCTATTGTAGTCACTTGTTAACTACGTAATTAGTGGGTCTAGTTGATCTTGACTGTTTCGTTTCCTTAGGGACCGGATGTAAAAGACAGCTTCATAAATATTTGACAGCTCAAGTTTCCTTCAGACTTTGGTAAAATGCTCTTGGCAGACCATCAGGACCTTCCTCAGGCCTGTATCTGATCCATATAGCTTTGATTGTTGCTCCTAGTTTCATGGGAAAAACAAGCCTTTTCTGCCATTCTTCTGACCTACGCTGCGCTACAAGTTTTCAGAAAAATGCTGTGTTTTCTGTATGTCAGTTGACAAGCCGTTTTGGTATGAGCTTGGGAGAGCTGATCTGGATGATAAAAAGTTCCCTGGCCTCTTGCCTGGTTTCTAGATATAGATGCCTTTCACCTGTGAAGGTCAATTGTGCCTTGACCTGAGGAAAGTGTGCTTCATTTGTATCCAGGCTTACATTTTAAATAAGTTCATAGGGGTAGATTGTGCTCAAGTTCTATCTCCATAGATTTAAGCTGCTCAGTTATTAGGAGAGCACCATGAGGGAGCATGCCATGCTCCTCAGTGCCTTTGCGGGATACTTACAGGAGTTACAGGGCTAATAAGGATGAAATCGCTGGTGCCACTGCAGAGCTCATGGCTTTGTCTGATTCTTGTATCTCTGCATCACTGACAGTGGTGTCTGAAGATTCTGTCTCTGTTCTTCCTACTATTGTGGCTACTTACTCTCTTACTCTGCTTACTCTTACTTAATCTCGCAGCAAAGCTGTGGATTGCTTGTGTTAGAAGATCAGACTTTCCTCTCTCCCATTGGCACATTAGGTGCTTTGAGAAGAGGATGCATGAGCTTACTTCACAGCAGAGATTTCCCCACAAGGCAGAAATAACCGTTGCAGCCACACTGCACTTGCTCATAAGGCTCAGTGATGAGAAAGTCACTGAGCAGACAGCCTGGGTCAGTCTAGAGCTTGCTCCCTACTTTATCACTGTCCCCTCTGTGGGGTGGGGACGGGAAAGGTCCTGAAGCAACCTGAGCTTAATAAGACGAGCATAACCCTTTCCAGCTACAGAAGGGTTTCTTCAGGTTTGGCTTCTTGGTGTTGCTAAGGAATCCTGATTAAATCTACAGGCAGCAGAAACATGGCATTAAGCCATCAGCAGGGCATGCAGTGTTACTGACCATTAGCACAGTGAGGGTGTAGGGACTTCACATAGGGAAAAGGCAAAGGAGGATCTGTTTGTTTACAAGACAAGCTTTGAGAGAACTCAGTGACATAGTTATGTCACTGCTTTTTAGTTTGGATTTTGGGAGAGAGTTGCTGTTTCCCCCCGCTGTTTTCATTCCCTTTGTCTTAAACTTGCACTCATTTCTACGGGGCCCTGATTCAGACCAAGGAGGTAGGACAAGCAGAGGGTTATGCTGTTTGCTTGTGGGAGAAATGAGCTGGACCTATTTCCTTGCTTGCCCTTGCTTTAGGACATAGGCGAGAAAATTTCTGCCCTTGTTCTACCTCTGCAGGGAGGGACTGAAGGCATGTTTTGCTTCCTGGTGGTGTGGTGAGGATGAAGACTCTGGAGGATGGGAGATGTAGTACTGGGCTCCACTGTGCCTTGAAGTAATGCTGGGGAGGCTGGGAGCCTGATGTGATGGTGTGTCCTTTGGTCCAAGGGAAGCTCAGTGCCCCAGCCCTGATGTGCAGCCGATGTGCACCATTCTGCTAAAGCCCTGTTGTCTCTGTCCTGAACTCCTGGCCTTTCTGCACAGTGCCAATGAACCATGAACTTTTCAAAGTTCAAGCAGGCTCTTGAAAACCCCGTGCTTATTTGTGTACTTTGCCATCCTTCTTCACCTTTTGCAGCTCCTTAGGCCCACGTGCGCTAAGCTTTGTCAGAAGTGCTCCAGGGAGCTGGCTCCTGTCTGCATACCAGCAAAGGTGCATGCCTGGGGCTGCCAGCCCTGCTGCTGCTTACCTCTGGGCTGATCTCCACTGGGTTTGTGCCTGTTTTGTTGCATAAAAGGAAAGGAGAGCCTCGTATCTTGCCCAATTGTGCTAAAGGAATAAAGCACATCCATCCTCTGTACTGTCTCTGGCCACTGTGAGTTATTTTGGAAACTGAGGGAAGCAAATCCTTATCAGACAGTGATGGACTGACCTGCTCATGGACAAAGTATCTTCTTTTTCCCATTAATAAATACCCAGGTTAAACGCTGGAGCCTGAGGGGTGTTGTTTCCACATCCTGTGGATACTCTGGCTATCCAAATGTATTCCTTGTCCTCCTGGATATTTTGCTGAGTTTCTGGGCTGATGGAAACCTTGTGGCTTTGAGTTCCCTAAATGAATTAGGCACTGTTGTCTTTTGGTTGTTGCTGCTCCTGCGGTCACCCCCTGTGCTAGGTCTTGTACAAGCACCCAGGCAACAGCAAGCCAAACCCAGCAGTGCAATGCTTTTGTCTTGCTTTAATTATAGCAGGACACAATTATTAGCAGCGTGTTTTTATTTCCATTTGTTCATTCTGACAGCAAACAAAGGAAGCCATTATATCTACAAGAGGATGTTTCAGGAAGTGTCGTGGTAAATAAAGCTAACGAGACCAGTGCACACGAGAGTATCACGTTCTCTTACAGACAGCGATCGATAATCAGGTTGCTACAAGCCAGACCCTTTCAAGAGGCATAGTACCGAGTCTGCACTCAGATTGGCCTTTAATCTTGGATCACTGAGCTCCTCACAGACTGATACATTTATCACAGTTATCTAACCCCTAACACAGGTATCCCTGGAAAGACATATGGCAGGTCTTTCAGTGCTGTAGGAAATGAAAAAAGTAAGTTGGATGGCACCCACCTGCCCCTTTCTGGCAGTATGTTTCTGCTCTGCAAAGGAGATGTGGACCAGGCTAAAAATTGCATGTCAGGTCTGGGATTGACCTTGGATAATGTTTCTGAACCTTCCCAGCTCCCCAAACAGTAGTGCATAGTATACAACATGCTGTTGGAAACATTGTGTTTCTGTGTCCCTGATAAAATTGAGGCTGCTGCCCCTGGCTTAACTTTTCTGTGCCTCTTTGCTGCAAGCAATGCTGTCCTCAGAGGCAAAATGTTACTGAAGACCTGCTCTTAAAGTTGGCAAAAAATGCAGTTAAGCAATGAGATGTTTTTTTGAGACAGCAAAATATCTTCTAAAAGCTTTTTTTGCGCAACAGTAGAGAAAAATGGCAAGAGGCACGTATATTGCAGGGTTTTCATTCTTGAGATCTCTAGTATTTCCTATTCTCCTCATTTTAGCATAAGCCTTTTGATCTTGCTGTTTGCCCCAAAGCTCTGGGCATTAGGTGAGGTTCTCAACTTTATTTTATAATAAAAATGTAGAAGTTTGTAGCCCTCAGGGATTTGGAGAAAAGTTTGAAAATGTGATCATAAAGTTCAAGAAACCAGAGCGCAATTAGGAGAAGCTCAAACATTTATAATTTTCTCTAAAAACCAGAACAAAAACCCTTGTGATTCTTAAGCCGTGATTCTCTGGAGTCTGATGCATAATTTTTGAGTATGTGGGGTTGGCAGTGCTGGAAAGGATGCTTTTCTTCGCCCAGACCATGTTTTTCTTCTGCAAATTTTATTTACCAGCAACTTTTAACCGTTTCTGCATTTGCAGACTGGGCACTTTCTGCATCCACACCTCCCTGTGTGGGATGGGGCAGCACATCCCTCATGTCGGGTCCTATGGAGCCCTGGGTACCTGCATGGGGCAGCTGAGAGTTTCCAGGCAGTTTCCCCAGGTGCAGCATCATCTCCTTCCTGCCCAAGAAGAGTGATGGAAGGAAGGATCCACCACCTCACTACCAAGAGACTCCTGGGGGCTCAGAGCAGAGCCCAGCAGTGGGATTCACTCCCTTGTGCAGCACGGGAGGCTGAGGAGCACTCTACACCTGCCATATCTGTGGGCTAGGAAAGGGCAGCCAGTGGCTACCTTCATCCCAGTGACAAACACCTGGCTGCCTGGTGTAGGTGCATCTGGCCACATGCTTCAGAGCTGCCAGGTCTTCTGCAAACCTACAGCTTTGCTGGGAGAGCTGTCTCCTACCTGCAAGACCTGCCAGAGGGATGTGTCTTTCCCTGCAGGCTCATGAAGGACGAGACTCTCTCCACCTGGGGCTCACTTGTACGGCACTGAGGCAGCCTGTGGCCATGCCATGCCCTCCCACGGCATCTGTTTTTCTGAATCTCCCCCAGCCACAGCATGAGGGAAGCCTGGAAAACCCTGCAAGGATGGGGCGACAGAGACAGCTTCTTCCCCCCGCTTCCCCTGCCCCGAGCTGCCCTCCCTCGGGCACCGCGCTTTTATATTTTTAGAAAGCACAGTTTGTGTTCCTCAGCGCTAGCTGTGCGCGTCAGTGGCTGCTTCACAATGAACTCTCAGGGGCCCATCAGCTTTGTACGTGAGGGCTGTGCCCCGCCACAGTATTTTCTGCTGCGCAGTCAGGCGCACTGCGGGCTCTAGCTGCCTCAACATGGCGGCCTATTGTTCAGTGCCCGCCGTGCTGCTTGAAACCAGGCCCGGCGCTGGCAGCATTGAAGCCTGAGGTCCCCTTGTGTGAGGGCTGACGGAGAAGGTGGAGGAGGAGAGGGGACACTGCCACCAAGGACAGACAGCCCTCTGGAGGATTGGGCTTTGCTGTGTGGCTACAGGCTGACCATGGGATCTGGGGGAGCCACTGAACACCTTGTGTTGGAGAACATGGCAGGATCAGTAGAGCAGTCTGGGGCCTGCAGCCTGGCTGGGCAAGGGCAGCATCTTTCTCCTTGCTGGATGGCTCAGGGATACACTACCAGGGGCAGACACCTTTCTCACACTGACCCTGACAGCCCTCCTTAGAAATGACTCTGCTCCACCTTCCAGGGACCCCACTGTGTGCACCCATATTCGCATCGGGTATCCATCTTTTTCCACAAAAGTAGCTTGTTCTGGGGAGCTTGTTTCGCCACCCACCCGCTGTAAGCACCTGTGAATCATGTGGCCTTTGTAAAACGACCTTGGCTAACCTGTACGATCTCAGACTAAGCTTTCAGACCTTTCAATGCTTTCACAGTTTCCGAGCTGGGCTGAGCGCCCTTCCAAATTGTCAGCCTGACGCCACCCATGCTGATTTATGTTCCCTGAGAAATGCAATTGTAACTATTTCCATTAAGAGAGCCCTCAAAACCGTAAATGGCTCCAAAGTTGTGAAGAATGCATGCCCCCGGCTCCCTACAAATTGCCCCTTATATTTCCCTGAATCTAGCTGTATCCGGTGCTTCAGCTAAAGCAGCGTTTTTATTTACAGCACGTGCACGTGTGCAAGGCACACTACCGGCTTGTGCTGGCACGCTGTCCACACCCAGACTCCTGCCAGAATCCCTGTCCACCACTGAGGCTTCCTATCGCAGCATCACTCCCCAGGTGAAGGCCTCATTCGGTTTGTCCTTTTCCTTACTATATTTGCTCATCCACTTTGAAAATAAGATCTCTCAGGATATTTTTTTTTTATTATTTTTTTTTGTGTGTGTGGGGGAGGGTCAGCAGCTTGTTTGGGGTTTTGCTAACAAAAAAGGAACAATTCTTGTAGGATTCCTAGGACAACACACTTTATTTCAGGCACAAACAAACCCTGGCTCTCAGTTAGCATATGCAAGCCGCTGTACAGCACTGCATTCACCTACGGAGGTATATAAAGGGTAATGATAATGTTGCCCAGAAGGCTAACACATCAAAGGCCGAAGAGCAGTTAAAATGTATTACGAGCTGTTGGCAGTGATTGTGGGGGGTATTAGCGTATTGCTGGTTGAGACGGCCTGAGTAAATGAAAACCCTCTGGATTAATTTGTACACCAAAGAGATTTCGGAGGAAAATGGAGGCTGATGGAAAATGACAAACACTGGAGAACGCAGATAGCTCGGCGTGCTGACCTACGGCAGGGCACTGCTGATTAACTTGCGGCTCCCTGCTGTGCCCTGGGGAGCTCGGCCAGGCCAGGCTGCCCCACCGGCAGGAGCTGCGGTGCTGCCATCCTTGCATCCACGGGTGGTTAGAGGTGAGACTTACCAGGTGTCTTCTGACACCTGGACACCACAGGAGAAGAGTTTAATTATTTTTAATGATGTGGGGGCTGGGGGAGGGAGGGGAGGACTTACTTAGTCTCCTGGTGTCTGGTGTCACAGAGCAAGTGAAGCTGGGAACTTAAATATTTATTAGCACAGAGACTGCTGGCTGAATTGGATGGCAACCAGCATGGGTAATATTGAATGTTATGACTCCATCCTTTACCATGTAAACCAATATTCCAGCTTCTACTGTGTATTTTATTACTAATGCTTCAATTATACACAAACAGCATTTAAACTAAGTGTTACAGCAACAGCTACACAAACTCAAATTATACTGGCTCGTTCGCATGCGAATTGACCCACTGGAGCTCATTGACCCACCGCTCAACCCGCCACAGCCACACCAGGTTAAGTCCTGCCCTCCTGGGCCACCCATCTGGTGACTGGAGCTGGGTACCCATGCTGACGCCAGTGGGCAACTGGCACTGACTGGGGGGTTTCTTCACCTCTTTCACCCACCCACACTAGGTTGTCAAGGGTAGAGGATCCTCTTCTTTTCTCTGGCCAGCAGCCAGGTTCACCAGTGGGTTTTCTTCAGGGTTTTCAAAAGAATTTGCCCAAAGCCAACCTGCTGCTATATTTATGCTTTCTTATCTGGGCATCATATGGCTACATCCTCAGTCTTCTTTCTATGATCTTATCCACTTGTCATCATCTCTGACAGATGACGATTTTCTATTGTTAGTTTTAACTAGAAGCTTCACAGTTTGGGTGGTTTCCTATTCAGTTATTCCAGTCCCCTTGCAGCTCAAGTTAGCTTCATTCCTATGCCCACCATTTGAACTCCACACTTCACACATTTGTCTCTTTCAGACTTCAGGTGTCATAGGAAGACAAGAAGAGAAGATGGCATTTTTCTGGTCACCTGAGATGATTTACAAGCTCCCTTTCTCCTTGCATTATCCTTTCAGTGTACAGAAAAGGGGAAGGAAGAGCAACTAAAACCTGAGCACTGCATGGCCTTCTGGTGGCTGTGTGGGCATGATGGGGATGGAAACTCCAGGGGAACCTTTCTCTGTCCTTTCTCCAAATATATTTAGAAGCAAATTATGTGAGTAAAGATTTGGCAGAAAGACAGAGATGGAAAGTGAGATGCCGTATGCAGCTCATGTCCCAAAAAGCTCGACTCCTGCTGACACAAGTTTGACAGGCTCCCACCTGGTCTCCCAGCTTGTTGTCTCAGATGATTTAAAGCATGGCTGAGCTCTACAGCCTCCATCATTACCTGTCCCACTGTTCTGCCAGCAACTCCATCCTTCAGTGGGTGTCACAGGAAAAGCTGTGTTTTCTGCTTGTGCCAGGGAGCGTTGTGGTAATGTGGGAGAAACAGCAGTCTTTTACATTTTTTTTTCATATTGTGAAGGTAATGGACACTAACTTCTCTTTGACATGTTCCTGAAAAATTCCTTGCTTCTTCCATAAATCCAAGACTTATATAAAGAATCTGTTTTCCATCTTAAGGCTAAAGACAAACATCAATTTTAAAATCTATTTTTAAAGTGAGTTGCATTGCAATTTATAATCTTAAACTGAAGTTTTAAAAGTGCTCTCATCCTTGAAAAGAAGAGACCATTTCATTGCTAATGACTAATGATAAAGTGTTTTCTGAAGGTGACTGAGCATAGCACAAGAAGTCTTAAATATATTTATTAGCTTATTAAACATAATGAATTGAATCTGGGTGCTAATATTAGCTATGCCTTTCTAAGTGAAAAGCACTTTTGGTTAGTTAGACAGTTTCTTATCAAAGAACAAAAATACAACATTAAAACATATGCAGCTTACTGAATAATCATGTTATTTGTCAGACAAGCAGAAGAATCATCACTGAAGCACTCTCAACGTGCCAAATTGGGTAATATACATAATTAGGATCCATTTGATTAGATATGTGCCCATGGTAACAGCCACACTCATGATCCACATATTAGTACAGCCTTGAAATAATCTTCAAGGAGAATGATGGCAACAGTGCACATCTGAAGCTTCACTGGAGAGACTTTTGGAACATAACCTACGTACTGATTTCCTCTGTTTCTGTGGTTATTCTTTATTTTTAAACAATGCATGCTTTTGTTCTCAAAGGTGATATACTGCTTCCACGAAATGTCACTGCACTTTTATCCCTAAAAGGAAGATCTTGTAATCATCTACATAACATTTTAAAGCCCCAAACCTTCCTATATTTAGGGACATATCCCAGCAATTGGCAAGACTGCTGCAAGCTGTTACTGGGAGGTGGGAGCAATCATCACCTGGAAGCCAGCCCATCTCAGATCCACTCTCCTCTTGGAGCCCAGGACAGCCCAGTGATGGATAAGGCCTTCTGGATGTTCTTTTAGGCTGTTGCAGGAGCCTCGTGAAGACACTGCAAGGACTCAGTGAGAAGATGGATTTTGCATCAGATCCAAACCTCTGAGAGAGCCTGCAAGTGCTGATCTACTGCCAACCCACAGGGAATGAGTCTGGAGGGTACTATTTGGGTAACAGTGGAACCCAAGAGAGTTTGTTTAGCCGTAGATGCAATATGAATTGTTCCTGCAGTTTATTTTTACATCCTTAAAGGGTGAATGAGTTTGGAAAAGTTGGGCAGAGGCAGGGAATTAGCAGAATGAATTATTAGGAGTTATTTATACAAAATGAGAGAAATAAATCTCCTGGTACAACAGCGTATGTCCAGGACGATGACAGTTGCTGCTTTTGCAGTAGTGGCCACTGGGAAATGTTTAAAAGAATATTTTCCCCCCCGTAAGGAAGAGACCAGGATATAGATAGGTTTGCCCAGGTGAAGGCACCAAGCAAAGACTGGTTTGTAGTTGGGGAACCTGGGCAACAAATACCGAGAGTCTGGCAGAAGAGGACTGTGGATCACCCCTGGGGAGGTCCTGGCCAGCCTGATCCAGTGGGGTAGGATGGATGTGACTAGAATGTGGCCATGTGAACTATCCCACCAGTGCAAGAGAGCCGTTGTGTACCAATGCGCAGACACCTCACCCTGTAGAAGCAAGACAGGACCCTGTCTGGGGATATATAATGGAGAGGGAATCAGCACTGAAAGACTGTGCAAAACAATGATTCAGGAAGTCGTCTGGCTTTTGGGAAAAAGGGGTTTATGTCAAGTGTATGGGAAACACAGAACAGCTAGAAGGTTTTGATGGAGGAGCACAGGGGAAGACTTTACTCCCTGGTTTGGCTTTTGCAGAAGAGGAGCACTTTTCTTCAAGGGGTCGGTGACACACACAGTTGTGTTTGCAGCCTTCAGCTGGAAGGCAACAATACTGTAAGTCATGGCTACACAAGGCAGTCAAACTGGTACTAGGTATGATGGTAGGATTATACAGGCAAAAATAGACTTGTGGGTCCATCTGGGGCATGCAGTGCCTGATTCAGAATGGGTCACCTTTCTGCATATTAGTGTGCTGTTCATCACACTGGGGGCAGGATCCATAATCCTCAGCAATATAAATTGAGTTCACTGATCAAAATGCACTAAAGTGGTTTGTCAAATTCCTACATCCTTCTTTTTCAGCAAGCACTCTTTTTAGTAGGGCACTCTTTTAGGCTACCCTGTGGACAGCTGCCTCCTGTATGTGACAGCACACTTGCACTGGGTGTGCTCAGGTGCTTGGGATGTCCTGCAGGCTGAAGGGTGTCCTCTGGCCATGGGGCTGCCGGTCTGGCATCTCTATGCAGGGTGAAAACAGCCTGGAAGAGGCACAGCAGATGTACCCACTGTGAGAGTGCTCAGGCACACATACATGTATGGGGAGTGCTAGTCCCTCCTGTGATAAACAGCTCTAAGGAGAACTATGTGAAATTTTGAGTTTCTGCTTCTGTTTTCCAGAACAGAACAAACTGGGGCAAAAAAATAGGAAAAAATTGTTTCCTGGAATTAAAACAGTCATGTTCAGAAATGTCTACATGTTCTGTTTTGACATTTTTTGGATCAAAGTGAAGCGTTTTGACGTTTCTGAGGTAGGAATGTTTTGTTTCAATTTGTTGAACTGACATGAAACGTTTCGTTTCAAGTCTGCTTAACATTAAAGTAGGCAGTCCGCTTCCTTGGGTTTGGGTCCCATTCTCTCCTCTGGGCTGTGCTCCCTGGGAGCTTTGCCCAGCTCCCATAAAGCTTGGGCAAGGTCCACGTTGTTCTCAGTAAATGTAGCTCAGCCACAAGGCCCCATGCACAGGAAAGAACAGAGGCCTTTTCGGGAAAGTGCATTTTGATGTCGAACTGAACCAGAATGAAAAATTGGGGGGCAGTTCACCTCTGACAGTTCACCCCTGGCAAAACACGATCTCATTCCAGCGGTGTCCCCATCTTCCCACCGGCGTTTTTTAATTGTGCAGAAGCCGTTTTCTGATCAAAAAAGGAGGAAGTCTCCCAGCGAGCGCCTGTATAGGTGTTGACAAGATCTACATCAATCGGCTCCCCAGAGGGCTGCAGGCTGGTCCCCTGGACTTAGTCCTTGTTGTGGGGTGGAGCAGCCCCCCCAGAGCACACACGGCCAGGACAAGCTGAGGAGCCCCGCTCCAGGCGCTGGCTGAGGCCCAGGCAGCCTCTGGCTTGGCTGGCCCCAAGGGGGAGCGAGGGTGAGAGGGCTGAAATAAGAGCAGAAGTTGCTCTCGGGATGTTAGCAGACCCTCTTCTTTTCTGGAGACGGCTGTCGGGTCTTGCTGGTGTTCCTGAAGAATTTCGCCTAAAAGCTGCTCTGGTTCATTCTCGACGGGGCAGATCCTACAGCTTGCTGTGCAGGACTGGGCCCCTCCTCCCCCTTTCCTGAGCAGCAGCTTCAAAAGATCTCTGATTTTGCTCTCCAATCAAGCAATCTCATTTGCAAAACAACTGCGAGGGCCCTGCGAAAGCGGAGGGCCTGCTCCTTTGTTCAGGGCTGGCTTTGGTGACACAAAGGAACCATAAAGGTGATGGCGGCGAGGCCTGGGCAGCAGCAGCGCTTCCTGGGCTGCCAGCCCTGGCCTCCCTCCCCCAGCTGTAATTTCAGACCCTGGACGTCAGGATTATGCAGGGCCGAGACCAAGGCGAACAAGGTGGATTGCAACTATTCTTAGCTACAAAAATTATTCCCGGCTCGCTTTGAAATCCGAACCAGGGTTAATTTCTCCCCCCCTTCCCCCAGCCTGTTTCCTCTCCTCTTTCATGTACCTATTTGCATAGACTGTCATCGCAAGAATCTCCATTAAAATTGAAAGCCTCCTTCCTGCATGTCACCTCTCACAGCCCCCTTCCGCTTGCCCTGCGTGACTTTTGGAGGGCTGGAGAGCAAAGGTCCTCCGCTAGCATCGCCTGGCCGAGCCCTGCATTCCCCGTACCGCTGGGTTGCTATAGGAACATCTATCAACTGGGGAGTGCCGGGGAAAAAGAGCAGGGAATTATCTTAATTGTCTAATGATTGATTAATATGTGTTTACACAGCACTTCAAAACCGTGCATCCTTCGGTAAATTGTTTATTAACTGGGCAAGTGGTGTAATTTGCTGGGCATCCTCCACTCTCGCTGGTTTCGGTGGGAGGAAAGGGTGGTAGGCAGCTTGCAGGATTTGTCATAACTATATTAGTAATATCTCTAGTAGTTCTACTTCAGGAAAACAACTTAAATACGAGCCTTCCCTTTAAATTTTCATAGGCAGGGCTGTTCCCACCTGCCACTAATATTGCTCAAGTGCCTCCACTATAAAGACCTGTGTTTAGCTGTTCTCTGTTTTGGCAGATTTCACCCACCTGGGTCCCTGATGTTTGGCCCTTGCTCTGCTTCCTCCCTCATCTGCTAATGAGCTGAGACCATCCCCAAGCAGACTGCAAGGTGGGTGCAAACCAACCCCTTAGAGAGCTGTGCTTCACAAAGTGTAGGAGAATCTGGGATGCCAAAGCAATTCCCTATGTGCTTGAGAAACAGGGCTTGCAGCCTGCATGGCTTTAGTGTGAGCTGCCAGGTGCTCTGGGCAACCATATGTCTGGTGTGACCTCGGTGTTGAGTTTGACTGTCCTGGTAGGTGCAGGCAGTGAGACAGGCTGGTGTAATAGGGTGCAGGCACCCATCGAAGCTGGTCTTCCTCATCTAACTCAGAGGGGCTGCTTCCGTCAGTAAGGTCCGTGAGAGAGGATGAGGAGGAGGGTGTTAGGTATAACTGGTGCTTATGGAGGAGCTGCTTTCCTCTGGTACTGCTCCATACGGAGCACAAAAGGCCTTGGGTGCTGTGGGGTGGGCCTTGATCAGGTGTGCGATGTGTATGGCTTGCTAGTTTTTCAGTGGAAGTGCAGAATGAGTAAGGGAACTTGCAAAACAAAACAGATTTGTCCAGGGTATTTGCAAGTTATTTAAACCCTACTGATCTCAAGGGCTCTCAGGCTTCTCAGTCCCTGTGAATCTATCTGCCATACAGCAGATAGCATCCAGTGAAAATGCCTTCACGTGTGGCAGCCACCTTCCTGCTTCATTTACAGGGCCTAATCATAGGTTGCTGCAGAAAAGTCTCCAATTCTGCTGAAGAAAACAGCAGCAGTGCTAGGTTGCTATTCTGTAGTGGTTCAGCACTAGAGGGGGATGTAGCATGTGCTTTCCAGCACGTTTCGTATGGGCATGCAACAATATTTTACAGCAATATTTATGAGGCGGCTGTTTTTTTAATTGCTGACATGAAGATTTTTCTCTTGCAGGGGCAATTTTCTTGCATAGGATAAAAATCAGAGAGGCTGCTGTTTTCTAAGCCTTAAGAGACTGTGCCTGTAGCCAATGAATTTTGTGATGTTTAATATGTCTTGGATATTGGGGCCTCAGAACTTAGGGCAATTCTCAGGTCTCTTTTTTTTTTTTTTTGTCTGAAGTGAGCTAGTGTTCTAAAAGCAAATAGAGGCTGCTCTTCAGCTGGCTAGGAGGGTCTGGGGCCTGTTCTTCTTGCCGTCGTGACATTTAGTGTGCTGTGCCAGAGGGCTGCAGCCGAACTGTGGTAGCGAGTCCTGCGAGTGGCTGAACTAAGGCGGAAAGCCAAATCCACCCGGCTCGGCTTGCTTGGAGTTTCTGCACGTTCCTGTTCTGAGCAAAAAATGGCTCTTTGATTTCGCAGACATACCAGTAATAAAAAACAGTTGTCCACTTCATGAAATGTTGCTGCCTCATGGGTGTTTTTGCAAACTTGTAGAGTGTAAAAGCTGGTCAAATTCCTGTCTCGTCTCTCGTTTTTCTCCTGCTCGTCTCCCAGGAGCCTTTCTCGTTCCATGTTTTGTTCATGGCGCAGATGAATGTCAGTATGGGGACAGGATTTGGTAGCCCTCTAGCTCTGGGGATTTCCCCTGGTGTGTTTGGGTATGGTTTCTTGGGAGAAGAGCAGTTTTCCTGCTGCATGCCCCATAGATGCACTAACACAGCTGTGCAGGACAAATGCTCCTGTACTGCAGCAGAAGATGGGAATGGCACTTGCTGAAGAAACCACATTTCCAGGCCAGGAGATATAGAGGCTCTCTTAGTTTTGTTCTGCCTGTGGCAGACCTTCACGTGCAGCCCCTTGCCGTCCTCCTCGTACCCTGGACATTGCACGGGGCTGCTGTTCCCACCTCACACCGAGGGCAGCGTTGGAAAAGACATCCCCATTCACATTCCCAAATATAAACTTTTCTTCCCCTACTTTTAGTGCCTGTAATTACCTCTTTACTCCAGTGCCAGCAATCTTCTATCAGGCATCGTTATTAACGGAGAGAAAGGAGAAGGGGAGGGAGGGAGAGCGAGAGAGCCACAAAACTTAATTTAATCACAGCACCCCATGCTCAATTTAACAGACACAACAGCTCCGAATGGGGTCCCTGTGCAACGGGAGGGCAGGCGGTGGAGTGTCCCTGGAAAGAATTAATTGTGGATGACAATGTGTAAACAGTGCGGATGAATAGGGCACGCAGGTGTGAGGCACCGGGGCCATCCCGGGGACTTTTTCACACGAATTTCAGCTCCTTCACTGCTGACCTGCTCCCGAAAATGTGATTAGTGTCGGCGTTGGGAAACCATTCAGGGTGTCAGGATTTGGCACATATTAACTAGCCCTGGGGGAGAGAAGGGGGAGCGCCTGGGGGCTATGAAAGGAGGAAGTCTGGCAGGCGAGGGGATTGTTAAAGGGACAGAAAATCCTCGGTGCTGTGAGATGACCGGGCTGCTTGGGGGAAAAATGGAAGACAGGCGAAGCAGAAGAGCATTCTGAGGCATCCTAGCCCTGCCTGAGCTGGGTGGAAAACAAGGCATTGCATCGTGGAATATTTTTCTCTGTGTCCATCATAAATATTGATGATGTTTATATTACTGACTTCTTCTTGGCGGGGGCTTTCACAGTTCTAGACACTTCAGCTCGAGAGATAAACAGTCAAAACAAGCAGGAAAATTAATGACACGGCAGCACCAAGAACAGGAAATATCTCCTGGGTAACATATGGATGTTATTCAGCATGCAAAAATCCCCCTTCATCAATACGTACCCTATATGTAAGGTGATACATACAGACAGGGGGTTGGATAATGGGCCCAATTTACCAAGCATGAGGCTAGACACTCTTAAATTATGTTTCCTGTGCCAGCCTGGCCCTCTGCATCCAAATGTCAGATTTAAGTGCAGAGAGCAGATGAGGTTAGGATTTTTTATTTTTTTAGAGTGATGCAAGAGGAAGGACAGCACTTGGTAAGGGCTGCTGTGAGTACCAGCACCCTTGCTGGGCTCTGCTGCTCCCTTTCTGCCTTGCTGGGAGCCCTTTTTCTGCCCACCCTTGGCTGTGGCAGCGCAGCAAGGTGCTGCACAGCTGGGATTCCTGGCTTGGTGCTGCCTGGACCGCCTAGCCTGCAGGCTCAGGCCTTGCGTCATCACAATCGTAAAAGTTATGCTAACCACAAACACACCTGGGGATGCGGAGGTGAGGCTGGGCTCTGCTGGCTCGCAGAGCTCAGTGAGGGGCAGGGCTGGCCGTGATGCAGGGCTGCGGTGGGCCAGCCCCTCGCTGGGCTGTTCTGGCTTGGAGAGATGGAGAAGGTGGTGAGGAGAGGGCGTGAAGTGCCAGAGCAAAACCCATGAAGAGATACTGAGTAGAAACCTCAGTTTAAAATTAATTACTGTTGAAGATTAGCTACTTTTTTTTTTCTTCTCAGCAGCCTACATAGATGTGGTGCTCAAGTCAGGCATCCATTTGTATAAACTGATGATGGCTGTCGCTGCCTTCAGGCTGGGGGCTGAGGCTGTGCAGGAAACTACTTTGCTCAGGCACTGAAAGTTTTTGTCTTTGGTTCAGATTGTGGTGATTGGGGATGATCTTTCCGGTAAATTACAGAAATGGCCACATGGGAAAGGTATTCCATAACTACCGGTGTGACCTGGCAGCGCTCCTGTGCTCAGTTAAATCATCAACATGTGGATAAAACCTGTTTGCTGCTAAGTCCAGTGATATCGAGATTCATAAAAAGCAAGAAATAATGACACAGTTTATTTAGTGTATGTCGGGGGGGGGGGGGGGGGGGGGGTGTCCCGTCCTGCAGCTTTTGAAATGGGATCCTCCCTGCCCAACAAGCTGCCCAAAAACTGGGTACCTGGCTGAAGCCATTCATCTCAGTTCTCCGGGGGAGCAGGGTACATCACCCTGCTTATCTTACGTCCTCAGCAGGGTCTACTGGCAGTCACTGCATTGCGACCTGATGGTTGGTGGCTGTTTTCAGAAATGACAGTCAGTGCTACTGCTTTTTCTTTCCCCAGCATCTTGGCATCAAGACATCTGCTCTCTTGGAGCACAGCAGCACTCAGGAGAGCTCGTGCTGAAAGACATTTCTTCCTATGAACTCTTTGCTAGTTCTTCTAAAAATCATCAGAAATGAAATAATTCTTTAATGCCTGTTCTTACCAAGGTGAATGTGATTTTTTTATTTGCATGGAGTACTATTTTGGTCATGTGCTTGAAATATCACCAGCTAGAGAGCTGGTAGCTTTCCCACTGGGAGAGGGCTGCAGGACCCAACAAGATGCTTTTTGCCAGATGACCTAGGGGCTCTGCAGGCCACAAAGGACTGTCTCCAGGCAGGCCATCCTTATCCTAAAGGACCAGCTGGCTGGGCCTTAATAGGTAAACCAACAAGGACTGGATTTTCAGAAAGGCTGTAACACTTGCTCAGAAGACCCAACAATTCTTTCATTGTACCTTCTGGTTGGATCACTGGATCTCCACTTGGACTGTCGTTAGCTATTGTTTCAGATTCCATGTTCCCTGTCCGTGCCCCTGCTGTAATTCCCTGTGGGAAGCTTTTCTTGGGGCCACCCTGTCGTGGCAGTGCAGACACTAGCTGCAATACTACCAAGGAAAACTATGTAAAGTTTCTTTAGTTCAAGGGTGGAAGGCTTGGGGATGAGAGAAGGTAAATAATGTGCAGGCAGTGCAAATGGGAAAGCTGAAGAAGGTGCAGATGTGACTCCGCAATCAGTTGTTTTAAACATACAGCCATAGCTCTAGCTCAATTGTGGATGTGTTTGTTTGTTTGTTTTACAGAATTCTCATTTCAACCAGATTTAAAACATCGCTCTAAACTGATATTGCATATGAAATACGCTGCTTTGCTGACAAATCCCTCTTCTGCATATGGAATATGCTGCTTTGTTGACAAACCCCTCTTTCTTGAAGTTTCTCCAGTAAGTGAAGGCATTTTCAGGCTTGGTGGGAAATCAGTGCAAGGAGGGGCTCTGGAAAGTTTAGAAGTCACACAGGTGTGTGCCTCCGTTCCTGCCAGCTCTCATACCCACTGCTGTAGTGGGTATTGGTTATCACATCTGCTGAGTCCAGCTTTGCTCATGCTTCTGTTCTGCAAGAGAGCATTCAGCAAAACACTTGGCTTCTTTCAGCCCCCTGCCAGTGCCTTGGCAACACCGGAGATCTCCAAAGTGCTCTGAGATGCAGACTCGGGGTAACTTATTTTCCCTGTAGCAAGGCTGGAGGAAAAGCTGCCTTTGGAAGAGGTTACAGCAGAGGGCTAGGATACAAGAGTGACAGACAGCAGCCTCTCCTAGGAAAGAAGAGCTGAATTTTTGGTTGCTGAGGGCTACTGGCTTCCCCACGCAAGGTCTAAGCTAGGACAAATTCTGGATGTGCTGGGGAAAGGAGACCTGGGGATATGGAGGGGAAACTCACTGCTCAGTACTCGGTAAAGGAGAGATGCCTTGCAGCTTAGTGTCTGGGGGTCATTAATCACCACAGCTCAGATGGTCTGCTCGCAAGTTGTGCTGGTCTGGCTGCAGCACAGCAATGTGGTGGTATGACACAAACCAATATGGAGCAGTTATGAAAAGCAGTCTCTCTGCTGGCTTATAGGTGATCTGAGTGAATGAAATGCTGTGGAGCTTCCAGTCAACATATTTCTTCAAGTTAGAAATGGATTGACTAAATCAAGTAAAATAACTCTATCAAACTTTCAGCCAGAGCTCAGATTACGTAAATTGTGAGTAATTTGCTTTTCCTGACAGTTTTCAAGTCTGCATTTACAGCTTCTTCTGGGAGTGCTTACAGAACTGCTAAGTCTCACTTCAGCAACAGGCTTGTTGGGTATTTAGCCTTTCCTAATCAGCGCCCACACTGAGGTAGAGGAGAGGCAGTACTGATTTCTCAGTCCAAATTGTCCTCCTGGAAGATGCTTCTTGGGTGTAGGCCATGAGCGTGAGGGTAGGTAAGGTACTTTCTTTTGTCCCAAGTTTATCTGTGTTAACTGAAAACCAAAGAAAAACCAACTAACCAAAACAAACAAAGCCTTTAAACCCTATCTTCCTATCTGTTATCAAGTGGTGGGCAGTTGCAAATGATGTTGGGCCTGGAATAGGCACCAATGTGGTGATGTTGGGGTGCTCAATCTGTCTGTCCAGGGGTTTACCTGACAGCAAACGAAAGCACCCATCCTGCACTGCCAAAACCTGTCTTCTGCCTGGGTTGGAAGCAGGTTTGACTCCTCTGATATGGCCAGAACAAAGGTTTTGGTTCATTGCCTGACTCCAGCTGCAATGATCACATACAGGGCTGCTTGACAAGTGTCCCCAGATGCCCTCAGTGACAGGAACTGCACACCTTATTATCCATTTCTGTGTTTCTTGACCCCTCTTTTTGCTGAGGTTGCAGTTCCCTTTGTTTGCCCCAGACTGGATCCAAAGAGCCAACCTGCACCTTAGTCTTTCTTCCTCAGTAGACCACCATAGTTTTCCCATATTCACTGCTGAATTTGGTATTTCTGTTACTGGTAGCTAGATTATCTCAGCTGTGCGTGTTATTTATTACCAGCACGGGTACCAGGCTCACTAGCCTGGTGAGGTCCTATTTCCCAGCATGTCCTTGGTGTTCCCCCCCAGCTATCTGTGTGGTTTGGCCGCTTCTCACATGCGTCCCCCTTAACCACCTGAGAAATCCAGCCAGCCCTCATGGTGCTATCTGCAGTTTTTGCCAGCTTCTCACAATATTCCCTCTCACGCTCAGCTTTCCATGTCTCACATCCCCTCTCTCACGCCCGTCAGCTCCCACATCCTTCTCAGGTCGCTTAACCTCACACCAGAGCCCAGATGACAGCTTTGCCTGCATTGCTATCACCGTCCCCATCCTCCAAACTGCAGCATTTTTATTTGCTTGTAGCAGACCTACATGAGGACTATTAATACACTTATGTGATGATGTAAATCCAAGTCTTCACTGAAAAGTCTCTGAGGGGCTGACTTTTTGAGGATATATGGTAAGAAACTCAAGGCAGAGGTGACTTCTGAGCAGTTGTATGTTCGGCTTTCCAGCTAATGCCAAAGCCCATAGCTGCTTAATACCAAAGTAGACTCAAAGAAGGTGGTCGTGAAATGTTTGTGGATGTCCTTGCTTGTTCCTTGGCAAGTCTATGGGATTACCTCTGGCACCCCGAGGGTGGAGAAACTATTCAGCTTGGTTGTTTCTTTCACACCTTCAAGAATGTGTGAGGTGTCGTTTTGGATCTGCCTAGCGATGCTGGATGCCTGCCCAAACCAAAAGCTGGACGTGGGAACAGTTGAAGTCCTTATGAGATGGACCTGGGGGAGAGGAGGTAAAAGCAGCCAGTGGCACAGGGGCTGAGCGCTGGTGAGACATTCCTTGTGTCTCTGCCCTTCCCTGGGTGCTCCAGTTCTGCTTTGCTGCTGCACCTCAGTGGAGCCAGCTCCTCCTGGTCAGGGAATGTCTTCTCCATTCAGGGATTCCTGCTGAGATGAAGCCACCTGAAGCCATGCTGCTGGCTCCTGAGAGGGCCTGGGGACGGAGCCCTGCCCCAGATGAGTGGTTGAGCGGTGCCTGCAGCTCTGCTCTCACCCTCCTGAAGTCCACCTGCTGAGCTCCAGCTCCTGCTGGCAGCAGCAGCCCTTTGCCTGATGCTGCTGAGCACTTCCCGTCCTGGAGGCTGGGACACCCGCATCCTGCTGGGGTGGAGGGAGGGCAGAGCCTCTGCAGGGTTATTCCTCATGAGTCTTGGGTGTTAGCACCACACACACACAAAGGTAATAAAGGAAAGAGCTTGTTGTAAAGCCACAGATGTGACAAATGAGTAGGTAGCCCACAGCCGAGGTGAAGCAGCCTACTTCAGGCTACTGGTTTCTACCAGGGGAACAATGTAAGGCTATCTCCTAGCTGCGAGTGCCCACTGGATTTTTATCCATTCATTGGCTACAGATTGCAAAGCATCACCAAGTTAGTTGCAGTCTAAATTTCAGCTGGTTTAGGCCTAGAGATTATGAGCACATAATTAAATAAGAATAATGTAATTTACTTTAAAAAAGAAGAAAAAGCCAGAGAAGTGGGATTTTTTAATAGAAGCTTATTATTTTTAGAGAGTGAGGGAGGCACTGAAATACCTGAAAACACCTACAAACAGCAATACAGAGTAACCTCTGTTTAACCACACCAAAGAGCCCTATTCCCTCCATATTTTGGGCACCCTTGTCTCCTTTTGCATAGATGAGCGGTGAAGTATTTGGCTAGTTCCCAACTGAGATTGCACACCCAGGGTTTTACCAAGCTTCTCCATTCCAGTGGTGCACAAAGCTTTACCTGCTCTGCAAGCACAGGTACTGCTGGGGTGTGTAGCCTTGGCTGGCACGAATGCTTGGCCTCAAAAACTTGGGTGGTTAGGTGTTGGTGGCCACGCTCTGGGATGGCTGCAGGAAATTTGGCTGGAAATGTTTTGTGAAAAATGCATGAGAGCCGGTCCTGAAGCACTATGTATGTACGTGCTATTTTTCTGCTCTGCCAGCTAGCTTAGTGAAATATCTTTGTTTCTGATGCATGGTGCCTGACAGTCTCCATCTTTGGGCCACGTTCAGGAGGCATGCAAGTAGAGATGACATTTTGAAGAGGACTTGTTGACCTACGCAGGTATTTAGGGGCCAGACCAAAGCAGACCAGCATCTGACTGGGGTGATGCAGCCAGACATGAGCTAGGTCCACAGGCGCCCCCCCTACTAGTGAAGTGGGGTCGGTGTCACCACGACTTGCTGGCCTGTTCTCACACGAACTAAGTGGAAGGGAGGCCACTGAGTCTGCTGGAGTGCCCAGGAGGTTTTCTACACACCTTCTTGGACCACGTGGCTCAGGCACATTTTAGGAGAGGTTCAAGCCCCAAGGAGGCCATGGGAAGTGGTCCCTAAGTCAAGCTGCAGGTGCTGTGAGGACTCATGATTCCTCAGCAGGGGAGGGGGCAGCCTCTGGTAGAGCTGCCATACACGTGTGCCTCCTGCATCCACCTTCAGCGCAGTCGAGGCAGGCCTGCTTTTTTTGGGAGGCATTTCCACCCCTGCATGGGAGGGGTGCTTATACACAAATACATATCTTATGTGGCTGTATTCCTTTGAACTGATCCTGCAAGCCCACTGAAGCGCATGGCAGGTGGGTAAAGCCTACTCATGGGAGCACCGATTTGCACAAGCAGGTTGCTGGTTTTCAGCAGACTGCACCTTTCTCCTGCCTCCTTCCAGTCCCTGTGTTTGGACTCTCTGAAGCCTTCCCTTGTGATGCAATGAGCAGATCTCTGTCAGTGCTCCGTGCGGTATGCAGTACCTGAGGAAGCAAATGGCAAGCAGTGGGGACGGATGGTGCTCAGCACACTGCTGGGAAGCCCTCTGGCTCAGCCCCACAAGATGTGCTCTTTTCTCTTGCTCTGCTCCATCCCCAGTGTGTATTACACTTGCCCCAGCTTTGCAGAGATAATTTGCACTCTCCTAGTTCATTAGCTGCTACCCCCTCCTGTCTGTGGGCAAAAAAAAAAAAAAAAGCCCTTACTGTTCAAAAGAACACATGCAGCAATCATTAATGCTGACCCTAATTGTGCCAATTCAAACCACTCAATAGCTCTAATTAAAACCTCTCTTGTGCAGGGCACTGAACAGTAACAAAACTGTCACCCTGAACAATCAAATCATGGAGTTAAGATTTTTTTTCCCCTCCGTTGTATTCAAATGTTGTTGGTGCTGTCGGAAAGGGTCATCTGAAGGGATTAAGTACGGGGCTTTTGTAGGCTGCAAAGGGGGGAATATTTAAAAACAGCCAATATCTTTTGGTCACAGTTTGAAATCAGAAGACCCCAACTCTTTTCCAGGTCTCCTTTCATCCACTTCACCCACCCCCATGCAGCAAGCAACACCTGCAGAGCCGACAGGCTCTGGGTTATGAGACACATGGACACCACAAGTCAACTTAAACATCTGCAAAGGAGGGAGGGGGGAAAGCCCAGGCGTTCCTATCCCCGCAACCTTGTTTCTCAGGGTCCCTGACTACACTTTCCTGTGCACCATAAATAACTCTGCAATTACATTAATTGGTTGCATATTTGTTGACGCAGGGGTGGACAAGGGTAGGTTATGGTGGGAGGATTTTTGCTTTCAGTGCAATTTTATACTACTTTCCTCAGATGTCCCTTAATCCCCAGTCTCCCCTCCCCCATAATTTAGGATTCACATGTCTTCCAGAATAACTTTATAAGCGTGTGGGTGGGAGGGGGTGGGGGGGGAGAAAGAGCGTTAAAATTCATTTGATGGCACCCATGCACTCACATCTGTTCTGCCGTGTTTCCCTAGCAAAGTCTATCAATCAAAAAGCAAAAGGTTGATATGTATCACAGTAGGATATTTCAAAAAAGCTGGTTGCAGGCGATTGTGTGCTGCAAGTTCTTTTCTGCAGAGTTTCTGACAGCGTCAGAAGAAAGAAGCAGTATGTGTGCATGCCATTTTTTAATATATATATTTGTTTCGGTACTTTTTGTACTTTTTTAAAAGAATGTAGTGAAATCAAAAGAGCAAAAGCATTAATTACCACAATCCCAGTCTCAGCATCTCTGTTTATTGTTGAGCGTGTTCTGAAGCCCAGATCTGGGAATGCAAGAGCCTGGAAACACCGCAAGTGCTTCTGCATCTGTGGCTCTAGTTTAGCTCATTGCAGGCACAGATGCTGGCTACAGCATGTGGCTCTGGGTTCAGACCACTGCCTCCGAGTATATGGTGTGGGCTTCTTGAGGGAATCTTTTCCTCCAGTGTCTCCTTGGCTTGCTTGCTTTTGCTAGCAGCAACCAGAGTTGCAGTAAGTAAGTTCATGGCGTGCCGTTTCATCTTTCCTCCTTTCATCTCTCCTGAACCGATGTCCCAGCTGAGGACTGGGGAGTAGGATGATACCCGTCGAGCCCTGGCAGCCTGCCTCTTCAAACAGCCCCAGCACTTTCTGTTAGAAACCACCTTCGTTGTTTCTTGTTCCGAATGGCTGGGTTGCGCTGCGCGCCCTTACAACATTGCCTTGTCTCAGCGGTGAAGCAGTTTCATTTAGTGATGGGCAAAATAGCCCACATTTATAGTGCAGCTTGACTCAGCCTTGAAGTATTTAGCCTCGGTTAGCAACTAAGCACAAAATCTTGATGTATAAACATATAAACACACATTTATTATGTATAGAAGCAGCGGAACAAAAGAATGTTTTTAAAACACTTGGAGGAGAACAGTCCCTTTTTGTGCAAAATCATAGCAAAATCTGCCATTTGAGAAGATATGCTGAAGGTAAGGTTGATTTTCCCTAATTTCCCTCAGGCCCTGCAAATTCTAGCCCAAGGGCCAGCAGGAGGGCCTTGCTCTTTTCCAAACTTAGGGATGTTTCACCTTCTGATTGCACTGGCCCCTTTCTGT
Organism: Anas acuta; assembly: GCF_963932015.1. Taxonomy (NCBI): domain Eukaryota; kingdom Metazoa; phylum Chordata; class Aves; order Anseriformes; family Anatidae; genus Anas; species Anas acuta. Next base: position 36,694,383 of record NC_088983.1, on the reverse strand, counting down.
TTGTGCCATCACAAGACCCTAATTTTCAATAATAATGTGTCCTTACAATGGGATGGATGGCACTACTAGATGGTACCCAAACGAGTGCTTTTCTCACAGCAAGGTTCCTTCAGCAGCAGCACTGGAGAGAAGAATAAGGATCCAGAGCCCTCTGACAGTTTTGCTGTCTGTCAGGGGCATGGGAATACCTGCCTAGTACCTGCCACTTGCATTACACAACGTTCATGTGAGGCTCTTATAGTTCTTGATACTTGCTCAAGAGGGAGAAATAAGGCAGAGACATTTTTTGACTGTCTCCATGTCCTTTCGGTGAGCCAGCAGTCAAGGTGAAAACAAACCCAGGCACCCCAGCATCATCTCTGGACTCTGGAAAGCACCACCTCCTTTACTGAGCTGCTTCTTGCCTATGTTCATATGGGAAGCTCTGTCTCTCTCTTATCTGTGTGCTGAGGGTAGGGGATTTCAGGAAAATATGCTCTGGTATAGATTCCCATTGCTTTCTGTATGGATCTCCCACGGTCTCCGTCTGCCCTTCCGTCCTCATTCCTTGCCCCCATTTTCGAGGCAGCAATGCTGGAGCCTATCCTCTTGACGAAGCTGCTGCACTTTAATTTTCAACAGGCCCCTGTTGCTCTTGCACCTTGTGTGTGGTCTTTGAACGTTATGTGGCTCGGCAGCTGGGAATAGTGAGTGGGTGGGCAATTTAAAACAGAAAAGACTCTGTATCAGCGCAGGGCTGAGGTTTGAACTCTGCTCAGCTTTGGATACGTGTAGCCGGTTCTCAGGGCTGTGATTTAAGTGCAGTTTTGCTGGTGTCAGTGTGAAGCCTAAATCAGTGCTAAGAAACTGGTAGGGAAGAAAAAACAAACTTTGCCTGTCTGATAATGAGCGTTACTCTTGGCATGGCTCAAAAATTGTAGGATCAAGGCATATTGTTTGTATCCTGCTGTTTTGTCACCCTTTTGTCCCCAGCTCGGAAGACAGAGGGTGGCTATCATGATGCCAAAGATTCTTTGCTAAAATATGTTTCTGAGCTTCCTTCATGCTGTTTAAGACACCAGTCTGATTTTGAGCTTACTGAGGATAAGGACTGTTGATGGAGGAAGATAGATGAGGGGGGTGTAAACCTGTGACACAAAATACCTGAATCCAAAGATCTGAGTATCCCTCCAATAAGAAAAGGTGAATGTGCTCAAGTGACAAAATAAACAAATAAATACATCCCATGTCATTGTTGAGTTCACAAGGCCTGATCCTCATCTGCCTTGTCCTCCTTTTTGCTGTTGTCTATGTCAGTGGAAGATCACCTGAAGTAGAGGTCAGACAAAAGACCCTGCATTCCTTGTGCCCTATACTTCTTCTGCCCATTCAGTGGTGAGCCCACTCCTCTGGGCAGATGGTTCACACGTACAGGAGGTTCACCACCTGCTCTCCTTGGCAATTGCAGCCTAGAGTACCCAGTCCTCAAAATTTCAGTGCAGAGGTATTTCTTTCCCCACCCACTTTCCATCTATCCCACCCAGGTAGACAGGATGAGCAGAAAGAATCCTTGCCTTGATAAGATTGATAAACGAGGTTGGAACGGAGCTCCTCTCTTCTGGAGTCCATATGGAGTCCAACCCAACTTCAATCTCATAGCTGACTCAAAAGCGAAAAAAAAAAAAAAAGAAAAAAAAGAAAAAAAATTGGCAGGTTCCTAAGCACTTTTAAAGATTCTAAAGGTTAAAGATATGGTCGATTGGCATTCTTTTTAGAGCCTGAAGTGATATTATATTTACTTGACAAAATTCAAAGAATGCACAATGAACGTGCCACATAAATATCCATCATTCACCAACACTACACTGGCCTCATTCTAATTCTTAACATTATAACCTAGAATTTGCAAAACCCAAGTAAAATGGTAAAAAAGAGTATCCTTGTTTTTCAAGGAGTTGGCGGATTACATACTAACACCAGCCAGGTCATTGTGGGAGTTCCTCCCTTAAAAACAGATATGTGCTTCAGCACCATGAAAAATAATATGGAAGCTCAAATGGGCTTTACTGCATCTTGCACTTTACTGCATTCTTTTTTATGTTTATTTTTTCATAATAACACTGGTGTGTGGCCAGCAGCCTGTTCCTGTGGTGGAATAACAAAGGGGTGTGATGGTATTGTAGCACGATCAGATGGACAGGTACTAGTAGGAGGTGAGTTTGGCGGTGATGGGGAATGACCAGAACTACTGAAAATTTGTTGGCAAACCAGAGAAGTGCAGCTACGACCTGCACAAGTACACTTTCTAGAGCAAAGTCCTGCACAAAATATCTATATAAAGTATAATAAATAATGCGGTGGACTCCAGATGGGTTTAATGGGAAAAGACTTGCTATCTTGTCATATTTTTAACAAAACTTTTTGGTCAAGTATTGGTGAGCATTCTGCCAAGAGCTTCAAGGATGAAAAGCCCAATAGGACACTTACAGGGTTTCTGTTGCATTCAGGCATACAGGTAATTAGCTTTCATAAGAAATTGAGCCTCCTTTTTGCTGACATAATCCAGCAAGTCCACCCCAAGACATGCTAAGAGCAATGTGTCTCTACATCTTTAAAGAGAGTGAATGCTTTGCCCACGGCAGCAACTGTGCTGACAGTGGGATGGCACCATGACGTTGCCGTGTGCTGTGACTTGAGTCCTGAGGTGTGACTTGAGTCCTTCCAAATCCAGGGACTTTTGATTTCCAGCCTTATTTGACCTAAGGGACAAATTCACTCTTCCCCACTATCCCCATATTCAACCCGTGTCTGGGAAGCTGGGGAAATGATGTTCTGCTTCAGTTTGGGGTGACTGTACAGACTCTTCTTCTGTGGCTGGTATTTCAATCTGCATAGGGTCATCAGTGTGCTCAAGTGTGGTTCTTCAGTCTTAATTCTGGGCTGCCCTGAACTCACTTTTGGATGGAGATTTGGAGGTGTCAGCCTAGTAGAAAAGGCTCTATTTCCTTTTTCTAAGAAGGAACTAAATCTAGGCCTGCTGCAGGAGTGATTGTAACACCCACTGACTTAAGAAAGAACCACAAGCATTAATTTGGTCTCTAAAAGCAATCAGCTCATATTTGGAGGCAGTGAATTATTCTTTATTGCAAATGTGAGTAGCAGTTGCTGCTAAACTTGTAGGAGCTAAACTTCTCTGGTGGAAGCAGCGGCAGGCAGATCCCGTGACGGTTCTGTTGTGGATGCCAATACCGTTCAAAACAGGACAGCAATCTCCTGAAACTTGTCCGAGGACAAGACAAGTAGCAGCAAAGGCAAATAATCACAGCAATCAAACGGTTCTCCCTGAACACTTGTCAAGACCACCAATACATACGCCCTGTGCCATGGATTTGCGGCAGTGCACGTGCTATGCGTGCACCATGGCAACAAGATATTAATCATCAACACCTATAGGCACATGTTGGGGGAAGTCTCCGGAGGTGCAAGCTGTAGGCTGTATCCACTGCACACAACAAGCCCCGACGATACTAGCTTCAGTGCTACCTCCAGCAGCATTGCATAGCTGAATTCATTACTGCTGAGCTTACATCTCACTCGGAAGCATCCAAATGCTGGGCCTGGCATATGAATGCCCGGACATGAAGAACAGCTTCGCTTCTAGTTCTGTGCCCCTCGCTCTTTGTAGTTTTCGGTTAATCACCCTGGGCAAGTTCTTTGCTGGTGAGACACCGTCGACTGAAGTGGCACTGTGCCAGTGCAGCGTTTGGCACTGCAGCCTCCGAGGGATGGCAGGGATTTACAGAAGAGCTCAAGGGAGAAGGCGAGGCACCAGTTCCTCTGGCGCTCGGACACTAGCCTCCTCTTGGCTCATCACCATCTCGGCAGTGCCACTGGTGCCCAAGACAGGCACATCCTCCTTGCCAGGAATCTGGAGAAAATTAATGGAAAATGCAGGGGCACAAAATTTTGTTTGGGCAGTTTGCTTAATGAGACTTTTCTTTAAACACAGCACACCCGTAAAGTGCACCTATACCAAAGGTAGCACCCGCTTAGCTGAAGAGTTAGGTGTGAATTTTCAGCAGCGAATGTGATTCACCACTGAACACAGAGAATTATTCTCTCTGCTGGTGTCTCTACCATGTAACTGAATGTCCTCCTGGATGGTTTTTGGGCTCAGCACAGCTGAGTGAGATTTAATGGTTGTGTGGCCAGCCTGTGGAGTCTCCTCTGGCCCAGTTATCACACTAATGCCATTACTTTCCGCAAAGAAAATAGATGTCCTTACAGAGAAACAGCTGGCCATGGAAATATTGTTCCAGGGTGGAGTGGTACACGCTTGTGGTTATAAACAGCTTTGGCCATAAAGTAGTCAAAGCGTTCAGCTACTGGGGATTTCTGACCCTCTCTGGGACTTCTACTTGGTGTTAAGATGCTGCTGGTGTCACGGTCACGTAGGCATTGAAGTGTAGGCTTCCAGCATGTATACTCTCTATTAGGGAACAGGAAAAACATATTTATATATATATATATATATATATATATATATATGTATATTTCATGGAGGTAATGAGCATTTATTTAGCAGAGAGGTCCTGGTATCCATGAGTTTATCTGTGGAAAATATACCAAAGGGATACAGCCACACTTTAAGTGCAAATGTTAAAGAACACATGAAGGCATCACACGAAGCAGATCAGATGCAAAAAACTCCCCCTGAAATTGGAGAGGGGATTGTAGGCAAGTGAAAAATGGTTATCCGGACTGGAATTTCATCAAGACTTAACTCCAAGGTGATGTGGTACTTCAGCGGTCGGATCCCCACCTCAACAAAAGTGAGCTAGATTCTGCCTCTCTTTCTGCAGGTGCCAGGTGTGCACTGGTATAACTTGTCCAACCTCAGCAGAGGCGATCCTGATGTACACAAGGACACTCATGTACAGATTTTCCAGCTCTCCCTCCCCGCCTCCCCTCAAGGTCTGTGCTCGTATCATGCGGAATGGCAGCAGTTCAGGTGTAGATCAGAGAGACTTTGAAATGGAAAATCAGAGGATACCGCAGGCCATGCTGAAGACGAGCTGGCAAAGTTTAGGACCGGGATAGCAGAGAGTGGTGAGGGTTAGGGCTAAGGCACATCAGTAGGCTTGCATGGGGTGCTGGGTTTGGAGCTTTAGAGGGATCTGCAAGCCAAGAATAATGAATACTGGCAGAGCTCCGTGTGAGTAACAAACGGCTCATACTGCCGAGGCTAATGACAAAATGTTACATACTGGCATTTTAAAATAAATACTTAAAAAAAAAAGAGAGAGAGAAGAAGAAAAGAAAGATGAAAGCAACCGCTATAGCTAAACACCCTGCTTTGCTCTGATAAGATGCCAGAACTGTATGACTTCTGCTGTGTAACAAGGTTCTCCATGTGGGCGTAGCGGCCCCTCCCCATACCTAGCGGATACACTCTAGGGAATTTTTACAAGTGTGAATATTGGCTCTCGCAAGGCCATTGAGCGCAGGAAGCCAAATACATGTATGCTGTGTGCAGAAGCTGCCTGTCGCGTGTTTTTCTGCACGAGCACGAGAAACGTCCCCCCGAAGGGACACAATATGTGTTGTGTGTGTAGTGACGATGTGCAGGGTCTCAGCCCCGCCACCAAACTCATCCAAACGAGGGTCCCTGAGGCAGGTGGGCAGGGGCTCGGCACCGCTCTGCCCCCACAGCCCGGGGGCTCCGGGCGGCCTCCCGGTCCCACACAAAGGGCTGGGCGACCCGCGGCGGGGGAGCCTCCCGGGGCCCTGCCTCCCCTCAGCTGTCACCACAGGGCTCGGGGCCGCCAACCTGCGGCGGCCGCCTCACAGCGGGGCGGGACGGGGTAGGGCGGGGGGGGGGGGGGGGCTCCGCCGCCTCCCCGCCATTGGCCCCGGTCGCTTGGCGGCTGCGCTGCCATGGGTGCGCGGCGCGGGGCGTGCGGGCCGGCCCCGCCCCGCCCGGCCGCGGCTTTATAACGGGCATCCCCATGGCCGAGGCGGGGAACCTGCCGCCGAGGGACGGGCGCAGCCGCCCGCCTGCCTGCCCAGCCCGTCCCGCTGCTGCTGCCGCCGCCGCCTCTCCGCCGAGCCGAGGGGACGATGCCGTCGCTGCTGCTGCTGCCCGCGGCATGGCGCAGCGCCGGGGCTCGCCCGCTGCTGCTGGCGCTGCTGCTGCTGCCGGCGCATCTGCCCCAGGGCGGCGGGCACCGAGCCGCGGGGCCCCGGGTAAGTGAGCCCCGCTCCCCGCCGGGGCAGGGGGCAGGGCTCGGGGGGGCTCCGCGCTCCTCCTGCTCCGCTCGCTCCGTGCCCGGCGGGGGGTGAGCGGGTGCTTTTGGGGCATGACGGTGCCTGATGGGTGCTTGGGGCCGCTTCGCGAAGTGTCCCGGTGCTGCGGGACAGGGTCCCGGGTAAATGGGGGAGCTCCGGCGTGTTGGGGGGCTGACCCTGCGCCGCCTCGCCCCATCGGGCTGGATGCTGTGAAGCCTGGCGCTTTATGAACTGCCACCGCGGTTAGGCGAGATGAGGAGCCTTCAGAACCCCAACAATGCGATAAGGGGCTGGGGTGCAGTGGTTTAGCTTTTTAACGCAGCTGCTGTTCGACCACGCTGGCAATTAGTCGCTGCTCAGAGCTGTGGCTGCGCTGGTGTCCCTGTGTGCAGCCGCACCGCGCAGCCTCTCTTACGGCCAGATGTGTAACAGCAGCTGTTGGAAAGCGGCAACTGAGATCTAGTGTGTGCCATAAATCCTTGGGGACCCGTTCTGCAGGATGGGGAACCGTAAGGGTGCTTATGCATCCATCTGTATGACCTTACGCAGAGCCTAAACCTCAAAGTTGGAGTGGTGCCGTATTGAGAGGAGCTTTGAGGTGACAACTAAGCATCTAGCTAGGTGACAAGGGCCCCAAATAAGCACCGGTATCTAAATGCTTTAATGAGGAGCAGTTGAAACAAAGAACAAAATGAAAAGTCCTGTTGGCAGTGCATAATTGCACAGTGACCCTGTCTGTCAAACAGTTTCCATATAGGCCACTTCAATACGCTGTACTTTACAAGGCAGTTTAATTGCTCCCTGTGTTGTGTCATCTTTGGAATGGGAACTGCTTCAGGAGAGTGGAAACGCAAATACAAGGGGCTACTGCTTTACTGACTGCTTGAAATCAGTGAACCAACTTTGGTATTGTCCCCGTCATAGCTGAGGAGAACGTCAGCTGAATTGAGCACCGATGTCTACAGCTCTGTACAAGGATCTGCCTTGATGTTTTAATGTACAAGCTTTTTAGTGGGAGGCCGTGGACTTCCAGGATGTTTCACAGGTGAAGCCTCTCTTCTCACCCACCAAGTGTCTTGCCTGTGTGCACGGAAAGATGGAGAATTTGGCCTACTTGTTGATAACCCCCAAGCTTCATCTCTGGTAGTGATTAGGCACTGTCAGTAAGGCTGTTACTAGTGTAAAGATGCCATACCCTAGAGTCCTTTGCACGCAAGGAAATTCTTAATTATTCCTTGTTTTCTTTATGATGCCTACAAAGTTACATCACTGTTTCTCATATAGACTAGTGATCAAGACTATTTTCCCTTCAGGAACCCTCCCTGACCTGTGAGGTCAGTGCGGTAGTTCTGGGGACTAATCCTGTAGGCATTCAGTTGCTAGGTGTGATGCTTACCCTTCTCTTCTGTATGGTAAGCACTAGAACTACAATGTGTGCAAGTTTCAATGCTTTTAAAGGCAAACAGCAGTTTTGATCCAGCCCTTCTCTATGAGTTTAAATGAGCAGCAGTAATGCTTGAAACAAGTTCTTGATCTTTCTCTTTTGCATTTCCCTCTTACTGCAGCAGTGTTGCTGCTAACCTAGGCAGCCAGCAGCGTCACTGAATGCATAAGCACAGAATTATGGCTTCCTGCTGCTTGCAGAAAATGATGAACGTGGTAGCACAGAGAATGGTAGATCTGTATTTCTTGTGCCAATGCAGGATCAAACTTTCAGATGAAGTAAGATAATTGTGTGGATACCAAGGTAAATTACAAGAGCAGGTGATATCCACTGGACTGCTGAGGTACTCCTAACTCTCAAATGTTGTACAAAGCTTGATGTTTCTTCCTGCAGTGAAACTGTGAGCAGTGACACGAAGCATTTGGGCTTATCAGTGTCCTGTGGGCAACATCTGGCTTTTGTATGTCTGCTGTGCCCACTGACAGTTAATAACTGTTCCAAGTAAAACTACACAGTAAGTCTAATATCTTGGGTGTCCTGCAAATAACTTGAAAGTCCAGGGCTATTATGATTTTTCTTCCTCACTTGACAGACTTGAAGAAATTGTCTGCTCTGTTATGGGATTGCTTGATCATTTGTACTCTTGTAGGTCTGAAGAGCATGGTGCAAGTGATCAGCTGACCACATTTGGAAAATGCCTGTCTGAAGAATGTTCCCATGTGGAAAAAGATAATCAGGCTTGACTTTCTATTCTTATTCCCTTCCTTCATGCCTCTTTCTCTCTGCTGGCATGAAATCTGGAATTGTGTGACAAGACAAGTCTTGCCATTTCTTCTCCTTGACCCCACAGCTTGACTTGCAAAGATGGGGAGCTTGACTGGGCTGGCTCTTGCATCTCCTACTGTGTGATGAATTTCAGCAGTGCTCTCTCATGGCAGATTAAATAGATTGTGCCACTAAGCCCTGTTTTCCTCCATCTGGACATTGAATTGTCTTCTATCTTTCTGACCTAGAAAGAATTGTCTTCTATCTTTCTGACCTAGAAAGATAGAAGACAATATCTTTCCATACAGAAAGACAGAGCTATGTTTCCTTGCTTTTTGTGGCCAATTCCTGACCATCATGAATGTGCTCCATTTGTGGTAGAACCATTAGTGGCTGAAATAAAAAATAAAATACTAGAACAGGAAAACAGTGGGTGCTTGCAGAAGCATAGCATGGCTGCAGCAATCCAAAGCTGTCCTAGGAACAGCCTTGAATTTATGGTAGACTGGGGATCTGTACCCCCAGTGACTGAACAGGACTAAGAAATGGGAAGTGAGGGCACTCACTAAATTTTCATCCTCGTTTTGTGCATGGAAATATGCCATATTCCTCCTTGAAAGGAATGCTGGTTGGAGGTAGGGGGAAAGCTTCAAGTTTAGTGCTGCTGTAAAGGGAAGGTAATAGGCAGTAGAACAGTGAAGAAGGTTCCAACAGGTTCCAAAGCATTAACTGGAATGCCACAGAACAATGCAAACTCCCTGCTGCAGCTGGTTACCAGTTAAAACCCCACATGAGGACCTCAGCAAAAAGTGCTGAAAAGGCTCTTGCAGCATTGCCATTCCCTCTGGAGGAGTAAGCAGCATGGCAGCTTATGCTGAGGAGCCTGTATTGTGTTGTCTTCTCACTGCAGCACCACTGGTAAGACTCTGCAGAGCAGGTATCTTTAGGCATGCTCTACTAAACCTAGGGAGAAACCAGAGAAGGACATACAAAAAAAAATACAAAGCAAAGGGCTATATATAAAGAAGATCTAAAACAAAAGAGAAGCAAAATGGATTTTCAATAACTGAATTTTGGTGCTCGGTTTGAGCTTACATCATTGCATTGCAAGGGTCAAACTATTACTTAACAGCTGAAGCATTTTAATGTTTCAGATGTCCTTACTGTTGGAGGGATTTCCATTTTAATGAAGGAATAAGTGCCTAGAGAAGCGTCCCCTAGCAGGACAGATTTGTTGTCTATGATGCATAGCTTTTGGTATAGATACTGTTTTGGTTGGGTGGCAGTTGTTCCTGCCTAAGTAGAAACTGTAACTATGTGTGGAGCTATAGTAATGATTTTTCTTCCTGTCCTTGTTTGTCCTTGGGTCTTTAATGTTAAATAGCTGAATTCCTTGCAAACTACCAAAGAAGCTGATCTGACGTGCTTTTCCATAAATTATGCAGCTGTGTTGAGGAACAGGATTCATTCTTGTGTGAAGTATTAAAAATTACATTACAATATGTTACTATTAGAACAGTGAGTCCTGTTCTAACCAAGAAAGCACTGTAGGATACAGCTTGTTCCGTGTAGTCTTAGTGTGTTTTAACTGCTTGAGCTTCAGAATTGGCTTCAAGAATATTTCACTCATGTTAATTACCTCTGCTCCTAATGAAAGATTTCTGGCCAGCAAGAGACGTGGTACAGAGAAAGAAACTGCTTGTGTACTTCTGCTGGCGCTGGTAGCAAGCTCTAGCTCTGGAACATCTGCAATGATAACCTCTTGGACAAGTTTTCAAGTTTCTAACGCTAGTCATGTGCTAAGGTAATCTTCACAACCATCAGCGCAGAGCAGATGCTTTCTTGGCTGCTTTTATTTCTAGATGGCCTGAAGCAATTGGTAAGATGACTGTAAACTTCATTTCAGTGGTACAGTAGTGCTGTAATATTAATACTGATGTTTAAATATCTTAGATGTTCTTATCCTGCCATCTAAAACTAATTGCGACATCACTTTGTCAGAAAAAAACAACAAACAAACAAAAACCCATTTGTCTCCTACTTGGCTGCTGAATCCCCAGTTCTTCTGAGACTCATGTATCTGACGATACAGTTGTTATAGAGTAAACTTTATGCTGACATTAAAGGCTGAACACTGAGGCAGTACAGGTGAAACTGAAGCTAATCCCTCAAGTCTGAGGGCTGCTGCACTGGCTGTAGGACTTAGCTGCCAGTGTGAAAACAGGAGGGCTTCCCCTTGGGAGCCTCACTGATGGCTTCCACATGGTCTCTGGTGACACAGTGTTCAGGGGCTGAGCAGTACAGCAGAGCCTGCCCCAAGTTTAATGTGCACTGCTGATAGCTCGCTGCTCTGTTCTCAAGTGAAGTTCAGGCAGAGAAGCAAAAGGTGTAACTTACACCTTGAGCTGTGAAGCTTGCTTTCTTGTTAGACTACATCTTTACTGTCACTGAACTGGTAGGATTTAAGTCCTCTGTGCTTGTTTGTGAGAAGCTTTTCCATTCACTAGGTTAGTGCCCAAATGCTACAAGGCTGCCATTGCTGTAAGTGAATCACGCTTTCTGGGTAACGTGTGGCGTTGGTGTGAAATGTTTCTCTGCACAGAGAAATCACTGGGATCTGGGATGACAGCGTATGGAACTGTCTCCCTCTTCTGACAGGCTCACTCACACTAGCAGTTGGTGTTTGAGGTCAGTAGCTCGCATGTGAAGCCTTCTGCAAGCTGTGGCTTTCGCTGCCAGTGTGTTCTGGCACTGAGACCCTTCTGGTGGTGGCTGGGTGAGAATCGGCTCTACCTCCTATTAGGGACGCCTCATACCTGTAGGAGAGAAACTGAAGGAAGGCATAGCTAGTCCCACCTGAATACAGCTTCCACTCGAGCAGTGGAAATAACCATCTGCTGTACAAAGGAGTCCTTTTTGTGTGGCCTTGTGTGGGCTATGGGCAGCTCTTCAGTCTGAGAGCAGTCAGCCCAAGTCAGCTCCCTCAGGACCAGACCTTGCCTTGAAATTGGGCTTGTGACTCCTGTCAGGGATTGCCCTTTCCTTAGCACAGTAGGCTCCTGACGCAGCTTAGATCCCTCAGTAACACTGTAGATGGTGTTGGTTATATTCATGAGCGTTTGAGAAGCACGGGCAAGCACGGCCCTAAGAGGTAAGGAGGGGTAAGATGGAGGAAACCAGCTTTGGTGTGTGAAGCGATTTGCTGTAGTCTGCATGAGCCTTCCAGGTTAGCCTTAGTGTTGGTCTGCACCTGACTGGGTGTTGTGAAGACCAAGATTGCCAGGGGCAGCCAAGAGACATGGGCCTCAGCCTGATGTCCCCCCTGGTACCTCCTCAGAGGCAGTGGTGCTTCTGTCTCCAGAGCACGGGGTATTGAAGCCTCCATAAGCCCGGAGCTCTTTGCACTGTCAGTCTCTTCCCTGGTGGTCTCCCATCTGTAGCCTGCTTGGGAGGACGTGCTTGTCTGCTGGGTTTGTGTGTTTTTGCCTCCCACTGGCTCATGGCTGAGCCAGCTGCTTTTGAGAGCCCACTGACAGGTGTTCTCACCTGGAGCGGCACGTAGCTGTGCACTGGGGAAGTGAGGGTAGGTGTGAAATGAGGGCAAACTTGGACCTTGAGGGGAAGCACCTGTGGCTAGAGATAGGGAAATACTAGTTACTGAAGGAACAGAGGCTATGCCATTAAAGGTTGGCTTGCGTGTTTGTCAAGTAGAGTCTGGCAGCAAAGCCTAGCCAAGCAACCCACCAGTGCTGCTGGCAGACTCTTCCACGCAGGTGGAGGAAGCTGTGGAGGAAGCCATGCAGGAACTGGTAAGTGTAGGCAGATAATTTGCTCTGCCATGGGTGTCCTGACTGAGTGATCACCTGGGCTGCAGCTGGAGTTCTATGGAGCAGCTACGGCCTCTGGATGAAATACATGGATGAATGTGAGCAGGGCAGTACTTACATGGGTAAGTGCAACAGAGTACTGCACTGCTCATTAGTACAAACCAAGGCCACATGCCATTCTTCTGTAAATTGGGTTGCCTTGCCCCCAAACATCTTGACTTCAGCTAGGGAGAAAGAAGCAGTCTGTTGGCATCCATTAGTCTTTCTGTGTGTACGTTAGACTGAGCCCATTGAGACTGGCTGAGTAGGCTACATGGCAGCATATTAGCTCTAAAGTTAAAATTTGATTTGCTTCTGGAGGAGGATTGGCCTGACATAAGTTTTCCCTGTTCAGAGACTCATGGCAGTGAGTATCACTTCCCATTACGTTTCACGGGGGAAGAAGCCTGCTGTTCTGCAACACGAGGCATTTGATTAAAGCTGGGAGTGGAGGGGTGTTAAAACGAAAAGAGTGAGTTTGGAAGTATCACAGGAAGTGGAAGGCACAAAGGAATAAGGAAGATGGGGAAGTAGGACAGATGAAATAGCTTGCTTTCCTGAGGTTTTTCTTGGCCACTGGTCCAGTTAATGACAGTTGGAATCCTATCCAGAGGGAAGTGCTGGTCCTCAGATGGGGAGGAGAGCTTCCAAACACTTAGTGGGCAGATTTGGTTTCAGAGTTTCTCTTGGCTACCAGTCCCCAGTTAGCATTAGCTGGGTCACAGACTAGAAGGAATGTGGAAAATGTTATCCATCCTTGTTCTCTTCCATGTTCCATGACTGAGATCAATCACTGAAATTGCTCGAGGAAGCCATGCTCTGTCTTTTCATGGGAAGTCCACCAGCCAAGCTGCTACATTTGTGCTTGTTATGAGGCATGGGGTAGTGCATGCTGTAAATTTCTGTGGAGTTCAGCATACTTGGTTAAAAACTGTTTTTCTTCAGTTAAATATGAGATCTTATCCTTAAGTTTTAACTGTAGTGCTGTAGGGTTTGACACTCCAGCAACTTTAAACCATCCAACACAATCTTAACATAAAGGTAACTGTCATATGTTCTACAGCAGCCATAAAAACTGCGAGCACTCACATCTGTTCCTTGACCTACAGAAGCACAGTGTGGCTGGTGTGGAGGGGGAGTGAAGCAGGAATCAAGTAGATAAGAAAACATATTCAGGTGAAAACACCTGGTAAGGTTAGTGGTATCGTTTTAATGTACAACAGGGACATATGCCCAGAGAAGACATTCAGATGTACACTATCTCTAGATCTTGCTTCTCTGTTTACTAGACACAGATACTAGTCACAAGCAGATAGGTTGATAATCTTTTGTTGCAGCATAGACTCCCTTGAATAGCATGAAGATTAAAGAGCCTACTCTAGTTGGTACATCAAGCCATTTCCCTTCCCATGTCTTTGAAGCAGATTTACATTGTAGTCCACACATAAGCTTAAACAAATACTTGGTGGAATGAGGTGCAAGTCGAGAACTAAAAAGCCAGAAGCTCCTGGGTGTGTGACTTCCAAGTGGAAGATATTACATGAATTGGTGTTTGTGGATACTGACCAGGTAAAATGGGGTTCTGTGTGTGCCAAGTAGCTACTTCTGATTTGAGTATAGTTACCATACAGGATGGTAACTCATGGGATTTTGCTTGGAGTTTTGCCTCTGGCTTACTTCTCTCCTCTTAAGAGTGAGTGGGCAAGTGTTGCAATAGTTGATGAGCTATGCACAAAAGTAGCTTTTTAAAATTATGTTTGTCTAGATTGCCAGCAGATAATCTGCTCCAAACTTTTAATGGAAGGGCAGATTTTAATGTGTGCATTTCTCACACTTACTGGAAATAAAATACATCTAAAGTAGAACTCCATAAAAGACTGATAAACAAAATGAGCAGAGCTGTAGTGATAGGTAAACTCATTCTCAGGAAGTATGGGGGACGCACATCAGCCAAAGTTTGTTTTGAATTCTCATCTTCAGGGACTTCCAGAGAACTAAGCGTTCTCTCCACAGTGAACTCAGAGTGCTTTGTTATACTATGTGGTGGTGGCTTTTTTTTTTTTTTTTTAAATGATCGAGCTTTTACACTGAGGCAGACCAGTTGGTTCCAAAGCAATCTAGGTGTTGCTGGCTGTGGCAGCTGAAGACTTTGGTTTTCCATAGCTGCCAGGTTTTGTCCTTTCTTTGGTTCCCTTGAAGCAACCAGTATGTTGGCAGGAGAAAAAGTATTCTGCTGGACTTGACCTGTCACTTTCTTAAAACTTGCAAAGTTGTTGAAATCTAACTGTAGGAACTCTCTTGAACTTTACAGTTCTATCAGTCTATAATCTACCAGTCGTGCACACCCTGAAAGTCAGGATTATTTTAAAGGTGTGTGATGGAGCATCAAATAATTAAATGTTTTTGCCATTATGTCCTTAGTACGGGTGCCTTTTGAGGGTGAAGAGGATGGGAGTTGGAAGCAATGGGTGTAAACTGTTGCTGCTTTTGTCTTTGTCTCATTGAGAGCTAAGGACAATCTCTATTTCAGGATTTTTAATGTGAAACATGAATACCTGAAGGAGTTCCAAACAAGCTGGAATGGGAACAGAAAGAAGTTGCGTATTTCTTAACCAAGATGCTACCTGAAGCGTTTTGGCATTAGTATTGGAACTGAAGCTAGCTGTTGCTCATCAGCATACTGCAGTGAACAGTTTGGAGGTTTCTAGGCTGGATGTAAAAGCAACCATAGGACAAAGCTACACACAATAGCCATTAAAGATGTTACAGACCATAGCAGATGAGTTAAGGGGCTCTTTTCCTAGGAGGATGAAGCTATCCTGCTGTGATTCTTGCATGAAAGTAAATAGGAAAAAATATCAGTCCCAACTTCCAAATTGAGTTTTGCTTGTAGAGCTAACTTCCGGAAAAGCTCAGCATGTTTTCTAGAAAACCATTTTTTTGGTGCTGAAATTGGAACTGAGTGGGAAGAAAACAATCTGATACTCTTGACACAGTAAATTTCCATGTGCATTCTTAAAACCTGCCCTTCAATATCTCTGGAATTGACCCAGCTGTTTAAGAAATGCATTTTGATTTGAAAAATTTGAGATCCTGATCTAGCTTGAATAGTTGGTGAGTGTCACAAGTAAACTATTTTTTCTTAGTTTCCTGTTGGAACTCTAAGAATTTACCTAAATGGCTCCAAAAATTGCTTCAAGTTCTGCTGGCATGAAAGCAAACTAAAAACAACAACAACAAAAAAAGCATACACAATTGCTTCACATAACCCAGGGACTTCCCCCAGGAGCCCCAGAATAGATGGGAAGAGTTCAGCAGGAAAATCCCATGCAGTTTAAAAGAGAAGGATTTGATTTTGCTTGAAACTTGAAAAACCACAAACACTTGTGCTGTCAAGTGAATGACAGTCCTAAATAGAAATTATTTTTCAGCTGTCAGCAGTTCTTTGCTATGGGAAGAGAACACTGAGTTTCAAAGGAGTATCTTTTTCCCTATGTTAAAGAAAAGGTAGGTATTGTATCAGAGTAACTCTTCCTGCAAAACTTCATACCTTCTTGGGTGTCCCATGCAACTGTCTGGAGCTTATTACTGCTTTTCATGGTCAGAAGTCCACATCTGACTTCAACTGGGGACTCTTGATCGTAACTACTTCCAAGTCAGTCAGCTCACTGGTAGTGTCACCTCTTAAGAACAGCTACTTACACAAGCTTTCTGACTAGCTTTTTCCTCATCTTTTGACAAACTCACTTCCACACCCTCCAAGATGCATACTCTGTGTGCCTCTGTTCAGGCATGGCAAAGAGAAGAGCAGGAGGACAGTTCAGAACTTAGTAGTTCTTGTTGAGCCCTGTCTGGAGCTGCCCTTCTGGCAAAGGTGAGTCCAACTTCAGGAAATGACGCTTTTCTTCAGAAATCACTGAGGCGAGTACACCGAGTAAAACTGCACCTACCTTTTCCACCTGACGTGCTTCCCTTTGTTTTGTTCAACTTTGATAAACACTTCTTAGGTGTAAAGATTTAAACAACTTTTCAGTGCAATGGTGAAATTCAGCATGTCAGAGCAAAAGCTAAAGGTGACTTTCCCTTCTTCCCGCATCTTCACCTTTCATGAAACTGTGGGGAATCCAAGCCCTTACTCAGGAGGTGCCAGAAGACTGCTATTAGACATGATGAGGTCACTTCAGATTAAGAGGACAAAAATAGGGTGTTATCTTTGGCTTGACTCTTTGGTTAGTATTTATTAGAAAGCAAACCTAGGGATTACCACAAACAAACTAAGCCAAGCACTTGAGCTCTTACTAGATGGCAGACTGATGTTCATGCATATCCATGTATTTCCTAAGGCAAACAATTAGGATCAAGTGAGAAAAGATAATCTTGTTAAATCTCATGCCAGTGTTCAGATGGATAGAACCATACTTATCTAAAATCACCGCAGTGTGACTTGCTAGTGAAACAAAAGCTGCTAGCGGATGCTGATGTAAAAATACAAGACACTCTTGGCATCTCATGTGTTGTAAAGTGATTGACACCAGTGCTATGCACAGCTGGAAAGCATCTGAATGAAGTAACAATAGATTCAACAGTAACATACTAATTGAAGACTGTATTTACAAATGCTGACACTGAAACTTGCTCATTAATGCCCTGTACTAAATGGCATACAGGATTTAATGGCTCCAAATAGAGGAAACCCCTCAAAATAGCCGGGAGATAGGGTTTTAGGACTTATTTCTTTCTCAGAGTAGTGAAAACTTTCTTTCTCATGCACCTCCTCTGTCCTTATTTTTTGCTAGCTGCCCTTACTTTGTCTAGCTGCTGTCTGGCTTCTTGTTACACTTGAGTATGTGGCTTGGAGCTTCAGATCACTGAAGTGAAGGCAAGGTATCAGGAAGCTTCTGACTAATTCTGGAAGGAATGTGCCTGTTTTATTTCTCTTCGGGGAGGAAGATGATGGTACCCGATCTCATCTTGTTCTCTGTTTGAGAGCTAAAATGTACAGCTGGCCCTAGAGAATCTTTCTATGTGTGTTATAGGGTAACATCTTAAATCTAGTGGTCTATGCAGAGGTTGCTAAGCCTGAACTCTGTCAGTCGGACATGCTGCTTTCAGACAGTGAGCACTCTAGAAAGATTCCCTGTAAGTGCAATTCTCCCTTTGGGACAAGTCTTGGTAGAAATCGAGGAATATTATAAAGCTTACCCACTTAAAAACTCAAATGGCAGTGACTCCATAAACATTACAGGCTTCTAAAGAGTCAGTTGTAAAGCGCCGAATGAATAATCGGCAACTGTCTGTCTTAGTTGAAGCTTGGAATCTGCTCTGGTAATAGCAATATAAGCTTTTTTAGGCTAGAAAAGAAAAAACAGAAGGCCGATGCTTCATCAGTTTGAAAGGTCAACAGTTCCCCTGAAAATCAGAACCTATGACTTGCTATCAGTCAATACGACAAGATTAAACTTAAATGTAATTAATTGCTTGATTCACTTCTCCACTCCCTCACTTGGTTGGGTTATTCACTTATGCCAAGAAGAACTTCTGTAGGTTTCAAACTATACCTGTGTATCTTAGCTCACCTCAGCACTAGTCACCTCTAACAAGCAAGATGGTATTAAGTTATGCACAGGGCTGTTCTTAGCTAAAGGGTGAGGATGGTGCATAGAATCTGCAGAGTGGAAAAGTTTCTGCGCTTCTCCTTGCTGGTGTGGTGGGTTAACCTTGGCCAGCTGCTCCCCCAAGCTGTTCCCTCACTGCCCCTCAACAGGGCAGGGGGAGAAAAAGATGAAAATACTCAGGGGTTGTGATAAAGACAGGAACATCACTTAATCAGTTACAATCAGATCACAGTCGAAGCTAGACATTGGCTTTTTGTCCTTCCCTTCTGGAAGGCAGCACAGAGTTAGTTGTGAGGAAGTACTATTGCTGGACATGGTACTGAATAATACTGAAAAGCAACATGTCAGAAAAGGGAATGCCAGATTCCTGACAACTCCTGACAAATTTCAACCTGGGCAGCTTAAAAGGGGCTCTATATAACTTCTCTGATGTTCTGCATCCTTGCGTGTGGACAAGCCCCTGTTCCTTCCCTGATGGAAGTGTGTTTGGCCCTTACCAGCAGAAAGCCTAGCTAGGTACGTCACTGCTATCCAGTGAGGCAGAAGATCATGACAAAACTTTGCTCATAAATTAAACCTGGTCTGATATTTTTCTCTTAAGAGCTCAAGTTGCAGGTGCTGAAACTTGCCATGCAATAGTGCTAGTGCTCTGTGCTTGGTGGTGGGAAGGACTCCGGAATACTTCAACAGAATGCAGCTTCAGAGAAGAGCTACTGCTCAAATGCCTAGGTTGTTTGATGAAATGTCCTGTATGTCAGAGACCAAAACTTCACTTCTCTTGATGCTTTCTAGTTGTTTCAGGCTAAAGCCTTTTTGTTAATTATTTTTTAGATTATATCTTTTGCTGGGGCAACAAGAAATTAGTAAGTTGCAGGCAGTCTCCAAATAGAATAGGAATAAACCTTTAAAAATAAACCTTTAAAAAAAACTTTTAAAAATTTCTAGAATTTACTAACTCTTCTAACATCTTAATCTGAAGGCTTATGCCTTCATCAAATCATCTCTTAAAGCCTAATGAAGGGTATTCCACTGCAGTAATTCACAAGCACTTACTGACCTTACACTTTAAAGCAGCAATAAAATTTTACTTCCCTTCTTGCATTGCTGGCTGCCATTTGGCAGGATCCAGTGGAAAGTACAAGCTTTGAGTTTAAAAAAAAAAAAAAAAAAAAAAGGCAACTTAAGAAAAAAAATGTTCTATTACAGCTGTAGAAGTACCACTGCTTGAGCTAAGACTGGCCATTGAGGACAACTGGCAAGCAGCTTAGCTGAGTACTCCTGGTACTGAAAACAGGAGGTTGTTACAGCTTTTTCAACCTATAAACCATCATTTACGCTGTATCCATACTGTTGGTTTGGGTCGCCATGTATATGCTCCTAGTACTCCTGATGTCTTTTTAGATAATAAACCACAACCCATGAAGGATTAAAATGGTTTGATATTTCAGAGGAATCCTTACATACTGACACTGGATCATGCATGCAACTTTTTATATACAAGGGGATAAAATTGTTTCTTTAGATGCTTACCTTCTAACATGTCTCAAACATCTTGTATAGGAGTGATTGTACTTGGTCATCTCCTTAGCAAAAACAGAGCTTGTGTGCACTCACCTACTATGAGTTGTGATCTCTGAGGAGCAAATGTTAACATCTACCAAAAAATAAAATTAAAAAAAATAAAAATAAAATAAATAAACAAAACCCACTACCCACGCCATAGACTCCTGCTCTACCCTGATCTATACTAGGAGTTGCAATGTTCTGGTATGGTGTTCAAGCCAAGTGTAAGAGTGGTCTTACGTGTGTGTGAAACGTGTGAGAGGTAACTTTCCTTCCAGGAGGAGCAAGACTAACTCTTTCTCTTGCCCTTTGTAAGATAGGGTAGGCTAAGGCCTACAAGTGTGCTGGGTAGGCAGGACTCATTCCCGATTGAATAAGGTGCGTGCCTCAAAGCAATAGTAGGTTTGTACCTTGTGAATGTGAAAATTAGGCAGGCCAGCTCAATGTGAGAGTAGTTAAGGGTGTCTGGGCTGAAGTTCTGCTGAAGGCCAATCTTTCTGCTTTTAATATAGGAGTACTTTGCTTGTATCCTCTACTGGAAGAGCTTTCCCAGCGTAGGTATAACTGAACACTGGAATTACTTGCTTTAAACACCTGATAAAAGGGAAAACGCTACATCTCTTCAAAAGAGATTTTGGCTACCTTGTACGTCTCAGCCTTGGCATTACAACTAATTTTGTCTTGTTGCTTGTTAAGCAGCTTTTCCCTTCATGTCTGGTGTAGTGGTGGGGGTTAGATCGAACTTGTGAACACGTTTTTTTGGACTCCACAAGGGTGCCAACCTTTGCAAACAACTGCAGAAGACGTGCCCCTGAGCTCTCCAGGGCACTGCCTAGATTTCACGGAGCTGGGTGGACTACCTAGAAGTACTCTTATCTAGCGTACTTCATCACGTTGTGCTCCCACTTACCACACTGTGGGGTCAAGATACACACCCCGGAATAATGGGGTTGTTAATGTGGTTGTTATCATTGGTTACGATGGTGTTGGGTGCTGCTCTGGGCCAGCTGGTTTCACACTGGATGTAGCACATGGGGAGGTGACGTGGCTCCTTACAACCTGGCGGAGTTATCTGCAGTGCACTGGAAATTGAATTTTCAAGGTGTTTTGGTGGATGGGCTTGGCTCTACATATAACCCAAAAAGAGCCTCTGTCTGAATAGGGGAAGGAAACTGAGCCCTCAGGTATGTGTGATGGATTAGATCTAGCCTAGTTAGGGCACCCTTATTAATTTGGGCTTTTAACATCTACATTCCCTTTGCTTTCAAGTCCCATGGCCAACCTGTGCAAGGTTCTTGTCAGCTGCTTTTTATTCTCTGTTGTCAAATACGTAAGTACTTGCTTGAAATAGAACAGCGAGATGGTTCGGCGGAGCGCAGGGCTTCTCTGCTCATCTGCTGCTTGTTATTTCTGAGCGCAGGAGTGTCAGTCGGCCTTCAGTTCTCCTTGTTTAGGTCTGCGGCATGCGAAAGTGAAAATCTGTCATGGGTGTATGTAAACACACTGCGTTAAAGCATTCGCCCTGCAACTGTGAACGAGGCACTTGATGAGAATGAGGAAAGTAGGTCTGGAACATGTAGCAGTGCTAACTTAGTCTAGAAGGGAAAACGATAGCGTTGCTGTCTGCAGATGGGGAGGAGAATGCTCAGAAATCCTGTCAGCTTTCCAAATTACCAGAAAATTGAACTGGGATGGGAAAGACTTGACCAGTGTACACAGTGGTGTGCAGGGGTGAGAAGATACGTGTTGATCTGGTTTCTGTCCTTCTGTGAAATCACTGATGTACGCTAAAGGTGCAAATCTTGCATTAAGGTGGCTGTGCAGCAGTAGACAAGGGCTTTGAGTAGGGAAAGGCAGCATCAAAGTCTCTGACATCCCTAAGAAGTGCAGTGCAAGGCCTGTCTCTTGCACTGAACCCTATCTTCAGAGCAAATGTCAATGCCCTCTAGTGGCTTCAGCCGTGCAAGAAGCAGCAGGCTGGTTACCTAGAGCACCAACCTCCCGTGCTGTGGGGCTGCAGGAGGTAGCAGGAGGTATGCGTCCTGGTGAAACAGCTATGCTGCAGCTGGGTGAAGAGGAGCAATGGGAAAAATCCAGGAAATACTTCCAAACACGAATTATTTAAATGTTGCAGAATACCAGGCATTCCAGAAGTGAGATCAGGGGTACTTTTGCCTTTTTAGGCTGGGAATAAACCTTCTCTGGGGAGCTCACTGGTGAAGAGCTTCAGTATTCCCTTCTGTAGGAGCCTGGGTTTTAGGAAAATCGGACACTGTGAGACTCAAATGGGGAGTTAGCCAAGACAGACTTCCAGAATTACATGGTGCAGAACTGCATTGGCAATATGAGGTAAAACCTGATGGTTTGGGGTATGCCCAGTGTTTTATCTGCAGTGCAACAGCAGTGGTAGGCCGTTTGGGCTTTGGGTTGTCTATTGGTAAATCAGCCATGGCAATGCTGTCCTAAGAGTTAGGTTAATCTCCTAAAGTAACTGCTCAGCTCTGAATGCCAGTGCCTGTGTGCTGCCTAAAGCTGTTCCTTGTACTGTTGAGGAGTAAAACCTGGGGTGTTCAATATTTCTGTGGCTATAGAAGGTAAAAAGGTGTTCGGCAGAATAATTGGCTGTCTGAACTTGCTTACTACCAAAAGGAAAAACTGCCTTAAGGAGCTTTGAAGATCAAAACTTCTCACAAGACTCTTGCCTTTAAATCTGATCTTTAAATTTACTGTGGCTTCTAATAATCTTGTAGTAGTTCAACTTTAATTCAGTATGTTGTTGGGGAAAGGTAATTAGATGCTTTAATTCCACTTGAATAGTCTGCCTGACCAATGATGTAATTAAGTGGCCACTTGTGCCAATTGGAGGTACGTACGTTGGTGTGCAACATGCTGATAAGGTGTCCCAAAGATGGCTTTCTTTAGTACTTAATGTAAGGTGCTTTGAACTGGAAATTGAGCAATTACATTTGGAAGCAATTAATAAAAGCAGTGGAAGTAGTTAGTAAATTGTCCTGAATGAACAAAGATTGGGTTATGCATCTGGTGTTTGAAGACAGTCTCAAACATCTACGTGCACTTGTGGGCTGGGGAATCTTTGTTCTGGTAAGCTGCTCAGTTTGTGTTTTAAGTTAGAGAACTCCTAAATAGCTTCAGCATGGTCAAAAATGGGCCCAAAATGCAAGAGGGCTTGTCTTTTCTCTTCAGCTTATGTTCTTTGAAGTGGTGCTCCCCCAGCATGTCAGGACCTTGTCCCAAGAAGTGAAGGATTTCATTTTACTATGCTTGGGATCTTGAGTAAATCTTCAATGAAGTTAGTGGCAGGTTTGGCAAGAACGTTGTTTTAAGGATACCTTGTCCTACACTAATACAGTGGTTGTATAGCTACCAAAATACGTGTCTGATCTTGCCTTTCTCACAGTTCAGTGGTTCCTTTACTTCAGTGGGAACAGGGCAAAGCTGAACGAACTTGGGGTGCTGTCTCTGCAATGGGGCAGTTAAGTCCCCTTGTGCCTGCTGCCACTCTGTATTTCCTGGTACTAAAGTTTCCTTCCCGTGTAATGCTTCTGCACAGGCACAGATAGAACTCTGAGGGGCTCAACAGATATTAACAACTTAATTTTGTACAACGTGGAATTGCCTAAATAAGAAATAAGTTACGCTAGACTCATAAGGCTTCTGCACAAGTCCAGAAACCGAATGTGATTTAGCAGGTGAGGAGATCCTTTGAGGCTCTCAACCATTGTTACAGCAGGTCTGTACTCCAGTGATTAGGTGCTGAATTGGACTCTTCAGCTTCTGTTTTTATCACAGTTACCATGCTTGATTGCAGATGTGTTGCTGAGTTTACCCTGTCAGCCCTGTTTGATACTGACCGTGGACGTTGCAGTGCTGGATGCGGAGGAGCAATGCTGAGATGGTCAAGCAGTTGCTAAGTTGGCACGCAACTTCTGTAGCTGCATTGAGCAGCTGGTTTGGGTGCGTCCATCAACATCTGTAGCTGTTGATCTCCCACAGAAGTGTATGCCTGAAGCCTGATATTTTCAACTCTGGGCTTATCAGAAGCTGAATGCAGTTCTCCGAGAAAGCGAATGATGTTAGCAGCAGTCCCACTTCATCATCATAAGTATAGCAAACTTGATTGTCAACAGCTTGTCCCGCAGATTTGCATGGCAGGAACAGTCCGAAGGGATTATCTGCCAAGCTGTGAGTCTTACTGAGAATTTAATGCCACATTAGACTGGCTGCTTTTCCTGGCTCTTTTCTTGTCTGCCCCTCTTAAATTAAGAATTTGAAGGGGAGGTCTCTGCCTTTCTGCATGTGCAGCCCCACTGCTTGTTTTGGAAAAACCTTTGCTTTGGAAAAGCCTTATGCTTTTCCAGCTCCTAGTTAGGTGGAGGAGTGACTTTCCTTTTACAAAGGAGCTGCCTTGTTTCCAGACTTGCAGCTGAGAGCCATTGTTGGAACAGAAAATAAACCTGTTCTTCATCATCTCTCCCAACACTTCCTATCTTGTAGGCCAGTTAGGTGATAGAAGGGACAGTGCCTGGATGTCCTGTTCTGTGCCACCCTCTCAGAGGGCACAGGGTGCTCCTCTGGGATCCCACGTGGTGCTTGGCGCTGCTGTAGTTGGGTTGGTGCCATGTTTACACTGAGCTTGCCCCAAAGGTGGGGGAAAGGGAGGGGAGGAATGTCAAGTATCTTCAGCTTGCCACAGGATGTGATTAGGTAACATAAGAGGATTTTAAAGTCTTTCAGACAAGGAGTAAACATGTCAAATGTGATGGAAAGCTCCAGAGTGTTATATGGACTATCTAAGTCTCTCTGTCAAACTTGGAGCATCAGGTTAGTGTTGAATTTCTGCTCTGTTTTGACCCCTTTCCTTTGAGGGGAATGTGCCAGCTGTTGTAGAGGGGGAGCAGGCCCTTGCAGGCTAATAAAGAAATAACTTGCCCCTTTGCTACTGAAATTTAACGTCTTAAGGCTTTGGGTAAGAGACTAATGAAGTTATAACTAGGTTTTATACAAAAAACTGTGGCTTGTTACTCCTACAGTTATGTGGGGCTGAGTCTCAAATTCTGCTCAGTTGGCCTTAGAGAACTTGTGTGTATACTAATTTAAAATCCCATGCAAGTCCGCAAGGCCACAGTAAGCGTAGCTGTGTTCACTCAACTCTAGCTTCTGTGCCACCTTTTGCATATTTCTAGCTAATCTTTCCTTGGTAGGTAAAAGGCCTCACACAATGCACAGTGTTGGTCTGTCTTGCCCCTGGAGCAGCACTCACCGGAGCCATCTACAAGAGCAGCGATGGGTTCTTGCTTAACTCTTTGCTCTTGAATGGCATTTGCTGCACTGAGGTTAGAACAGTAATGCAGCTTCATTCACCTCTTTCCATGTTGTTCATCCACCTCCTGTGTTAGGTAGCCAGGCTGCATCAGCAAGTGTTTCTCTGTAGCTAAAAGCATTGCTTATAAGTGAAGCCTGTGCTTCCTTCACAGCTGTAATCGCTCAGAGGTAAGAGGAGAGTGCTCCAGGCACCAGGAGCTAAGGAAATGCTCCCTCTCACCCCAGTGATGCATTATTGTGCCCTTGCCTTGGATGTGCTTTTGGTGAGTAGCTATAAACACAGCCAGAGGCTGGGGGAGAGTAGCTTCCCGTGCATCGAGTGTCTGGAGAATGGTGGTAGCTTGTGCTAGTTTCATCTTCTACTGGCTTGTTCTGTGACCTTGACCATTTCTGAAGCTTTTCACCCAGAGTGGAATAGTGCCTGCCTTACAGGTATGTGGTGGAGCTCTTTTCCTGGTAAATACACTGTAGTCCACAGACAAAAAGAAGTCTTAGAAGTGCAAAACCCTCTGAAGCTGCACATCATGCTTACAGTATATCCCGTTAAACAGCTGTTTGGCAATTTCTAATGCAATTTCCAGTTAATGAAGAATGTTTTCAGGCTAGGCCAAGTGAACAGGTGATGTTTTAAACTGATATTTTTAATAAGTCTTTATTTCATAAGAAGCAGCCAAGTATGTATCCTGCTGCATTTGGTGGGATCCTGGCCATTCTTATCCTTAAACAGGACCCTAAATTATATTGCTCAAATATTGCGCAGCACCTGGGAGAATCCCTGCCTTAAAGTTCAAACAAGAGCGGAAATATCTGGGGTGTCTGCATCATGTTGGCAACGGCGTGGAAGAAAGTCTTCCAGTATCACCCCCGCGTTTCACTGAAACCTAGAATAAGCTACAGGGTCAGGTATGTCCTCACTTGGATTTAAGAGCAGGAACGTGCTCAATAGGAAAAAAAAAATCTAAACAGAAGTTGCCCAGCCCCTCAACACTATGCTCCAGCACCCGGGGCCCTGGTGCAAAGGGTAGGTTTGTTGAGTGACAAGAGATTGCTCATTGCCTGCAGATGCAGCCAGTCCTGAAGACTGAAGAGTGCTGACAGAAGTTATCAAAGAATGCTTGAAATGGCACTTGTCTCTTGCTGTTTTCTGTATTCCTCAGTTATTCTGGGCTGTGTATTTATAAGCATTAAGTGTCTGAAACAGAGCTCGTGCTAATTGCTGTATTGGTTTGTTGCAGAAGCAGATGCTTGCCATGGTAAAGTTCATACGGAGCAGAGGGAGGTAAGAGGTAGGAGTGTGATGCTATCTGTGAGCTGCCTTGGCACTAGATGTGCTGTCCTCCCTGCTTCTAAAATATCTCAGAAGGAAAAAGGCTTATTTTTGGCGTTGTTTCCTCTTTATTGTGAAGTGCAAGGAATGAAATCTTACAGAAGATCATGGACAAGAGACTCAGACTGAAAGACTCGACCAGATTGTTCCTGATAAACCATATTTGGGTTGGCTAGAGATGGGAGTAATTAAAACAGTCTTTTTGATGAGCGTTATTAGAAAAACTCATGCAGTATTAGGAGAGACCTTCACAGTTAAATATTCTGCAACTTTTGTGCTAGACTTTCATTTGATGTTACATGCCTTTTCCATTCTGCTTGTTATCCTTTAAAGCTCTGCCAGTATTGCCCCTAATGGTCAGTTTTTGATGCAAGTTTTCTTTGTGAGTAAGGTGCTTTTTCCTAAAATGCTCAGTTGCAACAGGGTGGTATGCAGAGTTGAAGCTTCTTGTTGATGGTTAGCCTCTGAGGCTAGAATACCAAGCTACTGCCACTTGTTATCACCAAGTGAAATAGTTCTTAAGACAGCCAAAAGCTGCAGGGTTTCTGTTACATTAGGCTAAATAACTTACCTTTCTCAGGTAACATCATTCTGCTCTTCTTGATAAGGAGAACATAAGCTTGGTAAGCTGAAGAGGCTGGTATACCAGCCTCTTGGTACCCTGATTTTTGGAAAAAAATATATATCCCTGATATATGGAACCCTGATTTTTCTCAGGTTAGGACACACACGTATCTAGTCCTCAAACACGGTGCAGATGGTTCAGTGTGTGGAGCAGAAAGCCTAGAGCTAGGTGAGAAGTTCTACTAAGAGTGACCATAAGAATAACTCTTCCCATAAGCAAACTGTTGGAAAAGGCTCAGCCTGATTCCCTTGTTAAATTTCCTTGTTGCCCTGTAATTTCTTGCAGGGATTGCCTTCTGTGCAACTTATCTACTGGTTTAATTCTTTAATATCTGACTGTGGAAAAAATGAAAGTACTTTCTATATTTAGATAAGCATTTGCATTACCCTTAAACAATGTCCATGTATGCAAATACATGGCTCACTAGTCAGTACATCTGAAGAAAGCAAACTTTATCAGAAAGTACAGTTATGCCGGGGGAATGGTTATAAATAGAAAATGGAGTGAGATGCCCAGGGACAAGATGACAGCTGGAAGTCACAGGCTAGCTGAAGTGAACCTGTCTGTGCATTGCCTGCATGAATCCATCCGGGTACAGCTGCCTTTGGGTAGATGTTGCACTGAGTATTGACTCTGTTTTCTTGGGGAGTCCTGGCTAACAACTGCTGAGATGGAGGTGAGCAGTTTGGTGTCATCTAGTTGTCACAGATCTGTCCCCTGGTACGAGCAGCAGCAGTAGAGCTACCCCAAATCACTAATGGTGTCTTTCTGCCTGAACTCTTCGGTACTATGTGGGAATAATTTTATCTGAAAATAATACTTGTCTTAAGCAGCTTATGTTGTTAAAGTAGACTTCTGTTTTCTGTTTAAAAAAAAAAAAAAAAGGAAAAACCAGGATTAATTAGCTAGTGACTTCTTGGTATGCTTGTTTGTTTGTTACTGCTATGTGCCTACTATGCCTCTAATCAATTTGGGTGAATTACTACCCATTAAACAATATGATCAAGCACATAAAATGTTGCAAAGACTTGATAATGTCTTATGCATCCTACTATAAAAAGCAACCTCCTGATTTTTGAGCTAAAACCAGTCTTTTAGATCTTCATCCTTGCAGGGTGCTGTTCTGGAGAAGGAATACTATTGCTGCCTGATATGCCCTCACGACTAGACAAGAGCTCCTTTTTACGTAGAAATATAGAAATCAGAGCTGCCATCATTTCCACAGGATGTTCAGGCCCCTGAAATGAATTATCCTGTGAAGTACAACCACCTTCAAACAAAAATCTTCTCTAAATTCATGTTAGTTGTAGTGAGTTTCTGTGAGGATGTTGTGTTTGTGTTCCTTGGGGTGATCTCACTTCAGCTGAGCTTCTTAAATAAGCATTTAGCCACTTGAAGTGTTGCAAGCCTTCAGACCTTGCCAGTTAAGGGAGAACTAGTTGGAGTAAAAGCGTTTGAGGCAGCTATCATTAGTGCTTGGTGTGATCTGGGGAGAGAGACTAGGCACTCTGCTAAGTACCCCTCCAGCTTTGTTTATTGCTCCTTAGGAAATCATTCAGAAACAAGTTTTTAAGGACCCATACTTACGTTTTTGGCACTTCTGAAGAAACTTTTTTCCATAGTCAAGGATGTACACAGGTCCTGCTTGAAGGCTTTCTCATGAAAGTTACTGCATAAAAGACCATTTGTTGCCTGCAAACCTGGGATTCATCCGATTTAGAGGACTTGACGTGACTCCCTTTTAAGAACAGTGCTCAGCTGGAGTTGTTTGCTCCGAGGCAGTCCTCATACTCTGTAGCAGAATCCAGTTCTGGGTATGGACATGGAGAATGATGAAATAAGCAATGGATATAAATCTGCGTCCTGGAGCCAAATATTGCTGTCAGCTTCTTTGCGTGCAAACTTTAGACCTTCCCTCCCTTTAAACCTTGCTCACAGGTGTTCAAAATCTGGCTCTGGCTTTACCTATTGAAACTTTCCCTCCTTTTTTTTTTTCCTAGGGATTAATGATGACTGAATTACCCTGCAAACGTTTCTAAGAAGTTTGTGTTGGGCTCTGCTGAGAAATGAGGAAATTCCAGCGGTGGGGGGAGAGGGAAGAAGGAAGCTCCTTGGCAGAGACTTCACAGCCAGACTTGGGAACTGCAGAGAGTCCTAGTCCTGTGCAAGCCATAGTATACCTGTGCTCTTAGCAGGCTCTGGGTACGTGGGGAGGGAGGCTGAATCTGGAGATGGATTCTCTGCAGGGCATCTTACTCTTGTTTTCAGATATTTTGGATTTTCTTAGGGATAATTCAAGTTTACTTTTTCTTGCTCTTTCCTGCTCCACTTTTATTTTAGGCAGCGCTCATGCTTTGTTGGCACTGTCTTGATGTTCAAATGTAACAACATTGTGTGGTGCTTCTGAAAGATCTCTGCAAGAAACGGAGTTATTGCTTCCCTGCCAAGTGGCCAACAGCTAGGTGGTACCCAGAGGCATGTTAGGGATGGGATGGGAAACAAGGCTATGGATATCCTGCCCTGCCACTGAAAAGTAATGAAAATAAAATCTGCTTTCAGGATTTATAATTTGTCATCTGGCTTGATGAATCAAAAACAGGGCAACATTGAACTGACTTATTTCTCTGTAGCCTGGATTCAGAAGTCTTGTTAAAACAAAGATATTTGCTGGCTGGAATATACGTCTCAATTACTTGAGATGTAACTAGTAAAAGAGGATTGGGGATTGAAGTAGTATCCAGAGATTGAGCAGGATTACTGAGTACAATTAGGGCTTTTGAGGGCTTGTTTAATAACTTCCTACTACTACTTGCTTGCATTCTGAATAAGAAATTGGCTGGAGAATTTGTATGGGTTTGTAAGGTACTGGGATGAGAGAGGTTATAGGAAGCTGGGCAAGCTGAGAAAGAGGGGAGGAGCTGGCACAGTGATGAGGGGTGGGAATGAACCAGCAGCCTGGCACGTGAATAAACCCTGGAGGAAGATGCTTGGTGCATGAGCTGGTAACAACACTTGTATCTCCAAGATGTGAATGTAATTGCTAAGGAAGAATCTTTCAATGTTGATTATGGAAGTGGTCTTTCTGTGCACAAGGGCCAGCACACTTCAGCTGGGAGGAGCAGAGATGGCTTAAGGTTTTCTCAAAGGTTTCAGTGTTTTCCAAGTAGGTACTGGAAGAGAGCTGATTAAACATATAGGACCTCTCTGAATCTAAGGGGGTGAGAATTGAAAGGGAGCAAAGGCCAAGAGTGAGGAACATTGTCTGGGTACAGAAAGACTTGAGTAGAGAAATGTGTGATACTGCTAGCCATGGCAAGATTCAGCCAAAACCAAGACCAGCAGTAATAACCTGATTCAGTCACGCTAGTGTCTTTACCAGTAGACACATTTTAATTTTCAAGGGTCAGTGAAATCTTGTAGCCAGGCCAGGTATGCAGCCATTTCTTATGCACCTACAAATCCAATCCTTATGTGACTGTCGGCCGGATTTCTTCAATCAAAACAGACATTCTCTATTGGGTAGCAGTTGCCCTAAACTAACTTAGCATCTGCCTGGAGTCCTATCAAGCGATATAAAATTAGTTTTGCTAATTCTTCCCTTCCTATTTGTATGGCTGAATTTCACTGGATTTCTCTCAGACTCAATTCCCCCTCCAATTATCATTTACCTCCTGATATGGACCAAGAAGCTTATAAGATCTGCAATGATGCATTGTTCAACATGTCAAGATTGTTTTTTTTTAGGTAAAAGTAGGACTTTGCAGTGCTTTCAAAGACAGATGCTGCCTGGAATAGCTCTTCGGACTGAAGTTGCTGAGTGCAAGGGAGGAGAGAGGAGAATGGTGGTGGCTTTTTTTTTTGTTTGTTTTCTTTTCCCTTCTTTTCTCTCCAGAACAGGCTGCTCTTCAACCAGAATATCCCTGACAGCTAGTTGCCCTGGATGCTTCTGCCTTGCTACTAGTCTTGCTACTTGCTGATAGTCTTGCAACTATTTAGATATCACTGAGCTACTTCCTGGGGTGTGGATGGCAACAGCCATGGTCTGGGCCTTTGTTGCTATCTACTACTTTTTTTTTTTTTTTTTTTTGACAGACCTCTGGAGTCTGCAGCACTTTGCAGCTGTGGTGACTAGAGCTTTCCTGAGACTTAGTTTTGAGCAGGGCGAGGGAACATGATTTGCTAGTGTCTTGCTTCTTGTTTAGATCAGAAGCTTGTGCTGTAATTACTACATGGGAGACTGTAGGTGGATTGGAGAAAGGATTAGAGGTACTTCATCTCCCTTGTTCCCTGCCAGTGTGTTAGCTTGCCTGCTATGACCTCAAGCAGTATAGTAGTACCACATGAGCAATAAGCCCTTCCGTTGTGGTATTCAGTGACAAAGCAAGCCCTGCTTCTTCTAATCCTTCCTACTGGTGCCTCTTTATTCTTCTGGGGTTCATCTTTATATAGGCTTTATTCCAGGCTGTTGGGAACGAGGGACATCCACCAGTGAGAAGAGCACTCTTGATCAATAGGGCCAGAAAAACAAACTCCTTCAGGTGAGGTCAGGCACAGCAGCTTCTTTCTTCACACCTTCTGGAACATAAGACAAATTGCTCGGCGTTGTTTGAAGGAGGCTCCCAGTACTCCTCCAGATGCAGTGGTGATGTGAGCACTACTCTTCGTAGTTTGGGGAAGCTGAAAAAAACCTAAACCCTGTATGCAGAAGCTGGTATCACCAACTGCTTTAAGTCTGTCAACTAAAAATGTAAGTTTGGTCTTTGTCCACTGCGAGAAGTCTGACCAGTGAGTCCGAGTATGTGTTTGTACTGAGGCCAGGTCTTAGACCAGACTGAAAGAGATCCAGAAAATCTGAGGAATCCAGATAAAGCCACAGCTGTTTTGCCATAGCTTTCTCAATAACATTCCCTGAAAAGGAAGATGAGAGAGTGCAATAATCTTGCCCATTATCTGTGTCAAGGATTTATTGTGCAAAGGTTTCATATTTGCTTGTATTAAGACTGATACCCTTCTCCCTTCAGGGAGGCAGACAGCAAAAATAGTCCAATATGTATGTTAGATTTTTGTTTAGCTTTCACTAGAGACACAAATACAAATAGTAGCACAAAGTTAGCTGAGTACTTCCAGAACCCCAGTGAGTGCAACTGGAGGAAGGTTAACCTGGTGAGTTCTGTGTGAATTTGGGCTAGAAGTGACTACTTCTATGACCTGTCAACCCTGGACAGAAGAACTCAGGTATGAAGGTACCCTGTTGGTGTTGACAGCTTTTGACTACAAGCATCTTAGTGACGGTGAAAGTTCACTTCACTTGTGTTTAAGGGACAATACTGTAGAGCCAGAAATGCTCCAAAACTTACTTCTTTGGGAAAAAAGGAAATTGTCTGTCTCTTGCAAAAAGGAATCTTCATGAGTATTTTTCAGCTTTTCACCTAAGTGTGAAAAATAGTTCAGCATAGCTGGAATCAACCTTTCCTCCAAGCTGAAAGTAAACAGACACTAAAGTAAACAGTCCCATAGTACAAAACGTGAAAAAGCTGTCAACCTGAGAGAGTGAACAGCCTGTATGAAGATCAGTCACTCTCTAATGTCATCATTAATCCCCACATCTGCTTGGATGTGAGGATTAAGGATGTGTATAACATAGCGGGGTGAGGGGAAGGGATGCAGTATGATGGGAAAGGAATTCTGTAGTTTACAGGGGAAGCTCATACCAACAACCTGGGGCAGCGTCAAGATCCCTGTAAATGCTGCTTTTGAAGACACCTTTATCCTAGCTTCCCTTCCATTATTTAAAAATTGAAGGCCTCAGGAGTCTTTGAGCAGCAAACCCTGACAGGTTAGTGATGACCCTTGCAGAGTTTGGTGGGGAGGAAGGATTTCTGCTGGGAACATCGTACGAACCACGTCTCTCACTTCAGTACTGAAAATGCTCTTGACCTGTGTGAACAGCATGTCTTGCTAACGGAATAGCAACGTTGCTTGGTAGTTCACCACAAGTGATTAAAATGAAGCCTCTTACTCCCAAGCCATCAGAAGGCATGTGAACTCTGTACTTGAGCAGGATAGGAAGCCTTGCACGCTAACAGCTTGTCACTTTGAAGTGGCATTGCGTAGTTTGCAGTAAGTGGCAGCGCTGGAGCTATAGTAATGCTTGACCTGTTTTGTGCTTTTCAAGTTCGTCGATTGGCATCTAAGTCACTGCTGAAACACTTAAGAAAAACACAATTGTAAAGGAATCCTGTCTGCAGAAATCCAAAAATGTTGTTATTCCTCAGTGTATACACTAACACATTTCTGAATGTTGTCTGTCCCTGACAGCAGAGGATGGAATTAAAGCCAACAAGGATCCTTCATTCTCGCCTTGCACAAGCATTTTATCTTAAAACTGTCTTTTGTAGCTTTTTCAACTCCTGCAGTAGCCAGTACACATCTTGTCTGTTATGGAAAGCTTGTTATCATATGTTTGCATGGCCATATTAAGAGACTTTTTTGAGGTGGGAGCTTTAACTTAATTAAAGCTGCATATTGGCAGAGCTGAAGTTCATGTCCTGAGTCTTGTACTCACAGCAGGTTCTTGCATTTGTGGCCCAGAAAGACTCCAGGAATGGGGAAAGCTTCTCTGCTACAGCCTGTACGGTGCCAGGGAGCTCTGACTGCCTGACGGTCCGAGGAAGCATTGTCCAGCACGTCATTCACACAGAGGGCTAAACTCGGCGGGTGGTTACCCATACAAAACTGAGGGAAGCATTTGGTTTAAATGCAAGAGGAAAGATGAGAAATACTGTAAACACTGTAAAATACAACGCAAACAGAATTGCAGAACAAAGTAATAAAACAATGACTCTTTCCCCTAGGGAGTTAGGGGAAAGAGTTTATTTTTCCTGACTTTTGACAGGAGTTTCAGTTCTGTTTCATATATCCTTTCCTGATTCTTTCCCTCTTGCTCTAAATTCCTGGCTGGCATATTTCTTTTTGTGGCAGACAGGACTACTTTGTTCTGAATTTAAACCTTGCCTTAGATTAATGTATCTGTTTAGGTCAGTGTAGAATCCCCTGAGGCAGGTATGGCACTTGAAGCAGTGACTGTTAAGAAGACAAGTCTGGGATCCTTATGGTAACGAATGCACCTACTGGAGGGCTATTCTGAAGTGCTGACCTACAACAGCAAGAGTTAAGATTGCTAAATGGTATGTATTTCGGTAGTATGATTTGACTTGTAAAGCTCAGTCTCTGAAACCACCTGTCTGCAGCTCAGACCCTAGCAGTCTGAATGTCAAACACCTACATGTTTGTTTGGACTGTGGATGTCACTACTGCAGTGTTTCCTGGAAGGAGCAAAGAGGACCTCATAGCTATTAACTGAGCAGTTAATAACTTCTGCTGATGAGAATGTGTCTCTACTGTTGCCTCTTAATCCATAGGCTGAAAGTCAAGGGATGAGTCAGCCTCTAAGATGCCAGGAAAAAAAAAAAACTTTATTTGTAAGAGCTCTGGAATAAGGTTAGCCATAAATGTGAGAAAGCTGTAGCTTTCGCAGTACTGGCAATGTGAGTTACTCTGAATTTAGCAGGGGAACATGATATTCTGTATTAACAAGGTGAAGTTCCTGTCTTTTCAGTTTCACTGTTTTTGATGCTTCAGAGGAGTAATAGAGTAAATAAGGGCAACCTCCCTGTATAGCTGATGGGGTCAGGACCCAATGGAAAATCTCTGGAGATGCAAAGGTCTCCCTTCTATGGAGGGAGACCTGTCAAGATAGCTATGTTCCCAGGCAGAAGCAGTAATAGAGCTTCATAAACTTTGGAGCTGAAGTGTTGATGATAGTAAGTGCGAAGTCAAGTGTAACGCAGAGAACCCCTGATGCATCCACCTTCCACCGAGAGTTATCTTTGGTTAATCATTGTCTTTGGATTGTGTGGAGGTAAGTATATAGTTAAGAAAAGTGAACTCTTTAATGTTCACAGCACCTCCTTTTTCAATATTCCTCCTGTGCACTGGAATGTCAGACTTGGCATTCAGTTAGTGTACCTCTGCTGATGGGCAGCCAGCCCTTGCTGGGTTTGAACTAATGAGCTCAGCTATTTCTAATATCTACTTCTTGGTTCTGCTGTTGGCAGCAACCATAATGAAGGCTGGGTGCCAGCTTCAATTTGAAAGACTCTTTGAGTGTTTTAAAAGAATTGAGTTAAGAAGGACTGAAACTTGTAAGGCTATGGAGTTTTAATGGGTGGCATTTTCAATCCTGGAAGATATACATGAACAAAGCATTTGAACTCGAAAGAATGCCCTTGTACAGTTGTATTTCCATTGGAGCTCAACTCTAAAGATATGTCTGCCTACCTGTGCTTGTAAAATCGTTTAATTCTCATCTCTGTTCATGTGATGATCTCCTAGCAGAGTTGAGCTGTTCCAGAGATGAGTCGTCTTCATACACCTGATACGTTTATTTTTTTTACAGTAGTGTTTAATGCATGTGGTCATCACTCAAGTGAGATACTGGATGTGGTATAGACCGGACAGTGGTGACAATCTAGAGATTTTCCAGCTTGACATATGCTCAGCTGTGTCCGTTTTGCAATGTGTGCTTAACTACTATGCATGCTAAAGGGAGTTAGTTACCTAGAAGATAGTATTCACAAGTTTCAAAGCAGTGAAAGTCTGGTAAAACTTATTATCTACTTTTTCCAGTGCAAGGTGTCTGCAATGAAGAGTAGGTTTTGTTTTTTGTTGGAAAGAATGAGCGATGGAAGGAGAAAATGTTTGTGTGTTTTCTGTCTTGCCAGTTTGGGATATTTAGAAAGCTTATCAGCTGCCCTGGAGACTCCATTTAGAGCAGGATCCCTGCTCTTCAGCAATAACACTGTGGAAAGAAAGGGCAAAGTAATTCTAGAGATAAAGAAAGGATGAGACTGTATTTAAGAGAAGGGTGGTTGGATGAGTTGTCAGGTTATAAAGACAAATTTTAAGGGCATTTGGAATTAAAGGGGAGCCTTTTATAGCTACCAGGCTGCTGATGGAAACTCAACAGAGAGCTTTTATTTCAAGTAGATTCATTTAAGAATGCTTCAGCAAGACTTGTTTGTAAGTGGACGTGCTTGCAGCTGATGTGCATCCTCACGTTACATAACAGACTTGTGTAATAAACACATGAAATAAAGGATCTTCTACCCTTTGAAACAACTTTGGCACAAGGTAGGAGCATTGCTGAGCAGTATTAGTGTAATGTTGGAAACTCCCATGAATAAAAGATTTGAAATAAGTTCAAGGGAAGGGTCTTAAAGTGTTCTTGAACAGTAATAGATCCCACAGAGGTTCTAATGGAATTATTAGGAAGGAAGTAGTTACAGATGGAGGGGAGGATTACTGTAGATTACACAGCTCGATCTAACTAGGTGAACTATCATCTAACATTTCAAGAGTTTGTAACCAGTGGCCCCCCAACTTGTCCATGCTGTCTGCAGTACTCTAAGCTTTTTCAGATGGGTAGAGGGCATTCCTAGGACTGACTGTAGCCATTCCTACTGTGTACGGGTGCTAAATGGGCACAGGAAAGTATTCTTTCACAGCCACTTTCTGCATTCACCTGGGCAGTGTAGCCCATACACAGAACTCTGCAAAGCCTGGAGCTGACACTTAGTTTTTTACATGGTGGAGTGTAAAAAAGCATGAACTTCAGTCTCCACCGCGATTCAAGAGATTTAGGGGTGAGAAGGTTTGCTCCAGATCTTGAAGAACATATGCAGTAGTTTAAAGCACTTGTCTACATGAAAGCCCTCTTATGTAAGGATAGGGAATGCTTTGGGCAAAAAGCTTGCTTGAGATACTGCCCTCTCTTAAATTGTATACCTAATGACACTGCTTCAACCCTGCTGCTTTCCTGAGATCTCCTGACTTTCTTTTGAGGAAAATATGCTCCCGTCCAGTGGAATAGCTGAATTCTCACCTTCTAGTGACAGCACAAAATTGTAATCCTGCTATATTTGCTAGGGGAAAAGAACAGTTTCGACTATCGTTATGACAAACTGAAGTAGGGGATAGAGTTTCTCAAAGGAGGCCAACTTGGCATAAGTAACGTAGGATAATGTGTTGAAGTCTGGTTTTGTTTTTGAGTTATACTGAAGAAGCAGAGGACTCCCTAAACCAGACAGACTGGATTGGGTTATTAAACAATACATTTTATTAAAGACAAGATTCCACCTTTATGTCAGTGGAAGTTTTGCCATTGTTTCCTTTGGGACCAGAAATGCATTTCTTGACTATGCAAACATCTGGATTTTCTATCTGGTTCAATATATATATACACATATATATAGTAGCAAAGTTAATGAGAAGAAATAGTCCAAGTTAAACATACCTTCTCTTGTCAATGTGTTTGACAAATTAAATTTAATCTTAAATTTGTTCTAGGCTTGCATGTCATCTTGGCTGCAAGAATAATCTGACTGGGAGAGTGAGCTTTGACAGAAGCTGAAGTAATGTTATTTCAAAGGAATTAAATCAGTCTCTACCTTAATATTGCCAAACTTACTACTAAGGCTTAAAAGTCATGTTAGAAATAGAAGACTTGAGCAGAAATTTCTATTTTGTGTTCTCAAGATTTTTCCTCCAGTGTTCAGTTGATCAGCATTCTGATCTGCGGTACAATGTGCTTCAACAAACTAGATGCTTACAAAAAGTAAAATAACAACAAAAAAAGTGATACAGGCACGTGGGTAAAAATTCTGTGGAAGAAGAGATAGTTTTAAAAGCTTAAATGAACTTCATGTTCTTTGTCTCATAGTTTGGTACTTTCCTTCCCACAAGTCAGAAGTAGTTAAGGAGTTGTGCTTATTACAAAGGCTTGCACCTCAAAAGCAAGAGATACCATTTTAAAAGTTCACTTTCTCACTGCAGTGTTTTTTGTTGTAAAACAATAAAAATGCACACAAAATCTCCCCTCTCAAAAAAAAAACCAACAAAACAACAAAGAAACAGAACAAAAACCAAAAACACACCAAAACCACGAAAATGAAAAACTACCCAATAAACAAAAAAACAGCAGAGATTCTCTGTTACAGTTCAAATTCTAAGGCTTTTCTACTTAACTATTTGTAGGTGAGCTCTTTAAATATTATCTTAGAAAATGTTGTTGGCTCTAGTACCTTATCTTCTAAAAGTAGAGTACAGTGTCTTCATCATGTTTTCCTCTAAGCTGATTCCCCAAAACACAGTGTTATTTCCCTAGCTAGAAGTCTTCTAGCAGATGAAGCACAATACTTGACCACTTGTAGGGGCTTGCACAAAACAATTTGGGGGAGGGGAGATTGCTGTAGAAAAGCAGGGTTTCTAGCCTGTAAGGGGAAAAAAAAACCTTGAATTTAACTCATACAAATACATACCGAGTTTGTCTGCTTTGTGGTGTGATCCCGTATGTTTGCCCAGCCTTCACCATCCTTAAGCACTGGCTGTGTGCTTTGAACCTATTCTTGTTTGCACAGCTGGGGGCTTGGGGTTGAAACGTAAGTGGTGCTTTAGCTTAGGCTAGACTCTAAGCTTTGCAGGTGGGATGACTCAAGGAATATAAGTATTGCAGTGTCCTTCTCGTAAGTCCCTTCGGTCTGAGGAAGGATCTGAGCCCTTTAATGGGTATCGTAAATAATAAATAAATAAATAAAAATTACACAACTGGCTTCTCAGGAAGCTGCCTTTGAAAGCATTTTATTTTTTATTTTCACCCCACCAGATTGGTTCTGAGGCTGAAGGCTCTGGTCAGCTGGTGGGGGTTGTGGTGGTTCTGGCTGGCTGGCATCTACCTGCAAGCCCCATGGTAGGCCTTTCTCTGCCAAAGTTTCTAAGGCTTTCAGGCTTTCTTTCTCTCTTTCTAGAAGCCAAATGCTTTGAGTCTCTGGCTTAGAGCGTGATCACTGACACCTTCGAGGGCTGCTGGTTCCATGGCAGGAAACCTGGCTGAGCTCCCACCCCGTGGCTGAGATGCTTGGGCCCTGCAGGCAGCCTGCCATGGGGCTGAGCCCCCCTGCGATTAACACGGGGCCTCGGCTCCAGCTCTGCCTCCAGTAAGGCTGGTTGCACCGGCTGGGAGCCTGAAACCAAGGCATAAATCTGTAAGGTTGAAACCAGGAAATACGAAATGATGCCTTCCAACAGCAATAAAAATGTCCAGAACTTTGTAGTCTCTTCTAGTGTATAAAATGGTATGGGTTTCCCGGGAAAGTCTCTGGGAAGGACTTGAGACAGGCCGGTCTGATTGCTTAGACAAATGGGTGGGTGCCCCGAGTGGTGTGAACGTGCCTCGATTGATCACTTTTTCCAAAGGTGTGTTCTGGGGATCTTTAAACTTGCAATCTGGCAAAGCTGGAATAGGCCATTGCACGTGCTGTTTCCTCTCTCTCCTCTACCTATTTTTTCTATCCAGCAGCCTGCGCTAATCTGAAGCAAAGTTGCTAAACAGCTGAGGCGCCTCAGTTTTGATCTGCAGCGGACCCTTGTCTTCTAGATTTGTTTCTTAACAGACTTCCAGTTTCTCACATTCATGTCACTTGTGTCCCTTGCTCCCTCTTCCCCCAAAGCTTTGCGAAAGCACTTTGCTCTGACACTGCAATGCTGCGGCCATTTCTCCTCACCCCCATCACAAAGGGCTGAGCTGCTCTGTTTGTGCTTATAATGTACCCAGATGGTGAATAGAATGAGTGACCACCAAGCTCATTTTCACTTGTGGGGTCAGACCTTTCTCCGCTAAATAACACAAGTGTTCCCAGCTGCTGTGCAGCTGCAGGGAGTCTGCTTTCCTTCACAGGCATTAAAAACCCTTTAATCAGTGTTTGTTGTTTGTCAGCAGTGGTGTTGAGGTGTGGAGAAAAAGAACAGATATGCTTTGTTGGCAAAGTTAACTTTATTCTGACCTCTTATCTTTCCTTTTTCTTTTCAAGTCTGAAGAAGCAGAAAGTAGTTTGGGAAGTGGTTTCCGCAAGCACCTGTGTAAATGTATTTGCTGAAGGAGGAGGTTTATACCCTTATACAGATACTGCATTTGACAGAAAAAGATGCTCTGAGAGCTGCACCGAACTGGAAGCTCTCTAGGGGAGGGACTCTCAGACTGATTGGTGTGGGAACTGCAGGTTCCCTTAATGTAAGTGAATGCTACAAAAATACAAATATTGGTGCATAATTCTAGTGTTACTTATGCTTATTTTAGTATAGAGTCTGTGTTTAAGAAATACTATTTGTAACGTGGTCAATTTTAACATTTTCCTGGAAAATAGGTTCTTCCTGCCAGTTCTTTTTTTGTTGTTGTTTTTTGGTTCTGCTTTTAATAGGTCTTCCCCCATGGAGGGAAAAGGACTGGTAAGCCTGTGACTCCAGTCCCATTTTTTTTGGATGTAATTTGTTCTGAAGAAAATGAGAGCACAGGTATCAAGAAGAGGCTTCAAGAAATCTCAGAGAAGATACGTGTAGTTATTTCCCTCTTTTATCTAGATGAGGATTTGTACAGCTGGTGCTGCACACTTGTTCACAGGGTTACTTCTCTGCGTGCAGAACTGTTCACGCTGTGTGTCCAGCACCAAACACACCTCCACGCGTGTTGATTCTGTTATTTGCAAAACCTGTTTGTGTGAACGTCCTGAGGCAGTTAGGACATCAGGCTTTGATTCTGGCTTCCAGGGTGATGATAGGACATTCTGTGTGAGAAGTGGAATCCCTTATCTCACTGCTCTCTGAAGGCACCCGAGATTCACAGGACTGCATTGGTGATGTCTGAGGGTCAGTGGCCAGGTGTTAGGGTATCCCATGCACATCTGCCTGTCTCAGCAGTACCTCCTGCAGCAACTGAGGGGCTCTCCTGGAGCAGGGCTGTGCTTCTTGGGAAAAAAATAGCATCAGCTTGCTTGAAATGGGGATGAAGAACTGGGAACAAGTCACTTTTGAATTGTAGCCCTGATTGTGACAGTGATAGATTTGATTGCTCTCCTTGCTCTCTCACTTGTTTCCCTCCCCAGGTGGGCAGACCTATTTCAGCATTCATCCAGTGTTTTTCCTCTACTCGCTGCTGAGGCTACTAACAAAGGAGTGTGGTTATCCTGCTCTCAAAGAGGCAGAATGCAGGAAAGAAAATGTTGTGAGCTGGGTAGGAAGGGATGGACGCTTGAGATAAACTACTACCTTAAATAACTGTGGATGCGATGTGGTGATGATTAGCAATGTTCATGTGACAGAAGC
Organism: Anas acuta; assembly: GCF_963932015.1. NCBI lineage: Eukaryota > Metazoa > Chordata > Aves > Anseriformes > Anatidae > Anas > Anas acuta. The sequence goes on along the minus strand of NC_088983.1, from coordinate 36,653,354 downwards.
AGAACTGGACAAAGAACTTCCATTTTATTAACTGAAAGCTGCCAGGGCTGCCAAGCCAAAGAAGGGCTCTGAGCCATGGTGAAGCAGGTGTCCTGCAAGGGGGAGTTTTTGAAGCCCTACGGTAATGTCTTCAGGAGATGCAATCTTCCTGGCACTGCTGGCTGATCACATGAAGAGGACCCTGATCAGACAGGCACGATCCTGGATCCTTCTGGAAATTAATGCAAACTTTTACAATTAAAATCTAGTCGAACAAAACAAGCACCATCTTGTGCAACTACGTAAACCATAAACTTTTTTTGGCAAGGCAGGTGTGGCATCTTCAGTGCCTGGAAAGCACCTAACGCTGTGTGGGATCCCTGCAGTAATCCAAATTACAAATGCTAAAAAGGCTTTGATATTTTTTTTTATTTTTTATTTTTTTATAGAGTGGTTCTTGGCTTCATTTGGATAGGCAAGAACTTCATAGAGACTGCATTGGGGCACGCTGCGTGTTTCCTCAGGCCCTCATAATTAATCAATGTCGAGCTGTTCCTTCCCATCCCTCTGTAAGGAGAGGCACCCGTGGAAAGCTGCTCCATAGCTTTGGCTTTAGCTCATTTGTATGGGCTGCCTGTAAGCAGCTTTATATTCCTCACGTATGCCCCCTCTGGGAGCAGGGGCTGCCCTGTCCCTTACGGCACTTTGGCGAGTAGTTTGGTGCAGGTGACAGAAGGCTTAGGTGAGTTTTTGTGATACACACTGAGTTTTCAATACGTTTGCAGCATGGTTTGATGGTGGAAATTAATATTCTGTTTTTTTTGGTGCTCTTCTAGAAGTCTCTGATATGTGGAACTTGGTTTCTGACACAAGGAGCTGCAAAAACTGCTTTGTGCTGGTATCTCAAGTCCTCAAAGCTGTGCTAAATGGCAAATGTGTCTGTTCCTTCTGAAGCAGAATGGCTTTGGTGTTTAACTGAGTGTTTAACCAGTGTGTGTACTATACAGTTCTGTCAGTTCTGCTTTAAAGTCTGTTTATATAGACAGCTGAGAAGCCTTGAAGTCTTTGAGAAAGAGTCTCTGACACTGCACATTGGGAGGGAGCTTCAGCATCAGCAGCCTGCTGCTTTTTGGTGCGTGTTTACAGTCACTGCGCCCTGGGGGCTGCAGAAAGATGTGGCTGTACCCAGAGAGTAATTCCAAGCTCGCTTGTGGTAGTCCAGCCCCTGACAAGAACTGGGCAAAAATCTGGTCGAACTTTACAGTGTTTTTATAGTCTAGTCCAGGTCTCTATAAACCATTTAAAATTGCCTTCAGGTTTAAATTTTCCAATTTCCCATTTGGAACAGGTGTTGCCAGGTTATAGAAAGTGTTGCAGAAAAGGAACAAAAACATTTTAAAAACTCTGCTGTTACAAATTTTGGCAAGTCTCTGACAGATGAGAATTAAAAAAAAAAAAAAGTTTGCCCCACCCAAATTAAAACAAGTGCAGACCTTGCTTACTTTTCCCAGCTGTCATGTTTAAATAGGGTTTTTAGTATTGCATGAGTTTTCAAAAGACTCAGCAGTATAGAAGGTAATGTGTTTTCATAAGAAAATATTCAACTTCTCAATTGTTTTTCATCTTGCTTAATTGGGGGGGAGGGATGAATTATTTTATTTTTATTTTTTTACAAATGTCAAAAAATAAATTTCTGAGATGCACGTTGCTGGGATGGTTAAAAACCAACCCAAAGCAGGCTTGAGGCAATGTTTTTTCAACAGCTTTAACCTCAAAGCAGGGAGCAGACAGCTTTGTAGGCAACTGTGAGACCAAGGTGATTATGGCCGTGACTCACACTTCCCTGTAAGGCATCCAGCTATCAACACGCTTGGCGAGCCGTGGCTGTGTGCATGCAGGCAGGGTGTCAGTCGGTGCCCCCTTGCCAGCCAGCTCCCAGCTGCTGAGCTCAGGAGTGCTCTGACAGCAAGCTGGGGGGGTAGCGGCGTGCTAGAGAGCAGCTCTGATTCCCTCGGGCTCACGAGAGGCTTCAGAGATGGAGCTTGGGAAGGGGAAGTGCAGTGCTGGTTTAACTTGCCTTCCCCGTTCCTTCTTAATCCTCATGGGACTCGTTTCAAGAGTCCCGTGAAATCTTCCTGTGAGCAGGTGGTTGGGTTTGGGGAGTAATTAAGGGTCTGACTGTCAAACCATTAAGTAAGGCAGTGAAAAGGGCTGCTGCTGTAACGTCCTGTTGAAACTGTGCAGGTATGGAAAGAGGACTGATAATCAGGGTCCTCAGCACGGACTGGGGAAAGAGACCTGGGTATTGCTGTAGGCAGCTCAGGGTGCAGCTGAGGGCACCACAGGAAAGTACCACCACATGTAGGGCTTTGCAGGGAACAGGCTGAGAAATGAAAGGTGGGGACTCATACATACGTGCAGTGTGGGATTCAGCATCTCCAAAAGATAAGGCAGAAGCCAAGGTGACTTCAGTAAAGGGAAATGGCGGTGAGCATGGTATGGAGGACATCATTTAAGCAAGGAATTGAGGGACTGACAGGAAAGGAGTGACGAAAGCCAGGCTGCATCCGAACTGAATGCTCAGAAGAAGAGGCATTCAGAAAGATAGCAAAACCAAACCTTCTGAAGGGAAGCAGTTTTTCACGTGGTGTGCAGTAGGGTTCTGGGATGCATGGATGCAGTTGTCAGCTTGGCAGGATGACATCGGGAAGGAGCAAAGCATGACCTTGGGAACGTGTAGGTATGCTGTTGCTGGTGGTATCCACAGATGATACATGTATAAGCAAAGCTTTAAAAAACAAATAACTGGGAACATAAAGCCGGCCACATCCGTGGTTCAACTACCGGGGCCAATCTTGATAGGTTATCTGGGTTCTTCCATCCTTGGTGATGAGTTCCCTGCACCTCTAACTAGCGTTGTCTAGGACCAGATCCTGTCTGCGGCGGGGCGCTGGGTGAGCTGGGCTGATGTGACTCAGTATTGCCCTTCCCGTGTGGGTTTTGTTTGGCTTTGCACAATTTGTGTTTTCGGAGGTGAGGCAGAGTGAGTAATGTTTCCCTTCTGTTAAAGAAAATGGAACGGCAAAGACCGTTATTTTCTTTAAAAGATATAAGTGTTTCATTTTAGGTTCCCTTCAGGCAAAGTCAGCTCTGGTAGGCAGCTTGAACTGCGTTATGGAGCACATTGCTATTATCATAAAAACAAAATATGCTGTGCTGTGTTTTGGGAAATTAAACAAACCCCTTTTTTTTCTCTCCCACTTTCCCTCCTTCCTTTCTTCGCTTCTTTCCTTCAGTTTTTAATCAGCGACCGTGACAGAGACCCTCAGTGTAACCTGCATTGCTCCAGGTCCCAGTCCAAGCCCCTGTGTGCTTCCGATGGCAGGACGTACGAGTCCATGTGCGACTACCAGAGAGCCAAGTGCCGGGAAGCGAGCTTGAGCGTGACACATCGGGGACGGTGCAAAGGTAGGTGGATTTCAAACACCTTCGAGTGGAGGAGTGGGAGCCCTACCAACTACCAGACTAGCTTCTTTTGTTTAGTACCATGCTCTGTGAGTAGTGATTTAAATTGTGCATTAATATGAGTATGGTATCTGAGTCTGGGGTGTAGGTGGCAGGAGCAGGAACCAACAGAATTATGAATGAAAAAAAGCAAAGGAGCCAGAGAAGCCAGAAAAAAAAAAAGGGCCCAAATGTGTGTCTATGGAGCAGAAGGGGCTGGCTTCATAGAAATGCACAGTCAAATCCTGAAGGAGATCTTCCTTGCTGCCTGTATCAATGAGAAACTGAGATACCTTTGAGTGGTAGGAATGTGCAGTAGGGAAGAACATGCAGGCACATTAGGTGAGTATGTCTGAAAAATGACCAGCCAGCCTTTCTGTGCTGAGCACAGAATGTGTGCAAGTCTTTACATGGCCTCTATTTTCCTTCTCTGCTGTTATACATTTACTTAGAAGTAAGAATATTGTCTTTCTCTCAGTTCATCTTCAGCATACCCTAAAGTTGAAGTTGCATCTTTTTTATTTTAGGATGTTGGTGTCTTGTCACACAAATAGTTTGCTTCTGCAGTGAAGTGAAAAATTGTTGAGTGCGTTTTCTGGGAGCGCAATTGACTTAGGGCAGATGGCACAGATGTTTTTAGCAATTGGTTAAAGTGACAGAAGAAATTCATTAAAATCCCTGTGGAAGGATAAATAGGCATATGTTTAAGTCTAAATTGTTTATGAACGGTTTTGTTTTGTTTTTCTACTATAAAAATGCATTTTTAAATTGCTGTCAGAATTGCTTGTTCTAAACTGGAAATCTTTTTTTCAATGTATTGACAAATGTTATAGTTTAGGTGAATTATGAGCATGACAGCAAATATTGCTATGTTTTAAATGGTTTGGAAAAAAGCTTCCTTGTATGTTTATTCTTGCCACTGCTGAGTTGCTTTATGGTAGCTTTTCTCCTATAGCAGAGTGGTTTAAATAAAAACAACAAAAACAACCCACCCCAATTCCATGGCTGATATTGGCACACAAACTGGCACTGTTCAGTTGCTTAAATCATAAGATCTGTAATGTGTTACAGCTCGTGTGCAAAAGTGTCTGTTTTTGGAAACAGAGAAAATGTTTATTGCAAAACTGTACAGTCTAAAAACTCCCAAAGAAATAACTAAAGGATTTTTTTCTTAAGCACAGATAAAGTAGACAACTGAATGCTTAGACAACTGAAATGTTTAGCTGGAAATGCTTATGTTCTCCTTCCTTTTTCCCATTACCCTGTGTTAACTGTACAGCACCTAATGACCTGGGAATGTTTGACAACTGCAAGTCTTGCTTTTAAGCCACCGTCTAACAGTCCAGTGAAACCTTGGGAAGTAGAAACATTCTTTTAACTATCACATTCAGATTTAATTTTGCTGGTAACTTCTTTGTATGCCATTATGGAAAAGTTCTTTTGTTTTTTGAGTCATGCTGGGAATATGACTTCTAGTTGTGCATAGAGATAATTGCTCTTGGCAAATGCAGACAGTGGCAAGACCAGGTGTGTCTAACTACAGGTCTATATTTTGTACCCTCACAAAGAGGGGGGAGGAACCACCAGCAGTGTCTGAGCATCTTCTGCCACTGGGTTTATGCTGAACAGCTTTCATTCCTTCTGCATGACAAAGATGCTCTACAGGGGCACTCCCATAGAACTGGGAAGGATCCCAAGGACCATCCCGGTAGATCCTGTATCCAAGAACTTACCCCTGTGAAATGAGTGCTTTTAACTTGTACTTCCCTCTCCAAGGGGGAAAAGAAAAAATCTAGTAACTAACATAAGGAAAAGAGGAAGTATCTTGTGGATGGCAAGGCATGGCCCTGCACCCCAGATTACTTCAGGTTTCCAATTTCATGCGCTGATAGCTTGAACTGTGCTGTGCTAAGGCAAGCAGAATGGTTTCCATAGTGAGAACAGAAACTTTTTGATTCAGTTCAGCTTTCTGCTCTCTCTCAAGAAGCTAAGGACCTTTAAAGATGAAATTTTGCCAGCCCTTTGGGAACTATAACTCTTATTCAGCTCTTGCTCCTTGCTAGCTTCCTCATGTGCAATGAAAATTCTCCAGTGGTAAATTATTCCAAACTCTCCTAACCCTTACGCACATACATCACAAAGGGTTACAGATGAGGACTAGCTTTAAATGATCAAGCTATGGCACCTGTGAGAAATGGAGCCTCGCTGAGATTCCAGAGAATAGTTCCAGACGTAGCTGTGTGTAAAATACACAGCCAAGCACTTGTACCTGGATCTTTTGTCAGCTGGCATCTTAGGATCTTATGTTAAATAACAAATTCTGCCTCAAAACTTTGCAGAGATGTAGGACAAATACTTGTTAAATGAGTCTTGGCAAGCTGTCAATATTGTACAATGTTTTAGGTTATATTGGATATCTGTGCCTTAAAAAACACTTAAGTTCTGTGTTAACTGGTTAGTTTCTAGGAATTTGCTTGGCCAATTTAATTAAAAAGAAAAAAAAAAAAAAGAGGTGGAGTGTGTCCTAAAGAGAAAACTCTTAGATTTACAGTGGTTGGTTTTAAAAGTGGTGGTACAAGGCTTGTTCTGCAATTACAAGTCCCTGTGCAGAATGAACCTGTCTGTAGGTTACTGGTGGGAGTTGGAACAGGAGTCTTCAGCCCATATTCCAGGGACACCTGCATGAACACAAGTTTTGGCTAACGTGCTGGAAAGGAAGGTCTCATTCTGACTAGTGACGGGTTCTTTGAAGGTAACTTTCCTCCTGTACCTACTGTTCTCATTGTAAGGGAAATGAGGTGCTGAACCCACTCTTTGTTTTAGTTCACTTGCCAGATTCATGTGTTTTGCCTTTGAACCTTCTCCCTAGGCAAGGGAGAAAAAAGTGAGGCCTTCCTTGGCGGCAGTGTCAAAATCTGAAATGAGGCTTTCAATCTCTTTGCAAATTTTGGCATGTTTTTAGATATGCTCCAAATAAGTTAAGGAACTCGGGAACCGCGGTGGTGTCTGGGTGTCAAAGAAGCAGCAAAGTACGTCAGCAGGGAAGGAAAGAGGCTAGATATTCCAGGTGTAGGTCTGGGGTGAAGTGGAAAACAACTGGGAGGGTGGAGAATGATCGACACCATGTGGGACAGATGGGCACGTTTTTGTAGTTGGCTCGCCTTCCATTTTTGTCTCTTATGCAAAGACACAGATCATTGGCTGGAGTAAATGGATACGAATCCGCTGATTTCAGTGTAGCTGGGCTGCTTCATGCCTGATGGGGTCTGGGCTGTGTGTGAGACAGTTACCTAATGTAATTGTAAATAGTTCAAAAGCTGCATTTAGATCAGTTTTTGCCATTGAGCTTTTGATAAAAACAAAGTAGAATTAAAACTAAATAGAAAGGTCTTTGTGGCTTGCTGCTAGTGGTCTGTAGATGTTCTGTTTTGTATTGTTAGGATAGCTTAGGTCTTCGTACCAGGATGCTGTGTGGTGTCGGAACTGCCTCTACCTGTTGAAGAGAGGATGCCTGAATTCTTGGGGCCTATTCATGAGCGCACTGTGTATATTATGAGGGACGTGGTGGTCTCGTTTGAATAAACTATTCATGGATAAGATCAACCGTGGTAACTAGCCAACTTCATTGCAAAATCCAAAGCTATGTGCACCTGTACTCTGCAGATTAGGCCCCAGATGTCAGGAACATCACGTGTAGTTCAGTTCATGGTTGCCAGCTACCAGCTTGAGAATGAATTTTCTTTAAAAGGCAGCCTTCTGAGCTGCAGTGAATCTGTCCTAAGTTTAAAATATTTAAAGTAAAAATTATTAGACAGCTCTGCATTTAAAAATGGCATCCTTATATGTTTTTTCACTTTATTTAGGGGAAGAAGGTCGTCTTTAGTCTGTCTGGACTGTGAAACTGGACTGTATTAATGCCATTCTGTTTTTAGAAGCTTGGTGTTTGATTCTTCTGAGAACATTTTTAAGAAAATAGAAAAAGTGCTGAAACACTCAGTTAATCAGAATGCAGAACAGGGTATGTGAACCTATCGTGTAGCATCAGGCTTCGGTAAAATTTGTAATGCATCTTACATTTGGGGTGAGCCATTTGACAGCTACTCTTTAATGTTTGGCACTTATGTAATATTTTATATTTTCTAATTAACAAAGCAAAAATAGCAAGGTGAAGTCATCCCACTGAAATCACATGTTGATGTAAACATTATAAAAATACCAGCCTGTGGAGTGAGGAAGAGAAGGATTGACAGTCCTTTTAAAAACAAACTGGTAGATGTTGATATTAAAGGCACTGTTTTTACTGGAACCGACCCGTGAAACGACAGACGAAAAAGATAGCAGTATGCACGCACCTCTCCAGCCAGCGCAGTGGGGATGGTGGTTCCAAGTCGAGGCTGTAAAAGGACTGGCATGACCTTTGGAAATCAATGAGGGAGGATGGGAGAAGTAATTAGTGCTGAGCCTTCATGAACAGGAGAGAAATTGTCCATTTTAGCTGCGTGTCAGCAGCAATTGCTGGAAGTGACAGCACTTGAGTGAAGGATTGATAGGTGAAAGAGGATGTCACCGCAATGATGAGCTCTTAAATTTTGTGTTGTATCAGTGATGTGCTACACCGTGTGGTCTACTGGGTGACAGCAGGTAGTGTGGTCCATAAAGGCCAGTTAAATTTGCCAGAAAGGGCACCATCACCTTAGTACAGACAGCATGTTTGTACCATCTCAGAGTAAGGGCTTGATTTTGCATATGTTAGACAAACCGGACAAAAAATCTGAGTTAGGTTTCCTTCTGCCTAGACTCCCAACATCTTTGTGCTACAGGGATACCATGGAGTGTTTGCTCCTGCCAGTATGGTGAAGTGTCCCGTTTTGGTTACGTAGGTACTGCCGCACCACCACTGACGTAGGCGCTGTGTGCTTTACACTTCTGCATCACGTTCAGGAGAGAACCTAGGTATGCTAGTCGGCAGTCCTGCATTCTCACACAGAGAGACTAGGAAACACACTTTAATTGTGAATATGTGCTTTGATTGTCATGTGATGTATTTGCAGCTCTTGTTTTTTCACGCACTCCTCTCCTGTGCTCAGATCTCCATAATCTGGGCAGATTTTTTTTTGCTACTTAGTCGTCTCCTCTGAAGCAGAACTTGAAGGTGTTTTTTAATCAGTTGGCTGTGTGAAACAGAAGGTGTAGCCATACCATCTGGTTTGATAATAACATCTTGTGTCATGCCAAGCAAGATTAGACTCCTAGGCCTGAATGGGAGATGTGCAGGTGATAGTTAGGTGTTCTAGTTACCAGCACTGCCTGGGCTTCCTTTTCAGCCAAAGGAACTAGCATATTTTTCCAGTTGAATCATCCTCTGGTTGAGGTGTGCAAGAAAGTTCTGATAATCTGTTTGCTTTTTCAAGCAAAAAACAAACAAATACACAAAGAAACATCCTACAGGTTATATCAAGGCAGCTGTAATCTTAAAAAACAAACAAACAAAAAACTGTTTCCCTAAATTTAGTGTAACTTGATTTCAAGAAAGTCTTTCTACTCTGTAATAATCTCTGTCTTTGTATGAGTTTAGGTCCACCTGAGATCAAATCCCCATGTGCAAAGGGCATTGTGCAAACAAGTTACAAGCTAAATGTAAGAGTTATGTAGGATCAGCAGGGACACGAGGTCATAGGGAGGGGAGGTAATGGACTGGTCATTGCTCAGCAGGTCAGTGGCAGAACTTATGCAGGCACTCTTGCTTTGTAACCCAGTGCTTAAGCTACAGGTATCTGTGCTGAATGCTATTGCTGTGAATAATGACATTTTTTCCCCAACAGCAGGAGATTGATTTCCATAATTTCAGAAGACTGTGAAATACTTCTTGGGGACTGTGTTAGTGTGATATATTTAATGTGAAATTGTACAGACAAAGTTATCAAACCTGAAACTTAGTCTCTTGTATCGTCAATTGTGTAAAGCTGTCATCTTGAATGCTATTGTCTGTTTTTATCAAAACTATTTGTAGCGTTGTGATTTGTTTCTACATCTAGATGTGCTTAGATAGAAATTGCTTCTATAGCTATCAAGTGCAAAGCCAGTTGATCTGGGAACCCAGCCTGGCTTTTGAATTCAGTGCTGCTATTAAGGATCCTGTTATTGAAGTTCAAGTGATTTGTGAAGCCCAATTTGGGCTCTTCAGGGATCCAGCAGAATTTTTTCTCTTAACCAGTTCAACCCTGATTATTCTCTGTGGTGCTGCTGAAAGATCTGATGATCACATTTTGCAGCTTTTGCACTGAAAATATTTCAGTTGGATTCATGTGGAAAGGAAGGGGGTGCTAGTCCCTGTGTCAGTCCTGTGGAAGCAGATGCTTGCTGTTTTTCTTTCTAGACTGAATATCGGACCTGTTTTTAAACGCAAACAGCAAGTCAGTCTGTGTCTCTGCGGGGCAGAAGTCTTTCCTTTGACCCATCAGTGTTAGGTTTGTCTGGGTCTATGCCCTGTAACAGTGAGCTGGACCTGGAAGGGGTTATGGTCATGCTACATGCAGCCCTCATCTGGAATAAGTGCAGAGCTGAGCTCTTTAACCCCTTCAAGCTCTGCTTGTAGAGCAGTGGCAAAGGAACTGATACGAGGAGGTAAAATACACTCCTAGCTGTAAGTGCTGGGACTGGAGGTGGAAGGTAGGTTTCAGTAAGGCATGGGCAACGGCATGTCTTTAGTTGGGTGACTGGTTGTTTTTGGCATCTAACTGCGAGAGTTGCTCAGAAAAGCTTTGCTGGAGCCATCCTGCTTCCACATTGCTTGCTTCTGGGCCTAAATTATTTGGCTTATGCTTTAGCCATCCAGTTTCAGGCTGTTAATACTAGCATAAACACAGCTTCCTCCAGGAAGACCTTTCACTGTGTGAATATTGTGCTCTAGCTTGGAAGAAGCCTCCAGAGCTCTTGGATGATCATAAATAGTATTGCCTAAGGAAATTAGGCAGTTCTTCATTAACTGGGTCAAAGTTGTCTAGCTTTGAATTTTGTCTTTGGAATCATCATTGATAACTCCACAGCTGCCTTTTAAATGTACAGGTAAAGGTTGTTGATGCCCTGTAGTATTATTATTACTACTTTTTTCTCAGCTATATCATGCATCTGGTACCTTTTGAAGATGCCAAGTAGTTATTTGCAATCTGAGTGGGGTTTGTTTCTCTCTTTGTAGATGCTGGCCAAAGCAAGTGTCGATTAGAGAGAGCTCAAGCACTGGAACAGGCAAAGAAGCCCCAGGAAGCGGTCTTCATCCCGGAATGCAATGAGGATGGATCATTCACGCAGGTAAAACTCCTACTGGCTTCCTTTGGCCAGGCTTCCAGAGGCTGCAATGAAGTCACTGATAAGGTGTGAGCCAAGCAAGGATGGCAGTGTGGGTACACAGTCCAACTCGGTTACTGAGGCGAAGGTGTTGAAAGCTGAGGGCTTGGTTAACCAGCTAGAAACTTTGGTTCAGTCACCACATGTACTGTAAGGCACGTACATATGTAATAGCATCCACATCCAGTGTAGGAAAAACAAATTTTCTCTTTTGGAAGTTGAAGGAGAGGTCACATTTTCTCCAAAGATGAGCTAAAAAAGTCATCGAGGCTCACACAGAACAAAGTGGGCTATGGTTCCTCTGTTTTTACCTCTGATTCATCTATCCCAGGAAAAAAAAAAAAAAAAAGTCCTATTGAGCATCTTCCCTCTGCACGGCACTTGTTAGTGACAGACTCTTGTTTCGTGTACATGGCTTGGTTGTGGTTTGGGGGTCTGGAAGAGAGGGGATGAGAGTTGCTTGGGGGCTTGATTCTTCAGTATTTATTTCCTGGAACTAAATGAAGTGCTGGGTTAGCTGACTGTTTCATGATGTTGCTTCTCTTGAGAGCAGTTGTGCCAGGCAGGTGTAGCAAAGAAAGCTTATGGTTGGCCTTTGATATTGGTACAAAATCCCTAGTCAGTCCTGGCCACTGAGCACCCTTTACAAGTAGTTGAACTGGGCTTCCAATGAAGTTGAAGTTGTGACAAAAGGAAAGCACTCATGAAGGATATTTTGAGAGGAAGAATTGTCTGCTAATCATAGAATGGTTTGGGTTGGAGAGTCCTTATAGATCATCTCATCCAACCCTCATGCCATGGTGATGGGTCATTGCCAAGGCAGAGTAGAAATGAACAGTGATGCTCATCTCTGTTACCACCAGTGTACTGAGTAGTGTTCCAGTGCTGATTGAACTAGATGTTAAAAATGGTTCATGTGCTGTTCCCTGACAGGTAGGAGAGGGGTGATGTCTCCTTTGTTTGGCACAGATCTCAGAAGTCCAAATTCTGCATCCCTGGTGACGTTTGCTTTGTGAACTTGGGTAAATCGTGTAACGCTTGTGCTTTAGCTTCCCTATATCCAGCACTGTTCTAGGTATCTTGTGCCCCAGAGAATTCATTAGTTATTGTTGTTTGCAAATTCTTTTGAAGGTTAAAAAAATCCAACATGGAATCAATATTGGCTTCAAAAAGATGAGTCAAAAAGCTTTGGGGCTGGTTCAAACACTTTGCAGTGCCTCGGGGAAAAGGAGAGGAAAGATTTTTTTTATGATAACCCACTAAAAATCTGTGTTCCCCCTCAGCCTTACCCTCCCATTATCTGATACGTGGGAGTGTTTTTGTTTTGTTTTTTCACGGTGAAGTGGGAAAAGTTTAATCCATCTTGCCAGCTTTGCATAGTTCTCCTTTGGAGCAGCATCGTATGTGTGCAGTGTGGACCATTTTGGGGAGGTGGGGTAAGAGATGTAGCTGCAGTTTTTTGCAATCGAACTGCAGTCTCAATTGTTGAGATTTGATTTTGTGCAGAGCTGCTCAGGTTATGTTGGCAGTGGAACGGAATATTTATAAAAACCTAGCACAGTGGCCAGCTAATTGTTCCATGTTGGACTTCACAGCTCAAGAAGAAAGGGGGAAGGAAAGCTGAGTTTTCATTGTCTGTCAGTTGTCCATCAGCCTCTTGGAGAGTAAAATAGGGGGTGCAGGTCATTGTTTTTTTTTTTTTTTTTTACTCTAGTAAATTGGAATAAGAGCACAGCTGATAAAGCTTTATTTCAGACAGGTTTATCTGGTAGTTTGGTACTGGTGTCTGGGTTGTGGAGCAGTTGCTGGGCCTCTTTTCTGCACATTCCCAGGGCAGTGCGGGTTGCCAGTGTTTTCAGTGGAGAAGCAGCGTGAAACTGCTTACAAAAATCATGTATTCTGAGCTGGCGGCCAAGTGATATTTCACATTCTTCCTCCATTTAGTTCTATCTCTGAACACTAAAATGCTTTTGTTTTACCTGGCATGTGGAAAGAAGCCTCTGATCCCTTTGTAACTGGCATTAACTGAAATTCACATCATTCCTTGGATCATAATGCCCTGTGTTGCACATACCTCAGGAACCAGCTTCGTCAGTTGTATTGCAGCACTTAAGGTCATTGTCCCTGCTGAAGATGTGAATGAAAAACAATGGCCAAGGAAGCTAACTGGTTTTAATCTGCACTTGAGACAAATATTTCTTTTAGCTTCTGGTTCAAATTAATTTAATTTGATTTTAAAAGCATGAATAAATTGTAGAATTTTGGTAAACAATATAAACAGTTTTTGCTTCCAGCAGCTCGCAAATAGATCTGGTTTGGTGGAGGTGGTTTGGATACTGCCTCTTCTTTGCACAGAGTTGGCACCCCCAGGTTCTGCTCTGCAGAGGAGCTGTGTAGGCCAGTTCATAAAGTGCCCGAGGCCTTGCAGAAGTCGGATCTGTGCAGTTATTAGTTTATTCTGCTTCAGTACCCAGTGAGTAGTTCCATCTGAACTCCAAAATCTCAGTTGGAAAGCCTAGAACATAGCATCTCATAATGATTTTTCTAGGAGGAATATCCACCTGGTCTTCAGCTTTGGGTCCCTGTCCCAGCAAGAATCTACTCAGGTGCACGTATTTCAGAGTTGGCTAGGGAAATTTTTTCAACAACTTCATCCCTGCCATGTAACTTTTTTAATTAAAATCTTTTTTCAATACGAAAAACTCAGAGAGAAAAAGGAAGATGTGTGCATGTACATCAGATATTAGACATCTTGTGACTGCACTCAGATCTTGAGCTGGACCTCTTCTTTGTAGATGCATACATAGTAGGTGTTCAGGCCCACATCACTATCAGACTTCAAAATATCTGGGGTTTATTTAATTCATAGTTCTGTTTAACTTGTTTAATTCAAAATATTCAAAAATAGCTTGGAAACCATTGTTGGTAGAGGCAACAGTATATTCAAAGAACCTGCTTGACCTTGATCAGATTGAACCTGTTAAAGATATCCTGTGTGTCTTAAGTCCTACAAACTGTCTCTTTTGATAGTCTGCAAAATCTAAACTGAAGTGTTGCCACCAGTTGTACTGCTTGGATGCCCAATTTTCCTAGGCAGGGCTACTTACAAAGGACTTTTTGTGTGCTGCATGAAAGGGAGCAGGCACCTGTCTGTTCTTTGGTTTTCTGAACTTTTTTATGCACCATGTCTGCAGCTTCCCTTATTTTGGGAGTCTGTGTATTGCAAAGATCACACCAAACTCCATTTTAGCACTACTTATCCATCCAAATGTAGCATGGAAGAGGTGGTGGCATTGCAGGCACAATGGGGTGACTATAATGGGGGCAGACCTGGTGGATTGCTCTGGAAAATGGAGGTAGGGGTATTTTGTTAGATTTCAGTCTCCATGAGAGGACTATTACTTCCTATAACAAAAGCTCTTTGCAGTTAGCCAATAATAATATAAACACGCAGATAAAATTTGAGTTATTCACAACATAAGAATGTTTGATATGAGTAATTTGATTAATTTTACAAAACCGAGCTCACGTACTGTTGTGCAGAATTGGACGAGACTAAAACCGGTTTCTGTTCCCAAGACTGGCTCTCTCCTTTTTTGTTGTTATGCTGTATTTTGCATAAATGCCATTCCCTTTCCATGCTGCACTTAACCTGCTGTGATCTGTTCTTCATAAACAACAGGCTCTATTGGGTAATCTGTGCACTTTCTTTTGCTGCCTAGTGCCATTGGGCTTGTTGCCATGGGCTGAGAGACTTGCATTCTTCATAGTTTTTCCCCAAGCAATTTTTTTAGAGAAGGTTGCTGAGGTTTTAAACAGAATCAGTTTCAGACAAATGAATATGAACATGAATAATCTTAACCCTGCTTTGGGGATGTAAGCTTCTATGGCTTTTTTGTGGTGTCTTGCTATTTTGCCACCTCCTTCCACTGTTTAGCTTTGGTTTCTTTTCCTTGCAAGTCTGCATGCACGTGGCTGAGAGCAAAGGCATACTTGGAGTGTTTCTTTGAGTTCAGGGCTCTCAAAACTGCAGCTGCTGGTGCAGTTACGATGCAGCACTAAGACTGCTGTGAGCACATCAGGCAAACCTGTCGTCTTATGACGGGGTCAGTAGCTGTCTTTGTTGGACCAGTTTTCTGTCATCAGACAACTTCCAGAGCACTCCAACATCTAATCATATGTCTGGAAAGAAAGAAACTTTCTTCATAAGGAATCTGGGCTACAATTAGTAGATACCTCTGCTTATTTTTTGGTATTAAGAGAGAACCTTTCTATAAAAGATTTTTGTTGGAGAGGTCTCTGTGAGTGCTGCTCTGCAGACTTGCCTGCTACTTAGGCACTTTTTTTCTTCCTCCAGCTCTTATTTTGTATTGCATTTGTATATTGACCTAAGAATAATCCAAGGATGAGTAAGGAGGTGGCAACTTTGGAGATCATATATATCTTCAAGGAAGAACTGGTCAAGAGAGTAAAGGAAAATATTCTTAAAACAGGAATGGACATCCTTATAGAAAGCAACAGTATAAGATCATGCATCCTTAGTGTTAAGGGTCACTTTTTGCTTCTGAAAGAGTCTGTGTAATTTTAGCTGGGGATCCCTCTCCTGAGCTGTGTAATATGTGTTCAGTGTGTGTCTATTGGGAATGCCCTTGAACGTGGCTGAGATGCTTTTGCCACAAATCACTTATTTCCCTGATTCCGTATTAATAATGAAATTCCCGTGGAGCAAATGCTTCTTGAACAGCGCACAGGCACGAGGAAGGCGGCTGCTGCATAAAACCATGTTGGGAATATGGGAATATGTCTGCACAACATCATTTGGGAAGAATTAAATTTGAGCAGTGAACAGAAAAAAGTGGCAAGAATGATTTAAGGATTTGCAATTCTCAGAGAAGCTCAAGCTTAAGTTGTAGGCTGATTGTTCCCTACAATTGTCAGTAAAGGCAAGGCAGACTTCTGGCAATAGTCAGCCGATGTTAGCCTGGCAGAAAAGATGACACAGTCCAGGGGCTAAGCAGTACAGCAAGATATTTAAACCAGGGCAGAGGTGCCACCGCTTACTGTAAGGATAAATAACCATGTTGGAAGCAACCCCTTTGTTCTCCTTTTTCAAACAGTTGTGAAGGGATAATGCAGCTGGCTTGTTGAGTTTTCAGATTGTTTGGGAATCTGATTCTGGTGTTGCTGGTGAGATGCTGAAGAAACCCAAACAGCAGCAGCTTTTTCCCTCGGGAATGAAGAGGCAGAGGAGTCTGCCAGTGATGATGGTTTTAATGCTTTCATACTGTAATGAATACGAGGGCAGGTGTTTATTCATGCTGCCAGTGGCTAGTGTGGTAGCTGCTGTTTGATTTCACACGTGGTAATAGCACGGGGGAATAAGGAGCTGCTGCCACACTCTTAATTTGGGCAATGGCAGCAGAGCATTGTTGGGCTTGTCTTTTCATCCTTCAGTTGAGGCACAATTGAGACGGCATCTCTCTCACCCCAGAAATACAGAAAGAGGATCCTCCTGCGCAATCAGGGATGTAGGTGCTTGCAGGGCTTTCAACTGCAGTTTAATTTTTTTATTTTTGAAAGTGTTGCTGTTAATAAGGAATCTGAAAGACCTTAAATAATTTGTAGGTTTTATTTTTGATCCCATGTTATGTAACTTAAAATGTTCAGCTGTTGGACAGGTTTATGTCAATTTGGGATGTCAAGCTAAGCTTACAATGAGCCTTTCCTGCAGTAATGAGAGTTTCGTTACCCAGAGCTTGGTTAGCACTCGAGTTTATTTTGTGTATAGAATTAATATAGTCTTTTTGTGTGTGTGTGTGTGTGTGTGTGTGTCAAAGCTTAGTCAGTTTTAGAAGACTAATGAGAGAAAAAAAAATAAACTCTACTTAACAAATGCATTTTGATAAACCCAAGTAAGAAACTCAGTAGCTGAAGGTAAGACTTGTGCAGTAAACAGGTGTCACTATTACTCTTCTGACTATTGAAAAGTATTGCGCTGTGGGAGTGGGATTAGACTGAGGTTGAATTTCAGGCAGAAGATCAAATGGGAGTTAGAAACAAAAACTCAAGCCTAAAGTAATGTGAAAAAATTTAAACAAAAACAACAACAACAAAAAAATGGATTTCCAATATTCCTTACTACAGGAGCTCCGGAATATGTTCACAATTTAGTGTCTATTTTCTTTACACACAGTGCTTAGCGATGGTCCAATATCAGCTATGACCTTTACATTTTTCAAAACTGTAGCAGTACTGTGTAACTGATAAAAAAATATACCCATTTATTTTTTTCCTCCAGCCTTTAAACTCCAAATTATCTATAGATAATTGACCTTGTTGTTATGACACCTAAATATAGAAGGACCTGGTCAGGTACCGTGGTGAAAGGCAGCATCTACCAAACATGGAGACGTGCAGAAAAGTCAACTGCAGTGATTTTGGGGAGGTTTCTGAAATGTATGTTTTTCATGGGTAGTTGTCCTTCCTTTAGGAATGAAAGGATAAGGGCTGAAATTGCATGACTCGCATTATCCATAGTAGGGAAGCCCTTTGGTGCTGCAGTAGCCTATGTGGTAGGTGTGAAAGTGCTGTCAATCTGAGGTGGTTGCATAAAATGCAACTCATGCAACTCTGCCATCAACTTTGCTATTTTCTGAAGGTTTGGCTAAATAACTCTAAAGTTACTAACACCTGATTATTTTTTTTTAATGTTGGGTACACTGGGAGTTCTTGAAGTAGGTGATGCATCACTTTCCTTACATATTACTGCAAAAAAAAGAGAAATATTTAAAAGATGTATTTTTGTTGGAAAATATTTGAGTCAAATTAGTAGTATTCTGAAAGAATAGTAGTATTCTGAAAAAGTGGTCCAAAATACAGACAAATGCTTTTTTTCTGTAATGTAACATGGAATGGTCCTGCCCTACAAATCTGGGACACTATCCTGGAATTTGACTTCATCTCTGGGTAAGATTTTTACAGTTAATGCTCAGGTGTAAAGACAGCTTCTTGTGCTGTTGGGAATCCAGTAATGTGTGCAATAAGCAAATATAAACACTAAACACCTAAAAAAACAAGTTTTTCTATCACGTCTTGAATGTGCCATTGATTAGACTGAGCAATAAGAAATATTTTGCAACTTGATTATTGTTAATTATGTTCACAGCACTTTTGAGTAATTTGCAATCAATTTTGTGGTATATTAAGAGAATTAAAAAAAAAAGTGTGCAGATAGCAGTGACAGTGACTCTAATAATGTGGGTACATGAGACTGTTGTTGATTTTGGCTGCTAACCGTGCATTTGCTTGAGGCAAAATGATTGCTTTGCGCTTTAGTAAAATCCAAGATAAACACGTGGTACTGTGTTATAATTGCTCTTAGATCATGTTTTATGTGATACTTAAAGCCTTTTAAAAAGACCATCATTAAGTCTCTGAGCAAACTGCTACCTTGGGGAATCAGAGCCAGCTGTCAGCAAGGGGGAATAACTACTCTAGTTGTGAAGGGTCCCGAAGGGAGGGAATGGTACAAACACCCCAGTGCTCACCAGTTCTCTGGGGGGAGGGCTAGAATGGGAAATCAGCTTCAGAGAACTTCCTTGGAAAAATAGAGAATGGACCAAATTCAGTCTGAAAGCGAAATAAAAAAGCAGTTTCTGAAATGATTTCATGTCCTGGCTTTTATCAGAAGCGTATGATGGAGGCATCTCTAGCCTGTAATAGTGTAGACATTTCCATACCATTTCAAGGTGCTGGTATTACTGATGTACAGACCTGGCCACAACTGAAAGCTTGTTTACTGGGAAGGATTTTGGAAACTGATAGCTTTTACACTGATGCCTCTATGATGATTATTTACTTTTGTCTCAAGAGAAGTCAGAAGACATCCTGAATTCATCCAAGTGCTGATCATTCTGTGAAAGCTGAGGAAAAAACTGTAATTAGATTTATTGAGTTGGATGAAACTATAGCACCACTGGACTAATACCTGCATAGACATCACTAAGACCAGGATCAGGATTTATTGCTTCTCACTGTACGAGTCCACCTCCAAACTAGTCACTCTGGTGTCCTTCCATAGCGATGGGAAGAACTGGGCAATTCTAGACACTAAGTTCAGATGCAGAGCTTTAAACTTGAACAAATTGGATCTTATGCTGTGCACCTTTTGGCTCATTACAGACTTCATCAAATGCTCCTAAGTCCTTGTCAATACACAGAGAGCAAGCATCTTGCTCCTACTGCTGGAGCTGACATACTAACAGGAGATAGCTCAAATCTATCTGGAGAAGGTTTGTTAACATAACAAGTCAAGTGTGCATTTTTCTAGCTGTGTTTACTTAACCAAATGCTCTTGCAACGCCCACAGAGCACTGTTCTCCAGCAGTGCCTGTGGAAATGGGCTGAGGTGGCCCTGCCACATTGCAGCTGGGATGCAGTGGGACTCTAAGGAGAAATTATTTAATGGTGAATAGTAAACAGGATTTAGCAAATGAGCTGTGACATGACTGCTGCATACCCAAACTGAAGTGTTCTCAGCTGGGTATCTGTAACTTCACCTCCTGAATTGCAACTAAAGGAGTTGGAATAGGAGAAATAACCTTTCTTTGGGGAGGGGGTTGGAAGGAGAAAGCTTTTGTCAAAAAACATATCCACCAAAATCAAATATACTCTCCTATGTGGTCTCCTTGCTCGGAAGCATTTCTCGGGATGCTTCTGGGTTGGGACTTCCATTAAGGTGCTGGACTGTAACAGTAGTGGTGGGTGACCGAGTGAGAAATGAAATGCCTGCTCTTTGTTTTATCAAACAGGTGCAGTGCCATACCTACACGGGATACTGCTGGTGTGTGACACCTGATGGCAAGCCTATTAGCGGTTCTTCTGTACAGAACAAAACTCCTGTATGTTCAGGTACTGTGGGAGTGGCTTCAACAAACACCTATTTGGTTAACTGAAGGGGCATGGGGAGGACATGTCCAATTCAGAGTGCTTAATCTTTTCAGGTGACTTGGCCAGTTTACCCAATTTAACACTGCAGTTGCTGCTCTTATCTCTGTGTTTGTTTGCTGGCTTTTGGAACCTGCAAGCGTGGGCTGTGGCATTTTCACCTGGTAGCTAGGGTGCAAGGCTTACTGGGGAAAAAACACTAAAGTAACAGAGTGGAACCACAGCTTGTGGTAGCCAAGGCAAAAGCCACAGAACTGCTGTGTACACCAAACCCAGCAATCTCCATAACAGATGGGATAATTGTTTTCCATGTGCAATATTTTAAAGAAATGGTTCTCAGGCTGAATTGAGTTGGGTCATACAATCTTGTCGCCTTCAGAGGCTGTCAGAGCGGCATTTAAGCTTCCCAAATCATCATCTTCTGTACTTAAAGCAAACTGAAGTGTTTCTCCCTGCAGTCAAATACAGCATCCTATGGGTCAGATGGGATGGGGCTGGGGGAGGGCTCTTGATTTTCATATGGCCTTAGCTTTATGAGCTGCAGTGAGCAGAGCTGCTGTGGCAGCAGCAGCACACCAGGCACAGGAAGGGATGGGAAGCTGTTCTGTGCTGTTTGAGAGAATTCAAGGGCAACACTAGAGTCATGTCCATCTGCCCCCACAAAAGAGAAGACAGTTGAGAGTAGGATTGTCTAATGTATTAAGTAATGCCATGCAGGGACTGCTGCCTCTGGCATCATGCTTTGCAATCTGCACCCCAATGGTATTTGATGCACTGCTGCTCTCACACCTTGCCATGTTTGCCTGTCAGATTGGGAGCATAGCAACGGTCAAAACTTTTTTTTTTTTTTTAAATCCTTCTCTCTTTGTTCACATCCTCTTCGCTTTAGGGTGTGTTGTGGTAATAAGTAAATGTAGTGACTTGCATGAGGATTCAAGTTAAGTCAGGGAGCTGTCTGGGGACTAGTGAGTCAAATACTGTAGCTTTAGGGGATGCTTAGTGTTTTACAGGTACATGGAAATAAAATAAGGTTAATATCCTATTTTTGTTTAAGGTAAGATGCTACAGTAATTTGGCTTAAGCCTTGGAGCATGACTTTCTTCCACCGTTTGCTAAATATGTTTTTGGTATGGCATTTTTAGAGGATGTTTTGCTGATTTGCTCACTTAATCTCGAGCTGTTTACAAAATTGTCTTACCAAGAACCTAGAGTCATTGTGTTTTGTGGGACATGCAGATGTTAGCCTATGACAACTAATCATGTGTATGTGCTTCCTGCTTGTGATTGAGCAGTAGACCTGTGATGAACAGATCTGCAAGTGAAAGTACCTAGGCAATAAAGCTTAGGGCTTGTCTTGACTGGACTCTTGGGCCTGTCAGAGCTGCCTCCTTGGAACTGACTTTAGAGCCACGTTTCCTGCATGATCAGTAATCACTAAAACTGTTTAATAACGTGCACAGCAGAAGCATTTTCTTGGGAATAAAGCTATTCCACAAAAAAAAAAAAAGCTTGTCATAGATTTTTATATTTTGGTAACAGATTTAAGAAAGCTTTTATTATCTGCTCAAGTTTTAGTGTAAAATTCATGATGCAGCACTAAAGCAAACTACAGAAACAAGTGCAGAATCATATATATAATATGAAGCTTGAAGTGTATATTAGAAAAAACAGGATGTGTCCTATTTGAGTACATGCTGGATCTTATCCAATGTCCCTTCTCAAACAGCTGGGGATGTTCAGGGCTTGGTTGAAATCCATTTTCTGGAAATTGTCCCACTTAATCCCTTCCTTTAGAATACTGCCCCTTGCATTCCCTGTGCACTCTCACCACCTGTTTTTGATTTGTTCTTCCTGACGTTTGCAAACCAAAGAAGTGACTCTTATTGATCTTTCCCTCTTGCCCTTGGATTTATTCCAGGTTTCTTACTAGTGCACTGCTGTGTTGAGCTTTTTTAAATCACTGGATCCAGCTACTAAAGATTTCTTGTTTACCCACATCCTGATTTAACATCCTTAATGCATAAAACTTTCATATGCTCTCCTAGTTGGTTGAAGCCACAGGATCTCTGAATCCTAAACCAAGCTGTTGGCAAGTAAATAGACACTTTGTAGGCTTAGATGTTGATTGTTTGCATGTAACATTACATGTTTTGTGTGATTATTCAACACCTAAAAAGTTGTCTTTTTTCTTTCCTTTTTTTCCCCTTTAGGTTCTGTAACTGATAAACCGTCAGGCCAGGGTAACTCAGGAAGGAAAGGTGAGTGGAGTCCTGTGCTTCAGCAACTTGTTTTGTAATAGCAGTTGCCCAGCCAAGTCTGTGACATAACTTAGAACCTGGGTTTCTAAACAGCTTTGTGTGTGAGGGGCTTACACGCCTTTAGACCTTCCCCCGCAGTAGGACAAGTAAGATGACAGTCTGTGCATCACCCTTGGGTGATGCCAGCCAGGGTTGTCCTGTCCCAGGTGTAGTATCCGGCATTTGCTTATGTTGAACTTCATGTGACTGGTGATTGATGAGCTGACTGCTCAGCCCTCTAATTTGCCAAGATCTCTCTGCAAGGCTGCTCTGCCCTTGAGAGAGTCAACAGCTCCTCCCAATTTAGTGTCATCTGCAAGCTTACTCAGTATGCCTTCAAGTTCTGCATCCAAGTCATTTATCATTTATCACCCGTAATGTTCTAGTTTTGTCTAGCTGTATGCTGGACACTTTTCCCAGAAGGATACTGTGAGAAACAATATTGAAAGCTTAATTGAAATCCAAAAAGTTTATATAAACTGACTTCCCTTGGTTGACAATGTGGGTAACCTTGTCATAAAAGGAAATAAAGTTCATTAAACAGGATTTTTGACCCATATTGGCTGTGACCAATGACCACGTTGTCTTTCAGGTGTTTTTCGATAACTCCCAGGATAATTTTCTCCATAATTCAGTTCATCCATAATTCAATTCAAATCAATTACTTCTGAGACTTCAAAATGCAGGAAAATGCCTACCTTGATGCCTAATTTTAATTTGAAAAACATCTTCCATGCTGGGACTGTCCAGTCCCAAAGACACTTAACAGAAATTATAGGTGGTTATGCTCGAAGCAGTGATGCATTTTGAGAGTATCCGCTGTACAGTCTGCTGGTTGAATATGGTAGCTTAGGAAAAGGTAGGGAGAAGAAAGATGCAAAGAGACCTACTTATTTAAGCCTGAATGCTGAAGCGTGCTTCTTACTTCAGATAAGGATGTGTCTCTGTAAACCTGTAATTATGTGTTAAACTTCACAGCCTGTGTAATTGCCACCTGAACACATTGTTATCATGCTTTTAATACAGTTCTTGTTAGCCTAGCCTAAAATAAAAGCAAATCAAGTAGCTCTTGCAATCTGCATTATTTTAGAGTGGGGGTTGCTTGTAGGTTTCGTACCTGAGTAGTTCAGGTCTGTTCTGGAATTGGAAGCAACTGATACTGGATTTCTTAAGAAACAGAGCAAGGGGGGAAATGTTGGAGTTTTTTTTTCCCCCTACCTCACCCCTTTTATGAACTCAAAAGCTGGAACATACAGAAGAAGAGAACTATAAATGAAAGGAATTAATCTAAAATTTGTAATATAATTTGACTGTTCTTGGTGCTCCCTGTGGCATCCTATTTTAAGAATGCTAAGCTTGGTCACGTGGATGGAAAGACATTCTATGCAGTCAGTAGCTGTCAAGAAAAGGAAAACATCTTCCTTTTGGCCAGCATGCTTCAAGCAATCATGTAAACTTTACATCCCCTCCAATTCTGAGTGTTCATCTGTTGAAAGCCCCCCCACAAGCCTTTCTCCATCATGTCAGAAAAATCCCGGTGAACAATTATTAAATAGCCTGTACAGGACTTTTAAAATGTGAAATGATTTGAAATGAAATAATTTGGTTTAACCTCTGGGGGAGTTAGCATTATTCTTCTGGCTTGTGAAGAGTGTTTGGTCTAAAAATTAATTTGCACTTATCAGTGCTTCTTTTCGACCTATTGCTGTGATGCAGAATTCCAGTATTGGGTTTTGTGGAAAACAAGCCAGTACCAAGAACAGGCAGCCTGGCTTCCTTAAAGCAAATCATTCACAGGAGCTCTGGCTTCTCTGAAGGCTGGTGACTAGGCAGCGTGGCTATAACCACATTTTAGTGGAGCGTTCTGAGTCTTTCTGTACAGATAGACCTTTGCAGGAAGACAAACAGGACATGATGAAGAGGAGAGGAGTCCAGCAGGAACTGGGTCAATGATGACTTCATAGAGGCACATTTTGGAAATGTCTGAAGCAGTCACTTTGAGCAACTGCCATCCGACTTAGCTTTTGGAATTTCCACACTCCTCTTTCCACCCCTGGATGAGAGTCCTCGGGTCAAATCGTATTATCTGGCACAGAATAGGCTCTTTCAGGAGGTGAAGGAATAGCTAAGACTCTCAGATGTGATTTCCTTTATCCCATTCATACAGGAATGTAAAATATGGAGCTAATAAACTTTGTATGATGTTGATGCCTTTCAAGTCTTCAGGGCAAAATAGTTCTTTGGATAGAGGCTGCTCTGCCTAGGGAACCATACAGGTGGATAGCCTTAGGCTATTAGGTAACAAGTGAAAGGGGAGACTTTAGTAGCATATTAGCTGCCCTCTAGGAGAGACAAATTAATGTTGGAAGAGGAAAAGGACCGGCTGTCGGTAATAGCTCTCTTTCTTCAAATGTTTTGGCTTACTTTGTAGAGGTCAATAGGTATGATGGAGAAGATGTGAAGTAACACGTGCTTCCTGTTCACAGGCTGTCTCATTACTGATGAAAAGAAAATGAAATGGCTCTATGGTCATTGGCTTGATATGTAGTTCCTGAAGTGGCTCTGTGGAGCTTTCTGCAGAGAACAGGCAAAAGTGCTGGCAAGAAATCCTTTTTATTTTTAAATCTCGTGCTCTGGTTGTCCATGTTCTCATTGCTGCTGTTTCTGTATGATGTAATGCCAGTTACTCATATAATTTGCCCTGTAAGGTAATTTAAATCAAATCAAATTGGCACCAAATTTAAAACTTTAAAATAGCCAGTACTGATTTGTTCTGTGTGTGTGGAGTGCTCTGCTGCTGGAAGGCAAAGACCTGGGCCCAGGGAAAGAGTGACTTATTCTTATATGGTAGCATGGAGGCCTGGATTCTCCTGGACTTGCAGTTCAGACTTTTACCACTGGTCCTCCTGTCTGAATTCAGCCTTCTTGAATTTTTTTATAAACAAAGTCCTTTCAGGTTTGTCCATATGACCCATGAAAGGACCTCTCATCCCCTCCATCTCTAAGGCCTAGTGCCCTAATGAAACGCAGCTCAGTGCCAAATGTTTGTCCCGAGCTACAGTTCATCAGGTGCACTGAAGCTTGATAAAGTTTTTATCCTTCCACTGTCATTGCCCTCTCCTCCTTTTTGGAGTAAACTAACACTCTAGTTCTTTGTTTTCTTGCATGGTGCACTGTGCTGTTCTGTACTAAGGCACAGATTTTCCAAATATTTCAGTCCATGCATTTAATAAAGCAGGGAGTGTTGAGGTAGTACTGCCTCTCTGGCAGTGCTTGGACCCAACACCACCCAGCACCATATGCCCTGGCATCCTCACTTGAAGAGAACTGCCCACTGTATGAGCACAAGGCGATGGGAAGTACAGCTTTTGGGCTGCTGGTGAGGGTTGGTGATGGTGATGGTTGTGCAGCCCTTCCTGCACAGCCAGCCTACTGATGAAAATGGTCATTCAGTCGACCACCATGCTGTGAGAGTAGTGAGGCTTTGAACAAATGACTTGGGGAACTATGTTATGTTAAGATGCTCTAAGCTTGGTTCTCCAGGTGGACTGAGTGATCCTGAAGTGAAAATGAGGAAGGACACTCCTTACCTAGAAGATGAAGTAGCCCAGCCAGGCTGACACGCGCTGTTCCTTCAGGCAGGTGCAGAATAAGTGCCCAGGACCCTTGTCAGAGGCTGCAGTTATTCCTGGGTGAGATTAGGATATCCAGAAACTGCAGATTTCTGTCACTGTCTGTTCCATATTCCTGCTTGTGCCTTGTACAGTCCTTTCTTATAAGGAGCTTCTTGCACTAATTTACTCCAGCTGCTGCTTAGTTTGAAAGCCTGAGAGACTTGGAAGATGCACACAGTCCCCTAGAGTGCTGGATATCCATCCCCCCCCCTCCCACTGGGATCTTCTTAATATTTTAAGATGCAGCAAAAGGCATCCTTGGAGCCAATATGACTGGATTTCTTCCCTGCCTAAAGAATGCAGATTGTTCCTTTCCAGCCAAAGGCAAGTTGTGCCACACGTTGGAAACAAAACAAGCAAGCACAAAACAAAACTTTATTTTCTTTATCTGTGGAATGTTGGTGCTTTAGGACTCAAAGATGCAGACTTGGCATATTGCAACCACGAGTAGCATTTTTTCACAGCCACTAAGCAAACTTTTAAAAAGTAGGCTGCTCAGGAGACAGGGATAATAAGAAATTACGTGACTGCTTTTTATATTCATTAAATCATGCAGTCTTCCTACTTAAAACTGGAAGCAGAGTGAATTAAAATTGAAGAGAGATCAGAAAAGAGAGAAGGTGAAAATCGAGGTGGGGATAGTGGTTTGTTAGTCATTGTAACTATTCTGGATGCCGTCTTAATATCATTTTAAATAAACTGAATGAAAGAAATGGGAAAGGAAGTGCATTCTCTAATCTGGGATTAAAAGATGATGCAAGTACAGGTAAATATGGGCTGGCTGAACTGTTGATGTCAGTCATTGTGAAGAGTCTTGCATGGTATGTATGAACTCCTTTCTTCTTTCATGAAGTCTCTTGCAGTGTGTGAAGTTCCAAGCCTGTTTTGACTAGCTTTGTTTCCCGGTTGCAAAAGCTGGCAACAACATCTGCAGTTCCCTGAGCCTGGGGCAGGTACGGTGATGTTAGTGGAATGTGAGCTCTGATGGCCCCACAGGAGACAAAGTCTGGGTGGAGATGTTTTACGCTTACTGTCTTACGTGCAGGCATTGAATTCAGTGCTTTGACTTTCCCATGGAGTTGCGAAAAGCTTTGCCCAATGAGTCTGCAGACAAGTTGAGTTTCTGCAAGAAAGCACTGAGGCAATTTGAGGAACCTAAGATAAACAACTTAAAATTCCTGTCAATTAAAAATCTGGAATGGGGTTCCTCCTTGTGGGTTTAGCTGCACGAAACGGGCACAGAGGAAAATCGCAGTTGGAGCTGTGGGCAAGTGGGCCCATTCTGTGGCTCTTTTCCTGCTGGCTTCCAAGAGCCTTACTTGCAGCAAATGTTAATGGACTAGTTGTGCCGCCAGTAGACTGAGCAATTTGAATCAGTAATGAGCCATTAGTCTGAGTCAGTAATTAGACCGAGCAGTAAAGGGTGAATGCTCTCCTCAGGCAAACCTAAGCGGAGGACGGCTTGTGCTAATGTAAATAAATGGAAGTGTTTGTACATGGAGACCTGGAAGCTTTGTCTGCTGGTGGTAAGAAGTCAGGTGCAGCCAGCGCTAATTCACCTGCTGCCTGCTTGCAGGGAGGGGAGCATCCCGCCTCTGCAGCAGTCAGTACATCTCACAAGTATGAACAGAGAGATAACATCTTGACAAAAACGTCCTGCTCCATAGACAGGGCTGTCAAAGGTCTATGTGACTGAAAGCTGAGACTTTAGTCTGTGCCTTCTCTGCTTTTTCTGGATTCATCAAGGTACTGATTGAATGTGAAGCAGAGCTGCGCTATTGCACAAACCAAGCTTCAAGCACTCAATTATTACTGCCTCTCTAACCCGATAAATAATGAGAAAATGCTTTGTGATGTCTTTAGCAGCTTGTAGTAGCTACAGGAAAGATAAAGTATCACATGGCCTCCATCAGTGATGTGAAAGAAATACAAGTTTACTTGGACAGAACAAAGTCAAGAGATGGTTATAACTGGTGGTCAACATCTCATGATGAATTTCTTGCAGAACATAGGCAGGTACTAAGTCTGCAGTGCTACTCACACAATTCTGGATCCTGTGTGTTATTTATTTTGAGATAAATAACATCCCAATTTGTAAGTCTGGATGAGAGAGAATTTTCATGCAAAGATTGCTTGCTGAACTGTTTGTCGCCTGTAGTATTCCTAAGCAAGAACTGGCACTTTCTGTCAGGTCTTTTCTTGGTAAAATATAGACAGACGTACACAAATTGTCTGTGTGTAGTGTATCTATGTGGAGAGTCAGGCTGTGCTATGCACGGGTAAATCATCTGCTTCTGACAGCATCAGACTTGCTGTGGTGGTGCTGTATGAATGCTCCAAGCTCTTCACATGCAAAAGCTTTATTTGTCCCACCATGTGATAGTGGCTTGCTGTGAAACGGGTGTGAGAACTCAGGTGACTGAGGAGGAACTGGGAGAAGTTAGGGCAGCAATAAAGCTGCGTAGGTCCTGCAAAGGCCTCAGTGAGCTGCGAATAAAATATTCTGTAGATGAAGTTTGCAGTACATAAATTTCTGATTAGCACATATTTGTATTTCCAAGCAAACTTAGGGTGGGAATTAAAGTTTGCTTTTCCATTTAAAAAAAATAATAAAAAAGGATCTGTAAATATAACTAATCTGTAGGCTTGTCTGTTTGCAGATGTTAAGAATTCGGTCTAGTTCTTATCGCTGTTCCTATATCATATGCGGTATGCAAATTTGCTGTTAAATGCCAATCAAATGTAATTGTAGAAAGCAAGTGAATTTCACAGATATAGCAGAGTGTAGCTTGCCAGTGGTGCTAATAGTACTGGCTTTGTAAGATAGAGAACCCAGCTCTTACCTGAGAATCCTGATCAGTTTCTGTAAGAACAGAGGCATGTCGTTTCTCAATACCACGGATACTGGACCATTTTCAAGGACAGAGCAATGTTCTAGGAAGCACCTAGATTTGTCTCGCTAATCAAACAGAGTTTTTGAAATATTAAAGATGAGAAGAAATATTCAACCTCAAAATTGTTACGTAAACAGTAGAATTAAAAACAATCCTTTTGGATCCCCCACATCACTGACTTGTCTGAAATTGTTTAGCTTTTCATCAAGACGTTTTCTGTGGGCCTCAGAACATATGTATCAAATTTGAGGCTGGAGAAAGTTTCATTGGCAAGTTTAAGCAGAAGGCAAATTTTGTTTTAAAGTATATTTTGTTTGATATAATGCAAGAATTCTGCTTTCATCTATAAAGAACCAGTTCTAATCTGTAGGTTAGTCTATATAATATGACTTAATAAAATTGTAGTTTACAAGTGTTGTTATAGCAATCTACAGACTATTTATGTCTGTAATGTCTTAAGGACAGCTGTAAAGGTTTTTAAATGATTAAGTCATGGTATTGAGCAGCCTGGTGAGTAGATCTAATAAGCAGGCTAACAATTGATTAAGCAACATCTGTTAAAGTATTATTAACTGTTTATGTGCTATACATAGATTTCTGGTGTCTGACCAATTACAGCTTGCAGAGAAAAGAAATAGTTCTAGGGACTGTGGGCTGCTTTTTGTTGAAGCACTTCATAGCTCTGTGGCCTCAACACCTTTTATTTTTTAAAGAGTTGTTAAAAAAAAAGAAAAAAAATCTTCCTCAACTATTCAAGTATGTGGATCAGCATGCCAAGATGCTATCCTATTACAGTATGTATTTCTCTAGATCCTTTCAAACAGCATTGTTATAGCTTTGAAATTAATAATCCTAGACTTCCTGTCTTCTGTAGCTCTTTTTTACTTAAAAACAAACCTGAGGATAAATTGGAGGAATTGATGTGTTTTCAGATAAATTAACCTAAAATATTTTTTTTACCAACCTAACATGATCCTATTTTGTTTGAGTATTTGTATCCTGCAAAAGAATCTAGACATCTAACTGTTGTTTTTCCTCAAACCAGAGTAATGCAATGGGAAATTTATTTGAAATTTTGGGGGTCGTGGTTCTAGTTGTGTGGCTGGAATTACGCTCCTTTCAGGCCCTTTACCCAATGAGTTGTATCAACGTCTCTCTCTACAGGAGATAAGCTACAAAACTGTGATGGGAAAGTTTGAATGCATGCAGTGTGTGTGCTCATAAGTAAGGTATGGGGAGGCTGGACAGGGAACCACAATCTTTGTTCAAGTTCCTGAGATGGCACCTATGGGAACTAAAGCACAGCTTCAATAATGGTTTCCCTTCATATGTACTCACCTGTTCTATTTTTTGTTTTATATTGACATCAAGGAAAATGTGTTACAAAATGCTTTGATAACAGGAAGGGATGGGAGAAGTCCTCCTCAGGGACTGCATTTCTCTGGGCTGCATCCATGCCTTTTACTACATGTTACTGTGCTCAGCTTGGAGCTCAGGTTCTGATGGGACCTTCAGATGCTGCAGCAAAGCCATCCTTAAGTGTAAGGACGTGGCAGGTTTCAACTTGACTGTTCAGCTGCCTGCAAAAACACCTTTAGTTGATGATGGCTCGTAAGTTCAGTCAAACTTATCTTGAGCAGTCAATCTGTAGATGTCTGGCAGTCTGTAACATCACGGAATGATCTTCCTCCTCGTAAAATACAAATATTTTAAGTTTGAGAATGAGGTGTCACTTGTAGCTGAACAGTTTCATGTTTGTGATCCATATTCAGTACATACTGATTTCCTTCTCAAGCACGTTAGGTTCTTTGGAGGCCCTTCCAGCACAACTCAGTTACTCTACTTACTCATTTGCCTCCTTCAATTTTTCTTTATCCCTTCCCTTATACAGAAAAACTATTCCTTCAGTTTCATAATCAAATATAAAAACTGCTTTAGACTAAACACAGATTTGGAGTGAACTACCTGGGATGATATTGTTAGAAAGCAGAGTTGCGCTCCCTCAGAATTCTGAGTTCTGCTCTTAATGGCCTGAGAGGAAAGACAAAAAAACAACCTGCAAAAAAGAAACAATGAAAAAAAAATATTTTCCTCTCTTTCCCTAGTTTGCACGCATGCAATGTACATGTAGCGGTGAGGTATCCATTCTCTTTGCCTGCAAGGAAATGAAAAGGCGTATTGTAAGCCCAAGGCCGGCCTGGTTGTCAGCCAGGAATTAGTCCTCTAAAGGAGAAAGGGAGAGGGGCTGGCGAGAGAAGAGGCAGGAGGGGGGGCTGGAAGGGTGAAAGTACACTTTGAGATAGGTTCAGTGCACATGGCTAGAGATGCAAGGGGTCTTGTGCTTCCTCGGCATGCAGGTGTCGGGAGAAAGGAAGGGAGCTTGTGTTCTAATACACAGGCATGTGTCTGGGGGAGCAGGGTCAAAAATTTAGACTATTTACTTAATCCCCTGGAACGGCTTTTTTTCTCTTCTGTTTTCTTTTTGTGTTTAACAGACTGCTTTACAGGGGACACGTGTGGTAATTAACACATGCAGCTGTAGGGCTTCAGCCATATGTCTGAATTTCAAATGGCCATTGATCTGGGAAATTTGCTGCCGTCACCACCCCCCACTTGTAGGTTGTATTCCTTGAAGATGTAGGGCAGTTTATAGAGCCTTTGCCTTGAAGAGACCAGCGCTGGAAGGAGAGGAGTGAAAGGGAGTCTGTCTGATCTTGGGGAGAGAGGGAAGAAAGACTGAGATCCTAATCACACCCTTCGTGCCCCTTGCCCCAGGCCACCATATATTTCAGGTAGCTACCACAACATTCCCAAAGCTAGGAATATGATCACCGCTCATAAGAAGCTTGCTCAACAATCATTATTTTCTTCTCTCAGTGAAGCAATTTAAGATTAAAATCACAATATCCTTGCCTGCCTTTCAGGCATGTGCTCCCTCTTCCACAGCTGCAGGTATCCGCTCTCTTGCAGAGTCTGGAAGCAGCAAGGGGAGAGTTGGCTGGGGGCTCTGAGCAGCCTTCTGCGAGAGGTAGTCAAGGGGGGAGAGGGGGAGTAGCAAAAGCTCCTTCACATCAAAGCTGAGGGTCCTCGAAGTAGACATCTGATATATTGTGTGTAGAATTGAACCAGAGACTAAACAAAACAGTCATATGGTGGCTGTTGCTTTTGTCTAAGTGTGATCAGGCAGCTGCTAACAGTGCTACAGAGCCTTCTGCGGGCTTCTGCACAAGTCTGGGGGAACATCAAGTGCTGAAGACTTATTATGAGACACGGTGTCTTAAAATACATATTTGTGCAGATTTTTTTGCTCCATTTTATTTCAAATGTTTTTTCAAGGCAGAAGGAGCCAAACAGAAGATGGTTCAAACTTGAGATACCACGGTTTAAAATCCTGCAGTATCTGTCATACTACTGGTGCTTAGTGGGTGAGATAAAAACATATGTTCCTACCAAATGGGAAGCTATAAAAAAAAAAAAAAGGTACATCTGTCCTCTTCCTCTTCCCACCCTTCAGTCTATTTTTAGCTTTCTTGTTGGTGTGTGTATATTCAGAGAAGGCTGGCTGCCTTCCTTGGTCTCATCACTCCACGGTGTAAGTAATGCTGACACTACGGAGGTGTTGCTGCTCTGGGAAGAAAAGCACGTTCCTAACAGTGAGTGTGTGCTCCAACTCTTGCTGAAGTGGGACTGTGGTTTACCCAGCCCTTATAATCCCACTGTTCTGTTTCCCTGTGTTCTGCCTCTGTGTCCTCTCCACCTTCCTGGAGAAGTTAGTGCCAGGCCTGCCTGCACCAAGCGTGTACCATATTGCTTCTTCTGACTGAATTCCTTTTTTCACCTTGGTACTACAGACACTGCTCCGTTTTGGGACAAGATGGCCTAATACCCCTTCTGCAGATTGGCATGAGATTTTCCAAATAATTTGGTCATAATGACAAGCACTTGGATACAACTTCTGTTACACAGATGCAGGGCCCAGTTATCCTTTATTCACTGTTAAAACTGTTAACTAAATTTACAACTTCTATAGTTGTTGTATTTACTTTCAATCATCTCTCTCTCTGAAGTTCTTGCAGGGGGCATGCAGATTGTATGCTGCAAAGTTTAACATTCTGAAATTATCTGCTGAGAAATAAAAGTTCAGCATGTAGAGGTTGGGACCAGCATTTACATATGGTGTTTCTAGGCAAACTGTATGTTGGGGCCAATGGACTGTAGGCCAAAGTGATTTTTAATGTTTTCTCTGCTGCTGCCTAGTTGATTTCATCAGGCACATGAAAAATACAAAGGAAAATTAATTCTGGCACGGTGGGATTGGCAATACTCTCATTTTTCAAGGTAGAAATAATACAGAGTTTATACAATCACTAAGAAATTACTTTTTAAATTATTTGCTGGAAGCAAGAACAGCAACAGAATAGAGAATATACAGCAGTAATGGGGAAATATTGCCTTCTTCCAAAGAGTTATGGCACTTTGTGTATGGGGAAAGGGAGGGACTCCGCTCAAAGGGCAAAACAGTCAAACCTAGTAGAGTGGGAATGGTAGGCTAACACATGGATGCACACACAACTCACATCCTTGCAGCTCCCTCAAGAGCCTTTGATTGAATGAAAACCAGGTTCTTTTAAGGTTTTTCTGTCGATTTGAGCCACTATGGGATTGAATTGAAGGATTTGTCTTAAGACGATTAAAAACATCACTGGGCTAGTTATTATCCTCGGGGCAGGGATGCTGCTGGAGGAGTTACTTTGATTCTGTAAGTCAGAGCTAATGACAACAGGGTGTATTTCCAAGTCATACCATGCCTTGTGATTTCTGTCGAGCTTCACAAATGGAACTGCTGCGTGGGTCTGGGAGGGTGGGAATGACAAGTCTCTGAAGATGGCAGGGGGGACAGGCGACAATGTCTTCACAGCTTGAGTAATTCCTTGCTGAAGAAAACAATTTTTTGTGCAAGTCTGAGCTGGAGATGGTCCCAAACTGCCTTGACCCGTATTTATTACCTGCTTCTCCTTTTTGGCAGGTAAGGTTCAAATCTGCCTTTTGAGATTTATTTTCCCATTGCTTCCATTTTGCATTTTTGATAGGAATTTGGCTGTGGAGTCTAAAAAATTGTAAAACTGCATAAGGTAAACCCATGTGCAACGAGAGGTCTTCCCCCTGAGGCTGCTTTGCATTTGGTTTTAGAAATTAATCACTACGAACCAAACTGAAATCTGATTGTTTGCTTCTCTGTCCATCTCTTATGGGTATACTTTGATAGAAGAGACCTCAGTGTTGGATTTTTGGCTCAAAAGTGAACTGAAAATTTTAGTTAAGTTCAAAATGGCAGAATGTGGGTGCAAGTTCCTGTTTCTGAATTAGTTCTGTATTCAGGCTGCTGAAGAGATGCTGCTTGTCAAAAACTCCAAGCCTACAAAATTGGATAAGACTGGGGTTTACTGTTCAGTTTGAACAAAAATTTGTTGGAAAAAAAAAAAAAAAAAGGAAATTTTGTTTTTCTGGCTTCAAGGTTTTGAAATCTCCATTTATTGCTCACGAGTTAGATTAAAATGCATCACATAAACTCGAGACACTCTGCTTTTCTACCAGATGAGTTGATAGCACTCTAGTTGAGATCTTTGCTTGGGAAAGGGAGACCCACACCTTGCTCTCTGAATTAGTTCAGTGCTCTAAATACTGGCTTTAATTATTTTCAGCTTCTTGCTTTGTCTTTTGCTTGGTAGCATGCCCGTATACCTGAGGAAAAATGATTTGGAATGCTACATTTTTGAAATTGGTGAAAACAGCAAATTTTCAGAAGTAATGAAGCAAACTTAACAACACCAGAAAGTTCACAACCAGCTCACCTTATCTGAGCACTTTAGAATGCCACTTGTTCCTAGAATAACATTTGTCTTTCTCTGCATTGGCACCAAAATCCCTAAGAGTTCTGTCATCAAAATGAAGTATAATAGCTTATTTTTCAGCTGCATTGCTCCCCATGCAGCAGTATTAGGAAGATTTTTTTTTTTTTTTCCTCCCCAGCAAGGTTTGCATAACTTATGAGTCAGGTATTTAAGTGGTAATTACCATAGGGCTTGGTTCAACCTGCAGAGTTCAAATCTGAATCTGGATCTGAACTTTCCCAGAGGCAGGGGGTGTGTTTGGACATTGTGTTGGTTTGACCTACTATAGGGCCAGCTCTGAAATGCAGATCCAGATGTGGACTGGGATTCTGCGTCCTCCCGAGTATGAGACATCTAGGGACACTTGCTTTGTTTAAGCCGACTCCCGTTAAATGAAACATAATTGGAATAATATAAAACTGGATCTCACTTTGGGGAAGGTGTCTACAGCATCGTGTCTGAAGGGTAATATCTTGCTGTGCCTTTATTTTTCCAAGGGAGCCAATTGCTGAAAGCTATAAAGAATTAGAAGGAGTTAGAGGGCACGTTTAATTTGGCTAATTGCTGTAGAAGCAGTTTGAGAAGACAGGCACCAAATGAGGATGCTGGATTTTACAGAGATACTATCTGAATCCTGGGATTCAAAAATGTTAAAGCCCCTGCATCCCAGATACCAGAGCATTGCTATTAATACAGAGTGCCGCTCCGGGCCCTTTTGACACGTTTGCTTTTGAAGGACCAGGAGCAGGAAGAGAGAGCTCTTTGTTTGCAGGCAGAATAAACTCATTGTACACCCGGACAATTAACTCTTCAATCGACTTGCCAGCCTCTGTAAAGCCCTCCAGCCCCTCTCTGTCTATCTCCAGCCCTATTCAGGCACTTAACCGCACCGATGTTTTTTTGTTTATTATTCTGAAAAAGTCCTTCACAAGAATAGTCGGAGCGGATCAACATTGTCCTCCCAGCAGCATTTATCTCCGCCTGGCAGTGAATGTGTCAATCAGGAATCAAAAAGCCAAACAGAGGAGGCTTTGAGTTGTGTCACGGAGGTCAGAGGGACTTCCAGCTGTCTGTGCGTGGGACAGGCTTTCTCGCAGGGCGAAGAATGGTGCTGCCATACAAACGCACTGACTGCGCTGGACCACAAAGTCCTCGGGGCTCGAGGGGCTTTTTTCATGTTGACGCACCTGCAAGGGAGATGTGAGGAGGGAGCTGGGGGTGTGGGGGGAACTAATGCCTTCCAGAAGGCACACTGGAGGCTGCTCGTGCTATCTGGATGATGCCTACAGTGCGCTGCTGCAGTAATCACTGCCTGCGTTGGTACAGCACACAGAGTAGTTGATGTAGGAAGGCAAAAATGACTGCCATGGAAGTCAGTCTGTGTAGTCAGAGCTCCTTAAGCTCTTACCCATTCAAAACTTGGGCATGTTTTCACCTTTTTAATCAAAACTTTCCTATATTTTGGTCTGTGTCTTAAGTGTTTATGGATTATATCTGAAGGGAGCACATTGTAGCTCCCTTCTTAAAATGAAGACAATGAAGAGTGAATTCTCACTTTTGCTAATTTGGTTTTGAAAGTTGTTTTTTTTTTTTTTTTTTTCCTTAACAGCTGTAGGATCTCCATGCATAGAAATGGAAAGGGGTGTGAAAACCTGGCAGGGAAAACTCTTTGCACTGGTGCATTTGCATTTCAGCTGCTTGGCAAGAAATTATCTTGATCTGGCTGGATCATAAGAATTTCACATTTTTTGGCATAAGTGCTAAGTTTCTACTTTTATATTGGCAATATGTTTGTGCATGAAAGTTGCATTGGCTATTGGGTTAATTACAACTTGCTGTAACTGCTTCATTTGATGTAGGGAAGGACTGATTAAGGCAACAATTTGTTCCACACCTACAGTACTTGAAGGGAAG
The DNA here is from genome assembly GCF_963932015.1 of Anas acuta. Classification (NCBI taxonomy): domain Eukaryota; kingdom Metazoa; phylum Chordata; class Aves; order Anseriformes; family Anatidae; genus Anas; species Anas acuta. The sequence continues at coordinate 36,616,911 of NC_088983.1, read as the reverse complement.
TGTATTTTTGTACAAGACCCCCATGTAGTGCAAACACAGTTTTTGTTGTCTTTTTTTCACTACTTAAACCAATGCCCCCAAGCCAGGGGGTAATATATGGAAATGATGAAGTTGTAAAAGCGCATCTTCAAGAGTCAGGAACTGCCTAGATGTAGGGAACTGGAGTTGAACTGGCAGATTTTTTTTTTTGTTTTTAATCTAACTACAGTTAAGTAAAACTGCACGAAGTTGTACATAAAGTGACTTAATTTTCTCAGGAGTGCTCAGACTTGGGAGGGCTTTTTTCCCTTCCTGTTGGTTCAACAGACTCACAAAATGTGGGCTTTGCAGCCTGGGGACAGGGCAAGGTAAGAATTAATTCACCGTCCTGGCTATCAGTGCTCTAAGTTGCCTATTTACCCTCAGCTATGCCCTGTAACAGCCCATCGAAGTGGGTAATGGTTTGTGAAGGAATCACTTAAGACTGGAAAAAGGCTGCCCCTTCCCAGGGCAGAGCTACACGCTTAGAGTTGTCATACTCTTAATACCCTTGATGGTCAAGCTGTATACTTAGAAAGACTAGATTTGGTACAAGGCCTATATAGTTGATCCTATAAACACTCTAGCGGTCTTCAAATTGTAGAAATGTCTACAGAGCACCTCATGGATGCCAGTGGGAACACAGCGATGGTATACTGAAGGCTGAGGTTGCTTAGAAAGAGTGTAGATGTTAATCTTTTAACATGACGATGCAGGTATACAGAATACTTTTGCATAGGGTGTATGTTCCTGGGTAAGGGATGTGATACAGGAGATCATAAATAATCTTTTCCCCTTTCTTCAACTTCCATTCATTGATGCTTCTGGCAAGAATAGTGAACCAGAGCAGCAGGCAGTTACTTCACACTTTTCTGTAGTACTTTTCTATATCAGGGAGTTCAGTTTTCCCCTGACACTAGTTGCTTGTGGCCTCAGTGACTGTAGTGCAGCGTACAAAGATCACTTTAATAGTCATCTTTTACGTGAACTGAATCTCCTCAACCCTAGCGTACACTGCAAGTCATCCAGATGTGGGTGCTTGCTAGGAGTGCTGCAAGAACAAGGGTAAAGTTAAGAAGAATCCTCATCTTAGTGAGACCTTAAAGAGCTCCTGCTTGCCACAAGCAACAGATCTAGATGCGCAGGCAGTTGTCACTGTTGTGAGCTACTGTCAGGCTAACACAGAGAGCACTTCTTAAGCTTATGAGCTCCTTACAGTAGTAGTGCAAGTGGGATTCTGGCTTCTAGCTATGGTATCTTACTGTGGAAGTGGCTTAGGGAGGGTTGTTGGACCTGCCTATTTTGCTCTTGCCAGAGATAAGGTTAAAAAATAAAACAACAACAAAACAGTTTTTGGTTTGATACCATTTGGGTCAGAAGAACTTTCAGCTCAACTTTTGTAGATCTAACCCAGGAAAATGGAGGTCTACAGGAAAAGCTCTTATATGGCTTTCAAACCTTATCCCGTAAGAGCCGTTCTGTTGAATGATGCTGTCTGTAATTCAGTGGTTGTCTTGGAAAAAGGAAGTGGATATTCGTGCTGGGTTGTAAAACATGGAAGAAAACCATGCTAATGCACTTCTCATCAAAGCTCCGAGAATATTCTACAGCCAAGGAAAATTCTTTGGTTCTTCAGTACCATGTTCCTCATCTGGAAGCGTTACCATCTAGAGGGATTAGGAAGCACTTAGTTGACCTCATTGTTCCCTATGGTTTTGACATGCTCTGCATCAGCAACTATTGCAGTTCCACATCTCTTTCTTTAAAGTGTGGAATTTGAGAGTTTTCTGAAGAAAGTAATAGGTTATGGTCGATGAACACACTTTCTGACCTCTGTCTCCAAAGTAATAATATCCTGTTCATCTTGCATGATATCACAAGGGTTTGTAGGGCTCTGAAATAGCTTTTTGTTGTTGTTATTTGCTAAAATGCTTCCTTAAGGAATACAAAATGTTTGTTCAGAATTTTTAGGTATGCAAAACAGAACTTGTTTCTTGTTTACCAGGAATAAACAGGTCAGTGGAACCAGTGTTCAGTGTTATGACTGGTGTATTGAGAGAGAAGAAAAATCCGATGAGAGTAGACAAGAATTAGAGTTGTTCTTCTGCCAAAAGGGAATGGCAGCTACAATTTTTGTCACAAAGCAATTTGAAGGACTGAGCCCTACTGAGAGTTCTCCAGTTTAAGAAACAGACTTGCTAGTCTCAGAGTAAGAAGCTGGCAGCTGGGAAGTTAGCAGGATGTTTCTAATAAAGTGTAATTTTTGTTTGTTATGTGACTATTTCATGACCTTTGGGAAAAAAAAATAATCAGAAATATCCCTGGCTTTTGATTTTTGAAATATGGTGAATGTAATTACAGGGTTCTTGTCTATTGCATTTTTTGTTATATGTGTGATGAAAGAACTGTTCTTGCTTGAGCTACAGGGGAGTGATTATTCTTCCCTCTATTTGCAAAACCCTCAACACTGTACTGGGTGCTGCTACAATAATGGATTTAGTGACGATTTGGCTCTAGTATCTAAGTCAGAAAACGATTGTGTAGTTCTTAAAGCCTAGTGAGATGATCATAAAAGCATAGTTCAAAGGCTAGTTTGGTACTTTTGTCTGTTTGCTGCATTTGTTCTGTCACTGTTTAATACCTTTCAATAGTTTAATGGCTAACTTTATACAAAAAAAAAAACGTACAAAATTCCTATTCTGTGTGTATTTCCCCATTATACACACACAGAAGTAGACAGAGATGAGCCTTAAAGAAATCCCCTGAACCTGAATTGTCCTGAGTTCTGCTAAAGTTCACATAAGGGTTTGGATAAAAGTGCTGTGGCTCACATCCATTTTTATTTTTTCTCCATTGTTGGCTCCTGTGTTGCCCTTTTATATCTGAAAAGCAATTCTGCAATTACTTGCTGTTGAAGCATTCATGAGAACAATAGGAATAAACTTGTTATACTACTATTTTTTTTTATGCAGGGTCTGTTCTTATGTAACTTTTGAATTATTTACCTTTGCAGTTGCTCTGAGTATCTTTTGGTTTTGGACTTGGTTTCTCAAGCTGTAAAGCCTATCATTCAATAGGACAAAGGTTAACATGCCCCATCCCTGGAGGTGCTCAAGGCCAGGCTGAATGGGGCTTTGGGCAACCTGGTCTGGTGGGAGGTGTCCTGCCCATGGCAGGGGTGTTGAAACTGGGTGATCTTCAAGGTCCCTTTCAAGCCAAAGTATTCTGTGATTACACATTGTTCACTTTTCATTACAGTGTGAAATGTTGTCCTAAATAATAATAATAAAATATTTTAAAAAATTGTGCCATCTGGGATCTTGTAGAAGCAGAGCAGGTTATTTAGACTCACAAAAAAGTGAAGATCAACTATTTATTTTTATCCAAAGATTCCTTTAAAGGGTGAAATCTTCTTTTCTGTAAATTGATTAAAATTCAGGGAATTTTTCCAAGAGATCACATACTCTAACTAACTCTGAATAAAAAATACTGCTTATCTATGTTACTGATAGTACCCAAGAACAGGAAAACATAAAACAAGAGTTGACTGAGAAATGGTAAGTATTTTTTTTCTTCCAAATATTTCTTTGCTGTGCTTACAACTAAGCATAAAACCAAATACAACAAGAACAAGAGGGGAGATAACTTAAAGGTTCTCATGCTCATTTCTTCAGTGGATCTCTGAGGCTGAAGTAGAATTAGCAGCACATTTTAGCATTCTGTGACTTAGATGGCTTTATGTGGAAATGCATAGAACTCATGCTGTGAGGAAGAGGTGTTCAGTCTTCTGCTCACTTCATATGACTGCAAATGCAGGTTTCAATGGGAAAATAGTCTAAATGCCTCTTTCCCATCTCTGCCTACCCATCCCGTTCCAGCGGTCTTTTTCATTCTTTGGTGTAATCAGAACAAACAAAGGGAAGGCTGGGGGCAGTTACTGCTGCTTCTGCAAGGGGCTGTCCCCTTTACCATTCCTCCAAATGCCTTCTGCCATGTGCATCTGATACAGTCTTGGAGATGGTGGCACCCTGCTTTTTCTGACATAGGCTCCTTTCCAACTGATTTTCACTGTGCCTGGCAGTTCTCCATTGTAGGTTATTGCCCACTTTCCTAATGCATAGTGTCATCTTTGCCTATAATACATGCAGAAATAATTGTTAGAAACTGTGTTTTTTAAAGCCACTATATTACAGAAGAATGAAAAGAAAAAAACAAGGAAAGAAAAAAAGAAGAGAGAAAAAAAGAACGGTTTGCCTTCCTTAATGCTCTGCCATTGTTCCAGTGCTGTGTAATGATGGTCCAGGCTGGAGCTTGAAACCTAGATGCCTCTGAGCTCTGAGGAAGCTAGACCCAACCTGAATCCCAGCTGGGTCTGTAGATGTGATACAGAGGCATAATGAGCCAGAGTGTAGGCTGAACGCTTTTCCCTGTGGTCTACCTCTACATTTTGAGAATTATATTTCGCACGGAATCTGTTTTGGTTGAAGAATTCAACTATGAAGGACTTGTGGTCAGAAGACGTGCAGTACTCTTGCACATGAAAAAGATAATCTAAGAAAAATTATTTTTCCACAATATTTCCATTAGAAGGCATAGCCACAGCATTGCAATTAGAGAACACCTTGATGCAGATATTGTAAGAACAAAGATTTGCTATTGACCATCCCTTTCTAACAGCTCCGCAGTGAAAGCTGGTGCCAGGTTCTGCACAGGTAAGTTTCAGCAGAGGAGTTTTTCTTTTGAATAAAAATAACGATAAAGACCCAGCAGGGCAGCAATCACCAGACCTCTTCTGTCCCAAGGAAGGACCTGTGTGGGATGTAGCCACCTAAACCAAAAGGTGATTGCCTGATCAGTGCAGCAAGTGGAGACTACCAGGTGATTTGTGCTGGTCATTCGTGGAGGGAGAGGGGAGGGGGAGAGGCTCCTTTGGAGTCTAAGGCTAGTCAGTGCATGCTTGCTATATAACATGTTGCTGATGATAGTGTGAACTCTGAAATTTGTTTCTGTTCTGTCTGTCTTCTCTTTCTTCTGGACTTGGCCGGGCCATGTACAAATCCCAATCATTCAACAGTACTGGAGAGTAGATAGTATTTACCTCAATAATGGTAGTTTCTTTTCGATTCTTTTTAACTCTCAATTCAGATGACGGGTCGAAGCCAACGCCTACCATGGAGACCCAGCCTATTTTCGATGGAGAAGGTAAGAGCATCCTTTTAAAAAAAAAAAAAAAAAAAGTGAAAAAAAACTACTTCCCTCTTTCTTTTCTCTAGGGTTTATAGCTTAAACAATTTCTTTATCCTGCAAAGCAGAAAAGCCTGTGAATCTCATAAGTTATCCAAATTTCTCAGTGCTCTTGGGACCTCAGGCATTTTCCCTAATCCTTTTACATCCTCCCCTTGTCCCTGGAATCCAACAATAACACCAGTTGAACAGATTCCTGGGATAACCTTGGAGGAAAAGGTGTCATAGCTAAAAAAATGTGTATCAAGCCAGAAACAGGAACTTCCTTTGGACTATCCTTACCCTCTCAATCTCCACCCTCTCAATACCAGAAGTTTCATAACTTCTGCTGTGCCTTACAGCTTCACTACAGGGAGGGCAGTGCTAAACCACAGCCTGTAAATGTTGACTCGGAGGAAAATTGCTGGGAGGTTTCTTTATTTAGTAATTACTTTCATTGACGCACATACTATTTAAGCAAATGAAGTCAGTGTCATGGGCCTACTTAATACATGGCCCACCAAGGCAGCTCCCTTCACAAACGGGCTAGTTTTGTGATTGTATTTTGGAGAGGGAACACCAGACTTCAGTCTACTGGAAGCCTTGAAACAAGGATAAAATGGCTGTCCACGCAGAGGGTCCAATCCTTTAAATGTACAAACAGAAATATTTACCAGCATGAGTACTGGTCCTCAGGTAGCGAGTGGGCCTGTTAGCAGCAGCTTAAATTTTGCACATTGCTTGGAAGTGGAGCTTATTTTTATTTTTTATTTTTTTTTAACAGATTTAAACCCACAACCATTACAGTAGAGCTATAGGCTGAATAGGTCTGTACCACTCTGTGACCCCTTTTGAGTTATAGGCCTTGAGGAAGTGGGGGGAAAACCTATGCAATTCCATACCAGAATGCTGTACTTGACACTTCAAAGGCAGAAATGGAAACTACTGAGCAACAGTAGGTGGTGGTGTTGATACCGCCTGTCTTGTAAAAACAGATGATGGGGTGTTTTTTTGTGGATGCTAAAATAAACTTATAACAAGGTGCTGTAGTCCTGTCTCTACTAGTGATCACAAGTATGTAACAATATTATTATGAGCTTTCTGAAACAAAAGAGTCTTCACAATAAAGCATTCTCTGATAAACAGAATGCTAAAGTCAGGTTGACTATCTTGATTATATCAAAAGGAAGTTCCTCCTGGCAGCAAGCAAATGTACTAAATCACTGTTCGTAATCACAGCATGCTTCTAGCCTTTAAATTTTCTTCTGAGAGTGCTCATCGATATTTGAAGGAGAGAATGGACAAATCAAATGCAGAAGGGAGATAATCTGGTTAAAGTCCGGTTAATACAGCCTGTTCAGATTTCTCGAGGAGCAGCTCAACATTTTGGTCATTCAAATAGAACTGGGCAAAACTCTTGATAAATGCTGCAGAGCACAGACCCTTTCTGGTCCTTATGGTGATAGATAAAATCTAAGAACACTTTGTCCCATCTTCTATGAAAAATATTTGCATTAATTTGTTAAATTGAGTACATCAGGTGTAAGAAGAGAAGAGAGAAGCCTACAGAAGAGAAGGCTTAAAGCTGACCTTGTAGTAGCCTTCCAATACCTACAAGGAGGTTATCAAGAAGATGGAGCCGGGCTCTGCACAGTAATGCACGTTGGGAAGATGAGACAACTGTCAAAAATTGAAACATGTTTGGATTGGATGTAAGGAAAAGTTTTTACACCATGATGATGGTTAGGCAGTGGAACAGGTTACAGGTTGCCCAGAGAAGTGGCGATATGTCCTTTCTGAGCTGGCTTTGATCAATGTGGTCTGACCACACAGGTGACACTGTCTGGAGCAGAAGGTTGAACTAGAGATCTCAGGATGCTATCCTGAGCAGTCCTTTGACTCTGAGCAACCACATCATGATGCTTCATTGGAAATCTGCTTCATTGGAAATCTGCTTCATTGGAGAAGGTCGTCCTGAGGAATGGCTTGTACTTTGTGTCAGATGCAGATGTCAGGTGACAGAAAAGGGTAGAACAGTTACCCTGTCAAGTATGGATTTTTCATAGATGTTCAGAGGAGTTAATGTCTGAATTTCATTCAGTTCCAATGGGCTTGAGACATCTGTTGGGTTCCTGAAAATCTGTGTGTTCAAAGTCAGGCAACCAGGATGGACTCGATAACAAAAGATGAATAAAAACGCGGATTTTTTTTCACACTTTGTTTTTGGATGCCTACCTTCAAGCAACAAGGGACTGATGCACTTTACTGGTTCTTGCTATAGTTATAAGTAAAAGAAGAAATAAAAAACAAAAACAAAAACAAAAAAAACAACCCAACTACATATACCAGTTTTATTCCCTCTTGTACTTCTAGGCTCTGTTTTCTTTGCATCCACCACCTTCTGTTTAGTTTCAACATGCAATTTGTATTCATTTTCTAAATATCTCTGAACATCTTCCCTTTTTGGTAAACTTTACGCTGTGACACAGTGGAAATCTTCTCTTTCCACAGATCTGTTATTCAGAGGAGTTATTAATTTAGATTGCTTCTCTGTATTCTGAAAAATATCCTGGTTAACTGGATTGAAAATACATTTTTACAGTAGATCCCAAAAGGGTTCACTTCCTTTATTTCTTTTCCTTTTTCTTTTCTGAAGATTGCTTGTTCTGTAACTTCCAGTCTCGCTTAAAGATGCGCGTTACTATGTATCTAGAGGCCCTGACCCATTCTCTGACATCCACTGAATGCAGTTATCCTTTCCTTTTCAGCTGTAGATGTACTCAGTTCATGCAATGCCGAGTCAGAGCTAAATTTCATTCCAGATTTGGCAGTTTGCATCTAGCACTTTGCTTCATGGCCTTTTCTGCTTTTGTGCTTCTCCCCTTCCTACCCCTTGCATGATGTTTAATTTGATAAAGCTATCCCAAGAAAAAGCCCAAGGTACATAGGTATATGTATTTTATGCATGTATGTATTTTTTATGACTGGTAATAAAGTAGTGTAGTGAAATTTACAGATAAGGCAATCTTTGTTAAGCAAAATTTTACTACTGCTGGGTTATCTATTGGTGTTCAACCTGTATTTTCATATGAAAAACATACCCTGGGCATGATTACAATAAAGCTTATGATCAATGTAGCTAAAAACATTTAAGAAGTGAAAAATACCCTTCACTTTTCCTTCGTGCACTTTTAATGTGTAATCGGTTTCTCTAGTAGTCAGCCAGCTTCTCCTTTGCAGAGCAGATCCACGTAAATGTCAACAAAGGAGCAGGAAAACTCTTCTAAAAACTTCTTAGATGAACTCCTAAAGCCAGCTCCTGGCTCTAACATAGAATTTCTAGGTTGGAAGAGACCTCAAGATCATGTAAAGTACACTCTTGTGGAAACTGAATTTTTTTTCAGCTGAGAAATATCAGTTCTGAAAATGTCACTTTAGGAGCTCAAGCCCATGGTATCAAGTACTGCTTTGCTCAGTTCTATTCAAATGCTGATGTTGTGTCATTGCCATGAGGAGTTTCTTAAGGCAGGTTCTGCTGTGTTTTCAAGTTGAGTGTAACACTTCAGAGGAGGAACTCGAAGTAATTCTTCCACAACATTGTGTTTGTGTATCTTGGTAATAGTGCATTAGAAGTGCTTTTTTAACCAGAACTTAGTTCTTTAACAGATTTCCCTTTAAGTCTTTCCAGAAATACCCTTATTTCTTTGTTTGTTTATTTTGGGTTTTGCTGTTGCTTGTTTTAAGGAACTGAAAAACCTGTGATTAGCTATGCTTGGGTTGTTAAAACAATATTTAAGGTCTGGATTAAATGTTTTATATCTGGATTTCATACATACTTTGGTGGAAACCATCCCAGCCATAACCATTGAGTTCTGTAAGTCTTGATGAGAAAGGCTTTACGCTTGAGAATTTGGCTAAGAAGTAGGAAATGGGGGGAGAAAATAATGTTTTGCCAATAGAGTAAAATTGGTATTTTACTCTATAATTGGTATTTTGCCAATATCTTCCCTCTCTGGAAGGGGAAGATAATGATAAGATAACCTCATGGCACGTTTACAAATACTGTCTCCTAAGCAGTTGGAAGACTCACCAGGGGGTGAGCCAATCTCTACAAAGACATGTATCCATTGGCAACACCTTGTCCTCATGAGTAAGAACTGTGTGGATCTGCTACCTGCTGCTAGCAAATTTCTTTAAGGCAGTTATTTTTTCTCTTTCAGAGATCACAGCACCCACCCTGTGGATTAAGCATTTGGTCATCAAAGATTCCAAACTGAACAGCTCCAGCGTAAGGAATTCAGGTAATATTCCATCCCATTCCCCAAAAAAGTTGATTTTTTAATCTAAGCTGCAGTCCCTCATTCTCGTCTTGTTTCATTCTTTCTTCATTGTAGCCTATCCTGCTGCATTTACATAGCAGGATTTGAAGTGTGGGCTATAAAAGAATTTTAGATAGCATCCTTGTTTGTGTCCAGAAGACCACAATAAATGTGCGATGAAGGGTGTTTGTTTCCACAGACCAGAACTGGGGAAGCTCTAATGTCTTCATGTGATAATTCATCCCAGCCACTTGTCATCTTTATTCTATTTGCTGTTCATCAAGTCTTTCATGGACTTGCAAACAGATGCATTTGGCTCTGAGATCTTTGCTGTGGTTTTGGTCTAAGCAGTTGAGAAAATACAGAGAGGGGCTTCTCTTGAAACTTCATGGTTCTTCTCTGCAGGGAATATTTTTTGATATTTGATAGAGAAATTATAGGCTTATTTCACAATAGAAAGTAGGTTACTTATGTCTGGGCTTAAGTAAATGTTGAGAGAATTTTTGTGGGTAATAGAGTGGATGAGAGAAGACCTAAGCAAATAACAGCAAAGAAAATATGAACATGAATGGGAAGCAGGGGGAGCAGCAAGATACGAAGCGAGGATATAAAACTTGAGATTGGAGATGAGGCTATAACTGTGTGAAGTCAAAGGAATCACAAGAGACTTGAACAATCTGAATAGGAAAGTAGGGGATTAGGGGTAAGAAAGGTTTCTGTCTGATATATTTTAACTAAAGTGGAAGAATACAAAAAAGGTAGAAGGGACATCAAAAGAGAAAATTGCCTTAAGAAATCGTGGGTTTATTCTGAGGTTTGAATAGCAGCTGCTCTTATTGCATATATTTTACAAAACGATATATAGCTAAAACAACTGTTGGGAATAACTCCAACCCCCAGAACAGATAAATTACACTAGCTTGAAGTACCTGGTCACCTTGTATTTCTGGATTAGCCTGAGAGCATTCATGGCACTCAGCAATTCCTGTATCTTTTCCGATTCCTTCCACATTGCAGGGAGAAAACTATGTTAGGTGAGGTGGTTGCCTCACTGCAGTGTGGAGCTCTTAAGAGCTGAAGACCCAGTGTTGCCCAGACCCCAATTTTAGAAGGTCTGCTCTGCCTTACCTCCTGACTACATTTGCAGCAGGGTGGTCTGTGAACACCAGGTGTTCATAGGGTGATTTGCAAACTACTGGGGCAACCAGTTTATTCACGGTGCAATTGAAGGTGACAGTTTGATAGGAATATCCTATGTAATGATGGGTTCTGCCTATCTTAGAGACCATCTTTCGTTGTTATGCAGCAAACCTGGTAGCTGTGATGAAAATACGAGCTCTCAAATCTGGTTCTGGGCGGGTAGAAAGTGACTTAGGACTGGGAGGGTCTTTCATTAAAGAGCCTGTCCTCTACCCTTGGTGGGCCAACAGAGCAGAAGTAGACTGCCTTTTATGTTGTTCAAGTGTTTCCTTAGGAAGCTGCCTTGTGTAAGGCCGAGTTGTGTCTGTGAAAGGGTTCGTTTTGTGAGGTTTACCTTTTTTCCACTATTTTTTCTCCAATTAGTTATGATGTCATTTCTCGTATTCAAACAAGATTATTGTGGGTGCAAGCTACAAATAAAAAATAAATGATCTGGAAAATTCAAGAATTCCATAACAGGTGGTTTCTACAGCATGCCAAAAGGAGATGTGTGGTTCAACTGACTCAGCCTTTCTTGTGGCCCCAACAGATGCTCATTTGCTGTGGGATCTTATTAAGAGACTGGGTTGCCAGTTTTAGACTCAAGTTTCCACATTGGGCCTTACAAATACAGAGCCATCTCTGTTTATTACAGTGAGTTATTGATATCAAGAAATGCTGCCTCATCAAAATGGGTTTGTAGTGTAGCTGATGGGAAATGTGAGCTATTTTAGTCTTTCTTTCAGCCAGCTGAGCCTAATCCCACTGTTTGGTACCTCTCATTCCAGGCCCTTGTCATACATGTTAAAAGACAGTGTAGGGTTGGTGGGATGGAACAACTAAGAGCTGGTGAGAAGAATTATCATTTAGAATCAGGTTTTTCAGATGTCTTCAAGTATCTCTTGGATGAAAATTATCATGTAATGGGATTGGCACGCATATTTAAGGAGTAATTTTAATTGCTGTTTTCAATCCCTTGGTAGCTTGAAATATCAATGCCTATCACACTTCTGATTTTTTCATTTTTTTGGAAAGGGTTAAGGTAAGTTTCGCTAGCCTAAGATTGGGTTTATGTTTTTTTTGGTGTTTACTCAGCTATATTGCCGCTGAGCTTGCAGCTAACTGTCCTGAAACTGATCCATCCTCCTATCCTTTTGCTGCAATTTAATGGGATGACTGAAATTAGAGGTGAGAAAAGACCTAGTAGGTCAGCTAAACTGCTGTCTTTAAGGATAGAGAATGTTTGTACTGTACAAAGAGCAGTATTTTCTAATGTATTGTAATATAGACTTAGGCACTAAAGGTTTCACTTCTTTCCACAGGAAGCTTCCCTGGATGGGTCTGTTTTTTTTTTTTTTTTGTAATAGGCAATCTAATACTTTTAATTCTTCTTTTTCAGTAGTCTTGAGTTTTTTGAAAGCCTGCCCTTTTTTCAAACTTGTATACTTGAAACATTTAACCCTGATCTCTCTCCTCCATGGGGTGGTTACGTAGCCCTGTCTGCTGCAGCTGAAGAGAAGTCCTGTAGATAACTACTGTCTAAAAGACTTGTGTGCTACTCTCTAATCAGCACTTCTATCTGACATTCTGGAAAGCTAACACATCACTATATCAACCGTGGGGAGAATGTAAGAAGTATTATATTGAGACAAATAGGCGCTGTGACTTGTCAATTCTCTTTCCTGTTAATATTGTGCTTTAGTGGAAGCTTTTAGAATAACCTTTGAGTAAGTTACCTACATAACCATACATTTTAGAGATATTTTTATCTGGCTTTAGAGCCTGTGGTGTGTTGCTGAGTATCTACTGAAGAAAAAGAAGTAAGGGAGAGGAATTGAGTAGCTTGGAATGCTCTCCTCAGACCTTTAACTCTCCCAAAGAACAAGGCACAAAGCCACAGTGCTTCCAGCATGGTTGATGACTGCACAGCAAGGCTTCAGGCCTTGTCCTGTGAATGAGCCTTGTATCTGGTAACATTGGTGTGGCCATGGACCTGACAGGAGTGAGGAAGTCAGGAAGATTTGAGGAATTTGTTGTATCCATCTTGGTAGTGGTGATGGATGGGACCCTTTCTCACTACTGGGAGCAGTCTGAGTCAGAATTTCCTGCATCCCATCAGAGTGAACCAACCAGCAGAGAGCTGAGCTTTGCAGAACTGATGACAGCCCTGCTTTTTCCTGCAATCCTCATTGCGTATGTAGTCTGTATCTCACAAGAGCTGCATTTGAAATCTGAGTGTTCTGCCTTCCATTTAGTGCTGGTGAGCAGAAATGGTTCTCCTGAAACAGTCTTCTCTTTTGGAGTATTTACTTTTTGCTTAGTATGTGTAAATATTTATTTAGCTAGGGATCAGGAAAATCAGAATGACCAGTCTGTTGATCAGAGCATTTGACTGAGAATCCATATATCTCCAGGTGTTTTCCTAGTGAATTTTTCTGTGTTAAGTAAAACACGATTGCTAGTGCTGTTACCCCAGCCTACCTTAAAGAACAATGACTAGATCTTTCTCATTGGGGTGAGATGCAGGTTAAAATTGTCTTGGCCAAAGGCAGGAACAAAAATGTGAACATGCTGTAACATCTGTACTGTTGAGTAGCAGAACTGTTGATGTTTTTCTACACTTACGAACTAAGTCATTTTGGTTTTTTTATGAAACATAAAAGGTAGGTGAAAAGATCTAGATAAACACAAAATAATTTGTTTGCTGTGCAAGATGACAAAAACATTTTTGTTTGTTCAGTTTGATTTCCACCTTCTACAAACATGCACACCTGTGTGCACATATGCATCCCCCAAACTAAGCCTCTTATTTTGCACTTCTCTTTGTGATGTGTCATTTATTTTTAACACTGCCGGAGTAGGAAGAGATACAGACCGCACCTCTGCAATGGCCATTTCCGAACAGTTTGGGTGGGAATTTTCTTTTCATACTACTTTTACTGTTTCAGGCTGCTGCTTTCCTACCTCCTCTCGCCAGCCTACTCCAGCCTGGAACAGTCCAAATGGTTATTCTTTTACAGTTCTTACTCTAGGGAAACACTTGATAATGAATCCCGTTTCCAAGAAAATAAATCGAATGGCAGCATGTTTGGGAGCACCCCATCTCCACTGAAGAATTCATGGTTGTTCCTCATTTTCAGAGTTGGGTTATCTCCAAATCCGTTTGTGCTACTTAGTGATTTGGTTTTGGTTAGCAAGAGATTCCAGCCTGTATCCAGAGTACCCTGACAACCTTTAAGAAAACCACAGAGTGATGTAATGAGCTCATGCATGGAAAAATAAACAGCTCTAGAGAAACCAGCAGTAGCAGTCTCAAGTAAATATTCTGCAGTCACTGGGGTTTTGAACATGACGTTATTTGAAAGGAAGAATGAGTAATATATTAAGGTTAGCAGCTGAAGACAGGTTTGTGTGTGCCTAGTTTAAAAAAAAAAAAGGGGTGGTGGTGAAGAAAAGTAGCTGTTTATTTCAAAATCCTGCTTGTTGAATGCGAGCCAACTTCACGTGGCCTATTCTGTTTGGCTCTGGCACCCAAGCACCAAGGCGTCTGATGTGACAGCTTTCCAGTGACAGAGTTTTCTGCTGTCAGGAGCTCTTCGTGGACAGGGTTATAACTGTAAATAAGAATGGTGGTATTCATATTTTTGTTTTCCTTTTTTTTTTCAATTGAGTTTACTTGGAGCCCAAACTTTAGGGCTTCTTAAAGGGAAAAACAGCTTGAAAACCACTTGTTCCCTGCAAGAAGTAGAAGTGCACTCTCTACCCTACCTGAAGGGGACCCTCTGTGCTCTCACAACAGTGCAGTTTGTCTCCAAAGATCTGCACAGTGAGGTGGGATGTAATTATATCAAATGTACTTCCAGGACATCGGTTTTCTGGTTTGTTTGTTTTCCCTCAATTTTTTCCCCTCTTGCAGGAGAGGAGAAAAAAAAAAGTGAGAAAACCCACACAGCACCCCAAAATACCACTCTCTCTCTAGTAGTCATCTAGGAAGTGATACCACTTTTCTGCATGCCTATATTAAGGAACAGGGATAGTGGTTGCTTCTAGGAAAAAGAAATTTGTTTCCCTAGGCATATGGAGTCTTTCTAGGATTCCATGTATTAACAAGAAGTCTGTGCCTTGGGCACTTGGAACAGTGCAGGGACCAGGGAGCTGGAGATAGGTTCAGATTGAGGGTCTCAAAAAGCAAAGCACTGGTTTTGAATGGGGGCAGTTTCTCAGTTGTGCTTATCCCTTCCTGTCTTCTCAGCCTCATTCCTTAGCTGTCCTGTCTTCGCACATGGCACTTCCCACCTGATTATTTAAAGGCATGTGAGACCATGGGCTTCTGCTTCTCCTCCTGCTTTTCTCCTAGGTTCTGCTTCTACTAAACTGGTTGTGTTAGTTGCAAAATGACTGGCTGTCTCTACGTACCAGTTGTGTTGATGTTACTGTCCAAATGTCTGTTACAGGTTTGTAGGCTCTTCCCCAAAAATCTGGGGCTGGTTAGTATTGGTCAGGCCACCAAGTGGAGGAGAGGAGCAGAATCAAAAGTTGCTATCACTTTAGCAGAAAGTAGGTTGAGAAGGGGAAGTAGCCAGACACAAATATGGTTTAGTGACATCTGAGTAAGATTTAGTGACACTGGAATTGGAGCATTTTGGTGCATGGGCATGACATCCTAATGTAGACTGCAGCCCTTCTTGCTGAACATTTTGGTGCCTTCCTCTGATTTGGGCTTAACACCTGGGAACAGTGACTTTTGAACTTCCCTATATCTAAAGAATAAAAAAAATGTCAGTGATGTCTAGAACAAGGACTCATAAAAGGGAACCAATGAGTCAGAAAGCTTTTGCCTTTCCTGCTGTCTGCATGCTCTTGTCCTGCATCTTGAATCAGTGCTTCCTGATATAGTCCTCCTCTGAGCTGTCAGAACTATTGGACTAAAACCTGTCACTTCACTGTCCCACCTGCCAGAACTATTTATTTTCAAACCTTGATGATTTTCCTCTCACCCTTTCTTTTTGTGAGTGGCTTGTTGGTTTTTTTTGTGTGTTTCTGATTTGGTTTGTTTGGTTGGTTTTGTTTTGGAATTCATCGTAATTTAGGCAGTGGAAATGAAGCAATCTCAGGAGAAACTCACATTGAGTATGAATTTACTAATTCCATCTAATTTACACTGCAGATCTCTATTCTTCTCTGCTGAGTTCCTGCTTCCTTGGAACTCATAAAATGCAGCGTTGTTTCTCTCTTACTCTCTCTGTTCTCTCATTCACGTCTTGCTGCTCCATCTGTGGTTCGACTAATCCCCTTGACCACTGCTCTGGGGGGGGACAGGAGTGTCTCTTCCTCCCCCCTGGAGGTCCTGAGAAGGTCTGATAGAGGTCGTGCCCAGGCGTGATTCTCCCACAGCCTCAATGTGACAGGTGTGGTGAAGAAGGTAGGATGCAGAAGAAGCAGGGAGAATGGAACGATCAAGGACCAGGACCCTTCCCAGACAGCCTGCAAACAAAGCCATAAATAACGTGCCACTGGGGACTAGTTAATCTGCTCTATGAAAAGGTGCAAAGTATACAAGTGGGAAAAATAACATAGTATAATAATCGGCATGCAACCGTAGGTGTTAAACCATATGCAGCTAGGCAAATAAATGAAGCTCCCCCTGAGTGCTGTGATAAATCATTCCCAAAGAATTCAGTCACTCCCCCCTCCCGATCCCCCAAAGAAAGAAAACAAATTACTCTAGACATGGAGTCATGGCTGCTACTCTGCAGCTGCCAGTTAAGGAGAGTAGGTAGGGAGGAGTAAGAGGGGGGCAGTAAGTGTCAAAGATGTAAGAAGCTGGGGTAAAAGGAAAAAAAAAAATACAAAAAACCCACCACCGACTGCATTTGAGGTTAAACCAACAAAGATTTGGAGGGGAAAAGGAAAGGAAAGAGATTGCAGCACCAGGCACAACCTGGGCCTACAGGGAGAAATGGAGAGAGGAGAGGTCAACTTTGTGAAGTTTGTTTTGCTTTTCAGCAGAGACAAGTTTATATGAAAGAATTGCATTGATTTGCTGGTGTCCTTAGCAGTGAGGAGCTCCTCACTGTATATACTACCACAATTTGGCACAGGCTTGTGCATGGATCTGCACCTCAGACATCCATTTGAGCACACGTTGATGTCTGCGGATAGACTATAGCTATCGGCACACTTTCCTGCCTTTCTTAGAATGTTCCTGTCAACTTCATGAGAAAGACCATGGCATTTCTAAGGTGCCACGGATAAGGAGGCATGGTTTAAAAGTAATGGTTGGACCTCCGCTCTAGGTTCCATCTGGAACAGTGTAGCCCTAATAGGCCTCTCCTAAAACCAAAAGCCCTGGTGGTGTTTGATGATTATAGAACTGAGGACCCAAATGATTTGCAGGAAGCCAACTGAATAAAAACAGGTACAGTGGTACACAGAACAGTATCTCCAAAAGCGTCTGCTGTCCCCGACATTGTTCAAGGAGGCTGTGGATATCACCTAATAGAGCACAAGGTTATGAAGGAGCAGAGCTGTGTTTCAAAACCCCTGGAAAACCCTGTCCCTCCTGTGAAACCTTCCTCCTTTTAGTGGTCACCTTCGGGTGGAGAAGTGGCTCTAGACTTCAGTGGGTCTTGGAGAGGGAGCGAGTAGATGAAGGGGAGAAGGGAACCTTCTGCAGGAACATCAGTAGAGCTTGTGGAGAAACATCATGGAATATCTGAGGTAAATGTTGGCTGTGGTCTCATTACTTCCAAAGCCTCATTTTAAGAGCTATGAGCTGTGTTGTAAGAGTTCTGTGCATATTTCTGCACGGAGGGCATGAGTAAAAGCTGCCATCCTCATGTTCTTTTTCTTTTTGCGGTCCTCACATATTTGGCATTATGCTAGGCTACCAAAATAAAGTGGTCAGTGGGGATCAGCAAGGACATTTTGTGGTACAGTTCAAAGGTGTCTTAGCTGCATGTTTTTCAGTCTGTTGCAACAGTAGCTGGAAAAATCTGGTGGAATATCCCAGGAATTGTCTCTGAAGAGTCAGGAAAGAAGGGTGTGCAGAGGACCTACACTAAGAGCCAGGCAAAGAGATGGGACTGTGTGTTTAAACAGCAAGGCAGCCTTCAATCTCCTGGAGCACATGAGGAAGGAAGATGTGTTGGATTAGCTACCCTTGCTCTGGGTGAATGGAAAGGCATTTCTCCAGTTTCACCAGTTGTAATGCAGGGCAGTATGTGATCCTCCTGGCATCATCAGACTCCCGTCTCATCTTATTTAACAGGCCCTGATATGCTGCAGCTTCTCTTACGTCCAAATCCCATGCACTAGGTCACTGAGTTTTCAAAGCCTGAATGTTTTGCCCAGAGACAGGCTGGTTCAAGCTAGGTGTTCAAGAGTAAGTGCTAGTGTTCCTGTCAGAGGCAGTTCCCCATGTCTCCTCCTCCAGTGCTAAATGCTGCAGGAAAAAGCCGGTCTGTCAGTACATGAAAAGGCTCATCAGACAACACACTTGTCTCTTTCTCCATGGCTTTGCTCACCAGCACAAAAGAGGAATGTTACTGTAATTAGGTAGACTGGTCTAAAGTATTTCTTACCTGCCTGTGACAGTTTTTAAAAGCTTCTATTTGGTGCCCTATATTTATGCACTTACAAAACTGTAAAAATGCTGTGCTCGTATAGTCCAGCCAGCAGAGGTAAGCAAGGTCTCCAACAACTGCTATGCTGGTTGTTGCAAGTACTATTAAAAACAGGTGTGGAAGTGAAAATAGTTTCCCGGTAAGGTTAAGGCTCCGGTGGAAACACCTATAGCTTCTCATTTTATTGAGTAGCATTCCTTAGTGTGGAAAGAGTGCCATGAGAAAGAAGTATAGGGAAAATGAATGTGTTCAAAGACAGGTGGCTTATCTCAAAGCTAGGTACACCACAAACTAACAGGGCTTAGAAACTATGTGGAATGGAACAGAGGAGTTGGAGAAGAGAAACCACAGGCTCCATGTAGCTTCCTCTCAAATTCACAAGAGTGGTGTCTAAGGTTGGAAGCATTTCTACTGCTGAGGAACTGTCCCGATGTAAAGAACTGAACAGGGCTCCCTCCATTTTGGTGCCAACTTTCCCCGCTCAGACTGGGAGCTGTTGTCATCGTGAGGGTATTGCACAGCTACAGCTGTCATACGGTACATGGCAGCCAGATGCTTTAGGAAGATCAGACCCCGAAGTCTGCAAACTTAAACCTGCTCAAATCCCTTGAAGACTTCAGGCTGTGCTTTTAAAGAGAATGCCTTGGGCATGTAGGATCTGCTGGAGCTTACCATCCTCTGTGAGAAGAACAGGAAAGACCCGAAGAGGTCGCACAGTTTGTTCCACCCTGATTTGACTCATGATTATACCCAGATAATGGCAGCTCTGTGCAACCTGTGCCTAAAATGGCAACAGGGTTCCTTCACCTCTTTCAATGATCAGTTTATCACCAGGGCTTTTTTATATCAAACCTTAAATCTCATTTCTCCAAGTAAGTTGACTGCTACTTGAACTACCCCTGGGGAAGAAAAAAATGATCTATGACCATCTCTCTTTTTTTATATAACAGCTTTTAAATCTCAGAAGACTGAATGTCATCCCTAGACTAAACAAATGGAATTCTTTTAGCATTTTCTCATAGATCAAGTTTCCTAGACCTCTGCCTGTTCCCTCTGCTCTCTTCTGCACTGTTGCCAAAAGGTCCACCTCTCCCTCAGTGGGCATTGCCCAGAGGTGGACATGCGCTGATTTAAAGGCTCATGAGTTGTTAGTGCCTGTTCCTTATGTATAAGGCCCTTGTCACTACATCCCAAAACTAGATTTACCTGTTTTGACTTCAGTTGTTTGCAGTGTCATGAAGTTGCAGACTTCTTTGCGGTCTACCTAAACCATTTTTTTCCAAGTGTTGCTGTCTCGCCAGTAATTTCCTTTCCACACGCTGGATTTCTCTTTCCTGGTTATTTTGCTTTGTACTTGTAAGTTGTGATCGTGCTGCTTTCAAACCATTTGTCAAGATGACTTTGAATTCTTTCCTGAATTTTCATCTGTAAAATGGACGCTATGTTCCACTAAACAAAGTGGCCACTTACTGGAATTTGATGCAAGACACATCTAATAATCCTTTTTAATATGGGAGAACTGTTTCACAGAGAGCTTTTGCCTCCTGGAGCATGTTTTTCTTAACCTGCAGCGTTAGGCAACTATTTGACAGTAATTGTATGTAATGTCCATTTCCCTCATTTGCTTATAAGAGTGACACAACTTATAATATGCTCTAATGAACTAGAATTTATTCAGAGCTTTGTCTAAAGCATTGTTTATGATCATGCAAATGTTTTCACTTTTTTTGCCAGAATGATGTACTGCAGCCATAAAATAGCACTGTCTTCTTTCTGCTGCTAGTCTGGCTACAGCTCTAGGAGGGCTAGGACTCTGTGACTGACAGAAGGATGGTAGAAAGAGTCTAAGCTCTTTCTGAATGACAGTTGAGTTAGAATTGCTGGGACAGGTTTCAAGATACGCAGGCATGGATCTTTATTCCTATGTGGTTTAGAAACTGTGGAGCAGGCTCCTTTCCTAGCCGGGCAGCACTTAGTGCCCACAGGTTCTGCATAGCAAGCATGTGTTGGGCACTGAAGGGTGGCTTCTACCTTCAGCAGGTTAACTCTCATCCCTGGGACAGTGCTTCACTCCTTCAACTATTCCTCCTAATTTCAGGCTAGAGGGGAGGTATGAACATCATGAGGGAATGCAGGGCAGCTCTATCGCTTTGAGCAGAATGAAAATAGGGGAGGGATGTGTTCCCTGGCAGCTTAGGTTTAATGAGCCACTTGGAACAATCTGTTTTTAAAATTATAAGCCACCTGTTGAAACTTTGCATTGTGCTTGTTCAGCGCTGGAACATGTAGTAATCTCCGTTTCTTCTGTAGCCTTACACCTTGAGAAATGAAATTGGGTGAGTGTTAAGGAAAAGCAAGGACTGCTCAGCTGTTATAGTGTGGGAGCACCTGCAAGGCTTTTCTTTTTACCTTTATGTTTAACAGAATACCCTGGAAGGACTACAGTCCTAGACAGAACAGGGTGGAGCGGGTAGCAGAGCTGATGGCTAACAGAGGTGAGGAGAGATTTATGCTATCCTCATGACCTGTGTTTGCTCAGCTGTCATTGTGCTCCTAGTAAACACAGAAGGGGTTGTTTCTCTTCCTCCACCCATATCCCTGCTTTGGGGACAGGCAGCTGGTGCCTATTCACTGCCTTTCTTTGGTGGCCCTGCCAGCCCTTGTGAAAGTGCATACCGAAGGCTTTTCACATTCTCTTTCCCTTCCGAGGTGGAAGGGGTGCAGATTTGGGTAGCTGATACCACCTGTGCTGAACCTTCTCTTAGGAATGAGACCGTGCTTCCTGCCTGCAGCCTTTGTGAGCTCCACACCTGGACTGAGGCACCTGCTCTAGAGCGGCCCCAGTCCTGTTCACATCAGAGCAACATGCAAGCACCTTTCAGCTGGTAAACAGGATATGTTAAAATAGCC
The DNA here is from genome assembly GCF_963932015.1 of Anas acuta. NCBI lineage: Eukaryota > Metazoa > Chordata > Aves > Anseriformes > Anatidae > Anas > Anas acuta. Next base: position 36,595,637 of record NC_088983.1, on the reverse strand, counting down.
CATTTAAGGCTCCTCTTCTCTGTCAGAGCAGTGTAACAACAGGCTAAATAAAAATGAAAGATCAACCTCATTTAAATTAAGCTTCCTTGGGAGACAAACAAATGCTTTCTCTCACTGGGAGGAAAACTGAGGCACAAAGACACTTAGCCCTTATTTTTGGATTGGCACAGGATGTTAGTAGGAATTTGGCACCAGATATCTCTTTTACTGCCTTTCATTCTGTACTGCACTAGTTCCTGATGCAGGGGAGAGATCAGAGCTGAACAAAAAAAAATTTGGGAGAGGCAGGCATTTGATTTTTTGTTTTTGAAATGGCATTTTGAAGTCAGGTCCCTGCTGCAGCACTAACAATAGGGGCTGGTCAAGAGTCTTTCAGTAAAAGACCTTTTCCTCCCCTTCCGATGAATACTTGTTCATTAAAACTGAAGCTTTTTGTGGGAACTCCATGGGAAAAGTTTCTCTGGTCCAGATGGAATTTCTGGTCAAAAGAAGAGAGAGAGGGAAAGAGAAGCAAATCCGCCCTGCTCAGGAGTAGCCCATGGCTCTGGGGTTAGGCTATTCCCATAGGTTCAGTAGGGCTGGGGAGAAGCGCAGAGGGAGGTTATGCCCTCGGATTTGGAAGGAGGACTCCTAAGGATGTAGGGATCTCTCCAAGGTGGTTGGTTTTGGTGTCGTAGTTAGTCTTTTTTTTTTTTTTTAATAAGAAAAAAACAAACATGTACAGAAGAACAATATTGAAAAAATAATCATCTGGTTGGATGGGAAATCTTCCCTGTGTCCCACCCTAACCATCCTCAGCATCCTTGCAGCCCCGGTGCTCGGTGTTTGGTCCTTTGGCTCTGCCAGCAGTGAGAGTTGTTACACATCAGGAGAGCAACCAGGGAAGGCTGCCTGGTTCCCAGAGCAGTGCTTTGCCTGCATCCAGCCCCACAAGCTGAGCATGAGAGCTGTGGAGCCCAAGCCTTTGGTCAGAGGCTGCTAGACACCCTCCCTTCTCAACTTTGCAAGGTAAACAAACACCCCATCTCTTTAATAAGCATCTCGTTTATTAGACAGTCAGATGAGTCCCTTACCTCATCCATCATTTTTATTTTTATTGTGCAGGCACTAGATGTGTGTTTGAGTGCGTATACTTAAGGGACCAGGAATGAGAGACCTTTTTATGAATCTGACCATGTATTTCTCAGAAGGCCATTACTAGGGGAAAATAGTTGCATAAATAATGTACAACTGCAGATGTCCAAACCCTGCTTTCCTGCAATAGCTCATGGCTTCAGAGACACTACTTTTAAAAATGTTTTAAGGAGTGTTAGAAGCAGTGAGGAGTAAGAAGTAACTCAAAGTTAGCATTTTAGAGCTGAAAAGTTAAAGTAAAATGTTAATTTCTGCCAGTGATACTGTCTTTTGTGTGTGCATGCACACCTCATTTTTTTGTGCTGTGTGCTGTCACTGTATTTGTTGTAACCTGGATTTGCTGTCACTGAAAGGTTTTGCTACCCAGCACCTGCAAGCTGGCAACTGTTACTCAGCGTCTACGCTGATGGCTGTCATAATTCAAAGCAGAGATGGCAGAAAATAAAGGAAGGCTGTTTATCACTCACTGATTTTCTGTCTTAAATATTCGTCTCTCCCTAAATGTTTAATATAGGGAAAGGAGGAAAGCCTTTTCTCTGGGTCTTTGTCTGCAACCTCCATTAACTGAAACAGGGAATGGGCTTTTAAATACCCTACCCATGCAATAAAGATATGCTTTTTGAGATGACACTTTAATTTCATAGCTGGCATTAAACCTTAAAATTAAAAACCTTAAAAAGCTTAGCCATAGGCTTTCCCTATCCTCCATAAACTCGGCCTTGGCAGCAACAGCGAAGTTTCCAGTAAGCCACCAGACTGAAACAGGCTGACTTGAGTGTGCTGGAGCTGGGATAGCATCTGATGGTCCCTTTGTTACCAGAGAGGCTGTCCTGCAGGGTCACGCTGCATGCAGTTCATGCCAGGCCCCATACTAATGCGAGGGAAGATGATGGTATAGGTTTCCCAGCTGATTTTGCTGGCTGTTGGAATATACATCAGTTATTAATATTCATGTTTGTTTTGAAGGGAATTAAGAGCTGTTAGTGATAGCTTGGAGGAAAGAGCCTCTCCAGGGGCTGGTGCTAGTTAATACTCTCTTCTGCCTATTAGACATATGGCACCCAAGGAACTTTCTGCAAGTCTGCTGTCAGAGCCACCATTTAATGTCAGTGTAATTGCTGCTTTGATCCCCTCTAGCTCAGGGAAGATAAAGTTGATCAGGAAAAGGTTCAGAGGAGGAGCAACTGGATCAGCTGGGACTGTTCAGCATGTAAGAGGTGAAGTAGGAATCCATAAAGCAATGAGAGGCAGTGAGAGAGCGACTGCAGAGTGATTATTCACTGGCTCATCCTTCGGAAGAACTAGGGTAGGAAAACAAAACTGGTTGGAGCCAGGTTTAGATCCCACCAAAGTATGTGCTGTGTTCTACACACAACATGCAGTTGAGCCAAACACTCGCTGCAGGGTGTTGTAGTCAATAAAAGTTTACGAGGAGGGATATGGCAAACTGGTGGAAGTGCAAAGCCATTACTACTTACTGAATGCAAAGTCCTTCTGTTTCTGCAAGTTTCTTACCCATAAGCGGTTGAGACTGGAAGAATACAGGGGGAAATTAAGTATATGCTTGTCCTAGTTCTCTGTTCTCTAAGTATTTGCTTTTGGCCACGACTGAAGATCAGACAGACAAGTTGGGCCTTTGTTTTACCACGGTATGGCTCTTTTGTGTTCTTTAGGGTGCAATGGAATAGATGGGACTTGCATTTTTATATCTGCTTAATATCAGCTGAACAAAACCTGCAAGATTTTGTCCTCACATGCGCACTTGGCAATTTTTGTCCAGAGATTTTCGTAGCGCTGGTTTTGCAAGACTCAAAAGACCTGAGAGATCTTGGTTTGGGTTTGTGCACTCAGGAAGCTTTAGGGATTTAGATCAAAAAATTCCCGGAATGTAGTTCTGTCCAGTAGGCGTTTGTTTTGTTTTGCTTCTTATATAAAACGATGACAGGCAGGGAATTCTGGCCCCGGCTGTGCTTCGACAAGCTGCATGAATGCTCCTCCTCACCTGCGGCCCGAGGTGCAGATTGCCGCGGGGCCCCCCGTGATGTAAGTGGCTCGCAGGGAGCCTGCAGCCCTCCGCTCAATGGCCTCTCTGTCCACATGCAGCCTGGGAGCAGTCACGGGGCCTGTTTTTTTCAGATGTGAAATCTGTCAGCAAAGTGAAGTCAGCTTAAATATCAGCTGAGGCTCGAGCTGCCTTTCGGTTTTTGTTGACTTTATCCCCCTCCTGCTCCCTCCCGATCGAGTTTCTCTCTGCTTGAGTCAGACTTGCCGACACTTAAAAGTTGGCGTTCTGTGTTTCGGTTGTGGGGGTTTGTGTGTGGCAGGCTTGAGGTGCCCTCGAGGAGAGGGAAACCGTGCTGGGTCTTTGAGGCTCCTTTTGGTAGGTGCTGCGGTTCGCTCAGAAACCAGCAGCAGTGTGGCTGGTACCCAAAGCACGCTGTGATGGGGGAGATGCTGCATTTCATGTGCTCCACCTGCTGCTACCAAGCTGAAGGGTGCAAGCAGTGAAACATCACCCTGCATGTTCCCCACACGCAGAACTAAAGCTCCTCTCTGTCCTCCCACAATTTGTCACCAAAATATAAGGCATAACCGATGGGGGTGCAGGCAGGCAGGCAAAATACAGGGGGACAGCAAGCGCTGTTGTTTCTGTACCCAGCCTGTCCCGGAGCAGGGTGCTCGTGTAATGCTGTGGCTGCAGGTTTGGGATGAGCCCCTGGCATCAATGCCTGTCAGTGCTGAAACATTTTGTGTATTGAAAGCTGGAGTTGGTTCCCTGTTTTGACTTTTTAAAGAGAAAAAATGGAATAAACTGCAAGGGAGGGGAAAGCTAGGGAAGGAGAGAACTTCTGTTCCCACTTGTGGTTTTCATTGCTCTCTTAAGGATAACACTTAGCACTTGTGTTGTCTAGTTTTTTTGTTGTTTTGTTTTGTTGTTGTTTTGTTTTTAGCCCAAGCTTCATATGTTTTAATTCTGTGATCATCAGCTTTGACTGCTTTTCTCTCTTACGTGCATGATTTTTTTCCTCTCACTACCTTTGGTGGTTTCCAAGGCTGAAGTTATTTTCCTACTCTTCAAAAGGCCAGAATATTTGAAGACTTCCCATTGAGAACTTCTGGCTGTTGAGACAAATAGATCTTAGTATCCTATGGATTACTCTGTGCATCTCTTACCCCTTTAACAGCTGGTCCACACAAGAGGCAGCAGCAGGGCACCTTTCCACACTTCACTCCTCTGCAGATGGTGTAGAAGAAGCAGCATTAGGGCTGAAGGTGTTGGGCACCAGACTTGGTGCATGTCATCTGTGTACTCTGTTCTCTAGTCGATGATGTCCTTGGAAATATCCTTTCCTGTGGAATTAGCTGCTGAGGTATAGGGTCCTACCTACCTCAGAGTGGATGGTTAAGAAGATGGTGTTGGTTGGGTGTCCTTGACTTTCCAAGTGGGAACCATGGTGGAGTGTGCTGGAGAGGTGCTGGCAGTGTGGGGCGAATGGGATATCCCATTCTGTACCCCTCTGGTGCAATGTGTTCTGGATAAATTGGTGTTAAAATGGTACTGTTCTGCTCTCTTGGGCTCGTGCTGGAGGAATGCTATTGAGAAAGAAGAGTGCACGCATTCTGGAGGAAGAGATGGTTGGGAGTAGGGCAGGCCAAAAACCTGGGTGAACAGGAATGGTTTTCTTGCTCTCCCTGGCTTGCTGAACTTGTAGCTGTCAATGTCTATAGTCTATAATCTCTAATCTTGTAGCATTATAATTGATTGTAGGAAGAAGTTCTCAACCCTCAAGTCTCTTACTCCCTAGGGTGTAGGGATGTAGGCGTACTGGTGTTCACTGGGAAGAAAACACACAAAGATCTCCTGTTGTGAAGGGTATCCCTGACTCGCTGAGCTGAGCAAGGTGATCTTAATTTGACTTTATTTCTCTGTTCCCTTCCAACCTCCCTCCTGTCTTCTAGAGAAAGTTCACTCCTGCGACCAGGAAAGGCAGAGTGCTCTGGAGGAGGCCAGGCAGAACCCCCGTGAGGGTATCGTCATCCCTGAGTGTGCTCCGGGAGGGCTCTACAAACCAGTGCAGTGCCACCAGTCAACTGGGTACTGCTGGTGCGTCCTGGTGGACACAGGACGCCCTCTGCCTGGTACTTCCACTCGGTAAGAGCTGTAAGCCTGGTGAGATGCCTGTCTGGAGGAGATGAGATGTGAAGAAAACAGTGTTAATGTTCCAGATAAGTTCCTACATCTAGAGCAGTGAGCTCTCTGCTGCTGCCTTCCCTAGAGCTACCAATGCCTTATGTGATGCATTGATGTTGTTGAGTATCCTCAACTTACCCTTTTCACTTAAGTATCCCGCAAAATAGCTTTTTGTTTTGCAGCTTTTTTTGTGGTAGCAGGAATCAGTCATCTGCTCAAAGCACAGGTCATGTGTATGAGCTGTGAGAAGTGTCTGTGTTGTGTTATGCTGTGCTTCATATTTCTGTGCTTATATTTCAGCTGTTTAAATGCTGACCAGAACAGATTAAATGGCTTCTGAGTTGTGCATTAACAGATTTTAAGCAAAGGGTAGATTTGATCTTTTTGCTGCTGTGTGTCTTAAAACTACCCAGGGAGTATTTTTTCACTTGGGATTCAGAAATAAATTGCCACTCTGGAAACCTATAAAAATAATCCAGTAGGGGCTGGGGCCTAAACAGTGATTGTGCGGTGGTTCTAGACGGTTCTAGATGGACGTCATGGACGGTTCTAGAAAAAAAAAGCACACTCTGTGCCCACAATAGTTAGAAGAAGGCCTTGTGCTATTTGTGGGTTTGGGTTGTTACTGGATTGTGGAGTATGCTCCCACTCTCTCCATGTCCTGGTGCTGCTGCTGACTGTCCATAAGCAGACAGATGCTTGAGAAGAGCATTTCTTCTGCAGGCTTGTTTCCCCTGTAATGAGCAGGTTAGATGACCCCTTAGTAAGCACCTGATAAAGCTATATCACATAGTTCAGCATCTGCTGTTCTTCTTTTTCAGCTATGAGACCCCAGTGTGTGAAAGTGATGCCAGATCGAAGAGCACAGAGGTTGATGATCCCTTCAAGGACAGAGAACTTCCAGGTTAGTGAAGAACAAAATCCTGCCTCTGGCTTCTCTGCTCATCTCACCTTGCGACTCTCAAGAGGCCGAGAAGCCTCTTGTTGGGATGGGGGATTTCCTTCACTGTGCTTGTTTTATCATGGGTTTTATTCTGTGCTGTTTTGGATAACTTGAAGAGGCTGGGAGTGTTCTTGGGGCTGGTTTATTGCCTATCTGCCCTTCCTTTAAAGCATGTCTGAGATCAGAATTTTAGGGGGGTGGGGGGAAGGTTGTCTGGAGGTTCCCTGAGGAAAGAATGTGCTTGACATTTAAACTTTTTTTTTTTTTTTTTTTCCAAACTGCAGCCAGGACAGTATCCTTTCCATTTAGCAGGGCTTTTCAGCAGCTTGGTAGCCATCTGAGCAATAGTGGAGGACACAAATGTCAATTGTCAGTGGACCAACTGGCTGCCTGACACTGCAGGGGCTGGCAGGACGGTATTTGTGGTGCACTAAGGTCACTGAATGCCGTGTGTTTATTTATCTGAACTAGATTCTTTGCTTTCTACTTGGGGCCTACTTTATCTCCCATTGCTGCTTGCTTTCTGTTCATCTTTCCCATCTTCACAAAATGACAACTCACAATTCACTGTTTGCATACCTTCTTTCTGTTAAGAAGAGGTGCTGGTTGTAAGTGTCTGAGCAGCTCGTAAAAATGCCATCCTACCTGCCTGTGCTCTGTTTTTTCTTCCCTCTGCCTTTGTAAGGAGCAGAGTGAGGAGCCCTCACAGAGACCAACCATTGCTCTCCTGGGTGGGGAACAGCTGCTCGAAACCAGAAGCTACAGTGGGTCCCTTTCCACCATGAGGGAGCACTAGAGACCAGAAACTCCACAGAAAGAGCTGGTAGCACTTCTCTTTTCCTGGCTCTTTCTAGGACTAACATAAAGTGAATTATCCCTGAGCAGGTTAGCAAAGGAAATGAGATTTGTTCCAGATTTGCCTTCTGCATCTCCTAATTCTCCTCCTGCTGGCTCTTGACATTGGGCCCCATAGCTCTCTGCTTAGCAGTGCTGCCCTCAGCAGGGCTCTCTACTATGCAGCTGCTCATTTTCACAAGTCATGTAGAAATTTCCTATATGCCTCCTTCTCACGTTTGAATGATATTAGCCAATTGGCTCAAGTATTACTTTGAGGGGTGAGGGAGGGAAACCAGCAGACCAGCTAAATGATTGCATTAAGGCTCATTTCCTTAGGAAATCATTGTAAAATAGAATAACCTTGGTTCCTTTCTTCTCTGTCCCCTTCTCCCCTTGCTTTACTGCCTTTCCCTGCATTTCCCGTATGCCTTCCAAGAATTCAGTGGAAATCCTTTACTTTGGGTCTCAGAGAGTCTCTGTCTGATCTCTCAGGAAGACAGAATGGTTTCTTCTTCCTTCTTCTGCACTGCAGCTGGACAGGGGCATAGGAACTACACGAGGCACAAGAGGACATGTGTAGGATGCTCTGTAGCTTAGTGGTGTGGTCCCAGCATCAGACTGCAGGAGAGTTCCCCCCTCAGCTCAAGCCACTTTTCTTTACCTGAGTACACTTCAGCTCTGTGCTCGGATGTATGGTTCCTGTCCCTGATGGTTCCCATCACTAGAAATATGATGGAGAGATTAGGAGATGAAGGAGGAGAGTTAATGATCCTGGTTTGTCTGTCTGGAAGATGCTGTGCTCAGTCATCTTTTGACACAGACTTGAGGTTTGAAGGGACAAAAGGAAGACCCAGAGATCTGCAGGCCAGTCAGTCTCACCTCTTTGCACAGCACGATCGTGGAGCAGATCCTCCTGGAAACTATGCTAAGGCACTTGGAAAATAAGGAGGTGGTTGACAGCCAGCACAGCTTCACTAAGGGTAGATCACGCCTGGCAAATCTGGTGGCCTTCTACAATGGGATTACAGTAGTAGTGGATATTGGAATAGCAACTGATATCATCTGCCTGAAAAAGTCAAAGCTTTTGACTCTGTCCTCCATGATATCCTTGTCTCTAAATTGGAGGGACATGGATTTGATGGATAAACCACTTGGTGGGTAAGGAATTGGCTGGATGGTCGCACTCAAAGAGTTGTGGTCCACAGCTCAGTGTCCAAGTGGAGACCAGTGACAAGTGATGTTCCTCAGGTGTTGGTTTTGGGACCAGTGCTGTTTAACATCTTTGCTAGTGGCATGGACAGTGGGATCAAGTACATCCTCAGTAAGTTTACCAATGACACCAAGTTGTGTGGTATGGTTGATGTGCTGGAGGGAAGGGATGCCACCCTACAGGGGACCTGGACAGGCTTGAGAGGTGGGCCTGTGTGAACCTCACGGAGTTCAACAGGGCCAAGTGTGAGGTCCTGCACCTGGGCTGTGGCAATCCCAAACATGAATACAGGCTGGGCAGAGAACGGACTGAGAGCAGCCCTGAGGAGAAGAACCTGGGGGTGTTGGTGGATGAGAAGCTCCACATGAGATGGCAATGTACAAATACAAAAGGGTAGATTTAGATTAGGTATTCGGAAGAAATTCTTTACTCAGGGGGTGATGAGGCACTGGAACAGGTTGTGCAGAGAAGCCATGGATGTCTCGCCCCTGTAAGTGCTCAAGGCTAGGCTGGATGGGGCTTGGAGTAACCTGGTCTGGTGGGAGGTGTCTCTGCCCGTGGCAGGGGGGTTGGAATTAGATGGTCTTTAAGGCCTCTTCCAACCCAAACCATTCTGTGATTCTGTGATTGATTAGCTATTCTTGTACGTAAAAATTCCCTAGTGAGTCAGAAGAGGCTAAGGTGAGACATGAGCACAAATTGTTACACACCTACACGTACCCCCTTCACAAACTGTGTCATGGCTGCTCTCACAAGAGCCAGAAGAAAGAAGGAAGGAACGTGTTGCTTGCACATAGCAAATGGCAAGCTGCTAATTCCTGCAGACGGTGAGATGCTGAGGCCCCAGGGAGATGACTTCTAGCAAATGGTTTTTCAACCTTCTCATTACTGCAACAAAAAGCTCCTTTAAGTGAGTGGTCTCCTCTGGCTGCCATAGCAGCTTACCCATTACAATGCTGACATTTTCTGGACCATGTGCCAAACGAGTGCCGAGGGGTGTGCGTGTGTGTAATACGCATAGTATGGAGACAGGCTAGGGACTGTTGGTTAGCTGTTGCAGAGAACAGAGCCTGTAATAGTGCAAAGGAGGGAGTTTTGTCAGATCAATTTGCAAGCTGCTTTCAGCTGTCAAGGGATTATAGTAGGTTTCTGCTGCTCTGTTTGGGGTACACGTGCTTCTCTGCTTGCCTGGGAAAGGCAGAAAGTGTTAACATTGCTACTCGTTACTAAGGCGATACTGTTTTCTGGTAATGCTCTCCTAGGTGAATAATTGGTAGTAAACAGTGGTTTAGGGAAAGAGAAGAAGTATGTGACACCAAAGCCATCACCACCTCACTTTAGAGAAGGCAGCGGAGTTGGGAGGTGATGGGTTTGGGACAGCGGCTCTGGAGGTGATGGGTAGAAGTAAAGTGTATTTGTTCTTTGGTGGGCTAGAGCAATTGTTACAGTATTAATATGGTAGTAAATGAAGCATGCTTTTCCTCCTTTAAAAAGCAAGAAAACTGCATAGCTTGCTTCATAAAGGTGAGGAGATGGAGATTTTTGTCTCAACTCTGTCATTGGAGGCTGACAGGAGACTGCCCTTCTGAGGTTATAGCAGAAGGGAACTGGATGGCCTCAGGACTAAGTCATGGAAATGGTTACCCAGCTTGTCTTCAGCCCATTTTGTCCAATTCCTGCCTAAACCAGCAGTGACTGGGGTCTGTTGCCACGTGATGACTCGGTCTGACATAGTTCCCATGCAGCGTGGTCATGAAAAGAACTGAATTATTGTGGTAGCTCCCGGCAGGCAGCACTGTCTGTGCCTGAAGAGGAGAGTACAAGCAGCAGTGCTCATTTTGGCCCACGCTTTAAGAAACTTTAAGCTGTCAGTTAGGACCTCAGAACAGACGTGTTTTCAAAGGAAGATGACCCAGGAGGTAATGAGTTGTTTTGTAAACTTCTCTGCAAGTGTCACCATGGGAACTCCATCTGCCAGGCCCTTCCAGCACATCCCTGTGGTTATGCTGGTAGGGAACTGGGAGAGGCCGTCCAGCCAACCCCACGGCCTTCCTGCCAGATATTGTTGGTGACTGTGTGTGTGCTGGACAAAAGCTGCAGGACAAATTGCCATGCAGAGAAACCCACTGAGGGATTCTTTTGCCTTTCCTTAGGGCCTGTGATGATGGCTGCCACGTTACAAACAAATGAGGGGTTCTGGCTGATCCTTGCTGCAGTGCGTTAGGAGATCAGTCTTCTGTGATCTTGCATTGAACCTCCTCTTTTCTCTCTACAGGCTGCCCTGAAGGGAAGAAAGTTGAATTTATTACCAGCTTACTCGATGCTCTCACTACGGACATGGTACAGGCTATTAACTCAGCGGCACCTACTGGGGGTGGGAGGTGAGTCCGGAAAGCACTCAGGCTGAACCCACCAAGGTGGCTGCAGAGCTGTGGGTGCCCATGAGATGGGGGAGGGAGGGAAGGGTGATGCTCTGAGCTGATTCCCACTGATCCAGATTGCTGGGAGATGAACTAATGCTGTGTCTTCAGAGGCTGCTCTGTCATGTCATGGTAGTCTGGGGTGCCTCCTCCCACCCCTCCTCCCTGGCAGCTGTTCCACCATAAAGGTTAGTATAGCCCATTTGAAGTGTGAAATGAGAGCTCAGTGGGAGGAAGTGGCTTGTTCTTTTGTCCCCTGGTGCATGAAAAGACCTAATAAAATGCAAATGGATTGAAGGAGGCCGTGTGGCCTAGTGGCTACCATGGGGAGTGAAGAATGTGAACAGAATCCTTGGCAGCACCAGCACTGCCGTTTTGCTGTGGGGCTGAAGCCAGTCTGCAGATGAGGAGAGAAGCTATTTTTCATGACCCTCCCCTCAGACCAGCTGCTTCTTCATCCCTCATGGAAGAAGCAGCAGGTCAGGCCTGTTGAAAGAGGTGGGCAGAAGTCTGCTTTCCTGGGGAACTGAAGAAAAGCTGAGGTCTTGTCTCCCCCTTCTGCTTGCTGATAGGAAATCCCCTTAGTGCAGCAGCTGCAATGCTGCAGCATGCCATGTCCACTGAGAACAGACTGCGGTTTGAAAAGAAGTGCTGTATTGCCTTGATTAGGCAAGACTTCTGTGGTTCTGGATTCTCCTGACTATAAAAGGGGACAGTGCTAGCTTAGCACGCAGGGATGCCACAATACATAATGTGCTCATGTTCGTCCGGGTGTAGAGATGAAGGAGGTGTCTCTCTGTGTGTTACTTCCAACGTTTTGAGAGTAATATTGGTCTCTTGCTCTTCTCTTTCAAAATGCAGAAGGAAGAAGCAATGCCATGTTTAAATACTCAAGACAAAAACTTCCTGGGTGGCACCTTTGAGCCTCTTGTTTTCAGGATGGATTGCTTGTGAACCCATGTGTTTCTAACTTTGCGTTTGGACCTTGCAAATTGGGCTGGTGGCTGAGTGCCTGCACACGGAATATTCTGTAACCTTTTGAATTAGCAGTATATGCCTAGCACGTCTGTAGTCATATAAACAGGATGAAAAATGCCCCAAGGATGGGAAATACGTCGTTCTCTCCCAGCCATAAGCATTCCAATGTCAATTTTGTGTAATTTGCATGGTTCAAATGCAGTGGGTAGGGGTGGCAGGAAGCCCTGGAGAGTATTTGATATTTATTTGGCATCTTTGGCACAGGGACTGAAACCCAGCCAATGTAATCATCACTCTTAAAATAAAGCTTAATATAAACCAATATTGTAGAGACCAGAGATATATGCCCCCACTGTACTTCTATAAACCCAGCAGGCTTGCTTCCTAATGTTCCCCAAGCTTTGTGTATTTCTCAGCTTTGAATAGAGGCCTTTCTGGCAGAATTTTTCACTGCCCAGCTCTTCACACAGTCATCATGTTGATTTATTTTCAGCTCCAGTGTCGGCAGCCCAGTTGCAAGGGGAAAAAGAAATCTTTTAGCAGTCTGTCCTTTGTAAGGCGAGAGACTGCTACCACCCAAATATTCTGCCAGCCCACAGCCATGATTAAATTCGGGAAACTGCTCTGGCGTAAACTTCCGTGTGCATCAGTTAGGGTAGGTGCATAACCCAAAGAGTATGTGTCAAGATTTTCCATCCCACCGTGACGTGATGAGACCATTTATTTTTGGGAAAAAAAAAAAAGAGGCATTTCAAGGAATTTTAGATACTTAAATAAAAATATAATCAGTACAGCTTTCATTTTGTGTGAGCTTGCAGAGCTGAGAAGCTGTCCCTGTGCAATGAGCCCTGCTTTCCAAGTTTCCCAATGTGGGAAATGTCCAGAGTCTTCTCTTTAGGAACATCTGGAAGTTTACTGGGTGACCTAACTTCACTTTGGCACTAGAAATGAAAGCTCTTTTCCATGGGTATTTTGCCCATATGGCTAATCAACTCATTTCCAGGCTTAAGAACTAACAAAATATTTGATTTATGACTGTGCTCATCCTGTAACTCCCTGGCCCAGGTTTGCTGAGAAGGTGATGTTGAAAATGAAAGCAGGAGGTCTGTTTTTTCTTAATGTCAGCTGAGACATTTGTGTTTGTGAGTAGGGCTTCACTTATCTCGAGCTCTTCTCCATCTTTGTCATAATGATGGCAGAACAGGTGCTGTATTTAAACATGTACTAGTTTCCTCTGTAGCTGACCTCTTTCTGTTCCTTTACAGTGTTTTTTGTTTCTTCTGTTCATTATTTCATCTTCTGGGGCTCTTTTAGAGGCTGAACAAATCAAGCTGTTAATCTAAAGTACTTATTTTAAAATGTGTTATCAGCAAAGCTTATGCCCGTCGCAGAGGGAAGGCCAGGCAAACTTGATGCAAACAATCTATATCCCCAGGCCAGTTAGCTCCTTCTATTTTCCCATGTGTTTTAAGTGCAGAGTGGACATTTTGGGTGGGTGGACTGAATGTAGGGCCTCATTTCCAGAATGGGGACGGAATTGACGCAGTACCCCAAACTGAATAGTTACTGAAGTGCATTGAACTCTGGATATGAGCTTGCAATGTGGGGCTGTGGCAAAAAATGAACGTTTATAATCAAAGAAGTAGCAAGTAGGAGTTTTAGGGAACAGGGGTGTATTTCCATTTCTCCGTGGCAGCAGGGAGATGTTACTGGCCTCCAATATGCACCTCTAGTATTAACATTAAAATAGGGGACCAAACGGAGAAGAACCTTGCCAAAGTTTTAAGGGCTGAAAAAGCCTAACAGTGAGAGTCTTAAGGAGTTCAGGCTTCCTTAGTGTATTAAAAGAAAAAAAGAAAAAAAAAGGTTGAAAGATGATTATTACTTATAATCTGAGTATCTACATAGGGACAAAAGCTCTGCAGGCTCTTTAGTCTTAACAGGGAAGAACATGATCAGCTGAATATAAACAAACTTGTGATCAAAATTTCTTTAAAGTGAGGGCATTTGTAAGGCGGAATGAAGTAATGAGGGTAGTGATGGATTCCCTCTCTCTAAGGCTTTCATCTTAGGCCTGATGCCTTTCAGAAAGACTTGCTTTAGTCAACCCAAGTTATGGTCTTAAAAGTAATTTGATTCACGTTCTGTGCCTATGATATACAGGAAATGAGATTAGATGACCCTACAGCCTTCAGTCTGAACCTGGATATGTGGAGTGAAAACTTCCTGTGTTTGCTGAGTGTCTTCAAGACTTTACCTATATGTGCTGCAAAGCTATCCATGGCGTTGCAATTAGTGTGTTATTACTTTTTCTTTGGGGGGGAAAGGAGGAACATGAGGAGAAATGATAGAGATCTGCCTTCAGAGCACTACATAGAGCTGTGCTAAACTGCACACTTTATACTTGGCACACACGAAAACAATCTAGTAGCAGCAAAGTGAGGCTGTACAATTTGGATTGCTGCAGGCAATGTAAGTAAAACCTGATAAGACCTTTTTTTTTTTTTATTGGGCATGCTTAAAACAACCTTGTAATCCCTTATAGGTCTTGTCTCGTTTAAGCAAGTTCAAAGCTATTGACTTTAATTGAGTTACTCTTGCTTTACAATAATGTAAATGAGATGAGAACTTCCCTTCCTTGTGGCCCTGGTTTATATTACAGCAAAATAGCCAAAAAGACTTCATTTAGACTTTAGAAACAGAAAATCTCTGGTAAAATTCATTCTTAATTTTAAGTTTATGTAATAACTCCAAGGCACATCTTGTTACTGTATGTTTTCAAAGTAATTAAGGGAGCGCTTGTAGGAAATGAGTTTATTAACCAGTGTTTCGTATCCTTTTTGAAAAGACGCATAGTTGAAATTGTTCGTGTATAAATCCTATATAATAGGAGCACCACTTTTTTTTTTAAACTTCACTTTAGTACATCTTATTCTATTTTCTAAGTCAGAGAAAATAAAACATGTGTCATGCACACATCACATGGGCTCTAAATTAGAATATCCCAAAGGGAACCCCAGCCTAGGTTTACCTGACCTAAGAAACTATCTTTATTCCGTGATTCAGAATTTTAATTGCCCAAATGTGTGCACTGTAGCTTGTTACATCATCAGCAAAAATATTAATGCCCTGTGGAGTTTTAGGTTAAAAGGACAGCTTATGACAGCCACCCTTATCATGTAACACAGTAGCTGTGCCCCTTCATTTTAAGTTGCCAATTATTTCCCATGTAATAGCCCTAAAATGTACTTCAGAAAATTGCCCCCAAGGTTCCCTTTCATGCTGCAGTTGAGCAGTTTGAAGCAGGCTCAGTAAAGCTCAGCACATCTCTGGGGTGTTCTGAAGTTGCGCCATGTTTTAATAAAGATTGACACTTTCAAACAGTATGGGGAAGTTAATGCCCAACTCCTATTGCAATTCAATTGAAGTTGGATATGAAATGCTCTTTATGGTCCTATGGAAATCCTAGCCTAATTAAAGATATGAGAGAGTTCGTGCAAGAGGAGGATCTTTTAAAAGTCAATGAGGAGTGAAGGGAGCTGATTTTTAAACCTTCTAAATGATTTATTCCACAATCTTCAGAAAAGTTGTGTTCAGAATAATGTTTCATACACAACTTAGCCGGAGGGAGGAGAGAAAGAATCTGGGTCTGTAACAGGAAGATAGCCTCAGTTTTAACTGTAGAGGAATTAAGCATTCCCCATAATGAATTTGGACTGTGCACTAACCTTTTGTTTAGTCTGAACACAGCTTATTTTTTTGTTAGCTTCTTGACTCTTTCACTACAGGAAAGGGAGAATAAGAAAACAAACACACAATCCTTTTTGCAATTTCATTAAAGTAATCTTCTTTGATTCAAGCCATGTTCCATGGTTAGGACTTCTAGCTTTATGAGAGACAACCACGAAGAACAACAAAAGTGAGCAGAGCAAGAAGATCCGTGAATTTTACCTCAGTTTGTTAAACTCTTACCACTTCCCACTACTCCCCCTAGGCACCTTTGTGGGCATCATCGGTGTTCTCATGGGCATTGGGTGGCAGTCCCAACATTTCTTTAGCTTCTGTCCATCCTTCATTCAGCAGCAGCACCATGCAAGGCATATATCCTACCAAGCTACTTTCAAGTCTTAGAAACTTACAGCTTTGAATCCTGCAGGCATTCTGACTACAAACATACCTGATGTGCTAGGAGTGGAAGCTGGACTTTTTTTTTCCTACTCCGTTGCTTCTGCTAGTAGCTTCTCATGCGTCACTGTACCTCCATCCTGGAATTATCTCCGTTTGGTTTATAGTCCCTGTTTGCAGTCTGTAGTTAGATGATGTTAGGCCGGTCTTAATCCCCTTTCCTCATCCCACCTCAGCCATTCTGAATAAAGTTTGTATTACAAAGGAACGGGTTTTCTGAAGATCTTCAAACAGCAGATCATCTGCTGGGAACTTAGAGCTTGCAAGCTTGCAACCTTGCTTTCTTGCAACCTTGCTTTTTCCCAAAGCAGTATTTTGTATTTGGGTTTTCTGTCACTGCAACAATATTAAGTATGCAATTGCATGCAGCAGGGCTGCACATGGGCAGTGGGGTGGCTTTGGTTGGGCAGAGGGGTGGCTTTGGTAGGAATGGACTTCAGTTACTCAGTAAAATTTAGTGGGGCATATTAAACTTTGACGGTACACTCCTATGGAGGATAATGTGATTGCACACTGTACATGCTTTGGTATGTAGGTAATATCTGACATTGCTGCTCTCCCTTACTCTAAGCTATGTACCTACCCTTCCTTCCTGCTCCTTCCCACTCAGTTAACCCCTCCTTTCTTGCTAGGGGGCCTCAAGGGCTGGAAAGCATTACAGACTGCATGCAAAGTGCATGTTCAAGCTGTCTAGGTGGTATTTTGGCATATTCTTCTCCCTCTGCTCCAGAATTTAGTACAGCTGCAAAAGCACACATCCGTGTTTTTTCATAGTCTTTTTGCTTGTACCCCAGTTAGACCAGATGATATGAAGATGTTCTGTGGCAGTGTCTCAGCTGGAAAACAGTGTTAAAAGTAGTAGTACATTAACCCAGGTATGTCCAGGCATTAGCCACCTAAGAAATAAGTATTCTCCCATGAGGGAACTGACAGCATGTTGCACAGAAGGAGGAGCAAAAGCCTACATTAAGACTACTTACTTGATGCCAACAAGTTAGTAAGAAAGCTGAAATAACAGGTTCCTGTCCTAGGCTGTTAATGACAGACATCTTCTCTTCCCTGTTAGGCTGTGAGTGGCCTTACGCTGCATAATGGAGCTACACTTGCTGGCTTTTCTGTAGTCATCATGAGAAGCCTAAGAAGTCTATCTGCATTTTTGTAAGGTCTGTCTTTACTAGATCTTATGAAGCTGTTACTGCACTGCAGTGAGAGACTGGAGTTTGGTGGATTTTCGTGGGACCAGTGTTAGAGCAAGAGATGGGAGTTGGGAATGTGCAGAGCAGTTTTATTCTCTCTTGAGTTTTCTGATTCCTTTGGGATCTGAATGAGTGGAGATGCAGCCCAACAAATTAAGTTTGCATCTGAGAGCTGATTTATTTCTCTTGGAATAGCAATGGAGAGGCATTAGAAGGAAATTCCCCAAGAATACATGTGAAAACTCTGCACTGGCAGAACACTTTGAGCCCCCAAATGTATTTCAGCTGATCCAGCACGTATGGTTGCTGCCAGGGCACATCATCAGAACTAGGAGGCTTAGAAATACCGTGAAGTTGCATCAACGCATGTTTCACGGATGGAATATAAGTGTCTTCCATGGGCAGCCATCACAGTCAAAATATTTAGATAGGGTGTTGTAACCTCGGCCTTCTTAGTGTATCGTGTGATTTCACAGTTCACCTAGGGAAATATGGCCAGCCTGAGATGATGTGGATCCTCTGTGTCCATCCTGTGCTGGGATTCTGGATGGCCGTCAGAAAGGGCAGGCAACCAACTCAGGAACTGCAGTACTGGTAGGCCAGCCAAGGGGAAACGGTAAAAACTCAGTAATGGCTGTGTCTTCCTTCCTCCTACAGTCACAGCAGTTAAAGTAATAAAACTTCAGCTCCATTAGCATGCTAGAGCTCGGTATGAGCACTCAGCGTGTTTGTAATGGCTAGGACTGATAAATCATCACCTCATGAGTCAATGTATTTGTATTAGCCTGTGGATTGCCTTGGTTTTCTTTATGGAGGATCAGGTGTGAGCTTTATTGCCTCTTCTGGTTACTTACAAGAGCTCCTCCTTGGTGTGTTTCTGAAAAAGAAGGCACTTTTAAGTCCTGCTGCTGAGTGTCTCTTCAGCAGGTAGGGAGGAGCTTGTGTTTCTGTCAGTTGTTTTACCCATTGCTGGTGCTAGGGATGCTCTGCCTTTGTCTCTGTTTCTGCCTCTCCAGATCTGCGCCTTCAGAAAAAGGTTAGGGCAAAGGGCAGGCCAGCATGTGGACCAGGGGAACCTCACATGCAAACGCTTCAGTTGTATTCCTGTGTCAAAGCAAAAGTAGAAACTCCTCCATTGCAATACAGAACTTGTAGTTCTTCCCTGTGGCTGTTGGAAACACACGAGTCTTCAAGTGATAGCCAGCTCACTCCAAAAGGGAGAGAGGCCAATGGCTGTGTTTATAAATGTCATAAAAACAAGCCACAGGATGTGCTTTTATTCTCTCCTGTCATTCTGGTCTTCACATAGAGTTTCAAGGCTCTAAAAAATCCAGGCACTCCTGTAGCTTCCTGGGGAGATTTTTTGCAACTTCTGCTTGTCCATAGGTAGCTCCAGGGGCTTGCCTTGTATTTTAGCTCCCAAAACGAAGCCAAATTTATTCCCAACCTCTTCTTCCTTCCCCTCAGTGTTTATCCCACTGTACATTGACCAGATGCTGCAACTGAACGCCAGGCTGCTTCTCAGCTAAGAATTAAGTGATGAAGGAGACATTCTCAAGGAAAACCTTGGGAAAAACGTGCAGTTTATTTGCCACTGCCCAGCGTGTGTTTACTTTTTGGGGGGACCCAGATGTCTCTGGGTAGGGGCTACCTTTCACACTAGTGATGTAAATTACCATGGCTGTAGGTTGGAGTTTTTATTTTTCAGGCTTGTTAGCTGCATTTTAGAGGAAGAAATGGACCCATGGGAAGGTCAAAAGGATTTTTGCCCTTCTGTTCCCAACGAAGAAATCTTCAGTGACCATTTAAATATATATCTTACCAGTCTCTGAAATAAGCTTGATGGCAGTCTTAAAATCTATTTTATAACAGACCTTAGTGAAATTGAACCTTGGTTTGTATTTCCCCACCAGCTTGCGTGCCCAGAGCTCACACCAGAACCTGGCTGCATGCAGCACGCAACTGTCCCTCTCTCATCGCTGCGGAAGGAATTAGGCAGCAGCTGGAGGTGTCTCCTGGAATAAGTCAGGGCAGCGAGTGCCAGTGTAGCATGTCTGACTGCCTGTCAACTAATTTCCATGCACCGAAATGCTGTGTGCTCGGGAGGAAAAAGGCTCAAGTCGTAGCATCATTTCATCTTCCTCTACTCAGACTTTTAGTGCATGGAGAAAAGATGGGCTACCTTAGTGAAAATCTTAAAAATACCTCTTTAAAAAAGGTTTCTTCCCTGTTTTTTTTTGTATCACTGAGGAATAACCCCTTTCCAGTTGCTGCTGCAGAACATCCAATACAGTGTAAATAATATAATAGCACCTGTTCAGAAATGGCCTGAGATTGTATGGTGGTATTCTCTACTCATGCATCTTCAGCCCTGGCTGTTCCTCCTCTTGTCCTCCTCCTCCACTGATATTTCTTGTTATTGTCCACAGAAAGAAAATGTGAGCCAAATAACGTCAAACTTGTAATATCAGAATGAGTAAGAAATGAAGCAAACTGCAGTTGCCAGTTCCGTAGTATTACTTTTAATGGATTTGTGGTGCTTGTCTGCTGTGGAATTCTTGTGTATAAATCAACCATGTGAAAAGCATTAAATATGCTGGAAATACAGCACAGGAGTTCAGATCATATAAATAGATACAGCAAGAATGTTGCATCCTGCCAAGGACATTTTCAAATAATGAATGTGTCTTGCATTAAATGAATTTGTTCCCTTTCTGAAGCCTGGATGTTGATATCACAGAAACTACCATGATAGCTGGTACTCATGGCTCTCCTCTTGGTAATTTGGATGGGATCCCAAGGGTCAAAAGGACTACGGAGACTGCCTTTTGCCCTCTAAAGGGAGATCCTTCTGGGATTAGTCAGAGTTTCAGCAACTGGTGTGAAGAGAAGTGTAGTTACTGAGGGTATCAGTCTCCAGGAATCTCTTGGCACCACTTGTTAATGCTAAAGGACATTTTTAGAAAAAGTTGTGTTTTTGTTTTTGTTTTTGTTTTTTTTTTTCTTCTTTTTCCTTTCTCTCTCTCAAAAGAGCTCAGCTAAAAGGAGGAGATTGTAAGACCTGTGTGTTTATCCCACTTTAAATGTGGCATGGTGTGTGCCTGACTCACGCTCTGAGCAAGCAGCTCTGGCTCCTCAGCACCTGCCTGACAGTGCTGGTGAGAGCACCCACTTGTCAGGGGCCTGTGCTTCCTCCCTTCCAGGTTTTCCGAGCCAGACCCCAGCCACACGCTGGAGGAGCGAGTGGTGCACTGGTACTTCAGCCAGCTGGACAACAACAGCAGCAATGACATCAACAAGCGGGAGCTGAAGCCCTTCAAGCGTTACGTGAAGAAGAAAGCCAAGCCCAAGAAATGCGCCCGACGTTTCACCGACTACTGTGACCTCAACAAGGACAAGTCCATCTCCCTTCAGGAGCTGAAGGGGTGCTTGGGAGTCAGCAAGGAAGGAGGTGAGTGTCTTTCCTTCCCCATCCTGTGAGAATAAAAAGACTGGTGTGGAGTTATGTTAAACTCAGGAATCAATTTTCCCTCAGGTGATGGAAAAGTGCCACGGTTTGCATGGGAAAATGAGTGGGATTAATATCCTGTCTTGTGAATATAGTTCATTGTTTATGAAGCTATGTCTTAAAGTCCTTATCACAGACCTTTGTGCTAAGCACTGTATGGATACAGGGCAAAAAAACTGAGCCTTGCCCAGTACACGGCTTGTACTATAAAAGTCCTTGGAAAACGTAGTTCAGATCAGGTCCTTTCTGAGTAATACACTGCTGCCAATATTTTGTTGCCTCAGCCATGTAGGTTGGATGGCGTATGAGCCAGCACAGACCCAGTCCTTCTCCAGAGACCCTGTTGACTAGCAGAAATAATATTTATTTTCATTGCTAAATCTAGTATGCAGGAGAGTGGATGACGCACAGAGAACAACTCAGAAAGAAAGTGCAGAAATATGGTGTTGCCCTTTTACAGAGTTAAATTGAACTTAATAAATCAGAAAGAAGTAGGAATAACTTTTTTCCTTTCTGTTCAATGCCTGAGTAACCAACCCACCCTCCTTCCTTTTCTTCCTTTCATCTTCACCTCATCTTCTGTTGGGACCTGGACCAAACTGATATTTTTGGAAATTTTACGAATTGAAACTCTTCAACCCAAATTCAATAATTATCAGTCATTCTTGACTGTGGGTAGATTTGCTTGGCAGGAGAAGGCAAGCTGGAAGATTCCTGGAGACTAATTTCCTGTGCAGGTGTTTTGGCTGTGCGGACAGCTCTTGTAACTAACCATCGTGCTGCTCGGGATGGGTGGCTAGCTTTCTTTTTCTAGGCTTAACCTTTCCTTAGTCCTTTCCTCAGGTTTAGCAAGCGTGAGAAGGGAGTGAGTGCATTTGAGTGTTGGGAAGTTGCCTTTTCCAGGTGCTTTGCAAATGTTTCAGTTATCATAATAAGGCTGTTGCATTATTTGTCAGCTGTGAGAAGCTTTCAGCTTCCCTGGCTCAGTGGAAGCTTTTTTCTTAGTCATTGGTACTTTACTGAGGAATGACGTACCAAAATAGCAGCCCTGTTCCTTAATTTTATTACCTTCCCAATAAGATGAATATGCCAAATTAGTTTTATTGCTATTTGGCCTGGAATAAGACTCTCTGGAATCTGCTGCCTTGGCCAACTGACTGTTCAGAATTTAGTTTATGGAAGGGGGGAAAAAAGGAGAGAAGGAAGAAAGTGAGGATCTTTGAGCTCAAGTGAAGGGGAAAGAAAGTAGCAAGGGAGACACGTTGAGAGTGCCTGATTCCCACACTGTTTGCTGAGAACCCAGCCTGACTTTTCATGGTTAATTACATTGTATGAGGACAGAATTGTGTGCAAAAAAGGGCTATGACCTTTTTTTAATCACACAGCTCTGCATATTGACCAGAGGCCTGATAAGCCTTGAGGTAAACACCTACATTTTGTGTAAGGAAAACTCTTAAGAAAGGACTAGGGGTAGCTGAAGGATGACGGAGGCTAAAAAGCTGTAGAGGAAGCCAGTGCAGGGAGCAGATACCAACATGTAGGAAAGAATGTGAGTACTCTAGAGGTGCAGCTTACAAATTTGTGATAGATCTTTTTTAAGGAGTCATGAATTTGTGAGGTGGTGGATAACCAGTTTGCCCTGCCTTCTATTCACAAGAACCTCTAAATTGAGGAATGGCCAGTAGCTCACCTTTTCTTCGACATCCTCTTATTCCAAAAGATGGGAGCATGCAATCATCCAACTCAGTCCATGTGTTTCTTCTCTGCATTTCTTTCTCTATGCCATGGCCTCCGCACATCTGCTTGGGCTGAGGTCACTGTGGGTTGAAGCCAAGAGCTGGTTGGGAAGCTTTTTGATGACGTACTTTCTGTTGTAAACTGCCAGTCAGATGAAACCAAAACTTCTCACGGAAATGTTTGTTTCAACAAAAACTTTGTTGGAAAGGTTTTTCTGGTCTGGTTTTGGATGAGGGAAGGGTTTGAGGGACGCAAGGAAAGTCATCATTTCCAGTTGATACACTTCATTTCTAACGAACTTGCCTCAGATGTTCCGAATCATACTTGGTATCCAGTAGCATAAGGACTAGAGCGAGTTGGGTCACCGCTCCAGGTGAGCATGCTTCCTGATAGGTAAATTGAACACTTGTATTGATTTTGAAAATAAAGCTTAATACAAACTTTGTAGGGTTTGGGATGGTGAGAAAAACAAATGTTAAGGCTTCTGCATTTTTGTCAGCTTTTGATTTTTTGTGACCATTTCCATCCGAAAATGGAAATGATGGTGCTTGGTGGAAGCACTGTTACCTGTCTCTTGGCTAATAGAAAAACAAAACAATGAAGATTAATGTGGGAGGATTCATCTAGTATGTTCATAAGGACAAGACTGACTCTGAGCTCTTTCCAGGTTAGGGTCATATCTGTCTGAGGTGCATAGTTCTGTCTTTCTTCCTCTTCTCAGCAGGTTCTTGATTCCTGTGGTCCCCTAATCTGTGGGTGCTACCAGTCAGTGGTTCTCCAATAAGGAAAAGAGCTGTCCAGTCAGCCAGCAACCATTTCTCTTTTCCATCCTTATGATGACCTAGAAAGCTGCTGGGAAATCTGCAAGGTCTGGTGGCCACTTTGCACAGCTCTTGCCCCTCTGCTTAAACCAGATGCGTTTCTGTCAGGAGCAGCTCTGGTGGAGAAATGCCATTCCTGGCACTCAGAATGGGGTCACCACAAAGGGCCAGCCTTTGAAGGCAACCGTCTGTGCCAACAGCGCAATTCAGAAATGGGATCAAAATGTCTTAATTAAAAACGGGGCATGTCACTTTCCACTGGAGCTGAGCAAAGACTACAGAAAGAAGGAAAAATAGTGGTCAATTTAAACAGCAGAATTAATTCAGTGCTGTGTGAGACCCTTCTAATTGGTATCTGCAGAAGTGACTGATTCTCTTTGTGCCTGGGGAGACCTCTGGGAATGAAGATACTCCATCACTTATGCAGGCAGCTGTGTGGGAACTGGTAGCAAGGAGCAGTCATGTGGGAAAGGCCTCTGAAATGGCAGTGGTAGGAAGCGATGACAGCCTGAGAGGCTCTGAGAAAACTGTAAAATACCATTTGCTGCATACAACCAGGCAGTGGCTGAGTTAACAAAAACTGAAATTCAGAGTACAACTAATTGTAATTAAATGTAGATTACAATATAAACAAGCTGCACTGGTTCAGTGCCTGGTTTTGTTTGCCTTGTTAGATATCTGCCTTTGGAGCTCTGTAGGGATGCTTTAGTTTGTCACCTTTAATCCTGAGGGTTAGCATCAATCAGGACATCAGGGTTGTGTTGACAGGAGATAGGGCTCCTGGTGGTGTGTTTCTCTCCCATCAAAGGTGAGAGGTTTGCTCAGTTAGTTAGAGGAATTACTTCTACCTATAAAAAGCTGCTGGGGTTTCCTTGTGGCTTTTCCTTTTGAAAGACATCTGGCCCCATTGTAGCGAATTATTACCCAAAAGAGTGTACTTGTGAGGCTGAGTAAATACTTTCCATTAGGAAACTTACTGAGTGATGGGATGTTCTTCTGCAATACCCAAGTGCTTCCTGGGTATGCTTTATTTACCTGCTGTCACCAGCTGCCATACACCTTCCTCTCTTTCATTTCTTTCATTACAGCTTTATGCTCGGTGTGGTATTACTCTGGTGGGGTTTTCTCTGCTGTATAGCTACACGTGCTGGCCTGTGTTCATACTGAAGGCAGCTGACTGAAGATGATGTTCTCTGCCTTTGGAGTGAAAAGTGATCAGCATTACGGTAGTCAAGTTTCCCTGCGTGGATGTATTTAGGAGAAACCCACAGAAAGCACAGAGCCCTGCCAGCATGCTGGAAAGGTCTCTCATGCCCAGACTCAAGTTCCACTGTCATTTTAGGCCCTTTGTATCAACTTCCCAAGTCTTTCTGAAGACAAGCAGGTCCCAGTCACAGTAATGCAGCTAGTCTTAGCTGAAATCACTTCCAAAGTCTTATTTTGTTTTGTTTTGGTGACATCTCATTTGCACGTGCAAGTTGCTCGTACTGGGAAGGGGGCTGAGTATATGGCACAAAATATGTCACCTGTTTCGGTTTGGGGTGGGGGGTTGTAAACCTAGGAGAGCTGCTGAAGCCAGCTTCCAGCCACATGTGAACATGCAGTCGACACAAGAGAGATGCGCACAGACCCTGAGGAGAGGCTTTAGCCGCAGGTAGGCTGTGGACGAAGGGAGGTGATGGAGCGTGGGGCCATGTGTGGCCGAGCAGCACCCTCTAGGGGAACGGCTGCCCGAGGATGCAGCCACTTACAAAGGCCCTGCGATTTTATTGCCAGGCCCCCGGGTGAGTCCCAATTAGCTCTGGAAGAATCTGCCTCTTGGCAACAGAGCCCTGCTTTTTATGTACAGGCACAGGAATAAGTTAACGCGGTTCCTCTGATCTTGCCAGGGCAGATGGCTGATACGAGGCTGGCGTTTGGGGGCCTTGAAGTCACTTACTATGTTTATACAGTTTCTCTTATTAACAATTTTTAAAGCCAACAGGTTTTGCTTTGTAATCCATTTAAAATGCAGCTACCCCCACCTTTCTCTCCCCCTCTCTTTTTCTTCCTGGTGCTTCCATCCCTTTCTTACGGTGCAGCATCTGTCTTCCTGCAGTTTCCCCACTCTCCCACCCTATTGCTACCTTTCTGCTCATCTTTCTCTTGAACAGAGCAAAGTTTTCTTTAGGTGTGGGTGTCTGTATCATTGGTGCAAGTGAAATCACTCAGTGGGCAAAGCAAAGTGTACAGTCATGGCAGTTACACACACAAATCTAAGATCTAAACCTGGCCAGTGTGGGGGTGGCAACATTCTTCTGGGTGGCAGATCCCACTTCCAGCTGATGACCCTTGTCTGAAATCCAGACCAAGCAGCTAACCAGAACTGTAACATGCCTTATGAAGTGCTCAGATCCTGTACTCCCTGAGCTGTCTGTGCCCAGCACATCATGGGAACTGGTTTCTTGCAGAGGCGAAAGCCCTTGCCATTAGCTCCATCTGGTGTAGGGTGCATGTGCCTGTATCTTGTCACACAGTCGTAACTGTATAGTCTGGTCCTGCCCTTCTGCCAGACACGAGTTCAGATCTTTCATTTTAGGCACCTGTTGGATTGTGTGCCCAAGCATTCAATCAGTAGAAATTAAGTAAACTCAGCCTGTCTGTTTTACACCTTCACTTTTCTGGCTGCCTGCTTTCTACGTGGCATTATTTTGCTTGCTGTTCGCAACACCTGTTTGGGGAAACTTCATGGCACTACTTGTATCCTTCCTTTCTTCATCCTTCTTCCACAGTTTAGCTTAACTTTGTTGCTTCTTGCCCACGCCAAACCTCTGGATTTCATGGTTACTGCAGCACCAGGTGTTTAGCATCAGTCATCTCAAGCATGTTGGTCTGACTCCTGCAAGTGAGTCTTAGGGAGTGCTGGCGAGGCTTTCTGTGTGCACACCCACAACGGAGAAGCTCCTTGGAGCCTGCCTGCCAGCACAGCTGGTGGGGATGCTCCTTGGTCATGCCATGGCATTTACTGCCTTTAACACGGTTCTTGGATTTTACAGGTAGCCTGAGCAGTTTCCCCAGTGGAAAAAGACAAGGCCTTAACCCTTTCAGTGAGTATCTTATCAAAATATTTATTTCCCTTTTTTTTCTTTACGATAACCATGTGTCCCAGAATTCATGCTCTCCTGTGTTTACAAATAGCAATACATAAACAACAAGAGGCCAAGATTGTTCTTAAGAGGTGTGAGTATAATAATAACGTGCAGCTCTTCTGTATCACCTCCAAGTCCAGCACCACGTCTTCAGCTGTGGCAGACAGCACATTGCTTAGGAATTAGAATAGGGCACAGTACGTATTTGATGAACACTCTCCTAGCCTTATTCTCCCTGCTTCTAGCAAGCAGTGATTTAGGCAATTAGTTGCATTTCCATTGTATTGCTACATGGACTTGTTCCCATGAAGATTCTTCTCTGTCCCAGTTAAGGTCTGTTCTCCTCTGCACTTTGTGGCAGTGAATTGCACCCTTTCATCAGGTGTGAAGAACAACTTGCGCTTGTTTTCCTGTCAGACCTGCTGCCTCATGGTGTCAATGGGTGCTTCTCAGCTCGTAATGTGAGAAACAGTGGGCAGCTCTCCCCTGCCTGTCTTTCCCATGACACTTGTTCTATAGCCCTCCAACATACCTCTGGTTAGACTCCATTCTGTGTTGAAAAATCTTTTGCTATGTATTTGCTTAGTGATAGTTACTTATACCTCTTGCTATCCTCCACCCTTTTGTGGGTACCTTATCTAGTCCTGCTGCGAGTTCCCCTTGAGATGGGCTGAACAGAGAACCGAAGATAAGGATAAGCTAAGCCTTATGCATTGATATGGTGATGCTTCCTGGTGTGTCCTCAGTTCTGAGCAAGAATTTGATTTTTGTCTGCCGTGAAAAGCTGAGAAAAGGCATTCCAAAAATCATGCACTATGGCTTCAAGTACTTTCCTAGTCACTCAGTCCTTAGTGTAGGACAGGTCATCCTCGCTGCCCACTCCTGCACTGCTTTGCATGTCTAGACATTGAAGTCAATCTGCTGCTGTTACAACCCGTTCATTGAACACTGAGAGAGCATTAAGCAAAGCTGTGTAGAGAGATTCAATTGTGACAATTTGAAGCAATTTTGCATTTGTCAATATTTGCCCCCAGTTGGTGGGACAGGTCAGTTAGCACTGGTCCCAGTGAGGCCTGCCTGGTAACCTTTCTCCTTTATGAAAACCAAATCCGTACTTCTGCCTTCTCTTCACTGTGTTTTCACTTGTAGTTAATCCACAAACTGCACTTGTTCTGATCCCGTAAGAGCTTTGATTCTCCTAACTTTTGATAAGGGACTTTAAAAAATAAATAAATAAATAAAACCAACAAACTTTCTGAAGAAGGGAACACAAGGATGTGGGTATCTGTCTGACTCTCTAAGCAGCACCTCTGCACCATCCCCTAGGACACAGCTCAGCAGGGCCCTGGGGCTCCCAGCCCCATCCTTGCTGCATCCTCTCCATTTCATCAGCATGGTAGCTGTCAGAGGGCATGGTGCAGGCAAGTCTTGAAGAACTGCTAATCAGGGAAACTGCTGTGTTTTGTGGGGACAGATCTTAAACGTCTTCCTCCTGCTTGCCTGGCTAGGGATTGTGGAAGCTGGCCATGGCTCCAGGGCAGCTGCAGGCAGGGCAGCCTTACAGCGGTGGGGTTCTGCATCA
This sequence comes from Anas acuta, assembly GCF_963932015.1. NCBI lineage: Eukaryota > Metazoa > Chordata > Aves > Anseriformes > Anatidae > Anas > Anas acuta. Next base: position 36,567,766 of record NC_088983.1, on the reverse strand, counting down.
GCCTTCGCAGGCAGAAGAGCAGAGGGAGTGATGTTGGACTAGTGTTTTGCCCAGCCTGCGTGCCCATTTCAAAGAAGGGGGAGGGTGAGGGAAAGTGGTGGTTCACGTTTAAAAATACATTAGTCCCTAGGGCTGTGTGTGACTCAGTCAATGCTTTTTTCAGCAAGGCTGTCTCATCAGCCCCTTGTTGTTTTCAGCCTCACAGCTTACTTGAGATCTCAGCCTTCTGGGGCCTTGGCTGCAGCAAAGGCTGTGCTGTATCTTACCTCAGTTGGGAGCCGTTTTGGTTTTAATCTGCCTTTTTTTTCCTCACTTTCCCTGCTTCTGTTTTGTTTTCCCTTGTTTGCCCACCCCACCCTTCCCAGTAGGCCGCCTGGTGTAGCAGCAGAAGACGTGAAGGGAAGGCAGGAGCCGACCCAGAGGAAAGAAAGACAGCGACAGACGGACAGACACCTTGCTGCTTGTGAGCAAGCATGCAGCATCAGCAACATCCAACGTAGCGGAAGTGGCACCCAGAACGTTTGCACTTTCTAATAATTGGTTTGGGTTTGGGTTTGTTTTTAATTTCTTTTCAATGCCATTATCTAATACTTTGGAGAGTGGGGGGGGAAACAGGATCATGACTTTTTAAAATTGGAACAGCTACTGATGACTTAAAATTGAGTTCACTGGGACTCAGAGAAAGAGAATTTTATATACTGTATATAGATATGTATGTAAATTGTACAGTTGTCTTGTACAGGGGTTGGAGTCACTGTTCTGTTCCTCCCTTTGCTTTTGAAGGCTGTTAGGGTTAGAGGGACACTTTGCATTTAATGGGTTACAGTACTGCATTCATTTCTGACACGATCCACCACTCAGTTGCAAACTGATCTCCTTAACATCCCCATGCACAAAGGAGCAAGCATATCAGCATGACCTGTGCTCACAGGTGTGTACAAAGTGCCCAAAAAAACAACTGCTTCTGGAAACCCCCTCTGTTCTTACTGCACAGCCCCGTGCAACTCGCAGGCGTGGGGGCTTCTGAGAGAGCACAGGTTTCACCTCAGTAGTGGTGCACTGCAAAGCAGCTTAAAGTAGGCTTAGGAAAGGGTTGTATTAAGGAAATATAAAAGTAGTTTCTGCACCTGTTGCAAATCGGGCAGAAATGAATTGCAAATGCATTGCTATCCAGACTCAGAAGACATGCTTAGCAAAGATGTGCCGTGTCCTGGAAATCTAACGCTATTGTAAGGACATGGGAGCCATACACCCTAGTGGAGTCAGCGGAGTGATGTCCTGCATCTTCTTCTCTGACAAAGTGTTTGTCTGCATGGTGTAAAACAATAAAAATACTGAGAAACCTGCTTAAAAGCAGCATCAGCCTGCCTATTGCTTTGCTGGAGAGCAAAGAATATATTTGTCAGTGCAAAAAGACACAATTATGCTGCCGGTCCCCAAAAGTCTGGTTTATTTACGTTGCATCTCTACAGCTTGGGCTGTGCTCCCTGGTAAAGGATTGTCTGCAATGGCTGTTCTTGTCTTTGGTGGCTGTGAATCCCAAGCTCCTCTCCTGCGCAGCAGAGGGTCTGTCTAGCTTAGAGTACCCACTTCACCTGATTCTCCAGTACCAGTGCCTCCCGTGCTTTTATACTCCAGTGGCATGATACAAGAACCGTGAAGGTCCAGATCGAAAAGCCTGGTGCTGCTGGAACCCACAGGAGCTGTTTCAACCACCAGCATTTTTTCCAAAGTTGTCTTTTTAATCTCAGTCAGATGCAATTGTGAAGTCAGCAGATCAGCTCTCCTGGGTTTTGGGCAGAGTGGGGTGGGACGCCCTATGTTCTGCTTTCCTTTGCTCATTTTCAGCCTCTGTCAGCACTTGCCCGTTCACAGGGGATGTTCTGAGCACCTTCCCGCTTCAGACCTGGCAATCTTTGTGCCACTCGTCTCTGGACCAAAACCTGTAGTCAGAGATGACGTCGTGCCATGCTAATAGGAGATCACACCAACAATTGCTTGTGAAAGCATTGTGTTACTGTAGAAACTGGGCCTGTCTCTTGAGGCTTTGCTGCTGTGGTAAAAGATGTTGCAACACAGCGTCTTCACTCTGTGGCAAGTCACCATGATGATAGCTTGAGATAAACACATCACAGCAGGACTGGCCTGATGCAGTAAGTTAGTGCCTTGTTGACAAAATGGAAAGTTAGAAAAAAGAATAAGCTTTCTTTAAATAACAGTTTAATAGCAATAATAGCTCTTCCCCTGGGAAGTAGATTGGCGCTGATTAAAGCATTTGACATGGTTGAAAACACCTCTGGTAATCTCTGAAGTTTCCATTACACCACCACAATGTAAAGAAAAACACTCTAATATGAGCAGATCCTGCTGCTGGATCTTCATGGTTCCCACATACAATGTATGTGCTTTTCTGGACTGCAAGTTCCCATTTCTCAATTGCATCTCCTTTTTTTAAATGTCCAGCACGCATCTTTTGTGTGTTGAAATGATTTGGTTTAGTGTATAGTTAGAAACGTCCCTGTCACTCATTAATCCTTCTGTAGGAGTGAAGAATGAACCCAACTGTATAAAAAAAGACACTACGTCTTTATATGCTAGTTTTAGGAATTAAAAGCTCTGGCTGCTGTTTTTTTGTTTGTTTATGTTTTTTGTTTTCTAATGCATAGTTGCATCCAGCAAAAGCAGGCGGCTGGATGCCTACAGGAGCTCTGTCATCCAGCCAGCAGGGGCAGGCAATGCCCCACAAGATCACGGTGCGAGTGCAGAGATGCTAAAAGTCATTGCATCTTTTCTCCTGGAAATCTCAGTGAAACAGCCAGCCAGTGCTGCTGCCCGCCACATAATTATCCTTCTGCAGATCTTTTTCTCATTCTTGCATTCTTCCCTTCTAAAAGGCCTGCATACACATGTAGTTCGCAATTAAAACTGATTGAGTTCTCCGAGGAAGCCTAGTAAGGGTTGTTTGTTGATTTTAGCTCTGGTATTGGTGGGTATTCACATTAGGCTAGCGCTGACTTGATGGATCGGGATCCAAGATTTATATTGTTTCCCCTTTATTTTTATGGGAGGAGTCCAAGTCCCAGCCTCCCAACCTGGAGTTCACACAGGCCTCTGAGCAGCTTGTGGCAGAATTGTATCTTGGCGTGCAAGACCCAAGCGCCGTGGCTGTGTGATGGCTGGACAGGGGTTGTGTTACTTGTTCTGGGTTTGTGCATTGGGTGCTCACACAGACAGCACTGGTCGTGATTCATATAACCCATCCAGTCAGTTGTCCATACAGTCCATACTCATCACAACAGCAGTGCCTCAGTTTTCCTCTTCCCTTGTTGCTTTTTGGGCCTGGTCACTGGCCAGTCCCCCTGGTTGCCAGGCCACACTTGTCCTTCCATGGCAGTGGCAAGCGTGTTCTGCTCTGCCTTGCATCAGGAGCATCCTACTGAAGCTGGGGCAGGACAGTGTCAGAGTCGTGCCTGGCAGCAGACCCTGGACGCGTCTCTCCTCCTGGGCTCTCCAGCTCTACTTTGGATGACAGCTGAAAACAGCTGGGACAGAGAAGAGAGCCAGGGCTCCACAGTGCAAGTCATCCGTGCCTCCTGCCAGAAACAAAACCCCTTCCTTTTGTGCTGATCCTCCAAGGACATGGTGTGCTGGAGGGACTGCGTTATGGTGGGATTCATTCATACAAAGGCATTGCTTTCCACAGCCTAAGTTTGTACTGAACTTTTCCTGCCCCATCACGTTTCTGCCTATGGCATCGTTAGACTGAAAGGCATCTGTTTGATTCTGGTTTTGTAATAAAATAGATTAACTTTTGCTCTAGTGTCTTGTGGTGGCTTCTTGTTGAATCTTGATTTCCAGAGCTCATCCTTCTTTCACATAATGTTCTGTTACTTACACAGTGCCAAAGCAGAGGGAAGGGACTTTCCTTCTCTCAGAGCCTGGTCTTGGGCTGGTTGGGATCTGAGGCCCTGAGGATGCTCCTCTCCTGTGTGTAAGCCTCCAGGACGAACTGAAACATGCCCAGAGTGCTGTCCTCTGTGGTTTAATGACAGCAGCCTAAATCTGCCCAGGCTGTTTCAAAAGGCTCTGAAGCCTCAGTAGCAGAGTAGAGGTGACCTCCAAAAGTGGCACCCACAGCCAAGTGAGATCTCTGAGCATTTTCCTTAAACCAGGGACAGAAGACAGGCACTGCATATCACATCTACTCCTCCCTTCTCACGTGGGAGATTTCAGACACCACTCCTGCAGCTCAGGCCTTGCTATGGTGGAGCCTGAAACGGTGTCTTCTAGATCATGTTCAAAACCTTTTATTCCTCAGAGATTGGAAGTAACAAACGGTGTGCCAGGAAGCTGCTATTATTGTAAAACATGTTTTTTCATAGAATACTGGGGCGGTGACATTCATCAGTGGATCCAGGCCCATGGCAGAGGAGGTCACACACCCTTCCCATCAAGCAGACATGACCAGTTTTCTCATGCTGTAAATGTCATTTCACTTGGTCACATGTAAATCTCTTGCAGCTGATAATGACCAATTCATTCATTGCACATCAAAAGGGAGGTAATTACAGTCCCAAAGGGAGGTTTTCTGCTTTTATAATAGCCACAGACTGGCATGTCTATAGGTAAGGCCTGTAGAAAGAGGAGCTGTTAAGACTGCTGTCCTCACATACAAGTTAAATAATGAAAGTATTGCAAACTTTGAGGAGAAAATGTGAGGAGTGACAGTCGATGTGGGTTTGTCAGGAATAAGCTACCAAACCAAGCCCCTTTTTTTTCAATTACTAAGGTAACAAGTCTGGAGCCTCGAGGAGAAGCAGCGGGTATCATCTCTGGAGTTCTGCAAGACTTAACAAATTAAAAGTAGGGAAAGAATTTAAAAAAAATGAGTAATTCTTTGGCCATGCTTCCTCTTTCTCAACATGAGACACTCTGAGAGGCCTTCACCCTTTTCTGACAGTGCAGTAAATCTGTAAGCAAGTCAAAAGAACTACAGAGAGCCTCTTTCAACTTACGCTTCCAACAGTGATACTGCCAGAAGACTTTTCATCCTCCCCCGTATTCTTCCCCCTTATCTAACTAACAAAATCCCCATGCAGAGGCTGACCTTATGACTCCTCAGCAGCCAGCCCTGACAAACCATCCTGGGCAAAATCACTCAGCAGCCCTCCAACAGCTGCTGTTAAATTGGACAGCAGGATCTGCAGAAGCAGCGCTCCTCAGCTTGGAAAACACCTCGAAAACAAAGCGGGTTTTAAAAAACAGCACCTCAGGAGCTAGGAGTACAACAGCAAGTATTTTGGAAGGAGTGTTTGCTTGAAAGCCTGAGGCTGGCTGCCCTGCAAGTTGTGCTTTCTGCTGTTCTGTATCTGTAGGCCCACGTAGACATTTTAATGGCTTTGTTTTACCGAGGTGCCTTGCCTGTGCACACCAGGAGGTGTCTAGCTTTCGTTTGGAAAACTTAATCAGCTCTGTGTTGTAGTGAGCCACAACCCCACCTCCCACAAGAGCAACAATGACCAGTGAGGCCATGTTGTGTGGGTCTTTCACCATGGTGGGACTGGGCTGGGGGTCTTCTGCCCCTCGGCCCAGGCAGAGGAGCCATGGCTTTGCTGCGTCTGAGCTGGCCAGCGTCCCCTCGAAGACAGGGCCCTGGCGGCTGGTGGCTCTGCTCCTTTGCCTGAGCTGTCCCTGGACTGTGGCCTGTGGCAAGGGACACGTTTCGGTGGCTGCTGGAGGTGTGAGAGGCACACTTGTGGGCCCCATGGAGGCTGGGGCTCCGCACCTTCGTTCTGGTGCCAGCAGGCACAGCAGGCCCAGCGCTCCTGCACACCGTACACGGCTGCCTGGCCCTCATGCGGAGCTCAGAGCTGTGTAGGTGAATTCAGCTCACCCTACTAAAACAGACAAATTCAGTCCTAGCACGTAATGGACCCTTAATGCTCTGTTTTGTGAGATGTGACTGAAGGACTCAGACCTGTGTGTGACCTCCGGCCTCGGTTTGCTGAAATGAGTTCTTCCGTAGCATCTCAATGATGTGCTCCAGGCAATAAAACTGCAGAGACTGAATGTCCAGCGTCCCTTTAAAGAGTAAAGCTCTGGCTCTGCACAGCACAGAGTGCCATTGCTGTCTCATGATTCTGGCTGGCACTGCTCAAGTGATCCCTACTGATTTCACTGTGTCAGGAAAGAGCTGACGCAGCGCTTGGCTGAAGAGCTGGAGCTATTTCAGAAGCGACTTGGATGTTCTCGCTGGGAGCTGGCGGGTTGTAGCAGGCAAAGCTGCACGGAGGTGGCCGAAGTCGGAGCCGGTCACCCGCAGTCCAACGTGAATGTGAATTTCTGCATCTCTTGAGCTATTATCATTTTTTTTCAATTGTTCAGATTCTTTGCTTTTCCTGCTTGAAATGCAGTTTAATGCCAGTCCTCTGTAAAACGAGCTAAAGCACCTCAACTCTAAAAAATAAAATAGCAAATATAATTGAATTCAGGAAACTGGTGGGGGCAGGATCTCTGAATAAATGTCTTTAAGTGTAAAAGAGATCTGAGAGCTCTCAAGAGCTGAGGTCAGAGTCCTAATAAGAAACTATCCTGTTGGATGGGAAATGAGAGGAGCATATGTAGGGACCAATATATAGACAATAAAGCTCTGTCAAGAGCTCTTTAACATCCTGAAGTATGAAAAGAAACCTAAGCAGAAGGGTGCTTACCTAAGACTTCAAATAGAGGAATAGCATGAGAGGGCAGGTATAAGATAAAAAAAGGCTGAGGCCTAAAAATACCCGTAACTAGCATGTGATCTAAAAGATGTGAAGGGAGAAGGCAAAGTTTGTTTTAATATGGAAGGTGATGCGAATCAGTAATATAAGGACAGGCAGAGCCTTTAAAGCCTGTCATTGTTAAAAAATAATAAAATAAAATAAAATAAAATAAAATAAAATAAAATAAAATAAAATAAAATAAAATAAAATAAAATAAAATAAAATAAAATAAAATAAAATAAAATAATAAAATAAAATAAAATAAAATAAAATAAAATAAAATAAAATAAAATAAAATAAAATAAAATAAAATAAAATAAAATAAAATAATATAAATAATGTATTGTGACCCTATACTTAGCAGAATTAATTTTATTTAAATGAAAAGGTCACACAATGCATGTCCCCCCACCCACCAGTCCCTGAATGAGCAGGAAAAAAAGCAATGCGAGAGCAATGCAAATGGTGTTTGATCACTGAGGAAAATGTCAGCAGGACCTGATGAAGTTCCTTCTGGAGAATCAGAGCACTGGCCCAAGTATTTCTGGCTCGCGTAGGATAGGTTTTGGGGCATTGTAGAATACAGGTGAGATCCCAGAGGACTTAAAGATGCCAAAGCAATGTCACCTAACTGAGAGATGAAGAAAAACCTAGGGACCTGATGTCCTAATGGTGTCGCTAAGTGAAAACCTGTAAGAATGAGGTACTGAACAATTATTCTCTAATCACCTAGATGTATGTACAAATTTGTAAAAAATGGCTGGAATGGATTTGTTGATGTTTTGCTGAGGACAAATCACATCAAACCCATTTAATTCCATCCTTTGACAGGATAACTGGCCTCATGGCTGGGGGGGTTAGCAGTAGATGTGATGTGTCTTGACTTTGGTAAGGCTTCTGGCACTGTCCCAGAAGACATCCTCATAAACGAGCTGAGGAAATGCAACCTATTTAGGCTCACGATGCACTGAGTTCAGAGTCAAAGTCAGAGAGCTTCCTAGGGAAGTCTTTTCAGTGCCCATCCACAGTCCAGGTCTAGTCAGTATTTTTGTCAGCAGCTTTAGGAAATTGCTTTGATATAAAATTTCCTGGTAGCAGGCAACTGGGAGGGGTTGGGAGCTACCCATGAAGGGTAGGACCAGAATGCTTGATAAATTGAAGGAACGGTCCAAGTCAACAGGATGAGTTTCGGCAGATAAGCATGCAGTGACCTGCTGTGAGGATGCTGGAGTGAATGTGCAAACACAAAACGAGAACCCAGCAGGCAGCAATCCAACAGAAAAGACTGCTCAGAAGATGAAAGAGGAGAAGGGGAAAAAGCTGAAGGGCTTTCTCATATATGAAATGCTCTTATACAGTGATCAATGATAGTGATAGTGATCGATGATTTTCCATGCCACTGTAAATAAAACAAGAAGGAAAAAATGATCAGGGCAAAAGAAAACTCTTAACGTTTACAGTTACTTTCTGTGCAAGATGCTACTGAAGGAGAGAAGGCGATAGAACTTCTTTTGCTACATTTTTAAAAGCTTAATGATCAATGATGGTGTTGGAGGTGGTCTCTACAGCATGCCTTACTGCCAAGGAGGTGTCATGGTGACCTTCTGAGGGCTTCACATGATCTTTTGTGGTGAGATTTTATCACACAATATTTCCATATACCCAAGGTGTACAAAATGGCACCAGCTTTTCTGTAAAGTTGCCTATTTTCCAAGACACCAGAAAGATCATCCCAAGAATGTATTTACAGCTTCACAATGTAGACCCTAAAAAAATATAAAATCTTGTTTGGATGGTTTATTCTTTAATCCACTTAGATGTCAGACCAAATTTAACTTCCTAAGTCTGTTTTCTGAGACACTAGAGAGACCGTCCCAAAAATGTATCTATAACTTCATAGTGTAGACCCTAAAATAAAATAAAATCTTGTTTGGATGGTTTATTCTTTAATTCGTCTAGATGTCATACCACTTTCAACTTCCTAGATCTGTGTTACTTTATATTGCATTCTTCAAACTGGCCCAAATTCTGAGTGCATCCCCCAGAAAGGACTAGCAGGCAGGTCGTGAGTTTTCCTTTAGCCACAGCTGCAGCCAGCAACAGCAATGGCACTTAGGGACATCAGTGCATCCTTAGGTGCAGGTGCAGGAGGAACACCTGGTCAACTCATCCAGGGGGAAGGGGGTAAATGGTAAATCTACTCATGGTGTTAATTTTGGTGGGCCATTTACTCATGGTGCTAATTATCCAGATATTGTAATTGGCTCATTTAAATACTGGGAGGCCCGTCATCCCCACCCCCTATGGATGCAAGCCACAAATAACACCACTGTTAACGATCTGTCTGCCTCTGGCACACACACACGATGACAATGGTCAGTCATTAAAAACATTTTTCCCCCCGATATAATACTCCAAAGTTTATTCTTGGTGACAAGCGCTTTTCAGCTTGTTGCCAGGGCTGAGCAACTGCTGCTCCCATTCGTGCGGGTGGTTCTCACACCAAGGTCATGGCTGTGACCATTCCCAAGCAGAATTAACCCAAAAAAGCTTCCCACCCCTCTTAAAAAAGGCAATTCCCAGTGAATGATACAAAAGTACCCAGGGCAGGGTGCACAGGCCCACGTCCAAGTGGCTTTTGAAGATCTCCAAGGAGGAAAGATTCCTCAAAGGCCTTGCTACCTACGCTTTATCTCACCAGTGTCCAGGTACAACAGCTCTGGGTGGCCTCCAAAACACCTTCCCAAAGCAAATCTGCTGGGGAAGGCATGTGGGGAGGTCTCGTAGGGGGCTTCTCCTGCAGCTGTTGCTGTGAGGTGAAGCAGTGTCACTGCTTTGGGAGGGAGGGGTCTCCTCCGACACCAAGGACAAGTGGCTTACAAATCCATCCAGCAGCCACAGCTGCGGGAGCGGAGGAAACGTGAATCACAGGGTATTTTTGTGTTTAATTTGTGCTTGTCCAGAACAGCTCTGATGACACCAACAAAACAGTAATTACTGAAAAGGTAACAAAGCCCGATCCGAGAGCCATAAACGCCCTCCTCCCTGGCTTAAAACCTTTGCTCAACATCTCTAATAGCCATTTCATTCTGAACTGTGTATTGCTCCCAGTGTGCCAGGAGTTATCCCGGGAATGCTACACGGGGCATGGGAAGAGCCCCCAGGCCAGCTGCAGGGAGGTGATGAGCACCTGCTGCATTGCACCACCAGGTGCCCTCACCCCTGATTCCCCAGCACCCTGCAGCTGAAAGGTAAAAGCATGTGGCAAAGGAGAAAGGGCTGCCGAGAGAGGAGAGCGGGTTTTATCGCAGGCTGCGATGGGAAGCTGCCAGGAGAAGCAGAGGAAGGAGCAGTGGCAAGGAAAACGGAGCAGCAGAAGCACCCCCTGCAAAGCAGCTGCCGGGCCCTCCCAGCACAGCAACCCCGCATCCAGGCACCTGCCCAGATGCAGCACAAGCAAGCACACAGCCCAAAAATAAAACATAAAAGCCTCAGCAAAAACAAATCCCCAAAGGCACCACATTTTTTTTTTTAGCTTGCATATTTTTTAATGAAGTAAAAAAAAAAAAAAAAAGAAAAATAAAACAAAGAGACACTCCACTGAAGTTGTCAGCTTGGCACAGATCTCCACAGTGCATCGAGGGCACCAAAGTCACCATGCAATTGGCAATTGCAGACACTCGTCCCCCTGCATCCCCCCCCAAAGTGAGCCTAAGAAAGCAGCAGATGAAAAGCACACGACCGATACAGCACAAGCAACAGAATAACAGCACTGCAGCTCCCCGTGCCCGGGTTTTAGCCAGGAATGGGCGAACTGCTATGGTTAAAATAAGAACTGAACAGACTTGACATGTCCAAATTAAAAACAGCAATGATACCACAATCCCCTTGAGAGCTGCACCTTGAACACCCCCCCAAGCCCAGAGATCATTTTTGGTGGCTTAAAACTTTTTCTTTCCTTGTCACACGTCTGTGCTCTGGGGTCCCAGCCCGGGTGGCAGCAGCAGCAGGGACTGACATTGGCAGAAGCTGCTCTTGGTGGCTGCTGGCACAGCCAGAGGCCGAAAAGATTGGCAAACTCAGCTGGAACCTGGCCTCAGGATTTCTTGCCCTTCTTTTTTTTGCCCTTCCCTAAAAGCCATGGCAAAGGGAGAGTGGGAAGGCTGGGTGTTTGTCAGCTTCAAACCCCAGGGCTTTCACCCACTGAGAGCTTCTGCAAGCAAAGCTCCTGCTGTCCCTGTAAGCAGGATCCTCCTTATTCTCTGCCTTAGGTTTATACACATTTACATAGAGATATATTTGATAAACATTTTGTATGAAAATAAATATTTTATCTGTGTTTTAAGGACCATTGTCACTCTCATCTATTCACCTGCTATAATGTTACGTCTTGTCTTTGTCCTTGACAATGCTGTTCCCATTGCGTTGTTCCTCACCTACAGACACCATCTCCCTGCCTCTTCTTGGGGCAGCAGAAAGCCCCCCAGGAGGTAGGGATGGACCGTTTGCCAGCTCCTCTTTTAATGTGCTGACTGCCTGGGTTTGGCTTGTGCTAGTGAAATTTATGAGGAAAATGCTTCCCTTTACAGCACCTGTTTCTTTGTAGGAAAAAAAAAATAATAAAAAAAATCTTCCTCTTGGAAACACTTTAAAAAGAGCAAGGCTTTCACATCCCCTTCCAGGACTCTCAGTTAAGAAATATATTTATAGATAGCACTGTTTATATAGATATAGGTATAGGTTTTATTTAATTTTATTACCAACCCAACATTTCAATTTGCAGCCATTGATGTAATTCATGACATACTCTTGTTTGTTTTTGTTTGTTTGTGTTCCTTTAAAAAGAAATGCACTTCAAATGAAAAGGGTGCCCTTTTGCCTGTCTGGTTTTCCGAGGATGTGCTGGAGGTGACGCAGGACTCCTGGGGCAGGCGGCAGGTCTGAAGCCCGTACCTTTCCACGGACTGATGGCTGCTCTTGAGACGCGGGCACTGCGAGCATCGGGATGGCAGCCGAGTGAAACAGCAGCCGTGACACAGCTCAGGCTGGCCATGTGGGACAATACCAGCACTCTTTTTGGGCTTCCCTGTTGTCCTCCTGCCTTTATTTCCCTGTAGTTTTGGTGTGGCATTCTCAGGAGCCGGATGGTCACTGCTGGGGTGACGGGTGGGGACAGGGACCCTGCTCCTCCTTGCAAACCTGAATATTTAACTCAGCCTAGAAGAAAAGCTCTGGGGACACTGCAGAGGCTTCCTGCTCACTCAGGTAGGCCAGAGCAGCACGTTATCACAGGGACCCACTCCCACCTCCAGGAGGAGGATCACTGCACCATCATTGGGGAGCCTGTGCCAGCTTCCCCGGCCCCCCGGCAGGCTAGTTCTGTGCAGCTGTTTATTTCCTTACCATTTGTAAATGAACATAATTTCCTCTCCCTGCAGTACAACAAGCTCAAAGTTAATTGTACAAAGAGAAATGCCATAGTCAAAATACACGATACGTATTATATTAGAGGGTTGGGTTGTTTGGTTGTTTGGTTTTCCTCCTTTTTTTTTTTTCCTTAGCCCAGGCAGGTGATTGAGATGCTACATGCTCCAGCCTTCATCACGGAACTTGTGTGTGTGTGTACGTGTATGTGTGTGTTTGTATTAAAAATATATCAGTCTTGTGATGCTCTTAAAAAAGAAATAAATGGAAGGAGGTGGGGGAGGAAATGGGTGAGAGTGAAAAAGTTCTTTGACGGTGTCAGTCTTTTGTGGCTTCAAAAAATACATGTTCAATTCCAGCACTGACGGCAGCTTGAAGCTTTAGATCTTAAACTTGTAACATTTTTCTGTTTGAGTAGTAAAAAAAGAAAAAAAAAAAAGTACCAAGCTATGTGCCCCCCCCAACCCAAAAAGCAATAAGCAAAAGAAAAAAAAAAATCAAATTCCTGATCAGACTTCTGCAATTCCCAAACAGTAAAAACAAGAAAGCATCTCCTTACGGTGGAGGGGTGATCAGGAGAATGGGAACAAGAACCTGCAGGAAAGGAGGCCCTTAGAGATGGCTGAAACTTCTTAACCTCATTGACTGGGGTCAGTGGCTGGGTTTACTTTGTTCTGTTTTATTTAAACGCTTGCCATTGTCGCTTTCTTTTTTTTTTTTTTCTTTTGTATCATTTTCGGGGTGTTTTTTTTTGTGGATTTTTGTTTTGTTTTGTTTTTGTTCTGTGAGGGTTTTGCCCATCCTGGCACCCAGCTGTCCGACTGTCCGGGCAGCGGACTGACAGCCGTCCCTCCTGGTGAAACCGTGCTTTGAGGGCCGGTGTCCCGTGAGGTAACGGAGGAGGGGGTCCCTCCCCCGGCGGCACCGTCCCCCCACCGCCTAAAACCCCTTGATGTAGCAATAGGCCTCCAGGGTGGCGAAGAGGATGTACAGCAGCCACAGGCTGACGAAGAGCAACGTCGTGGCCAGTTTGCAGCCCCGGGGGCCGCCCAGCTCCCCCCCGAGGTGGGGCCGCCGGCGGTAGAGGAGGACGCTGATGCAGATGAAGGCGAAGATGGTGAAGAGGGTGACGGAGAAGGCCAGGGTGCCGGCCGACACCTGGAACTCCTGCCCCTGCGACGCCCAGTAGATGGCCGCCACCGACCACGCCAGCCCGATGCCCAGGAAGACGTTGACGGCGTTGCTGCCCGTGACGTTGCTGATGGAGGCGTCGGCGTACACGTCCTGGATGGCCGCGGCTTTGCTGGCGAACGTGTCTGCAGGGCAGGAGGGAAGGAGGAATCACTGGGGTCCAAGGGCAGAAATGGCCAACCCCCCTGCCTGAGGGACAATGGAGGCTCAGGCGTGCCACCTGAGCTGGGACATGGATCCCGACCCTCTCTGGACCACCCGGCCCCTCCCCACGGCCTCCCCACCTGGTACGGAGGTGCCGAAGGCTACGAACACGACGGCGGTCACCGAGTCCTTCAGGCCGATGGTGCAGCCAAAGTGGGAGGCGAGGTCGCCAATGACGGCCGTGAGCATGCCGATGATGAGGATGGAGACAACGAAGCAGGCCCAGCCGTTGCAGTACTCGGTGGGGGGCACACAGGCAAACAGCACCTTCCAGAAGACGGTCAGGAAGTGCATCACGTAGTCGAAGCAGGACGGCAGGCGCTCCTCGCCCGACTCGTCCTCGTCTTCATCACCCGCTGCAAGCAATGTGGAAGAAGAGGTCTGCCTCATGCGATGGGGCATCTACGTGGCCACCCACCCCTGCTCCAGAGCACGGGTTGATTGCCAGCATGGCCCCCACAAGAAGCTTCACATCTGCGTGAGGGTATCAGCAGCAGTGCCTTGGAGGCGTCCCTCCTTAGCCTCATGGGGCAGATCAGCCAGAGGCTGGAAGCACTGCTGGTCTTTGTGTGGATACAGGATGATGGGGAAAGAGAAAATAGGTAGGGAGTGTGGGGCAGATAGCAAGGAAAAGGGAGAGATGGAGGAAGAAGGAAGCTGTCCTGGGAAAAAACATTGCTCCAAGGATGGAGACACTGTTTCCACAGGAGCAGTTTCTCTTAGTTGCTAGAGGGAAGTAAAGCGAATACCCTGCTTCTCTTCTTTCACTTCAAAGGAAGCCCTTCTGGCTTCTGGTGAGAGAACACCACACACCCAACAGCCGGGCATCCCTGACAAGGCAGATGCTGTCTGCTGAGCCCAGACACAGCTCATCCCAAGCTGGGGATGCTGGCGTGGGTTTGTTGATCTCCCCCTCACCTGCACTGACAGTAATGGCCTCCATAAACTGGTCCCTCCAGGAATGTGTCCCTACAACCAAAGCCAGGTTTGTCTTCTTAATCAGCTTGTCCACAGTGCTCTGTTGTGGGAATAAAGATGCACAACAATTGAACCACCAGCTTGTGGGCAAGGTCCCTTCCCAAACTACAGAGGTGCAACAGGCACTATCTTACCAGCCAGCTCCATGCCTGGAGCTGGGCCCACCCATACCTCTCCCACACATGACCCATACTTCACCAGAGTCTGCTTGTTTGCCACCCGTTACTCCAAACAAAGCTTCTTCCCTCACCCCTGCCTCACTAAGGACATCTTTGCTCCTGCACTCTGCTGCATGCTGGCGTATGCTTGTGCTCCCTATGTCTTCCTCCCTTCACCCCTGCCTACCAGCAGCTACATCCACTCCATTGCATTGCACACTCCTTTTCCTCTTCCAGCAGCCTTTTCCCTGTACATGTGGCCACCCTCTGCCTCCTCAGTCCTGATCTTCAGCGCTGCTCTTCCCTGCCACAGAGCTCTACCCTCCTGGAAGACCCCCTGGGCCAACCACTGACCTTGAACTCATAGGACTCCTCAATGATGACTTCTAGTTTGGGATGTTCACCAAGGATTGGTTTGCCCATCTCCGCAATCCTTTTGGCTTCCTCCTCTTCGACCGTCAGCTTCCTCTCAGCCACCTCTGCAAAAGCAAGGTCAACACTAAGCTGCAGCCAGCGGCCCTTGGGCACCAGGACACTGCAGGGGCTTGGGGCCTTCTGCAGCCCCTGTGCAGCTCGCTGAGCTCACGCAAGGACTTTGGGGGGCAGTGTGGGGTGCTGGGCCACAGAAATAAAGGCCCAAGATTTCTGTGTATGGGTTAGTCACTGAGAACATATCTATCTTGGTCTTATTTTTAAAAACACACACATTTCCTCAGCCTGCATTGGTGCTCTTGGATGACATACGCCCTCCCATCACCTCTGCTACACTTTTGGTGAGAGTGAGGTACCACGCGCCCTGCCATTTGGCACATGCAGCCTTTAAGACAATTTCAACATCCTGGCATGCTTCCTGGCTTGAACGAAGAAGAGAGAGCAGCTTTTTATTCCCCTCTGATTAGAAAATCACTGTTGGCACTCTGTGCTGCTCAGTGCTCAAGCTAACCCTCAGAGAGACACACAGTCACAACCTGAGAGGCACCACAACAGAACAGCATCTCGTTCTGCCTGAGCAGGGGGCCAGATGTTGCCCGAGGCTTCCTGTAGAGTTTACAAACACCCCAGGTAATGCCTCAGATATGATTAATCCCATGTGGAGTCAAGCAGATCTCACCAAAAATCAGACAGAACAAATTATAACCTCCCAGTGGAATCTAGTTATAAACTCTGCCTTCTCTTCATCAGCCCTGCTAGATTGATTGCAGACACTGTAAGCCTTGCAGGACTTGCAGAGTTTATAAAATATATAAGAACTCCTATGTCAGGTGGCATTACTATATCCCATCACAGAGGCAGAAACACCTACATCCATCATTTGAAATCAATGAAGTACATCAAAAACATCACTGCCTACCACCACCTACAGCAGATTTGAGAATCCCCAAAAGTTTACGAATCCTGACAGAGACAGAGGAGCAGAGCAGCTGGAGCAAGGCAGGATGGCAGAGGGTGACTGCAGGAGAAGGCCAAGCAGACACAGAGGGAAGGAGGTGGCTGAGATGGAGGTGAACCTGGACAAAAAGTTACGTTTGGAGGCATGGACTGATGATCGCTGAGGAAAAAACTCCAACTACTTATATTCACTTAAGCATTTAACATCAGTTGCCACGGCACGTCCTTGACTTACCCCACCTGAGCCCCACCACAGCCTGCAGCTCAGGAAGGAGGCACCCCCAGCTCTGCAGGGCCCAGCATGGCAGAGAGCCCAGCATGTGCTGGTGTCTGCTGACACTGCTTTGAGGAAGGAGCACAGCAGCCACCCCAGCAAGGCTGCAAAGCCCAGATTCGGTGACAATCTGGCTCACTACAGCCGTTCCCGGGAAGTACCTTCATCTGAAAAACTACGGGTCGCAGCTGCCAGCATGGCCCCTTGGGCTACTGCCCACCAGCTGCAGTCGCACAGCACAGAAAGTCAGTCAGAGCTGCCTGAAAACTGGGAATCTCAGACTGAATTTCCCCAGCTTAACAATCACAGGAGAAGCACTACAGCAAAGTCTTAGTCCCCACTTCAACTGATTGGACAAAAGCCTTTGACCTGGTAAAACAACATGGAGTCTCATGCAAATATTAGCCATCTTCAGACACGTCTCTAAGTGCCCGCACTGCAGAATATGCTCTCTTCCCTGTAGGGAGCAGCATCAAACATGGATTTATCTCAGAACCTGTCACCTTGCTCATGCTGTTTGATGTGGCTGTGCCAGAAGATGTGAAATCCTCCTCTGAGGAGGACCTGCCCGCTCTCTTCTGACTGTGAGCCAGGCCCCGGGCTGTGGGGCTGCGTGTGTCCATGGCTGGTGGCAGGACTTCGGCTGCTGGCAGGTGGCTTTGTTGCCTCTACAAGCCACTTGCAGATCACCTACTGATTTGATGAAAATGGCAAGCGCTTGCCAGGCAGCTCTTAGAAGAGAGTGAATGGACAGGTCTATGTCCAGCAGTGGACAGAGAGCTTTGGTGATCCCTGGGCCGGGCACAGTGCAAGCGCTTGGTGCAGGCACTGCAGGGAGACCATCTAGAAATCAGAAGTAAAGGTGTCGGTGCCTACCACAGCACCGAAGGGCTGTGGGATGTGCACTATTCAGAGGACGCCTTGTCAGCAGAAGTGCCACCAGAGGCACCTTCAAGCCTGAGGACACTTCAGGCGAAGCAATGAGCTGACCAGCGATGGACCTGCGGCCTGCTGACAGCATGTCCAGGAGACCTGAGTAATGGAGGCTCTGCTGTCACCACACAGCTTCTCTGTGGTGAATACAGCAAACCAGGGCACAGAGAGGAGGCATGGTCGCCCAAGAAGGCACGTCAAGATCTCCTGTGGGGGCAGTTAATTGAATACTGCTCCAAAGCTGAGCCTTTCAAATGCTAGGTGCAAGCAAACAGCAGGGAACAGGCATAGGCAGCATGTCCAGCTGGGTAGCTCACAGAAATGTTAAAAGAGGAAGCTTACAAATAGTGTAAAAAGGAGGTGATTCCTGCATGACTCATTAAAAAGTAGAAATACTTTCAAATGTGCAACCTGTTACGCTAAGTACAGAAACCTAACAAACTTCAAAGGTGATTTTGAAAATGTTTAACCCGAGTCTTTTTACCCTAATGGGAGATACAACCTGAACCTGTGGAGTCTGTCTGTTCCCATGGGATGCTGAGGACTGAGTTGAGCCCCATGTGCAGAGATCCAGCTGCTAAAAGGGAATAAACTGTTAAAACATCCCAGCAGCAGAGCACACCTCAGGGAAGGGGACAGCGAGGTCCCAAGGGCCTTGCCTCATGGTTGCAGCCATACTAGCAGACTAAAAACTCCCTGTCCTGGTTTCAGTTAGCACAAAATTAATTTTCTTCCTAGTAGCTGGTGGAATGCTGTGTTTTGGCTTGGGATGAGAAGAGTGCTGATAACACCCCGATGCTTTAATTGTTGCAGAGCAGTGCTTATACTAAGCCAAGGACATCTCAGCCTTTTGCTCTGTCCTGCCAGCGGGCAGGCTGGGGGTGCAGTAAGAGCTGGGAGGGGACAGACCCAGGACAGGTGACCCAAACTAGCCAAAGGGGTATTCCATACCATCTGACGTCATGCTAAACAATATATAGGGGTGGCTAGCCGGGGGAAGGGGGCCGGACTGCTCGGGGTTAGGCTGGGCATCGGTCAGCGAGTGGTGAGCAATTGCATTGTGCATCACTTGTTTGTACATACTATTATTACTTTCCTATTATCACCATTGTATTATTATTGTTATTATTTTATTATTATTTTGTTATTATTATTTTCCTGTCTTATTAAACTGTCTTTATCTCAACTCACGGGCTTCACTTTCCATTTCTCTCCCCCGTCCCAGAGAGGGAGGGGGGAGGGTGAGCGAACGGCTGCGTGGTGTTTAGCTGCCGGCCGGGTTAAACCACGACACTCCCAAAAGGTCTGATGTGCTAGAGGAGAGCTCACAAACCTGTCTTGTACAAACATCTAGTGGCCAGTACACTCACCCAGGGCAACAGGGACCTGATTCCTCATCAATTTGATATTTAGATGGATGCTCCTGCCTTTCAGGGGTGGCCCTTACCCAGCAGCACTGCAGGAGGCTGCTGCCTCTGCCAAAAACACAGGGCATGCCCTTCCTCCCAAGGAAACAAGTGTGGAGAGGGGGTCGTGAGGGCTCCTCCAGGAAGCAGGGACAGGTGAGGTGTGTCACACATCGCCCAGGGGTGCCAGCCTGCAGAGACCACCAAGGGATGGGACAAAGAAGGCACAGAAGGAGGGTGGATGGGAGAGACAGGCTTAATTTGGAAGGTCAAGTCTGCCAAGGTAAGCACTGCCAAACTGCAGCTTAATTATTAACTAGCATGAGTTCTGTTTGTATCAACACCGGCACCTGCTCTTCAATGCGGATTGCACCCAGGACTCCCAGCTGTCAACCCCGGTTAAACCTGACGAGGTCTGGGTATGCCCAGCATGAACAGGAGTTCACCAGGGCCTCCTGGGCTGCCATCACCTCCTCCCTGGGAAGGGGAAGGTGGGGGTGGTGGGGTGCTCTAAACCCTGCCTGCACTGGATTGCAGGTCTGTGTGACCATCAGGTGATAACAGCCCGCCCAGGTACAGGAGATGTGCAGGCTGCTCAGGTGATGCCAGCTGGGGCTTGTGAACCAGGTGCCGCATGCAGGTACCTGCTCCTCGTGCCAGGATGCTCATCAGGAGATGCTACCAGCAGGGGAGAGCAGCAGGGCTGGTAAGGCAAGGGCAGGAAGGACAATGCAGCCCACGTTTGCCCATCCTGTAGCAATGGCCACAGCTCATACCCAACGCTTCCCAGTGGGAAGTGAAAGAAGGTTTTTGGTTAAATTCCTTCATGCTCCCAGTTGTTCTGCCCCATTCAGAGTCAGTTCAGCACTAAGGTGGGGCAGATGGGGGGCCAGCAGCTCCTGGTCATGGTCCCACTCCTTGCCTTGGGCATGTCCCTGCCGTGCTCACTCCTCGGCTTGCTCACCCGCATGAGAATGATGTGCTCCTGCAGGGACACCCTGGGACTTCATCTGCAGTTATTTGCAAAGTGCTTTCATATCTCCACGTGACAAGCAGTTTCTTGGGCTGAAAATGCTGTAAACAGATCCCCACTTGCTGTTATTTCTCCCTGAGGAAAGGGGAAAGCAGAGCAGTTTCCATGCCATGCACTGCCCCTGGCAGGTACTACCTGCATGCTTGCTTGTTCAACTCCCTTCAGGGGCCTGGGAGCTGGACATTGCCTGTGGCCTGCTGGACACAACATAAATCAGAGGTAGATAAAGCCCGTTTCCACGGCTTTTGTGCTGAAGCAGGCAACAGCAAGGCCCCGTAACACTGCTAGAGAGGTAGATCCCTATCACCTAGGAAATGCTGCAAGACTACCAAGCAGCTGTGGGCTGGTTTGTATTCCCTGTCACTTGCTGAATAAATTGGATTAAAACCAGCAATGTATTCATGAAAGACTTCTCTGAAGGCCATTTCGCACCCCTCGAGCTATCTCGTATCCATCCGTTTCTGGAGTGGGCATGGATCTGCATGAAGGTCACCCCTTCTGGGGACTGCGCTGCTAGGAAGAAATTAAAACGACAATTAAAATGGGATTTTTGTTGTGGCTCAATAAAATATAATCCCAGCTAAACAAAGTAAACACTGAGCATGAATGAGCTCCTCTCTCCAGAGGGCTGTCAATCCGTCAGTCACAACTGGGGAAGACTGCTGGCTAAACGACATGCTGGCTTTGGAGGTTAGCATATTGATGTGCCCTTTAAAGAAACACACACACACACACACAGCCTGTGCCGCTTTCTAAAAATGGGAGGAATCTGCTTACTTAGCCCTGAAAGCTATTTCTGAGGCATGATGCACCCAGTACACATGCCCTAGTGTCCTTAATGCTAACTGAGAAACTGTGCATCCACAAGAGGAGGGCTAACACGCGGCTAAACCACAGAACAGGGAGCCGTGCGTTATTTCACTGCTGGCTCTGCTCTAAGATCGATGTTGATGTGACCGTCCCCGACAGCTCTGCTCCCCAGCCTTCCCACTGCAAAGTGGACAGCGGCCACATAGCTACACATACGGAGAGGGGGCTCATGAGTTTCAACACACAAAGAAACATATTTATAAATATTTCCCTTGATTTGGCTGAATATGCTGAAGTTAGGGTATGTATGTAGCTAATGTTTTCATAATTCCTCATACCTTTAAGGATCTGAACATCCTGAGCCCAATTACTGGGGACAACTGGTATCAAATATTTCCCCATATAAAGAGTACAGAGGGGGGTCAGTGCCGGTGCCAACACAAAAGGTTATGCTTCAGAGAAGGTAAAAAACTACTAGGTGTGACCCTCCAGCCACCCCACAGCCACCCTGAACCGCTCCAGTTCCCTGCAGCCCCCACAGCTGGCACCGGGCATTTTGTGAAGCAAAGCTTTCGGAAGGTTTGCAACCTTCCATCAGTGCACAGGAGGGCCAGGCAGCGGCAGAGGGGCATGGAAGATGCTCCAGGAGGGAGAGGACAGACAGATTGCAGCGAAACGCTCAACCAAGCCCTTTTCACAAAGATTCCTGCGCTTCCATGTAACCTAAATCTAACGTGACACGGACTAAATGAGAACGTCACTTCTCTCCCCGCTTATTAGGCGTGATGGCTGCTGAGTGACACCCCAGCGTGTGCGGCGGCTCAGCCCAGATCCCAGCCGAGTGCCTGCCGTGCACCCCACGGGCACCCCGGGCATCCCAGCAAGGAGGGTGGCGGGGGGCTGGCACCCCAGAGACCTCCCCCCGTCACGGCCAGAGAGGAAGCTTTTCTCTGTTGCTGGAGAGCAACTTTCCTTAGCTGGCGACCACGTCATCCGGCAACAGCTGCCAAAAGCAATCAGGCCGGATCACAACAGCGGGAGAAAGTTATATTATTTTAATACAGATTATTTGGTTCCTGAGGTTCTGATCAAATTAGGCAGCTACTGAATTAAAGCAATGAAATTACTGTGAAGGAGGCCGTGCTCAACTTATTTCCAGTCCTCCTGGACCTGAAGAAGTAACAAAGGAAGCCATCCAAACTGCTCGGAGGAGGTTTCCATAACACCCTAAGCTGATATTTGGGGAGCTGGGGACTTCTGTCTGCCACTAGCAATTTCCTAATTAGCCTCATCTCCTGTGGGCTCGGGCCATCCCCTGCACAGCAGCCTTGGCATCCTCCTGAAAGTCTCAGAGACAGAAGCTTGCACTGCAGAGACACTGCTCCCTTGGTTTGCAGCACAGCTCAGGTGTTACGCACAGCTTCTAAATCTGGGGGGGTTGTTTTTCCAAGTCTGCATGCAAATCTGACAGCTCCTCCCTGCACCCTGCATGCCTGTTGACAAATGTTCCTTTAGTGCAAATTCAACTGTAATCATACCTGGAATTGAAAGAGTGAGAAAAATACAGGATGCCAAGAGAGACCGGCATGGCGGGGATTTCAGGCAGAGAGGTGGGATTCAGTACTAATAAATGTAAAATCCTGCTGTGATAGGAGGCGAGGAGCACAGAGCTGGAGCTGGGGTGGAGGGGAGCGGTGCTGATGCGCATCACATCCTAGAGGTGCTGCTGGTGCTGGGTGCCCCCCCAGGGACAGGACATGGGGACCCCCCCAGGTGCCTGCCCCAGCCAAGGAGCTCCACAACCGCAGGAAAAGCTGGGTGCATTGGGAGGACCAACTCCCCGGGCTTCCCAAAGAGAGGGCAGAGTCAGGGCCAGACCTGCAGGTTCTGCCTTCCAACCTGGCTGGGACATTTCCCAAAACTGCAGGGAAATTTCTGGAATTGGGGAAAGGCTCTCAGACATCAACCACTGCCATGGTCTTGACACATCGTTCTGGAGGGAGCACCGGGAGCTGGAGGGATCCCTGCACACAACAAATGCCAACAGAAGAGGCTGACTGAAGAAGATGAGAACAGAGGCAGAGAAGGAAGAGGAAAAGAGAAAAAGCAGTCTTACCTTGGGTGAGCAGCAGAGCTGTGCGGAGAGAAGAACGACACAAGACAGAAAGGGAGAAAGAAGAAAACAGGGAGAAAGTTAATATCCCGCCGGAAAAAGCAGAAGCTGCTTAGCAGAGGACAACGTTCAGTGAGCGATGGCCATGGCTCAGTGCGGTGTGCGAGCTCCCCAGGGCCGCATGCCAGGCACAGGCTGGGGAGCAGACCCCGCGGCAGCGAGATGGAGATGATGCTGGCGAGCACCGCATCAGTGCTCTGGCTCCCAAAAATCACCCCCCAACCCCCCGAGCAAAGGCAGGAGGATGGGATGCAGGTGGGCAGTAGCAGGGAGGGGAAGGGAAAGAAGTGGGGGGACAGTCACGCTTGCCATCGGGGCCTGACATGACCCAAACTGCAGCTTGCTGAGAGCCTCAGCTAGGGGAGGTGTTGATAAAATGGGTGCTGGCCTCAGGGCCAGTGTGAGGACAGGGGTAACGTGGCTGTGCATCTTCCCCACAGATGCCCTGGTGTCCCTGGCCTCACAGGTGCTAAGATGGGCACAGGCAGGCTCAAAGCATCACAGCGTGGGGTCTTCCTGGCTCTCCTTGCTCCCAGCCTGCCTGACAGAGCTGCACGGGGGTGCAGCTGCCTCCTGGCACATGTCACCACATGGTCCTGCAAGGATGGAGGTGGGAAGAAAGTGGCATGGAGGTCCCTGTGAGGGACAACCTTACCCTGACTGTCCATATGCTGGCTCCCCTGCCTTCATTTCCACGGTTGTCCCAAAGAAACATCCTGCTGGGTCCCTCCTAGGCATCCCCCTAAAATGCCACAGCCTACGCCCAAGTTCCCAAATAACTACCCTTCAGTCTGCATGGGGTATCACACAGCAAAATAACCTGAACCCTCTCCAAGAGGGGCGAGCACCGTGCCTTAGCTTTGACTTCTACCTGTCCTTCAAACAGCAAGCTGGTCTCTGAAGACTGGGTTGCATGCTATGACAGCACTGTAATTACTAACACTTATTATCACACACTTTTAGTCTCAGAAGCTTAAAACTCTGCACAAAGACTGAGTCAGTATTAACATCCCCATTTGACAGATGGTGAAACCAGCAAAGAGAGGCTAAAGGGAACATTTTGCAAACTCAGAAGTGGGCAGGAATCCAAAAGCGCTAATTTACCCAGGCTTGCCGGCTCAGGCCTCTGAGAAGCAGGCACTTTTACACGGAGGTACCTAATTTTATCTACTCTGGTTGGAAAGTGATTTCCTAAGCAATTCGTCAAAGGTCGCACAGCACATCAGCAGCAGAGCCAGGAAAGTGATGCTGTGCCCTGGCTCTCAGGCACTCCTGCGTGCTGTTGGAAACCCTTCCCTGCAGGCTGCAAAGAGGCAGCAGAGCGGGCAGGACCAGCTGTGTGGTTCGGCACTACCAGGAAAGCACCAGTGCCCTGCATATCAGCCCAGAGTCACTACGGAGCCTGGCAGCAAGTGGAGATGAGGAGGCTCCTTGCTGAGCATCCCTCGTTTTTCAGAGACAGTTCCTTTCCAGAGTCAAAAACCTCTGGAGGAACCACTTGTGAATATGCTCTGCAGCAAGTACAGTACCACAGAGCCACGGGAAGCAGTGGGGTATTTGCTCTGACCACACAGTCTCCTGTCCTCCGTGGGACTTTGTCTGCAAGTCTCCAACAGGCCTGTCACAGCGTGAATCTGGAGGCTCCTCGTAGCTCTGTCCTGCTGTGGCCTCCTTCCTCTTCCACGGTCTTCTGATTCTCCAGACAATAGGGGAAAATTTACTTTGCCTTTTGCAATTGCAAGCATTAATACAATGGGTCAACTCAGTGTTCAGATTTAATATAATGAAATATTACTGGGCCCCTAAGCTACTGTGGTTATTAAAAAAAAAGACATTGATTCCTCATGTTTTTTAAAAATGTTATTCTAGTGCTCTGGGATTTGAGTTTATTTTTTTCCCATTTGCTTTTGAGCCTGCAAAAGAAGTATTTTTCTCCCTTTCACTTATGATATGATACATGAATATTTGAAGAAGCCTATAAAGCTATGAATGAAACATCAAGAATATAGCATGCAGAAAGGCAAGGGATTATTTTATCTTTATATTTCTGAGTGAATGCTGTGCATGCAAGCAAGAAAATGATTTCACGGACTAAAGCTTCCTTCCTGCACACGCATCTGCTAATGTGCCCTTAGTCCTGACCTGTAACATTTCCTGACAGTCCATCTGGGGATGCTGCACCTGCACCAGCTCCCCTGACAGCCCCTGTGCTCTTCCCATCCTACAAACCTCCCTCTGCTGCCCTGCTCTGTCCTCATACACCTCTCCTCCTTCTTCACCCTTGCTGTGTCACTCCCCAGGCCCTAACCAGGCCACCTCAGCGCTTGCTATTGGCATCTCAGGTAGCCTCAGAGGGTTGGCCAGCACATTCTTATAGGCAGCTGCTAAAATTAGTTCAGTAGCCAAATTCAAAGTCGCAGTGCCAAGTACCCCGCACCCAAACCTTGCACAGCAGGAGTACAGACGAATACCCGTGCCTGGCAGGCTCTAACCATGCTTTTCCCTGGATTCTCGGGAGACTCAAAGCCTTGCCTTCAAAACACAAAGAGAATGGCAGGCATATGCTGAAGTGAGTAAGCATGGAGGAGTGATACATGGATAAAACCACTCAAGCTCGTAGTGCCGATGGATGCAATGCTTCACGTTTCCTCTTTGAGCCCAGCCTCTGTAGTTGCTGCTCTGCAGGAACTCACCTACTGGTGTGAACCCCTGAATGAGCTGACATGGCTTGCTCCAGAAGCAAGTGGGCTGGGGCCAAAGAATTTAGACCTGAACTTAGCTGCTAATAAGCCAATGTACTTTGGGGTCAAATTCTGCTGTGACAGGCATATTGGTGTGGTTCACAGATCAGGGACTGCGTTCTCTCCTGCCTCAATTCCACTAAGCACAAAGAACAAGAAGGACTAAAAACAAGAGGAACGAGCTTGGGCTGGGAGCAGACCAGAAACAGGACAATCCTGTAATCTACAGCAACTGGGTGTGCTAGATGTCTGCCACAGATGTTTTCTAAACAATCAATACCTTTTTTCTGCTGTTTGTACCTCACAGAGAGGTTTGACCACATTGCATTATTTATTCTAGCCTTGCTCCTGATTAACATAAATCTTCTCTAATCAATGTACCTAAGACAGGAATGCACTGTGTGGATGAGAGGATCCTCACAGGTGGTTAAACACCCGCTACTTACAGAGTGAACAGACATGAGGGTGGCTGTGGATTTTGAGGGGAGCCCCCGTTACGCACAGCACAGGCACAAGGCAGCAAGAGGAAAGGTGAGAGCATTGCTCTGGCTCCAGATAGCGCTGAGGTGAGCGAACTGTTTCCCTAAAGGACTGTGAAGAGCTACGAACATGTATTTTTCATAAGATAAGCAAGGTGGAGCTTTTCCAGCTTTAGCCTGAATCCTGTTATTATTGAAGTCAATGGCAAAGACTCCAAGAAACAGACCCTGATCCTTTCTGTCCATTAGGAGAATTAGCAGCATTCAGGTTAATCACAGAGCTGCAAGCAAAATATTAAACCCTCAGAGAAAAAGGCAGCAGAAATCTAGCATTTTTCTGCTATTCCCATAGCAGCTGATGGAAGAAGGAATTTCCCAGACTCTGCTCACACCTCAGCAAACTGCAGTGCATGTTCTCACACGTCGATGTGGCTTATCTTATCCAGGCATGGACCTTTGTACCCAGTTACATCATCACCAATATTTTGAAACAGATAACTCAATTGGATCAATGCAAATGAGGAGCCCATCTTTCTTTGCAGTTTAATCCTTAACTCTGACTTCCAGCCACATCCATCCTCTGAGCCATGAAGCTTTCCTGTATGGCGTGTTGACACTCAATTAAATGGAGATGCGTCAGGAGATTCGTCCACACCACTTCACTCAGTGCTGCGAGGCTTGAGGGGATTTCAGACAAAATCTTCCCAAGCCAGGTCATGCCAGCCATCTGTTTAATAGTGCTCACCAGCCACCTGTGCTCCCACTTCCAGCGAAGTCATATCATGGTTTCGGAAGCAAAATTTTGCATGAAGGATGTCTGTCCCTTTTACAGAGTGCAATGCTCTACAGTCAGTGTTCAGGCACCATCCCTGGGGCTGAATCTTCTATCGTTGTGCCACTAGCTGGATTCTCATGAGCAGATTCCCAATTACCCTCATGAAAGGTAATTTTCCAGATGCTATTTTCACCATTATCTGCTATCGAGTGAAATCTTCCAATGTAGCCTCACTTGCCACTGGGGCTTTATCAACCCTAAGGTTAACCACAATATAAGCAGAAGGCTGGCTTTTTCTAGGGAAAGCAAAGCCAGTTTAGCTCCTGTAATCCAGGGCTGTGGACAAAGTGTGAAAGCTAATGTGTGAAGAAAGTAAAAACAGGCTGGATTTCTCTGAAATCCTGCAGGGCTGACAGCAGCAAAAACCTAGGTCTGAGCTGAGGGTAACGTGAAATGATACCAGAGCTGCCATGGGAGTAATGGTGAAACTGAAAGATTGCATCTTGACCTAAAGGGAATGACTCGTTTCATGGCAGAAACACTTTTAAAAGGTGCTGGAAAAAGGTTGGCCAGAAAAGTGGCTGAGGGTGTGGGGAGGTTTCAAAGTCCTGCAGTGCTCAGCAGGCAGTGATTCAGTTTATAACTGCACATGCGGAGGAAAGGTGACACAAGAAGGATCCAGAGATTAATTTCTTAGAAACAAAGATGACAAAAATAAAAATCGGGAAACCTGGGAGATGGCCAGGAGGATAGAAAAAAGCTACACTCACTCTTACCCTCCTTGCCAAGCAAAGAACATGATTCTCTCTGATTTCTTTGTATTTATTCACTTCAATATAACTAGCTTGCACCAAGTGCCATCTTTGCCAGTGCTCCTTGCACCTGATGTGCCACCACAGAACAAGTATCAGCCTCCCTCATGGAATGGGCTGGGAAGATACCCATCCCAGAGCTATTCTAACCTCTGAGTTATTT
The DNA here is from genome assembly GCF_963932015.1 of Anas acuta. Lineage (NCBI taxonomy): Eukaryota > Metazoa > Chordata > Aves > Anseriformes > Anatidae > Anas > Anas acuta. The sequence goes on along the minus strand of NC_088983.1, from coordinate 36,540,062 downwards.
GAGCACCTCAACAGAACAAGCTGCTAAAGTCAAACTGCTCCATGTGATTTATTTGGATGACCAGAAAGTCTTCGAGAAACTCCAGCTGAAGAAAGCAACTGGTGAAAAAGACAATATGGGCTGCCAGACAGGGCTTGGTGCTGCAGACTTTTATATACAGGAGAGGAGCAAAGAATAGGAATTAATGGTCAGCTCCCCTTGCAGCAAAGGTTAACAACAGCATGCCCCTGGGCTCAGAGCAGGTACTGATACAGGTGGGGTGAGCAGTGAGGAGCAGTCTCTGCAGACAGTGCACAGTGCGCAATATTTCAGTCATGAGGCTCTATCAGTTCGTTATACGGACAGGAGGAGTGCCTGTGTTTACCCTGAAGTGGCTGTCACATGTCGTGAGGGCCCTGAGCAACCTGAAGACTCGTGTCTGGATCACCACAGGTACCTTCCTGGGCCTCAGAGATGTTGCTCCTCTGGGAAGGGGCTATCAGCTGCTGAAGAGCCAGAGCTATAGGATGAATTCCCTTATAGAAACCTCCTGCAGCTACATAGTCCCAGGCATGCCTTGCCCAAAGGGCATAGCCATTCTGCATCCAAAATAAGCTCTCCAATCTCTGCCCCAGGCCGGTTTGAAGAGCACACATCTACTCCCCTGGTGACTGGCTCACCCAGCTCTGCCTTCCCCTGAGGAAGAGCAGGCACCACATCTCCTCACTCATTTCACCCCAGGCCCTATCTCCTGTCCTTCAGGCCAGCAGCACCTCAGTGAGGTCCCAGGCAGCTGCAGGCCCCGTGACAAAGCCACCACAGCACAGTCCCCACGGGGATGGAGGGGCTGCCTCCCAGCACCACGCAGTTAGCTGGGACACACAGCACAATCCAGCTCCAAAGGGGGCCGGAAGAAGTGTTTTGAGGACACCACAAAGCAGTCTGAGAACAGTCTGAAAACATCAAATGCTCCTACAGCACCCTAGGCACAGGCTCAGCATGACGGAGCTAAGCGGGGAGTAACAACAAAATGAGGGCAGGCCGTCAAGAAAACCACATCTTTTGTGGTGCTGGAAAGAAATGCGTGGGTAGCCGAAACCCAGAGAGACAATTCAGCGAAAGCAACCCAGCCTGAACCTCCCAGGAGGGCCGGGAGCCGTGCTTTGCCCTCGCCTTGCGAGTCGTGTGGGGGCCCATTCGTCACCGCAATGAAAACAAGCAAACTCCCAGCTACGTGCTGGTGGTTTGGGACTTTCTTCCCCAGTCTGTGGCTGAATCCCTGCAGCCTCTGTTTGCACAGAGGGGGCTGCTCCGGCCTTGCAGACAGCGGGGCCACACCGCCCACAGGAGTGCTTCAGGCACCCCGCAAGGCAGGAGCACGTGTCTGAGCAGGTGGCTCGGAGTCAGCCTGAGCTTTGAGCTTCCCTGCACACCAGCGTGCATGAGGCTGCACAGCGGTACCGGAGCATATCTCTGTGAGCACTGAGAGCCCATACACCTCCTGGGCTGCCCCTCTCCGCTGGGAGCTGCCTGTGAGGCAGTGTTTGTCTGTCCCTCCAGATGCTCCCTACCTGGAAGCCTCCCGTAGCTCCTCATTCTTCACCCCAGGCACCGGGCAAGCACGTTGGAGACTCTGCGGGGTGCAGCACTGCAGAGCTCGGGATCTTTCCAGATGCCCTGGAATCGGTGTAGCGACTGTGCCACCTTGTGCCAGGAACACTTACAGATGCATTTTAATCTTGTTCTTATATTCTAAGAACAGTGCTCCTGCTCTGACTTTTCTCTAATGAGGCCAACCAGGGCTCTGCATCTCCTCCTCTTCGTGGTCCTGCGCTTCCTGCTGGTAAGCAGAACACAGCCAAGGCTGTGCCCTTACCTCGGGGAGAAGCAGCTGGCCTGCAGGCTCTGTGATGGAGAACAAGCACTCCATCAGATCTCCTCTCTGCTGGTTATGTACCAGACTATCCCACTGACTCCAGTCGATGCTGGTGTAAATGAGATGCGCACAAAGCAACAAACTGGCACCACAGTCCTACAAACAACGAGGACAGGATGTTGTACAGACTGAACCACTTTAAAGGCTGGATTTTTTTCAGGTAAGTGATTTTGTTCAGCCACATGCGACATTGCCTAGACACGAAAAAGAAACTCGGGATTTCACAGAAACCAGCCCAATCCTGACTATATCCTGAAGCTCACTGGTTTAGAGAGGGATTCAGAGCTCATAGACAGCAGACAACTGAGCAGCAACTTCAGTGAGATGCTGCAGGCTGCCAAATGCCCAGGCAGGAGAGAGCAAGAAGCAGGTGATTTCCCTTCCGTAGCCACTGAGATGGAGGTGTGAGCCCTGCAGATGTGAAGGGACATGTGTAGAGAGGAGACCCTGGGGTGCTTCTAGGGCTGAAGAAAACATTTTGCAGTCCCATGTTCAAAGGTTTAATCTCCTTAACCTCCCAAGAAGCAATTTAAGTGTAATACAGATAGTGAGCAGGTACCTACACAGAAGGTGCAGCATGCTACACGGTTATTTAATCCAGTGGAGAAAAGCAGGAAAATAACTAGCGGCTACAAGCTGAGGCCAGGCAACTTCTAGGTATGCCCACCCACATCTTTAGGCCGGAGGGCAGGTAACTGCTGGAACATAACCTCATGGGACATGGCAGCCTGGTCACTGCTGCTGATCAAGAACGAATGCTCATTGAAGTTGGACTTTGGTGAAACCCGGGGGCCTGAGCTCAACACACAGCGAAACCTCATGTCCCTCACTGCCTAGGGGCTGCAGGAGATGGTCTAACGGCATTAAACTGTGAATGCTTTTGAGGTTTACATTTCACAAATCCACAGATGCTATATGACATTGTCATGCTAATGCAAGCTGTGTCTATCCTGAATGTCCTGGAGAGCTGTGCATGGGAGCTTGGACTGGCTGGAGGGTAGTTGCTGTGTTTATGAGATAAGGGACAGGAGACGTTTCTGCAAGGGGAAGCTGTGTGAGGCACAGGCAATTGCCAGATGTTTCCATTACCAGCAGCAATATGTGGGAGCAGAAATAAGCCTGTGGGCACACACAGCTGTCTTTACTCTGTATCAGGTGCCCAGAAGGTAGATTTCAAGTCCTTTTTGTAAAGTGATTCTGTTTAGAGATCAGCCCTCCCTGGCCACCCCAAAGCTGGTGAAGCCCATGGCAAGACTTGTTCAATGAGAAAGAGGTCAAACACGTATAGGAGGACAAAGATACACGTAGGAAAGGCATGACAAAGTTAGGGTTCAGTCCCACTATGATCCTGATCCGCTGGGGGATCCTGGGTCTCAGTGCACCAATGCTGAAGTAGGACATTAACAGAGCTCCACACCCTCTGCCCAACAGGCTGAGGTTGTCTGAGACACATTAAGGTGCTTTTCGGATGAAAGACATGGAGAACCGTTTTTCAAAATAAAAGCAAAATGAGATACCTCACACCTTCCCTCTTCTCCTGGGGGCTTTTCACCACGCCTCACAGGGACCCAAGAGCACCAAGGCAAAGCCACTGGCAGGCAACAACAGAGGGAAGGGCAGGGGGGTGTACGGGACGAGCCGAAGAGGCAGCCATGCATTATGCCTTTCTCTTGTCTTTCACATTCCCCAAGGTCCTGGCAAAGGAGCAGGAGAGGGGAGAACAGCAGAGGTGTGCTCAGAACAAAAACAGACCAAGACAAAGAAACCCAGTCACAATAATACAGCCTCTGAGGCCCAAGCATCGCACGAAAGGAGGATCAGAAGTAAGCTGGGCTCTAAAAGGCAGAGATGACACCAGAACAGGGTGAGAGTGAGAATACAGAAGGGCAGAGAGCAAAAGTCCATCCATCCACAGGAGGAGGAGAAAAGGAGGGAGGGGAAGGAGGAGAAAGAGGGTTATATTTTCTGGATTTGGGGTTTGCAGACTTGGTTCTATTTGCTTGTTTTCAATCATTATTTTTTTTTTTCATAAGGGATCTCACACCTGATATTCCTCGTTCCATCCATTTCGGTTCACCAAGGGCAATGAAGAAATTCTCCTGCCTTTCGTATTCCTCCTCATCTACTATCTTAACCCTTACGGTCTTCCTGTAGGGACAACAAGAGAGACAACCGTGTACAGCGGGTCGGCCGGCCGGAGGCGACGCAGTAGCAGCAGCGGCGGCAACAGCGCAGGCTCCTCGCATGCAGCCCCTTCGCGGCGGGGCGGCGTGCCTCGGCCGGCCTCGTGGACATGGCACATCGGTCGCAGCTGCTCCTCGGGGAGCGGGAGGGCATTAGGGGGGAGACAGGGCCGGCGAGGGGGTGAGGAGAGAGGGAAGAGGGGGAGTTGGACCTTGCTGATGGTTAGTGGGAGGCGACGTCTGCAGCGCAGTTTTTCGGTGTCACATGGTGATGGAAAGGGTATCGGCTGCCCGGAAATCACCGGGGGCCACGCTGGGGTACCAACTGTGTCTTAGCTGGAAGATTGATTGCTTGTGCTACCCTCGCAATTAATAATAAATCTGGAGGGACTCTGGGCTCGCAGCGTGAGAAGAAGAGAGAGAAAGATGCGTACTCGCAGCCACACTCCCCAGTGGGGTGAGGCGGGTCTCTGCTGCCAGGTAGCTCTGCTAGCTGGTATTTCTGATTTCCAGTTTTAAAATGGCACGCCTTATTGCTTCTCCTTCCTGACACTGCCTGCCTCTCCTCTCCACCTGCTCTCTCACCTTGGGCGAGGGTGATGAGCTCTGGAGCTGCTGGGTGTTTCTGGCCAGCATCTTCCCACCAACACTGCAAAACGTGCCTCAGTCCTTCCCTTCAGCAGGAATACCCATGGAAAAATATTCCCACCGAGGACTGATGGGCATCCTTCTCTCTCTCCATCCCTCGCCACCTGCCCCAGGCCCCCCACCGCCCCTGTCCCCCCGCTCCATGGGTACCATGTGACACGGTGCGTGCGCACAGCAGCGTTTAGGACAGAGCAGTTGGAAACAAAGAGAAATCAGAGGAAGAGGAGGAGAAGAGGAGGAAGGAGAAGAGAGAAGAGGAAAGAAGAATGTTAACGTTAGTCTGGAGGGCCAGTACTACACCTTTCTGTAAACTCATATCCACCATGCGGGGGCTCATCAGCTCAATGAAGAAATTCTTGTTTTTCTCATACTCCTCATCATCAATTACCTTGATGTGAACTGTTTTGCTGTGGACGGAAAAATAATAAGCGTCATAAAGGGGAGAAGAGAACAGAGAAGCAAAGTGGAGGAAGGTTGGGAGGTGAATAGGAACATTAAAGTCAAAGTTTTCTCACCCACTGAATGAGCTCAATCTGGCCCTGGAAAGAGGCTAAAGCCCCGCTGCTGCCAGCAACGCCGGCCGATTTCTGTTTAACCAGCAGGTCCGAAGGCAGGGCCTGAATAAAGTGAGACACGGATGGCTCTGACCCCCTGGCAAACTGGCAAGGGGCTCAGGAACCAGGACTGTGCCATGCAGGAGAGGGGCACGCTTCGCCCCTGCTGCTCTCCACGTCCACACACACACACACACACCACTCATGGGCCCCCTTCCAGCCAGGGCTGCAAATTATACCTGCACTTTGCTGGCTTTCCTCTCGGGTGAAAGGCTTCCTGAAATCACATCCCTCGCTCACGACAGAAGGGCTTAGTGCTTTTATTACAGGGTGATCCTACACCCTCTTAAATGGAGCGCTGCCTGCATATGCACTGATGATCACATATAATTACATGCTTGTATCAGTGCATATGCTCTAAATGGGCATGAACTTGCCATCTCGGTGCTCCCAGGCTTCCAGTCAGCCCCGGCCCCAGGCTGGAACCACATTTTTTGAATGAAAAGCCAGCTCTGCCCACAGTGCCCTTCCCTTGCCCCACCACAGCTGTCCCTCCAGCAGAGGCACAGCACCACCACTGCACCTCCGCCTCCCCTCTCTCCCTGCCCAGCCCCAATGCTCGGATCAGCCCCTGGTGTATTTTGCCCGAAACCAGTCTCAGCTGTGGATGGCAAGGATGAGAAGAAGCAGGACTGGCAATCATGTAGCCTGGAGAAATAGCTCCAGGCTTCAAATAATGGCGTGCCTCAGTTTCCCTAAGCTGAGCTGCTGCTGCTCGTGTGCTCACAGGGAAGGCAGAAAGCACTTTTCCCTGTGCCTGACTGGGGAAAGGACTGATACACTACAAGCCTTTCTATCTTAAACACAGACATTAAACACACATAGTGTCTTTGGCCCCATAGCGCTTCAGGGACTAAGCAGCCCAGCCCTGAATTCTGGGGACCTGCACTACTGCCAGCAGCCCCCTGAAAATCACCAGTTCATAGTGGGAAATGGGAGGATTGGCTGACTTTCCTTGCTGCAGCTTGCATTCCTACTGATATCATTACTGACCCCCAAATTATCCAGTTCCCCTGCAATTTGACTTGTCATAAGTCACAATTTGTTCTATGCTCTGACAGGGGAAATCCCATTCCCTGCACTGGCTCTTGTTTTGAGCCATCTTTCAAATGATGGCATACAGGACAGGGAGAAAAGTTTGCATACCCCTTGCTATATCCATCAGTGTATGAATATGCAAGAAAAATCACCTCTGATTCTTTAAGCTAAATCAGCTTTATTTTTGCCGGTGCTTGCTCTAACAATATCCTGCAGTAATGCCAGCAAGCCTCCTTTCCCTTCTCTAGACCCTTTCAATCTTCTCTAATCCAGCCTGAAGGATGTAGGATTTTAAATGATAGGTCTCTGGTGTAAATGTTGGTGTTCTGCTAAGACTTCATCACAATGATTTCATTGCATTTCCTTTGGAGAGTTTGACTGAATTTTGCTTTTGAACCAGATGTTGTCTGGGCCCCTGGTACTTTGCAAAGCTTTTTCAATTTGCTGAATTAAATCTACATCTGATTCATAGCTCTGATCTCTTTCTTGCTCTCCTACTACAAAACAGAAGGTGGGATTTTCAAAAGCAGCCAGTCCTTCCTGAACGTGGGTTGTTTTTAAAAATCCCATTCATAATTACTATTGCTTACAGTTTTCCACCCCAGGAGCCCCATATTACTCGGTACCTGCAACAAAACTTGTCACCTGAAACTAAGCCATTCCAAAGATTTATGCAGTGCATATTGAGCATGCACACTCTTTGAGTTCTGTTTCATACAGCAACTTTCTTTTATTCTTTTTATGAGGTGTCTCTCCCATTCCCATCAGTAGTGTGTGCACACACCAAAGCAGGGGAGAAAGTGTCTCATCATTTGATGAGAAAAGTGTGCATGGCAGATGATCTCCATGACTGTGCTCTGTGCGTGGAAAGCCTGATTTCACACAATCCACTTGTCTGCACAATACACATGCAAAACTATGGACTAAAGAAATAACAACTCACTGCGTGCCCATTTTGTTAACTACAGAGAGCTCTACATGGCACACTAAGTAGTCCCGCCCTGCCCAAGCCCTCCATCCCACAGGAGCAATAGGACAACACCTCACGTTCAGTCTGGCTGCACAAACAGCTTTACCTCCCATGCATGCCATGGACACCATTAGCCCAGGACAGGAGCACTGTATCCTTTAAGCAAAACTCAAAGCCCAGCTCTCTCCTGATCCCTCTTTTTCCACTGGCAAAGCAGTGAGGTTCAACAGTGATCCAAAGGTGAGGGATGCTCAGAAGAGAAAATCTCATTTACACAGGTAGTCCCTGCCTCCTGATGGTTGGTTCTTGCAGATATGACTGAGATATGAGCGATGTTGCCATCGTTTGGGCTTGGTTGGGATTAAGCCTGCCACAAGGGAGAAGGAAAAAAAAAACAACCAACAATACCTTTGCTGGAAAAAGAAGTAAACTTCAGCTATTCTAGGGAAACAAGATAACCATTCGGATTTTCTCTTCTCTGTACAGAGAAGCAGATGTTCAAGTTTCACCCTGATATAAAAGGCCAAGTTGAAGGCAGGAACACCTCAGGATAGCTGGTAAAACCTCTGCATGAGCATAACCAATCCCCTGAACTCCTAGACCAGCTCAGCTGCAAACTGGATCATCTCCGCACCCTCAGGCCTTACATGGCTTTTGGAAAAAGGGTATCTGAATTTGGTGACCAATCCCAGTAAACTGATGTTTAAGCCTCTGCTACAAGCAGTAGGGAGAAAAGGAGCTTTTACCTGGCTCGTTCCCAGAAGGCTGTGTCCCTGAGCCCACAGGCTCCATCCCAGGATCACCTCCATCAGCTTTGTCCCACTCGCTGCCCTAGACCAGAGCTGAAGGTGCCCAGCACGCCACCGATGGGGAATGTCTGGCCTTTCACTGGGCCTTTGCAGCAGAGGGAAGAGCAGCTCGTGGGGCCACTGCGGGGCCTGCAAGGAGCAGGGCTGTGCTTGCTTCCTCGCAGGGAAGTGCCCTTCTCTCAGCTGGCTCGTGTGCCTGTGACTGTCACCACGGAAAGGTCACCACTGACGGAGGGTGGCTGTGGTGTCCCAGGCTCTGCAGCTCCTCCAGCCACCAAGAGTGTTCCTCTCCCCTCCCTGACGGGATCTGCAGTGCGCCTTGCTCAGCCGAGCAGCTTTCGCTCCCTGGTCTGACAGCCCTGCAATGGGAAAGGACACTTGCCATCCTTCCCCTTCCTCTCTGACAGCTCCATCGCAGCCCTGACGTACCTCAGACAGCTCAGAAGCAGATAACAACAAAAGCCATCCAAAAGCCTGTCGTAGAAATCAACCGCCTTCATTAAATGCCTCCTGGAGCTGGCAGCAAGAAGCCACTCTGCAAACCCCAAAGCTCCAGGACCGGTACCAAGCCACAGCACAGTTCAACCTCAGCCCCCGCATTAGATAAATCTGCGGAAAGAGCTCTTTAATTTAGACCTCAGTGGTGCTTTCAGCAGACCAAGCGATGCTTTCAGTTTGTAATGGCATGGGTAACATCCTTCTCCCCATGTGCCTGCAGGTCAGACAGGGCCTGGCAGGGACCATCTCCAGCAGCACCGAACCATGCTTTCCTGCCACCAAGAGCCCTCAGATGGTGCCAGTCTGGGCTCTCCTTTAAACACACACTGAAAAATAATCACTGTTTTTAAAAGTTAGGGATGGGAAAAGCTCCCCTGGGGAGCAACATTAAGAACAAGATTTCCCTGAGTAAGCAACAGAAGATGAAATGGATAGACATCCATCTTCTCCTAAAGGACTTTGCACACACGATGTTGCTAAATTCCCTGTCCGGGAAGTACAGAAGATAATCTACAAAATCATTTTATTTGACAACACGTCCGCTTCCAACACATAAGGCAACAACTGGATGGTTATTTGATTAATGTGCTAGAAAATATTGAGTATCTCTCTGTGTGGAGACTCTCATTTGCAGGAATTATTGCAGAGGAGGTTAAGAGGATGTGTCTGCATGACTTTGGAATGTGAAATAAGGCTCAGCTCTGAAAACAGCGTAAGTGAGGAGGTGTCACATAGAGTATACCATTGAAACAGGCAGGGTTGTGCAAGGGCAGGATTTACAGTCCCCGGTGGGATGCTGTTAGCCAGGATGGAAAGCAGCCAGGACAGCCAGGTAAACATCCCTAGGACAGCGAGAAGTCCTGGGAGATCTTTAGTAGCTCATTAATGCAAATCATTAGAGCACACACCTTGGATCAAACCATGGTGTTCTTGCTGCACCTCAGTGTACCCAAATCCTCACCTGACGTGCTGTGGGTACAGGTCCCTGCACCACGAATTTCAAATAATTCGATGCCAGTCTGACCCTTCCCCAGAGCTCAGCACATGACTGCTGGCACTGGGATGGGTTTTCAACACAAGACTACGGATAGGACCCATTCTTCCTGCCAGAAGATCTCACTGAGCAGTCCTGCAGCAGAAATGCTGACTAAGTAAGATGTCAGAACATGAGGCAAACCAGAGGGGATTAAATAAGGTTATGTATAGTGGGGAGCTGTCTTCGCCCAGCTCATTAGGAGGCGGATATTTAACAGAACAACATGACAGTGCTGGCAGGCAAGGTGAAGAAGACAGCAAGAGGAGCCCTAATATGATGCACATGGTCACAGAGAGCTGCACATCAACTAACCCAGGCTGGGACAAGCTGAGCCATTTTGAAGCAAAGGATTATGCTGTCACATAGCAACAGATAAAGACAGGAGGTGTTTGAGGGGGAAAAGCATTAGATCCCAGAGCAGATTGAATTCAAGGTCACCAAGGAAATGATGAGTGATCACACTGTCAACAGGAAATCAAGGTAATTTAGGAATCTATCCAGACCGAGATCAAGATAGACAGGGAGCACACTGGGCTCCAGTCTATGCCCACAAAAGGAGATTTTTGGCTTCCATGGCAATTACTGAGAGGGGACAGGTTTGAAAGACACAGCTGCTGCCACCAGGGGTGGTCACAGTTTGCTTTAGCAGCCAGGTCAGAACTGAAGGTGCCTCTAAGGTCAGAGCAGACCTCGGTACCAATTACCTAAGCAGATAGCCACAGGACAGCCAGTGTCAGGATAGAGTTTCAGGCAGATCACTGATGTACAAGTTGCTGATGTATGAGTTACAGAAGAACCGGTGCTAGTGCAGAAGCTGGAGACGAGCCACTGCGGGCCAACTTCCAGGAACTGGCTGTGTCATTCATGAGGACCTTGGAGGAGCAGCTGTGCAAGAGACCCACTCTGTGCAGCAAGCACACGAGGAACAGCCTGGGCAGTTGCACTACCAGACCAGTCTGCTGTAAAGGGTCACAGAAGGTTCCTAGAAAAGGAATTTTGTCTCTTTTGTCTCCAAGTTGGTCTTGGGTAACCAGATGGTAACCAGTTATAATCTTATTACAATAGGGTTCTCTGCAGCGCTAATCACTACGTGACCTGTGCATTTCTCCAGGCAATGCTGGGGCCCTCCAAGTTACTCGATACCCTGTGTTTCAGTTTCTATATCCACGCGGTGGCTGTGATCCTAATTTCTCACAGGGATTTGATAGGGGACAGCCACAATTTGCAGAGCATTTGAGCTCCTCGTTTGGAAGATGTTACAGCAACTCAGAGAGAATAACTTTGCTTGGGAGGGGAAGCAGACCTTTGGCACTGCATCAAGGAGGAATCCCTATGCCCTGGCTGTCCCTCCTTGCACAAGGATGGAAGGAGGCGGCAGAACAGAGGCAGTGGGGCTGAGAAATCTTGGTGAGGGATAAAGGAGGAAATATTGACACAGAAGTGATTTCCCTTTGTGTATTCCCTGTGTAATCTTGGCTAATTAGTGAATTGGCTCATGTTTCAATTAGGACTATTGAAAACGCTTCAGTATAGCTGACACACGATAATTAAAGGGACATAGTCAAGACTACATTCACTTTTAAAAAGTCTTTATTTGTATTAGAAAAACTTTGAAGTGCTACCAGTAAAAGACTTACAGCAATAGCTGATGGAAAAAAATAGCTAAAATAAAATATAAGATGCCCATTGTCCTTCCTGCATCCTGAATAGATAAACTGGTGAATACTTTTTGGCTGTGCCCAACTTCCCTTCCAGTCTGTGGTTATTTCCCGACACAACAGCACAGCCCTCACTTCCCACTGCCATGTGACGGGATATAAACTGCTGCCAAATTCACATGACTGTTTCACACCTACTTTGTACCAGTGCAAACAACTGTACAGGCAATAAGAAATCAGAGCTGCTAAGTTAGAAGCAGGTGAGCCCATTAAGCACGGTCATCTCTTGCAAACAAATACTGAAAAAACTCAGCCACAGGATCAGCACTGGAGATGTTAAATAGTAAGCATATCACACTCAACTCTGAAGCCCTGGAAGAGATAGAAAATGCATATGGGGCAGGTACAACAAAATGCTCTGGGTCCTCTTAGCATAGCCAGCCCTGTCAGGTGAGCACATTTCCAAAGCACTCTTTATTTCACTTTGTTCAAGCATGATAAAGTTCTCTAATATGGAGGGCTCCTCACAGAAAGATGCCACTATTCGCTTTTAAGAATTACTGCAAAGAAGCGAAGAACAGGGTAACGTGATTTGTTGGACTTCCCTACCAGCAGCTGATCAGCCGAGTTATTTGTTTGGTTATACAAACATAACAGCCCAGCTCCACAGGTGTTTTTCTTTATTTGCTTTAATAAAACTATTTCTATATTAAACCTTTTGAAGGCTCAGCTGTAATCTTTAAGATCCCCTGGAAAACAAACAACGAAAACCACTGGGCTGATCTGTGCCTCACCTTCCAGACTGCTGGCTCTGACCACTGCAGTGTCTGTGCCCAGACACGAGCGGGCTCTTGCCCGGCCTGCTGTAGGTCAGCTTCTTCGTGCTGACCCTACAAGACTTGGTGCTTCAGGGCCAGGAGAGAGCAGACAGTCTCGGCAGCCTGTGGAGCTTATTTGTTGAGGTCTGTACAATAAGCTCTTGTCTTGTACAAGTAATAATTCGACTTGGCAGCCCATGAAGCCAGCCACTTCTGGTGGGTATCAGCCTGGTGTAGGTGCAAAGCAGTGCCAGGGCCCTGGGCAGAAGCATTTCTCTCCTCCCTAACTTGGGCTGCTTCCCAGGGGAACAGCTTTTCTGAGGAGATGATGTGCCCTTTTTCCTCTTAGAAAGGGATTTTTGAGAGGAGCAAAAACCCCAGCCACAATCCCACTCTGGTCACACTGTAAAAAAATTTAGAAATATTAGAGGGTGGAGAAAGAAGGGAGACAGCCTATTCCTTATTAAAGGCCTTTGAAGGCAGGCTGGCCATCTCAGAGTGCCTTGAGCTGGTCATGAGCCAAACTGGATCCCAAATTCAGCTGGGAGTGACCCCGGCCCACCAAGGTGCTCCTGAGTCCCACCTCCCTACTAGCTGGTGTTAGCAGCCCGGCGCTTCCAGCCGTCGCCCTTGGTTTTAGGCTTTTAGCTGAAGGCATGGAGATTTGGAAGCTATATTTAGATGTCTTCTCTATTCTTCAGCAACAGGGTTGCCATGGAGATGCTGGCAAGGACGAGAAGGTGGGGATGAAGGGGGAGAGGAAGTTGGGGAATGAGAAGTGCCAGATTGAGAACATCACTCATGGGCACAGGGAGGCTTTACATGCCTTGTAGGGCAGAAATTGCCAAAACCTGCTAGCTGAAATGGTCCCCCCAGCACTGCCAATAACATGGGCCTGCCCTGCATCACTCGGTGCTGTTGTGGCAGGTTTAAGTGTGCCCTGAGGGCGCTGATAGCCACCTGCACACCCAGGACATCCACCCCAGACACGCTCAGAGCCAGCCGTGTTCTCCTCCCTGGGCACAGCTCTGAGGGCTGCAGGACACCCACTGCTGGCTGCAGCCCAGCTGAGCTCTACGCAACTTCTTTGATCTCTCCTCAGCATTCAGTTCTGTGAACTCCCAGATATGCAAAACCTTTGGCTGTAGGGTTGCCAGAACCAGGCCTGTAATGCCACGTGGCGCCCCAGCAGAGGCACGCTAACCACTGTTGCCTGAGGGCCAAACCCAGCCCTCCGTGAGCTCCACTCGAGCCTTGCTGGCTGCTGTGCTGCGTTACAAGCTTGTATCGATTCTGCACCAGCTGCTCAGGTGGGAAAGAGACAGGAAAATTGATTTATAAAGCTCCGATGAAGGGACAACATCATGTAACATGTCCCAGTCCGGCTTGGTAACTGAAGAGCAGAGCACTGAGAGTTGTGGAAATGCCACAGCAGCTATTTCTGGTGGCCGGGCTGCCAGCAGAGAGGGTCAGCCCCAGCCTGCCCTGCCCCAGGTGAGATGCCAAGGGACTCGGCCTCCAGCTGCCACACGTGCAGATACGACTGGTGAAAGTGTTACAGAGGTGTGTGGTCACAGGCCGGGAAGAGACTGGACAACTACAAGCCCTCCATGCTCAGAAACTTGGGAAAAGAAAGCCTTCCCTCGCAAGCTGCTACTGCCACAGGGAAACCTCTGGACAACAGCCTCACACACCCCTCCTTCCTTCCCTCCCTCCCTCCCCACACAGCGCACGCAGTGCTTCCAGCCCAGCGGGGCAGTGCTCAGCCCAGCCATTTGAGTTGCTCTACATTCAACGGAGCAGCAAGGCAGCAATCTGTAGGAAATTAATGAGCTGCAAACAACGCTGTTCAGCTGCCAGCCTGCAATGAGCCTGCCCTGCACGCTGCAGATAGAATTATTATACGCGAACAAAAGGAACTGGAGCCGGATCCCGGGTGCTTTGGCTCTGGTCACAGGCTCCTTGTGACCAAGATAAGGGACATCACGCTGAATTGCCACAGCAACATCACAGTTACACGTCCAACCATCACCCAGAGCCAATATATTGCATCTTTATCCAAGGCCATGTGCATTTGGCCAGGCTCACAGTTTCCTTTTTTTCCCCTCTTCTATGGCAATGAAAAAAGGGCAGAGGATACCCAGCTACACCGTTTCATTTCACTCTTTGGGACTGTTTTCATTCTATTTCTTACCTAATAACAACACACAGAAAACACAAAAGGGGGCCACTTGTTAGCTCCTAGGAGCTAAACACAGGTTCCCTGGAGGGGGCCAGCCCTGCTGGGCTTGGAGTGATGGGCCTGTGCCTCCAGCATCCAGAGCTTTTAAACATAAAAAAAGCCCGCTCCTTATTAACAAATTGAACAAAAAATGTCATCTGTCACCTTTGCAGTGAACAAGGGTATTTCAGAAGGGCCAAATCTAGCAGCAGGACACCCTTCAAGCTTTGGCTCATTTTGCAGGTGCCCCTGTTTCCACTCCCAAAGGGCAGTGATGCCAGGCACCGCAGTGCCTCCCCACAAGCAGTCCTCCTGCAGGACAGCCTGGCTCCCTGAGGGATGGGAATCAGCGCTGCACGCTGGCACGGCCAGATCAAACAGACCCAACAGACTACAGCCTGCACAGCCCTCAGCCACCCAACTGGCCTCCTTTAATCAACACAATCATCTTACTGCTATAATTACCACCATAGCACTTAGTCCCCTCTCAGCCTTCACATGTGGATCCTGCTTTTTAGGAAGTGCTTTTGCCAAACCCTTCTGGCCAATCCACATCAGAGACAGCCTGAACTCCTCCCGGGGTCCCTGGCTGACAGGCAAGAGTCTCCTCCTGCCCCATGGCAAAAGTTAGCACCAAGGCCCTTTGCTCTTCAGAGGAGCTTGCCCTACACCCTCATGCAGAGATGCTCCTCAACTCTCATTCCCCTTCTTGCTAAGTTCCCCTATTACAAGTCCCTCAGCCCTTTGGACCTTAATCCTTGATGCTGTGTCTTCTCCCTTTCAAGGTTTGGAGGTACAACTGAACACTTGTTTGACTTGACCAACCTCCAGCTTCTGCCCTGACAAAGCCCAGCCTGATTCACTTTGGTGTCCATCCATCAAACCTCCAGTGAACCTGGGGGCTGCAGGCTGGTCTCACACACTCCTCACCATCTGGATAGAACCGAACCATAACCATTATCAAATGAAAAAATAACAATTCTCCCAGCCCAGGTCTTTTGCCCAGATCAGTGGCACACACAGAACCATCCACTCCAGCATCAGCAAATACCTCCAGGGGTTCGCTGACATGGCACAGCTGCCTTTAGCTGGAGCTCCGAAAGCTGAAACCTCAAGCAGACCTCTGCAAGGAATCCTGTGTGCTTTCTGCGTTGTCTAATTAGCTCCCCTTTTGCCTTCCAAGCTCTTTCATCTTAAAAACATAACTCCCCAACTCTGTGAAGTGTCTTTCCCATTGTGGGACCTAGAAGACTTTTTTTTTTTTTTAGGACTGGAAATAGCAATATAAAGAGTTTCCAAAGAGAATCAAAAAGGCACACTTGATTTTATTTTTTTTCCTGAGCTGATTTTGATATTCCCTCCTGAAAGGAGGTACCAGCCAGCCCTCTGCCCAGCTGGAACACTGCTGGGCAGCAGTGCATGGGTGCCTGCACCTCATGCCCACCCTGCCCCAGCCTCAGCTCTCTTCCAGCTCGGTTCACACATGCCCTGCAGTGTCAGCGCTCCTACAAGGATGCTGCTGTACACTGGGGAGGCTGTCAGGAGCGGGAGCCTTCTGCTCTGTCTGCTCACCCGAGTGTCTGTCTGTGTTTATCAGCAGCTCACGCTAGTTTTCAAACTCTCCCTGCCCCAGCTCCCAGCCACCAACCTTCTTCCCTGCTTCCCCAGCCACCCCAAAAGGTGCTGGAGTAAAATGTATTCTGAGAAACAAGTTGTAAATGGGAAAAGCCCCCCGACAGCTGATTCTGATCAGCCACAGACCAGGCCTGAACACATGCCCCATTGGGCTGAGGCTCTCCTGGTGCTGTGCATGGGTAAGCCACATTTATCTCTGCTCTCCAGAAGCAGAACTGAAGCAGAGAGGATATCAAAGACATGCTTGGCTCCATATGCAGCAGGCAGCTGGAGCAGCCAAGGACAGCACACAAGCGATGCCCAGGGCTGGCTGTGCCTCCCCCGTGGGGAACACCCTGACACCTACAGCCGCTGCCTATTTCTGTCCTCTGACCCATTCGCAGCAGCCTCACCAGTGCTCGGAGGCTGCAAGAGCACAATGAGAAGTGCTGTAAACCTTCCAGGTCCCTAACCCACCTCGGTGGGGCCCCACTCACTGGCTCAGTGGCTGTAACCCAGAGATGTGAGCAGAGCAAGAGCCAGAGGAAGACATTTAGGGCTTCCTGAAGAAGTCTGAGCAGCCCACTCTCATTCTACTCAAGCATGTGTAAGACCCCTAAACTTAATGCTACACTAGGAGAAACAAGGCTGCCTGGGCAAAATACCACTTGCCCTACACTCACATCGAGACTAACAGCAAGCTGTGCTTCCAGTGGACACTGCAAGAGTAGAGGAAAGCCTGTGAGCCCCTGCCAGCCACAGGCTCTGCCTTTTTCATGGTCCTAATGGTGAGAAGGGTCTGCAGAGCCAGCCTTGAAAATAACTCCCTGTTGAAGGCTTATAGATGGTCTCTACAGCAGAAATAGCCTGCAGCTGCAAAAGCTGGCTTTGTCAGGCCTACAGAGAACCAGGTCACATCCCATTTTCGGCAAATTAGAAATAATCCCCCCATCTCTTTCCTTTTTTTAAATATGTTTATTTACCAGCTGGCACCTCCTGTGGAGACAGAAATTTAGAAATCTGCAACTGTGAAAAAAGGAAAAAAAACAACTAATGGTATTGCCATCTCTTTAAAAAGCAATGATAGTAAGTCCCCAATAGCCCTTGGAGCTTCAGACACAGCTCAGCCTGTCCATGGGACTGTGCAGGATGGCAGCGTCGGACTCTGCTTTAATTTTAGCCCAACTGCTCCAGATCAAATTTTCACAGCCTCTGAAGAAAGAGATGGCTTTTATTAGAGACAAGAGTTATTGGTTTACAGGCAAGCTGGACTCTTTCTTTCCCATGCCTCAGCACAAATCACAGTTTTGCAGGCTAAACAAGGCTCTCCTGGCCATCTGTGAGACCCATGGAAGACTGAAAGATTGCCCAGGTGTAATTCAGGATAAAATCTGGTTTATGGAGCATTTAGCAATGCTGAGATTCAGTGCTCTGAGAGGGGGAGAGAGAGAGTGGGAGAGCCTAGCAAGTGTTTTGAGCCAAGAAATCCTCATAGTGCTGACAGACACCAAAACCTGTTTTTTTCCCCCCTCCTTCCAGTGCCAACAAATCTGATTTGAAGTGACCGAGAGGGAACACATGGAGTTTTTTACAGTAAGCGCAGATTTCAGATCCTTCAGTGTGTCTTATTCCTTGAATAGGAACTCAAATTCAGCCCTTCCAGAAGAGATTTGGACAAGACTTGGTTCACCTGAGCATCTGTGGCACCACATAGCTGTTTCCTCTGTTTTGTTGCATCATTTTCCCCCCCAAAATACAGCCGGAAATGCCGTGCTGTTCTTCAGCCGAGCTCAGATGAGTTCCTTCCTGCCCCTCCAGGTTCCAAGGTTTAGCTCAAGTCAAGCGAGATTTGCTATTTTCAGCCTAACCTAACCAGACCCTGTCACTTGAAGCCACCGGCGCTGCGCAGAACCACCCCAAAGGCTTCTCCAGCCCCGAAACAGCTCTAGGCACTGTGTCTGCCCCATGCTCAGCTCTACCAGCAGCAAAAGCTGCAAAAAGACTGCCAGACCCCTCGATAGAGGCATCTTTTGTCCGAGGGCAGTCCCACCCAGGGTGCTGCTCCCACCATGGTGGGCCACAAGGCACACCGACTACCTGCTGGCCGAGGTCTGAGCAGCAGCCACCCCTCTTACCCACAACCACCGCTGGCTAAAAATACAGCCTGAGCCCGAGATGTAAATTTAATGAGACTTCCATGGCAACGAGCCTCATCCGAGGGGCTGCTGGTGGGGAGAGAGGCTCCTCGGCCGGGCAGAGCTGCGCGGTGGGATGCTCGCGGCAGTCAGGTGCCAGGTTGTTTCCTCACCGGTATTCATAAAAACCTTTGAGCGTTCAGTTCAGCTAGCTGCAGCCAAAGAGGCGGTCTGTGT
This sequence comes from Anas acuta, assembly GCF_963932015.1. Lineage (NCBI taxonomy): Eukaryota > Metazoa > Chordata > Aves > Anseriformes > Anatidae > Anas > Anas acuta. The sequence goes on along the minus strand of NC_088983.1, from coordinate 36,521,668 downwards.
AGTGTTTTTAATGGACAAACCTGCATCTATTTCTGTCATGAGGATAAATATTTACTAGTCAGCCTTAATTAAACTCAATCACCCACAGGCAGAAATGTTAAAATAGGGATAAATCAAAGAGCCTGTTTCAGCCTACCAATGCTATAAAAATCCTTTTCGGTAAAGACTTGCTCCTGCCATCACTCGCAAAATGCAGTGTTAGAACTGGCTGATACGGACCCGAGGACAGCTAAGGTCATGAAGGAAGTAACAGTGGTATTTCATGGATGATGTCCAGTGCAGGGGAAGGAAAAAAAAAAAACAAACCACTATTATTGATGAAAATCTGGGATAAAAAGATGCTGTAAGCCTGGCTTTCAAAGAATAAAACAGATTATTGCCTCTTGCTCTTCATATTGATCCTCCTACTTTGTGTGTAAGAGTAAGGATCGGTGCTGGCCACAATCCCACTTTGATGTGCGCAGCTCTAGGCATTACATCAGCAGGGGACTGCCTGTGGCTGACGGGTGTTTAGGGATCCATGGATTATTTCTGCAAAATGCAGAAAGTACTTCAGAAAAGCTAGCCTATTCCAGTCAGTTAAATTTGCTACTCAGAGGGGTGACGGCATCACTGGAAAATGGTCACGGGGTCACAAATCAAAGTCCCTGTTTCTATTATAAATGTATGGTATTTTTGCAAAATGCAGATTTTGTAGGTGTTTTTCTTATTTACTTGTACCCAGACACTACTTCCTATTGAAGGACCAAGAAGAAATTGAAGCAATTAAAAAAAAAAAAGTATTAGCATTTTCACTTTATTGATGAGAAAAGGAGAAAAGAGGATACCCAGCCTCCAGTCAAATCTAAGCATTTGGCACTGGGAACAAAAATTAAGGCTCTCAGAATTGTAGTTTTTTTTACTGAAAACCCTGGCAAAAATCAAGCACCCCAACTAGGCACCCTAGCATAAACCTAAGCCCGTATTTCTGACTGCTAGAAACAAGCAGAGCTTCCTATTTCTTTTGACTCAGCTCCTCATATTCAGGTACCCTTCAAGTCAGAGAGATCTGCCCAGCATCCTTCTCCATAATGAATAAACCATTCCCGTTAATGTGAGACATCATCGCTTGGAGGCACCTAACCCTCATATAAGCTGATTTTGTATACATCAGCTCTCAGTTACATCTCTCCTGCTAAAACAAGCTCACAACCTGTTGTAAACCTACCAAAACACAACATGAAGCATTTCACCAGCTATAATGGAAAATCATCTCTCTGCCCCATGGAAAGGGGCTGCTGCTAGGATGGAACATGGCAGGTGTTAACCTACACAAGGCACAGAGACTGAGGGTCTCAGCTGGTCCCAATCTCATTGTCCCACCGAGACCTGAAATAAATAAGCAAACCTCAAGGCTCTGCATGACCTTCTCTGCAGTGAGGAGATGAAGGTGCAAAGGAGGAGCTACCACAGTATCTCTTTGACATCTCCTAAGAAGATGCCACCATGTGGTCCTTGTTCCCTCTGCCAGTGTCCTCCTTTGCCAACTCTTTCCCCACTTGTAAAATGGAAACAGAAGTGCTCCTTTGCCTCTGAATCATAAGCATGAATGCATCAGTGTTTCAAAACAATTCCACGTTATGGAGGAAAGAGTGCTTGAAACGTGTAAATAAATAGAAGCAAGGTTTTTAAGGAAAGGTAATGTGCTTTACTAGCTCATCTAATATTTCTGTATGAGCTTCTGAGCATAAGGGATTTGTGCCCGAGATGTGCTCGGTTTGAAAACTGGGATTTCTTGTTAAGCCTGTAAAAAGGTTTGCATCAACTCAAATTGCCTTTTCCTGGGAACTCACACCAATCAGCTGGGCTCATATTTCCTCTCCCTAGAGACTTTGCCACTCATATCCTCAGGCCATCACAGTTTACAACAACATAAATAGCTAATTAACTTTTTACTTAAAAGTAAGAAAGCAATCAAGCCAGCATCCTCATCAGCTTCTAGAAACACTTCAGCTTTCCACCACAGCTCAGACGAGATGCAGCCTGAAATGTTTGCTGCCAGGGTAGGGAAGGAATGTTCTGGGTACTGACAGAGGGATGATTTGCCCTACAATCACTCGACTTGGTACACAATACAATATATCCTAGTGAAACAGTAACTTTCAGGAAATGTATAGGAAACAGTAACTTATGGAAAAGCAGGGTGCCCAGGACTGCAACTCCCAAAGCATCATCTCTCGTGCCTGTCCTCCTTCAGCCCCACTACCAAGCACTTGTTTCCAGACAGACTGGAAATCTTGGTTTACACAAAATAAGGTAGCTCCTTTTTTGGCCCCAGAGCTACTCTCACAAGCTTTGTGGGTGGGTTGCTTTCACGCTTCACAGTAAGGCAGATGGTTCTGGCAGGTTTCCATCCCACCAAGCAGCTCAGACACCTGGCCTCAGACACCCTCCCCACTTTTTTTTTCTTTTTCCTTTTTAAGATATTCTCTTCCTTTCCAAGATTTTTCCTTAGGGATGCTCTTAGCTGGGCAGTATTCATGGACACCAGTCCCCTCTCCTGTTTCTGTGCAAGGCTCTCTAGATCCCCAGGAGAACCGGTGCAGGACCACTGCAGAGACAGGCAGGGAGCTGGAAGGGGGATGAAGCTGTCAGGAGGGGACAAGCTCAGCTGCCACAGACCTTCTCTCCCTGCTGGCAGGAGAGCATCCCACAGCACAACAGGAAGGCAGAGACACGTGGCATGTAATCTGAAGGAAGACTGGGGTCAGCTCAGCTCCTTAGTCCCTTCAGGACCCCCTACTGCGTCCCCAGCTCTCACAAACCAGGAGTCAGCAGATCTGTCACGAATGATAAAACCTAGCCGCGGACCCTTAGACCTCTGCTTGTTACAAATCATGAGCCTGGCTGGCAGAGCATGCAGGCGTGCTGTGATTAGGAAGGGCACATCCATTTCTAGCAGTCTGGCCTCTCACAGGACCCCAGCGTGCTAATGCCTTGCACACTTCCATGCATCTGCTCTTGTGGACAGGGACCAAAAAGGAGCTAAGGCAGGAACCACAGCTCTCAGCAGTGCAAGCACCACTCAGTTCCCAGCCACCAGCTGCCACATGGGGCATTTAGGACCCTCTCCTAAACACGTGTTCCTGTAGATAGGAAGTAGCAATGGAAAAGGATGTCTGAACACTGCAACGCTCAGATGCCTCCAAGCAGGCTGTCCAGAGGGATTTCAGTGGCTGAAACACCCACCCTGTAAAACAGACATGGGCACGGCTCCCCATGGCAGTAGCAGTCCATCAGGAAGAAAGGAAACCCTCTGAGCAAGGCCACGTTGACTCGTGGAAAGAAACCCAGCATAGCTAGGACCCACCAGAGTTACAGCTGAACATCCTTAACAGGAGCATCTTCAAACCCACCAGCAAAGAACCAGGCACCAGAGTGCACGAAGGGCACTGCTGAGCCCAGAGAACGTGCTACATCTTTGGACCACCTACAGACACATCTCTACAACTTCATTGCACTCAAGAAACATCATAGTGTGTGGGTGAGGAGGAGGAGTCAAGCTTTGCCTTGCATTTGGCTTGCTTTTCAAGAGCTCTTAAAACAAGAGGGAAGGGTTTGTTTTTTTTGTTATCTTATGAATAGGCACGCAATCTGGTGCACTGGCTGCAAATAGAAGTTTGTAGTAGATTACACCCTCCTAACAGCCTGTCATTACATTTGGGTCAGGCAACAGGAGAGGGAAAAAAAAAAGGATAATAAAATCGTTGCACTTCATTTTTATTTATTTTTTTCTAATACTCTAGATTTTACAGAACAAGATAGAGACGAAGCTTCTGTTAAAGCATGCTTAACAAGCACCTCTGGCCTGCATCTCACGCATAAGTGATTCTCTCATCTGAGTCCTGATCGTCTCTGGAGAACAACCTGCCAGAAGTACCAGAGGTGACAGATTTTCAGTGCATGTCTTGGATAAAATCCTACATTCTGCATAAGGTAGCTAAGAGCAGATGCCTAAACTGAGCCTCGCCTTATTACCCAAAATGAAGACAAATATAGGCAGAAGAGCCCTGTTAAATACTGTTTTACAAAAGGGAATGAAAAATAACTTCTGTGATGGAAGAGGAGGAATCCTCAAACAAAGACTACAGGAGCAGCAGCAGAAAACCTACAGGCACGAGAAGCAGGATTTGGTCTAGGCAAAAATCTAGTAAAAACATCCTTGCTGACTCCAGCCTGCTAACTCTTGGGGTTAGGGGGCAAGGGGAACATTTGCATCTGTTTTTTTTTTTTTGTTTTTAAATTTAACTACTCAGGTTAAAAGGAAAATCATCAAAATTTCTTCAAAAGGAAAATCATCAGCTTGAAGCCCAAAAGAAGGCAATCCTAACAGGCTTGTACCAGCTCCTGCATTACTGCTGGTGGGCCATGTACCCTTTCCACCCCATGTTGGAAACCCACCCCTGCTCTGAGGTCATTTTCTGAAGAAGCTGAACACAAACTCATGGAAGAGACCTTGTGTGTTTACCTCAACGAGGGAAAAATTGCTCACATAAGCATAGAGAAGTTGTGTTAAGTCCTATGTACACACAAGCAGCCTGCCACTATCCTAAAGAGTAACTGGTTTGTCGCAAGGTGAATCTGCAGTCTCTTGTCTCCTAGGCCCTGAAACAACAGGCTGCAGGGCTCAGTTTATTGCTCTGTCTGGTGTCTTCTCATTTGGCTCTAATCCCCTCCAATATATATGCAATATTTCAAATGCTCTTGCAGAGATTGGGCTCTTCCGAAGACCTGACACTTTTATGGCCCTGGCAAGCCATCCATTTCTATTTAATTTAGCTCTCAATGCAAATAAATGTATGCACCGAGATTTACATACGGGTAGACTAGCCAACATTTTCAGGTTTGCATACTGAGGGCTTCATCTTTACTGCAATCATTGCTGTAACTGTGGGTGCTGCTAAACTAGCCATGCTGGCTATCACCAGCTAAACTGGCGGGTGCCACCAACGCAGCCAGGGCAGCATGCAGCCCCCCAGAGGCTACAAGCTACCTGAAAATCTGAGCAAAAGTGCATTGACTACATTGCTGTCCAAGCTATGCCAACTGTTTTAAAATTGTCTCCGGCCTCCTCCTACAAGCTACAGTCACAACACACAGAGAATTTAAAGTGCAAAATTGAGTTTTTAACCTTTTAGCACCCCAACAGCCCCCCAGGTTCCTCCTTGTTCCTCACACCCACAGGCATCTTACCTTTGGATGCCCACTCTGGCTGGAGCTCCTCCAGACTATTCCCCAGAGGGCAGGGGAAAGGATACCTGGGGCAGGCAGCAATTTATCTCCCTGCAGCTGGCACCAATTAGTTAAGGCAGCCCCACCTGCTCACAGCTGGGCTACAGGGTGAAAATCAGCTTCAACCTCCCCTCACTGGGCTATAGTTGAACTCCCAGTGGGTGCTCTTTGGGTTGGTGTTTTCATTTCCTGACTGGGTATAAAATCCTTCCTTCACGGAGCTCTGTCACGGTCCCAAGCGTGCAGCTTCACAGCTACAGGCTGGGTTTGGCTTTTCTCACTGGCAGCAATGCAACAGAAAGGGAAAAAGCAAAGGGAAAGAGCAGGCTTGGGAGGCTCGTGGCTACGTGGAGGGTGGGTGTGCAAGTGGGTTCCTAGGAAAAGCATTAAGCTGGCTTGGAGAAAAGCAAGGAAATAGAGCTCAGGCCCGGTCAACACACTGCCTTCCTCACCTCTACAAAGCCCCTCAGCTGAGCCTGAGGCTCCAGACATAACCAGGAAACCCTGCCAGTGTGAGCTGCCACTCCTGGGGGACCCTCTGGACAGCAGCCTCGCGTGGGATGTTGGGCTGGGTACCTTGTGACTGAGCTGGATGCTAAGATACCAAGCACTCCAGAAACAAGCGGTGTGGGGTGCCACCCTACAAAGGAATAATCATTACTCAAACAGCACCAAAAAAGAAGTAACAACAGCATGTGGTGTGCGAGAGCTGACACAATCGGTGTGTGCAAGCTGATGCTTTGTCTGGGACTCATGTAGCAGTCTTTGAGGCTCAGGCTGATGACAGCACTAAAGTCTCTGGCTGACAACTCAGTTACACCAGCCTGCATGTATTTAATCAGCACGTTGGGACGTATCTCCTTCAGTCCTGAATGTTCTTGCTGTGCCTCCTCCTTCTGTGTAGGCTGCCCCCATGCAAAAACACAGGGAACAGCTTCCACCCCACTCAACTGATTCAATGACATGTCCACAGGGGAAAGAGGATTGGTGACCCCTATTCTGAGATGGATTAAACAACTAGCTGGACTTCCAAGAGCAGATTAAGGAAAATGACTTCCTATCCCTCTGTTCTGAAAGGAAAATATGACCTGCTTGTTATGAAGCCTGAAATCATTAAGAGAAAAGTCAAACCTTGCACTCCTGGGATCTTGAACTAGAACAGCCAATGTAGAGTGCTAAAAGGATGCTAAATATTTCAGTGATTGAAAGAACACAAAGGCTAAGTTATTAAAAACCCATATGGCAGACAGTGGTTCTTGGACCGTGGTCTGTGGGGCACCAGTGGCCCGCAGAGCGTTCCTACACGGTCAGCAGAAGGGCTGCTGTCACAACAGCAAAGCATCTGTCACTTTTTAAGCAGTGACCTGCCTTGCTCTTTCTACTCCGTCCAAGACTCACAGAGTTTCCCGAGACTATTTTTGACCGGCTGGGCTGACAGAGAGCCCAAGCCTGTCTGTCTGCGCTAGGCGATGGCTTCTCCTGCAGCTCCTTTTGATGGCTGATTTGAAATGTGTAAACGGAGCCATAAAAAAGTGCCAGGCAGAGCACTACAAACCATGCAAGGAGTGCTGCAGCTGATCTATGAGAGGGTCTGTAAAGAAGCTAATGGAACACCATGTTGGGCAGGGTGGTCTAACCAGGCAGCCGTGCCCACTGCTCTGGATGGACGTTCACCATGTACTCTTCCTATGACGTTTGCTAGCATTTCCTTTCTGGATAATTAGCCCTGGTATTGTATTTGCCTCAGGGAGGGAATGAGGTCAAGAACTAAGAGGCTGGAAGAGGAGAGGACGATGATGGGCAAGTTAAAAATGTCAAGAGGATCGACCCAGGGAAATCCCCTGCTGCCATCCTGGTGATGATTTTCAAAGGCAAAAGAAGAACTCCCAAACCCCTTCAGTTTCAGCTTCCTTTGAAGGTCTCCCTTCCGTGGTTATCTTGAATAGATGCATATCTCTGACAGAAAAACCTGACCTGAAATCTTGTAAGAACAAGGTCTCCTGCGTTTCTTATACTTCAGGGCCAGAAAATCCACATGAACAGCCTTCATCTACCCAGGGCCTGAAGTCTCCGAGTGCCTTCTAGCCATTCATTAAGCAACGTGACTAACGCTTGTCACGTGTGCTTTGTTATCACTCATCCTCCCCGCAGGCTCCGCACGCAGAAGGCTGTGTGTGCAGTACAGAGCTCTGTCTCAGTAGGGTTTAGTGTTTTTCCTTTTCCAAGGTATGCAGCAAGCTGCAGAAAGGTGCCTTGCATTTAGAGGGAGAGGTGGCGATGCCTGCGGATGTCCCCTGCTCCCCGGGGGAAGTCACTGTGCTGCCCAGCACAAGCTGTGCCTGGCGGAGAAGATGTCCCAGTGCCTCAGCATTTATGGCTCCAGCCTGGGGAGAATTAACAATATCACCACAAAGTGTTATTGATTCTGAGCATGGGATTAGAGTCAAGGATGGCTCTTACTGGAAGGGAGGACACCTGTGCCTAACAAAGCAGAGATATCCCAGGACACCTCACACACAGCTGAGCACAACCTACGGTAGGCAAATCCCACTTGATGCCACCCTCAGCATATCAGGACAGGCCAGCTAACACCAAATAATCTGTCAGTCTCCTTCCCGATACATGTAGTTTTAAACCACGCATTGGAATGGGTAATATGTAAAGGGTTTTGCTTCTTTCTTCTCCTTGTGGGGAAGCAACGCGCAGAAAATCCCAGCTACTTTGATTTGGTGACCGGAGGCACTAGGTGACCTTATCTCTCCACCAATCTTCGCAGTGCCTTGTTTTCCCTCCCCCTCCATGCTCAGGATCACAGAGTAGTGCCTCTGGCATGCACAGTGAGTCAGCAGCCCGGCAACTTCTTTCTCAGGAAAATACCCCGTTCCCAGGCCCTCACTGCTCACAGCTTGCAGAGCGAGGCAGGGCACCCCAGCTTTGCCAAAAAAGTGCCCTACGAGGAGCCAGGCCCCCTAAGGCACCCAGCAGGCCAGTCACTGCTGATGGACGTGGCCACAGGGCCCGCAGAGCAGAGATGAGCAGCCCTTCCTACGGCTCACAGGCCCCTGTGGGTCACACCAGGTGACGGTGGGATGGCCATACATTATTTCTCAGAAGTTGAAATCAGTCAGTGAACATTCTTTGTTGTTTGTTTTTTTTTTTGTTTTGTTGATTTTCTCAGCCAATGCTCCTGGGAGTAAAGTGTTAGCATAGCAAGAAAGACTCTCTGAACTGTTGTTGCTAGTGTCTGAACCGAACCCCACTCCTGAGATTTCAAAGGAGTTTCTTTGGCTTTTTAACTTTTTGCTGCTCTTTGCATTCCCACTTCTGGACAGCAAAAGGCCCAGCAGACTAGTGCTGTTTTCACAGTGTGCGTGTTGTGTTCAGCATCATACTGGCAACACCAGGCCTCTTGAAGAGGAGTTCCAGTCCCAGCCTCTCCGAAAAGGTCCAAACTTGTTTAAACACTCAAATTCCGGTGACACTTCTAATCAAATCTTTTGAGTTACCTTCAGGGCTCACCGCCTTTGTGCTGCAGTCAGGAGCAAGTCCCCTGCCTTTATGATGGCTGTGACTTGTGACTTTAGCCATCGCCAGTGGCTCTCTGCAGCCTCAGCAGCACTGCCCACTAAGGACCAAACCCAGTACTTCTGTATTTGCTTTGCATGGTAGCAGCTTGTCTCACAATAATGAGGCCTCTACTGTATTTCCATCGTAGCTGAGCTGCCACGCTTCACTGGCCCTCTAATGAGGATGCCGGCACTTATGGGAAAGAGTGTATTTCTGAGAGAAGGGGGGCTGAACTCGGCTTCATCTCTGATGACGGTGGTGAGGCTCTTTGCCTACCTATTCTGACTTCCTCTACAAAGCCTGGATGCCTCTAAATGAGTTAAACCCCTGGACAGACTCCTGTGATTTCACCTCCTCTCCAGGCTGGCTGCCAGAGCATGTCCTATAGTGGCCACTCACCTTCTCACCAAAGGAGGTGCCACCAGGGAAGCACATTCCTGGGCACTTTGCATAGGAGGTGTAGGAAGTCTTACAATAACATTTATTCATGGGAATGTTTGCCACAGAATCATAGATACCAATTTGAGTTACCTACAGACAGCCAAACAAGTAGTTCATTTTTATTCTGACGTTAGCCATACAAGAAAGTGTAGTGGGTTAATTAAAATGGGGCTCAAGTCCGATAGCCTTAAACTGGTGCAAACTATGATAAAGATACTAAGTAGATCCTTGGCTTACACGTTTAAACAAACAACATAATTGGTTAAAAAATTGTGCCTCGATGTACAAAGAAGCTACAAGACTAATCTGATGAAGGCATCTAAATCCACAAAAAGCAATAACCTATTTAAGGGTTAGCTGTGCCAGGTTTGACTGTTAATTGCACTTTAAAGTTTAAATAACAGCATATTATGATCACTTTTAGTGGAAATGGCCATATGAAACAAAAAATTAACATATCCCTGATTGCAGCACTATCAAGCTTGAAAGATCCAGACTACACTTTGGAAATTCACATTGGACTCAGAATTGAACTCTAAATATCCATCCCCTGATGTAAATTCACACCTGAAATCAAATCTGTCAGTTGTAGGGAGCTTACTGTGATTTTTTGACTCTCTCTGGTATTTGCTAGTATGCTGCACAGTATATTCTAGACAACATAATAAGCTGTGATGTAACATCAGAGTTACACCGAAATGAGTAAGAAGCAATACAAGAGTCCATGAGCACCCTGATCCTTCTCTGTTGCCTGTGCTTTGAGTTATTCACATTCTGCAAGGGCAGAGAGATGATACCAATTTCTGCTTAGAAGCCTGAACCGTGGAGCGATAATTAGACGCTGAAGGTTAGTTTTAGTCCAGCACAGAGGTGAGCACTGAGAAATCACCTAGCAAACTCCTATGGTCCTTTCTAGAGCGATGGGTGGTAAAGGAGGGAGAGATGCACGCGGTGTTCAAGTACGAGCACCCCACGTACGAACCTTTGGCAGCTCAAAAAAGCAGTCATCTACACACACGCCTACTCAGCCCCGTGCTGCAGCCTTAGAGATAGCAGGTAGTGCTTCTCTATAGTACAAATGATAGGTGTGGAGCAACACGGTTACACATGCTAACAGAGTGTGCCAATACCGATACCCACACGCTTAAACATCATCCTCAGCAGGAGGCGCAGGATCTCCTGCCTGCCCACGCTGCTTGCAGCAGGAGGGGACGTGCTGCTGTGCCAACCTGCACTGCCTTCGGCTGCAGCATCAGGCACTGGTGGGGGAAAGAGAAGGGGAAGCCTTGTCCCTGGTGTCTACATGAGACAAGAGTTTGGACAAATCCGGGTTATTACTAGTGCTGAGAAAAGGGCTCTCAGAGAACCTTTTCCTCCAGCCTTCACCTGAGATACCTGCCCAGGAGCAGACAGCACTCCTGCAGGTTCTTCCTCCCTCCTGCTGTTGTTCTGCTAGGAGATTTTAACAAGATCACAGAGAGCCAAACCATGTCTCCTACCACACAGATGCTTCTAATTTGAAAGAGACAAAGAAGGTTTTGTACTGCGAGGAACAGAAGAGTAAAGTGCGTTTTATCCTGATGGTCTCCTTTTGCTTGAGGAGTGGGCATGCACTGGGAGAAGAGGGCTCTGCATTGAACAACCTGTCCTCAGTCGCTCAGAGAGCAGAGGTGCATTCCCTAGATGCAGAGACAACCCTACTGAAACTCATGGGACCAGATTTCGTGTTTTGATTCCTTATTTTAGAGTGCAGGTGCTTGGATCTGGATCCAGACCAGCCAGGTATGCAGGGCTGCTGGTCTCTGGGTTGCTCACGCTGGATCAGCGTGGGACAACATCGGGTCACTGCAGCATGAGACACCTCTGGCTCATGGGGCACTGGACACAGCCACTGCTGGAGACCTGGGCCAGGCACTGAGGGACACAACTGAGGACTCTCTCTGGAGCAGTTGGCACCTGGAAGGCTAAAAAAAAAAAACAGACCAACAACCAAAAAAAAACCAACCCTTAACAATCCTCTTGTTAGCTTCTCTCTCCTGGACGTTTTTAGCTCTCATGAATGTGAAATAAGCCTTTTCTATAAAGATACTGATGACACGGCTGGTAAAATCCGTCCTTGAATATGGTCAGGGAAAACCATCAAAAGGCAAAGGAAGAAAAGCCATTTCCATGGGCTGCTTTGGTTGTTTCCACATCCCACTGCTCAGGGCTGGGACGTGCTGCCCCACCTCCCAGCACTGCAGGCCGGCTGGTGAAACCTGCTGCAAGGGAACAAGCTAGCAGCATCCCTTGTGGTCCTTCCCCAAAGAGCTGACCTCCAGAGCTGCAGCAGGGCCCCTCATCATCAAGGAGCCACTTTTCAGCTGAGGTTCTTGCCCTGGTCCCTGCCTGATCCACGCTGCAGGCAGTGTTCATGGCTTAGACTCATCCCTGGCTTCCAAGGGTGATGTCCAATTTGGGAGCATGGCAGTCTAAAGGTCAGTAAGGCATCCCAAAACACCTTCAGGAAAACAGGACGTTCAGAAAACACAGCTGTGTGAAATATCAGCCCTGCTGCACATCACTGTGCTGGCTGCTTCTTGCTCACACCCAGGTAAACAAAAGCCAAGAGTGCACAGCCATTTCATTTTATTAATTAAAGTGACTGGCATTTATACAGCACCAAAGCACTTTGCAAATCTTAATTAAGCTTCGTAACAGCCCTGTGAGGTGAAACGTGTTCCCATTTTACAAACAGCAGAAAAAGAGACACAGTGAGGTAAGCGACCTGCCAACATGCTCAGGAGGTTGGTGGAAAAAAAAATAATAATGGGAAAGACTCCAAGATCCTGCTTTTCCACCTCTTTCCCTCCCCTCCCCATGCCGCCCCTCGATGTGGAGTGCCTGTAAGTGTGACCAGACACCCCAGGGACCTCCAGCTCAGGCAGCCACGCATGGGCAGGAATAACACCAGCACAGAATGCTGAAATGTTCTCCCATGCCTCAGAGATGCCTTAGGGACCTATAAAATTTTTATTATTTTTCATATATTGAAGCAGGTGGAGAATCTACAGCCAAGGCTTCAATATGCCTCCAAAGTTCATTTCACGCCGCCCAGGGCCACTGATTTTTATTGCACTGGTGCTGGAGAAGACTAATACTGGGTGCCTGGGCACAGAGTTATTCCGAATGACAAACGTCCCCAGCAGTGAGCCGAGATGTGGCACCTCCACAAGCAGGGAGGCTGTCCTCAGCAGCTCGCCTGCTTGTCCCCAGGGAAGGTCAGACAACAGCGGGGTGGCCGAAGTCTGGGGAAAAGGGAAACCCACCTCTTAAAATGCTACTGGGGAGATAGTGTAGATGGTTTTGGGGAAGGAAGAGTGGGGAGCTGGCAGCTCGATGCTCTGCGCCCATCAGCCAGGATCTGTTCCCATCTCTCCTCGGGTGGGACCTTGCTCTGCGAGAGCTGTGCTGTGGGAGGGAACGTCTGCCTGAGGGAAACCAGCCTGACAGATATTTTGCACAAATAATTGAATTATTTTTAGATGCTCTACACATCCACTCGTAAGACAGCTAGCTACACTGAGATGAACAGATCTCACAGCCCCTTACTAATCCACTGAAACAGCTAATCTCCTTAACCCTTGTGACTCACGAATAATGGGAGATACAATTTCCTCTGAAGAGGCATTGCACCGTGCTGCTTTTACTCAGGATGCTGTGACCAAGCGATGGAGACCTGCAGCAGGTTCTTATGTTTGTTTTTGGAAAGGAAAGGAGGGGCCAGAAGCAATGATGTGGGGAAGCACTCTTACAGCACGGACTTCTCCTTCCTTTCCCCCTTTGCTGCTCCTTACAGCTTGACATATGCACAGGCATGATTCATCCCTGCCAAAACAGAACGGGGTCATCAGCACTCATCCCAAAAGCAAGAGAGCTGGGTTGAGGGAGGAAAGGTTATTCTCCAAGCATTTCTAAGAGCCCCCAGCTTAAAAAAAAAAAAAAAAAAAAAAAAAAAGCTTGGTTTGGCTGAGCATGGAAAAGAAGCCCCTTGCAGCCTTGCAGCCACCTGTTTTTCTTTGTCTTTCCAGTACTTTCACGGAACAATCTGAGGTGTCTCATGTGTCTAATTTTGAAAGACAGCTCTCAGTGCTCTGTATGTATCCCTCACACCCAGCTCTGCCTCCACCACGCACTACAGCAAGGGTAGGGTCTCATTCCCAAAGGCTGCATCACTGCCTTTTCGTCTACAACACACAGTTTTACAGACCTGACATTTAAAGAGTATGGATTGAAATAAACCTTTGAGATAAACAGCACAGGGAAAAAGAATCCCTAAATGCATGCATATACATGCTCACCCTAAGCTCAAGGGAGGTAGGGGCTGTATCGGCTTCTTTTCCCCACGTAGCCAAGGCACAAAGTACTGCTGAGGAAATACCCCGGTAAGCACGGGCTTGGCTGTATTCCAACCAGCACCATCAGCAGATCCACAAAATTCCTTGCATTGGGGCAAAAAGGATCATACAGCACATTTGCAGTGGCCAAGAGAGGCTTGTGTGCGCAGAAGAAATGCAGGAATTGCACAGCTACTATTGCTGGCCTGGCTGTAGCAGCTCTGCTGCTAAATGCCTTGGAAAAATCTTTTGACTGCTGCGAACCAGCGAGCGCTGTGCTCTTCTGAAGCACTCGTTGCATAATGCTCGCACATAACTGCATACCTGGCTGAATTTCTAGCACAGTTAGGGTACAGAGGCATGGGGGGAAAATATTTCCAAGTCTCATGAAATTCACATAATGGATACACAAAGGCTATGATTTACTGCAACAGCATGGACAGGCTCCTGTGCACTTTCACACTGCGATCTGCCAACGCTCCTCAGCCGAGACCTGAGCGTGGCTCTGCTCTGCTGCTGGGGAAACCTGCGCAGAGTTCAGCCAGCCCAGCCCAGCTGGTGATGAGCCCCACCAGCCCACACCAGCGGAGAGCAGAAGGGCTGGCCCTTCCCAAAACCCAGCCGTAGCACTGCAGTGCTGCTTTACCAACAAACACCCACCAGCAAGGCTCAAAGTGCTCACAGAGCAAGCTCGGTCCAAGGTGCGCTGAGGCTAAAGCCAAAGTTAGCTCCGAACTTCTGCAGAGACAGCACAAGTCCCATAGCTGGCAGTGGGTCTGCAGCAACAAATCTAATTTATAGATTATGTTTTCCAAATTCAGCAATATTTTCAACATAATTACAGCATTACGCGGCCAAGTATCCAGGTCTCTGAAGATCTTCAAGCACCCTAGTATCTGTGCATACCTACTGGTAGCACTGCTGCTGTGGGAGGTGAATCCAGCTCGGCTCTGCAAGGAGAGCGTTTGCCAACAGATGGTTGTACCTGCTCTGGAAACCTGAACCTGACAAAATCCTCACACGCTGTACCAACAACTAAAAATCTTCCCTCTGGAATGCCTATAGCATTTTTTTTTTAACCTGGAAAAAAACACACACAACCATAAGGTGGGTTTTGTTGGTTGTTTGTTTTCTAAACGCTTTAAAGCTTTTCCATATTAGTCAAAGAACCACCAAAATGGGCTAAATGCCTAATGAGCCACAGCCCTGCCACCAGTTTGCACAAGAGCAGGGCAAAGCATCTGCTCCGTCCCTCCCATCTCAGTGCTGTAAGACTAGGAAGCCTAAAAAGATTTCAGCTTGGTGGGAATGTCGCAGCAGCACCTCCCATCAGCAACAAAGTCAAAATTAATGCTAAAGTAGCATTAATATTTAAAGTAAGTTATTCTATTCCATGCTCCACTGTTTGTGAGGAGATCAGGGTAATCTCTCTGAGGACTTGCAGTCAGCTTCCCTGCCCAGGCATCTGCTAGATAAGAACTGATATTTTTTAACACTTGTTCAATATTACAGCATCTGGAGCATGGCTAAGAGGAATAGATTTTTGGAAGATGTAGGACTCTCAGCCTTCCTTCTACCACCTCCTCCATCTGCTTGCACCCCCTGGCTCCGTACCCCTTCCCTCCTGCCTTGCCAAAGCACCACCACTTGCCCCAAGGAGCATACTTCCCATATCTCTCACCAACCAAGGCACTACCAACACCTTCTGGCCTTGTCTTCAGCCCAAGAAAATCAAAATGTAGAGGCTGTACCTAATGGGGTGAACAAAACAGGGTGCTGCTCGCCGCTTCTCCATCCCTGATGCGTGACTGGGATCACTGGGGACCAACAGACTTGATTAGAGGTGAGGTGAGGTCTGGACAGGAGACATCGCCTGTCTCTCCTGTGAGATTATAAATTTTGTCTGCTGGACCAACAGTGCTGGTGCACACCAGCTGCAATACAAAAGACTCTGAGGACAGTCTGCAGAATGGTGAATATAGAGCATAAACTGCCCCAGACTTAACAGGGATAACATCCACATGTGGCTAAAGCCCCACACACACCCCTGTAGCATACATGTAACTGCCCAGCAGCACCCCTAAAGACAAGCCTGGGACCCTAAAAAAACCTCAACACATCAACTCCTGGGGGCTAACCAGCACCAGGCCACCGAAGGATTAAAGCCAGAGAGGCTGTTGCAAAGGAGACAGGAGGTGAGGCAGAGCTCAGCCTTAACGCACTGGATGGTAAAACCTCAGGGAGGCTGAGGGATCTTAACAGGATCAGCCTGTGGGACCCACTTGCCCCCAGAGGTAACAGCCCACACATCGGCTAGCAAAGGGGTCAGCCGGGCTGCCTGCCAGGAGATGTCCCCTGCAGGACAGGAGAACCCTTCAGCCCCAGGAGCCCACGGCTTTGCCTCTTTTCAGCCTCCACAGGCTGGCAGGAGGTGAGATCTCACCATCCCAGCTGCCCCTCGCACAGGTGAGTGTTCATCTGTTGCAACTGCTGTTGTAGAAGGTTTAACAGAGCTCCACGTGTGCCCCTTTGGCTCCCTCCTCATCTCCAGCGTTACTTTATTCCACAGAAATAAGCCTTGGGATCGGTTCATTTATGCTGCTCAGCGCTACCAACTCCAGTGATGCAGTTCCTCATCTGCATTGCCAAGGGATGCGAATTTGCCCCAAAGAGCCCGTGATCCACCCACAAAATGCTCCTCAGAGCCAGACAGAAGAGGAGCAGAGGGAACAAGATAATGGCTGGGATGATCTAGAATAACAGGGAAAAAAAAAATCCAGAACTGTGAGGAAGGAACAGAAGGGAACAGGAATATTCTGCAGTGCTACCTTACTGATTCTTCACGTAAAGCTGAAAAATGCCATCTTTCAAATTCCCCCCCTGACCCGGGCACACCTTGAGCCATCGCTGCCAGCCCCCTGCTGCATTCACAATGAAATGTTAACAAAAGCGTTGAGAAGTGGCCTGTGGAGCTGGGAAGCCGGAGTGTCACAGCTCATCACCGGGAGGAGAAAAAAACACCCCAGAGCTCTGACAGCTCGGCTCTGCATGTCACATCAGTGTCCATTGAGGAAAGCAGGCACAGGAGATGTCTCAGTACAAAAACCACTCTGCACACAAAAAAAAAAACAGCGTCTGGGGCCAGGGAGGGAGCTCAACAGCCAGTGGAGATATTTCAGAGAGGAATGAAAGGTTTAATTTTGAGTTACCCAGAAGATTAAAAGCAAAAAGGCCATGTCTAACTGTACAGCTTCCTACCAGGGACTGAAATTCCTTTTCCACTGCTTTCTCCACAAGTGGAGGAAGGGGCCTAAGTACCACGTATGGTATTTGTGCTGCGATTAAAACACCTCCAGGAGGTAGGGAAGCTCTCAGGTTTGCAGCAACGGGCTGGAAGCAATGCACAGACCTGAGCAGTGCCACCAAGTTTTTGTGACCCAAGCCTGACTTCCCAAGTGGAAAAAGAGAATCCCCTGGGCTCAGGTTCAGGCAGAGCTTGCTCCTGGCTAGGAGCCACTGAAATGTCTGAGTGGTATCAGTGCCCCTCTTTTGCACAGAGCAGCTGGAAAGGAGGCATCCAAAACTGTACTGGACCCGATGAGGGAACCAAGGGAGAAAAGCAGGAACTATTCCTCACCGCTTGTGTGTTGGAGACCAAATAATTACAGATCCATTACAGGATCTATGCTCCTGGTCTGACCAGTGCCATCACAGCTGCCATACAAAGGGCATCATCATCTCCATTGAACTTGAGGCATTCACCATGTATGAGCTCACCACAACAACTAGGACAAGTTGAATGTTTTCAGCAGTTTCCAGGGCCTGGGTAATTCAGAGGGTTGCCTGCAGTCCTGGGGAATTTTCATCTCTAAGTTGATGGTTCCTACACAGCCCCACCGCAGAGGCAGACTGACAGCTGACGGGCAGCTTAGGGTCCAGCTCACGTGCAATAAGTGACTACAACATCCCAGGAAAAAGAGCAAGCTTCAAGGAGGCGAAGGACATGCTGAGCATAACAAAGATACACAGTTAAAAATAAGTAATGCTAAAAATGCTGTGTAAAGCAAACATTAAACCAATCTCCAAGAGTGACGTTTCAGAAGATTCTCATGGAAGCAGCACTGTATATAGCCACAATGACGCTTTGCGCTCTTTTCTGTGTCTCAGAGGGCGGAAACAATTTTGAGATCTGAGATTTGCTGTCCAGGTAATGTCTCCTTGAAGTGCCTCCTGAGATCTTCAAAAGGGCAGAGAGGAGGTACCCCAGGCATCCCCTTCACCCACCATTGTCACCACCAGCTGGACCTGCTTTCCCAAGAGGAAAGGCCAGCTGGGATTGGGATTTCTTACATCTTAAAAAAGTGTGGGATCGGCCCTGTCCTTACCCTACCTCACTCAAGAGAATAACTGACATCTGCCACATCAAGAAGGTGACCTGTTTGATCCACCTCCACATCCCAGCTGTCAACAGCTCCCGCTGGTTTGGACATGGTGCCCGCAGCATGCCTACCTGCATTACAGGTCTCCAAATACTTCGCTTTGTCCTCGCCTGACGACCATTCAGCTCATATCTTGAAGCCTGTGAACTCCTTCCATCCTGATTTGTACAACTGCTGACACTATTCTTATTCAGAGAAATGTCCAATTATACAAATGCTGTTCAGAAGTGGGAGCAAAAGGCCTCGTGCACTGGAGAAGCTCCAACCAGCTCCAACTCACTCTGCTGCACCCCATCTGGCATTATTTTGCTACCCCGATGCCATTAACTGCCCATATCCACCCAAACCCTCCTCCCCATCCTTTTCACTAGTCTATTTCCTCAGGCTGTCTCCAAACATCAGGAAGATCAGGGGGCCAAGCTAACCCATTTGGTTTGAGAAAGAAAACTTGTTCCCCCCAGCTCCTCTGTGCACTCCCAAATGGAGGGTGAGGGGAGCTAGTTTTCTGGAGGAAAGATGAAAGGAGCTGGGATTACCCTATAGATTAGGTGAATACAGGAGGGGAGGTGAACCTTTGAGGCATAGCATTCAAGGGTATAAAAAAAATTATTAATGAAGAACCAAGGGAAGAATGGATCTGGGAAAAATATGGCTGGAGTTTGAGCAAGGCCAGTTTCTCATAAGAATTAGGATAATCTTTCTAAGGGGTGAGGACAGTAAAGTACTAAAAGTACCACAAGAGATTGCCTAGGGACATTGTAAATGTCTCTCCACTGGAGAGGTTTAAGAACAGGCTGGAGAAACATCTGTCACAAGTGACACAGATGCAAGTGGCTCTGCCTTAGGCTGAGATGATATTGCATGGTGCATCTTTTAGATCACGTTACACCCACGTTTCTCAGCTCTACAGGCAACAGTCACTGTACTTAGCCTGGGACAGCGAAAGGAGGATTCTCCTCTCTTCAAGGGTATCACCTCTACAGCTTCAAAGACTGTTGGCCATCCTTGCACCACTCCCCAAAGTGAGCTTTTCCTCCAGGTGGAAATCACCAAGAGGCCTCTCCTTGCCTGCCTGCCCTCCCCTGTAAGGCAGTACATGGCATTGGCTGCAGTTATTGGAAGGCAAGCTGGTGCCAGGGAAATGAGGAATCTCTTCCAAGTAAAATCAGGCAATAATGGGGACTGTTGATGGTAAACTACCACAGCAGAGCAGTGGTATTCTCCTCCACAAATACCAGAGCCAGCAGAGAATGAGCAGCAAGGCTAATTCAAGAGCTGGCTAGCTGGGAGAAGAAAAAAATCTGTTGCTTACTCGACTTGACCTCAAAATGCTAGAGCACTATGCTGTGTGCACTGTAGTAGAGATGCTTTCAATCACCTCCCCTGCCAAGACACTTGGCCCCAGCGTTCAGGTGAGACAGGCTATGAATTAAGGATGTGAGAACTGGTTTCACAGAGCTGAGATCCACATCCATTTTTGTAGCAACATCAGCTTTAGAACATTTTCTAAAAAAAAAAAAAAAAAATCTTTTTTTTTTAAACAGTAAGAAAAAAAAATCCCCCTACCTCTTTTTATTTCCTCTTGCCAACAAACTGCCAAATCCTGTCCAGGATCACAGCGTGCTGAAATCTAAAGTGAAAAGATACTTTTGCTTCTAGCTGAATTACTTTCAGTATCCAAGTTTCACAAGACAGACAGGAATGTCCTTTCTAGGTGTGGAGACTGCAAACAGGCTTCATGGTCCAGAATTTATCCCAATGGGAGAAGAACCAAGAGAGAAGACACAGACCTCTGTGTGGGTTTCTCCTGTCCAAGGATGGAGAAATCAGACTGCAAGGATGCTTCATTATGGCTGCAGAGACACAATCTGAAGGGTTCCTTAAGGCAGTTATGGAGGGGAGTTAAAGCCAAAAGGACAAAATACAAGCCACATCAATACCTCTGTGCCACAAGTTATAAAAGCTCGACTTTCCAGCTTAAGTGCTAGAGTCCCTTTGCTAGAGTAACACTCTGCCTCTACTGCTCTTTTGAGTGACACCAGAAGAAGAGGAAAAATAAAAGTGAAATGCTCGTCCAACTTGCTGGACTAATGGGGGAAAATGTGTCATCATTCAGAAATCCAAGAAAGTGGCAGAGCTCTGCATCTGTCTGACCTATAGTGCGAGTAGAGGTTTTATGAATTACCAGCAACCAAGGACAGCACTGGTCCTACCCTAACAGCGGGATGCTGCTAGCTGTAAGGATCCCTGAACTTCAGCTTGTTGACACAGTTCTGCTGTGCCAAGGAAAACGTAAAAGAGACGCTGTCATTCTTCCCAAGCTAGAGGAATCCGGATGACACACAGCCCACGTCACACTCTCACTGAGTCTGAGAAAGCATTTCTGAAAGAAGAAAATCAGAGGGGTGTGTAGTTATGCCCGTGCGTGCTAAAATTAAGAAGTGCAAGTGTTACACAGCAGACCTGCATGTAAATGTGATGAATGTTCAACATGAATTTAACGTAAACCCTGGTAGATTTACTGCCAAGTAGCTTTTGTGGAAAAAGCTATTCATTAGTATTTCAAACACTATTTACAATGTTATTGGGGGTATTGTATACTTATTTACTACAAAATCATACAGCATGGTCTCTGTGAAGGCTCCTGGGAAGGACTGTTGATGCCTACACCCAGAGCTTATTTAATATTTTATTTATGATTTTTATTTTACTTCTGCCATTCCTGACAGTCATCCAAGCTGTTGTTTAAGTCCTGCCGTGACAGAGATCGTACAAGCTCTGTGGGCCACCTGGTCTGGTGTAGAAATGTCCTCCCTGACACAGGGTAAGAGCTGGGATTTCATGGCCATCCCAGCAGCTCCAGCATCCCTGACTAAATGCTGTCGTGTGCTGCCCCAGCCACAGCACGAGGGATCCCACTGCCAGCCCC
This sequence comes from Anas acuta, assembly GCF_963932015.1. Classification (NCBI taxonomy): domain Eukaryota; kingdom Metazoa; phylum Chordata; class Aves; order Anseriformes; family Anatidae; genus Anas; species Anas acuta. The sequence continues at coordinate 36,500,645 of NC_088983.1, read as the reverse complement.
GCTGGGCTGCAGGGCAACGTGTCACACACCAGCCCCACTGCCCACACACACTGCTTGTGACAAACACAGGGAAGAAGCCTGTAACAGGAAAAAATGAGTAAGCCTCAAAACAAAGATAGTTTGGGCTTAGAGGCTGGAGATGAAAAACATTGGCTAAAGGAAGCAGCTAGCTGGAAACATCCCAGAAGCCAGGCGCCTGCACGTTGCGTTGGCGCTGGCCAGAATGTCTCAGGGTTGATTTTTCTTCTGTCACATTTATATCAGTCCCAGATGGCTACAGATCTGCAAAGATGCACTGACCCTCGCCCTGGAGAAGCGGATGACCCGTCATGCTGAGCCACGCCAAGGATGTGCACCCAGCTCTGCTTCGAAGCTGAGCACTGCCCGCTGCTGGATTGGGAGCGACACCGGTCCTGCAGGGACCAGGCTGGATCCCCAGCTCTGCAGAAGCAGCAGTGAGGCAGTGGTGGACCCACACACCAGTCTGGCAAGTCCCAGTGACCCCCCAGACCACACAAATGGAAATCCCTGGAGAATATGGGTTGTATGCAGAGGGAAGGCTTGCAAGGGCAGCCTACGCATGGCATGAACAGGCAAGCAGGTCAAGCAAAGCAAAGGTAGAAGCTTTCATGACAATCCCGCCCTCAAGATGGACTGCAGCTGCAGGACAGAGCCATTACAGCTCCCTGGCAGTGCCTGTGAGCATCCCTGATCCAGCCTCAGCTGCTGGAGGCAACAGTGCTCAGTGCTCTGCTTCCCGATGCCGGGCACACCTCCTGCCACAGATTTACTGCTCCTCCTGACAGTCAATAAAAGCCTGCAATGCACTAGACGGGAAATCTCCCCTCTCCATCCCTCCCACCCTTCCAGCTAGAGAGATCCTGGGAGATTTATTGCTGCAATAAAAACAAAAGAGACGGAAAGATCCGGGGGAGCCTCGGAGCCAGGCAGCGCTTCAATAAAGCCCAAGCAGGCTCATGGGGGGATGCTGTTCTCCAGCACTGACCATGCCAAATGGCAGTGAGCAATTCATCCCCTGGAAAGGGAAATGTCCCAAGGAGCAGGACAAGGAGGATCCCTCTCCTGCTGCCTCCATACCCAGGCTGGGGGGCTACACAGAGGGGCACTGGGGCTGGGATATCCAAAGAGCCCTTTTACTGCCTGGAATTTTTCAGCCCCTCATCGCCACCCACCCCATCTCAAAGGGGTTCAACAGCAGCTTCCCTCTGGGACAGCTGCACCTCAAGAGCAGGAGGGAGCACGCATACTTCAGACAGACAGCACCAAAACACAGCAACCCCTTCCAACACCGATTCAGTGGTGGCTGTTGACCAGACGAAAGGAACCACCAAAAAATGAGGCTTGCTTTATTTCTTCTCTACCAAAGAAGTGATTTTCACTTCTCATTTTCAATATGTAAACATATCTGAGCTTGAAGCTTACAAATACTATCCTGCCCTCTGAAATAATTGGTTAATTCCCTCTTGCACACAAAGCTCTTCAGTTCACCTTTAAAAGAAGGAGATGGATGATTTACAATCCAGCATCCCCAAAGCAAATCTCTGCTCCCCACGCAAGAGGCAATAATTCAGCAAGGCTCTGCTGCCATCAGTCATGCTTCTCATCTTCCCGGTGAACCTTTCCTGTCACTCCCTGGCAGGGGGAAATGGATGGCAGATGCTCCCCACTACGTCGGGTCTGGAGGTGGGGGGTGGGAAGATGGGGAAGGGGTGACCTTGCCAACACTGTCAGCAAGACGCACGTGTCTTGCTCGGAGATGGCTGGTGGTCTCCTTAGTGACTGCCTGGCTTTGCTAATTAGATGCTTTGAATGTTTGAGAGAGACGTATTTAGCTCCCCAGAGCGTGGTTAGCGTTACAGGAACTCTGTAATTTGTTTTTCAGTTGGTTTGTTGGTGTTGTTGGCTTTTTTGTTGTTGTTTTTTTGTTTGTTTCCCTCCATATGAAATAGGCTCAGTTTTCAAGTCGAAAGATTACTATTTTTTAACTGCCACCTCTGCAAGTCCAGCCTATGATCTGAGTGCCAGGCAAAGCCTTTTCTGCTTTGCCTAGTAATAAAGGTCTTGTAATTACACAGGCAAGTCTGGTGCTAGTCCATAAACCAGAAGGCACCCCAGTCTATTTTTCCGTGGCTATCCTGTTTCTGGAAGACAGAGCAGCTTACCCATACAGGCAGGGTGAACAGAGGTGATCCACAGAGACACCAGGCCTGGGATAGCACCAAACCTGCGAGGTCAGTGGAGAAAGGGAAAGCACATTTATTTTAGACCTGCATCCTTCACATCCCCCGCAGCTCTGCAAATGGCACACTACACCTTTCCCTGCCACGTAGCTAACACTGTGCTGACAGCTCTTCCAAAGCCACCAAGCCCACCCCTAGTCCCTGAACACTGCTCGTTGTCCCTGAACGAGCAGTGTTCAGGGACAAGACCCAAAGCAAGAGACTTTCTATGATAATGTAGCATTAGGAAGTGTAATGGCTGCTATGTTGGCTCCATTTTGCACGTGGATGAAGCAAGGCATGGGCCAGTGGTGCAACTCCTCCATGTGCGCAAAGCAAATTAGAGGCAGGGCTGGGAGAGAAAGCCAGCTTCCCCCACCTTATGTGCTATTCCCCTTTGAGCTGCAAGAGTTCATCACATATGACCAAATCCTAGTTCACCATACATGGCCAAAACTGGAAAAGAAGCTCAACTCTATCACCATTGGGACAGAAATGAAATCATGTACCAAAACCTCAGTACAAAACACAATCTAATACTAACCTAGTCAGTTATAGCAAGTGAGGATGTAAGAGGGGGGGAATTTCTGGTTTTGCCCTAGCAGTTGCTGGGAGCACAACAGGACAGACCCACATCAGGATGAACTCCAAGCTCACCTGTGCTGGGTCCTTCATGGTCTGCATGGCCAACAACCTCAAATGGTGCCAGATCTCAGAGGTGCTTCTGTGTGCCCCAGGATGAAGTCTGAGTCCCAGATGCTCCAGGCAGTATTTGCCAATTTCTTTGAGGACTGTAGACTTACTTCTGCTCCCCTTGTCTTCTAGATTCAGCACAAGGAAGGACATGTACTTCAGGAAGGAAGGTGCATAAGGAAGTTGCAACCCAGCAACACTGGGAAGGGCTCATCTGCCTGGGGAGGCCACAGAAAGCCTCGCTGCATGAATTAGGAGCGTGGAGTTAGGGCATGAGAAAACCCCAAGTGGACACCCTTACTCTGAAGGAACATGACCTCAGTTCAGTTCAGCTTAATCTTCCTGCAAAGGCAATTAGACCAGCATAAGGCCATGGGAACAAGATCAGCCACAGAAGGATTTAACAGACTTTAACTAACGTCTGCAGCCAATCTCTTAGTCAATAAAAACACAACTGGCCCAGCCTGGTTTGGGGAGACTGCAGACTGAATGTGCTCAGCGCACTGCCACCATCAACACCAGCTGCCCTGCCCTCGTTTTTGCTCCTTTTCAAGTTTTCCACAACTGGGCATATCTTCACCTCAGCTAACAACCAAATACTGTAACAATGACCAGAAACTTCCTACCCCTTTGTGGTGGTAGAGGCCAAAGCCACCAGAAGCTTCCCAGAGAGCAACACAGCCAGAGCCTGGACTCAGCTACACCAAACACAGTTGCTACTGCTTCAGATAGAGGGTGTTCGTACTGCTGCTACTCACTGAGGCCAAGCTGAGCCCAGCCACCTCTGGCCACCAGAGAACATTTCTATGTGCCAGCATACCACTGTCATTTGATTGTTATTTTATTATTTGGTTGCACTAAGAGAAGTACGTGTTTCATGATGGAGATAGCAAACCAACAGAAAGATGCTTGCATGGAGCTATTTGGAAAAACAAAACAAAACAAAACAAAAAAACTCTAAAAGGCATGATTTGATTTTGGTAAGGACAGTGATGCTTGAATCTGCATTCTTAGATGAGTACTCTGGCACACATGCATCAACAAAATTAAATGGCAACATCAAGGGGAACGTGACAATGGCAGAATTAATTTTGTCCCATGGCACAACAGAGATGCTTACCAGACGTAATCCTTTCTCTTCACACATGGTGCAAGCATTAACAACATAACCAAGGCTTATTATTTAAATACCACAAAGCCAAATTATGTCCATAAGTGCACTACCTCTTAGCAGAAGGAATCGCTTCACGTACTACAGACAGACCTTCTCGGAGTCATTCATGAGAAAAGAGTTTTGTACACTGCTCTTACACAACCTACTAGAAATTAAATATAACAGCCCGTAATAAGACAGAAACGCTGCAGGCGTATTGAGGACACCTAAGTTCTGCAGCTAAAATAGCTCTGAAGTTAAACGTTTCACCCTCTGAAATGGAGTGCTAATGGTACAACACACAGTCACTGGCTTGGAAGGGAACGTTTTGCCTAAAAAGTCTAGAGTGGTGGCTTTCAGCCCGACGCTTCGACGGCAGGCTGCGGACTGCTCCCAAGGGAACCATGAAAGGCTACTGAAAAAAAAAAAAAAAACACAAAACCAAGATCACTACACACTACAGAGCAAACTAAGTCTTTTCCAAAGGGCTTTATATACACGTACATCCCCCTAGGATATTTTGAAAGGCCCACAAATTGAGAAGGACTGACAGCCCTTGTGCTAGGTGCAAGCTCCTCATCTTATTTTGCTTTGTTCACACCACTGTAACTCAATATGATGTGAACATCTTCTGATGGACACCAGAGGCCCAATAAAAATTAAGAGAGGATTAGGCATTGGTCAGTTCAGCTCTGTGACAGGATCAGGATAATTAAACTGGTGGAAGTACAGCAGAATACAATAATACAACAAGATGTTTCACATATGAAGCTCTGTGTGTGGAAGACACCGAGAGTACATTTGATTATCAGATAAATAGTCTGTAATTGTGTAATTAAATATCGTTTTATAACTATACACACTGGGGGCAGAATTAATGTTCTGCTTGGCATTATTGACTTCCAGGACTTAATCATGCAAATGGAGCATTCTCTTAACGAGATTTTTTTAAAATAGCCTCTCTTGGGCTTAAGTGGAAAACAGAAGAAAAGAAAGAAGGCTCTCCATCCCAGCGCTGGATTTAGCACAGAACTATCACGTTTACCCGAGGCAGGAGGCCATGAGACAGAAATTGAGCTTCACAGATGCAGAGATGTTGGCACCCTACCTTGGTATTTCAGAAGAGCTCTCACCCCCATGTTAAGCATCCTGCTCCCAGCTCCTGATTTGAGCAGCCTGCACAGCTCCACGTGGTTTACTATGGGAAAAGAGTGATCTCAACAGTGAAAAGAAAGGATAAGGAGAGAAAAAGCAGGAGCGGCTGGAACACATGGTATTCATGAACATCTACATCAGAAACTCGGTCATGTCCAAAGTCTCTGCTTTGTGCAGTTCCTATGGCTGAACACACTTCAGCAACTGCTAGTGCAGAACAAAGCTATGTTCTTTGCCTGATGCCAAAAATGCCATCAAATGCCTGTCGTGCTGATGCGCACTGAGCATTAAACACCATTTAGCTGGGCCCAGTGATGTCCCAATTTGTCACTAATGGCCCTGTGTCAGGGCTCTGCACGGATAACTAGGAATGGCAGGGGGAGCACGGCCCTGCCCAGCATCAACTCTAGCTCCAGGAAGAACAGAGAGGAGGCAATTGCCTCCTCCTGGTCACCAGGACCTTCAGGACCATCTGCACCTGAGCCTGCATCCACAACATTATCCTGAAAACAAGTGGCTGCATGAGAGATTGCTCTCTGCAATCTCTTAGAGTTTCCATACTGGAGGTGACACTGACATGATGTATGACATTCCTCAGCTTGCCTTGTATTTGCATTACTTGCCAACCCTGGCTCATTTCTCCAAGGACTTTTAAAGCATATGAAGCAGAGGTGCACCTGGAGGCAAAAGCACAAGCGAACCAAGAAATGACGGAAGGCTAGAGAAGGAGAGGAGATGGAAGATGCATATATGAGTATATGTTGGGAGGGGTAGGGAAGATGAAATTCCATCTGCCTGCTTCTAAGAGCATGGATGCTCGCTCCTGTTCTCAGCTGCACAAGCCCCGATTGTTTAATGAAGAATCATTATTCAAACAGTGAGTGCAGTCAGCCCCACTGTACAATACTGAGCTGTTCCTCTTGCTCCCAGGGCATGTTTGATGAATCTAGTCAATGCTGCTAACCTTAGGCTGGAACGTGGGTGGCTGTCACAGGATGGCACGGCTCATGTGGGGCCAGTGCCAAAAGCACTAATTTCGAGACTGATCTCTTCTAGCATGGGTCTGATAGCACGACAAGCAGCTGTGCCAATACCCAGCGCCCAGAGCATCCCCTCTGGGATTTGCAGGCTGCAATTAGCAGGTGAATGTGCTGTCTTCTCTGGGCTGATGAAAGCACCTCAGCCCCTATTGATTGCCGATCAATAGCCACTTCCCATCTCTCCCTTTCAGTTTCTGCAGCAGGGAGTGTTAGTAATCAAATAAGAGTGGCAGGCTGATAAGATCCTGTCATCAGTGCACCAGCAAAATGGGATTCTAGATCTAATCTCCTATGTCACATTTCCAACCCTAATCATCAATATTTAACCCCTCCAAAGACTGAAGCAAGTAGCCACAGTTTTAAGGGTTCAGAGGAAACTTCCTGATGTCCACTCAGGCAAAGAAAGCCAGTGGAAGAGACCCAGGTTTCCTGCTCTCATTGAAACCCAGGGGAAGTAGCAACAATTGCAGGGAAGGCCCATAATGGTAGCTATTACTGCTAAACGCATCTTTTCATTAATTCTTCTTGTACTTCTAAGTTAGCAGAGGAAACAAAAATGTCATGCAGTCAAAGGGTTCTAAACTGCCCTTATATTTTATTTTTCAGAAAGAAATACCACCAGAAATTTGAGGTTCCCAAGGATTTTTTCACATGCTCATCCTCTGGACCTGTGAAATCTCTACACCCCCTCAGCTAGGAAAAGAAAAGTCCTTCCACCCTGTACAGTCCTTCCACCCTGTAAATATTTCAGTGCTTGCCTGCACTCCTCTCCTGGCAGATCTTGGTTCAAATCATCCCAGTTTCATGGCTATTTACTGATATGTCCTCACGGCACGTACATGCCTGGGCTGCCTGAGAAGGGACAGTTTGAATAAGCTGCCACGACTGCATGGATTCTTCTCCTCCAACCCATCACATCAAAATGACAGCAAAACACCCTGTGCTGGGTGAACACTGTCCTTGTCAACAAAACAGCAAATACCAGCCATAAGATGGTTAATGCCATCCCCTCCACCCACTCCAACAGCAGGAGCCTTTCTATCACATCTTACAGGCTCCACCTTGGGCCCTTAGAGGACTACTCTATTTAAAAAAGAATGTTAACAGGAAAAAAAAATAAGAAGGAAGAAATTCAACCAGACATTAAGGTTGAGAGACAGCCAGGCTAGCTGTTGTTCCTCTGCATGAAATACATGGCCTTTGAGATCTCAAATAGATGGCACTTCTGCTCTCCTTATCATTAGCACTTTTAAAACTATTATTTCTGATATACTTCTGCTTTTTCCACCTTTCCGCTAAATCTCATGTGCTACAGCACTAGCAGTCTCCCGGGGAGCTCTGCCACGAGTCTACTTAGCATCTCGCCTGCTCTAGATGCAAAAAAAAGGCACAGAATGGACCTTGGCTGGGAAATCCCAGCTCACCACAGATGCCTCTCTTCCCAGGAGCAGAGGAGAAGGGGGGCAGCCTGGGGACACCTTCCCTGTGCATCCTGGCGAGGGCTGCAGCTGATTCTCTCTTACAAGGAATAAACCTCTCCTGAAGCCTGCAAAATCCCAGGTCGGCAGCACAGACTTACAGGGCTAACACTGAAGACCTGCTACACTGCTGACTCATGCCCAAGGGGACCAACAAGCCTGGTGGGGAAATATGGGGCCCATTCCAGGCAAAACAGGACCGGCACGGAGGGATCATTTATGGAACGGTGTTTAGAAATCCACAGCTGAACATCAGCATCATGTAGGCATCCGCTGTTGTGGTTTATCCACTGTATTGCTGATATCGATCCTCATATAGTTCCCTGATTGCTGGTTAATTATATGCTGCTGCTAAGTCAATATACTGCTTCAGCCCCGATTCGGTTCGAACTGCCTGAGGCCAGCAGTTCTCCCTGCAGCGTAGCACAGCTCCCTGCCTGCCTGCAGAGCTGCTCCCAGCCAGCTGGCCCCCAGCCTGCACCAGTGCAGCGCCCGCATCCCTCCAGGCAGCAGGGCTGAGCCCTCCAGGCCCAGCACAGACCCCCTTGGAGCCTGTGCTGAGCTCTTGGTGCTCACCCTTCCAGCTGTCACTGCATGGCCTGAGAGCTACGGATGGCTCCTCACGGGATAGGCACGCTGCATCCAACCCTGCCAGCCCCAAAGCTGCCCACCTGGGCACCCCCTCGCCCCGATTGTTCCCTGCCCTGTGGTACTGGTACCGTACAGCGCCCCGTGGCCACCCAACGTAGCCTGCCGAGAGGCAGCTGCTCCTGGGTGGCAGGTAAAGTGACCCCTTATAATATATATAGTATGTATATTAATATAAATGCAAAATGCCAATAACTGCCACAAGGAATTCCCCAAGGTAACCAGATGATATTACCTCAATATTCCTTAGGCAACCTCTGTGCTCTGTCTACAGGAGTTCAGGTAACCTTGGGCATGCTACTGTCCCACCATCTTGTTCCAGAAAAAAGCATTTAACTCTTTCTAATGGTAAATGAAACGTGAGCCAGCTGGTAAAAGAGGTTTCCCTTGGAATAGAAAAGTTACGTGTTATTCCACAATGATTCCCTTGTGCAAATGCAGGTGAGCAGTGAGAGTTACTCCAGAGCTGTAGCAAAAACATAACCCCTAATGCAGCCAGGGAAGAGCCTGTCACAACTGTTTGCTTAAGACCCTCTCCTGCTCTAGACAAAGATATGGTGCTTGAGAGCCACCAGGGTCTACACAACAGCTCAACGTTTTCTTTCCTGACATACCTCTTGTTTTGCTGCAACCTTCAGAGCTAGGCACCATCCTTACAGATACCTGGATGCCAAGAGGGGAGGAGGTGATGTGCACTGGGAGGAAGCTGCTTCTTTCTTCACTCCAAGCTATAATAAGTTAAAGACAGTGATGTCTAAAAAAAAGCAGATGGCTTCCCAGTGCAATCTGAAGCATTCATAAGCAATAGGTAGTGCAAGGAGGTAGGCTCCAAGATGCTGTAGTTTTGGGGCAGTCTGAGCAGAGACAGCAGCAGGGAAAAGTAGGAAGCAGAAAACAGCCCCTCTTTCCCTTGGCTTCCCTCAACAAGGCTGGAAGCTTCTTCTTCTGTCAGTGGCATGGAAACAAAGAGATAAATCTGAATCTGCTTCCAAGACATCCCCACTGACTGAGAAGTCCTGGCAGCAATGTTGGCCCCACAGCAAGACACCAAACCCCAGTCCCACATTAGAGGAGAACAGCAAGGCTCCACGGTCCTGATCAAATAGCTGTCATCCATTTCTCTTTATTGTTACAACCACCTTGTTCTCCATCTGCCTTTCTCCAGAGTATTTAGCAACCCACAGCTAAGCTCCTTCTCAAGCCCTGGAAACACCCCCACCGTGGCCCCACAGGCCTGTGATACCCCATATAATCATCCCCAAGGAGAGAACAGCTCCATCTAAACACACCTCTGCTCCACCTTTGGTAACTCAGCCCCGAGACACCAGTCAAGGACATGCATTGGGACTCAGATCAGTCACTTTTGGGGACAGGATAACACCCTCCTGCCTCAAACAGGGCAAACCTTGCTCGCTTCCCCCACCACCTCCTCACAGCGCCTTCCCTTCCCTCTTCCCTGACTTCATCTCATATTCCAGAGGCATCTCGCTTACTCAGAGCTCCAGCATTTGAGGGCAGAAAGAAGCTTTGGGATTGACAGCCAGCAGCGTAACAGCATTGACAGCAACTACAATCTCGTGACAGGTAGATGGGTTTAATTATCCGCGTGGGTGGACGAACCTTCTGGGAGAGCCGTCTGGAGCTGCCGAGCTGCGGAGGGTTGGGGCAACACAGCCCTCCCTGAGCAGCCGTCACACCTGAACAGTAGGGGCGTCCCTTGATCATGATGCTGTTTCCCCGTGGACCTCCCACCAGGAAACTCCTCTACATGATTTCCTGAGGCTACGCAGTCGTTCTGAGGCCTCACCTCACCCTCCCTCTCCGGTTTTGTGGAGGTTGATTTAAGCTGCTGACAATAAATTGAAATTGCAGTATCCCATGGAAAACCGCTACGTGTTGGCCAGGTTCAGCGTTCCCCACTGCCTTAAGCCATCTCAAACGCTGCGGAGGACTTGGTGAGTGTTTCACAGCAGAGGTGCTAAACACACAGAATAACTATTTCTCTCCCCAGAGCACACCAACTCCTATTAAAATTTTACTATCTGGTGCAGGAAGGTAGGAAGGACACTCTGCTTGCTCATTCCCTTCAGCACACCTGGTATCACATCAGACTGTTTTTACCCAACAAACACCAAAAAAGAACAGGATAAGGAACATTCCCAGCTCATCAAAACCCCCAGGAAGCTTCAGAGAGCAAATCCATCAGAGAGGAGGGCAAGGCGGAGGCGAGCAGCCCCGGCCAGAGGGTGGGAAGGGGTCTGCGGGGCCGGCGTGCCGCTAACAGGTTTATTCTGCTGGCAGGGATCCCCTTCGGCAGCAGGCGGGTGAGCGCTGCAGCCCAGCGAGCTCAATCTGCGCTAAGCAGATTAGTTCCTTACCGGTGAAAGGTTCTGGGCAGCGGCAGAGAGTTGCTCACCATGTGACACGAGGGGGCTGTCATTACGTTTCATAGATATGATATAATTATACGTTCCCTGGAGGGTACTTCTAATTGAATTATAGGGTGTCTCACAAGTATTCTGGGCAGCGGTTCGAGGAAGCTCTCGCCGCCCAGAACAAGATAGAGATACCCTTTAATTCCATTAGATGTACCCTCCAGGGAGTGGGCTGTTACGCCGCGCAGCGATTCGCTCAAAACCCATCTCCCCCCACCAAAATTGGAAAGGAGGTGCCCTTAGCACAAGTCCTGTTGTTGCTGCGTATTTTTCCCTTGGGACTCCTCTGCAGCCTTGCCACCCAGTACAACTCCCCAGCCTCCAACCCAGGAGAGAAATCCCTCAGCAAGGGCAGCCACTGTCCCTTTTCTGGGACTGTTCCCTTTCTGGAGGGGACAGTGGTCCTTTCTGGGTCACTTCCCAGAACAGATGCAGCACTGCTTGAGGCATCACATGCCAGGCTAGATGTACACAGGAGGTCTCAGCCTCCTTTGAAGACCCCTTCTCAGTCTTTCCTAAGACAGTGAGAAGAAGCTCAGGGGTTACCAGGCGTGCAGCCTGCCTGTCCTCTTGTCCTGCCTTCCAACACAGCTGCAAACAGCTACCTGGGACAGAGCCACCCTTCATTCTCTCTTCTGGGGGCTGTGCACCAGCGAAATCACCCCACACTTCTCTCCTGCTCCAAGACTGCTGCCTACAACTCACTCAGCCAGCAGAGATGTCACAGCTGCTATGTTTTGTTTTGTTTTTCTGCTCTGTACCATACAAAGGATGGGATAATCAGGCCCCTGAGCCTATTATTTTTTCCGTCACCTCAAGGGAAAGCCAGCACCAGCTGCCCACCACAAGCCGAATGACCTACTGAAGCTGCCATCAGTTGTGACTCCTACAGATCGCGCTCACTCCCGTGTCTTACACCACCCCGCTTGTCAGGCCACAAAAAGAGCAAGGAAGACAGCTATGCCAAGGACTAGCTAATTATAGAAAACGAAGATGTTCCCATAGGAAAGGCAGCACAGTCACGGCTGAGATAAAGCACGCTGCTGCTCTCACTGGTGCGCGAGCAGCAGCCAGGAGCCCGACGCGCTCCACCCTGCCCAGCATGCAGGTATTGCTCTGCAGCATGCAGCTGATCAAACTCCAGGAGCCCGGCTGCCAGGCAAGCAGTTATTGCTCATGCATAGTCCATTTGCTGTGCTTTTGCATTATTCACAGCTCTGCCCACCTCCGGTGGTGTCAGCTAACAGGACACATCTGTGAAAAGCTGCCAAATCACACATTTTCCCTCCCCAACTCCACTACAGAAAGAAAAAATAATACTATGAGTTATCAAAGCTAACACTACCAACCCCAAAACACTTTGGGCATCTTAAAGAAACACTTGTGATGTCTTAGAAACAGACAGCTCGGTACGTATTTACTCTTGCACAGCCAGTACGTTGTCCCTGGCACCTTCTTGCTCACTAGCACTGCAGCCCAGTTATCTGTACTAAAAAATGCAGAGATAGAAGTATTAAGCCAACATGATCAAGCAGATGAGGTAAAGGAGAGGCTAATTCAGGAGGAAAGATGGGTACAGCAGAGATAACAGGAGGGGGAATTTCTACATTAAATATTGATGGCTTTATCACACTTTAAGGGTAAAAGCAGAGCAGCATGGTGCCTAGGTGGTGTTTTTTACAAGGGTAGGACCTCTTTGGCTTGCTTATCTCATGGAAAGAAGCACAAAGGCACAAAAGGTAGCTCCTACTGCATTTCACTTTGACAACATGCCTTTACATGGAGTACTAGAGAGGCATTGCTGTAAATAAACCATCATAACACACTCGCCATGCCAGCACTGCAAAGGCAGGAACAACCACTCCTGAAAGCTCTGCTTGGCCAGCTCGACAATAAAGAAAGAAAAAAAAATGTAAGTGTTGGAGGAGATCTTCCACAGTCTAACTGAGACACCAAAAGATCAGAGCCACGGCTTTTACATGGGGAGCAGCATCAAGCCCTGGGCTCCTTTGATACCCAGAATGTCTCAGCACCAATACTTGGGATGAGCTTGCAAGGGGAAGGGCTGGCCATTGCTCCCGAGCAGCTGGTGTGCATCTGTTCCTGAGAGCAGCAGGACATGGTGGAAGCTGTCAGGATGTGACATCTGGAGCAGGGAGCTGAATTTCCAATCTCTCTCTTCACCCGCTGGGGGAGGCCAGAGACCAAAGGAGCCCAGGTGGACATACACAGCTACGCACGAGGCTTGGAAGTGGAAAGGGAGCTTTGAAAAGGCACTGCAATCTGGCCTGCAGCAGGCCTGTTCAGGAGAGGGGAGGCTCAGCGAGGACAGAGCTGGCAGATGCTCAGGCTGGTCGGGCTCACAGGGTGCAGTCACAGTGCCACACTCTATGCGAGGCTCATCAGGCTTCAGGGCAGCCCAGCAGACATCTCCATCAGCCTCCTAAGGACAGGTCCTGCAAACCCTGGTGGGAAGAACTGGTCCCGTTTCCAGGTGTGATGCTCAGGCTTTCACCACCCTGCCCTTCCAGCCTAAACCACCCAAACGGCCCAGCTCTCCGAGCAGCCAGTGCTTGTGCTACGCCAGGACTGGCTCCAGTTGAAAAGCTAGCAGCAAGAAGTGCTGGCACCCAAGCAGAGACTTGAGGGGCCTCATCTGTCAACAGTCCATCTGCCAAGACAGCTGTAAATACATACCAGCCCAGATTCCTCCCAGCTTTAAATCTGCTGTTTTCACTGAAGCTAAACAGAGGATGAATTTGGTCTACGGTACTTACAACGGCTAGAGTGGCAAGTTCTCTTATCATCACATTTTATCCTGCCATGAGGTAAATAAGAAAGAAGCCACATTGCTAGCAACAGATAAATCACCTTGCATTTGAAACAGCTGCCCTCTTTCACCAAGGTCAGCTTCTCCTATTTAGCCACAAGAGAACTGTGCTTGAGGACTTCTGGTCAGGGAAGCTCTAGGCTCTGCCATTCTCTGTTCGAAAAGGGTAAGCCCATGAAACCTTGCTGGCACTCTGATCTGTTAGAAGTCACAGACACATTAAAGTAATGCTGTAATTAATGGTCCCACTGTGGGTTAAAAAAACAACAACAAACATACTTGCACTGGAGCAATGTACAGTCTGTCAAGTCTTGCCCCCAGCGTTTCTCCTCAGCCCTGAGGCTGCGCTATTTAAACTGTGGCTTCTCCCCCTTTCAGTAAGCAGGAAACAGAAGTGATCTGTGCCTCTGCAATCCTGTGTGTGAAGTGTGTGTCTGCAGGCCCCTCATTCAAAGGTGCTTCATGCAGTACTGTGAGAGCCAGTATGAGTAAAGGAGGCAAAGCTCACTCAACCAATGGTAAACTTGTTTTATGTTGGATCAGTTCTGATCTGTTCATTTTTAAACCCAAAGCTTGGTTGCGTTGTTTGGCATGATGAATTTCCCTGTGTTTGCTCTAAACTAGGAATATCAGTGGTCTCCCAGAAGCCTCCCAGAGCTCCCCCTCTACAGGTCTCCTGCTTCAGGACCCCATGAGGTTCCCAGGGACTCCTCTGTTAGATCAGAGCACACCAGCTCTGCAAAGCCTCGTGCACGCCTCTCTTTTGAGCTGGGGTCCCAGGCCCCCTTGTTTAATGCTGTTACATAAATTCATACAAATGCCTCCTCTGATGGGCAAGAAGTCACAGCCCCTGAGGCAGCATGTCATTTATCCTTCTTCGTGAACTGATGGCAAGAATGTCCACTCGACACCTGCCAACAAGGCTATCTGGGAAGGTGAAGGTCAGCTCAGGGCTCCTCTTCCCAGGATGGTGTCACTCTCTCGCATTTGTAGGGGATGATTTCACATACGCTCCAGGAACAGTCGCCTGATACCTTGTGCAAATCCCCTGCAGGTCACACCACCTAGACCTCACAGCAGGTCTAATGCAGAAACTCTGTGTGTGTGTGTGTGTGTGTGTAAATGACTGCAGTTAGATTAGAACTACTGCTACTGTTAAAAACATTAATTTCAGAGCAAGAAATAAATACAACAACCTTTCACAATGTAGTGGGGTTTTTTGTTTGTTTGTTTTTAACTGGGACTAGCTATGAGACTGTCAATATCAGTAACCAAATCAGGTCACTGGAATATAGAAGAAATATACTGCTTGGATTGAGAATTCAGATAGACAGGTCAGATAACTAGCCATGGGGGCGGGGGAAATGCTCTTCTCCTTCTTCATTAAATGAAGCCATAGAGCAGTGTTGGAACTTCTCCTCTGACTGTTCCTTGTAATGCCACTATCTCCTTTTGAGGACAGCTGCTATTGCTCTTCCTTAATCTGGATTAAAACAGGAATCAAGAACTTTCAGTGTATGTGAAGGTGAAGCAAGAGAAAGCCAGAAGGAGCTCATCCTCTGATGGGAGCAAACTGGAGAAGTGTTTGGAGGATTCACTAAAAGTTAAATCTCAAGAGAGACAAAATGGTGGTGTCCTGAGAGAAGGAAATGAGCCTCACACAGCAAATTCTCATCACCTGGAATCCCACTAACTCAGCCTTAACTCTTCGAGAGCTGTTCTACATCAAGCCCAGAACATCAGGATCAGTGCAGAGGGTACGAGAGCTGTGGAACAGGAGTTCAGACTAGATTATCAGAATAATTTCATCATGACCTAGGTCATTAATTTGTGTCACCACAGCTGCCATAGATAACCCCGGGTCTGCAGATTCAGTACACCTCTATGCCACATGACCAAAATTCAATTTAGGAAAATGAGCACCCAGAATTGCAGTTACTGTTGACAGCTTGAGGGGGATAGGGAGGTAATTCAGCTGCTGCCTCTATCTGTACCAGTCTGCTGCCTGATAGCTGGGGAGGTCAGTGAATCTGCATAAATTCGTTGTGGTTTTCAGTAACAGGAAATTACAAGCTTGATGTGCACAGACCCTCCTCTGGACAGTGCATAGGCCAGCGGTTCAGGGAGATTGGTTTTATTCCTGTCTTTGCCTCTGATCAGCTGGGTAATCCAGAGGGAACAGAAGTCACCTTCTCTGCATTTCCTCCCCACACTTGCAAAATGGGAATAACAACCCTGATCTCCTTTGCAAAGTTAGACCCACTGGTGAAACAACACAGAGAAGAGCTTAGTATCACTAACAGCATTCCCTCAAAAGGCTGCAACCACGTTTGCGTAGGTGATCAGATTAAAAAAATTAAGTTGACAGTTTCCTCAAGCACTGAATGGCAAAAAGGAATGACAACTAATTACACCAAGCCTCAGCATGATGTCCTTCAAACAAATGACCACCATTCACTTTTCTCCACTGCCGCCTTTCCCACCAAACAAGGGTGGCACAGCACACAGGTGAGAAGGTAGCAGAAGCAGACACGGAAAGGCAGTGTGCAACTTACAAACAACCTCCTCTGCAAATCATAAAGGCCAAAAGTAACCAAAGCCTCACCATCTATCAGGGCAGCCTAAACATGTTCATCTCCAGCAGTATCTGTACTAAAGGTGGAGACAGCCCTACCATAACTGAGAGCGCTGCCTAACACACACAGATAAATGGCTCTAGGTTTACACATGCTACCAAAGCCATTCTGACTTTGCAAAGAGGTTTTGCAGGCTATTTAATGCCAGTTTAACATCACAGCTTCTCTCAGCATCCAGCTTCTCCCCGAGCCATAGACAATACACAGTATGACAGACTCAGGGCAGATGGCTACACCTTCAGTAGACTGCAGATGCTGAAAATAATGAAGCAACCAGCAACATAGGCAAGCAAAAAAATAGATCTGTTGGCCTGATCTGTTGATCATTAACTGCAGTAAATGTCACAGCAGAACTTGTCACTCTGTCTTCCAGCTTGCATTCTCAGTAAGCTAGTGGTAACTTGTGCATCTTCCTAAAATTTCTGAAGCAAGACAGATTTTCATACAAATTTAAATGGCAATTTAAATTAAAGTTTCTTCTCTTGCTGGGAGTTCCCTTTATTATGCAGAAATAAAAGTCTTTAAAAAGAAATTCACTTTTTGCTGCTGGCCCTTAATGATTTCTGCATTGCTTGGACATGATAAAGCAGCTTGGTCAATCCTCTTCTACGTTTTCATACATCCAAGAAACCAAAGCTTACTTACATGAAAAGTTATTTAACAGAAAAGTGTTTGGTCATCTTGCAATAAATAAATAAGATTTAAAAAATCTAAGTTTTGGACTTGATCCTTCAAGAGTTTCCTTTTAGTCAACAAGAAAACCAGGAGTCTGCTTCAGCTGCTTAGGTCATACCTGAGCCTCACTGGAGCAGGAGTTCAGAAATAACAAGTGTAATGAAAAAGCAGCAGCCTTATCAAGAATTCAAAACCTGATCAATTCCTTTCTCAACAGATGACAGCATTTGAGATTACATAGTTTGATTTATAGCTATCCAACACCCATACACATCCATACACACACACTGCATGTGACCATATTTCATTAATAATGGCACTGTTTTGAGCTTCCTCATCCCAACCTGCTTTCTTTGTGCTCCCACCCAAACGTGAGTAAGGAAACTTTGACCATGTTAGTCTAGAAAGAATCACAGAGGCAGTAAGCAAGAGCCGGTGGCAGGATCTGTTTTCCTCTTACTCTGTAATTTATGCATCAACTCAGCTTTTTTTAGTCCCTCATACTTCAGGGAAAGCCTCTTAAAAACAACCTTGATATGGTTTGTTTTATCTTATAATGTTTAAGCAAAGGCCCCTTCTCCATTTAGTTTTAAGGGGAAGTGCTCGCTGTTATCACCACTGGCCCTGGGATTTGGTAGATGGCAGTCTGTCTCCAGCAGTTTGATCTCAAAGATGCTGTGTAAACCAATGCCCCTCAGATTAATTAGGGCATTGCTACATTTAAGGAGGCTGACCTAAAATCTACTTAGATTGCCTGCCACTGCAGAATGCAATCTGAAGGCTTTTAATTCATATGTCAGAGAATGAGCTGAGAGTAGACTGCAGCCTTTACCCTCCTCTGGCTTATGCTGAGCAGCATTTCTTTGTGGCTGCAATCATAGCATACGTGCATAACCACAGTAAAGCTTAGCACCGTCTTAAATCGCTGCATGAGGTTTCCCATGCACTTGCTTCCTTCTTGAGTTAAAAATGTTATAAAAGTGACTCCACAAGGAGAATGAATAGGCTAAAGTAGTGAAGGAGGCAGAAGCCCATACCGAGTACATTAAAAATCATGAACAGCTCGCACACCAGAGCAGAAACCCATGCTCACGTTTGATGTTCTCTAAGTAAGGGTGTAAGCAGCCAGTTGAAGCAGGGAGCACATACCTCTCCTTGCTTTCTGGCCCCCTGTCCTTTTAACTGTCTCCTGAACATTGTTTCCCTACTGTTCCTCCTGTTCTGCAAAGGGCTTTGTGGACCCTCAGTCGCCCCTTAGTGCACAGCAGACCCCAGCACCTCCTGGCAGATCCCCCTCAGTGGGGAGGCATTTCAAAGGCAGGCCCTGAAACATTCAGCCAGGCACAACCTTGGCTGTTTGGTGACCCAGTGTCTTCATACAGCCTTGTACTGCACAATGCAGGGACCACTCACTCACACAATGCTCTCTGGAACTACAAAATTGCCCTAAACACCCTATATTCACCTGTCCTCCCAAACTAGGGGAAACCAAAACTAGATGGCATTTGCTGATTGTGGATCTGAATTTCAAATCCAGATCTGAATTGCCTCAAGTTTGTTCACAGCCTGAATAATTTCTCAGAATTATTTTTTCTGCATTCAGATTTAGAAACCATAAACAGGAGGCAGAGATTCAGCTCACCTATCTGCACCTCCAGGTTCCTACAGCTGCCTCCATCCACACCTCAGCAAAGAACAGGCAGCACCTGGCCTGTGTTCAGTGAATTTAAAGGCCAAGGGATGATTACCAAAAACTACCTTCACATGTTTCCAAACCAAAAGTCCATTCCCAGAAGATCTGGACAGTTAAAATGCAACCTGGGAATGAATAAAGGCAGCTTGCTGGCCTACATGGTTAGGCTTATTAATTTGAGCCATATATACCCATTCTAGTTTCAAAATAAATCCATCTGTCGTTCCCATGGCCTATGAGCCACAAGGGGTGCTAGAGCTCCCCTGTAGCTGGAAAACTGTTCTCAGCAGCCTCCCGACAGGGATGTGAAAGCCCTGTTAATGCATTAAGTGTAGGCACAATTTTGAGTACAGCAC
Organism: Anas acuta; assembly: GCF_963932015.1. NCBI lineage: Eukaryota > Metazoa > Chordata > Aves > Anseriformes > Anatidae > Anas > Anas acuta. The sequence goes on along the minus strand of NC_088983.1, from coordinate 36,481,613 downwards.
ACAGGTTTTATCTGTGCTCTAGGGCATCTTCTCTGGGACACAAACCACAGTGCAAAGCATCTGGCATGTACTTGTTTTCTGGACTGCCTTCATTTTCATTACAGCTTGTCCTACAGGGATGCACATGGTCCTGCTGAATGTGGCTTGTTTTAACCCAAGTGAAGCAAAAATGCAGTTACGCTCTGACCTTCTGCCACACTTTTCAAAGACAAAAATAAGTCTTCATCAGCAGGCAGATAAAAGGGAGTACAATTTGGAGTAAAATGCCTCATGGCTCTAGTCTCTGGTACCCCAAACCTGCTTGCCAAAATTTGCTACCCAAATCCACTGATGGATGTTGAAGTCTTTTTTTCTTCAAGACCTGGCTGGAGCATGGCAGTACTCATTATATGAAATAGAATAGAGTCGTTCAGTTGGAAGGGATCTTCAAAAATCATCGAGTCCAACTGTCTGACCATTTTATGGATAAACAAAAGTTAAAGCACATTATTGTGGGCATTGTCCAAATATCCCTTGAGCAATGACAGGCATGGGGAACCAACCACCTCTTCAGGAAGCCTGTTCCAATGCTCGACCACCCTCACAATAAATAAATTTTTCCTTATATCTAGTCTATTTTAGGTAGTCTCCTCACAGGAGACTGTATCCACACAACTGACCTCTTCTTTTCTTTCTCTGGAAAAATTAGCTCGAGGCTCAGTTTAGGAGACTAACCCGCCTTGCCCATCTCTCTGAAAAGGCCAGGTGGGGACAGCTGATCCTTCTCCATCTCTGGTTGTGGCTGAATCCAGCCAACCAGGAACTCCTGTTGCTTTAATAGGGAAGGACATGTACAATCAAGCATCAGGACTGTGGATATTAGCTGGATTAAGTGGTTTAGTGGGCTAAGGCAGAAGGTGATACTGAATTAGGGCATCCCTACTCCATAGCATTTAATGTATTAACATCCTTTTGGGTACTGTAAAGGGAGGCTTGGTACAAAGATTTCCTTTCTCTGATGCCAGTTGCAAGTCTGCACAATTCTTCCTTTGATGGCTCAAGCGATTAGGTGTTAACAAGAGGAACCTAGGCACTTAACACTAGGGAGTTTTAGCACCAGGTTCACACCCCCTCCCTCTCCCTGCTCAGCCAAGGGATTTTTCTCATTCCCCACTAATGTTAACAGCAGGTACTTAAAGCAATTAGACATTATCGCCTCTCTGGTCTTTATTACTTCCTAGCTTCATATCAGCTACTTTGTACGCAATAAAAGTGCTGAATTAACAGGACTGGTGCAGACTATTCTGCTTCCCTTCTTTATTCTGTATGAAAACACTGGGTCATGGAGCCACGTGGACAGACTGAGAGCTGCAGTGCTTTAGACCATTATTGCCAATTGCCATGGTATTTTACAAGGAGAAAAACCACAGGTAGTAAAAGAATAGATATAGGAAGATCATAGAGAAGGTGACATGGGGAATATGGGTAGACCATGGGGACATAAAGGCTGGAAGGATTGCACAAGTCCAGCAGAACAGCTTGCAGCTCTGCCTATGCTGTGAATTAGGTTACACACAGATCTGTGAGTTGCACAGACAGCCTAAGGACACAGGTATGTGGTAAGGTATGCGTTGCTCATGTGAAAATAAAGCCCCATACCTACTGAGCAGCTCTTGCTTGCCTGGGAATAACTGTTGTCAACTTTTCATTTTGGGATAGCAAGAAACTCCTGTGCCCTCCATGTTTGGTTTGCAAAAAGAGGCTTTCCCATATTTGCCCAGCCAGTTAAAACCTCCCTCTTTTTCTTTTCCCTCTGCCTTAACTCACCATTAACCCATAGCTTGAGTGCAGGATCTCAGAAAATGATGTATTTTCATCCTACCCCCTGCAGTATTTCTAAGCCTCACTTTGTCATTCCCTCTCAGGAATGACTCTCCTAAATCCTGCTGTCGGTTCTTGCCTGAAAGAGGTAAGTAGGGAAACTGAAGGAAAGCTGAAGAAAGGAGCCTGTCGCTCGTCAGCGTTCACCTGTAATGGAGGCAAAATGTGGGGTTAAGCACCAAAACTAGACCCAGAAACAGTAATGAATGGGGTACTTACACAGTTTCATCGTTCTTGAACTCCAACTCCCCATAAGTGTCTTCAAAGTCTTCTCCACCTCCTTTTGCTGTCCCTTCTACTGTCCTAAATGGCACTATGACCGTACCCCGAGCACCTGATGTCCTTAGGACTTTGACTTCCATCACACCAATGCTCTCACTGACATGTATAACATCACACTCAAATGTGAAGATGCCAGCGTGGTCATCATCCAGTATAGTCACTGTGGCCACACAAGGAGAAGCCAGTATGGCCTTTGGGTACGGGGAGTTACCAAGCTCTGGAGGTTCCTCACTCTCAACCACACGGAGGTTACTAAGCCGAACAAAGAAATGCTCGTCTTCCTCAAAGATGTCATCATCAATAATTCCCACTGAGAATTCCTTCTGGGTCTCCCCTGACTTCAAAACAACAGTCCCCTCTGTAAACTCATAGTCAGCACCAGCATTGGCAGAGCCATCCTCTGTTTTATAGTCCACGTAGATGGTCTTGGACACATCCCCTCCTTTGCGCACCACTGTCAGGAGAACAGCACCACAGTTCTCAAGACACTGGTAGGAGCACGGGTCAAAATAAATTTTGGAGATGAATTCCTCAGGTTCATCTGGCCGCACCTCGTGCAAGCTGGTGCTCTTCTTGGCTTGCTCAGCTGCATGCTTCTTCAGAATATTGCCAGCTCCTGTCATCATTCTGGTAGCTTGAATGCGATAAAAGGCTCTGCTCTTTTGCTGATGAGACAAGGCATAGTAGTTAGCCATTTCTACCAGCTGGTCCAAGTCCTTCTCTGGGTGTTTTTGCTTCAGATCCTTAAGGATTCGGATCATCTCTTTGCGAGATTCATCTACCTCCTTCCCCTCCACAGTCACTAAGTTGCCATCCAGAAAGTGGGAGTTCATCATCTTGCCATCCATCTCAATTCCCTTAGGGTGATCGCCTTCTGATTCTATGATAATGCCCCTGTGCTTGTCAGTACGGTACTTTTTGTGCATGTACTTATAGAAAAGCAGACGTCTATCTGCTATCCAAGCCAGAAGGACACAAAGTGGAAAGAAGAAAAGTGTGAGCAGACCTTCCCAGACCTGAACCACACCCGGAGAGAAGACAGCGAGAATCATGTACAACCAGATGTAAGCAAAAATGCTCCATGCAGCTGTGACAAAGAAAACTCTCAGGTGTTTTATCTTTCTGGTTTCCCCATCGGGGATCACGTAGACACAGATGGCAATGATGATAAACATATTGAAAGCAGCGCTGCCAACAATTGTGGATGGCCCCAGGTCTCCAGCTATGAATCCATGCCCGCACACTTCTATCAGAGATAGAAGGATCTCAGGAGCAGAGGAGCCCAGAGCCATGAGGGTCAGGTTGGAAACAGTTTCATTCCAAATCCGAATGGTGGTCGTTGTGGTCTCTCCATTGGGTTTCTTAATTGTGATTTCTTTCTCTTGCGATGTAATGACCTCTATAGATGCCATGAAACGATCTGCAATGATGGAGACTCCAAGGAACATGTAGATCAGTGCTACAAAGTACACAATAACGCGGGCAATTTTGTCCCCAAGGGATGGGTTTTCTGGGTACCATATTGGCAGGATAACACCCTCCTTGCAGTCAAAAGATCCTGAACACGAGCTGTTTTGTACTGAACTGGTTGAGTCTCCCGTCAGGCCAGCATCCACCTGCAAACCATGCAAAAACAGCACAAAAGTAACCAGCCCAAAATGGAGGAAGGCTGAGGTGAGAGGCTGCAAGCTTAACCACGCCATACACAAGATGCAACTTCCACTGTGTAGATCCAAAAAGGCCGAGAACCTGAAACAAACAAAACAGAGAGGGGGGAGGGAAGCATGAGAGAAAATAAAGATGCAACATTTACCCAAATGCACTTCAGTATCTCACCATGGAAGAGTACTGGTAGAGATGCAAAGGTTGTCTCTCTGTCACTCTGAAGAAGGTATTTAGCAGGGACTCTAACACAGTGCAGCACTTACATGCCCAGCAGATGAAGATGAATTGCTAAAAAAGTGACTCAGAGGAAAACTATGTAATAGCCTGTGCTTGACCTACAATGTATGCAATAGGAGTACTGAGTGCTCAGCTGCCACTCTCCTAATGATGCCACCATGTTCCCCAGAACCCAGGGAATTAGGGACAAGTCAGGGAATCACTAGCAACATAAGAAGCACCATTTAAGGCCAGTGAGCAATTTCCAAATGAAGTTCATTTGTAAGACATAATTCAGTTATGGAATACCTTGGTGGCCAAACATCCCCATAGCCAGCACCTCCTGATAGGCTGCAGAACGTCCAGAAGGGTCCCAGGGCTCCCCTAACCTTCTGACGAGCAGGACCCCACATTAGGAGGTAAAGATGTCACCAGGGAAATAGGGAAGAGGTCTTGTGCTTGGCAAAGCTCTAAAGGCCATTTCTCACCAGCTTTTACACTCTGATCTGTAGGATCACGTTTTACATCAGTAATCCTACCTTTAAAAGGTAACAGAAACCTACAAAAACTCCACAAAGACCTGTGCTCATGAACTGACAAGACACAGCAAAATGCATGTACCCACAAATACTCTTCTTGTGTCCCTAAGAAAGTGACGTATTTTCAATTACCCTCTAAAATGAAAGTAATCTCTAAGCTAAAATGCCAGGCAAAAACAAAGCAGCTGATTGATGTTTCATGTAGATTTGGGTGTGTCAGAGCACAATAGTGCCTTCTGTTACTTATGGACTACATTGCTGTAGGACTTGTACCAATTAAAATTGGAATCTCAGCCCTTCACTTTCTCATGGACCACACTATTCTCCTTCCTTTACACCCGACATCAGGAAGAATTTGGTCTCAGACTTAGCTAAGAACCACATTTGTAAGTCCAGCCACAGCCAAGTATCTCACAGGAAACATCAAACTTAATAGCAGCATTATCTAAAGCATTTGGAAGGTCCAAGAGCCTTAACTCCCACTAACTTTCATTGAGCATCGCACTGCTAAATCAGTAGGACCGGGATTCATTTCCCCTGCTGTAACTATCTAAATCTTGAGCAGTAAATTAAATTAAGTTGCCTAGGCTCCCTTTGTAGTCAGAGGAAAGAGACAGTCAGTTCCAGGGGATGATCCTTCCTGCCCCACCCCATTCTGATCCAAAAGATGTATTTAAGATGCACATCTCCAGAGGGAATTTTGTCCTTTCCCATCCCTCTCCATGGTTCAGAGAGCATGTACAGACAATTTAGAACAGACACCTAACCTTCATTAGAGACAGTTCAAAGGGATGAACGGGTCCCTGAACACTTGAGGAGATCCCCTTCTCCCCTCCCCATCCCCTTGCACTGTATGTATTCCAGGCAACATTTTCATTTTATCAGCATTAACAAAGGCATCTCAAATGGCTGTTTTATCATTATGTTGTGTTGCTTACATCTTCCCAAAAGCGGGTGCGATCTTCCCAATATCAACAAAAGTGTTTTCAACTTTCAGATAAAAATCTATAAAGACAAGCAAAACAGGAAGGAAAGCGTGAACAAGGACTGCAAATGAACAAAACCATCCCTGACAGAGCACAGCAGAGGGGAGAGAATTGATTATGCAGTATCAGGATCACAAATCCATATCTGACACCCTTGATATGAAAAAATAATATACTTCTTCATGTCACCTGGACTAATTCAGAAGAGACAGATTTTCCCACATTAGCCTACTTCTCTCTCAAATGCTGACTTATCTTCCTTTTTACCCCAGCCCCTGGGGACCAGGGGAAACTCAGCCGCAGGGAGGGCTGCTGGGCAGCCCAGCTTTCTCATCATCTCCCTTCTCACAGGGAAGATGGAGCTACCCAGCACACACAACTTGGCTTCAGTTTGACACTCCCATTCTGTTTTCCCTCTCTCTCTGCAGGGTATTTTACCAGGCTCAGGGAAATCCCTGAGAAAGGGCCAGAGTCACGATGAGCAGCGATGGGCTGCAAGGTAGATGTGTGCACATCCACGGTAAGATGACGTTTTCCAGGTACCCCTGGCTCCAAGTGCATGCAGAGAGCAACTGCACGTGCACAGCGGCTCCAGTGCACCCCGGGCACATCACTACTTTCTGTACTGCAATTGCTGGCAGGTATCCACCAACCTCTCAACTCCTGCAGCTTCCAGAGGCTAGTTAACTGCACAGCAGCCAGTAGGCACAGTGTCTTCCAGGATCAGCCATGTAGAAACGTCTGACAGAAAGACAGGAGTCATTTCAGAGCCATCTATGTGACTCAAGCACCTAAATTTGGTTTCAAAAATGACTTTAGAGCCTAAGCATCACTTAAATTCAGAGCCCTGTCTAGTAATAGCACAATGACTAAACTGCCCTCTGAAATAAATCACTGCTACCCCTCTCTGTGGTATGACCACCTTGTCATTGATACTGTATGTCCACCTCATGTAACACTGTGATGGCTTCTAATGCCAGCCATGTCACAAAACAACCAGGGGCCACCCCAGCCCTTGTTCAGTTTTTAATTTGATTTTAAACAGAAGATAATTCCACTACTATTCCTCAAACTAATTGCATATTGCTTCAAAAACACCCTCTGTCAGGTCAGCCTCTGTGTATGCTTTTGGACCTCCAAACTCAGACTATTGGTTGCAGGCTAAAACCTCAGAATTTGAGAACACATTTTTTTCACTGGTTTTCACTTGCCTTGACAAACATTTTAAAGTTAAGTGGAGGTCACAACTATTTTCTAAAATGATACAACAATGATCCCATCCTGCTATTTTTTGACACAGACAAAACTCCCCACTGAGATCAACAGGAACTAATATGCTTTCATTAACATGAACAGCATTAACCTAACCCATCTGAAAAATACAGGGAAGCATTCTGACTCCTCCCATCCCCCTTGGGAACCGGTGCAAAAGTGCTTCACAACTCGGAATAAAACTATTAAATTTTAAAACTGCCGTTAATAAAATATTGAAGTAACAATTCTAACATTCAGAAGGCAGAGGATTGAAGAGTTAAAACTTGCTCTGTAGCTCCAGGTCAGCAAGGCTGCTTATACAAGATGCAACTTTGTGCTCAGATGTATCCCCAGTGCTCTGTCCAGAAACCTCAGGAGGGGACCCGTGTGTGAAAGTCAGTTGGCATCGCGTGATCTTCAGCTTTATGCCATCGAGATCACAACTCTGCTGATTTCCCCCACCTCTTTGCTCTCAGACATCTCAAAGAGATCTCTGCCCTACTATCGTTGTCACATTGAATACCTGCGAATAAAGGCAGTGGTACTGAGCGAAGTGCCCCCTGCCTGGTAGGACAAGTTATGGGAGCAGCCCATCAGTGCCAAAGAGAGACCAAAAACTGAAAGCACCAGTGCAGCAGGAGGAGATGGTGTTCAATAAGAAGGCTCTGGGAAAACACATAGCAGTATTCTTTTAGTAGGGGGAAATCCTTCTACAAGGGTTGACAATGGCCACGTGATCCATAAATCCATAAATAAAACCCATAAATAAAAAGATAAGTTTTTAAAATACTTCTGGACACAGTCCAGAAAGTATCAGGGACCATGCTTGCCACTATTAAGCCTGCAGGAGAAAATGACAATGGGCAACTATCAAGCTCCTTATATCTTTTATAATGGCTGAGTTTCAGAAAACTGTGGGTTTGTCTGCTGCAGACCCATAGCAAGACAGAAAGCTGGGAAGGCTGTGTAGATCCCTTGTACTTTAGCATTTACAGCTCTTCACATAACTCTAATGGCAAGGATATTTTCAAAAGGAAGCATTCATGACAAGAAACCTCCCTCTCCCTCCTACCCCCCAGATAAATCAGGCACTGAGCACATCTGGGGCCATCCATCCGCTCTCCCCCTGACTCCAGCCTAGCCAGAAAATGCTGGGGATCAGATAGGAGTGCTGGATCAGCCCCACTCAGGCGTGGGCGATGCTCGAGGTCCAGACACAGACATCTCAGGACCCAGGGCTTTGTCTGCTTGACAAGCATCTGTACCAGTGCAGAGCAGATATGGTACTGCTATTTGTGTTATCTTAGAGGCCTGCTCTTAAGTTGGAGGAGACAGAAATAAGGTTCATCTTAATAACAGGGTTGTTATTAACAGGGCAGAAAAAGAAAAAAATTACCTCATATTCCTCAGCTCCAAAACACATAAAAGCTTTTTGATTGAGCACACATTTTTGATAAGCATCAGCAAAAAAAGGAAATTATAGCCTTTCTGCCAAAGAACACAAATAACTTAGTTTTCACAGAAGTATTATTCCTAATTCACACTCCTCACAAATAAATCCATAAAAAATATTTAACACAAAACAAAGTATATTTTCAATCATCTCTATTCAAGTGCCATCTATCCCTGTCTTCATCACTACAACAGGATTTACCTGCAATCCAAAAGCTAGAGTGATGTAATTAGATCCATTTTGTCAGACAAATACAAATTTTCAATCACATATGAAGTTTTAAGTGGTTATTCTGATAGCATGCACCTATCTGATATGAACATGGCAAAAACCCCAGGCTTACCTTACACTGGATATTGTACAGCAATAAGCAGTTAAGCTCCCTACTACCACACCAGCTGTATTTTATGAGGAAAAAAGCAACGTAACTCATGCTTAGGCCATGACAGATCCCCAGAGTTTGGCTCTATAGGAAAGTTATGGCAGGGGGCCATAGGTGCTTGGTTGTTTTGCACTCCACAGGAAACATGCCCAAAACCAGAATTAGCTGCCTACAAAATAACCCCCTTGATACGTGTCAAAAGCAGCTTTTTTTTTTTCCTCTCAACATCATGCAAACAGCTACTGTAAAAAAAAAAATAGCTCTTGAAGTAAGTTCTGTAATATGTACAAGTTGGAGTCTCTACTAATTTGAGTGGTATGGTAATCTAACATGGTAAAGGGGCGTTAATTGACAAAACTGAAGTTTAATAATTCCTTATAGAAGTGCTGCAGTGAGAGGATCCAGTTACATTAGTTCATCCCAGAGGATGACCTAAATGGAGCACAAGTCCATGGACAGCTAGGAGCAATCTCCAAACACTCAGCTCGCCCTAGGGAACTGGTCCATGATGTTTTTTCTGTATTTTAGTGTCTGTGATGCTCCTGGAGAAGCAGTGCCATAAATAACTAGCCCATAAAGATGCCCGTATTTAATTGCCCCTTCCAGTGCTGCACACTCTGCACTTGACTGGCCGGGCATTTTACTTCCTCGCTCTCACCCCAGCTGAAAAAATACAGCTGCCTTGCTCGCTTGGTAAACGAGCTGCAAAGACCATTGCTCCCAGAGCCTCGCACCCAGACCACCAGCAGGCAGACAGCCAGTCCCACCGGCACCACGGCTTATGCTCTGTGCACAGGCATGAAAAGGACGAGCAGACAGGCACCAAAGGGAACCCTTCAGTGGGTCACGCTCCTGAGAGCACTCCTAATTTATGGCATGGGCCAGCATAGCTTTCTTTGGAGCCACGGCACAATTGCTCTTCCACTCCTGGTACACGTCCATGTGCCTGAGGCTCTGCAGGATAAGGGAGAGCGAGCGTTACCCTTTCCATTTTTTCCTCAGAACTGAAGCTTTTTTAAATTCAGAAAACAAAACTTGACATTTAGGCTGACACATATAGTAGAAGCGACCATCCTCCTGTTTAAAAAGCGGTATTATTTACTGTGATATGGGTGTATTTTTATTTTCCTTCTCATTAATACTACGCTGTCTCTGTGCTGTCTTTCCAAATGGTGTTTAGTGGCACTTCCAAGTGGCCAGTTCACATGGGAGGTAGCCACCTGCTCTTTTGCTTTGGGGATCACAGGATCACCAAGCGGCTGAAGCCAGAAGGGACTCTGGAGCCCATCTGGTCCAACCCTCTGCTCAAGCAAGGGCTACCTGGAGCCTGCTGCCCAGGCCAACCACATGCACATTTGGCAAAAAGTCACTGCCGCAAATTTCTGCCTTTTGGAAGCCACCAGGAAGCCTCCATTACAGGTCATCCAACCTCAGCCTTTTTATTCCATTTAGAGGTGTTTCAAAACACAGCTGGAGCCTTTAGGTGCCCAAAAACACAACCCATAGCAGTCTGAACTGGCCCCCAGCTGAGAGGGCAGGCACTTTCAAGAGCATTCTTCAGGCCCCCGGTTTGTGCCTATGACATGAAAGGCCCAGCTAAAAGGTTGAAATGTTCTCCCATTAGGTTTGGAGGGCAGATGGAAACAAAGAAGTGGAGTTATTGGCTCACCCACTTGGTGGCCCCCACCACGAGCTGCCCCCCAGCAAGGCATGGGGTCGCAGCAGGCGCTGACCCCAGGCTTTCATTGCCCCGTCTTGCTGGTTATATTATAAAGAGCAGCAAACACCATTTGGGGAGGTGGGGGGGGGGAAAAAAAAAGATTCCAGCAGTGTGAGGAAAACTTCTTGTCAGTAAAAAACATTTTATGTAGTGCCTGTGGCAGCACACAGGGCGTGTTATTTACTGTTCCTGCTTCACTGACATATTATACTGCTGGTTCAGGTGCCACCACCAGAGTGCAACTCATCACCTGGTAGCTCGCAGGATCTTAGAGGAAAGATGACAGTGGCAACTCGTGGCATTTCTTTAGCAGTCTAGTGACAGATCTGCAGTGGCTACAATTAAAGACCCTAGGATTTGTTGTCAACAGCACATTTGTGCTGCGGAGCTGCTAGTTACTTGTACATAGAGGTGTGCTAAGCTGTAAAGAAGAGGGGGAATAAGTGCTGTGGTGATATTTCACCCTCCTTAGATACAGAATTAGTTTAAAAAAGTGTTTGAACAATTTTTCTGACAGAAAACACCCATTTCATGTGAACAAGGCAACGCACATGATGTGCTGGATTTGTGGCATCCAGCAACAGGACAGGGAGCCCTTCCCCTGCCAGCTCGCGGGCTCCTGGGGATGAAGCCATGGGAGTTCACCCAGGCAGTGGGGCACACACTGCTCCAACCCTCCCTCAACAGACTTCTGTCTTCCTTATCTTCTCCCCCCACAGGAGGAATAATTAATATTTCCAATTTATTTTTTGTCTAAACACAGACAGAACTATGTATTTAACAAAAACATTGCACACAACAGAAATGACGAGTCCCCCCTCTATTTGGAAAGGCTAAGCTCATGGTTTGGTAAGAAAGAAAATATTTTAAAAGTGAACAGAGGCAGCAGAAGCAGTGTAAATGTTGGAGTGTGAGACTGGGCAGAAAGCAACAAGGGGAGGGAAGGAGGAGGCTACACTTCAGAAATAGCCTTCACCACTGCAGTAGAGAACAAGCAGCTTGGCACATATTATGTAAAACTGAAGACTTTTACACTCCTCTGCGCAACAGGCACAGAAACAGGGTAGATGTGAAAGGCTCTTACTTAGCCCAATTAGCACAGATTTCACTGAATTAGTCAAACTAGAGCCAGAAGAGTTGTCTGGTCCATTCCTCAGGGGCTGCTGCTGCATTGTTCCCCTTGTGAACATTATTTCCCAGTACTTTGTCCAGCCCAGTTTTAAATTACCCAAGTGATGGCTCTTCCACAACTTCCCATAGAGACTGTGCCATGATGTAATTTATCTCAGAGGTTTTAGACGTCATCCTTATATTTAGGATGAAATTAAGAAAATTTATGCTGCTAGTTCTCATTATCCCGTCCTTGGAGCACTCTCAACCATTCTCCTCTCTGCCTGAGATTTACATGCTTCAGATACTTGTAAATAGCTGTTCTCCTCCACAGTTATTCTTTGGCCACAGCACACAAATTTATTTTAATCTTTATAAATTAACCGAGGCAGCCCTTTCATCATTTATCTTGCTCTCCTCCTGCTTTCTTCGAGGTGGTCAAAAGCAGCCCAGCATCTGGGAGCGCCTGCTCCCACCAAACACAGCAGCAGATCTGCTCTGGTTGGAGCAAGAAAGCAGAAGCCAGGAAATGAAGTCTCGCCCCTCGGCTCCATCGTACAACAGGTTTTCATGAGGCACTGAACTGTTATGAAGATTAAGCCTAGACTGGTGCATGCAAATTGCTCGCTTCCGAGGGCCTCTCCACCTGTTTGCTGTGTCTCCGGCGTGGCGGTGCTTGCGTGAGGACTGCCGTGCCGGCTGGCATGCAGAGGAAGGCAGCAGAGATTTCCAGAGTTTCAACCAAAATTCAGGCTCTCCAGCTGAGAGGAGGGAAGTACACTGTAACACACTCACTGCTTCTGTGGATCTGATCACAGCAGGGGACATGAAAAATACACTGAGATACGGGTTATCCTCAAAATACCTCCCACTTCACTTGGAAGGTGCCAAAACCTGTAAATTCACCCATTTGAATGCAGTTCTCAAATAAGATTTCACACAGCACCCTCAGCCTTTACTGACACATATCCCCACATATCTTTTATCGACAATTTAGATATCTTAATCCTTCAGTGGTTTTTCAGCTGTTAATTCTTCAACTGCTTAAAAAAAAAAAAAAATCGTATCCCTCATGATTAATTCATTCTTCATGAGTCCAGGCTGCTTACTGCTCTTTGTTCATTTATGTACTAGCTGTTTACAGATTCTCTCTTAATATTAGCTCTGTTATTTGCTAGAGACTTAAGTCATATTTACCATATGGTAATTGCAGAGATCACATGGACCACAAACAGTGGAAGCGGAGCTGTTACAGCAATTACAGTAAGGGGCAGCAGTCTCCATGTTACCCATCCACTGCCCCACCTTCATTTCGTGTCTCCCCACCTCTGATGTCTTTCGTTGTAGGCTGTATGAAGCCACATGCCATTCTGATCTCAATGGCACAAGCAAGAAGAGACTTGTTCTTCACTATGGCATTATTGGACAGGATTATTCATTTTTTTGGTCTGTGTTTCAACTGCAACATCACTAATTTCTGCAACAGCACTAATTTCTTCCTTTGCCAAGGGTCTCAACATGCCACATCCCAGACATTTCAGAGGTAGTCACAGATTTTACAGAGGATTTATAAGTCCAATGGAGCAGCTCTTTAACCCAATTGGATGCCTTGACCCCAGTGAATTCATATATTTTCCACTGGCCACCTAAACATGATTTAACTTTCCTACAGAAAACCAAAGGGATTACTACAGGAGGCCACTGCTGTCTTCTCCAAAGAAATAACGTGAGTTTTTCTGCTTGAATCCTGCCAAGAGCACTGGCAGGTCCCACACCAGAAGGGAATCAAGCCATACGTGGCTTGATTCTTCAAGAAGATTCCCCCCAAAACATCAAGATTTCATACATGTATGCTGTCACGAAGGTGACACAACAAAGACATCACAGCCTGGGGGCACACAACAAAGCACCTTGTTGGAAAAGAAGGTGCCTCCCTCACCATTTCTAGCATGCCTGCAGCGATACTCCTCTAACCTACAACCCAGCACTCAGCAAGCCTGAACTGAGGTACTGGTGAAGAACATTTAGCAACTTGGGTGCAGAATGATGTGTATCTGAAGAATTTCCTAGTACATGACAACCATGTATTTCTTTTTTTCCCCCCCTGAAGTGGGAGAAGTACCATTTCCATTGTATTCAGACCACTCCAGGTATCCCCATACCATACTCACTCCTCAGCATCCCCCCTGGTTCCTCCCTTTCCCCTGTGCTCCTTGCTGGCCCCAGGTTTGCTAAAACTAGTCCTGCCAATGGGAGAAGCTGAGTCATGGGAGGTGACCACATCAGCCAAAGGCACTGAAAAGAGAGAAGGGAAGGAGAAAAACCTCCTTCCACAACCCCAGATCCCAGCAAACATCCAGCATCACCTTGGACTGGCTTCCTGAAGTGCCTCATCCTGGAGGTACAATGACAGGCTTAATGCTGGTGCTTGGGTAACATGCTTATCCCCATGCAGCCACCCGCTGTGTGGTCTATTTAAGTCACTGAGGCAAAGAGTGAGGACAGCCTAAATTTTGCCACCGAGGAGCACAGCCTTTGTTATTGATGCTAGCAGTCCCACATCTCCCACAGCTTTACAGAGGAGCTCAGGGCCCGCTTCAGGCACTGCAGAAATTACCTTTCCCTCCATTTCTGCAAAGAGGAGATTAGAACAGAGATGTGCTCCACTTGCTTTGAAGTCCAAATCTCTCCTAAGACAAGGCTAAGGCAAGAAAATGGCAGGGTCCCTCGCTTTCCAGGAGTATCAGCGGAGGACTGACTTAAGCTAAGGCAGCAATCAGCCTGCATTCACAGCCTTGCTCCGCACTCAGCCCATCCCCTGCTCCCCCAGCCCAGAAAGCCTCTCCTGCCCAGCCAAACTTCCACAGCAGTGCCCCAATATCTCCCTGCAGTCACTGGTAACAGTCACTCCTGTCATCTAGGAAAACCATCACAGGTGACAGGAAGGCTGCTTCGCTCAGGAGCCACCGTCCCCAAGCGCCAGCAGGTAAGGAGCAGAGGAAGGGGCAGAGGGTCCCCAGTGCAGAGCCTCACTGCTTGTTAGTTAAAGTCAGGGACACGAACAGATAGACGAGGGAGCACAAAGGGACTTTGACAAAAAGGACAGTCACTCCTAAAGACAAGCAAAGCCTTGAAACAAATCTATTTTGCTGTGGGAGCTCAATGAGCGGACAAATGAATAAAAATGGGTTTCCAATGAATTGGAGCCCTGTGTCCCAACAACCCTTCTCTCTTCAGTAACCCTTCCTCTGCCTATTCTCCTTGTCCTCCTCTGTCCAGGCTTGCACACAAATACTTCCATGCCCTCTCCTATGGCCATCCCCATGCCCAGCTCCCAGCCAAGCAGAGCTAATCCAGATTCTCTTTGCAACAGCACATAGGTGAAGTTCCCAGAGTCCTGCATGACCAAGCACGTTTCTCAGCCCTTTTATTACACCCCTGCCCATCCCTGGCCTCTCCTGGGATATCAGCCATGGCCAGAGGGCTGGAGCTGGTCAACCAGGCCAACAGAAGCCAGAGGGTAACGCCAACAGAAAGCTCCCAGCCTCAGGGTTATTTTACGTAGTGAGCACTGGAAACTTTTTAAATTCCATGCTGTGCATTTGTGCCATCTGTGGAACTCAGGAAATAAATTAAGACAAGTACCGGAAGGCTCAAAGCAAAACATATGCATGTAAATACTCAAAACATGCATAGGTTCACCAGCCAGGATCCTTTAGGTCTAGGACATACTCCATCCACTTGCTTACTGTTTTTTATGAAACTCACTGATGTACACAAAGAGTGAAAGCAGGAAAGGCCCTTCCTAACTGAGCATCTGCATCCTGACCAGGCCAGCCACTCTCCTTGGCCCAGCAGCCAAGCCCATGTGGGCCTGAGACAAGCAGAAAGCCACACGCATGGGATAAATGCAGGGCTGAAATTGTGAGTGCTGCTGTCAGGAGACTGGGAAGCTGGAAGGCATGGAGCTGTTGTGCGATGCGGGGAGCTAGAACAATTACTGGAGCATCATGAAGAAATCCATGAATTTGGGAAGGAAAAGCGAGAGGGCCAGAGCTGGGGGAAGGAGGGTTGGCCGTGACTCACCGAGGTGCATGAGGCAGTACAGAGATGGGTCTAGGCAAGCAACAAGCAAGCTGGCAGTCTTGTGGGAGTGACAGAGGCACACCCAGCGCAGCTGAGCATCTTCTCACCTTCAGTCTCCTGGTGCGATTCCCCAGAGGGAAGGCAGCTCCGCTGTGCTCTGAAGGTTAAGCTGTGCCTTCTGCCTGGCACAAGAGCACCGTGCAGCCAATGGGCAAAACTGCCTACCTACTTAAAAGCAAACCCCAACACTGCCAGGAGGGACAGGCTTTATTTTTAGCTGGGACACCAGCAGGGTCACTGCTGGTGCTGCATTTCCCCACGGAAGCCAGGGTTTCATGAAGTGTGCTGCGTGTGCAGGGTCACTGCAGGGGAAACATCTGTCAGGTCAGGTTTGGGGAGATGGATTATTTAAGTTAGGGAAAAGGAAACATTTACTAGAAGAAGTGAACCTGAAACTACTCTGTAAGGTTGAAATTGAAGGGAAAGACGATGCATAAATAGTCAGAGCAGGTGGTAATTAAAGTGAGGGCATCTTCTAGTGCACCCATCTCCAGGATGCCCAGACAGGAGATTTCTCCATCACATCTAACTCCAGCAGCATCCTCTATGCTTATCTCGTATCACCCAAGTTTTGAAAGGCTCGCTCCTGTCTGGGGGCTGCCAAAACAAAAGCAGCAGCATGTCATTATCCCTCATCAGGATTCTTCACAAAATAAAAGCCCACACTGAGAGATCCAGCTTGCCTTTTACCTCCAAGACCTCCATCTCACTCTCTGGCACTCAGGTCCTCACGCAGGGGCACCCAATTAGCCCCGAGGCAGGCAGCTCCCCCAGGGCTCTCACAGCCGTAGCATGCTGGCTAATTAATCACAGCACACTCAGCAAGCACAGGGCAGCAGCACAAACAGCCCACTGCTGCTCCACAAGGACAAGGAGTCCGATCTTTCTCTGCTAGTGGTTTTTGGGGGTGCAAACCTAATAAAACAGTTGGCACCGCTCCCATTTGCACGGCCTGCGAATGAGGTCTGGAGGCTTCAGCATGGTGAGATTGTTGTTGATGAAATGCTGAGTGCTGGTGCGAGGCTTTCAAGGGACTTGAAAGAATTGGGAGCAGAGGGGAAGTTCTTCAAAATGAGAGTAAAATGAGAACCTAGGTCCATTTGGCATGCTGCATCTGAGAAATAGCTTGGCCTGGGCTCTCTGTGTTTGATTGGATTTTTCAACTAGGATCAACCCCTGTACCTGTTTTGGGGAAGATTTTATATAAAAAAATTTTTCTTTTTTTTTTTTTTTCCCTGCTATTTGTGTGTCTTAATAGCGTAGGAAGCATTTTGCAGACCCCATCGCTCTTAGCTTCTTTGCGACTAATTTGCATTCAGGACTATCCATCTCATCAAGAGCAGACTTCAAGGCTGAACCAACTCCAAGCCTTAACTGCTTCAGGCAATTCAGGCAGAGGCTTTACAGGTGGAAGCAGGGCTTCTTAAGCCAAGCCGAGCATTTTTCACCTCCGGTCATTTGCTCCCACTCTGCGCTACCTCTTGCTTTTTTGTTGGCACAACCGTTTGCATGGCTATGCCACCAGTAAGGACCAGGAACTGATCTGGATGTAAAGCAGACTGAATCCAACACCTGGCCGCACATTTTGCTGTGCCAGTAGCCTGCAGGGGGTGGAATAGGAGCAGGAAGAAGCAGCCAGGGTGGGAAGGCTGTAGAAACCCAAATAAAAATGACAAGCATGGCAGGGGCATTAGCTGGATGGGCAGGGGCAGGTTTGCCTCTTGCAGCTGTGAATCCTGCAACATCTGCTGGACAATTTATCAGCTTGTCCCACTACACCATGGCAGAAACTTCTCCATCTGCAGTTTTTCCAACCAATGTGCGTGTCTGAGGGTCACTGCATCAGCCCAGTCAAAAGCACTGAAGATGATTAAGGTGAACTTTCAACTCTACATCAAAATATTACTTCTCACCAAGGAATGGACACCTCAGGGTGGAAAACCAAGACATCCAGGCCGTAGTGTCCCCACAGTAAATACTCCTGACTGCCCACAGCAGGGAGGACAAGACAACAGCTTCTTTGCAGAGCCCTACTGTGAGCCCCCATCCATCAGCAGCTGAGAGGGCAGCAGCACAAGGCAGAGGCAGCGCTGCCCTCCCCTCCTTGGGCACAGGGAGTTGTGGGATGGGGCACCAGGAGCCCTGGGGTGCGTTTCACAGCCTGCCTAGACCCTGGTGACAGGCTCCCTCCCACCACTACTTGCATCAGGGGGAGCTAGGGCACATTCAGCCAGCATGGCAGCCCAGCAGCAGGGTGAGTTGTTGACATGTGCCAACCTTGGTTTTGCCCCTGCTGTGGCCTGGGGAAGGAAACCAGCTTTCACCAACACACCAACACCCTGGCACCCTGCATCACTGGCACCGGAGGCCCATATTCACTCCTGGACATGTCACCTTCCACGCAACCTCCACCAGTCAGATCTACAAAGTCCCCTCTCACACGTACATCCTGCAATGCCACATTTCTCTTGATTAAAACCGTGCCCTGCCTTGCTGCTGAATACTGCTGCTGTTTGCTTTGAGACAGCCTCCAAGTACCAGTCCAGGAGTGGGAGATGATGAAAGCAGTGGCAATGCAGTCTCGTATGTCTACAGTTTCTAAAGCTCTTTGACACCTCCCTGGATGCAAAACATGCCCAGCAGCAAAGGATATTTAGTATTTCTGATTGCTCTTGACCTGGCTGTCTCTGCTGTTGTCCTGAGTTAGGAGGCTTAGGTAAAAAGACAGCAGAGTATGCTAAAGAAGCAAATAGAGCAAGCCCAGCTTTGCAGCCTTGAAATAATCTGCTAGTGAATGGAAATGCTGAATGGAAACAGAAGCTTCTTCCTAAATCTGAGTGCTCTGGAAAAGCTCCCTGTTTTATTCTGATGGAAAATCCTCATTGGAGTGTTTAGTTAGAAAACAAGCTATCATCATAAAAGAAATGTTAAGAGCCCTAAGCTCCCCTCTCTTCCATGATGTCAACTGTCAGAGACATCAGTGACAGCTCAGCTGTGTGATCAAAGGCTCCAGCAAGCGGATTTAAAGACAGAATTACCAGAAAACTGAGAGTCGAAGGAGCATGGGGGCCTGCTGGTCACCTGTTTGTAAATGTGTCTTATGGGCTGAACTAATTACCCTGTGACACTGTATTGCAGGAACAACACCTGCTTCTCCTCACTGCAACACTGGCAAGACGGGGGTGGTGGTACCTTCAGACTGGCCTGACACATCACTGCTGCTTGATGCCTTGTTATTCCTGCAAAATCCGGAGAGCAGGAGGCCTTTGTGCACATACATCTGTGATGGCCATCACCCAGAGTCTGTGGTTTAAAACATCCAGGCAGGGAAAGCAGAGGGAAAGGAGGGAAGCCAGCTACTGCCTTCACCATGTTATTCCCCCAGCGGCCCGATGGGCCCTTCATGCTGCAGGACACCAAGCCTTGGGGTGGGTTCCAGATTTCATTCTGGAGCTAAGCAGGGACACCAAGCTCGCTTACTGCCCCAAACCCCACGTCACTGAAATCAGCAAACACCAGGCCACGAGCTCAGCTGTGCAGAAAGTGCTTTAGATGTGCCCCAAGAGGAGCTTATGATCTCACGTGTCTCGCAGCGCACAAAACTCTTCAGGACAGAGACTGTCATTTATTAGACATTTGTACAGCACTTAGAAACATGGGCCCCCAGCTGGGCTGATGCCTTTAGGAGTTGCTGTTATCTAAACATTAAATCAACAATAGTATTAATCTGTGCCACAATACCTAAACACAGTGGGTAATGGTAGACAGAGCATCACAACTATCAATTTCCTGGCTACAGAGATTCATTTTCCATATTACAGAGATTTTTTCTTGTCTGCATAATCTAATTTCCTTCATTTTTTTTTAAATACTGAATTAGATATTACTGCCTGATTAAAAAAAAAATACCTGGCAGACAATCAAAGCCATCTTTTTAACTGTTGAAGCACATGAAAGGCATCTGAAACACAACAACAAAGAACAAGGAACTATTTGTCAATGCTGTTTGGTCATCGGGGAAGCTTAGGGGAGGAGACCGATGCTGTTTGTTTAAAACAAGCAAACAAAACCCTGACAGACAGACCATTTATCTGTGTAGCGCTTCACTTTAAAAAATATTGGTGGAGGAAATACATCTTAACTTGCTTTCTGATA
The DNA here is from genome assembly GCF_963932015.1 of Anas acuta. Classification (NCBI taxonomy): domain Eukaryota; kingdom Metazoa; phylum Chordata; class Aves; order Anseriformes; family Anatidae; genus Anas; species Anas acuta. Next base: position 36,461,845 of record NC_088983.1, on the reverse strand, counting down.
AAAACTGCTGACACACTCAGTTATGGCTCTTCCCTTCCCTGGGGATGGAGGATGCCTGTGTAAGGAAGGACCCTCTGAAACGATGTGGGACCAGGCACATGTGGCAGCAGGTCAGCCCAGGCCCCCATGCACCCCATCATAAACTGGCTGGGGCAATCTTGTCCTCACCAAATCCCCATAAAGGGCTGAAAAACATCATTAGCTGCTTTGTGCAAATGAGATGTGAACCCACGTGCCCACTAGCACACTAGAGGCTTGCCACGGAGTCTGGGAGCCCACCTGCATTTCCACTGCCCTCACACAGGACCTTGGCAGGGGGATTACTGCTGTACCTTCTGCATCTGGGCAATGCTTGAACCACCAACTTCCTAGAATAGGATTCATACTTGGCTTGGAGGAAAAAAAAAAAAAAGAAAAAAAAAACAGGCTGCTCTACTGCACCTACTACCTATTCACATTAATTCCTCTTCTTCCCCACCCTGGCTGGTGTTAACCCCTTTTATTTACAACAGGAGGGTGACCAACACACCCCCATCACGTTGCATGCTAGCAGCAGAACCGAGGGTTCCCGTGCTGCTCCTGCTCTTCCCCAGCTGGCCTTTGGCAGCAGCTGGACGTGCTCCTTCCTAACATTACTACTCCTGCTCAGGAAACAAGTCTCGTTCCAGTTGACCACAGAAGCCTGACTGCAAGCATCAAACACGAATTACTTTCTTAGCAAAACCATTGCCAGGGCAAACAAATGCCTGCAACAGCAGTGGATGGAGCAGGACTGGGAACTCCCTAGAAATGTTTGTGCCGCCTGGGAGCGATGCTCCCCCCCCTGCACCAAACCTCCAGAGCATCTCCAAGGCCTCTGTGTCTCAGCAGTCCCCCAAGGCCAGCTCTGCTCTGGCAGGCCTCCCGCCGTGCCCCCAGAGAGCACGGGATGAGTGCTCTTGGCTGGGAAGGTGCCGCTGACTGTTACCTAAGTCTTCCAGCACTGTCCTCTCCAGAGGTAAAAAAACTGCTCAAGAAAATCACCCTTTTGCTCTATGAGATGTGAGGGATTAAAGAAACAGGCATATATGCACACGGGCGGGAGGATGTGCGTATGGCACATGCAGTTCCTCCAGCATCTCACCTTAGATCTGAAACATATTTTCTGGGTGAAATCCCCCAGACAAGCCCAGGAATAATCCACGGAGCCAGGAAGCCAACTATTACTCCACATTTCCACTTGGGGGAGAGGGGGGGAAATGCCCATATCCTCACGTTTTAGAATAATTCAAATTATAATATTTTTTTAAAAAAAAGAAAACACCGTCAGTGGTTTCATCTCCAGCCCAGGGCGATACTTTAGACACAGGTGAAAAAAAATAAAGCCCTGACAAGAGGCTGGGTGGGAGGGAGAGCAAGAAATCACCCAACATTTAGGCCAGCGTGCGTGTGTGTGCGTGTATGTGTAATTTCTCTCCCCCTCTCGCGGCCGGGGGCTGCGGGGCCCCGCAGGCAGCCCCGTGCCCTATTTAGGGCAGCCGGGCGCAGCAGCCAGCTATATTTGACACCGGGGGTAAACAACCCGGCACCGGCGGACAGAGCGCGACAGCTGCCCGGGACGGCGGCCTTGGGGCCCCCAGCAAGAGATGGCCCAGCCCCCCCGTTGTGGGGAGGGAGGGGGGATAATAATAATAATAATAATAGCAATAATAAAATTAAGGGGGAAAAGGAAAAATTGGAAAAAAAAATGAAAAATAATAATGAGAAAATAAATTTATAGCACTGCATGAGAGGAGCTTCCCCAGGCACCACCACCCCCCCCCTCCCCCCCACGGCATCCCTGCGGGCCGCGCAGCTCCGGGCCGAGCCGGGGCACCCCCCCTAGCAGAGGGAGGGCTCCCGGGATGGGGGTCCCCCCGTTATCCCCCCGGTGGAGCCCCCCCCAGCGCCGCCAGGCCCCGGCCCCGCGCCCCCTCCCCGGCGCGCAGGCTGCAGCGGCGGCTGGGCGCCGTACGCAAAGCGCTGCCCCCGCAACACACTCACGCACACACACACACACTCACACACACACGCACGCAGAGCCGCCGCGGGGACACGGCTGAGCCCAGAAAACCAAAATATGGGGACCCCCCCCTTCCCCGGAGCCCCCCCTACCATCCGCATGCGAGGCGTGAGCAGGCACTCGGTGGCAGGACACCCAAGCGGCAGCCTCGCCTTCCCTACGGAGCAGGGGGGTAGCACCCTGGTACTTACCCCTTCTGGCTGCTTTCCTGACTTTATTTTTATTATTGTTATTCTGTTTGGGGAGTGGGGGGGCTCCAGCTGGCTCTAAATCCTTCCGGTTCCTAACGGAGCTCACTGCATCCCGGGGGCAGTCACCGGCGCCGTGCGGGGGCTTCTCCTCTGCATGTCAGTCCAACTTGCCGTGCTCGCTACGAAACCTGTGCTCTCTTTTGCAGCTGTCAGGGTGAGCGGGGAGGTGCATCTGGAAAAGGGGGTGGAGGTGGGGGGGACACGCGTAAAATGTTGATAAATCCACCAGCCTCGGTCTTCAGCTCCGCGCCGGCTAGTTTGGGGAGGGAAGGGAGAGCTGGAGAAGGTGGGAGGAGGATGGAGATGGTCCTAGGGGGGGGTGGGGGGGAGGAAAATGGGTTGTACCCCAGATTGCAACTGAATCTGCTTGGGCTTCCCCGCTCTCACAGCGCCGGGGCTGTGCCCAGGCTTCCCAGCATCGCGGTGCGCGGCGGAGCGCTGAGCCTGATTTCTGGGAGACGGCGAGGTTTGCACAACTGCAGCAAGAAGCCAAATCAAAAAGCCAATCTGCGAGCCTCCAAACTCCACGTCACCCTATCAGCTGGGAGCGAGAGCTGCAACAGAATTACAAGCCATGCATATTTATTCTTCTGAACCCAGGGGGGGATTTTCAGATTGTTTAAAGGAAGCCACAATGAAACCAGAGCAAACCCTTTCCAAAACAAATACAAGCAGAGCAGCTGTCTTGCATGTAACATGCACACACACATCCCTGTGAGATCTCCATGGTGTATATATAGATGTAGGCACACACTCATGGAGCCGCGGTCGCTCCTGCACCCTACCCTCCAAGTATATTGACTTGACTTTGTGCATTTCAAGCAAAGGAAGGGACATACACAGTAGTTGAACCTCAGAGCAGAAGATATTGACTGCATATCGTAAATTCAAGGGATCTGCCAAACACTTCAGTGAGATTAAATATAGGCAATGTAATTACATAGGCAGCGTTAGTCCTGGTAACCATTTGAAGCTATGTGCTTTGGTTTGTGCTTGCAGAAACCACCTTTTTTTTTTTTTTTAAAAAAAAAAAAAAAGTCAAATAGTAACTTGTGAGACAGCAAGTCATTTTAAGGCAAAAAATACACACTGCCTCCAAAGTTGCTATTTGACTTTGGCAGAAGATGACTGGGGGCTGGTTTCCATGGCCGTGTAACAGGAGAGTAGCTTTGTAGCTTACACAAGACACACAGCAGTGTTTGCACATGGGTTTGTCTCCCCTTGCAATTCTCCCTATTTTTGCCAGCCGCTACCACAGCAGTTATGGGCAGATGTGTGTCTCCAGCAGCTTTACCTTCTGGCATGGCTTTCCACTCCTTGGAGAGCCACAAAACCCAGGTGCTGTAAGGTAACAACCCCTGAGGCAGCTGCATGGGACAGGGTCTTTCTGCCCAGGGGTGGGCTACTCCATCCTCCAGAGAGAAGCTGGGAGACCTCTGAGTCCCTGAAAATCAGCAGCTACCTTCTCGTTATGGATGCACAGGGCAGCCCCTGGCTCCCAGGTGTTAGGACAGAAGGAATCTGGAGACCTGGAGGAGCAGTTATCTATTCTGGTCTGGCTACTTGCAGTCCGCAGTTGGAAATGCAGACCAGGGCAGCTGGAGGAGGATGCAGTTACTGCCAGGTGGGGTGAATGAGTAGGAGGCAGCAGCACAGACCATCTCATGGGGCTCAGCCTCAGCCCTGTATTTCCCCAACCCTCCCTGCTGTTCCTGCAGTCCCCAGATAACCCAAACAAGGTAGCGGCCAGGCGGAAAGGTGGACCAGGACCAGGGGAACACAGGGATGCTGGTGCTGGCCCACACCAGCCACCCTCCAGGCAGCCACCTTCAGACCTCACACCTCTGCCAAGGGACGGGATGTCAGGGGATGGCAGCTCTCCAGCTTTCTCCAACACCAAAGGGAGAATGAGGTCCCTGCTGGCACAGGGGAACCCTCCTAAGGCAGGGTTCCCCATCAGGTCATCCCAAACAACCACTTGTGCTTAGGTCCCAGAGAACAGGCCTGGCAGCAAGGCCTGGTGGTTAGGAGAGGCTCGTGGCAGGAACCAGCCCTGGGGGTGGCACGCAAATTGACAGCTGAAAATAACTTCAGACAGACAGAGCTCTTTATTGTACGCAGACATTTCATTTCACCTCATCTCCTCAGCTACGGACATAAAATCATGCCTAATATGTTTAAGAAATGCTCCCAGGCATTTCTCTCTTTCCTCCTGTTCCATATGGGCCTGGTCTTGCATTGCTCAGTTCAGGCAGAAAATGTTCATCACAACAGGGAGTATATGAAATTTTTTATCTCCTTCTTCTTAGAGGTGTGCTTGCAAGGTACTAACTTGAGATGAAAGCATACAAACACGTTATATACTAGCACTAATAAATTTATCTTTTTTATGTTAGTTTTGGCAAATAAAATACAGGGATTTCAAACTATTAGACTGCTTATTACCATTTCACTAAACAATGCTGGATCGCAGTTTTTAATGAATACCAAGGTCCCATGATGTTTCAAGTGTTACCTAATCTAAACCAAAACTACTGAAAGACCATCAAATACTAATATACTTAACAAACATACATGATTTCTTTCATAAAAGCTTTTCTTTCTCTGTAAATGACGAGCATATTTAATAATTACACCGTGCAGCAACAACAAATACAAAATCTGTAAAGCAAAAACCATTCCCTTTCAGACTCCTCCATGATCACCTGAAACTGAAATCTCAGAGAGACAAGATCTCTTATAAACCAGAAAGGCCTCTCTGAGCTCTTGAGAGTTGGAGCAGAACAAGAAATATAGACTTTCTCCTTTCCTTGTCCACCTAACATTAAAAAATTCTTTTAACTTAATCCATGATTTCGACATCCTATGGCTTCACTCTTCTGCTGGCAACCATGCTGTTAATAAAGATACTGCCAGCAGAATGTACCTGACAGCAGCACTGTCGATAAAGACAACCTGCGTAACAGGCATTGACTTGCAACATACAATTAAAAAGCAAAACAGAACACTGCCAGTGTTGTACAAGTTCTGGAAGAAACTCGGGGAGCATTTAACTGAGCCAGAAAGGATCTATTCCTACTCCTTCATCCACCTAGTATGCACTTAACACATACAGGTAAGAATTTCACACAGCTCCCATCCAAAATTTAGACTGATACAGCCAAGCTGCAGGCTTGGCTCTTCCTTGGAAAATTCCTAGCTGAGCAAGTCCAGAGAACTTGTCCCCCACCAACTTGCTGTCCTCTGGTCTTTCAGCTCTTGGTCTACTTACCAAAGGACAGCCACAAACATGATCCACATTTACTCTTGTCGCTCAAATACAAACAGTCCCACTGCTTCTGCCCTAAGTTTGTATCCAAGGGTCTGGCACAACTCCCTACTCTCATTCTAGGTTTGGTCTTGGTGCACCTGGTTTGTATCATGTTATTTTTTCATAGCTTTGCTTTTCCTACCTCATCAGCTTTCATCAGGTGCCTGCTCAAGTTAATATCAGAAGAGATGGGTTAATGTGACATTTATTAGTACGATGCATCTGCAGAGCCTTGAAATGAAGTTCCAGATCTGAGGAAAAAATTACTTTCTAGGGGAAAAAGAGGAAAGGAGTCATCACGTAGGAGACAGCTTCAAGGCTATTTTTGATTACAGAGGAAATGAATCCAGATTAAACATAAATTTTTTGCCTTCACCCCCTCCACCACCCCCCCATAAAAGCCTTCTTTGTAAACATGACTGGAGCTTTGAGGGCCAAGCAGGGCTTTATGCACTTCCTCTCTGATGCATAAGAGCCCATCAGACAAGCCATGGGATAGCTGGGACAGTCCATAGGACTTCATGTTGCTTACCATGACCAGCAGGCTGTTCCTCCAAAGGTCCTAGCAAATGGATTCCTGCCACAGATACGCATGGAAGGATGAAACATTGCTTGTTCATTGTTTAGCCTTTGTGCACTGATCAGGAAGGAGTGAAAGCTTTTGATCACTCTGATCCACAGATGTGGCTTTAACATAAGCTCCTCTAGTCAAAGCTCAGCACAGAGCTTCCCATGAGGTTTAGTTTGGGGTCAGGGTCTGTGTTCCTCAGGACTTTCCTTCTTTCTAGGCAACTTATAGCAATAGTTCCATACCATCTCTGTTATAAACTATAGTATACATTTGGGAGGGGTTTTATAGCATACAATTTTTCCAGGAAGGACCAACAGGACTCTGTTGCTTACAGCACTGGAGTATGTGCCTGGACAGAGGGCTCAAGAAGATCTAGAAGGCCTCTCGCAGCTGCAGTGGCTAATAATTAGCAACCAGCACTCACAATGCTGGAGCTGCACCCATTTCTCAGCTGGTGAACAAGTACACGAGCCTCAGATTGTGGAATTGGATTGGACCTGTTCCTCTCCCCACTCTCACAGAGGAGCAGGGAGCCCTGCCTCAGCTGGGGTTTGGCATCACAGATGTGACAGCAACAGCTATTAGCATGGAAAGAAGTGTGCAAGCATATCAGTGCATTCTGGTGGGCTCCCATACGTGTCTCACAAAGCTCTAGAAGAGGATTTGGTTCTCAAACATGTCAGTTTATTTAATAGCTTCCCCAAATCATTTCAGATTCCAAAAAATCAATGGGAAAAGCTCACATTTCATTGATTTCAAAACCCAAGGAAGACAAAATTGATTGTACCTCTACCACTCTGGTTTCCCTTTTAAACACTGGCACCAAGATTTTTTTCTGCTGCTTCCTGCACTACACGTTGGCTAATAACACCAGAAAAATCCACATTTCTAAAAACTAAGCCAGGCCTTTGTGGAGAGGAGGATTCACAGCTACTGTAGAGCAGCAGCTGGTGCTTCAGCCATTCGCTGTGCACTAGCTGGCTTTCACATGCTTCTCTCAGATTCTCCCCCCTCTGCCTGTTCCTTCAAAATTTTGGGTAAGCTTCTCCCTAGACAGCAGTCTTGCTATTTGTCTGTGCTGCTGACTTGTGTTGCTATTGTTAATTAAAAGTGGTCAGGGTTATGTTACACACAGAGCACACAGGTAGCAGGTATTGATACCTTGCACATGGCCTGTGGGTGCCCCTGCCCCATAATCTCAGGACAGCTGCTGGGAGGCTGCACATAAGGTTTTACACAGTGATTTGCCACTGCTTCGAGAGTGTAGGATGCTAGAGCTGAAGGCCCCAGACCTCAGGGGATGCTACCAGACAGCACAGCTACAGACCTTGATAGCAGAGTCCAGTGGGGATAACAATAAATGCTGGATAAAGATAGAATAAGATTTTACTATTCCCTTAAGGTGAACGTAATAATTTTCTTAGCAAAACAGCTGAGACCTACTAAAAATGTCTCCTATGCAATAGTGCCTCTTCCTTTAAAAAACTGGGACAAAGCAAAGAGCGCCAGATTGCCTCTTCCCCTCCAGCAGTTAGAAGAAAGCCGTGCTTCCCTCCAGGAGACTCCGATCCCAGTTTATAAAACTCAGGGGGAAAAAGACCTTTAAAGTAAATTAACATCAGCTGTTAATGAACATTAAGACTTTAATTAAAGGAGTGAAGGAGTGCCATGGAGGCACTGGAGAGGTGCATCATCCCAGGGTACGCGTGGCCTTTCCCCAGGTAGCACACGGGGATGAATGCTCTGGGCACGGAGCCAGGCCCCAGACCACTCTGGTGATGTCCAGGGGCAGGGACAGCTTCCCCAGGAAGAGGCTGGGTCTGCCTCCACCCTCAGCACTGAGGACATTAGTCTCTCATTACAGCTGTCTTTCTGACATGTGTTGTGGTTCTGGGTGAAGCAGTGGTCCTGAATAAAACATTGGTTATCCCTTCAAGTGATGGTTTATTCAGGTGGTCCTAAAAGTTGAGGTTTGCCTTAACACGCATTTTGTCTGCGTTCAGGCTTTGGCCCATCCACATGCTGCCTCTTGCTCACCCCTGCCTCTCCCCACCAGCCCCTTTGCACTGGCACTGTGGGTTCAGCCCTTGCTCTTTGTCAGCAAAACGCTTACACAGTGAGCCTGGAGGAGCTCTGTCTGTCTCTCCTCAGCAGTGGATCTGCACCCCATGGCTTGCAGAAAGAGACCTGCAGTGAGGCATTTCTCACCTCCCAAGACAGCTGCAAGGGCTAATTACTTGACACTTGCCTGCAATGCCCTCCAGAGGATCAAGGTGTGGTTCAGTACACCCATTATGTGGCTCATTACAGACCTTAGTATTTACTAGACAAGGGAAAGAGCATCCCAGGAGAGGCATCAGCATGGAGCAGCCTCCTTAGTGTTACACACTTCTACTCACACCACCAGAGCAGCAGGACCTGCTGTGCTCAGATCCCCCTTCAGCTAAGTCCTGCCATGAACCCTGCACTCCTCCTGCAGCTGCTGTCCCTACCGCCACCCTCCCACTGGTTTCACTGGCATCTGGAGATGGAGCGAGCCCTCACCTGCTCAGCATGCTTATATTACTGTGTTGTTTCACATCTTTCCTCCTTAGTGAAAAGCAGAGTGGAGGGTAGCTCCATGCCCCACAGGACACAAGCTGGACATCTTCGGTGGTAAGTCCATTACCAGCTTTCATGAACACGGAATGTAGGTTCAAGAAAAGAAAAAGAAATATTATTGGAAGGACCACAGCCTCAATGAGTCCCGTCACTTCCCCCAGCTGCTGCTGTGTCTAATCATTTTCATAGTGTATCAGGAAGTGTGAAATCACCGATTAATTTTATGACTGTGATTTTCATCACAGAAGGTGGGGACGTAAAACCTCTCTCTCCTCAGTGCAGCTGCAGGTTTATTCTCAGCCACCAAGCCTTCTCCCTTACCCCAGGTACCGCTGGGGAAACCAGCGAGACAAAATGCTGCAAACCAGGTCACCCTTCCTCTTTGACAGAAACACGCAGACAAGCTCCAGTCCTTGCTACAGAACCCCCCGGGGTGCTGGGACATTGAGCAGAGGAAGTTTCCTTCACAGACTTGTCAACAGCGCTCAGTAAATAAATAAAACGCGTGTACCAGAGCCCTGCTGCCAGGGGAGGCTCTCTGTCACCTCTCAGCAGTGGAGAAGCAGGGCTCTGAGCCCAGACCCCCAGGCTGTGAAGCACCAAGTGTCCCAACTCACACCCGGGTGCCTGTGCTCAGCACTCACAGCTCTCTGAGCACTGCGCTGGCCTCTGCCATGCTAAGGGCCTCCAAACCTTGTAGGCCCAATTCAGCCAACGCACACCCCTGAGCTATGGACAGCCCTCTCTGGCCTGCTGCAGAAGAAGAGGACAACCCCTCCTCACACCCATCCATGCCCACCAGTTTAGGAGCTCTCCCTTGCCAGAGGCGCTTACAAAGAGCCGTGCATGAGCTCCTGACCAGCCCAACATTACCACAGAGCACACGGGGAAGGACACAGAGCTTCCAGTCATTTTAGCAAAGTGCAGATGATGATGGCTTCCACCCGTGTCCAAACTGGAAAAGCAGATCAGAGCACTGGGACAGACACAAACCCCTTGGCCAGGGCACAAAACTAAAGCAGGGTTTTACGGGCTAGGATGAAAGGGGAAGTACTTCAAAGACTGCAAAGCATTAATTTTCCTTTTTGCTGTGTTTTTTCCTTCCCCCTTGCTTTAATATGATGGATCACCTGATAATGACAGGCGGCCACTGTGATTGACATGTACATCCTGGATAAAGGAGAACAGGAAATTGGATCTGAGGCTCTATACTGTATTTCAGTGAGCTCTGGAGCCACCAGAAAGGGACGCTTGGTCAGACTGCTAATGCCATCACATCCCCCACAGCCACAGACATGCAGTCGTGTGTTCAATTTCCTGCCATCACTCGTTGTGTCTATCGTGCAGCCAAAGAACAGCAGTATGAAGTATATCTGATTTAGAGATGTGCATGAGTGAGGCACAAGCTCTAGCTAAAGTAGGAGATTGAAGTGTTGATGGTTTTCAACAGGGAGCCTCCTCATCTCCTCCCTGCCCACTCCAACCCATTGTTTTCCAGGGCCTATGGTCACAACTATTGCCACTTTCACCAAGACCTCAGTGAGTTTTTTTAATACTGGCTTTTCTAGCCCAACTTCTCTCTTCTGTGAGGAAAGATCTCTCAAAGTGCACCGAGACCTTTCCTCTCCCCCATCCTCTGGTGCAATCATGGAGGCAATACACTGAGGGCAAAACCTTGGTTACCTTCACTCTGACACCTTCTGCATCCTGCAGGAAGAGCTGGCTTGCCAGCTGAAGGGGATGGAAAAGCAATGGGAACCACAGCAGGACAGGAGTAGCATTGCTAAGACTGAATGCAGTCTCTTTTGGGTTTGGATAAAGGATATAGCCCTGCAGGAGCTGTCAGGGCACCAGGAATCCATTCCTGTTGTGAGCTTTGTTGGGTCCGCAAGGGTTTTGCCCAAGCACAGCCAGACAGTCCTAAAGAAAATACCCTGCATGTTTCATGAAAACAATTTTAATTTTAGTTCTATGGGTTGGAAAAACATCTGAACATGTATGAGTTTTAATTGCTTTCCCAACTTTGGGGGATCTGCACCATGTCCCCTTGAAAAGCTATTTGAGTTGCCAACGTAGCAGAAAAATCCACCCAGCAATAATATCCCTTGCCTCACTGGCCCATCAAGCTGAAATGTAATAGACAAGATATTGATGCAGCAACCTGATGTAATCAAGAGCTATAAAAGGCAAAGCAGTAAATCATTTGGATGCAACAGTCTGTGCACTTAGCTGTTCTTTATGTTTTCTAAAGCATCCAATAAACAAAATTGTGCTTAACTACTAACAGTCACACAGAAATTTTCCTTGCAAAACTTCTGTTCTTACAGAACGCAGATGGCAGTAGGGAAGGAAACATCTGGGAAGTAGGTCAAGAAATGTCCGGGATTAAGAATGATTTTTTTCTTGTTCTTCCCTGCAGGCAGATTATCTGAAACTCACCTCACTGATGAGCACAGCTTTCAGAAAAGTCAGCTCTCGCTGCTCCTGTGGTTAAAGAGTCAACCATATCCTCCATGGAACTCAGTGCTCTTAGGACTGAGCATCAAGCGTGCTTATAAGACCTAAAATGAGAGCTGCAGCTCTGGGGGAAGCCTGTGCAACACTAACTGGAAGCGAAGAGTCAGGTCTGTCTCTTACGCCTCAGTTAGGACCGGCAGGAGCTGCCCTGAAGTGATGGAGCTGCCTGGCAGAGACAGGGATGCTGACTGCAGCGTTCCTCCTGAGCAGGAGCTGCTGGTCCCCAGAGCTGGCAGCTCAGGTAAGCTGGAGAAACGCACACAAGGGTGGCCAGAAAAGAGGCTCTTGCTGGAGGACCAGGAGGCCAGAGTCCCCTCCACAGCACAGAAGTGGGTCTCAGTGTTTCAGCATGACCTGTAGAAACACAAAGCCTTCTTATAGATTTCAGATATGCAGAAGCACACTTTTGTTCCAGCCCACAAGACAAGCTTTGGTTTTCCTCCACATCTCAAGACTTTGGTTTCCAAATAAAGAACCAGTCAAGATATACAGAGGGTAAATGAGATCAATAATTCCTATCAGCTTCTAAACTGACTAAAGAGACAGCTCAGGAGCTGGAAAGAGCTGTAGATTAGGCAGAAATTGAGGCATTTTCTTAGCTGCTTCTGTACAAAATTCCTGAGAACCAAGGGAAGACGGAGCCTTTCTTTGTCTACTTGTCCTCAGTAATAAGGCAAACCTTGATGTCTCAAAAGGGAGGGCAAACACCAGCAGCACTGCAGGTTCCTTAGGAGCTGTGGAGCATCTCATCAGCCTCACCCCAGCAAATTCACTGCAGGTGAGTGCTGTTGCTCTGACAGAGGCACACAAGACAAAACTTGCCAGCAGAACCAGCCAGGCTTTTTGGTGGGTGTTTGGTGGCCAAGTATCCCTGACAGCCGTGGAGCTACTGCAACTTACCCCAGCTCAGCATCTTCCCCATTGGCTGACATTTAACTGCCCTGCTTTTTCCAGGATTTATCAAAAACTCAGGCACTCAAGGTGACTCATCCCCAGCTAAGCCAGAGCAAGCAAGAGCTGTCACGCTGCGCAGTGCTCTGGCTGCCCAGGGGGGCTGTCAGTAACACGGAGTGACCGGGTCCTCCCTTGCCTTATTAACTGGGGCAGCAGCAGCGTATTGCAGGGCATCAGCCAGGTTGGATGGACCCCTCCTGTGTAAGGGAGATGGGGATGAGGAGCAGCCACTCCCTGTGTTGAAATGGGGGAACAGTCACACTAATGCCACAGCAAAATTCAGGTATGTATGTACAGAGCAGCCCAACTAGCTTGCATGGAGCTACATCATGATAAATAGGAAGAAAAACCCTAATTATAATCACTTGTCAAGTAACTTGCGCTCCCCCCGCCCTCCTCCTCCCTTTTCCTTATAGCCTGTCAGTCTCACTGTCAGCCTGCTCATGATTTTCATGGTTCTGCAGCATGTTTAGACTGAGGATGAGACTGAGGATGAAGCTTACACGTGAGCAGGTGAATTAGGGGCAGCAAAGCAGTACCCAGCAAAGCCTGGAGGAGGAGGCATGTGCTCCCAAAGGAGCTGGCACGGCAGCCAGCAGCACATCCTTCAGTCCTTCATTGCTGGGCTCCTGAAAGCACACCCACATCTGCACACACCAAATGTTTTATACCATGGGCCCCTTTCCTTCCCCTTCGGATCCCAATGCCAGGCCTGGACCACTGACATTTCTCACTAGAGGGCAGCAGGATGCGTTTGGAGATGCACACAGCAGAGCCAGCTGTGCCAGATGTCAGACCAGCCCTCCAGGTCCCCCAGCCCAATAAATAGCTACTCACACACAGGGATGGGAAGGAGAGAGCCAGCAAAGCCCAGGGTTGCACCAAGGGGTCCAGGGCAGCGCTGCTTGTCATTAATATGCTTGGCACAGCATTAAAAAGGGGAGCAAATGGGATAGGAGGCCAGCACGGCAGCCTTGATGTAGGACATGAAAGGAGACATTTGCTATCAGAAGATCAGAGACGAGGAGGCACTGCTGTAAAAAAAGAATGGCTACAGCAGAGGGTTCAGCTGCTGAACAGCCCTGTGATGGGCATGAATTCGGAAAGAGCTGCTGCTCCCTCAGAGACACGTGTGCACACTGCCCTGCCTTTCCGTGGTTTATTATGGAGAGTTGTTGTACAGGAAGGAGACGGGGGATGAAACTGCGCTCACACTTCAGAGCCAGAGCTGCTAAAAGCTGTGGAAAACTGAATTGAACGCACAGGATGAATTGAACAATAACGCTGAAGTGACACAAAGTTTGTCACTGGCATGTCGGGAGTGAAAAAAGAAGTGGAAATTACTTGGCGTGGCAAGCAATCCTCTGTTTGAATAGTGGAAACTGCGTTTTTAGAGCAGCTTACTGTGAGAGCCTGATTAGTCCAAGAGCACTGAACGTAGCACTCATTTGGCAGGCCGGGAATCTTCCATCTCAGTGCTGCCTAGCGCAAGCGTCTGCTCCAAAGGCATCTTTTGAGGCAAGTGGCTCTACTTAAATATGAGAAATACTAGAGGTGATCCCACTAAATTACTGCCCCAAGTGGCTCAAACTTCACTAGGCAGAAAGCAAGCTGGGAACAAAGCTCCAGAAAGCAAGAGCACATGCCAGCCATGATGCAGTTCATCTGTCACCAAGGATCAAAGAACATCTTGCCAAAACTACATCAGCCACCCCAGGTCCCTCAACACACCACTGAAATGAAGCAGTCTGGAGGAGCACAGCACAGATTTAATTAGCCATAACAATGCCACTGTAGGACCAGAGCTGAAGAAGGCAGTAGCCAAACAGCACTGGGGAGTATGTTTCTACAGACAATGGGAAATCACCACCACTGGGACTTGGCTTCAGAGAGCTCCTGGGTCTGCATGGGATGTTAGGCCTGGAAGGGCCTGCACTGACCAGTGAAGTTTGGCAGGAGCCAACAGCTGGGTTAAGTTAGGCCCCAGATATTCAGTTTCAGTGAGGCAGGTAAGGCACTGAGCCCCCAAACACACTGCTCAACATCCTTCTTTCTCTGCAAAGTGTGTAGAGAAAGATCTGCCCAAGGGAGCAGGTCCATGGGTGGGTTTTGGTCTACTAACACAGCCCACCTGCAGTGAGACCTTGCTTAGCCCAGAGGGCAGGTGGGGCACCAAAGGCACCAGTCAGAGACAGGGAGAAAGAAGTACAGGACAAACAAAACTATAAAAGAGAGAGCAGGCACATGAAAACGTGAAATTGCCTTGTCTGAGCTTTGGCAAATTGGCACTGAAAAGGAAGCGTGAGTCATGAGAAGTAAATGATAAAGTGCCCCTAAACCTGTCTCATTTATTTAAAATTGCACAAATGCAGGTTGAGAAGCTAAAAGCCTGTCAGCATTCCCCACCTTCACAAACATGGGTCATGGGGACTCAACAACACAGGCACCAGGTTGACAAGAAGAGGCTGCGGCAGGCAACCCCCATGTCTTCGCACTCCCTCCTTTACAAGGCTCCCTCCTTTACGTCTTTCACCTGGCCTGCTGTCACGCCTCAGCCAAAGATTGCCATGGTCCCACAGGGACCAGGGGACCTCTCCCTCTGGAAAGTGGGATTTGGGAGGCACGGACAGCCAGGACCTTGCAGAAGGACAAGGCATTGCAGGCTGACGTGGCTGTCCCAGCAGTCTGCATATTTGGCCACAGTGATCCTCTGGCCTCAGTTCACTGATGGGTGTCTCCAGCACAAGGGCTGTGGTTACAGCAGCCAGTCAGCCCTCTGTTTGTAGCCTTCAGTACTGGTTTACCATAAGGGAGTGGCAGCTTGCATTCCCCCAAGGCTGTCCTTCTGGGACACTGATAGCAATTTGGAGAAACCACTAGCAGGGAAGGCATGCGAGAGCTTCACTCTGCAAAGCTGAGCTTGCTAAACATCAAATTGTCCTTGGTAGGGCGGTGACGCTGCAACAGTCCCACCAAAAGCTGGGCTGAGGACAACTGTGGCCAGCTTCTTCCCAACTGGGGGGGGAAAGATGCCTTGAAGAAAGGCTTGGAGGACATCCAAACCTGAGGACAGCTCTGCTTGGACTTCTGAAATGCTCCCAGGTTTTGAGACGACTTCCCGGAGAAGTCGGGTGTTTGCACCGCTCTGTACTCTCTGGGGATTCCCCTCCCACCTGTTACCTGCTGGTCCCAGAGCCCAAACATTACCCAGGCAGAACAATACGAGAGCACAAGCAATTTGCCTACATTGTGAGGGAAGTGGAAGCGGGACAGCAAGCCCCAGCCCTACAAATGATTATCTTTGAGTACATAATTCTTAATTACATACTTAAGTGAAGCCTAGAGTAATTTAGTAAGTTAAGCATGTAATTCCATTTTAACTGATGGGTAAGCCCCTAGAGCAAGTGCTTATGTGTACACAGGGCTACTCCCTGACTCCTGCAGGGCCCCTGGGGATCCGAGAGGTCTCTCTCTGGCTGCACTGGGGGTGCTTCAGCAAGGCACCGCATCAGTGTGCAGGCAAGTGGGCTACAAAGCCCTGCCCCAGACTTGTGTGACAACCCCAAGCCACTGAGAGAGCGAGTCTGGGTGATAAAAACCCTCTTCTTCTGCTCTAAGAAGGGTGGATGTGGGGCAGATGCAGCCCGATCTGGCTATGCACTGTACCAGGCAGCCCCCGAGCCTGCCCGGGAGCCCTGCACCTCTCCATCTGCCAGCACAGCTCCAGCAGGCAGCCAGCTCACCTCTGCTCACCCCGGTGCACAGCTGTGCTGGAAGGAGTTCCTAGCACAAACCTGCCTACTTCTTAGTTTCACCGTCTATAAAATGAGGCTAAAAATAGACATCCACCTTTAGAAAATATCTGGAGATCCTTTGATGGGTGCTGTGCAAACAGAAATTGTTGTCATTAACAGCCAGGTAAGATGAAAAAAAAAGAAGTGGGGGGAAGACCTGTGCTGAGACTTCTGATGGGTTTGTTGAGTGAAAAATAAAGATCTATTAAAGCTACATTTTACTGCTTAGATTAAAAAAAGTGCCACTTATTTCCCTTTTCATCATGTATACCTCAAGCCTTGGAGTCTCAGCAGCTTGTTAAAAGTACCTTGGATCATTAGCTCTTCCACCAAAATAAAAAAAGAGAAAAATCATTGTGGCTTAATTAATCTTACTGGTGACTGCCATGCAGCAGGAGGTAGTGTAAACACGCAACTGAAGACTTGGCACACTGAAGAAACATCACACTTCAGCTGGTGCCAATACAATGGAGAATGGATTTAATACAACACTCAGGGGAGGAAGCAGAGGGAGGAAGAGAGGTGAGAGTTGCCTGCTGCTCTCAGATACAAAGGAGGCTCCTGAACAACAGGAATTGTTTAAAAAAAAAAAAAAAAGACAGCAGTGATTTCACATCCACCTTGCTTGGCAAGGAAGGTCACCTGAGCCAAGGCAAAGGCCACAGATGGCACCTTTATCAAGGCACAGAGATCTGTAGCAAACTGCCCAGTGCATGAGTGCACCTTCAGCACCTAGGGAAGACCACGGTGTTGTCAGTGATTGTAGTGACCCCTGCTTTATTATCAGCTACAAAGAACCACTAATGGTTTGAGCTGCATGATAACAACACCAAGGGATTTATCTGGTGCAGAGGATCAAGGCCCTGGGCATTGTGTAACTGCACAGAAACTAGTTTTTACCCTCTTACCAGACTGTGAAGGCTGGTCAAGGGTGGGAATAAAGTGGAATTATCCCCTTTTCATAGATGCAGCAGAGAAATGATGCTATTTATCCACAATTACAAAGGGAGACTGTGGCAAACCTTCTCTGCCTCTTTCCTTAGAAAATAGGGCACGATTTCTTTCAAGAGCAGCAGTCAGTAATTTCTCCAAGGTCAACAGTCAGTTCAAACTAGACAGCACAAATGCTCATTGGCATTTTAGAGGTGAACAGCAAATAAGCATTTGTTGTTGAACAGATACCCTCCTCTCTTCCTTGTGCTAGATCTGCTTTCTTCTTAGGGGAAAAAAATATATGTAAAAGAAACAAATATTGCTAAGTAGCTTCCACTAAGGTATGCAATGTCGCTTTTCCAGTGCTGCCTACCCTCTGGGTAGGACAGGGATTTACTCTGGGTGAACAGCTCAAAGCATCTTGCACATAGCAGATTTTTTTCTGGTTGGGTATCATTTGGAGCATACAACCACCTGGGAAGAGACATGAGGAAACTACCAGCAGAGATGCACAGGGAGGAAAACAAGTTGAGGAGCTGGGAGGGGGAGGAAGTATGCAGCAAGGAGGAGACATATCTGCCATGGCCAGCGCTAATATCACTGCGCCCAGCTTGCGTGTGACTCAGTCAATCCACTCTGGGCATGACATTTCTCTTGGTAGAACGTGTCCTCTCCCCAGCTCCTCCGCTCTAATGCACTGATGCTTTCATTTCAAAAGGTGACATGATTACAAGCGATGCTAAAAATACACATGGGTTTTCATTCCACTCCCCCATCTCTGGTGGAACAAAATTTCCAGCTTTCATGTTAGCCATCAAACAGTGATTTAATCTGAAAGGCGTTCTGGGGGCTAAGAGCATTCCTTTTTTTCATTATCTCCTTCCTTTACAGGACACTAACAACCAAGACTCAAACTTAGAGCCCAGTCTAGTTGTTCGGATGGCTGTCAGCCCACCCCAGCCCCAGCAACAGGAAGGGGTGCCATTCTTTCACCCATCCTTCAATCTTAACCATGCCCTTCTGCGTGGTTACAGATCTAGGCTGGTAGCACTCAGATTTCCCATGCCATTGGGCATCTTGGCTACTTTGAGGCCACCATAGTCTTATGGCAAGGAAAGGGCTGAGTTTATAACAGACACACAGAGCTGGGGTTCATCACACACTGCAGCCTGCTGCTCCCCCAAAATTCAAGCCTCCAGTGCATACACACCATGAAGGCCCTTCCAGCTACCTGGGGAAAGAGCCTGCCAGGAACCAGTGACAGGCTGGCATTTAAATGCAGGAGATTTTAGATAACAGAGTTAATTGTAAAAATCTTCAGCATTTCTTGCACAAAGTGATCAATGTACTTGAAATGCTGCTATGGATTCTGTCTATGGATGATGCAGATGCAGGTGAGCTGTTCAAAATGACTGGAAATTAGTTTATAAAATTACTCTTTTTTATGTAACTTCAGATTGCTCTAAGCTTTCTTTAGCTTTAAATGCTTTTACCTCACATATGAAACATTTTCTGCTGTGGTTTGAAAGACATATCCTAATACTAAGTTACAGTAATTCCTGCTTGTGTGTTAGGTATTCAAAATAGAAACCTTAATTACAAGTTGGAAATGCTATAAATGGCAGGCAATAAATCTCAACAACAGAGGATCAAAAGGGAATGAAAACCAGAAACATGGTTGTTTTTAATCTAAAAAACAGGGCACGTTAGTCTGGTACTAGACCTCAGTTGTTTGGAGAATTTTACCTCAAGCAACAAACTATGTAAAATGGTTATGTCGTAGGAAAATTAAGAAAATACAAACATTTCTCTTTAGGATCATTGTCAGTGTCACAAAACTCAGGTACTGACATTGGCTTTACATCATTCTTTCAGAAGAAAATACCCTTTGTGCCTCTGATTTGTATGCACAAGTGCTAGACTATTGAAAGATACTTCTTTTAATGAGCACTCCAAAATTTCCCTTTCAATATTACATAGGGAAAAAAAAATAATGGTCGAAAGCATTTCAACAACATCTTTTTCTGTCCCCAAGTTTTTTTACTTGCTTAAAATCATATGTTTATTTTTATACCTCAGAAAAGCCTTTTGAGGTGGATGTTTTGTAGCAGCACACAAGCCTCACATAACAACTTGATAATGAAGTTAGACAAAGAGGACATCTTTCTGTACAAAAATAGCATGTGCACTTTATGTTCTAGTTACTGATCAGAGATCATTTGAGTATAAAATTTGTATTAAGGGATAATGAATTAATCCTTTGGGAACACGGAAGCGAGTTCCTCTGTAAACCCAGAAACATGAGCTACCTCTCCAGAAGAATTAAGAAAGGGGAAGATGGCCTTCTGAATGACTGGTTCAATTACAGAAGCTAAGAATTCATTAATTTTAAAAGATTAACTAGACACTTTCATATGTGCTTGGACTAGCTGAAGCAGTCTTCCAGCTCCTTTGAAACACAGGCAAGAGTGAACTGAATACCTATGTAAAAACACCGTGAGGTTTGAGAAGCTCCAGAGAGGCTGTGAGGAGCCGCAGAGCCACCAGGGCAGCCTGCCCCCTCCACGTCTCGTGGTGGTGGCATGGAGCCCACTAGGCCCAAGCCACCGAGCTGTGGCACCCACTCATGAAAGGCTGGCAGCAACGCTGCCAGGTGAAGCCAGCCAGGCCCTCACTGCACCCTGTAGTCCATTTTTACAGCAACTCAGGAGACAATAAATAAATGCTTTTATTCCCCTGAGCAACCAGCAACACCCTGCCCTCCAAGCAGGAAGCTCTCCAGCCAGCGCTCCTCATCCCAGGCCTGCAGCAGGCAGTGCAACGTGGTGGCTTTCCAGCTTGGCTCTGCCTCCTGACATGAAGGCATCCCCAGACCACGACACAGGGAGGAGCAGGCAAACAGGGCCAGCAGCTAGCAAGAAATTTCCTAGTCGTACTAATGGGATAATGAAGTGCAGCTCCAGGTAGTAACAGCTTCTGCTGAGCATCACAGCCCCGAGGCCGTGCACTCGCAGGGAGAAAGAAGCTATCTTTGGTAAACAGATTTCACTTGGACTGAAAATTTTCTGTCCTTTTTCGCTGATTTGATTCAGCAAAGCTGTTTCAGTGGCTTCCCTTGCCATTATTGATTTAAATACTTCTGCTAATTATTTGGCACACAATTGAGAATTGCCCAGCTGCTGCAGTTATCTGTGATTTACCAACCACAATTCACTGACTGGTGAACACCATGCTTCTGACGGCGAACTCACCGGCTTGCTTACACTGCAGTAGGGCTTGCTGCCATGTGCAGAGAGGGGGCTTTGTCTGCCCCTGAGGACAGCTCAATCCTCCCAGCTCTGCTCAAACCTCTTCAAAAAGAAAGACAGAGATCACCTTCAAAGTAACCACAGTTTATTATTTATCTCTACTCTTCTCTTCTTTTTTTTTTTTTAGTAACAAAATGGTCATGATTATTAATCATGATTGTTTTGATTGAATCTAATTGCAGTGTTCCCTAAAGTGTAGCAACACTCCCTCCGCCCCCGGCCAACCGGAATAGAAAAATCGCATCCTGAAAATAGCAGCAAGAGACAGTTAACAAAACCTGGCCTCCCACAAGTTGTGTCATTAGACCAGACAGATCTTTGAGATTAAATCAGCTAGGAGACTAAGGCTATGAAAGACATTGCTGCCTTCCCACAAAAGCCGTTCCTGCAGCAGAAGCCTCCTACATCCCTCCCTATTCCACAGGATGCAGAGCTGGCCGGTGCTGCCCCTCGACTCTTTTTGGAGGGTTTTGGCCAGTCCTCCCTTGGCAGAAGGTAAATTCACAGCATCCTCCATGTACCTTCTCTGCAAAGGGTAGCTGCAGAGTCAAGGGTGGAGTTTTCAGATGGTCTCCCCCAACTCACAGATAGCCTGCAATTACTGTAGGAATGCTGGAGTTATATTTTCCTTTGAGTTATACTAAAGGCCCTACTATATCATTTTATGGTCTCTACCAGAGATAATACATATGATTTCCTGTTCCATGAACGACTGAGGGATTACTTAAGCAAAACTGAACACCCTACATTGTGTAATTACATAAAACCCAAAGGTGGGCCCTCTACAGAAAGCAAACCAAGGACCGCTCTGAGCAAATTGACTACAAAAAGGGTGCACAAATCCCTGGCTGAAATCTGCTGGTGGAGACCTCCTCTGGAGATCAGACTGCTGCAGCTGCATCAGGATGAAAAACAAACTGGGAAGGAAAGGACATGCCCCCAGCATGATACCACAGGCTGCAACAGAGGCACCCACCTCCAGTCACAGGACCTAGAATGGGTCACAGCTCAGGACAGCAAGACACAGAAAAACCCAGTGTCCCAACAAAATCCCAGACAAAATAGCATTCAGCATTCTTTATACGGGATGTCAGAACCTTCCCTCTGTTCTGGCTGCCTCTTTCTCATTTCAAGTTAACAGATCTGCATACAAAACCCTGGGCTGGGCAAGGCTTTCAAGCACTAAGTCTGTCTGGCAATTACAGCACCCCCTGTGGATACTTAGGTTTGGATTTAGGAAGTCTAGAAACTACCAAAACCAGAAAGAATTATGGAAGTATTATCAATATATTAACATCACAATATTTTAAGGGCTTCCAGTCTTTTTCCTAGTCCCAAAACCTTACAAATGTAGCAATGCAAAACTCTCAGAGGACTTACCTGTGTTGTCTTGTCCAAAAAAAAAAGGTTTGCATATTTCCTCCAAGAGTTAAAGTAAAAAAGAAAGGAGTCTGTTATTACAAACAAACTATCTTTTTGTTGGCCTTCACAAGAAAGGAAGTGAGACCTCCAGCTGCTTTATAACTTCTCCCACTATAGCAAGCAGAGGCACACCTGCCTTCTGGAACAGCAGTAATTCAGGCCAATGCAGATCAGCTGTACTTGCAAGGCACGCTAAAGGTGACTTGACTTCTAAAAGCTGTCAGGTCTCTTAAAGAGCAGGAATGACAGTAGTTACAGATGGAAAAGAGCTGGTAGGTCACTGAATCCAGCCTGCTGCAAGGGCAAGATGGACTCTCCAAAGAGATACGATAAGGACATGTCAAGCCTTACACTGATACTACACTTGATTTTAGCCAAAAGGCCAAGAAGTGATAATAGGAAAGGGACTGAGGATAAAAGTGACTGGTGGCTGCCCCCGTGCACTCTGCCAAGGAGATCCAGAGCAAACCTCTTTGGAATAATACTCAGAATTTATTAAGTTGGGTGGATGGTATTTGATCTGCTCCTCTTAATACATAATCCTGAAAGGTCTATGCCCAGTTTTCTGCTGTAATAATAATGCTGTTTTGCATGTTACAAGAAACCTGAATCAATAAAGTGGTCTCTCAGGGCTGGTTTGCTGACACACTGTTCATGCCTTTGCTGTACACAAGGTTATCTTTAATGGCAGAAAATACCTTTTTATTGCTCCCTGCTGACTTGGAGGAGACTATAGATCCTCTGACCTTATTGCCCATACAACTTGTGCTCTGGCTGAAGGACGGTCCAAGCAAAACTTGCTTTCAAATTAGGAAAGATGCCTTAGCCTGCTTCATCCAGCAGACAGGACTGTGCTCAGTCCTGCTCAAACAAGTTTATGATTTCCCCTCCTCTGTGACATGACTCCCCTCCTCAGAAAGATAGCTTAGGTAACTGCCTCTGTAGTAGGCAATGCTGGGATTGCAATTATATCTAAATACCGGTGTTACCATGTAAAATTTCTGCTGATCTTTGAAAAAATAATTTACTGAGATAATCATTAAGTTGCCAAGAAACTCAGAAGCTTTTCAAAAGAAAGAAGGAATAATACATTTTAAAAGGGTGTCAATATCAGAGGTGATCTGATTTTCAAATTTTGTTCAGGGTCCATGACCCTGTCCCAGAGGGTTTGGAGAGAGAAGCCCATGGGCACCAGCAGTGGAGCACATGCCCTCTCTATTTTTCCAAGCACCCGTGTGAAGGTTTTGTCTTTACTTTCCATTAAAGCCAAAAGTGGAGCTCCCCAGACTGCCTACTAAATGAGGAGACTTCTTGGACTGGCAAATGTAGTCTTTGGGACTGTCTATATACGTATGCATATCTATATCTAGCTATTTGATAAAGACATGTAACAACACACTAGGGACATTAAGGTATTCTACAGTTTTTTATATTTCATTAAAATTTCATTAAGGTATCCTACATTTTTTAAATTTAAGATTTCCAGCTACACTTCTTTGCACAAGGTAAAACAGAGAGTGGTGAATCCTCTGAAGGCAAAAGAAACTTTTCCAAGGAGAAAAGGACAACGCACAGAAACAGCTTGGTCCACTACTTCAGGAGCTTCTGGATCACACTCTCTCTGGCCTGGGAGTGTAAAAGACAACTAAAGCCTCTTCTCTCAGTAGGTTCTTGGCATTACCTAAACATACAGAAAGGGAGATGCAAAAACTATGTAGAATATGTGGCAGTTAAAGCGGACAGTGCCAGCAACATAATTAATATATATATTTATTTATATATATACATGTATATGTATATATAAATAGTATATATAAAAGGAAATATCCTTTTGGGGAGAAGAAATTTTGATGTTTTAACCTTGGGGAGCTGCAGAAAACCCCGTGCAGCCTTCTGCTGCTAGCAAAAGGGAGTAAGGAGCGGAACAGTAGACACCTCAGGGATTAATAACTGAGAACCCCACATACCAGATGATATATGTAGAAGATACTATCAGATTACCTGAGTCCTTGAGGTTAGTCGAAGGTAGTAATGTATGTATCAGGCTTCACCTGGACATTATCATATCTGCATTATTAAGATAATGTGCAGTATGGGTTAGAAGAACACTCCTGTCAGATAACATTGCACATCCCAATGGAGCTTCAAGGGACAAAGACAGCTTAAATTTTAATTTCTGATGTGAATAATTCATTATGTGGCTAAGAAATCTTGAATACATGAAAGATAAGGTCTCCTCCTCCTGTATGTGCTCCAAATCACTGACCAGACAACCAAGTTTGTCCACAGAAAGTACAGGTTCCCATATCCAGCTTTTTCTTGCAAAGTACGAATAACCTGGGTTAGTCAGAAACCTCACTCCAGGTAACAAAAAACTGCATGATCTGTGCTGGCTGTCGAGGAACAATGTTCAAATAAGTACTTAAGACAAATTTAAATTTCTGAATATTTGCAAACATTGGTCTTTTTAGCTAAGCTGAAGCATACTGTGAACATGCCCAGCTGCTCCGTTGCAATGACTACCCTAAATCAAGATAAAAAACAGTGTTGTAATTCACTTTTAAACCTTCCAACCCCTCCTGTCATTTGTAAAAGGTGAAGTTTTACAGACTTGATCAAATTGCATTCATGTTCTTCTGCTCTTAAAGGTTGATAAAAAATAAAACATGATTTTGCTGTTTATTATTCCAGGATGACCGATAAGGATGCTTGCACTTCACAGGGAGCTCATGGACTAAAAGGCCTGTTATGAGAAATGTGCAATCTCAGATTTTTTTACTGAAAACACCTTTGTATGGTAAAAAGCATCACCAGGGGGGTGGAGAGCCAAATTACAGTAAGACATGACCCCAGAATTGGATGGACTATGGTCAATTCAAACTATATGAATGGGAGTAGGACTGGAGTCTTTCCATCTTTGATTGCCAATTTGTTTCTAGACAGGCAACTTAAAATGATGGAAAGCCTACAACTATCATTTAAAGAGGGGCAGTGCCCTTTGTAGACTGGGAAAAATGCTGGTTTTCTTCTTATTGCATTATGGTACATGAGAATTCTCGTTGAATACTTAATACAAAATGACATCATTTAAGATGAAATAAACATAAATAAATTCAGGTTGTATTATTAGTGAAAGCAGGGAGAAAGAAGGACTTGTTTCCACAGACAACTTCATCTGTTAACGTGAAAGTGACAATGCCATCAGCCAGGGTAGCAGCATGCTGGAGGCAGTGAGGGGCAGGTCTTCTTTTTTATGAGTAGCCAAACAGGTCGTGAAATCTTCTGTAAACTGCAAGCATACAACTTATCTAATGCAGGTGTGCTTGTCTGCTGGGCGTAATGCTTGTGTACACAGCCACAGAGGTGTGCAGTGACACACTCAGCCAGAATGTAGGATGTAGATTCACCAATTGACTAAGGAATTGACTGAGATTGCTGGTTTAAAAAAAAAAAAAAAAAAAAAAAAAAAAAAAAAAACCATATTGTAAAGCATTTTCTATCTGCTTGATTGACATTTTGCAACCTGTTCACTGAGAGGAATTTATTTTGGCAAATTACTGAGAATAATTTTTGTGAAAAGTTTTGGAAACTGCTGAAACATTTTGTGTTGACAGTCTTTTGAGTGAAAAACACACTTTAGAGATCAGTTGTGGCTTTTCATTTCCAAAGTTAAGCTGCCTGAGAAAAAAGAATCAAGAAGAGAAAAACATGAAAAGGAAAATAAAACATCGCAGTTCACCCAAACAAAACATTTCTAAAACTATTACCTTGCAAAATATTCTACTTGACTTTTTGTTCTGACTTGAGACAAGAGCATTTTTAAGCCCAGAAGTTTTTCCTGAGACAGAAACAATTTTCCTTCCTCCTCCATCCAGAGGGACCAGTCACAAAGAACACAGTGTTTTCTATTACTATTTTTGTCCTTAAGCTTTTTTTTCTTTCCACTTCTTTTTTTTATTATTTTCTCTTATTTCCTTTTTTTTCACTTTCATTTTCTTTCCCTTTCTTTCTTAAAATGCCCTATGCACTACAAAACAGGGAAGAAACTTGAGCCTGGAAACCAAGATTCTTTGCTCTTGCTCTCCTCTATTCCTCTGTTATTCAGAAGGAGTATAAAAAGAGCTATATTAAGCTGAAATTTTATTCTGCTGTCCTCTGTTCAACAAAAGATAGTCCACTAAAGCCACTAAATCACAGATAACACTTCTCTGGGCAACATTATTAGGAACTGACAGCTGGTGATGGATGAAGATCTCATCTTTTAAAGAAAAAAGTATATTTAATTTCCTTTGTACATAAAATAGAGAGCACAGCATTGTGTATCTAAAGATAAAAAGAGACCCAGTGTATGCAGGGTGCCATACTTAAGGGGATATAATACTGGGTCTGTGTTTCTGAGCTTACATTTTACAGAACATCTTCAAATTAATTTAGAAACCACTATTCTTCAATTCTCAGTAGAGAATGAACAGTAAAAAAGGAAAAAAAAAAAAAAAAAAGGGAAAAAAAAAAGAAAGAAAAAGGGAAAAAAAAAAAAAAAAAGTAGGGGACATTCTGCAGTCAGTTCCATTAGAAATAAGCTGCTCAGAGACTAAGCTGTTACTTTTTAGGAAGAACACTGGGAGACAGAAGAGAAATGGATTTACAGGGCAGCCAGATGGGGTTCTGCCCAATTCTTCCTGGGATTAAGCACAACTCCTGGGAGCCACTGGGTCTCCTCGAGGCTGACACCGGATTTGGTACTGAACATGCACAGTGGAGTTGGTATTGAACACTGAGGATGTCATCAGCTACCTTGAAAGAGTTATGTTAGATTAAGTATGGCCATTTTTCCATCATCTGAAGCACATCAAGCCAGACCCCAAGTACGCCAGGTGAAAGCAGATAAATTTCTTCTGTGGAGACACAGTAATACACACACAGTGCTCCCTTATTTCTGGTTTGTTTTTCCCTCAGATGACTGTGACTGTGACACATTCAACTCTTCACATTTGCAATGTATAACCATATTTTACACGTCCTTTCTGCAGCACTAACAGCTGCTGCTTTGGTTGAATTTAATTTTAACACACCTCCCAAGCAGGATAGAGATGGCGACGATGAAACTTTAATTACCTGTCTGCGCTAAGTAAGACTTTAACTGCTCATGTTCAGCAAGAAAATATGGCCAGTCTGATGCCAGCGGTAGGAAAGGCTGCTTCAGTCTCCTGGGGTAAAGAACAGTTTAAGAAAAACATCTGTATGGAGTTTTTGTTTCCAAGTCTAGAGACTATTTGTGCACTGGATGAGTCTGGCTGCAAGTCCTCGTAGGAAAAGGAGGCCTAACTGTGTGCAATTACCTGCCTTTGATTACAGACTCGTAGTTAGCTCGTCTAAAACACAGCGGAATTTTTTGTGACCCTTACTCCACTGAAGGATGAAAAGAAGCTTTCCACTGAAAACACTGGGGAAAAAGCAGTCTTTCTAAAAGTAAGTTTATGGAAAAATTCTGTGACCGTCTTCATGTCAAAATGGTTATTCTGCTTTCTCTAAGACTTTAGGTCAACCCCTTCTTCTCTCTCATTTCTTTACTCTTACTTTTTTCCAGTGGACATAACGAACGTAGTAGCAAAGGATAATGTTTAGGCTTTCCCATTTCTTACAGAAAGAAAAGCATCTGGAAAACACAAGAAACAAAAACTTGTCCCAGGCTTGAGATGGAAATCCAAAGTCAGCAACTTAGACCAAATGCAAGATCATCACGAAGTACAAAGATCTACACTGGTATTTCCAAAGGTGAAACCTATTGCTTTAATTTTCACCTATAGACATGTACATACAGTTAAGCAAAAACTGTTGATGTAAAACATCCAATTAACAGGTTAGCCTTTAAATCACTCCAAGGTGCTGCTCCTCTGTGAATCACAGAATCACAGAATATCTAGGTTGGAAGAGACCTCAAGATCATCGAGTCCAACCTCTGACCTAACACTAACAGTCCCCACTAAACCATATCCCTAAGCTCTACATCTAAACGTCTTTTGAAGACTTCCAGGGATGGTGACTCCACCACCTCCCTGGGCAGCCTGTTCCAGTGCCTAACAACCCTTTCAGTAAAGAAGTTCTTCCTAACATCTAACCTAAAACTCCCCTGGCGCAACTTTAGCCCATTCCCCCTCGTCCTGTCACCAGGCACGTGGGAGAACAGGCCAACCCCCACCTCACTACAGCCTCCTTTAAGGTATCTGTAGAGAGCGATAAGGTCGCCCCTGAGCCTCCTCTTCTCCAGGCTGAACAAGCCCAGCTCCTTCAGCCGCTCCTCGTAGGACTTGTTCTCCAGAGCCCTCACCAGCTTCGTCGCCCTTCTTTGGACTCACTCAAGCACCTCGATGTCCTTCTTGTAGCGAGGGGCCCAAAACTGAACACAGTACTCGAGGTGCGGCCTCACCAGAGCCGAGTACAGGGGGACGATCACCTCCCTAGCCCTGCTGGCCACACTGTTTCTGATACAAGCCAGGATGCCGTTGGCCTTCTTGGCCACCTGAGCACACTGCTGGCTCATATTCAGCCGACTGTCCACCATCACTCCCAGGTCCTTCTCTGCCTGGCAGCTCTCCAACCACTCATCTCCCAGCCTGTAGCTCTGCTTGGGGTTATTGCGCCCCAGGTGCAGGACCCGGCACTTGGCCTTGTTAAACTTCATGCAGTTGACCTCAGCCCATCGGTGCAGCCTATCCAGATCCTCCTGCAGAGCCTTCCTACCCTCGAGCAGATCGACACACGCACCTAACTTGGTGTCATCTGCAAACTTACTGAGGGTGCACTCAATGCCCTTGTCCAGATCATTGATGAAGATGTTAAAGAGGACCAGCCCCAGCACCGAGCCCTGGGGGATGCCACTAGTGACTGGCCTCCAACTGGACTTGACTCCATTTACCACAACTCTTTGGGCCCGGCTATCCAGCCAGTTTCTAACCCAACGAAGTGTGCGCCAGTCCAAGCCAAGAGCAGCCAGTTTCTTGAGGAGAATGCTGTGGGAGACGGTGTCAAAAGCCTTGCTGAAGTCAAGGTAGACCACATCCACAGCCTTTCCCTCGTCCACCCAGCGCGTCATTTTGTCATAGAAGGAGATCAGGTTCGTCAAGCAGGACCTGCCTTCCATAAACCCATGCTGACTGGGCCTGATCGCCTGCTTGCCCTTCAAGTGCCGCATGATGACTCCCAAGAGGATCTGCTCCATGAGCTTCCCTGGTACTGAGGTCAAACTGACAGGCCTGTAGTTCCCCGGGTCAGCCCTCCGGCCCTTCTTGTAGATGGGCGTCACATTTGCTAGCCGCCAGTCAAAAAGAAGTGGGTTTCTCCTGGTCTGAGCGCTCAGCAAGGTGGACACACATCTTCACACACCCATCAGTGTTAGCAACCCTCTGCTTTTTGGGATTCCTCCCCAGCTGCTGATGGGGTATGTGTAAGAAGTTTTTCAGAAGTTTTTGCATTCTATACTCTGGTCTGAAAGTCCCATCACTCCTCTGTCATTACGGCACAATCTTTTTTAGGGTAGCTGGAGCAATTTTCAGCATCTTGGAGGATCAATCATGGCAAGACTGTCTTCTGCATGATTTTGAAAGTTTTTAACACCAAGTAGTCATCCAAATATATATCAGAATCTTTGAATTTTGAACTGCTATGCTACTGAGCAGGTTTTGAAACCTTTTTAGATCACAGTAGCTACAGCATTAGCTAAGCTTCTACATCTCTGTTAAATGTGAACTAAGGTACTTTACATTTTATCTTTTGGGTCATCCATGAGTCTGCAAATACGAAGTGCCATGGGAGAAACAAACTCAGCAGAATCCACAGGGCTGAACTCATGCAATGTTTGGTTTGGACTCTGGACTGCAGCTGGGATGCATCCAGCCAGATACCCACTGGTGCTACACTGAGCTCTCTCCATCCCCAGAGACTGGTGCCCCAGATTCCCACATACACAGCACCACTTCTGTGCCCTACTCATGTTCTTGTTATGGACGATCCCAAAGACCAACCTCGTCACAATTTCTTTGAGAAGTAAATGCTTCCTCCATTTTTTTTTCAGTCCATATAAACACAGACACCCAGCCAGACTTCTTAGTCTTTTATTTCCTATTTCAGCAAAGCTGACTAGAAGACCTGGCTTCATAAAGTGCTCTCTTTTACCCATTTAATACTTCATACCTCCCACTGAAGTCTTATTTTCATTCCCCTCAGACCAGTATATGCTAGTGACAAAAGAGAATTCAAAACTGTTTCATTACCTCTGGCCCCTCAGCCACACGTTCTGGAGGCTGAGAATAATGATTCAGGAACTTAACAGGGTTATCCCCAGGTGCCTTGAAGATCATCAGAAATGCTGTAACATGGCTTTCAAAAGGATAATTCAAAAATAAGCAGCCAAACTAAGCATGAATCCTGAACCGACTGATGTTTGCCTCTCTCTTTCTCGTTATGAACTATAACTCTCTACATTTCTAGAGTGCCTTCTACTTTGGGAAGCGTGATAACTTAAGAGACTTTAATTGACTCTCTCAACGTGGCCCCTTCATATGTATTACTTCCAATTCTCTGGCTACAAAAAGCACAATATAAAACTTGAAGCTGTTGTCCAACTTCACGGCACTAAAGAGAAATTCCTGAAGCAGCTCTCCCCGTTTAATGAAGAGTACAGCAGTACAGCTCCTGTACCTGCCAAAAGTTGTTGTTTTTTTGTTTGTTTGTTTGTTTGTTTTGGTTAAAATTCATAAATTATTCAATAACATTAAAAAAAAAAAAAGGGATTGGAGGATTTTTTAGTGGACTATCAGTAAATACTCTAATTGGGATTATGTCTTCATATATAACTTGAAGAGGAGGGGCAAGTGAAAAAGTTTTCCATATGTATGTCACTTTTGCTCAGACATGCTGAAATAATTCCATCACTTTCCAGAGATGCCATTTCACAGGTAGTTGCAAATATGCTCATGTAAACTACAGGAAATGTAGTGTCTGTCTAAAAAAGAGGCATCTTTCCCTCCCCCCCCAGCAAGTAACCGTCTAAGAAACATCAGAAGTCAAAACTGAGTCTTAAATTACAACATAAAAAGTGTTCTACAAAGAAGTAATTGTTTGCAACCACATTCCAAAACTGTTGAAGTAAGATTGCTGTGCCCCAAATACTTTTTGTGGAATATCAAATTCGTAAAAATACACAGGATCTGTGTATAGGCAGTGTTTTGTCCGTCAAGAAAAGTGCTATGCGTAAGGATTTAATGAGAGAGAAATATCTTTTCTTCTTCCCCTGGGGAAGGGGTAACTTTTCCTACACACCGTTCCTAGAAAGCCACATGCTTGTTTCAGGGGTAGCATTGTGAGCCACTATTGCAAGACTGTGAGCTAACCGTGCCTCTCCATATGCAAAATAATGGCAACTTCAGTCAAGGCTGGGAAAAGGAAGATGCTTATCCTCTGGGAAACAGGTAACAAATTTGCAGAATCATCATAAGATGGGTCTATGCCCAGGAACATAAAGAAGTGTTTCCAGTGGTCCAGCTAGTACCTGAAGAGCAGCCGTGGTGCCAGCATCAGCAGGAGCCCTAGCTCAGAAAAGACTCTGTCATTGTACTTAATGCACTCATGTCCCCTGAGCAATCACTCTTGCTGTGCCAGAGCTGCACCAGAATTTGAATTTGAAGAGTTGAAAAGTTGCTTAACAAGGTAGGTAGTTTCAACTAGTCCATACCTGTCCTATTTTATATCTTATTTGCCCAAGAATGTTTTTATCTTTGAGGTAAAAAAAAAAAAAAAAAAAAAAAAAAAAAGAATAACAAACCAATGAAATTAATTTCCTTCTTTTCTAGTTCTAACAGAGCTTAATGCCACTGTATCTAGCTTTTTAATCATTTCCTTATAGCATTTAGATTGCATGTGACATATTTCTTGCAGAGACAAATAAGACCGTATCTCTGTGACTTCCCAAGGGATTTACACATAGGTGTCACTGAACGCTCTGAAACCAGAATCTGTTCATCAGTGCTCTGCTGCTCCATTCCCCTGAAAAGGAGTTTTACAAGTGAGGCTGAGAAGCTCCAATGCAAATGTCCTGCCTGCACAAAAGCATCAATACACCAATCACAAAAATCTGCCCATAGCTAAAAAAAATATTATTTAACCAATTTCCAGCTGACACTCTGCACATGCCTCTGCACAGACGAGCTCCTGGAAATGAAACACAAGAATATTATTTAGCCAAAAATGGGCTCACTGTTCCTGAACAGTTGATATGCCTGTGGAGTCCCTTCCAAGCTTAAGAGCTTGAAGTCATGCAGAGACTCTCTGAAGCGACATTTGTCTGGTCACACACATCTAGATGACAACACTGCTGTTCTCGTTGTGGTACTGAAAAGTGACTCTTGAAATGATATCTCTTGCTGAAGCACCTCAGCTTTAAACAATAATTGTTGAAATGGAAAAAGAAAAACCTGACATACTCAGCAAAATAATCAGCTGTTGTTTTTTGTTTGTTTGTTTGTTTTATTGAGAACTCTCACATACAGCCTGTGGAACTGTGCAAATGGATGCAAACAAAGAGCTTTGTACAACATGGTGCCTTTTGGGTTCCTCTCACAGTTATACACA
This sequence comes from Anas acuta, assembly GCF_963932015.1. Taxonomy (NCBI): domain Eukaryota; kingdom Metazoa; phylum Chordata; class Aves; order Anseriformes; family Anatidae; genus Anas; species Anas acuta. Next base: position 36,429,517 of record NC_088983.1, on the reverse strand, counting down.
CTGGCATGAATTGCTCAGAGCAACACTGTCCTCCCATGTCTGCTCCTGACAGTGGAATAAAAAATAAGATAGTCCAGCCTGAGACTTTTTTCTGTGGGCAGCAAAGTAGGCTTGCTTGATCACTCTGTCTTGAGACGGGCAGCCTCTCGCCGCTGCTGCTGAACAGCCCTGGAATCTTCCCACAGCTGGGGTCCTCTGATGTTCTCCCAGTTATCCAAGTCAGATTTTTCCAATTTCTGCAGATAAACATAAAAAATAAGTGTCACCTTGACAGCCCCATGATTTAAAATATGTATTATTCTACATTGCGTTCTTTTTGCACAAGAAACAGCATCACTGTTGGGCTGAAGAATTTCATCCACCCTCCAAAAGTTCTTCAGCAAGGAAAAAAATCATGCAGTATCCACACAGCTGCATAAATAACTAAGGTAGACATTACTGCTTATCAATAGATACGGAACACGTAGAACAGGAATAAGTACAGCATCTGAACATGACTGAAGGAGGTATTTTGTATTCATTCTTTCTTTTGACTCTTACCTTGTTTTCCAGATCAGTTCTTCATCTGCAAGTCTGCCTACTACCAAGGTAGGATTGAAAAGCATTGGTATAGCTCAAACAGAAGATTATTATTAGTGACCTGAAGTTTCTGTCAGCACAGATACAAAGCATACTGGAAAAGAGGAATCATCTAGCACTAAGAGCCAGTAACAATGCAACCCCTTCCAACCCATGTGGTTTTACATTGAGAAAACTATGTGATGCTTTCTACTATCTAGTTTTGTAAGGCAACTAACTGTCAGGGATAGGTATACATGGGATATGCTAAGTGGCCAAGCTATCAGATACTTAAAAACTAGCTAGATTTTAAATTAAATCCTTCCTACCATCCCCAGTCAGAAGGGGCAGTGACTGGAGTCTATATCTAGTCTTAGAAGTGCACAAAACCAAGGAACAGGAACCCTCCTGACTTAACCTACCAAGTGCTGCTGTTGAGGAAGACAAATTTATACTTCTCCTCCACAGTCCTACTAGCAGAGATGCAGAAAACTCTTCCTGGCAGTTACAGACCTCAACTCTTGCACGCTAGCCTGCAGAATGGGATGCTGCATCAGACAGGAGACTGAGGAGGGGTTGTACACCTTTGCTGGAACTAGGGCTATTCCGCATGCGAGTAAATAAGGCAATACTGCATACCAGTAATGAGACGTACTGCAGTGGGCTTTGAACCTCTGATTTGTCATTAGGGTTTAATCTCAGCAAGTGCTGTGAGAACACGCCAGAAAATACTTAACCCTGGCCTGAACTTGTGGTCTAATTTGCCTACTGTCAGTCATCCAAACAAATGGCAAATACTGAGGGACTTGAATAATAGTCACAGAATAATTCAACAGCTATAACAGACCTGCTACTATTAGTTCATGTTATGTAAAAGTTTTCTGTCACTTCTACAACTTGTGGAAATTGCAACGAGGTTAGTCAGATATCAAAAGAAATTAGGCAACATTCTACAGAAGATATATGAGAACACATGCACAAACACAGGAGACTTTCACAAGGTAGGAACAACTGAATTTTTCATACAGCAAAGTTGGCACAGGTCTTTCTGAAGAATTGCCTTCATTATTTTATACATTTTATGATTAGCCGGTATTTGATTTCAACTAGAAAGGATCTGAGCTGATATAGAAGGAGGGAGAAGGAGGGTGTTTAGGGAAGGTACACATCATCCCCTGCATCAGCAAATATCCACTGTGCAAATTCAGAATTTAACACCTGATTCAAATGGAAGATTCAAAGAATCCACACTGAAAATAACCTTGTGCTTTAACAGAGGGAAGGCATGCTGGTTTTATTAAACACAAAAGTACCACGCAGCTGTGAAGATCTAAACTATTCCCAGAGGTGTTCAGCTCACAAAACCTGAACAAGAAACAACATTTAAAATATATACAACAAAACGTGTAGTACCCAAAGATAGACTACATAAAGAAGTCTATCAGAGCAGATACGTATACTGGAGGTCTTTATGAAAAGTTTGTATTAATCTGCCCCTGAAACTTCACAAAGGCACAGAGGAGGCAGAGATGAGGTTTGTTCAAAACAGAAACTGCACAGTCTAAACAAAGACAAGAAAGCATTTTGGCAGCTTCCAACTGAAAGAATGGAGGTACCTGGAAAATACACTGTGATATAATGACAGAATAAAACCATGGTTATGCACGGTAAATGGAATTGCCTCAAACTATGAACAGATGAATCTATTTACAGAGCTAATTTTTGTCAATTAAAATATAAAGAATTAAAGAGTCTAAAGAAAACAAAGAGAACACCTTATTTTTCCTTTTTATTTTCAGATTTATATAATGAAGGTATCTTCTTTCTCTCTACCAATTAGGTGCAGCACATGCTGCAAAGTTACAAAGCTCCATTAGATTGACTGAACTATGTTGTATAGTGAGAATTCAGGCAAGAAGTTAGTGTTTTTTTCCAAATGAAGTCAACCTGACTGGACGTTTTTTTGTTGTTGTTGTTTTAATTATTTTACTTTAACCATCTGGACTCTGCCCACCTACTTTCACAGAGACATCACATAAATATGGTAAAACTACTTCAGCTTCTACTAAATCGAAATCCATATGAACTGGCAATCTTAAAAGTGAAAACCTTTTCCTCCCAGTTCAGATGTACTAAATAGTCAATCATTGGAGACTACAATGAAATGTAATCAGATCAGACCAGCACAGTTCTCCCTACTTGTCTCAAATAGCCCAAGGGATATTGAAAATTAGCTGTTTAAAGTAAGATCAGTGTAGTCCATTAAATCTACTGATTCACTTCCTAAATCAGCTAAACTGCCTCTTAAAAGTACAGGACTGACAGAAGCTGTAAATTCAAGGAAAAAATGCAGCTATGCAGACAGGCAAAGCGAACAAAAAAGAATGTTCAACTGCTTGCCACACACTTGACTTTTAAGACTTTTGTTAAACAGCTCGCCTGGCACAAATGCACCAACAAGGAGAGAAAGAGAAAGTTCACTGCTGAACTGCTGGTTCAAACGCCTTGCTGGTTAGTAAGTAAAAGCCATCATCCTCTGTTTGCCTTACAATAAAATACATTTTTTTTTTTTTAAAGAGTTTGACTTTCACTTTTGCAGGACAGTTATCATGCCACAAGAAACAAGCTGAAATCTGCAGAAATTCACTTTGAGCTATTGGTGCTTAGGTGGAGTTAATTCAAGGTTGCCACCTGCAAGAACTGTTTGGCTTTCCTCTGTTTCCTGCATATGAAAGGCAGAATAAGAAAATCCTGTTTACTACCTGGCTTGATGCAATAAATTGTGCAATGAGCACCAGAGACAGAAATGACTCCAATTCAAAGAGACAATTATTTCCCATTATTGTAGTAAGCAACCCCATTTGCAGATAAAAGCTGAGCCAGGGAGGAACATCCTCATGGATGAGAGAGGAATGAAAGAAGTGCATTAAACCTGGCTGTTCTTGCTGGAGTGTCAAAACAGCCTGAAGACCATAAAAGATAGATCGAGAAATTGTTCTGACACACAGATGGAGAGGTGAAGAATGAAGGCTAACAATGTATTTGCTATCTTGTGAGGGACTGCAAATCACACCTTTATCATCATTTATGATCTGGCCTCGTTACTATTATCTCCTTACAGCTCTTTCCCAGAGCCACCTCTCTGACATATCATTTTCATAATAAAAACTTAATGTCACTCACTTTCCTTAGGATGTGACATAATTGTATATTTATCTGTGATTAGTGCTCCTCACGTTAAAAACAAACATTTTTTTCCAACTAGAGAATGCTTAGTTTTTATGTTATTAATACATAAGCAAATTGGAAATAGAATGCTATGGCCAGAATAAATTAGTTTTGTTTTTTTTCTTTAAGGGAAGAATTGTAGTGGTTTTTGTTGCATGTAAGCATCCACAGGTTTGATTCTCTTTTTGGCTTTGCTAAAGACCAGCAAAGAAACTCAGTGAAACCAACAGAGTCCTTGTTGCTGCCTTCAGTGGGATGCCAATGCCACTCACCTATGGCACAACTAATTAATTTATGGTAAACTCAGTTAAGAGACTCTTTTTCCTTAGATTACTTTCCCCTTAGACCATTTCTGCACTGTGTGGGGCCGTGCTCCAAATCAGAGAAAGTGAACTAGATTGGGAAAACAAATACATACTGTTTATGAATTAACTCCATTTAAGCATAAGACTGCAAACACTTGAACTGGCACAGCTGAAGGAATCACTGGACAGACAACAAACAAACATCTTTTGCTGGCTATGTTGCAAAGACTTGTATCACAGAACTGCACCACCAATTTCTCTGTGCATCATTTTCCCAATTTGAAGAATGAAAACAGTACTTGCCTCCAATTCATAGGTGTCATAGAGTTTAATTAATGTTTATAGAGTGCCCTCATAACCTTGTGTGAAGGTGCTACAGTGAAACAAATTATTTAATAAACCAAACAGTGAAGGTACTTGGTTAGAACCATATGGTTACAGTCTTGAATTTTTAAAGTAAGAGAAAACAGCATTGAACAGATTTTTATCATGGAGTTGGGGTTTTCCATTTCCATTTTCCACTCCTCTTAAAATGGAGAAAGTCTTAAAAACTGCACTAAATCTCAGCGGATGACCCAATACCATTTATGCATTCCACCTGCATACCATCCAAGATGAACTTCTGGATTCAAAGGATTCACAAGAAAACTCAAATTGCACTGGTCAGTTACTTTTAGCTTATCTTCTTTTCTTGAGCAAAAACAAAATTCTGAAACATTCAACCTTAAAGAATAGCACAAGTGCAATGTTACACCTTCAAGATCAAACATCCAAAATTCAGCAAATTCCACTTTTAATTTTAAGCGATGAAATGCACGTAGTATAGCTTCCTGTACCTGGAAGTTTTACTAAGCTAAGGTTAACGTCCCTCAGGAAGAGAAGAGCTATCCGAGGAGGTCTGTCCTCATTTCTGCAGCAGATCCCTTTAGTAGAGGAGCAGCCAGGGATGGACATCTCGGACGTGTGCGGGTTCCTTTTCATATATATAAAGCTGAGCTTGGTTGAAGGGGATGTGAGACCTTTTCCAGTGCAGGAGCACAGAAGAAGCAACAAACACCACCTGAAACCTCCAGTTCTGTGGCTAGAAGGAAGAGCATATGGATTTCTACAGCACGTTTGTAGAAATGATGTCTATGGCTCCCTGTCTGGAGACCATAAAAGCCTAAAGAATTTTTTGGGCTAACAACACAGAGAAGGTTTATTTCAAATATCTTGCTTAAATGTTTTTAAGCAAGGACATTTGTTTTCACTGGGTGTATAAAGTTTGGCACAATACATCCTTCTAATAATTTAAAAAATATACTTTTGAACAAGTAATCAAAAAATAGAGGTTTACAAGGATCAAAATATATCAGACTTGTGAGTCACACATGGCTTTTTTTCCCCTCTGACAAGATCTGAAAAATAAGCTTTTACAGGTTTCTAATGTGAGAGAAAAAAAAAAGCTGTGATGAATATCAGAGGAAAGGGCTAAGAGACTACCACAACAAGAAATGATCAGTTGCCACTGTGAAACGCCTAACAGAAGTGTGTGGGTACAAGAAAAGAAACAACTAGAGCAGGTTTACAATAATAAAGTCAAATTAAACTGAAATCCAGGCCACTCAAGGACTACTTCAAAGTAACCATACTCCTTCAAATCAGCAGCAAACCGTATTAACTAATCTATCTTTCCGAGAAGCTGAGTTAAATATTCTGCCTCACACACGCTGCTGCCTCTGTCCTGGCCTCCGTTAGCTCAGGTAACACACAGAGGTATTGTAGGTTAGGACTTTGTTTCTCATCTACACTTTCCTGCTGATTTTCAACTCATCTGTCTTTCAAAACTTGCTTGTCAATTTATATGCTGAAGCAGAATGCCTTTCTCTTTGCAGAAACTGTGTTTTTGGCTAGCTGTTAACAGAGCAACTTCAGTCCTTTCACCCATAGAAAGTTTTTTCAGTGACATCAGTGGTGACTTTTTGATTTTTGTTATTGGGAAAATTTATTTTGGAAAAAAAAAAAAAAAAAACTTCCCTTTTGTTCCCTCTGTGACTAACATCCCCCGTCTGTTTGATGAGGACAGTAATATAGGTAGGTGTTAGTCCCCCACTGTATTGCCAAGGACAGTAAAGCTGCTTCTCAGCAATACTGCTGAGTGCACAGTAAACAAGTAACTTGCAAATAAATCTACCTTCATTCTATCTGAACCAACAGGTCCTCAAAATTAAATCACCAAGACTGCTGTACTGAGAAGGATCAAGGCACATAACTAAATTTTTACAAGAACGAAGAGGAAATTTTAGAAGGTAAAGTCTAGGGTCTTTCTTTGGTTGGAGAAGACCTGTCACTTAAGACAGCATCCCACTCTCTGACAGTAACTTGCTACTGCAGAGTACATTTGTACAGTACAGTTTGAGCATTAAATAAAGATGGATAACAACTTGAAAGCAAGTAAAGAACATGTGAGAATTGTATAACAATCTTCTCAAGTGTTTCAAAATATAGCTTGTGTCCCTACGTGGGCATCACAGAAAGTACGCTGGCAGTCACAGAATATTTCACCTAGTGTTTACAGAATGGACAAAAACAAGGGCTAAGGCAAAACAAATGTGAAGTGGCTTATAAAAAGCTGCTTTCCCTCATCACTGAGACAAGAGCTTCCTTGGAAACTATTTGCTTTGCTGCCTCGTCTTCAGAGGCAGGCAGTGCAAGGAATGTACACAGCCTCAACTGTGCAGCTAAATTCCCATACAACATATTGAAAGTTATTTCGGATATTTTATACCAAGGATCTAACAATTCACCGCTAGGGGCCCATTAACATGACAGATGTGCTTAACATCTACATCTACGTAGTCAGCTGCATAGGGAAACGCTCCCAGTACTGCCTGGTAGGAGCTAGCAGCATCCCCTAGGACAATAACTGAAAGAATTCAGTCGTGCTGTGTGGATGACACTTTCCATAGTCAAACCCTTTGTATGTGTGTGTGAAAGAGAGAGATAGACAATGCACAGGGTGGCTCTATCATGCTAAGAGCTCTGCTCAGTTCCTCTGGGATTAAAAAACCATCCAAGGGGTGCAACAGCTGCAAAGATGTCTATTTTGGAGAGAGGGTGAGGAGCAGAGATTGTTACAGGCATTTGCATGTCTCGGTCGTGTTTGCTGCCTGCCTGCACTCCTAGCTGCCTCACTTTGCTTTTTACAACTATGAGAAATCAGTATCTTCTTATTGGGATAAGGGAAGTGCAGATGCAACACACATGAAAGAAACAGCTCACGGCTACAGAAAATCCTGTGCAAAGAGAGATGCTAGAAACATGACTAGAAAAGAATTTACAAGTCTGTTTAATAGAGATGAATTCCAGAAATAAGACTGGTAAAAAGTGATGTCCTGTGCACTTCCCTCAGGAGGCTGTGTGTCTTGCTTCCTGGAAACTTCCACAACAACTCTTCCCAAGATCCTATTGCATACCCACTCAGAATAAAACAAGTAGCACAAACTATTTTAATTAAAATCCTTTCCCTCTCTTGCCCATGGCAGTCCCCACTGATGACAAACTAACACCATTTTGTTCATCTCTACAGAAACAGAAGTGATGAAGACTTTTGGTGAAATAAAAACTCTCAAGACCATTTTACATACGAGTAAAGTGAAGTGCAAGCAACTTCACCCTGGGCTTGACCCAGACACAACCCGGACAGTCAGAACCCATGGCTGACTGGAACCAGCTTTTCTTAACAACAGGCAAATAAAAGAATTTAATAAATTAATTTAATAAATACAATACAAAAAAAGAGAGCACGGGAAGGGTTGGAGTGATTAAAGGAAGAAAGAACAGTATCACGTCCTCATTCAGAGTCACAACTTTGGGCAGATTTTTTTTCCCCAGGGTCTCTGACCCCTCTCAAACAGCTCAAGGCAGTTAGCCTCTAGTATCTAGCTCATAGGCACTGAAGTGAATCAGTCCTACAGGCGGATCTGTTAATTCCGAAACAACAAAATCAGTAATCCTCCGGTGCTGATAACAGCAGCAACAAGGTGCTTGCAGATATCAGCCACTGGTACTCAGGAAATACCTACCAGAACCATCCTCGTGTCCATATACTCTACTATATCTGCTGATTACTATAAATTACTATGTCACCACACTGTCACTTCATGAAAAAAATGTTTCATCTATTCTGCTGTGACTGCAATCCCCCAAGTCAAGTCAAATAAGCATTAAGCATTTTGAATCATTTTTAGTAGAGCTTATTCAAATGCTATTTTGTTTTACTCTTAAGAGAGTAAACACACAGGTTATGTCCCCAAACCACCTCTCCATGCAGCTGCTTTTACTTTTTGAACTGTCCCGGATAAACATTTTAACACTGAAATTACAAAAATTCTGCTGTAATTCTCAGGACAAACATTTACATGTTTGTCCAGAGCTAATGTTGACCTTTTGTGATCTATCAAATTATGAGGAACAAAAACCTGCTACATATTCATACACTTTAAGTCAAAAGAAGGGTTCTGTAGCCTGGCTACAGAGCAGCAGATTCATTCACTTCTCCAATGCCAAGACCAAAACCTCACAACCACCTTAAGAAAACATTTTAAAGTTTTGTAGATTTGATATTCTGTAAGACAGAGAACCCATTTTTTCTTGCTGTTATGTTCAAATGATGCTCCTCTCTGTTAATAATGGATTTCACTTCTAGTTTTAATATCTTTTTTTAATTTTTATTTTTTTTTATTTTTAATATCTTTGTTGTATTCAAGAACTCATCAATAGCTAGTACTTTTTTTCTTATGAAGGTGTAATCAACAATGTAATCAACATTCTTTCTTGAAAAAAAAATTGAAAGATACATTTTTATTTTTATTTTTTTTTTAACATTCTGGCATCTTTCCATTTTTTATTTTTTTAACATTTCCCATTTTTTTAACAAATATAACTGGCTATTTTAACAGGTACTTTGCTCACCTAATGTGCCCTGCTTAACAAGTAGTACTAACAGGTCTCTGCACCTGCCTGGCTGCACTTTTAACTACTTCAATACTTTTGTGTCACTTGTACATTCGTAATGATTTCACAGTTTCTTCCAGATCACTGAAAAAAAGCACTCAATATTGCCTAGGTACATCAACTTGTCAGCTTAAAAGAAAACTCTCTCATGTCCTTTTATCAATCTTCTCTACTTTATAACTTCTCATTTGCTATTTCCATAGAAATCATTTTACATTTATAATTTACAATTTTTTTTTTACCCCTCTGCCTTCAATTCCCATTGGTTAAAAACATATCTGATTCAAACCTGATTTTTCCATTGTAAAATGTTAATTCTGTAGATTACTAATACATTCCTTTTGAAATTGTTTTTATTTGCTTGAAAAACCCTAAACAATTTTTTGTCTTAGGGTCTGCTGTAACTGATTGAGGCCACATTTTTTAGTGTACTAGACCATTATTTTCACAGAAGTACAGAAATTAAGTGCTAGAATAAGGAATGTTCATTTGATAACACATTTAAACCAATGCAAACAAATGTATTGTGATTGTTAGACATCCACGAGGAAGTCTGTTACTCACCACAAGACTCAGTCCTTTATCTCCCTCTTTCAAACAATATTTTTGTGCTTTCAGATGAAATACTCTAGGCTTTGGTCACAGGTCAAGCACTTGACATTTTTTACCATGTGTTCTACAAGGCACAGCTCAGCAGCAGAACTACATTCCCATTAGTACCCGTGTCACTAGTGGACAGAGCCAAGATTTATTAGGCAAAGGGGAGCAGCAAGGACTAATTGGCCGTATGAGGACACATAAGCGTGTGAGAGGAATACATAAACAACAGAGAACACACGCAAAGGCAGCTTGCTCCTTTGGCACATCTGAAGACACAAGATAAATAGCATTATTAACAGATTTGAGATATGAGAAAAGCAGTATGTATTATACATGCAAATTCACTCTTGCTCAAAACAAGCATACTTTCCAGAAACAGTCCTCTATGAAAAAGGTAAATTTTGTACAGTTTGAGAGAATAGTATTTAGTAAATCAGAAATTTGAAATGTCTTAATGTTAATTTCCTCATAGCAAATTGATATCTACTATTACATCTTTACATCTTTGTTCATCACCATCATGATGAAGACCAAGTGCAGACTTCAACATTTGAAATATAAGAAATGTTTTTGGCTTTTGTAATAAACCATAAAGATGTATGCTTTAGTAGAAATTATGACATTCCAAAAGAATCTGGTATTTATTCAACATGAGCATTTCTGTAAGGACAATAGGATAATTTTAAAAGTCTTGAGTTGGAGGGGCACAGGCAATGGACATCTGCATGCATCATGCAATCGTGCTTCCAAACAGCTGGCATGGTATCCTCAGTAACAGCTGCAGATATAATGCTAATAATTTTGTAAATAATGTTTCACATATCAAAACAGCAACTTTTTTTTTAAACTGCCCTTGATCTCTTACTATGTTATATTTAGTAACAGCCACTAGTGTAATCCTCCACTGTGAACTAAATATAGACCTGTAAGATGCTCTTAAGAGCTGCATTTTTGACAAGTAAAGGAATAAAGATGAGGTGGGAAAAAAATTGCTATACTGGTACAGATGAGGTCCACAGAAAACTGCTCTCCTAATGTCAGCAGTATCTCTGTGATTGGTTAGATTTTGTCTACCAGAAGAGAGAGGTAATATTGATTAAATTTGTCAAAGACTCACACAGGGTCTGTGGAGTACATGCCTGACTGCTGAATTGCTCCTGATTCCACCAGTTTCGCTGAAGCAAGAAATGAGCATGCCTAGTGCTTGCAAGTTGGTGCCCATAGTAAAGTACACATTGAGATTAGAGTCAAAACAATAATCTGAATCTCTTCTAGTTGTGTGGAAATTCAAGCCCATTTGTTTTGTTGAACTGGTCTGCCCTCTATAATACCCAAGCACTACTTTGGAAGAGTTGCAGCCTGGCAACTCTCTGTGGTTTATATTAAGAAAAAGCAAGATTGCTTCTGTCACTTCTGTCCATCAGGAAGGAGCCTCATTACCCAAGTAGGGTTGTAATATGTTGTTATGCTACTTGTATTTTATTACCATCGATTTCTCCATAAAGCGGATCCATTTATGGTCATTTAAATATTATCCTTCAACTATTTACTTATCTTGCTGGAAAGAAAGCTAACCATATCTGAATACAGATCAGTTGATTTTGTGGTTAGGTAGTGAGTTAAACAGAGGGCTGTGGGTTTTTTTTTTACAGCTTGTGGTTCTTCCATATAAATAAATCAGAATAGCCTTATAGTACATTATATGGGAAGTGACATACAGAGTAATGGCAGAGGCCATCAGAACTTAATGGATGTGTATGTTTTGTGTTTCCAATTGAGCTTCCCACATGTACTCAGAGATCAAGTATTTGTATTTCCAACACCATACAACACAGCTCTTTGTAGAGCGAAGATGGCCCAAAATTATTTGCAGTAATGGTAGAACATTATCATAAACCTGGTAGGTAGGTAGATGTTCTGTGAAATTACATGCATAAAAGTGCAAGAGATAAAATTTATTTTTATTTCAGAGACAAATCACAAAAGAGTAAAGTAATAGAAAAGTTTTATTAGCAAGACCATGTACTACCATTTAAATACTTGGGTATGAGAGCTATGGATGCAATCACAATCAAAATCTTGAAAGGCCTGTGACAGGAATGTAGTATGGGAAGACAAAGAAAAATCTGTGATCAACATAAAGACCATGGGGATAGATAACGTGTTACTTGCATATTTGATCCATGTAATTTAAAAACATTAAAAATCATCAGAACTATCCCTAATCCTTTATTTCTGGATACAGGGAGGTTTTTTTTCCAGTTTTCCTAAAAAGGTTTTTTGTAGGCCTGTAGTTTTCTGAAACTCCGGATATTAAACTGGCCAAAATAGCTGTTTTGGAGCCCGATAATCTTTGAAGAAAGTTGTTGAAAAAAGAAGGAAATATTTCTCTATAAAGTTTTCTGAAATTACGAAAAAGTAATGGCAATTGTTTGAAAGCTACAGAGAAGTTCTAAGAAGCAAGAAATAGTAGCAGGCAGCACATCAAGTACGTTGCTCTGTACTTCAAGCTACAGATCATCAAAATCTATGTGGTAGAAGTGTTTAGATATACATATTCCATCTAAGTCCAACATCAGCTCTACTTTTATAGACCAGGTAAACCACAGCCATAGTGGAATTTATTTGTACCACTGTACTTGACACCTGGACATCAAAGCAAAGCTGTGTTCAGAAAGAAGCACTGCATGTTCAAAAACCTTTCTTTACATAAAACCTTGTTTTTATTAGACATCAGTGAGTCAAAGGCAGATGGCTAATCTAATTTTAGATAGGGACAGATCCACCCCACCAGCGGCCAGAGTAATCAAGGGTAGCCAAGGTTATGAGCCCCAAGCAATAGATTTATTTTACCTCATATTCCGATTCCAGCGTCACATTGTTCTGTTTTAATTTTTCTTTCAAAGCAGGATCAACCTGTAAAACAAACAAAAATATAGCAAAAAAACATTTGTTTTTAAGAGCTTCTAAAAGAAATCTTAACCTCAGATAAACAAAGTATTGGTATATGTAAATCCTCCTCTACTCTAAAAAAGTATACGTGCTGTCTGTTCAGACACCAGTATGATGAACACAGTGCAAGAATTGGGCTCAAAAGAGACATGTCAACAAATCAAAAAGGAAACACATTTATAATTAGCCATGTGCTTGCATTACATTTAAACCTGTGTTTGGTTTGGCGATTTCAAACCAGTCAAAGCCTTAACAAACTAAAGAAGACCAGTAAAGAGAAAATTGCCATCACATTACATATTTTACTCCTGAATGGTATGTTCAGTGAGTAGGCACACAATACACTCTGCTTTACAAAGTCTATACGTGAGTCACACTTCCAAATTTCAGGTAAATGCACTGCTCTTTCCTAGCTTTGATTCTGTACCAACAACACTTGTGATTCCTGCCACCTTTCAGGTGGTCAAAGAACAAACCTAACAAACAGAAATTTGAGTGAACCACAGAGGATGAATCTTACGTAATTGAGCCTGAAGGAAGCTGTAGTCATCCCTCCCCTTGCTAATTCTGTCTCACACAGGCCTTAGAGCAGAAGCAAAGGAGAAAAAACTAGCATTCTCCATCCTCAGAGAAAGTGTTTCATCTTCTCCTCAAAGAGAAATCAGCCAAATATGCAGTATTCAGACACAGTCTTTAAGCTAATCAATTAAAATATCAAATAAATCTACCATGACAAACCATTCTCATTTTTAGACCTTAAATGCAAGCAGTGCTAAATGAATCAGATGTGTAAGGGGATTGGTAATGTATTTAGTTCTACATGTATGGTTCACTAGTCCAACTATGACCAGCTCAATGAACAAAAGTTCTTATTCGTAATTTGCTGCTTCTTTATCTGAGTGAAAAGCACTCAGTTGTCCCTGCCACTGTCAACTTCAAACGTCTATAAGCAGTCTAGAAAAGAAAAAGGAGAGAACACAAGTTATAGAGCTCTCCTGGGTTACCTTCAGATCCTGCCCCAAGAAAAGCATGTGAAAGTCACTTAGCTCATGACCCTTAGTGGTACTTAAAATACATACGTACCATCTACAACGAGGGGTATTGCTCTGAGAAATTTCCCTGAGCCATAATGCCCCCCGTGCTGATGCTAGGCAGCACGCAGCATGTGAGACCTCTGTTCCCAAGCCTGCTCAGACAGCCCAGCCTTGCACCACCCGTGCATGACCAGAGGGTCATTTCCCTACGCACCCAGAGATCTGGCCTCAGCAGCGCATGCATTTGCAACCTACAAACCCATAATAGTCGGGAACTAAGCCATAACATCTAAAACATTCAAAGTTTGTACAGGACGCAGCTCTCACATCCTCTGTAATAACAACTTCTGTAAAACGGGATATTGGCCCCCTACACCAAATAAAAAATGAGATGCCACATCTCTGCCTTGGTAGTCAAGGACTCCATAGGACTGCCCTTCATTAAAGACAGATTGCCTGCCTCTTTCTGTGACCACGACCTCCAACAACAGCCATGCCTCATTAGATCAATGAACCCATCCATCACACGTGCAGAAACGGACCTCTTCGGGCAGCCAGACACACTTTGGAGCTTGCTTTCACAAAGATAAGAGTGATCACGGACCTCAGTGTATTCAGAACTAAATGCAAACACTATTTGTTATGCTTAGTGTTCTCACAACACACACATGGGGAAGGGGAAATAAATGATGCTCCAGCAGGTAAAAAAGCAAGGGAGTTTTATTTCCTCCTACGTTCTCCATTTAATAAGAAGGCACCCAAGATAACACAGTTGGAGCATCATTTTTACTTAATTAACCATGGCTATAATTTAGCTTACAAAAGCACCTCAATATTCCTATTATCAAGGTTTACTTTAGCAATTTTTAGTGTGTGGCGTTTGCACGGCCACATTTGTATAAAGTAAAGGGAAACAAGCAGTGAAGTTATTGCCACTTCTCCTCCAACTCCTTCTGTCCTCATAATTCCTTGCATATTTGTTCTCCTCTGCCTGCTCACGGGGAGAAGACTAGCTAAAACTGAGACCCAGCATCCTGGGACTCATGGCTGTCTCATGCTGTAGCTGTAATATTGACAAAAATGCAGAAATGAAGGAGGTTAGTTTAAATTTCTCTCAAAAAAAAAAAAAAAAGTTATCTCAAATGAGAAATGAAGAGAAAGTACTTTCTTAGAAGCACAAATTTTATCTAGCAAATTAACTTACTGAAAAAATAGCAGTTAAACCCTATCTTGAGGGGAAACTATGCACACTTGCTGGCAAGCTCTTAATATTTACTATACAAGCACACAAAAGACTTAAGTCCAATCTGCAGAACATGTTATTTTGCTTCAAGTTGCACAAAAATATCAGGGAGCAAATATGTATTTCCTCTTGTCTTTACCATTTTTGTTCTGTACATACTTAACCATGAAAAATAATTTGAACACCCTTGACTCTGCACAGAAACTGAGTCATGTGCATGTTCCAAAGCCTTGGTTGCAAACCCCCGCTTTTCAGTTGCCAAATCTAGACAAATCTAGGTTACAAATCATTTTTAGAACCAGCAAGGCAGTTGATGAAAAGTATGTTATAAAGCTCTGTTCTCGCAGTGTTTGTACCATGCTGCACTATCCTTGCGGCATTACAAGAACAAAAAGAGGAAAGCAGAACAGTCCTGTTTTCATTCTGACCAGGCAGACAAACATCGGTAAGAACCATCATCCCAGGTCATAACCGGGGAACACGGTGTGGGTTGAGCCAGGGACGTGCCTGTCCCAAAGGGGTAACTTTTCTATATTACACCCCTGCTGCAAGACCCCAACCCAAGCACATACAGATTGCTTCCACTAGGACTGCTGCGCCAACACACAGACTGCTGAATGAGCCGTGCTGGCAAATGAATCATCAGCTACGTTATGAATACAAATCCCCGTTACGAGAGCTGATATGGGGAAGCACACAAAGCCCAAATGCCCTCACAGCCTAGCACTGTCCTCTGCACCATAATTTAGGAGGCAGGAGGAGCAGAAGACAACATCCCTTTACACTGGGGGACTACTGCTTGTCAGGCAAAATCTCAGATGCTCCTTTAAGATCCATTTAAATTCAAGCTCTGTCACTAAATACAGAATTCAAAGACCCATGTTGTTCTTTTAATTAGTGCATGATTTTAAATTAAATTCTTACTGAAAATCTATTGGAATACTTGATGCAAGTATTTGGACAGCTTTCATGAGAAGCCATCAGCAAGGCCTGGACACCAATACTGAAAATACCATTTTCCAAGGCAGGCTGACCCCTCCCTACTTCAATTGTGTAGCACTTGTAGAAAAAGTGAGTGAAACATTCTCAGAGCTTACTTCACACCACGTCAATCGGAAGTGCAAGGGCAAGTACACAGGCAAACCTCAAAAAAAGTTTAAAAGTTATCGAATTAGAATTTTGTCCCATTTTTGTCTCCCATTCTTTCAGCCTTACCCCTACTAAACTTCAAAAAGTTCTCAAAATTCTCAGAGAGAATGACTTTAAAAATACTCTTAGGTGACTAAAGGTAATATGGGTTAAGCCCAAAAATATTCTCAGAAATCTTAGTAGGCAGCTATTTGAAGCTGTAAGCACCTTAAATCCTTTTAAAACATGGCCATCACTTCTCATTTTAAGGCTGACATTTTGGGTTTTCCATTAGAACCAGCTGACGTATTTCCCTCCAAGCCAGACCTCTGGGTGCAGACGAGGAGCATCACTGCAGAACGAAGCAGCAATACCTTGGGCTTGCAACCCCCACCAGACCAGGGACTCCTGCAGCATGCTGTGAAAAACTGTTAGCCTCTCTTTACTCTCTTGGGTAAAGAGAAATTTTTATTTGTGACACAAATATTTCTGGTATATTTACAGACCTGAATGTGCTGCTACTAAAAATTCTCTGCCTAACAATTTTGCGCTGGTCTTTAGTGACCACAGTACATTTTGGTTTAGAAGTAAATAACGTAGACAGAGAGCAACTGAAATCTGTGAATGTCACCAGTTTTACCTCAAGGATATGTAAAGGATAACTCTTCCACAAAGAAGCCTGGAGAGTAACACCGCTGTCCCCTTTCAACACTGAGCATGGGAATACGAAGCAGATTAGCAGCATCGCTCCCATTCTGCCTTCGGAAAGGAGGAACAGGTTGATTCATGTTCTGATTTTCAGGGCAGCATCTCCATCACACCTGGGTGTGCAACTTCAGTAGCCCACCTTCACAAGCAGCCACTCTTTCAGTTACAACCAGTATGCTTTATTTGTCTGTATGTACTTACTATTTGTAGCCATGGGTTTTAGTACAAGTCAAGCTTTGAGTACATTACATGCTCTAAAATTATGGGTTCCCTCATGATACACAATGAAACTGTCAAGAGACAACCGTGTCATGAGGGGAGGACTGCTTTTAGCAGTCTCCTCTCACATCAGTCTGTGCAGTACATTGTATACTCGTGTCCAGAGACCGGCATGTCCTGACCAAATATTTGTACACCAAGGTCTTACAAAACTTTCCCTCTTACAAACATTTCCAGAAGACACTAGTGTTGATACCCTAAAACAAATCAGTTATTTTTACAAAAACGCGAGTGTTCTTTCTTACACCCTAACCCCCACAAAATAATATCCCACTAAAAGATTTCAGCTTTTACTTGGGAAATGAGGAAGGACAATGGATTGGCTTTAATGGACGTGAATTAAGCCTCCTCCCCCCCATCTGCTCACACCAGCACAAACAGATAGGACACAATTCTCCTGCAGTATCCACAACACAGACAGTCCACAGAATGACTCCTTACATGAAATTCTGCATTTTGTTCTCCCTACCCATTTTTCAAATCAAGTATCAACCAGCACTACCACTTTGGGCCATCCCAATAAAACATCTTCTTTGAATACACTTATCACATGCCTGCTCCTCCAAATGGAAAATCAGCAATCTTGCGTGGATCAACTTAAATCTTCTTTTTGAGAAGAGAGTCCCATAAGTTGTTACAGAAGTCTATGTCATAAATATTGCAACTTGTGGTTTATGAGTAGACTGAGAAGCTGTAGACAAGGCATAAATCCCAGGACTCGGGCAGTGTCACATAAAAGCTAAACTAAGTGTCATTCTGCTGAATGAATTAAGAAAATAAAGGTCAAAGCATAAGTAAGAGGAAAGTGCAAGAGAAAACATACAGTTACATGCAACTTCATGCCCAGCATTCTTTAACTACATTATTCCTAATATTTAATACATGAAAAACACTTGCATAAGGCTACTGCATAAGCTTAGACAGGAATACTTCTGAATAGTGGGCAGACATCTGAGATCAAATCTACAACTCAGGTTTGTGTCCTTTGACTCTTCCCTAAGATCTGCATAGAACACAGACAGTTAAACAAAAAAATATTTCATCCAGCCTCTGACAGGAATCAATGCAGACATTTCCAAAGGAGCAATATAAAAATCTTATTACAGCAGCAGTTCCCACAGTTATGGTACACGATGTGCCAGTGATCTCTCAAAATCCAAATCTTCTACTTGCTTCCAGATGGATTAAAAAAAAACCTACAATCCCAAACTCTGGACCACACATTTTCACATAATAATGCCAAGGGAAATGCAAGCTATTATGTTAAAGGCTAATACAAAGATGAAACCATCCCCTTCATCAGCAAGCACTTAAGCATATCTAGATTTCTTCATGTAAAATCATCAAATCTAACAAGGGTTCTCTAGCTCTCATTTCCGAGAAAAAAAGTACTCAAGCACTTAATCAATGATTTGTATGCTTTCACATTCTGCTTGATTTTGCAGGTGCACATTTACTTATTTGATTTATAAAACGTAAATTAGTGCCTTAAACCCTGGCTCTGTATATGCTACCATAAATTTCATTTCACACTAAAATTCAGTGCAAAACCCGTTCTTTCTGGTATAAAACAGAGTATTCCAATACAGGAAATTAAACAAACAAACAAGGCCACAACTCTAGAAGTAACAGCAAGACCTTTTTTGTGTGTGTGAAAGGTTCCTGCAAAAAAACAGGCATCTTGCTGTGTGCATGAAGATGAATCAGTCCCAGGCATAGACCCAACCACCTCTGTTATCACCTTGAGGTCAGAATGACAAATATCTCTGGTACAGGATCTCAAGGCCGGCACTCCTGAGCTTTGCTGTGTCTTAGTTCCCCTATAGCTCAAGTACAAGGGGAGGAACTCACCGAGTATTGTGTGCAGTTTTTCCCAAATCTCATTTTTAGCTCCTTCAGAACAAGAAACAAAAGTGTAAGATCTTCCAGATGAATTGGAAAACCACATTTAAGACCCCAGCATAAACTACACTATGCAAGAAAGACAAAAAAGGCTCAGCCTGCTTTTACAGTCCAAGGATTTAATGTATTAATCTATTAGCAAAGAAAGAGGTGAAAAGCAAGGCAATACCATTGCCTTGCCTCTGGGCCACAATGCAGACCAGTGGTTGCTAACAGGAGATTTTTAACCTGAAAGAATGGAATTGCAGAATTTGTTGAATCGGCTATCACAAAGCATTGCCAGGAAAAACAGTAAGAGGAGTAAGTCATCTATTTCAAAAAATATTAAAATAACTTCTCAAGGTGCCTTTGTGAAGCCTCTTTAGTATGCTATACCTGCCCTGTTACAGCCACTTAAACACTGTGAAATACAAGACACAAACTAAATGCCCTTAAGGTATCAGTCCAGAAAAAAGGAAATGCTACAAAAGCAGTACTTAACAATTTTCCTCAAAGTGGGTATAATTTATGAAAAACACATAAAATCTAGTAAAAAATTTCAACTCATTAAATATGGGTTTCATCATACCTTAACTTACCTGTGGGCACTTTGCAATGTCCTAATAAACCTGTCAAAATTCCTTACAATGCTTCTGCTGTTAATATACATTTGTCATTTACTTTTTAGAGTGTGTTTTCTGCATATTTTGTTTAGTCCATCACCATGTTAGTTATTATTAATACTGAATTAACTAGCATATGCAAAAGGCACATCCCATTCTAACCTGAAAACATTGATCTCTTGTATTCAGAGTCGTATCTTTACTGACAGAAGCAAAAGCTTTCATACTGAATAAAAAATGCACAAATATGAAAGGAACTGGGAAAACAGCACATACGCAGTTTAAGATTTTCCTTCCCACTCCCTTACTCATATGCTAGTCTTGGACAGAATCAGCCTCTTTGTGGTAACTCTAAAAACCAGGAAAATCCCTTAAGTTTCTGTTAAAAGCAAGCAACTTCAATATACATTTTCTTCTGCTGACTCAAAACATTAAGGAATATTTATGTATGTGTAGGGTTTTAATTCTAAAAATTGTATTTTGTTATGTTTTAGGAGGCCACTTTCACAGACAATACAAGTCTCAAATCTCTCTGTAAGTACTGAAAAAATGTTGACTTTTTTTTTTTTTAAGGCAATTTTAACAGAAACAGTTTTGGGAACTCATTGTGAACATAGCAAATTTGCTTTGGTTGTCCTGAAACTGCATCTCTGCAAATAAACTATGTTTTGAAAAGAAAAAAAACTACCGAGTTTTAATAACTGCCATCCTAAATCTCCATGTTCTAAAGGAATTACTGCCTTTAAGAAAGCTTCTCACTCTACAGCTTACATAGCACTTAAGTAAAAATACTTTCCACACTGACATCTAGTGAAGTTTTACAGTAAAAAGAAAAATCCTGTACTATTTTGCACCCACAGAAAGCTTTTCATCTTCCAAATTAGCCACATCTCAATTACTAACTTATGTATAAAAATCACTAGAATTTGTAGCACATTTGTACATTATGCACTCTTTTATTTTAAAAGATATCTTGCCACTATTTTTAAATAACACATTTACCAGCCAGAGTCCCAGAAATTCTGATGAGTATATTAGAGGAAGTTATCATTATAAGATCTGGGGCATATTAGAGGAAGTTAAAGATAAGATCTGGGATAATTAAACTTAAAACATATCTAACAAAGTTACTGTTTTTCCATTATGCCAGGTGAAAATCTGCAGTTCCCATTTCCCAGTAGGTGTTCTGATCAGTTGGATCTTGTTGCTTAAGGTATTTTTTCAAATGTAACATATCTATTTGTAGAAAACAAACAAAAACACCATAAAAGAAACATGTCATACTTCCAGTATTAAAAAAAAAAATACTGTAAGACTCAACAACAGCTATCAGAAAGCAGATCCCCAAGCCCTCTGGCTATTATTGTACTTTTAAGGGCTAAACATCCAACACCAAAAAAGGAAACCATCCACAACTTTACTAAGTTCAATGTGAATTATGAATGAAGAACACTTTAATTCATACACTTCAGATATTAATAAGGCAAGTTCTCTCTCTTCTCTATGCAGTACCTGCAAAGCTTGTATCATTCCTACATTCTCTCCATAATCAATGAAGAAAGAAAGAGTCCTTTGGGAATACCTAAATTAGCCTCCTGCTCTGAATCATCACAGAGGATGGAAGGCTGTATGAAAAGCATCCGTATTCTTTGAGGGTTTGAAAGTGGACAGACTGTTAAAGAGAGCCCATGAATTTGTTGGCCCCAGAGCTGTCAGTCTACCCGCACAGGGACAACAAACTCAAATGCCTTCTACCCTCCTGAAGCTGCCCTCCAGGGAGGCAAGACACAGTCTTACACCAGCTACAATGTTAATTTCAGCACTCATTAAAGGTTCTAAAAGCAACGTCTCATTTTTATGCCCCATCAAACGAAGGCAGTTAAGAACTGCCTGACACAACTTACAGGAGGCTCAGTGCTGACTCCAGGGAAAATATATCGCCTATTGAATCACAAGCACAACTATAAATGCCTTGTGCAGTGGCAGATTTTTGAAGAGAGACGGATTATATGTTTTCCCTTCTCATTAGTGATTGCACTCCAGACAAGAGTTTGGGTTCTGCTGTTTCAGACTGCCACGTAACCCATAGCTTGGAACAGAACCAGTTGACTTGAGACTTTCCAGCCTCAAAACACGAAGGGGAAGAAAGGAAAGGTGCACTCAGAGATCACACTTAAAATGGAAAGATTTGTTCCCAGGCAAAGTGTTTTCAACACTCCCTTGGTAAAAAACGTTGAGATCTTCAAGTCAAAAGCAGCAGAAAATCCTGGTCTAGGGTCTGGCACCTTGGTACTTGAGCTCCAATCTGCTGAGACCAGTGCCATCAGCTTCACAACAGGAGTCTGGAAAGCTAGTTGTCTTCTGGTGCTCGAAGGAGGTGAGGGGGAAAAACAGCTGGATATTAAATATGTTTTGGCTAAAAGCTGCCTGAAGCTAAATTACACACTTGTAATCACTTCAATTGCAAGGCAGAAATACTAGTAATTAATTGTGTCAATGTGACAGGATTTAAAACAACCAAACAGAATTCTTGGTACTGTATAAAATGTAAAAATCTGAAATCTATCAACATTTTATAAACTGAAATTAGTTCCACTTACAATGGCAGCAGAATGAGTTTCTCCAGTTAATAGCCTCCTCTTCATCTGAATCTAATCTTGACAACAGAAAAGAAACACCATAAAGAATTATGAAATGGAAAAATGGCTTCTGTTTAAAGATGAGGAACTCAGAATACTTGCACTCTATTTCATATTTTGTCACAGAGAAGCTCAGTAATCTGAGGTAAAGCTGCCAGATGTCCAGCTTTCTCCAGACGCAGCCTTTTTTTTCCACCCAGAAATTCTGTCCAGACAGAAAAAAGAGAAATTTGGCCATTTGCCTGGAAATCTCCAGATGCTGGGCAGCATAGTCATGCAGTAGCTCTGACGCGGTTGCTAGATGCTTGGAAATCCTGCAGAATGTGTGTGTGTGGTGGGACTGTCACACTTCCAAAGAGAGTTACCTTGTGTGCAGCTGTGCAGAACATACCTAGCATGCTGCATTTACTGAGTACTCCTGAGTAAGATACGCCAGATAGGATCCAAGTTCTGTCCTCAGTTTCCTGGACAAAAAAAAATGAGCAAGCCCTCACATGAAGCATTCACCCTACAGTAATCTTCTAAGTGCACCCACGTGCATACATACACAAGAAATTTGGAACAGCACATGGGGCTACCAGGGTATTTACTAGTTCAGGACAGGTAACAGCAGTGGTCACATTGCTGCCATACACATCTCAGGATTCAGAACTAGACTTACAGGGACCTAACACCCCGTTGCACAGCAAAATCCGCAGCATGAATTAAACTTGGAAATTTTAAAAAAAAAAAGCAGTGAGATTGAGATGCCTAGAAGGGGGATACACGCTAGGCAGCAACTGGAGCAGCAGTAACTAGAGACAAACAACAGGAAAGGCTGAAGAGCTTCCCAGAGAAATTAAATGTGCCTTTAAACTCTCATAAACATCCTGGGCAAGGGCCTTTGACTGAATGAGAAGGTACTAGAAAGCAGCCATACTTCTACAGGCATTTTGCATGAAGCCTCATAGGTTGTAATCATCAACTCACCTTGCTGAGATTGCATTTCACTAACGCAGATTGAGGAGTATCTATTTAATGGAACCTAGAAGATTTAACAGATGCCAAGCATGCAGCACCCTGAAAGCTCTGGTACCAGAGAGCTTGGCCAAAAGCAGAGTATTAGGGATATAGCAGATTTTCAGTCCAACAGTGATACACAGACAGCTATGGAATGGAAGTTTTAGGGAAAAAAAACTTCAGATCTAGACAGATATTAAGCCCTTGAATCTTTTATGCAGAGTGGGAAAATTGAGTTAAAGACACAACACCTCTCCGCCTCTCAAATACATTTTTATATCATTCAAATAATGTCTGTTAATGTATCCTTACAAACGAGACACAGCATGACATCCTAGCATCCTAGGTAGAAAAAAACTGTCATTTCTACACTAGTAGTAGTCATTGCATTCTCAGGCACTAATAGGTAACGGCTTTTCTTCACAGAAGAAACCTATGAAAAAAGCATGACGAGGGTTCGGTGAAATAATTTATAATGGAAACTCCGAAGATTATTATTTAGGGTCTGTGGCCAAACTCAACATCATTAACAATAAATTTTCACATTCGTTGCCAAAAAATATTCTGGCACAGTATTACCAGACTGAAACTAAATACTCATTAAAATAAAAAAGTTATTTCAAAGTTAAAAATTAGTACCACTTTAATTCTTCCTCAGTGAACACACATTACCAAATAATACTGTTTTATTATCATCATCACATCCTGATTTGATGAGATTTCCCCAACTTTTAACAACCGTAGCGAGGTTCTGAGCACCCATTGCTGTTCCAGGTAATTAGTATAAGTCTTCTGGTATTGACAGGTCTCCTGGTTTCATCAGAACAGGCTAGATGGGCTGGGCCTCATTTTTCTTCAACTTGAAGAAAAAGAGCAGCTGCGGGCAATACATTATCTCCAGGCTGTCCTACAGTGCTTTACACTGTTTGTGGTGACAATAATCAGAGGGACTAGGTGGATCCAATCACTGGAAGCCATTCTAAAACATATACACAATATCAGCCTCAGAATGGAGCAACAAAACTGTTACTGAGCATCAGGCTGACTACATAGTTGGCTTTTAGATTGTTAATACGCTAAACCAAAAGGATGTCTGAAAAAATAGAAATATACGTGCCTGTCTGGTACAGCAAATTCAGCAAGCACCTGTTTATACATGAAGGGGGGAAGTAATCTGAGCTCAAGCAAAATGGATTAGTTTTTCCTGAAATCAATGAAAAATACATGAAGCCCAACATTAGCAGCTGAACCTCAAAATCTTCAAGAACAGCATGGATAGAGAGAGCTTATTTCCATACAGTCCCTCTGGACTGAACCGAAACAGCAGAAAACTGATGTCTGAACATCTGGTAACACCACAATACAGAGCACGAAAAGCTCTGCTACCCCTTCATTTCTGTGCCATATTGTAGGACTGAAATTACTACCTTGGATAATTCTGAACCACGGTCAAAAGATGTAGCAATTTCCAAATTCTCCCTGCCAACAGGGGCCAGGCTGCTTCACTTAACATCCAATTCTAAAACCCTCCACTAAGCAGGCCATGCTTGAAAGCAAGGTCTGCTTTAATTTAGCAAAATGTTCTTCATTACATAAAGACAAATGACAGGCAAAGATTTTTTTTTTCCTGTTATAAGCTATCATAAATGTATGCCTCTTTGCATTCTCTAAAGAACCAAGCAACACTTCAGTGTTTTATTTTCTTAATTTTTAGAGGACCTAGGGCCAAGCTCTTTAATTAATTTAGTCTCTGAAAATCACCTAAATCAACTTACACAAGGAAATTAGCCAAATTAGTTTGTCTTCATTAAACTTGTGACTCAGGCCACCCTGACCTGCTTAAGTTTAAAAAAAAAAAAAGCCAATATCAATCCCTGTGCTTGTGTAATTAGCTTACTGAAACCAATTAAATGCATTAAAGTGCATTATAAATAAATAAATGCTAGATAAATGCTAGTTGAGAAGACTTAATTATTCCTCCAAGTTCAGTGACAGACACGGACACTAAAATGATTACGTATTTCCTTGCTGACAAGCTTCGAAAAGATACCTTCCCCATCCAAAAAAATCCACCAAGCATCAATTAAAGAGATTTTTATGTTCTTCTTTGTTTTCACACTCAAATCAAACAGGACCTTTTTAACACTACCTCCTACACCATTACGGAAGAGGCAGAAAGAAACTCTCTAGAATCACATTACATCTCAAAGAGGATCAGCAGATGAAATGAGTTCCTTCACCTTCAGCCCATTCCTACTGGTTTGCCAATGAAGCTCCAGGGAAAGAACATTTAGGGCAAGCCTCATCTTACCTAGTTGTAGCTATCTAAACTTTTGATCTGAAGCATGAAAATTCTGTTTAAACTCCTCTTACAATCAACTGAGTAGAGATAGATAGGTATTTCTAGAGGCAACAAATGCTACTTTTAAGATATGCATCCAAAAATGGAACTAACTCTTCTGCATCTGAAGTCGTGCAAAGGTTTGTATCACCTACCATTCACTGGTCAAATTAAATATACCCACATGCAAAGGATGACAACTCACCTCACTGAAATCTGGCAACAATAAAGCGCTGAGCTCAATCCCTCTACTTTTCCTGCAGTAAAAACTTCCTCAAGCATCTCCATGAAAACGGAATTAAGCTTATTGCGGAGGAATTTCTGTCTCAAACCACCTAGCTATCTGAAATAGCTGTCTGGATAGCTATTTCATACTAGGCTTTTAATTCAAGACAATGGAAACATTATCAAGATGAGTCCTAGACAGTGCACTGCATTGCATACAAACGTTTAGAGTTATAATTTCACTTACATAACTCTAATAATACAAATAATCCAATTTAGACTATTTTAAATTAACACTGTTAGCATTTATTGTGACCTTAACACCGGAAAGGGGTGTTGACATACCTGGAACTCTAGAGGATGATTTTGGAACAAAATCAAGCAGAAAATCTTCAGAAAATCAAAGACAACTGAGCAAATAGTATGACCTGAGCAGGCAGCAATAGTTACACCCATTAGTTACCATAAGAACTACAACACCATGTATTTCTCCAGTCCAGCCAATCACAAGAACTTCACCTATCCAGATTACTCCTTGAAATCGTGACGACACTTAAGTTTCGCCAAGAGCTTATGATCTTTGGGAACACCAAGGTATAATATGATTTCGAGCACAAATATTTATCCATTAAGAACTTCATTAAAAACACCTTGCAATCTTCAGTCAGTTGACTAATTTGGGGGAAAAATGTGAAAATCACACCTTTACATCCTGCTACAATACTGTTTGCTGTCCCAGTAAATCCTTATTATCTTTGATAGCTTTGCAAATAGTATTTTTTTTTAACAGAGCTGCAGGTCCTCAAGTACGGTGAACAAGACAGCTATGATAAAGCAGCTCTATCTAGCTCAGGTAGATATAACAATACGTTTAACGATGGGGTCAATCTGTTCACAGTCAACAACTATATGTTTGAAAAAAAATGGCATTGCTTTGGGCATTTTAAATGCTACAGACCCATTCAGGGTCTTAAGCACTTTTGTTTTTAAATCTTCACCTCACATAAAATATATTATTTAAAAGGAAAAAACACACACACACACAAATGCATTCAAATCAGCAGATCCCCCCCTCCTTGCATATTCAGAAGAAAATGCTGGACTGATTTCCCAGACCTTCCTGAGGCAAATGCCAGTTATGATCTCACCTGATAAAAAGGTCTCATGGAAACAGGTCATTTCTTTGCTCCTATTTCCACCTGAAATATTTCACCCTGACCAAAGCACTTGAACTAATGGATCTCACCTGAGGAAGTACTTTTAAAAAAATACTCATTTGAATTTAAATAATTCTATTTGAACTAATTAACTACCCTATTCTCTATGTAAATTAGAGCAGCATTAATTACCTTCCTCTTACAGAGAAAGTGAGACCCACTAAAATTCAGTGACTGCTTTCTACAGTCACTTAATACCTCAGTAAGACAGAAAACATTACCTGGATTTCTTAGCATTCTACTTTAGAGGTGCACTCGCTTTGTTTAGGACAAAATAAAAGTGAATCAGAATCTACATAGCTTATAATCACTGAAGAGGTCAGTCAGTACTGTAATGCTTTTATATATTCCACAATAGGAACTATTTGCAGACTTCAAAGGCCCATTGATGTTTTGCATCCTGACAAAATGATCTAGAGACTCTAGGTTTCCTAGAAGCGCTCCTGCTGGATGTGCCCTGAAGGAACTTGCTTCCTACCTCCTCCCTGTACTCTGAGAACCTGACTCACAGTAACTCCACTTCAATAAAGCCATACCAACTTAAAAATAAAAATTCTGTTTTATTAGTCAAAACAGTTTGCTGAGGGACTAAAAGCCTAGATTTCCCCAGGGAGTTAAAACTTTGCTTCCCTTCAGCCCTTCACAGTAACCATCTGTTAATGGTACAAACCATGAAGTCATTACTCTTGTCCAAGATTCTTATATCCAGAATTAGACCTGAAGCAGCAAGTCTCTACCATGCCTTGAATGACAACAGTGGGCACACAGTAAACAAACCAACAATTATTATATACTTGAAATTATTATACACTTGAAAGGGAACATTTTCTGTATATTAAATGGAAGTGACATTTTCAGTTTTAAAACACTTCTTAAAAAAGTATCACTAGACAATTACATACACAACATTAAAGTAAGACAAAGAAAGGGCCCGGTTTTCTGATCGAGAATAAAGATGTTTGGAAAGATGCCTATACAAAACTACTCATTTCTCCTCCATTAATCCAATGTGATTTTCCCGTAAGCATACCTGGTTTGCTATACCCAATTTCAATTTGCATAAATTCTTCCCAGAAAAGAAACAATTACCCAACCTAATGATTTCTCCATTAATGGACATTTTGGCAACAATAGATAATGCAGAAGTCCTTGATTAGTTTCAGGAGAATTCTGACTGGCATAAACAGGCATTTACATCAATAAGTGCCTCAGCACAAGTTTGCTTTAAATGCAAAATACCCGGTGTCCTGAGGGAATACAGCTGATCTAGGTATGCCAAGTAAATTAAGGTATACCCAAAATGTTAGGGTTTTTTTTTTTTTTGGCTTTTGAAAGACATGCACGCAAACAATGCCCTGATATCCAGAGGTGCTATTCTAATTGGATAAAACATCCATTCTTGCCTCCAGCCCCTCTCCAACTGCAGCTCTGTCCCCATACCAACCCTCACCTCACTCATCAGTCAAGCCTCTGCCCCAGATACCAAGGCATGGCCCAGATGACCAAGAGGACAGAGCTCCTTCTGCAGCCCCATACCTGCTACAGCTCTAAACTCTGTTTCTCTCTCAACCCTAATCCTATTCCCAACCCACTGCATCATCACCAAACCATATTCCCTCCAAAGTCCGAACCACCATTTTCTCTTGAATTTTAAGTTCCTTTTCAAGGAATGCTCTTCAAAACACTGTTTTATACGATAATTCAGTTTGACATTAATAACATAGGTGATGTCACTAATGCAGCTTTTGTTAATTGAATTACAAGAATACAAAGAGAAAGTACCAGTTAACCCTTCAGCCACTAAAACACAGAAACTAATTCAACTGAAAAAGGAGAAATAGTTTTAAAGGGAAGGGATCACAGTTTAGCATTTTAAATGTACTAGATATACCACAAAAGAAGCATCTAAGTCCTGTCTAACTAGCAGTTTAATTAGCAAGAAAACAAGTTCAGCAGTCCTGCTCACACAATGAGGTGTACAGTACTTTCAACATCCTTAATATACAATCAAAAAAGATAGGCACTCAGGTATTACAAATCCTAACCTACATCTGGATGGCTTGCTTAACTTTTTGAAACCTCAATTTTTTTCAGCAGTAAAATTGAAATAATTTCTTAGTGAATTAGAATGGTTCTTAACTCCTTATGGGCATAGAAACAAAAACTAATGAAATACATTGCTTTAATTTGTCTGCCTATAACTAGCCCAAGGTTGGTGTTGGTGGTTCTCAGCCAATATTGCATTGTTCTTTATCTAAATTGCATGTACTCTTAAATAAAATCATAATGAAAAGAAAAAGAAAATACAAAAGAGATGCTGTAGCCTTAACTAGTACAGGCTGTAGCAAAATCCAGATGGCCTCTTTTAACTTTTCAGAGAACTCCAGGGTGCAGTAGCTTCCCCTCAGAGCTTTCATGTACTGCCTAATTCAGTGATGCTTCCCATGATTATACATGCTGGGACACAAAGCCCCATAGATGCGAACAAACACATCTATTACCTTGATTTTTCTCTGGGCTGTGGTCACTGTCCAGATCATGGAGGCCAAATGTAATCACCGAGTATGAATCTGACCAAGAAACTGACAGAAACAACAGGCAAATTCTTGCCTCTGCTGTGATCCCCATCTGGATAGAGGAAAACTTAGCTACAGCAGGTCCTGAAAGCCCAGGCCTGAGAGAAAATAACTTCCCAGCACACAGCTCTGTAGAAAAGAGTTGTAAGATCACCCTCCCATTTTAAGGGCTACCTCAAGTATGGGACTGAGAAGTGGGCCGCGTGGTGCCTCAAAGGCCGCGGTCAGGTATGCAACACAAGGAACAATGGAGGGCAAATGAAGTAATTTAGATGGCCCACAACAAGGTCTAAGACAAAACAAAGGAGTCTCCAAACCCTGAACAGGTAAAGATCTGAAAGATTTGGTCACAGTAGATAGCTGCTGTAAGCCCATTCTTTCCTACATTACGAACTCTTGTCACGGACCTCTTAGGCACAGTGTCTGGAGTCTTACACAAACTCTTCTTACACAAAGTGCTACACAGTCTTTAAAAAAGCTTCAGGTCACCTGCAAGTCAGCAGCACTGAGACCTCAAAGCTTCTCTGCATTGCAACAGCAGGCTTGCATAGTACAAAGTTAGTCACAGAGAATCAGTACTACTTCCTACTTAACTGGCATGCTCCTTTCAGACCATTTCACACATAACTTGGAACTAATGGTACACTCAGAGGCGTAAGTAGCACTGGTAAACAAGCCACTTCTCTCATTCAGAAAGTTTCCAGCACATTTAAAGAAAGGCTTCTTCCACATAGTACATTTTGCCATGGGGAGTAAAGATTAGCTCCTGTTTCTGTCACAGAGCTTAAAGAACAGGATGCAGCACAATGTTAAAGGTAGCTGCTTATGTCAGTCAACTTGAAGGAAAGCATCCCCAAAAAATTCAACACTGTTTACTCAACACCAAATAGTTTGAAAACAGAACCAAAAGATTATTGTGCACCTTCTAAAATAATTTTTTTTAGTCTAGATTAGGTATAAAAACTTCATAACTTAACCTCTCCTAACCTCTAATCTGTATCTCCCCTCTTAGTTTAAAACCATTCCCCCTTGTCCTGTCATTATCTGCCCGAGCAAAAAGTTGCTCCCCATCTTTGTTGTAAGTCTTCTTTAAGTACTGAAAAGCTGCAATAAGGTCACCCGTGAGCCTTCTCTTCTGGCTGAACAGCCCCAGGAGAGAAGAAATAGGAAGATGTGCTATACTTCCTTTCTCCAGACTCAGACTTGCCATTTATAATCAATATAAGGAACCACATTATTTATGTTGATCATTTTCCAGAGACAGCAAAAAGACTTGTCATTATTTCAGCCTCTATTGTTATCTACACTGCTCACTGCCTAAGAGCCCCTGGTGTAGCCCAGGGTTCAGTGGTGAAAGGCATTAATGTGTCCCAGTACTAACAGTTTGCTTGTCCTAGTAAACTATCCTTTATAAGTCAGCACCTATGCAAAATGAAATGAAGAGTAAAGAAAACCATTTCAAGTACCGTGCCATGTAGTTTGTGGACATCGTATCTTATTTGAGCAAATTCACGGAGTCCAAAAGATCCCCCAACAAGATACAGCTGGAAAACAATAAAATGAAAATACAAGTTAGGACTAATGCAAAAAACAGCACATCACACACTGGCCCACTTCATTTAGCAAGGCGCTCTGCTATTCTTCCAGCAGAAACACCAGGAACTGAAGAAAACAAACTGGAGCAAACATATAGGAGACGAAGGAGTATGTGGAATGTCAGAGATTTTTCTTTCACTCTGGGACAGGATTTCACAAATTCCTTCCTTCATACACAAACAGCTGCATCACGACTCCCATCCTCTAGGAACTTCGTCTCTTCTTACCCCTTTTTTTACCTCCCCATATGGCTTCCTGACATAACTGCAACAAAGGAACCTTTTGTTACTGCCACAGCATTTATTCCCATCATTTTCAAACTCTGTGGGGAAGTAACAATGCCGCGTTGACTGGCTCTGATGTCTGTGTGTTCCAGATCTAATTAAGCTTCTGAGCAGACCGGCTCACTGGAATTGTGGTTCAGTGATACATTATCAACTAAGCTAAGAAATCACATCCAGCACACCTGCACCGTTATTATTGCCTCCTTAGTTGTCTTGCAATTCCCTCCACACCTGCAAAGCTTATGAAAGAGAGTAATACAGGGATTAAGGGGGGGAGTACTTCATAGCAGCGTTAAAAAAATTATTATTCTTTCTTATAGCAGAGGGATATCATAAAATTGCCTATGTATTTTTATCATTGAAAATGGACAGATCAACCAAAAGATCAAATATTGTTAACAAACACAATGAAGGACTTAAAAACTAGCTTAGAAATCTCTCTACTTTGTGGAAGAATCAGGTTTTTTCACTGCTGCTCTGACCTGACAGAGTTTTTCTGCTGTTCTCTGCTCAGGCTGAAAGGCTTCACATCTACAGATGAGCATCTTATGGAAGGCTGCAGAAGCAAAAGGAAGGGGAGAGGACCAACCTATTTTGACTCTTCTACCTGTTACAGTCCTTCATTACAGGCTGCTGCTGCACTGGCAGACATTCTCTGTGCAATGATGGTTGATTCTTGATACACATTAGGTTTGCTGCAATGGCTTGTGCCCAATGATTGTTATAATTATGCTGCACAGGTAGTTAAAAGGGTATGTGCTTTCCAAACAGTATGCTATCCTAAGTTCAGGCCATTGAAGCCACAAAGCCATATGCATTCAAATAAAAAATAATAATAATAATAATAATAAAAAAGCCTTCTACACTTATTCCTTCCATTTATTCTTTCTAAAAGGTGCAGGACTACAGGATTTTCCATCAAGCAGATAAAGCTACTCAGAAACAGGCACATTTGAAGAATTCATGTTGCTCTTGCAGATACTGAATCATCAATATATGTAACAGAGAAGAAAGTATTAAAGTAAAGGGAAAACAATGTCTTTCTCACGTATAACTACTTTGTTAAGAAAGAATAACAAGAAACAAAAAATAAAAGTATTCAGAATGGTTAAAAATAATGTGGATATTAAGATATATTCAGTCAAAGCAGGTTTGTCAGCTGAAGGTATGGTATCTTCATACCATATGCTGGAAGTCTCAAGGATCAGCCAATAATTGAATGTTACTGTGGCTGACACCTATCAGCTAATGAAAACCTATGCTAATTCTTTAAGTCCTAGTGAGTATTCTGTTCATTAACAGCCTATGAGTTAATTTAAACTTCATGTCCTAACAAATAGAAATCTGTAGTAGTATAGACAAGATTATGGCTGCTACAAACCACAGCTTCTGTTTGTCTTGTCAGTGAGGGGCTGTGGTGGAGCACAAGCAGCTGCACTAGCACTGGTTCAGTGCACAGCTGGTAAAGTAGGTAGAAAGTAGAAATTATGATATCACTTCAAAAATAATTTGTCCAACAACAGGCTTGCATAAAGTACATTGTTATGAGATGCAACATGAACAAAACCATGCTCCAACTATAATAAATAATTTTTTTTTTTTAGCTTTGATAATTTAAAACTATGTAATGTACATCATAGCTAGGGGAAATCAGGTAGATGGCTGTTGCATGAAGTAAGTCATGTTTCTCATTTTGTCTCATCACATTCTATCACTTGTTTGACAGCAAACATCCATTATAAACTGCAGTTTACGTTTGCAGCTATATCCATGTTAAAAATTTGAGACTCGCACCTCTCCTCCGTAAGACAAGTTTTGGCCTGAAACTGTAATTTAACTTAGAACTCTTTATGCTGCTAAAGGGAAGGAAAAGAAGAGAAAGAAAACACTTGGGCTCTGATCTACTTTTGCTCTTCATACAGCATAAGCAGTATAGCCAGCCTGGCCTGTCGGACATTTTGCTTCTCAGACCTTACCAACAAAGTTGCCTTTATGTTTCCAATATTGCAATGGTGAATTGATCTTTCAATGAACCATCAAGTTCAGCTGTGCCAGAGTCAAAGCCCACTGATGCTGTAAGGAGCTACAGCTGACACTGAAATATTACACTGCGTAAGGCTGGAAGGTTAGGATTCAGATTATATAAAAGCACTGAATATACATAAAATATGATGATATTTACAATTATATTTGATCAATGTTTTAAAGAACCAAGCACAATGTCTTCACCGCAAAAACAGACCCAAATCAGCCACATTTAGCACTTAGTTAACCAGCCAACAGCATGGGAATACAGTTAGCCAACAGCACTGAGCATGAATTCCCTTTATCTCCATGTGCCACAGCGGCAATGGGCAGCTTTTCAGTCAATTATATTTTTAAAACCATGTTCAAAAGCCAATAAAAGCCATGATAGAGAAAGTATCAATGAGTTTACACAACTATAACAGCAGTAGAGGTAATAAAGGACTCAGTGATTGACATTGTGTTGAATGGAAATATTAGCTTGGGTTTAAGTTTCTCCTTTCTCTTTTACATTAGGAGGGAAAATGCCCTTACCACCCTCATTTAAGTTAATTGTATTTAAAGAGAAAAATACAGACATACACACACACAATGATGAAACATCAAGATTCAGCAATCAAAATAATCAGAAGTGGGACAAGAATTGATGTTGAGAATTCCAGCAATGTCATTAGCTGACTGGCCTTGCATATTCTGTATGTCTGACATGTTTCTAGCTTTGCAATTTGTGATGGAGATAATCTCCACATTCCCTGCAAGCCAAAGACAGAAGCAAAGTTCCACACTTTCCACCTGCAGTCCTGCATTCTTTCACTGTGAGGGAACTATTAGATTTAAATGCATCAGAACATGGAACAAAACTTTATTACACAGTAAACACTGTCTGTCTAGTTACTTGAATGCCTTCAGCAGGTCAGTGAAACGATGCTACGATTTCACTTTTTTCTTTTACTTACACCTGAAGTTTACTCTTAAGAAAGCAAAAGTGGGAGACATCCCAGTGAGCCAGCACTTAAGACACATCGGTGCAAGCAGCTCAGCAGCACAGCTAGCACGATCTCCCCATTAAAGATTTCACACTGGATTATTCCTTTATGTTTCAGTGAGTACACAAAAAAAACTATGATGTTGTAATGCAATTATGCATGCATGGAAGGCTTGCATGTTGCAAAACAAAATGAAAGATAGGATGTGACATAAGAGCACCATCTGTCACATACACTCAGCAACCTCAATACATGTCTTATGTAAAAAAATGACATAAAATTCTCTTTAATTCTTTTTAAAAATCTATTTGCTCACTTCTACATTGGGAAGTACATTACGCAATTAGTTATGGATGGAATGAGACTGATCACTTAATTGCACCTTAGGATGGGTAGTACTCGTGTTTGTCACCACCACCAGCGAGATGTTCAGCGAGGACTCGTAACAGCACAAGAAGTTAGGACTTAAGAGCAGATCCCACCCTTTCCTGCATACCCTTTGTACCTTTAGTTAACAAACTAACAGGAAAATTTCTCTGGCAGCACCAGCAATGTGCAGCATCCTAAGCATCCCTGTTGCTAGAGAACCTCACTCCTGCTATAGCACCAATTGTGAAAGCCAGATTACTAAATTATTTCACAGTTGTTGTAGATCCCTAAATTAATCAGATCACTATATTTAGTGCTGGCAACACGTATTACACACTAAGTGTAAAAACATGCTAATTTTCTAGCTTCTTCTTTAAGAACACTGCAGCAAAACCCTCCAGCTATTCATCAGGAGCTTCAAAACTAGAACAGTCGCGAATGGTTTTATTTTAGTTAGCAGTGATCACAGTCAAAAGGTTTGGGGGTTTTCCTTTTTAAAGAACTGTCATATATGCGGTGCAGAACTGGTGAAAGACAGCAACTTGGCAGCGCAGAAGACTGAA
The DNA here is from genome assembly GCF_963932015.1 of Anas acuta. Classification (NCBI taxonomy): domain Eukaryota; kingdom Metazoa; phylum Chordata; class Aves; order Anseriformes; family Anatidae; genus Anas; species Anas acuta. The sequence continues at coordinate 36,394,163 of NC_088983.1, read as the reverse complement.
GTCTCTTATTTGTTCCTAAATAAAGTAGCGCTCAAGCTGCCAGTCCCACAGCAGAGCCAGGCAGATCATCTGAACCTGAAGCGCCCCCCTCTGCCAGCTCTCGAGAGTATTTTATTTTCCAGCGCAACTCCAGCACTGCTCTACTGCAGAAATTGTTGAGATGAAAACAGGGCAGAATCTTCTCAGAAACTACACTGCATGACCCACTGCATCAGGTGAACTGGCTCAGTATGTAGATTGGTAGAAACCGACCTACAAACAACGCAGAACTGACAGCAACCCACACGGTCAGTGCTCAGTGTGAGCATTAATAAAAAAAAAGGGGCATTTTCAGCCCCAGCACGGTCACCCTGCGTTACACCCACTGCTTGGACTGGGCAGATGACACTGGAATTTCATTCAGCAGCTGCAGCTGTTTGAAAACCGAGTCTGCCAGGGTGGCCAAGCTGCAGTTGCTGAATACCATCTCCTTCTTCCGAACCCCCTAAAAGCCAAAATTTGGGTTCATTATTAAAATTAGTATTCCCATAACTCAAATGTTATAATCTAGCCAAGGTGCACTATAATGAGAAACTGTTTACACCTTATGGCAACCCGGGGTTCTTGTCACCTGTGCACTCTATTAAAAATAAACTGAAATCTACATTAAAGAAGATAAAAACAAACCACTACTAGTCAGGAAACACTTCCCTGTTGACAACGCTGGACAGGGACTGAAAATTCAATGGAGTAGTGTTAATCTTACCTGCTTACATTCACCACCCCTTGAAGAAGGTGGATCTTAAAGCAGGACTATACACACAGTGTGAGAATAAGCAAATCTCTACTTGTGCTCCTGTTCCGAGGCTCAGCACCGATCTGCAGATCCCTGAGTGCCAGCTTAGTCCATCCTAACAGCATTGAACAATGTGAGCACACTCCTTCTGTTCTAAAATAAAACAGAAGGCAAACCTGAAATACAAGAGAGTAGCTAACATTTATCTGGAAAATGCTACTCAAAGATTTAGAATCAAAAATAAAAGTTTAAGGCACTGATTCAGAAGATGAGCTCAGAAACTCTAAGACCTGCCAGTCAAGTGAAAGATGGATGTCAGCTCTTTCAGACTGCACAAACTGGAGTCCACAGAAGCCCTTTCAGCCTGAACATGCTGGCTTCTACTCCAGCACGAACAGTTCTGGGGGTGGTTTTATCTGGAGCAGCTCCACACTGTGCTGTGGATTCAAACGCACACTCAGATGAACAGGAGATGCAAAGCAGAAGTGCAGCACAAGTCATGGACATAACCCATGATAATCTTAGAGACCCAATATTTATAATATAAGTGATTAAAGCATTAAAACGACACTATCCAACTCAATGATTTACAGCTACCAATTTAAACGTCTCAAAACTGTTTTGTATTTATTGCCTTTCTAGGCTACAGATTTAATACTTGTGGGCTTTTACAGGCAATCACAATTTATCTACAAATATTAGAAGTCAGAACTCTTTTACCATGGATAAATGTAAACTCCTATCCATATCCCAAAAGCATATTAGCATTTAAATGAACTGTTCTGTATATGTCAAATTTTATTGTAAAGTTGCATGAAGTAATATATACTAATAAAAACCCTGTAATTCAGTATTATGAATTGCTTAAGGTGATAATGTAAATGATGTTAACAATAACACCGACATATCTGGAAGTAAAAAATGCTAATTGTAGTTATTCTTTTTCATACAATACCAAAAGATAATTGAATAACAGTTTTTATACAGAGACACTGATGGCAACAATAAATCTCAAAAACATGATTACTCCCAAGAAGAATTTTTCAGTTTTCTAAGTGTTTGTGTTATCTTTTATGGCTAGATCCTCCAGAATCAGCAGGGGAAAAAAGCGTGCCCAATGTAGAGCTTACGCCAGGATTCAGAACTTAGCAGCTTTTTATGCAATGTTGTATTTAAAGGAATCTTTGGACACTTGGTTATTTAAATACATTTTAATGATAAAAATGTACTTTCCCTACCCATTAGCCCAGTACAACTTCCAATATTGGTGAGTCACAGCACAAGGTGGCACTTCCCAGAATTTACAAAATATTTCTGAGCATCAGTCTTAGCTTCTAGATGACCCCGACTTCACCAGCGAACAAAACTAATCCGCATACATATGAATTCATATCCTGATAACCTCTCTTTTTTTTTTCTTTTCTTTGCCAGAGGAGGTCAATAAAGTTGAGAGAAAATGGGTTCATTAACAAGGCCTGAGACACCTCTGACATTCTCTAATGGTGCCTGGGAGCGCTGACCGCGTGGCTGCAGCTCTGGTAGCAGCTCTCTCTCATCTGACCTTTCTTCTCCTCCTGTACGTGACAGGCACTCTCGCTGTCTCTTAACAAAGTGCTTATCAAAGTAAACTTGCACTGTTCGAGGCAGCAATGTAGATGGCAATGTAGTACAGTCTGTGGGCAGACACACTGATGGAGATATATTTTAGGAACACGTTTATTCACAGAGAAAAACTTTCACTGTTCCAGGCTACCTTCATCTTCTCTTCTGGCAACACTATGCACACCAAAGACAAGATCTGGAAAGAGGAGATACACAAGGAAAGTACTTGTAAAAGCATGGTCATTACAGAATGAGGAAAGTAAAAAGAGAGAAAGAGAAGGAAGAAAAAAAAAGAATGAAAAGATGTCAAAATCCACAGCTATAGATATGAAGAATGTCACTACATGCTAAATGTTTGAAACCTGTGAACCTGCATACATAGAGCATTACACTTATGTTAGGTGTGCAATGAAAATCACCAAGTGAGGCACAGACCATGTTTCCTGTCTGCCAAGATGCTGCTTTAGATCCTCTGCATTTATTTTTTCCCTTGTAACATGTTGACAGCAGAACTGGAACTGGATCTGTACATTCCTTTTGCAGCTTAGAGTACAAAAGATCCTTGTCTAGAATCAGCCAAAGACAGAAACAGAAATTCAGGTTTTGGCAAGTGTTGTGAGCATAAAAAATAACATTTTTTAACATGTGTTTAAAACCTGTAACTGCTTTGCTATTTTGAAGCCCAAACACTATCTCAATGACTTAGAATCACCACTTACACTTGTCTGAAAAAAAATTACTTCTAGCAACCTTCAAATGTTCAAAACTGCACCAGAGGTACCCTTAACATGATCCATGTCTTGTAAGAAGGGTGTGACACTGGATCCACCTGATGTTGTACCAATGAGCCTCACGCTCTCAACATCTTACAGAAACATCCCAGCAGCTGCAGTACCCTGATGGACACATCCCTTTGGGGCTGGTAGAGTTGATTGTGGAACAGAGCCAAGCATCCCAAAGACTTGTAGGCTCTTTCCTTTTAATGTCAAGACTGACTTACTGTGATAGGAAAGAGACAACAATACAGCTGACAAAGATGTTTAAATTACCACAGTACGGCCCTTCTGTCGTAATAGCAAATTTTAGAGCTACAACTGTAAGGTCACTGAGCTCATCCCAACATCTACACAGATGCTGCCATCTTCACCAGTGCTTTACGACTACGCACCCTGCAGCGCTCAAGCTGTTAAGATATTCCATGCCAGGTTAGATTGCTCCCTCCCGCACGCATACAGTTTTACACCATGCAGAACCTGAGAAGTTTACAGAAAAAGAGAGTTAAAGAAAACGTTGACAAATCAAGGTTTCCTGCAGATTAATTCCTGCCCGCTACAGTCTCCCTGGTGCTCACAAAGAAACAGTCTTATCTTCTGAAAAAGCACGACTGAAAACTGTGATTTACACATCTTACTCTGAAAGCTGCTGTCATTTTGATGTTTTAAAGATGAACCAAGAAAATTCCTTCTGCATAGAAATATTCTAACAGCCCCAAGCCCAAATGAACACACACGCAAAAAAAGGGTCAAGATAACTTACACTAAAAAGGAAGAAATATTTTTAGAGCATGTGTGTATATAGTGAGACCCTCATCTGTTTTTGAATTATGATCTCTTCAACCTTGGATCCTTTTTAAAGAGTAGTGAAGGGACTTCTCATTCAAATATGCATTACAAGAAAGGAAGATACGAAATTGATTTGAATTTTAAAAAAGCCAACATAGTATTGATGAAAAGTCCAGCAGTGGGCTCATGTCCCTCAGCAGTACTGAAGAATAAAGTCTCATCTTTGTATAGAGAAAAATTATGTACATGATGCAAGAATCTAACAGAGAACTTTCATTTCAGTACTATCAACAACTTCAGCAGAATTTAAAGGGTTACCAAGGCACACTCCTTCTCTGACTGTGCACAAATTCAGCACCTTTACTGCTATCACTGATCTTTTAGGAATATTCTGCTCAGCTTCAGAGATGCCTTCAGAGGTCAATAGATAGCTGAGGAACTGAAAAAAACTGCACAAGTTTTCCTTTCTCTTACTCCTTGGGAAGCCTTTGGGCAACAACACAGAAACATACTGAAATATTCACAGGGGAGACTAATTTTAAGGCATGGAGATATGAAACCCTGGAAGTAGATATGACAGAGTATTTCTCAATATTATATTGTTTCTGGGGGAAAGATCGCTGTGGTAAGGAAAGCGGAATGAAATTAAACAGGACACACACACAAAAAAAAAAAAAAAGGTCTCTAAAATGTCTGCTATGACTGATGGCAAACCACACAACAACACGAGAAGGCCCAGAAGGGCAACCAGAGGTCTGCCCTGGCCCAGGAAACTGAAGCCCTAGCTCCAGTGCTGGGGCAGAACTGAAAACATGACGTTGCTGACAGGTGGTTCTTAAAGCTCTTCTCCATGTTTGTTTGTTTGTTTGTTTTAAACAAGTGTTTTACTTTACACTTATTTCTGTGTCTTATAATAAGATTTGTTTTTTCCACAACGTATATTTGTCCTGCAGGACCCACCCCACCCAAGATACCTTCCCACGTCGGAAAAGAACTAATAACTATGTTGTGTTTTCTTTTTCAATCCTTTGAGAACACAGATGATAACAAGCATGTCTTTGCCATACTTGTTGAAAGTTTTATCAAAGTCAAGATCTTGCACATCAGTTGCATCTCCTCACTCACTGCACCAGTTAACCTACCAAACCAGACATATTTGTTATTGAAAAGTTACAGTGACATTTTTCTCCACCAGTGTACCACTACTAAGTATCTGTGATTTAATCATTTAGTATTATTCACAAACTTTTTATGGAGTTAAAATTGAGCTGCAGAATATTACGCTGAGTTCTCTTTATTCTGAAAGTAGCAAACCTTACAAAAATGAGAGACCTTAATAATCAGGTAAACAATAGCACTGTGACCTAAAAATACACCCAACCTGAAACACCTCAGAAAGGTGTTTTTAAACTCAAGAATAGTATCCGAATGTCCCAACGTGAGGGCACTAATTTCAGTCTGAGCACCGGCCAGCCCTCCGGGCACAGGTGCATGCAGCGGGGTGGCTGGACAGCTTTACTGCTGTATCTTTTGAATAAAAAGTAGTGCCAACTTTTGTTTGCAGTACCAGGGACAGGACTGTCTGGTGCAAACGGTTCATGCAGCTCTGTCATTATCACATTAGCTTGTTGTTTTGTTTGGTGTTTTTTTTGACCTGTTTTCACTTTGCCCAAGGGTCTTTATCATCGTTTTGAGAAATGTTACTTGAGTGCGTTCTATTTCGTGAGCATTTCCACTTAAAGCTCTTATCCTGACACCTCTGAATAGCATACTTGTATCACTGAAATAAACAGCCTGAAACCTTTTAATCCTTTTAACTTTAAAGAAGCGCCGCCACCTTTCTCCGGACCACCCCATTCTTCAGACGTGCGCTGCGCGAGATTTAAGGAGAATCTCGTTCATTTACCCAAAAACACTATAAAATATATTAAAATCACCCTTTACCCTACTCTTCATCCGCCTTGAAAGCCACTTACCCTTTAAGCACCCCATACACGGAAACGATCGTGAGGCTGCCCCCGGGGCACCCAGCGCCCGCCTCCCTGCCCTCACCCCCCGGCCCCTCGGGCCGCCCCCCGCCCCGCTCACCAAGAGGGGGACGCCGTAGGTCATGGTGCGGCCCCTCCACAGCCGCCGGAGCCGCTCCATGGCCCCGGCAGCGTTTTCCTCCCTCCTCCCCTCGGTGCCCGGCGGTTCCGGGCCGCCACAGCCGCTCCCTCCGGCGGCGCAACGCGGCCACGGTCGCGGCGTTCCGCGGGGAGGCTGCAAATGGCGGCGCCGCGCCCCTGCCGCCGTGCCCGTCCCTGTGAATCCCTTGTCTGAGGGAAAGTGTGTGCAGGAGGGGCAGGTCGGGCTCTCTTCCAGGGCTGGGCACGGTCAAAGTTACTCGCTGCAGCATAGTCCTTAGGGGGGGGGTGAAAGCGCCATCCACAAACCAGAGCCTGGCCCTGAATTACCCTGCTGAAATAAAATTCCCTTTAGGTGTGTGGTACAGGAGTTAGTTCTCGCTAAAGACACCTTTGAAGTCGCAGAAATGAGTAAACAACACAAAACTACAGAGAAAAAGGCTCTCAGGCAACCCCGAGGCGGGTGAGCAGCTAGCGTGTGGCCAGGTGGTTGGTGGCTGGATGTCCCCAGGGAGAAGTTCCCTTCGCGACACCCAGAGGTGAAAGCAAGAACGTGTTTCTGCAGCCAAATCTGCCCCAGTAGGCAGAGGAAAGGCCTGCAGCGAATAGTTGGGGAAGGAACAAAGGCTCGTGTGTCTGTAACAAAGAAAAATCCATGTGAAAATCAATAGCTGCTACGGCGTTCCCAGCAGGGAAGAGAGCAGCAGTCCCCTGCCAGCTGGGTGAGGACAGCCTTTTGGCACCTGCTGAGCCGTAGGTACTGCGCTGCGGAAGATCTAGCACTGCTTGTGTACACGCTTTGTATTCACCAATAAAGATTTGTAAGGGTCACAGTCCCTGCTGAGCACACCCTGGTGTTGAACGTGTGAAAAAGAGCTTCAGGAAGGGGATTTGATTCAAATTCTCGGCGTTTTTCTGTGTACTGCACTTCCTTGTGGGTTTCTGAGGGACATTTGGAAAAGGGCTTGGCCTGGGCTAAGTGGACCTCAAAACATGCCACTTTGCAGAATGATGATTAAATGATGACTAGCAGAAAGGAATGACTAGTTCACTGAATCTCAGCACACGTGGGGTTTTACTGCCATCTCTAAAGGCAGCCTGCAGAGCCGAGACCAGGGGCATTTCAGGAAAGCAGGTGGCGTGGAGAGACAAGGAGCTTCCATAGCTTACCAGGGAAAGCAGGGCTGCCGGAAACATTGCCATTCAGAGTGGTAAGGCTGAGGGCACCACTGAATTTAAACTTATACAGCTTCTACCCTCCCCAGTGAGAAATATAAAAATATTCGCTCAGTGGATGACCAGTACATAGGCAGCTGAAGCTATACTTACAACAAAACACAAGTCAGCTCAGTGCTGTTAAGGAAAATGTGCAAACCCCAATAGGTTCTGTAGGTGAATACACATCTTCTTTCGTGAGGGCTTTCTTGTACGATTTTGAACTTTCCATCAAATCTCATTGATTAGGCAGTCCTCAGGGTCTGGCAGTTAGCTGTGTCTTTCATTTTGTTTCCCAAGGAGATAAAACTACCATGATCATACTGCCAATTTTCCTCCACTGTTATCCCTTATCCCAATCATGTTGCACTCCCAGAAACTATTAAATCCGATCAAAACAAAGCTGGCTACAGCAGCATTAATGGATCATCTGCTGCGGTTTAGAACCAGCAGTCATTCATTCCTGGTAACAATTTAATGTCTTCCACTATCCCCGCAAACACCTGAATTCCAGAAATGCTGACTTTTGTCTGGAAGTGAAGAGAGCAAAAGAACAGGCCTGTGTTCATCTCTGGGCTGCGTTCAGTCTGAGATGAAGTCATCACAGAGCACTCCTATCAGCACCGGGAATAATCTGAAATTAAGAGAATTGCTATTGCAGATACAGAAGTGCTGAGAAGAACGGTTACTACTTACCTCATTTGCCTCACTGTAACTTTCCATAAAAACAGTTTGTCCTGTAACTTGAATTAGACTAACCTTACCTTCATTGTTACTGTCTCACCTGAGGACTATTAGCTCCCTGCTAGAGAAGTAACCCTTAGCTGCTGATGCCCATGTACAGCGTTGGTGCCCTCCCATTCCAGCTTCAACAAGGGCACAAAAAGTCCTGGCAGTAAGTAGAAGGGTTAAGAGTCTGTGCTGGTGCCATTGGGTGCTCTTGTCAAGACTCATAAGCTGCTCTTTGTTTTCACTGATAATTGCTGGTAGCTAAATTTTTTCCATGGTGTTATAATCTAAAACAGTCAGAGAAAGTAAATAAGAAACTAAATGCAAATGTTATAATAATTACAAAATAATAGCAATAATTCTTTGTTAGAAGGATAAAACAAGTGCTTAAACCGAACATGCTGTGCTAGAGATGAGCAGTAAATTAGACTTAAAAATGTTTTCATTTTTAATAATCTAAAATGCTGTTAAATTACAGAGATAAAGCTATCACCAATATATATTTTATTTCCACAGTGTCCCTTTGTTCTTGACATTGTTGGTCAATCACCTTGAACAGAGAGGGGTGGGGAGAAACCTTTTTTGAAGACTGAAATATATTCTGGTTTTGACTTATGACAGAGGTTTCATGCCTCCTTGTTATGACCCCGACTGCCATAAACAGACTGACAAACATAAAAGTAGGTAAACAAACATCTGTTTTTTGTGACACTGACAGCTCTTCCCAAGCGTTACTCCCAATACTTCAAGCACATAGTCATGTAGTCATGTCCCCCCCAAGAAGGTTGAGTGCACCCTTCTTGTCTGTGTTACAATACAGCCAGTTAAACATTTTACTTTGTGAACTACTGTGAGAGGGTTTTCCACATGAAACGTGCTGCTGGGGCCATAGCTCTCTCCTAGGTGTGTGCATGAGGTTTTACATGGCGCTCAGGTGCTGAATGGAAACCCAAGGGCTGGCTGGCTGGCTTTTGCCACGTCAGGAACAAGGCGCATCTGACTGCAGTTTCCCTGCCCTGCATGGAAGCTCTGGGAAAGCCTTTTCTCACTTTCCTCCAGAGAAGGACTTTAAAAAGAGATGTGAAAATTCCCTGCACGTATTGTGCTGCTGGCTATTGGCAGGCACCCTGGGAACTTCAGACAAATGGAGCTTGCGCTGCTGGTTCAGGCTACAGTGACCAGGACTGCAGGGGAAGGGAGTACACAACAGTACATTGTGTAATGTTTCTGGGCAGCAGGATGGAGAACAGGATAGAAATCTTATTAAACATCCCTGGACAAGCCAGGGTAATCAAGACTGGTGCTGGATTGGATACCAGGAGCTGCAGAATTGCTCACAATGCAGTATTGGCTGTGGGTAGCCAAGGTTAGTAAAGAACATGACTTTAGTTCAGTACAGAACTTGCAGCAATTTGTTCAGAGGATAAAAATGAGAAGTGTGTTGTAAAAGGTTTGTTGCCCAAACACACACACATCACTCCAGGCAGCAGTGGAGTGAGACCAACCTGTGTGTTGTATTTCCATATGATACATCTCACTAAAGCCTTTCTTCATGAAGAGTGTGCACATGTAACAAGCCACTAAGCACTGCCTGTGCAGACACAATGCACAGCATAGCCAGCCATGAAAGCACACGCTTCTGTATACCTGAGCTAAAGAAACAGTTGGACTTAGCACACTCTTGGTCTGACAGCAACCAATGAAAGGAGACAACCCATCTTCAGCGCTTGTAGTTTTTCTGGATGGAGGGAGGAAGTCCTGACTTGGTAGCAGCTGCTGAGAACAGCACTTCTAAAACAGATACCTTCTGTCAGCACTGGGCCTGTTCCTTTTTCATCCTCCCTTGTGTGGCCAAGAGGAGGTAAAAGGGAGAAAGTGGGGTGTGGATTTCCCCTTTGATGCTCTCCCACATCATCTGAATAGAACTCCTAGTGAGGTAACTGAGTGTAAGCGTTGGCGAATGTGTCCTTTCCTCCCTCCTCAGCTTTCTTATCAGCCACCAGAATGAGCAGAAAAACATCCAAAGACCAGATTTTTGTTAAGAGCCGGCCTGGAGAGACCAGTGAGCCAGCTCTGCCCATTTTTCATGCCATTGAAATAGTGCACACAACAGAAGGCACCATGGTGGCCCATGCATGGGAAGGGTCATCCATGCTTTCCTGATGTGGCCCTAGGTTTCCCCTCCACCTCCAGAAAGGGAGGAGAAGGAAACGTGGTGACGTTCTTTGGGTTCGCCACTTATTTGTTACCTTCTTGGGTTGGCTTTAAAATAGGCTGGGGAAGGGTGGCTCGGGAGACACCTTTTAGGTCTCGTGAGTGCAGAACAAGCTGAAGGAAGTACTGGTCTTCCCAGCAGATTCCTTCTCCTCACCTTACTGCTCCAGAAGGCCATTTCCCCCAAAGACAGCCAGCAACCATCAGCTAGGAGACAGATTTGCCAGCCTGGGGAAAAGAGGAAACCAGGAACACTGCCTAGAAATAGGGGAACTGAGAGGGGTCTGTGCCAAAAAGCACCAATATGGACAACAGTCATCTCCGCACCTACTTAGCAGCTGCCTTTATGCACTAGCCCCATCCTTTTTTTTTTGACCCCAAAGAAAAGCCATGGTAACACATTCATTTTCTAGGTTCTCTTTGTTATTATTTTCAAGAGCAGGACTGTCATTCAAGCTCTTAAACTTGAGTACTGAAAACTGGTGTTTGTAGAACAGCAGCACCTTTCATTTGTCCTTCACGTGAGTTAGAAACCTGATAATTACAAAAGGGATGGGGCTGAGTGGAGCTTGTTGCTGGTCTAAGAGATGAGGTTGAGTTCTGGCTCTGCCTCCTTCACTGGGTGTGGGCAGGAGATTTGCCATTTGGGAATGGCAACCCCAGCCAAAATAGAGTGGAGGCTGCTGGGCTTAAGTGGGTGGGGGAAGAGATAAAAAGATAAAACTGCTCCAGAGGAGGAACGTCACAGTATGGTGCCCCCCGTCCCTATGTATGCTCTCATGCCTGAGAGAGTCAGCAGTTCTCCATGGATCGAGGAGCATGAGGATCCCAGGAGGAGAATCCAGCTTAGTTGCCACACCCCTCAGCTCAGCGTTGGAGTTCACAATCGTTTTGGCAAGCAACTGTCGTGGCAGCCCTCTGAAAAGGGTCTGAAGCTTCTCCTCCTCAGTAGGGGTCTTCCTTCCCCTGCGTTGTCAGGTGAAGAAAACAGAGAAACCAAGGTGTGTGAAAGGGTGAGCGAGGAAGAAATAGTACACGAGAGAGGAGAACGTTATTAGAGAGCATACTGGGCACAGCTTAGACCCGGGTATGTCTACAGGTTCGCGAGGTGCCTGAGGCTGAGGGGGTGGCGGAGGTGGAGGGGGACTCCTCATCCGTTGTGTCCCCCTGCTCCTCCTTGTGGAGCCCGAGGCTGATGTGGCTCTGCAGGGCTGCCGGCGTCAGCCACTCCTTCGGGAGGCAGCTCTGGAGGAAGGGGATGCAGGAGCTGAAGTAGGCCAGGCGGTTCACCCAGCGGGGGATCTCCTTCCCGCACAGGATCTGTGGAGCAAACCAAACAAGAGCATGGTTAATAGTACCCAAACACATGTGTAGTGGTAGCATCACCTCCATCTGCTCCGTCACCTCAGCTGGTGTGCTCCCCACTGCTCTGAAGAGACCTGTTTGAATTCAGGGAGCATCCTCTACAGCCAAAACCAGCTCTAATTGCAAACGACAGCACACAGCGACTTCTCAACACACACACAGCCCTGCCAGCCATAGCCCGTGTCAGCATCTGAGCAGTGACTGGGGAAAACAGCTCATGGCCCTCAACATCTTCGGCCAGACCATTCTCCAGGCAGTCCATGGGTTAAGGGACAGGCTTGCTGCTGCCCCTCCGTCAAGACAATGACACTCATCTTCAGAATTGTTCAAAAAATTTGGGAAAAGATTTAAGCTGTTGCTGGGCAGACTCTAAGAACTGAGAAGCTGAGCCTGACTAGGCAGATCTCCGGAGATGCCTGAGAAGCTGCTCTTCCTGCTCACTTTTCTTCCTTGTGCCGACACACCGGGTCAGTCAAGTTACAATACCTCAGGGTCCTTTTCCTACTGTCACATCACACTTTGATTTCTCCTTGCGTAGCATTTCCTAAATGCAGGGAAGAGATGTGCAAATGTAAAAATACTAACTTCTCACCAGGTCTGTGTTTCATCACACATGCTGCTGGCCCCAATTTGGGTTACACTCTGCTAGCACAGGCACTTTTTCTAAGTCGTATCATATTCAGCACAATGAAACACCTTGCTGCATACTGCAGACCCTTCCTTCTGCAGCGTTTGACCATGCATACATACAGCTGCCAGATTTTAGTAGCTCTATCTGGCTTAGGCCACATAAGGAAAATTTCCCTTTGCATTTTACCATCTTCCAAAGCAGACTCAGAAGAGGCACCTGGAACTTACCAGCCTCAAGGATCTGTCCTTGGTAAATACACTGCCTGTGCTGCCCTACACCAGTATGCTAGAGCCTGAGGTCTGTGGCAGGTCATACTACCTGAATTCTCCTTCCCACCCAGCACTGTCTCCAAGGCAGATTTTGAGGAAATGCCACCCCACAGACCTCGTTCTGTACTTCACGTGGATTAGTGCTTCCAGGGCTGTCCACGCTGCACCTTCTGCCAATACTAAGCTCCTTTCATTTCTCTCCCACCTTCTTCCTGTCTAAAACTACACTTAATTTAATACCAATTAGTGCAAAAACTAAGAGGTTGTTTGTCTCTAATCCACTAAGGAGCTTATTTGGCGAGATGTCTGTTATTGACAGTGGAAATGCAGGAATGCTTAGAGGTTTCAAGGGATTTTTCAGCGAGCAGCACTGGAGCAGTCGCAAAGAGGACAGGCCTTAGGACTGCTGGACAGGTCTTAGGACTGATGGCCAGCTGGTCCTTCACGTGCACTTTGGTCTGGCCAGAAAAATCTAAGCTCCAGTCCAGCAGTCACCTTGAGTGTAAGGAAATTAGCTTACTCCGACAGCATGGAATTTCCAATAAGGCGTGGAGATGGCAGCAAACCCGAGACCATGCTAATTTGACTATGGAACTAACTTTATTCTGACATGCATTGTTTAAAAATCAATGTGTGAAACTGAAGCCGTTATCATTAGGCATCAGAGAACAAACAGAACCATTTGGCTTCTTAAATTATTTTCAGGTACAGAGTCCTGTTCTTTACTCAATACACTAAATTACAAGGGTAATCAAGGACTTCTAATTCCGTTCTTAATGGTGCTGCATTTTACTTAACCTCAGACACAGCCATATGAATCTGTGTTTTTGATATTTTTAATCTGTGGACAGTTCCTTCAGTGGCAATTCTTTATCCCCATCCGGTTTCCATTGCTAGAACTACTGCCTGAATCAATAAGCACAGACACTCTCTACCTGCATTTAAGACTCATTCAAAGAAAATCTGCTGATCTATTTGATTTTCTCATCAGACGCCTCTGATCATTTTCATAAGAATACTGCTGAATTTTTAAAACTGTATTCAATATCTTCTACTCGAACATTGAACTTGAGCCAAAACCAACAAATGCAGCAGAATTGCCTCTAGATTTTGTAGCATTTCTCTTTCTTCCTGCCCAGGAACTCAGGCAACATATTGCCAGTGTAGAAAGTGACTCAGTTCAGGCTCCTTGTGATGCATGCATACATGTGAATTCAGTTCTCAAGCAACCATAGGTCTTCCTAAAGATTTCTCCCCCCCAGATATTAATAGGAAAACAAAAACAGGGTATGATTCTTCAGAAAATTAGTAGAAGCAATAGAACAGAACAAGGTAAGACTGCTTGAAATGGAAATACAGCTTTAAAATTTGTCTTTCTTTTCTAAGCAGATTCCCAAGCAAATGAAATAGCACTTCCAAATGTGGAAGCGATGCTGAAACGTTTGCTGTTTGTTTATGGGAGCTTCTTCACCCAGAATGAATCAGTGAGGCCAGGAGGAGCCATAAAAAGAACTGAGAGATGTGTGGGCATCATGACATCGATCAGCAAAGGGCTGTTTGTGAAGCTTAAGGATAATGATAGAGTCAAAGCGGTTTCCCTTTCCTCAGATGTGTTTGCCCTTGTCTCTCATCAGCAAAGCCTCGTTACTATTCTACAGCAAAACACAATGCTCCACGGGAGCAAAAGGGCAACTGCAGGGAATTCCACTAACACTGTAACCTTCTCCTCTGTTTTCAGCTCCTTGCCATAGAGTGTGTCATGCTACATCATCCAGCAGTACTTGGCTCATGGAGAAGCATCAAGTAAGCCTGACTGTGATGGGATTGAGCCAACAAAACTTAAATAAAACAACACAAGCAAGATGAAGTGGGTGTTTTTCAGCCGTGTATGAATCCACAGAAACCTTACTGCAGCTCTTTAAGGCATATCTCAACTGAAAACCACACATTGGAACAATAAACTTAAACTTACAGAACCCTGGTACCATACACTGTTTCCACAAGAAGAATTTTTTTAAGGTTCTCAGAAATTGGGCATTTAAGAGTTTTTTCTTGCCTGACAACCAGGTTATTTTTTCTTTTTTTGAGAGGGGTAAATTTTCCTGTGATGGGTCATGTAGCTGTTGTGTCAAACTTAGCATATAAGCCGCTATGGGTCTGAAATCACTGGTCCTGGCCATCCTATCAAATTGTCCTGCTACCATCCCTTTTGGAAATACCCAGGGACCAGAAAACTACCACAGCTGCAGCAGAGCCTGAGTGTGACACCTGAAAAAAGCACAGCTGAGCCTCTTGGTGTGCAGCTGACTGGAGAAGAAACTTTAAAGAAACACCTAGGGCCACAGAAGGGCTAAGCCTATGTGAGATGCAAGCCTGAAAGGTAGCTCAGGGGTTAGCTGTAGCTTATCTGAGGCATAGAAGTGCTTGGGATGGGCAACCCTGCATAGTACAGGAGAGGCTGGACTATGAGCAGCAAACCTCAGGCCATTCAGGCTAAGCAGAGCTCTGCAGACCTCCTGTGAATACTGTCTGGCTGTCATTGCTGAGCACAGCTCTTCCTCATCTTTCTTGCTCTGTGAGGTGCCTGAAGGCGTGAGTTATTCCACCCACCCCACAGAGACAGCCAGCCACTGCCACAGCCTGAAACGCAGCCCCTGGGACAGCGGGTGCAGCTTCTGCTTGCTGGCCCAGACCGGTGCCCACCTACCTCCTGCAGAAGCCCCCGCGCAGGCTGCATGTACTCGCAGCTTCCACTGAGCGGCACCTTGTGACAGTCAGCCCGGGCTCCCGGGGGCTGCACAGGAGCTGCAGGGGACTCTGCAGATGCAGCTGGGTCAAAGGGAAGCAGCAGTTCAGACATCCGTGGCTGAAGCCAAATGTGAGGGAGAAACGGGACCCGGCAGTTCGGGTGCTGTTTCTGCACGGCTGTCAAATCCACACCGGGATTTCAACTCATCAAGAAGCAGCTCGTTTAGGATGTAAAAAGAGCCTCTGAGCATCTTTAGCCATGCCATTTGGCAGTAAACAGACCCTGGTTAAAATATATAAACAGCCCTAGGGTATAAGGACTGCAACTCATGACTCTTCCCTCCCTTAAGTGCCGTAAGAGCGAGGATTTATTTCTCAGCAAGACCTTACAGTTCTGTGTAAAGCTTTACCTTGAGCAGGAGAGGAGCCTAACAGCTGGGAAACGTGGGTTTGTATGCCGTCCTGCTATGGAAGAAGCTGAGTCTTCTGCCTTACAGAGAACAATGCAATCAGCCTGCTGCTATCCTCCTCTTTCTTCTCTTTTGAGACAGGGATAAGGTATGTGCCGCGTTCTGTGAACGCTATTAAAATATACTAGATGTAATCTGAGGTAGCTTAATGGACCGAGCCCCTTCCAAAAGAGGGGAAGGGCTGTTTAGTTGCACATCCTAAAAGAAAACACTCAAATGCAGTAAGTTCAGCGCTGTGCTGGATGGTGCAAATTGGGGCAATTCAGGCCACGCACAGCAATTTAAGTCACCACTCTTAGGTATATGTTTGGCTTTTTTAAGTGAGCCCTTCCAGAGGCACCGTGTAATCCTCTGGTCCATGAAAATGAAGCTGTGCAGAGGCAGCGTTACATTCCTCAAGCAATGCGTGCTAATTACTTCAGTTCTTATGGTGCTGAGGCTCTGAGAGTTCAGCCCTGAACATCTGCTCAGCCACCCACGGCTACTTCCCCTCAGCTGCCCTGCTTTGAACGAGGTGGCGGCCACACAGGGCACGTATCCACAGAGCTGCTGTGCAGGGTTCCCTTGGCACATCACAGAGAATGCAAAGGGGCTTACTGCTGCCTGAGGAGTCCAACACATCCCACAGCACTTCAGGGGCAAAGCCTTCAGAGTCCAAGGGGAATCTTTCCAGTGTTTGCTCCTGTAAGACCCAGACAACACAGCGTAGATGACGCTTATCTGAATTTCAGAATAAGGCCATTAGATGCAAACCAGCACACCTGCCCAGGCAAAGCTTGCAGGCTGCACTAGAGCTGCCAGAAGCAGGTGTAAAAAGAAAAACATGGCAATGCAATCAAATTAGTACTTGGAGACATACAGAATAAACCACAAACCCAATGCAGGAGCACACCTTTGCCCAGTGCTCAAAGAGCTGAGGAAGTCTGCATGTCTCAGCAGGGAACATACCTCTAGCTCTGCCCTGCCAATGTGACTACGTGACATCTGACGGACCACATTCAGGGCAGAATTATGAGTGGCATCACTGATTTGCTATGTACCAACGCTGCAGCATGGCCAAATGCCTCTGGGCATGAAAGTGCTTGTAGCCAGCACTTCTAAGTACAGGCAGCAGGATGACAAGGTAGGCAGCAAGCAGCCTCCTAACAGATGACCATTTCAGCAGCGCTGAGTGTAATTAAGTCTGGGCTTGTAACTGATATTTAAAACACTGCAAACAACTGTGATTCATTTCTATTATCATGATGGCATGGAAAAGAACTCTCTTTTCCTAGCAGGTGCAGCTTCAAGACCAGTGGCTGAGAACAGCTGTTACCCAGTATGATCATCCATATGTTACAATATAATACACACACACATATATATAATCACAAATGTTATGGCTGTCCTGAACACGACCAGGCCAACCCACATCCACAGAGTGATGGACATGAGCAGCATCCTTTTTCCCTGAATAGCTAGTCAAGAAAATCCTGTGTTTCAGTCTCAGTCTGAAGCCTTCTTTCCTAACTTCGGTAAGCAGCAGGTTACTGAGGATGGAGAGACGATGAGAAGAGAGAATACAGGAACCCATGGGAACAGGGAAAGACTTTGTCTGGCAGGACTCCTAAGCAAAAGCTTCCAGTCTCAAAAGCCTATCAACATGCTTAGTTCATTTACACTTCTGACACTTTTCATTTATCAACAGGCATTGGTGAAAAGGACGGGGTTTTTCCTTGCCATCTTCATTTGTATAAAGGAGGCATGTCCTCAGCATTTGTGTACACAGCCTCAAAGGGTTCACGATGGTGTGTCTAGAGAAGAACTCCCCAGAGAGTATGAACTAACTTGGCTCCAAGCTATTACGTTTATTTATAACAGGGTAGGCCACAGGCCATTCGGTTTGGAAAGACAATTGCAAAAATAAAGCAAATAAAGCAAAATAGATGGTGCAGCCCCCCCCCCCACACACACACTTACAACAGTTCCAGGAAGCTTAAAATGTTGGTTGTTTTGTTTTTCTGTTTCATTGTTGTTTTTTTTTTTCTCTCTACTCTTAAAATATCTTCACATTTAATCTGAAGTGATCAATCTACCAGAAAAAAAGGGAAAACCTGAAATAACTGCAGAGGCACAATTGGCAAAATCAGACCATTTTCAAACAATTGGAATGATGTGCTAAGAAAGCTATTTTGGAGGGGTTGATTTCTTTTTCCAATTATTTGCCACCTCATGCCATTCCCTGCACAAGTAGGTAGACAGCAAAAAGAGGATGGACTGAGAGACCTGGAAGATGCATGTAGGATTTATTTCATTAACCCTTTTTGTTGGGCTGGAATACCCTTTCGGGGTAGCAAGGCTAGGAAGGGTAACAATAGAAGAAGAAATGTATACTTTTATATTAGCCTTCATTCCAAGAATTCCCCAAGTACTTCACAAAGTTCAACTAATACACAAACCACGCTTAGAAATCTCATTTTGCCACTACAGATCAGCTCTATCTGTGATACCATTTAGCAGTTTACTAACAGTATACAGTTGTGCATACTTACATGCGGAATGACATCCATCTGAAACCATGAGGATAATTTATGGGTGCAGGATGTCTTTATTAATAAGCTGCTTCTAGATGTAAACGGTATTTAAGAAACAGAAAAGCAAGACGGCCTGTTCCTCATAGAGCTAGCGACATTCAAAGGCTACTTGAATGAAGCATGTCTTTCCATCAGCTTTGGTGAAGACTGGCTCAGGTGCCAGGAAACAAAGGTTTCCTAACGTTCTTTCATAGCCCATGGTTGCTTTTCAGTTGGGTTGTTTGTTCATTTCTGTCCCTCTTTCCTGCCTGTTTGGAGTGCTCTGTCCCCTGCCAGTAACAGACTAGCACACACACTTTTGTCCAACAAAACACCCATCTCCTCCTCCTAACAGAGGCAACTGAAAAGCAACTGTTGACTAAGGAAAACACGAGTATCACTTCGCTTCTCAGGATCTGCTGAAAACTGGTTTATAAAAGCTTTTGTTGCTTTCAACCATGACACAAATGCCTCCTGAAGTTCCCTTCTCTGATGTTTAATCCCTTCTCCCTGAGCTTTCAGGCTAAGGAAAGCTTCCTCGTTTTTAATAACATTACAAGAGCTCACGTGTGTCTGGGGATGGACCTGGAAAGCTTTAGGGCTGAATTATTCATTGTGATTAAAAAGCTGCCCTCGTTTGGTCCTTGACTCAGCAAACCTGCCTTTCTCAGCAAATTTGGTGAAAGTCAAACTGCTTTAAGGAAAGCAAAATTCTGGTGCAAGTCTGTTACAGGCTGCCAGTTTTGCCTTGGCTAAGAAAGGACAAGTAACCAGCCATGGAGAAAAGGTGTGTTGGCTACCATCTCATGGCACTTCAAGCACAGCCCTATGGCAAGCGGGGAAGTAAAGAAAGATGACTCCCTTCTACGAAGGTTCCAACCACAATTGTTGACTCTGGCTACAAAGCATTTGACTATGTCCACCATCCCCGTCCAGTAGGGGCCAGGCTCACCTAGGATGCTAAAGAATTTTCCAAGGCTGAGATGCTTCGGAGATTCTCTTCCCCTCCTGTGTTGAAGACTAATAGGCCAAGCTCACTTCACTAGTCCCCAGGACTATTTCCCAAGGCCACTTCAGCTAAAGAACACCACCTCCAGTTCCCCCAAACATCTTTCTCTCTGGAAACTTCTACAAATTCTACCACTTCAAAATGAGCTTCTAAAACCACAAGCACATTCATTCTGATTTAGGCCGTTCCCTTTCCCTCCTGGAATGTGTTATTTCCTTGTTCGTGTAAATAATTAAAGTAGGACAGTTCCCACAGGAGAGGCTGAGGGACACCCTTCTCCAGCACATCTTGCAGCTGATATTCAGAAGAGTTTTTTGCTGGAATGCAGAATAGAAGGTAAACAAATCTTTGGTGTGACTTGCTCTCCCACACCCCAGTGAGCTTCTCTTTATCCAGGAAGCTTGTGGTTACTTCACAATGAGTGTCTCACCCGCTAGAAGTTCTGTTTGAACCCACACAAGTTTTCCCTATGAAAAGTTTTAATAAACTGTCAGATCCATCTAGAAGTCTCTGCTTTCAGTGACTCAGTTTACTCCAAAAATCCTAGTTCAGCTTTAACAATTAGCTCTGTTAGGATGTTTTCTGGGGAAATTAGCTATTTTACCAGATGGCATCTCTGAGCACAGTCCTCTGGATCCAATCCTTTGGATGAAGAAGTGCTGATCAATTAGGAAACAGATCCTTTGATATTTAAAGGAGTAAAGGGGTGAAAAGGATCCACGAGTACAAAAGAAAGCTGGAGAAGATATCTGTTTTCCTTGAGGGTTTGTAATCCCTCAAATCCAAGTGATCTATCCCAAGTTTATCATTCTCTGACATATACAGGTCAGAAAGAAATCATTTCCCTTTGATGAACGGGAAGAGAAGACATGATAAAAGAATAAAATCTTCCATCACTACTATCCTCTGATAACTCTGATAAAGTTCCAACATCAACAATCTTTAAGGTGAATCAAATCTGTACCTCTCAATTCATTTCCTAATTATGATGGGCATCAGCTTCATATCTTGCCAAAAGGGCCCATAAGACCTACTGACTTTATTGCTGTTCTACAGCTGGCAATTGGAATAAGAGAGGTTATCTTCCCTGGTGCTCACAGAAGCCTCGCTTCTTTGATAATTGCGTGCCATGTGTCCTATAGCAAGGTGCTAAACAATTTATTTAAATATCAAGCATTTCGGTTGCTTGGCAGTAATCACATTGGTGAAGGGAGAAGGAGTGGTTCCTTGAGTCATTCCACTTATCTTCCAGTTCTGGTACTGATTCAAAGGTGTTTTTCTCCCTTCCCATGGTGGTTTGCCCTTTTCTGAGGCATGCTGTAGCAACTGTCGTCACTCTGGTAGGAACAGGGCTCCATAACTTATCTAAGATAGGAAACTTCAGAAGCATGGAAAATTGCTGGTGGGAAGTCAAATGAGTCATCTTCTGTTTGTGAATGGGCTAAGCAGCAGAAGCTTTCTCTGAGTTTTTAAGTCGCAGTGACAGTGTCCTTACACTCAGTACTGAGGAATATCACCAGACTGGAGAAGAACCTGGAAGGAGAAAACCTTCATCCTCCTTCTGATCCTCCAGTTACAGCTGTTTTCTCTAAAGATGTCCTTGGGCAC
This sequence comes from Anas acuta, assembly GCF_963932015.1. Lineage (NCBI taxonomy): Eukaryota > Metazoa > Chordata > Aves > Anseriformes > Anatidae > Anas > Anas acuta. The sequence goes on along the minus strand of NC_088983.1, from coordinate 36,373,288 downwards.
CGTACGCTCACCATATGCCTACACATGAACAGGGCTCATTCTTACTTGCCCCCATTTGAACCCCTGACAGTCAACCTTTCACCTCCATGTGTGTTTGGGGTACAAGTTGTGCCAACTATGCTTTTGCCTTACCTAGTATCTGCCTTCCACAGGTCCAAGTCGTATTTAAGAGTTACAGAATAATCAAGAGCCATGCTCTGCAATGAATAGAGAGCTCTCTGGCAGCAATTTCACAGTTCCCAATATCTGCGTGCATCTACCTTTATCTATGCCCAAAGAACAGGCTTGGTGATAGTATAATTGCATCTCTTTCTCATCATCCCAAGCACACTATTCACAGCAAACCTCCTTGCTTCCTGCTGCTGTAGTAACAAGTGCTCTTGAAAAGCAATGGCATGGTTGCGACCTCAAACATGCAGGTCCTTCCTTCCAGACCAGGAATTACTTTGAGTTTAGCTTTCTGCTGAAAGCACAACTATATTCCTTTCTCTTCACATCTGCTTTACAGGAATTTGTAACTTCTGTCCTTGTTCTGAAAACCAGGAAACTCAACAAATCACATTATGGAAAGGACTAATTATTTTAGCCTCTCTTTTTATTTTTAAAGCCTTTTTTTTTTTTTTTTTCCTAACGTTTAATAGCCAATATTTTTCCATCTGGGAGAGTTTAAATAGCCTCTTTCATCAGGCAGGGCAACTCATAAAGAACATAAATATTTTGCTGTTCGTTGAAGGGCCATTTGTACGTATTGCTGGGATTGTTAGGAACACAGTGACTGAACAACAGATGATCAAACAGAAGGACTTCACCCAGTATTGATGTGGTCCTAACTGCATTCTCCCCACACACGTAATATTATCAGAATGCTAAAATCCCTGCTGTGTGCCTGCTGCATCACCTCCCTGCAGTGCCTGGAGTACTGACACGCAGCAAGGCACAGAAGCTCAGAACAGCACGAAAACCTTGGGCTTGGCTGCTGGTGGCCTGACTGATTTTTCTTTGCAGAAATCATAGGCACAAGTCCCCTAAAAGGAATGCCCATCCTCCTGGACAGTTTCTTCAGAGAGCGTGGTACTGAGAGCGTGGTACTGATACTGCTTGATTTTGGTGACTGTCAACATAAGCAACATGAAATGAACAAGCTCCTTGTAGGCAAGTTGCTAATTCCAGTTTGATGAACCTCTTCATTTTAACCCACAAGCAATTTGCTTAAGTGGTTTTATAAAAATGGGTACCACGGGACCATGTAGCAGCAGTCAGAGTGGCTGAAACAACACTAACTAGATTTTCACTAATTAGATCAAGCTCCCTCACCTTCCCTCACTGACAGATTGTGAGGGTAAAAGGAGACCGCCAAGGGGTATTAAGTGGTGTGTGTATCAACTTCCTTAAATTGAAGCCAGGTACATACACATGGAGTGCATCTAATTTCTCTCTGATGACTAACCACCAGGAAATTCTGCATGATGTTACAGCAGAACTTCCTTCAAAAGTGTAGTGAAGATGGTGTGCAGCACTCAATGGGCAGAGACTTACAGTCCTGGGTAGTTCTTCACTTCTTAAACATTCTAAAGTTCCCTGATGAGATATTTCTCAGAAAATCCACAGGAAAAGATTCCTGATCACACAGCACCTTCACTGAATCACACTCTGAGAAAGCTTTCTCCACGAAACAGCATCGGAGAAATTGAAGTCTGAACTTCTGCTGCTGAAACCATGGCACTCTCAGTTTTCTTTCCACGGGAGTTGCTTTGTTAATAGATCCATCTATCTTTGATCCAGTCACTGCACGTTAGAAGGCCATGGGGAACTGGCAAAGTGGGGAAGAGATCTAAGTCTTGAGCGAGTCCAAACACGCTTTGCAGTCTGCAGCAGCGAGAAAGGAAAATTCAAAGCTAAGTACCAGCAAGGGAGTAACAAAGCCCCTTGTAACTCACAAGTGAGCGTGGGCAGGAAAATCAGAAGGCCCAGAAAGGATGTGTGGAATTGCAGGGAGAGGCTCAGCACCACTGTGGCATATAACAGCACAGCTAGATGAGTTTTTTCCAGAGGTAAGTATCAAGAAAAAGCATGCCCTGTGGTTCAGTAGAGTTTATCTGCCTGTGCTGGACCTGCTGCTATCCAGGAATTTTTCAAGATGCACGGCCAAACATTCATGACATAGGTCTGGACATCTCCCTAACCATTAACGTAGTCAGTCTGCTTTGCCTGCTTAGCAAGTTTTGTAACTATTGAAGACAACAACTGCCAGTTACCATGGTGAGACCTGATGCATCATTACATTAAATATGAATTTAACAGAAAAACTGTTCGTAGGCAGAAGTAGATGGAAGATTTTAGATATATGTTCTATTTGCTGAGAAAATACTATTACAACGGACAAGAAAACAGGAACTTTGAAAGCAAAGTCCTACTCCTGTGATTTCAGCAGTCCATGTGAGGATGAGGAACCTGGCCTACAGGTGTCCTGTATGGATCCTAATTAGCAAGCCTGCAGCCAGTGAGGAAGTTAGGAAGGTCAGGCACAGCCCTCAAGCACACGGCCGTACAGCCCTGTCTCAAGGCTTGCCAGAGGCATTTGTGAGAACACCTGAACCCACACATCACCACAAGGCTCTCAAGTTCCAGCTCTGATAGGGCTTGCTGATAGAGAGCAATGCAAGCCACAAGGCAGCTAATTAACCTTAGTGGATAAGAGCTTTTATGGAGAAATTTCAAAGCACTTTTCAAAGGAAGGAAGTCATCCAGCGTACAAGAGGGGACAGTCAGGCACAAAGCAGGGATGTGACTTGTCTGGCAGTAGTCAGGAGGCTCAGAAGAACCTGAAGTCACCACGCTGCTCGTGCTCTAGGGCAGATTTATTCTGCCAAACAAAGCTTCTAACAGTCTTTCTTTTAAGTCTTTGAATACTTTTTCCTGTTTTCTGTTTTTAGCTACCACATAACATCGCTGTGCATAAATAGATGATGATGATTATTATTGCTGGGTCACAGATGAAGAGTGTGAAGGAAAGGACAATACAAACACTAGGCAGATTAGTCTCAGAATTGGTGTCAGAGCACAAATCTCAGTTCTTCTTTCTACCCTCTGTGGTGACACACAGCTTGAGAGCCACATATCGTGTGGTCAATGCATTCTGCTTGCTTTTAACAGCTGAAGGCTGTACCTTACAGATCTACATGGCAGGGATTGGAGCAGTATAATCTGGGGGGGGGGGGGAATGACAGGGACAGTGTTCAGGTTTTGTTTGTTTTTAATGGGAACTACAACAACAAAAAGAAAGTACCAAGGATGTAAAGTTAAGCAGGTATTCAGATGTTGGGAAATGAGAATAGAAACTTCCATTGCTTTCGGCTCAAACAGGTTTTGTTTTAACAGATTTCAAGCTGTCCTTCTCCACATGGAGTAGATTCTATCCTTGCAGTTGCCATAAAATGCCTATGGAAGACACAGAAACAGTGGCATTGTTTTTTGGTGGAGGTGGTGGTTTTGTTTGGTTGGTTTTGTTTTGCTAAATGGAAGGTCATTTGCACTTCCTTCTTTTCATTTCTTTTCTGGCACTGCATCAAGATCCCAAAAACAGATTTACATAAGTGCTGAAATACACATACCTTAATGGAAACATGCTTTAAACATCTCAGCTTTTTTTTATTTGTCAATTTAAAAATTAAATAATCAATATCTCAGATTAGGAAAGAGGGTAAATTTGCATTTCTCTGTGCTTCAATCATCTCTGAAGAGAAATAACAGCTCTGTTAAAATTCACAGCGTTTTTGGGAACATGGAAATATGTAAGTACCAAAGACAGTTATGAGAAAAATGAATACTTTTTTGTAAAATGAGTTTTAGATGGTGCACATTAAATAAGGAAAAGGAACACTCACTTCCTGAATGCTGCAACATTTTGTTAGTAGAACACTGAGAAGCCTCTTTTATTCCTTTTCACATCATATAAGGTTGTTTATGTTCTTGCTATTAAAATGGTGCACATCTGCACGCAAGCCAGGTTTGTCTTTCCGTTTCCTGCTCAGCAGCCTATTCAGTGAGCCACAATGCAGGCAGTCCAAATTTTACCCACAGTTTAGACCAAACCTGTGACAAACCTGATGCATCTCCATCTCCTAACCCCATCGTTTTGAACAGCAACTGGTTTTCAAAAACATTAAGGGCAGAGACAGGAGAGCCGACTACTGACTCTGAAGTGGCAGGCTGTGCTGATCCTAGCTCCCCTTCTGTACTCACTACTACAGATCTGAAGCAACAAAAAAGTAGAGAAAGAAGACAGTTGTGCCCACCTCAGCCAGAGCAGCAGAGAAGTGATTACAGTTCTTGTGCATCAGATGGTACGCATTGCCTTTGTACTCCTTGCCCAGTTCTTCCATGATCTTATCCACATCTTCTTCTGTGAAGTCTGTGGTGCCCAAGGCAATGGATTCTCTAGTTAAGAACAAAACACAACACAAAAAGAACATGGAAAGCTACAGTGCAGAGAGTGATATGTACCCAGGGAAAAGAAAACAAAGCAATAGCAAGAAGGCCAGGTGTAAGACACTGGCATGAATATCCGGGGCTATCAGAGAGACCCTTACTAACAAAATGGCATACTAATATCCTCAAAAAATCCTTTTTATCTACAAAGCTGGTTACAGCACAGGACCAGTCCAGAGAGCATCCTGCTCACACCAGGGAAGTCTCAGCTGTACAGGTCTGCTTGCTTCCCACTCTGCCCACAGCCCCTCTGCAGAAGCTTTCAGTAGGACAGAGGAGATGCTTTTCCCTTGATGGAGAGTGTTTCCACAGTGTGGGCCAGGAAGGAGCAGACAGTTCTATGCATAAACATATTGTTTCTCCCAATATTCACTCAATAGTGTTCATTCCTCTACAAGTCCCCAACATCCCTCAATGTAAACTGGCAGTGTGTGAAGGTCAAGTTCCATCTGCCATGGGAAGTTCCTTGAACCACAGCCCCAAAACCTGAACACCTTGAACAGCGCCTTAATGAAGTATCCTCTCAGTTTCCTCTAGCAGCTGGCCTGTCCTTTGTGACAGTGTAGCAATAAACCCAGGAGATGACTTGTCATACTCCATGCAACATCCACAAATAGGCGATGCTCATGAAAAGACAAGCTTTCTGTACCCCTCTGCACTGGCTCTGCATAACACACAGCTACTCCCATTCTTGCTGACAGATGAAACCAGGAGTACAGAAAGCAAAGAAAATTGGAAGAGAGAACTACATTCATTTGTAAGGCATTTGTATACATTTAAACTCTGCCAAACACAGTTCAGCACTGCTCCCTGTCTGTTGTACACCCTTTAATCTGCCTTCAAAACCCCTGCAGGGCTGCCTTTGAACCAGGATCATGTAAAGGAGGGAGTGAGGGTGCTAATGAGAGGGAGAGGAAGACCCAGAGGAGAGGACTTCCCCTCTCCCTCTGGTAGCTGTCATTGTAGGGGGAGCAGGGAAGACGTAGAAAAGGGCCCTTACTTGAATTTAAAGGTCTCGCCAAGCTCTACCGCACTGCCAGGTGTGATCTCGAAAATCCCACTGAAAGGGTAGGGATGCCCTCCATAGGCAAACTCTGATGAGGAAAGAAACAGACTGTGAGTAATCGAATGAACGCTGTGTCAGGAAGAAGTCTATGGCAGCTGTCTGCGTGGCTCAGCATCAGCACCAGGGGCTGGGCTATTGCTAAAGTCAGCTTCAGCCAATTTCTCTTTCCAGGTACCTATCAGCCCGAGGATACTCTCACAGCCTCAGCTCCAGAGCAGGCTCCACCAATGCTAATACTAGTGGTTGCACAGCTAATTAGCAGCTAGTGCTGCTAATCTGCTCCTCAACACCAGGCAAGCTCTCCAGGTCTGTCTCTGTGCCTATACAGGCCAGTGGGAAGTTCTGTGGTGGAGGCATCTGGAAATACTGTGAGGCTGTCGGTGGTGGCACCGAGCTAGAAGAAATCTTTTCTAGAGTAGGGAGAAATCAGTCTCCTTCTTCCAGATGGCAGCACAGCAGGCAGCTACGGGGAATTCTTTGTAGGTAAAAAAAAAAAAAAAAAAAGCTGATTACACGCTGCTGCCTTAGCACGTGGGCTGAGCCTGGAGGCCCCTCCGTGTTATACAGGCCACCTTGCACAGTCTGTGAAAGCTGCTGTGCTCACGACAGAACACAGCACCCCAGGGATTTTTATCTGCTGCATGGCACTAGCTAAAAATACCACGAGTGAGGTAACCCCAGTCATTCCCATTTAACACTGGATGAAGAGGGCAACGAGAAGTCTGTGATGCTTTTCCATCCCTTGGCTTCGCTGTGCTACAGCTGTTTTTCCAGATACCTTGGGTGCTGTAATCAGCCTCAACCCCATCCAGACCATTTCAAAAAGCCTTGCAAGATTTTTCTTTTAATTCTGTCATTTTAAAATAAAAATTTCTAAGATCTGGAGATGCAAATTCTAAGACTTCTAAAGCACAGACATTCATAAAGAATTACTGTAAAGCTGGTTTATTCTGGCATGGAATTAGTACAGACATCCTTATGCAGGTTTTAAGACAGCCACTGATCCGCATCTCTTCCCCCTCCCCAGACTCTCCTCCTCCTTTGTTGCAGGTCTTTCCAGTGTTGTTTGGTCCTCCCTCCCTATCTGCCAGCCTGCTACACACCTGCACAAGCTATAGAGGCTGCAATTACATGCTGAAGATACAAAGAGCTACTTTATTCATGGCAGAACTGCACGAGTTCCAGCTGGACTCCACAATGGACTCTAAAACAAAGCTGGCTGAGTTTCTCACTCCTTGCCAAAATCTATGCATTTGGTATTTTTTTCTGTACCAGACTAGCCATGCAATTTTCTCTCTGTTCTACAGGTAATGAAAAGGAAATGCTTCATACCTCTGCCGTAGATCTCGATGCCAGAGTGGAAGACACCAATCCCCAAGGTGGAGGTGTATTCATTTATCCAGTACTACAGTAAGAAAAAAAGGCACATTTGGGAGCATTAGCAGAAAAAAAGAAAAAAAAATACATGATCTTGCCCTGGGGCATATACCCCTATCTCCCTTCCTCAAAACAGCTTCTCTTAAGGACAATGATAATTTTGAAATTTTCCTGAGACAAACTGAGGCTCCTTATAGAGCAACAGAAGTGGGCACTGTGTTTATACAGCTGGCTGGGATTACATCTCCAAAAAAAATGCTCATCTAATCCTTTCCATGTAAGGCATTTTCCTATATTAAGATACAACTATACCTGAACCTGCATAAACCCAGCTTCCATAGGATATGTGATTATTCATCTCTTTTTTCCCTTAGCTAGCTAACCATTTCCCCTCCATTCCAATTTACTCGTCTTATTTTCAAAATACTGAAGATCTTGAGTTAAAGCACTCCCAAATATCTTCTGTACACTGTTTTACAACACCTCCCAACATCTTACTTCCTAATCAGTTAGTTTTAGGCATGTTTATTTAGGCAATGAGATCTTGGAGACAAATCTATTCCTCACGTAAGTCAGAGAAGCACCATTTAGTAGTTCTCTATATCTCCAAGATGACCACAACTTCACCCAAGTCTGAGATGAATTTTCAAGAGGAGCTGTTAAATGACTTTGTTGCTCTGGAGTCCATCTCCTCCCCACTAAATATAGAGCAGAGGAATACTACAGCACGCATGCACCGCTCCTCCACCAGCACTGCTCAGGGCCTGTTTCCACCACACCGTGAAGGACAGTGCAGACGTCCAAGCAAACCCCAGCTAAGCTAATTCTGGAGTGGGAAGCCATACGGCCATGCCAGGGCAGTGCTGCACTGGAGATAACGAGCCCTGCTCTGCACAAGTATTTATTAGGTTAGCTGCAGAGCTGCGCTGCCACAGAAATGATGTCTTCAGGCAATGAGTGGAAACCGCCAGCGCCTGGTATATTTACAGTTCGCTTATGGCAGTGAAAATGCATCTCTAGTAACTCTGAGCAACCCAATTCCTATTGCAATTGAGCAGTGCAAGGAAGTGAATGCTGTTGACTTATCCCTGCACAACAACATGACAGGCTCATTAAACTAAAATTCCCTTACGGCTCTGGCAACGGCTTCAGGTGGAGCCAGAATTGGCTGCAGCACCCCTGGTGCCTGGTGATGCTGAGCTGCCACGGTACGAGCATGGACCCCTCCGCTCTAGGCAAGCAGAGGTCTGGCACACTCCATCTACGTTCCTCACTCTGCTTGCTTATGCATTTTGATGACTGCATTGAATGCGGTAGCTCTGTAAATCACCAGGAAATGCTTTCTGCACAACCACTAAGACTCTGGAAAAGCACAGGCCCAAGCCTGACTTGACATGGGGTTGGTCAGTATTGATACCTTGAGCCGTGTCCCCCAAAACGCCTGCAGTACAGCACTTTCCTTTTCCTTCAGGACACCTGAATGCTCCTTGTTCTTTGAGTTTTGGTATCATAACTGATGTGTTACTGCAGGACAACAGCAAACCTCCTGACCCAAGCTGGACCCCTGCCCACTGCTCTCTTCAACCCTCGTATCACCTCCACTTCTCTCTTCAGTGAATTACACAAACTCTTGGGGTTTTGGACAGATCAGAGCACTGGACTGGAGCTAGATTAAGTAGCTCTCAACCTCCGCCAGCTGAGATGGGGCACTAGCAGTGAATCCTCTTTTTGAGGGCCACAGCTGGTATTTAGGGATAAACAGCTCCTTGCCTTCTGCCACCCTTCCCCACATCCCTGCTCTGACTGGAGAGGATGACACAGAGCTGGAGGCTGCATGGAGGAACCCACACAACACCAGCCACATCTCCTGGGAAGACCAAAGCCCGTTTCTTTCTTTTCCCTCTTCAGTTCTCCTCAGACTCCCAGATGGCCTCGGTAAGCTTCAGAGAAGCACTGGTTTCCAGAGAGCCCCGCTGTAACTGCTCCCAGAGGGCAAGGTAAGGAGGTTGCCTTCATCCCTCAGGCCAAGCTGCTGTCTCACAACAGCACTCCAAGCACAACGTGCCCAGGTCACACCAGCTGCTTTGCTCAGAGGAGTAACTAACAGCAAGCTTTATTTTAAGTTGGAATCATTCTTGCCAGTTATCAAAGTCAGGGCTACCTGCAGGGGCTGCTCAGCATCAGCCTTTGTACTTCAAACGTGAAATGGGAACTGAAAGCCACTTCCAGCTATAGCTCTTCCTTCTTCTGTGGCATCCAAACACAAATAAGTAGAAAAACAGGACAAATAACGCACTAAACATGACCACCTCATGTGTGCAGAGTGCTGTCGGGCCACAAAGCCCTCTTTGTCCACCCACTCACCGGCACCATTCCTGTTCCCAGCAGAGCCACAGCCCCAAGAACCACCCCATCACATGGACTCCTCTGCATTCATCGCTATGAGTCCCTTTAACAAACTATTATGGACCTAACATAACCTCAGCCACACCTGAATTTCACCTGAACAGAAGCAATATGGGTTTAGCGCTTCCTTTCAAATAACCTTGACAACACAGGAGTGTTAGTGAAGTGGGACCTGATTTGCATCTTAGATAATACCAAGGATTTCTGTTTGCAGTGAACTGTTAGCAAGACCGAAATGCAAAGCAGCTCTGAATCACGGCTGCTGCTGTCCTCAGCTCACCCCCATCTCCAGGGTGCTGCAGAATCTGCCGCTGGTGTGCGACCGAACACGCAACAAACGCTTCATGGCACTTTGGCACAGCCCACGGGTTGTCTCAGGAGGAAGCTGTGCTGAAGCGAACATGTCAGTCACTTGCTGAGCTGGAAGAGAGAATCCAAGCCAGATTTGAAGCCAGGTTTGTACACACATGCACGAGCTGGCCTCGTTTTCCAAGGGCTTTGCAGTTCTGAGCATAAGAATAGCAGCAACAGTCAGCAAATACTCATCTCTTGAGTAAATTGGCTATATCTTAGATTTTATAAGAAAAAAAAAACACAACCTACAGCCTGTTCTGAGCCAGCTGAAAGAGCTATGGAATTGAATTCAGCAGTATCTTAAAGGGACTTGTGATTCATAGCTGCATTGCATGCTGCCTGCAAAATTGTGTCATAAACCCTGCAGAAAGGACTTGGAGCAATCTGTCTTGTTTCCACCTTCAGCCAAGACAGAGAACAGCTCAGAAGTGAAGAGAGGCAAAGAGGAAGGCTAGCCAGGCTTCACAAAAGCCGGAGATAGCCCAGAACTCAAAATTCAGACCCAGAGAGGAACCTCTTCTCATTTTGCATTATACAAATTAAGAGTTTTTCATGCAAGTCCCTGATGAAGTAGAATTTGAAGTTTTCTGTTTTTTATTCAAGCCACCTCTGATTTCACAGTTGGTTTGGTTCAGAGATCAAAGTGTCCAGTGAGAGTTCAGATTCTGGTGGATACTCCGAGTCAGTTGTGTTATTCACTTTGTTTTATTTATTCCCTTTATTCATCTTTCATACTGAGAGATAGAAGTGAAACTGGGACAGCAAATATCCCAAATTTGAAGAAACAAAACTAAAAAGCTTCATTATATTGATATGCTTCTGGAAGGTCTGGGACAGAGGAACAGATAACACGATCCTTGTAGATTATGAACCAGTAAATAACCAAATCTCCTCCTCCATCTGCACATAATTCAGTAGCATTGCTTTCTTTTCCCTGTGAATCAATTGGCAAAACTTTGCTTCTAGGAGCAAGAGAAGAGTAATGGGGGACCAGAGCTATAGATAATATTCTGACACTACTGGTGTGTATAGAGAGTGTTAAGGGACTGAAGGAAATGGTCAGATCCCCTCACACTCTGCTAGTCTGCAGAGCATGAAGCGCTCCTGACAACACGAGTCCCATTGCAGACTATCTGCCCTACTCCTGGGCTTGAGTTTAATCCTCTCCTTTTTGAGAGCCAAGTCACATACCATCACACCAAGTCCTCCCTTGCAGAGGTGACATCTCCTATCCACAGGACGGGGGAGCTGGCTCACTGCAGAAGAGACCCTTGGCTTGACAGATCCCAGGGGAGGACACTCAGGGCTCCAGCTGCTACTAGTGTGCTCCACGATGGAGTTAGTCAGACAAGGAGCATTCTTTCACTCCTCTGCCTTTGATACACTACGCAAACTTCATGCAAAATGTTTTTTCCTGGAGGCTTTGTCTTGGCCTTTGCAGTGCTTGGCCTCTGCTGTTAACTTACATAGGTAGCTCCATGAAAACTTGCAGAGGAGTGTGAGCAGTCATAAATGCACTCATCGGTCATATCTCAAACACCAGAAAAATCCTCTGCAACATTAAAGCTCAAACCAAAAGCCAGTATTAAATGCAACATCAGATTGATGCAAGAGGCCAGTCAGGAAGCATCAAAGTAGTATCTGGTGTTATTTTCTGAGATTTGTTGATCCAGATGTGAAATATGAGAGTAGAAAAAAACAAACATAGAGGTGAAGCTAGAAATCACTTCAGGAAATCCATCAATGAAATCTCAGCCCTATACAGTCAGCAACTTTAGAAGAGTTTCACTTTCCCCAATACATTTTTCTGAACCAGGATCTTGGGCCCATATAGGTGGAAGGAAAGAGCCCGAAACAGCTCACAGACTATTCCCTGAGCAATGCTTGTAGCTAGTGGTGAAGGAAGCATTATCTCACTACAGACATGCAGGACAGCAGGCTTCTGATAGATCTTTGCCAAGAGGCTTCAGTCATATTGCAGCAGTATTCACTCATGTCCTTAGGCATGTGCACAGTTCTGCCAACATGTCTCGATCCTTCTGCTGTTCACTCCTGGCCTAGAGCTCTAGTAATAAAAACCCACTATCACGTGGCGTGACATCAAATTATACAGCACGGCTGCTGTGAGTAAGTTTTCTTTAGCAATTGGATGAGACCCAAGCTCATTTCAGTGTGACCTGCGTCTCTTTTACGCTCAGTTCTCCGGAGTTCCAAGGTCTGTAAATTAACCAAGTTTAAAATGCTATTTTCCTAATATGCCGTGAATACAGATTAAGCGTGAAAGGATTTAAATGCATTCAGGCAGAACAGCAACTAATAACAAAATAAGAAGCCTAACAGGATACTGAGAGGAGGAGTGATGACAAAGACCTGCCTTTGGTACTTCATACCTGGGAAAAGCTGTCTGGATAGGTGTTCACCCTACAGCACACACAGAACATGACTCTTCCCAGCTGGAAGATCGCTTCCTAAGCCAGGCTCTTTTGCTGCTGACAAAAGATACCAGTCTGCAAGGCCTCTGCTTCATGGGCCAGGGTCTGGCAGCCCATCAGGTCACTCCAAATCCAATTAGCCAAAAGTGCCTGTTTTATTCAGCCATGCTAACTTTCACTTCAATGTCAGATAATGTCAGAGAAACACAATACTGCAGTAAGCAGTTCTCTGCTTACAAACCAAATCCACAGGATCAGTCTCCAGTTGTGAAAGGTAATAGCTGGTAAGTCTCAAGGAAGAGTTCCCAGAGTGGTCACTGGCATCTCCATGAACCACCCTACTGACAGAAGCAATCAAAGCCTGGGGAACCACAGGGTTTCTACAGGAGAGCAACCAAGTGCTGAGATGCCTGCAGCTTCAATAAAGCCGGAGAGCTCCGTGTAGCACTGAGATGAGGGGTCGTACAAGGTAGGACTTGGGGACCTCACTTCAGACTTAGACATTTTAGAAGAACTGGCTGGAGAAGAGACATCTGAGGAGCAGTCACATTACAGAAAGAAGAAAAAGACAAGGCATCTGCTCTGCAAAGGATCTTTTCCTCTCCAGCTAGTTAAATGCACTCCTTAGCTGTCTCCTCAGGAGGAATTTCTTTGGAAGCTGCAGTGTTTTTTCAGACGTTATTATATACTTCTGAATTGCCTGACGCATGAGCCAACGCTAAAATCTTAGCAATCATGAAACAAAGAGCTTATTTCTGTGCCTCCTAAACACCACATGTGGATTAAAAACTACTGCTGCTGCTGAGGGAGAGTTGGAAATCTACTTATGCTTCAGTGTTGTGATGTAATGTCATTTTACTGGAAGAACAGCAGGCCAGCAGAACATTAATCAGGCTGCAGAAAGGAAGCAGTTTGCATTCCAGCAGTTACCTTTGGGCTGGGCTCTATTTTACTTCTTAAATTATGAAAAAAAGATTTAGCTGTGAGAATGGGATACCTTCAGTGCTGCCATTTACCACCTCCTTCTACCAAAGGGCAGGCATAGCCCCAGCTCAACGTGACACCACTTGAAGTCTCTTACAACCATCTACTTTCTCCACTACCATTCTGCTTGCTACCTTTCTGCACTGATGGCAGGCGTTATCCTGCAGCCATGCCAAGAAGCTGAGCCCTGCCTATCTTTTGCCTGAAACAATGCACATCTGTAACCTGTTATTAGAAGGTGGCATATTCTGCACTAAATATAGTCGGCTCCTGCTGAGGAGAGCAAACGTTCACCCAACCGGTGTTTCAGAGCTTGAGTGAGGACCTGCTTTATTAGTGGGGAGAGGGCGACTAGCTGCCTGGATTAAGCAACTACTTTCTGTTCCTGCAGAATGAACACCCCTATATCTTCCATTTGCAGGTTCACAAAGAAGCCGTCAGAAGTTAATCCACCAGCCCAAGGGTCTGTCAGTTGTGACACTGATGGCCCAGCTCAGGCATCTGTGTACACAACGTGGTATTTGTAGTAGATGTTTGTGCCATATGAGAAGCAACATGCCATCTTCCTGACCTCCACCTGCTTCCCTTCACCTCAGCTCCGACTGTGCCTGAAGGAGAGGAAGGGGTGGGACTGGGGGCATCCAATGAAGCCACTAAAGGGGGATGTTGCTGGAGATGGGAACGGCATGTGCCAGTGCTAAGAGCCTGACCCAGACAGTGGTCTCATAAAAAGTCTTGCAAAAGGACAATCTGTGCTATTGCACACCATTTCCCGTGCTGTATCTCCTTAGTTTTGACAATTTGTGTACAATCATAATCTCAAGTATATGGAGACAGAAAAAAAAAGGCCTCCATTTGCAGGATTACGTTGAAGTGTTTCAACTCCCAGGCTAGCCTTAATATTTTTTTCCAATATGCCATTGAGCGTTAGTAAGGTTTTTTTATCCTGCTTCAAGTAATACAATCTGCATGGCTGGGACTAGGTCTGTTTTCCTGATAAAGCTACTATGCACAGTAATCCTGCGTTTGGGATGCATCTCATTTGCTCTGTGTGCAAACCTCAAGTACAGCTCAAAGGGAACTGAACTCTCCTGCAAAATACCAGACACGCTGTGTACAAGCTGTACACAGGACTTGTTCAGTAGAATTGTCCTTGAGTTGCAGGACTGAATTAGTTACTGCATGATTCACACAGATAATTAATCATTATTTTCCACTGGGACAAAGGAGAGTGAGGCTACAAGGAGCAAAAAGGTAGGAAACGCAGCTGGGAAACTTTGGTGTGTTAGGGAAGTGCCAATACCTTTGCCTTAGATGCATTCACAACAACAAAATGAGAGGTATTCAAAAAGAACAGCAGCTAAATGATCACGGAAATGGTGAGACTGAGTTACAAGAGAATTAATTCAGAAGAGCTTAGCAAAGCAATGACTACAGATGACAAATTTGCAAACATTTGAAGGGCTGATGAATTATGGGAGAAGACTTCTGAAAAATGGTACAAAAGGATTCAAGTAGGAGTAGCAGTTTGAAAGAAGAGAGACTTAGGCTAAGCATTTAGAAGATCTTTGGCAGTGAGAAAGCACAAGGAAACATTGATATGACTGAAAGCTACATCAGGAAAGCTTTAGCGTGCCTGTGCATGACAGTATTGAACAGTCTGATGTGTTTTCCACTGCTAATATCTAGGAGGCTGTTAACAGTCTCAGCTGAGCACATTTTAACCCTGCACACCTATGTGCATTGTAAGCCCTCATCTCAAGTCTTTGGAGCATGTCAGGAAGCAGGTTTCCTACCAAAGGACATGCGAGTGACTTGTGCACCCCTTGTGAACCACTAGGAGATAAATACCCTACAGTCCGGTTTACAAGGAGACATCTGAAGCACAGTGCAGACACTTGGACTCTGGAACTACCAGGCAAGCGAGGGCCAAGCTAGAGCCAAGCAACATGGTCTTGATATAGTCACCTTGCCACCCAACAGCTTTCCTCAAGACTGGGTGCATCCTCAAAGACTGCCCAATTCTGTGGTTCTCTCTCCAAAGAAGAGGCTAGCCCTGCCCTGACAGCCAGCAGTACAAAGGGGAAAGTGACATTTTGTGCATCCTTTGAAAATGTGCGCTTCAGTCTACGTACTAAGCTTGCCTAGACCAAAATACCTGCCTTTGTTCAGGGAATCGGGCTGTAGGAGACACGTTCCCCAAGCCCTCTGCAGAATAGCTAATTGCCTGACAGCTGTAGCTTGGCCCCGAAGTGCTGAAAAGCACAGTTCATCTCTCTGCTCTGGCAGATTTGTAGCAGGAATTTAAACTTCAGCCTGTCACATCCAAGATGAACACCCTAATCACTAACTATAGCTTCTCCATCAAAGTGATGCATGTGCAAGTAAACAGCTCCAGCAGGAGAGATTGAGAGGGATCCATGCCACCACATAAACAGGCAGTTAAGACTCTGACCAGAGGCTCCTGCCCTGCTCAGGTAGCTGAATCTCTCCCTGATAGTAGCAAAGCCTTAATACAACACTGATTTTTCTTCTCTGGCTTGTTCTCTCTCAGGGTGCACCTGCCAGGCAGAAACACAAACACTTTTTTTTTTTTTTTGCTAGCTCAGGCACACCAACAGCCCACATCCAACCACGGCAGATTTTTAGGGATCTCAAGTTTCTAATGAGAGCATCAAAAACACTAATGTCTTTCAAACTACAAAGTACTGCTGATCCTCCACTACGCTCTCTCCATTCATAACTAGTTCAGGAATAAAGTATTGTTCAGTAGGATCCAATTCAGCCAAAGTCTTCGGGAGAGAAAGTTAATACCTATGAAGAAAAGTCTGCTCATCTCACTAACATGGGGGAGGGATCCATTTCTGGGGGGAAATGGAGAGTCTGCCCTTCTTCCTGAATGGTGTTTCTTCCAGTAACTCCAACAAGTTACTTAAGACTTCCCCAGTGATCCAGACCAACAAAGTCATCTTCATTTCACATCATCCTTGCTCACCTGCCAGGATCAGTCCGCCTTCTCTCCAGACCATACCTAGTTAGTCAGATGTCGTAGAGAATGGAGAAGCATCACCCAAATGCCAAGCTACAACCATTCTGTAGAGATGGGATGTAACAGACCAATGGTAAAGCCCCTGTTGTCGAAGATATGACCATGACAATTAAAATCATCTGCACACAGGTCACTTTCAACTTCATTTTGGCAGGAACATTCCCTTAAGTACTGCCCTCTGAAGGCACACTGCACTGAGGTGTAACAGTGGTGGGGTGAAAAACTACCTAGTAGAAGGCATTAGGTAGTAAGCTTGATTCAGATTTAGACATATTTGTAGACATGAAAGGATTAAAAAAGAAGGGAGGTGGGAGGAACAGGAATATGGATGTGTGGAGCACAAGAGAAAGAGAGAAAGAAAAAGCAGCCCAGGAATCAAAGAAGCAATCTGCCGGTTTATCATCATCTGGATGTTTGCCTACCCCCTCAGAGAAGAAAGAGCCTCTCTGACTTAACACTAGAGGGGAAGAACACTCAGGAACTGCTGCTCTGGAAACCAGAGGCCAAAGATAGGCACGGTGGAGAAAGCAGCTATTGAGTTATACACTTCCTATAAATTTAAAGATTTACTCAAAGGTGGGCTTCTTTGTTATCATTATGCTCACTCTTAGGACAGGTGACTCAACAACACTTCTACATCTCTATTTTGCAGTTCTTCCTAGGATTTCAAAATACTTTAAAAGCATTGAATTTTTAAGCTTCACAGCATTTGTGAGGAATATGAAAGCATTCTTCATTTTAGAAGTAGGGGGAAAAAATACCAGAATACAGCTTGTGCTTTGACTATGCAGTGGATCAGGAGCAGAGATGAGTTCAAGATAGCTCAAACAATCCAACAATGCTTCTATATTGCCCACCAAAAAAAAATAAACAAATAAAATAGGGATCTACATGATTATCACAGGGTTTGTTAAAATTGAAAGGAGTGAAGCTGATCTACAGCATCTCCTCTTCTGAAAAGGGAGATCGAAGTGGCTTCGTTTGCCAAAGGCACTATAGCCTATTGAAGAGCTTGCACTTTATCTGACAAACTGAATGAAAGAAGTTGGAAGAAGCTTTTTAAAAGTTTCAGCTGTATTTTTTTTTTTTTCCAGCTTTAGCCATCTCTGAAGGAGTTCTAGCCTTAGCAGTCAAATCTCTTAATGACAACACTCTTTTCTGCATTACAACTCAATTTATTAATATTTTCACCAAGGACAACAGTCTCCTAGCCATACAAGGTGGGGACAACATCTACTCTCTCCACACCAAGAAAGAATAAGGAACTAGGTAAAACAACTTTGGCTTTTGCCAAGTTCCTGCATTGATAACTACTTGGGAAGGCTGAGGTAACAACGAAGTCCTAGTAGGTACAGCCATCACAAAGGGACACGAAGTCTCCTTTGATGTCACCAAAGGACCAAGAACATCACAGGCAGGGGAATAAGCAGCCCTTCTGTACCATCCCGTTAGTACAGACCACAACAGCATCCTGCTTTCAACCCGTTGTGCGGAGAGAGACCTAAGGGAGACAGAAGACGACTTCAAATGAATCTGCAGGCTTAGCAGACAAATTCATTAAACAAATACTGATGTCTTCAGCAGAAAAAAAAAAAAAGTGCAACCGAAATAAAAAGAAAAGAAAATATGAAAAATATTTTGGCTTCAAATAAGAGGGAAGTGCATTCAAACACCTATAGACTAACCAGTGATGGACCACAGGGACAGTCCCAGAGGTAGATGGGAAACAAGGACACATGAGGTTCACTTTCCCTGCTTTGCTATGGGCATACAACAGACTTCCTTTGGACCAGGTCAAAACTAGAATTTCATCAGGAAGGTACCACGTTCAAATTCAAAACTGACCCTTCAAATTCTTCAGATTCCTATTTACCCTGAAGTGGCTCACGCCAACAGCATCAGCAACCTGAATGGACTGTCCTGCTCCACTGCAGTTGAAACAGATGGGCTCCATTCTCAGACAATTCCCACAGAGATAAGGATCCCCTCTCCTTCCCAGCGCTGATTGTTTGCTGCTGGAAGTCCATGGCTGCAGACCTCACCCCAGAGTTCAAAACGGCAACAGAAGCACTTCACAACCAGGAGCTGAGCCTACCCACCAGCAAATCTGGATTTCCACAGGCAATACTGTAACCATATGAAAAACACATCTCCAGATCTCCTCTCTGTGCAAGTCCCATGTAAGGCCAAAAATCAAGTCCAGTGCTTACACATCACACAGACTCACTCCCTGTCTCCTTCTCACTTGCCAAGAACATTTGTACCTGTCCTGGGAGCCAACAGCAGCAGCATCAGGAAAAATAAGTGGGGTGGGGGCTGTTTGCACCTAAGGAAGCTATATTCATGCTGGCTTCAGTGGCACGTGCTCAAAATACCTTGCTGTGCCTGCGACAGAAATTGGCTGGGTGCCATTGACATTAGTTTGCTATTGCAAAAATCAATATTTATCTTGGAGCTTCTGAGAAGGGAATCTGTTCTCCAGCATGGACGGGGGAAACCCTTTCACAATGTGAGCTGAGATTTTTCCTGGAGAGGTTCCAGGGGCCATGCCTAGCTGGCAGTGTTTCTAACCAGCTTAGCTTAGGAAAATGCTGGGAAACACAGATTCCCTCAGCTTGTGCCTTGTCCTTTTTTCCTACAGCGCTTTGTCCTGTCCTGGAAAACTCTTCAAAAACAGTGCCAGTTTCACACTGCGCCTCGTCTCTCTGCATTATGTTTTCCTACAAGAAAAAGGGATATTGGTGCATTTTTGCCAGTCATACACACACACATTCTGCTGTTCCAGCACAATTACTGATATTACATCGTTGCAGTGATGTTTCCATATTACAATTTAAGGGATAAAGCAGAAGCCAAGGAATTTAACTACAGCAATGATGAAATGCTGCTGCACCATGGGGATTCAAATACACCTTCCCTCAAAAGTCCAGTTTTTGCTGGTCTGAAGATAATAAAGGAGTAGAGCAAGGCACAGTCCCTTGAGAAGCAAACTGTCTAAAAAAAAGTGGGTTGCCCTGGAACCTAGCCCAATGCCAAACTGGTTTTTGGAAGAATTATCTTCTTCAAAGCACAGAACTGATAGAAAAACTGATTGGGGAAAGTTCAGATAAAGTCCTTTATAACCCGTGATCAAAGGGCTTCCACACTGGCTGATTTTAGCACTGTTTAAAATGGCTGAGAACAGTACCAACCACAAATAGTGCAGGAAGTCTGAGGGATAATTTTTAGTGGGTGACACTCAGCTATTGGATGCTGACAAACAGCTCTAAGGATACTTTATCCCCCATATGAGGATGCAACAGAATGATTAACACGTGCAGCATGCTATGATGGCTGGGAAAGGTTTGGAAAGCTGTGGGAGTACCTTAATGACTCCAGTGCAACATGCTGTACTCCTGTTTGTTTGGGGGGTATGAGGGATTTATTTTTCTTTCCAGGATTCCCACTTCAACAAGCAGCACTGGACATGCAGATCTGGCATCATTTAGTGGCCATCCATTACTGAAAGACTGAGAGTACGGTTAGCAGCAGAGCCTGGCAGCAAGTCATCAGCATTCAGCAATATGGAGACACTGTTTTGGGTGAAAATAATTTCAGATTACAGGGTGGGTATTTGTGTAGCCCTTCAATGGGATAACCTCTGCTTGCTTCTCATGAGAGTCACACACCCCATGCACAGGGACAGGCACAACCATGCCACATGTGCAGCTCCGTTGGGAAAACATTAAACCTACCCTACCCTCCACCTCAAAACCAACACAGCATGCATGAGACCAGCGTTGGGATATCATTCAGGCTGCCCTAAGTAACTCCCATCTGCTGGGCACAGTAATCATTTTAGACTTGTGCCAAAACACAATTTCCGTGCTAGTCCCCTGTGTATTGCATGTGCCTAAAACTAGACCTGAGACGACCTCAGGGCTTCAGCAAGCTGGTTTCTCAATGGATGTGCACCTTATTGAGTCTCCATGTCTGCCACGTACCCAGGAGATCAGGGACTGAAGGGGAAGGGTGCAATAAGGAAATACTTCAGAAAGATCAAGGAAAAGAATTTGCCATGTATAATAAGTTTCACCAAAAATATCCTCTACCCCCCAGCTTTGTTTTTGTCTCTATAAAAGTCCATTAGATACCGCAACTGCATCTCGGCTCCTATTTATTTGAGTTAAAAGGGAAATGGTTATGTATCTGTACCACAGCATGCAAATGGTACCATCTGCCAGCTCCCTGAGAGGCCTGCCAAAAAATTCTCCTGCATGCAGGGTAGACAGCTAGTCTGAACTGTGGCCAGGCTACCATAGGAGAAAGAGGTAAACACTATAAATGCCTCATCTAGCACACAACATCCTCTAGCATCAAAGACATCTGCTCTCAGATTAAATTATCCCTCTGGTTTAGTCCTTTCAAGAACCTTCTAGATGCCTAGAGAAGTGTTGCAAGAAAAAAAAAAAAAAAAGACATGCACACTTAGTCCTAGCTGACAACAGGCCACCACTTTTCTCAAAAGCTAGCTAACTCATTTCTAGGAGCGAGGAAGAACACTCCAAGCACACTCCCATTTCAATTAGTGCCAAAAATAAGAGCCCATGCTCTTAATAGTAGGACACTAAACCCATAAGTCAAGTTCCGTGCTCACCCAAAAATGCTGCCCAGAGAGACAGAGACCTGAAAAAATACTGCGCTCTTTCTAAAGTGGTCCACTGGCTCTGTGCAATGCTCAGACAGTAAGGCAGGAGAACACGAGCAGAACTCCATACAGCTGGACCTCATCTAGGTGCAGGCATGGCTCCCACAAGAGATGAAGGGGTTTGCATGACAGATGTGGGTCTCATTTCTTCCACTTTGCTTTTCTTTAAGTTCACTCATGCAAGCTGGGGACTGCGAGTGGCCATAAATCTATAAGTTAAGCTAATTATCCTGCAGACCAAGAGAAAAGAAAGATATTTATTCTATATTGCAGGGAAGTATCTGGACACTCCAGGAATGAGAGTCATGAAAGTGATGAATGGATAGATCTGAGACCATTCAGTTCCCACTCCATATATCTGCCTTCTCCTGAGTTAGATGGATGCATGCAAGAGGTAAACAGATTCATCAAACAAATAAGATCAGCAGCCCAGCTGCTGTATTTCATCTTATGGTAAACTTTCGTTTGCTCTAAGAAGTGTAAGTTTGGTATCATTTATACAATTCCTTCTACCGTGCTTCCCTTTAACACCTCAAAATACTGCTCAGCCTGTCTTCCAGTGAAAGACACCAAAAATATCAGTAGAAAATGTCACAGTGGGAATAAAATTTTATCTGACCAGACACTATGACCACAGAAATGTTTGCATCTGAGACTTCTCTTCTTGCTAGCAGTTACGGTAGCAGGTGGGGTTACAAACCAGTCCCTGTTTGCATGCAGCCAGACCTAGCTGACAAGCAGCTTGCAATCTCTTTGGAGCCAGAACTCTCTTGTTCTGATTCCTACAGTGGCTTCATGAAATACACTGGAATTCCAGTTCATGGCCGGGCCTCAGTCACTATCACAAGTAGTTCCTTCGCAGCAGAAGGCAGGTACCAGCATGCTGTAAGCAGGAGAGTGCTAACTCATTCCACATGAGAATATAGATTAAACTTACACAAGAAACAGTACATATTCACTCATGCACCACACGTGCAAACATACATACAGTCTGCACCTATACAGCGAAGCATTAGAGAACAGCAACATTTTAACTCTGTTTTTTATGAGGGGCTCCACTAGCATGAAGAAAACATGCCTAAGAGCATGTTCAAAGCCAGCCACGGCTAGACTCACAATCAACCTCTTTTCACATACATTTTAATAATAAAACCCAGAATCAGGCCCAGTATTGCACCAAAGGAGCAGCACTATGTATTTGTCCTTGAGAAATCTCCTTAGGGGAACAATTTTCTCCTAACCTTCTCCACAATGTGGCCACTTGCACAGGAGTGCTGTGAATCTCTGGAAATGCTTGTGCTGTGTCAATACTTAGCCTGCAAAAAGGTCAGCCTCTGTCAGCAAGGAAACTACAAAAACAGCGGTTTTCTTAACTCTCTCCCAGCTTACTTCATCCTCAAAGATGTACTGGTGTGTTTGTACACTGTGAGCCACAAGAAAAAGTACACAGCTTGGTTTTCTACCCTCCAGCAGCAGCAGTTTCTGGGTAACCAAGCATGAAAACAGTGCTGGATATATATATATACACACCAGCCATCAATGCATCATCTTCCCCTCTTTGGGAAGAAAAAAAAGTGACATCAGCTGCATTTCTATTTTGGGCAGCCTTACAGCCATGGTTATTACCTCACTCCAACACCAGTGGGGTTTGGGCAGTTGGGTTTGCAAGCATCTTCTTTGCTTTCCCTTCCATCTCAGTCGTAGCAAGGCATGGGCTCTTCATCATGTCTGATCAGGTAGCAACAGACAAAGGATGCACGTGAGACCAGCCCAGGGCTGAATCACTGCATTGGTGCCAACTCTGAAGAAAAACACTCTCCAAGAGAAAGAATACCAACTGTGTTCAGAGAGATCGGATGGAGAATACCACACTCATACCACAAGTGAGCCTTTGGAAGATGGCTGAAGCAAGCAGGGGTCAGCAGTGAGCTTGGAAGTCCCAATACCACCCAAGCTTTTGGGAGCATCCAAATGCATTCTACGGAACGTGGAATCATTTGCCATTGTAGCACTCAGGTTTTTGATCAAGTACAATCACATAAAAGATTTAGACAGCACAAATCCACGAAATAGGGGTGAGAAAACATCAAAATATCCAACAGAGCTCTCTTAAGGATCGCTCCTTGTCCAAATCATCTCTGAGCGTGGGCTTCCAACAGCAGATAAAGACATTGTCACTTTAGACTTCTAGACAGACCTGAAAAGGGTAAGAATAGCCCCTCCAGTGACATCTAGCTATTCCATCAATCCTTCCTTCAACACGTCAGAAAAGGAAAGTCTGTAGGGCCAAGTGATAGCAATGCTGTAAAAGGAGAACTCAGACCTGACATGTTTATTGCAGAGAAACTAAATAAAATCTTTGCAGCAGAGCCTTCTTGTTTCCACCAAAGGAAAACTGTTGAGTGTCCCATGCCTGAACCTCCCACTTTTATTTTTGTAGAAGGAGTAGGAAGAGCGAGGAAATCATAAGAGGCTCTGTTTCAAGTTGATGTGGATGAGTTTATGACAGAACGGGAGGAATCAGCCGTGAAGAATCCCAGGGCCAGAACAACACACACGCAACGGAGGAAGCACAAGAACAGAATAGTTGTGCTAGTAATTCCTTTGGGCAACCTCTCGTGGAAAATGTCTTTTGGACCCAAACACCCAGAGGTAGCAACTGTACTGCCAATCTTTAAAAACAAGGTCCACACGAGAAACAGGGAATTACAAGTCTGCAAGCTGGACATCCGGACTGAATTAACCAACAGAAGCTATAATAAAGAACAACATTAATTGGTAGTTCAATAAACATGATCCTTTGGATAAGGATCAACATGACTTCTGTAGGGGTAGGTCCTGTGATATCCACCTCCTGGTATTCTTTGGAAAAATCAGTAATCTTACTGACATATCTAACTTTAATTTCTAAAATGTTTTTGATTACATTCTTCAGAAAAAGTCTTTAATGATGTAACTGATCATGAGACAGAGGGATATGCTTTAGTCCTGCAGGTGGCACAAAAAAACGTAGGTAGGAATTAATTATTCACTGACAGATACAAGACCCATCACAGGAAGCCAGCAAAAGTCATTTCAGGGCAGGGGATAGCAAATGCTTTTCACCAATAAGTAGCAGTGGCCACAGGCAGACGCTGAGGGAAGAACAATAATATTGGACTAGAGGGACCCTTGGCCTGAGCCAGTTTGGCCGTTCTTATGTTCATGTGCTCTCTTCTGTGTGAAAACATTAAAAGGAAGCAAGCCTCCCGAAAACGAGTTCTCCCATCGTAACACTGATTTTAAAAAGGAGCAGAGTTTTATTTCCCAAGAGAAAGAGGAAGAGGAGACCTATTTCAAATTCCTATCCGAAAGACTCTGGGCAAGCCTTATGAGCCACTGGAAGAGAATCCGTCTCACTCTTTGATAGCCAGGATACAGTTTAAGCAAAGGTTTTGAGATTACACGGTAATTGCCCAATTAGCTCTTGCGTGCAAAAGGGATTCTCTTGTGTTTATCCATATCCAGCAGGGCAGAAATCCAAATCTTTCTGCCCACTGTGGATTTGCTCTTCCAATTCATTAGGATTAATTTCTCCACCACCCACACAGTTCCCTCAATCTCTTCCTCCCCTCCCTGCCCCATTGCCACCTGTCAGAGTTATAACGATGATTGGTGCCTCTTAAGAGCAGCACAGAGCATCTTTATCCATCTACTTACTGACAGATGCTTTCTCCTCTCCTTTGCTGAACGAGTCCTTTCCAAAAGCCTGCTGCCTGTCAAGCTGTCCCCAGAGCATGTACGTGCATAGTGTCTACCCATACCCCCTCCAGTAACCCCGGTGTGTAACATAACCCCACTCCAATCCCCCAAGCAGCATTCTGTTTTGACAAGTCTCAGAGAAAACATAAGACAACTTTCAAACCCAGTAGCCATCAAGCTAAGTGATAATCCGTATAAACTGGCCAGCAACATGCCTTCAGGCTGGCCCAATTTATTCTTTAGCACTTGTAAAGCAGAGGATGAATTTGGGTAGATGGACATACAAGCAAATCCTGTTGCCTAGCCTTGGGGCAAAACCAGGACTGACTGTTTCTTCCCCATCTCTGCAGTCCAAGGCTTGTACAGAGGCACAGGAAACAAGCAGGGCATTAATTCTTCTAGCTCCGGCTCATCTACCCCTGCTTATTAAGTAACATCTTTCTCAGAAAGCCTCTTGAATTATATTACCAGAGCTGTTCTGGAAGATAATTGGTTTGGGAAGAGCCATCTCTGATCCTGTTGGTGTCACGGTATGACACGAAATCCTAGGAGTTCTCTTTCAAATTGGAAATCATAATAGCAACAGAGAGCTTTCATTTCAAGAAGAATGAATACGGGAAGAGTGCTTCTGACCCACAGGCCCTCCACGGCTGGAAATTATTTGAACTCCATCAAAGGAGAGCACAGGTAAACTGGAAAGCCCCAGTAAAATGCTTTGCTTAGAGACATCCGTCACAGTCCTTAAAAAAAATAAAAAAATTGGAGTACTTTCAGCAGCCACAGCTGGGCAAGAGGAAGAACAGTCTCACAAACATAACTCCAAATGAAAACCCAAGAGACAGCACAGCGACGAGACACCTAAGGATGAGCCGAGCCGGTCTCGCTGCATGCCAGCTCCTCGGCTGCAGGATGAGAACAACAGCTTTCTCCTTCTCCGGGGAAGTGCTGGGACGTACACAAGAGAAGGCCGAGCAAGGATCACGTGCTGGGGTTGAAAAGGCTAAGCAGATCTCTCGAGTACCCTTCTGTTAGTGCCTGCCACGGCAGCACAACACAGAGGGATTCAAATTCGCTTTAAGCTGGCAAGTATCTGCAGCAGCCCCCGGAGCAGAGCGCTGCTCTCTGTGAGCTAATGCATCTTGGCAAGATGCAGGGCACACGGCCCCCTCGCATGGCATTATTTTCTTACCCACTGCTTCTGCACCCTCAGTCCCTCTGTGATTCGCACACCGTCATCTTGCGTTGCTGGGGCTTTCCTGTCGGGATTAAACGAATTGCAAACTCTGCACTGCCTTTCCCTCCCCCTTACCTCACCCTCCCATTGCTTTTGTACGTGCTAAAGTGAAATGCTCCCTCTGAATCAGATTTCAGCTGTCACAAAGCCAGCAGTTTTCTCCTAGGAAGTCGGGGTGCTAATGACAGAATTAGCAGCTGCCTCGAAATAGTTCATGTGCCACATGCGGTCAAAGGCCAGTAAAAGCAAGGCCAGGGGCAGGTGCACGGGCTGACTGCTCAAAGGACCTCCCCAGGCAGGGAGAAGGGAGCGAGGAGACCTCCCCACCCACACAGAGCCCAGGGACAGCAGCAGCAGGGCTGCAACAGGGAGCGTGCCCACCTAGACACAGCGAGGCTACAGGACACAGGGCTGCTCCCCCAGGCACCCTGCTGCTCTCCCCCCTTCCTTCAGCCCACCCCAAGCAGTTACACCTCAGACACCAAGCAGTGCTTAGGGCTGTAACCCCTCCAGCACCCCACAAGCCTCTCCACCCACCCCAACGAGAGCACTTTGTACAGGTGAGACAACAGAAGACAGAAATATTCAAGTGCCTTGCTAGAAGTACGACTGAGGGGGGGACTAGGACTATGGTTTCCGTGTTTCTCTTTCTCAAAATCCAGTGCTTTACTCAAAAAGAAGGTTTGGTTGTTCTCGGCGAGGGTCCAAGGACATGCTTCATTGGCAGCATTACACAGTCTATTTAGAGCTTTTGATTCCCACATGTTCAAAGCACTTGTACTTTTCACAAAAACATTGTGGTGTCATTGAACATGATGTTATGTTTGAACTGAAAGGAGGAAAAAACATCTCTCCCCATCTATTATTACACATAAATACGAGTTGGTCTCCTACTATCACGCTATCTTAGGAGAGAATGAAAGATGAGTGAACTCAACCTTATCTATGCTGATTAGTGACCATCCATCATCAATTTACTGAGAGGAAAAAAGGCTTCCTGCGAGGCCCGCCGTCATTTCTTCCATTCTGCTTGAAGGCATCCTGGGCTAGAAGGAAGGCCGGGAGAACCTGGAGGACCCAGAGCACCTGAGCCCCACTCCCATCCCAGGGGCAGTAAAGAGCAGAGGTTAGGGCACACATTTTAATAGGTCTGCTCAGTTGCATCACGCAAGAATTCATACAGTAGGATTTCAAATGATGGCAGGAAAGTATAACATTGCCTTCACTTGTCAGCTTAAGGAACTTGTTAGATACATGCTCTTACCAGAGGGAAATCTCAGAGTGCTCCAAAACACTTTTGCAAAGAGCTCAGATGCTGGCAGCATTTAGGTAGAGCTATCACTAAGACTAGCACCAGCTGAAGGCTTCAGGAGAGTTTAGGAAAGGTGCCTTGTGCCATGCTGCTCAGGACCAGACAACAGGACCTTTGTTTTATTTGGGTGATCCTGGAGCTATGACATTATTTAAAACGCTTCTTCTGCAGACAGGCAGAAAGAAACAAGTTTGCAAAAACTGCCCTATGAATGAATGGAAAGTCAGGATGTGGGCTTGTTTTCAGATCTGCTTCTATGTGTCATCAAAATTAAAACAGAAATAAACTACTGGTGTCACTCCCTATCCAATATTTCCAGCTAGAAGGAGCTGGGGGTCAGGTTTTCACACCTGAATACTCCCAACACTGAGAAATGCCTTACATCTTGATGCAGGCCAAGCGATAATCCTCCTTCTCTCAGACCAGTGCTCTCCGGTCTGTCTCTGTTCAGCCCCTCTCTTTTGGGCTAGCCAACTACCTGCACACAGACAGCAGGCAAGTCCCAGAGCCCCACGTGTGCTCACACACCCTGCTGTTTCTAGAGCAATGATAAGCAGCAGCACATCTCAGAGACAGGCGATTAGTTGTGCCCCCTAGGGATTTAAGAGACATTCAGGTGCCTTTCAAGGGAGATAAACATTTAAGTGCTTGTCCTACTAGGGGACCATAAAAGACAAAATACCTATGCTGCAGGAGCATTACACTTCCAAACACACCCAGTGGAACAGCACCAGGACTGCTGCAGGATCCAGGACACAAGCGTAACTCTTCTGGTCTCCCTGTTCCTACCTGCATTGCCCCTGCTCGCATATTTCTGGTAGCACCAGGGCATCTGGTGTGGGGCTCAGCTGAGATGGTCACCACTTCTGGGTGGCTTCGTCCATTCCTGAGTGCTTACAGTCCCTAAGAAAACAACAACTTCACAAATAATGAGTGGCAGGGCACCGAAACCTTCCTGACTCGACTGATAAAATGGTTCTCCATGCTTCACGGGCAGTTCAGAAGCTCGACACAAGGGATATTGTGATGATTAATAATTAACTGGCTGGAGACACAGAGCTCAAGGACAGATGCCTCCCATCTGCAGGCTCCGTGAGCTGAGGCTGCACTTTGCAGGAGGAGGGAGGGGAGCCAGCAAGGCGAGGTGACAAGGTTGGTGTGCCCCTAGGACGCCAGCAGCCTTATCCAGATGCTTTTCCTTTTGTCTCCCAACACATAAGAAGGTATTATCCTGTGCTTCTCGAGGTAGCTTTTGCTACCCTAGTCACTGGGGGATCAGAGCAGCAAGGATCCCTGCCAATTCCTGGTGACAACTCACCTAAATGAGATGCATCCTCAGAAGCTGCATTCGTGTATTTAATAGGCTTTAACATCAGCTTTAATGAGACACCTCTGAGACCTCAGGAGAGGTAACAGACAGCTGGAAATGTGCTTCAAAGTCCTGTGGGTGTGAGAAGCAGAATTCAAGTTCAGTTCAGATGCACCAAGTACAGGATTTTTAAGCACCTGATGTGTTAGAGACTATTAAATTGTTCTTTACAACAACTTTAAAAATTTCTATCTGCATAAACGTGTTTGATCCAGCAACAGCTTTAACTGTATCAAGATTATCCAAAACAACAGCTGCAATAGGAACTGAGCTGCATATCTCACAGTAATTACACATTACAAAGGGAATCCTTGGAGCATTTCAATAACATGCCATGTAACAAACGGCACTTAAAAAGACACAGATAGACATGCTAGCCTCCTAGCGTAACTTCACTGCAGGGAAGGGTTTGGAAGAGGCCAGTTTTATTCCAGCCTGCTTCCTGCCTCTCAGAAATAGGGGGAGTTGTAAAGGATGCTGAAAAAGTTCGAGTGTTGTTTGGATACAGGGTGTTGAAGAAGAAATGCTGTGAGAGAAAGAAGCATAAGGAGCATCTTCCTCTCCAGCCCCCTTTTCTCTTGCCTCCTGATTCAGCTCCCAGAAGAAATGCTCCCTCCTGAGCTCTGCCTGAATACAAGGGACAGAAGGGGACATCCAGCAGTGCTGCAAGGTCAGAGGGACGTGTCCCCAGTGCAATTAACGAGGTGCTGGGACAGATGCCCTTCTGTCCTCCCTCCCCCCCAGGAGTGTCCTGCCTGCTTGGCTGGGCTTTGCCATGCCTCTAGCTACCACGATGCGGTGTCTCCTGCCAGCAGCACTCTGCCCAAGGGGAGAGTCAGGATTTGGCCCAGACAGTAAAAACGAGCAGAATTTGCATGGGTCCACGTGGTCTGCATTTGTTTATCTTCAAAGAGCCTTTTGCTCTTGACAAGCCACAGCTCTCATGCTCATGAGACCTATACAAAAATGGTAAGTTTCACAGTGCTTCCCCCGTGAAGACCTCAGCTTGGAGTGGACCCATTCTTTTTGCCTCTCTCTGTTCTGTTTCTGCTTGGCTTACGCTGGAATTACTCTGTTCTGGTTTGGTTCAGTAAAACCCATTCGTCAAAGCATTTGTCCCCAGTATCCTCACAGCAGCAAGCACAAAAGGCACGGCGCTCCAGCAGCAGAATAGGTCGGTTCCACGTTCCAGAGATCTGCCAAGGAGAAGATAGCCAGCTGCCTTGGATAATGAGCAGCCATAAAAATTAGAGTGAACAAGGGCATAGCAAATGACACTGCAATCAAGAACAACGATGTTAGAACTGGAGACAGATCGGCTAAAGCCAGTGGGTGGATTTCAGCTTGGGATACGTACTTCCAGCTCTGGTCTCTGCAGGTTTGGAAACATCCAGTATTGCCTGACATCTGTCTAAAAATGCCCTGAATGGAAGCAGAGCAATAGGAGGAAAGAAGAGCAAGGCAGACTTCTATTTACCAGGAAGAAGTGCTTTCTTGTATCTGACAATGAGGAGTCCAGACACTTGTCCAGGAGAGGACAGACCAACTTTCTAGCCTCCTCAGTCTGTGCGAGGGGAAGTTGGACACCCTCCTGGAACAGCCAGGACCCACTCTTTGTAGGCAAGTGGATGTTTCCAATCAAAAATTAAGTGCTTTGACATAAAAGGCCCAGAACAACCAGATCCAGAGCATCCTGCTGTAAGCCTCTACAGCAGACTTGCATGAAAGGGCAGTTGTTTGAGTCCCTCAGGGATTTTATCCAGGTCTCTGTCACTCTCAATGAATCAGCACTCTGGGTGGTAGAAGTCAAGTGCAGAAATACCACTGATCGTCCCCACACACACGCACAGTGCTCGTGTCAGAACCTCTGGGCACGTCATTGCCATCTGCAAAACCACAGGATACTCCAGCCATCTCTACAAGCTGATAGCTATGAAACAGGATCTATGGGGAAGGAGACCTGGACCTTTATGGAGAGGAAGCCAGACATCAGATGGATACCCAAAAATGGCCCCGATGTCTGTGCATCAATATCCACTACAAATCACTAGAAGATACTGAAGAGATCACCAAAGGGGCTGTAGTTCCTTGCTGATTTAAGTAAGGCTATAGGTAAAGCAGAGTAACAGATCCAGGGCTGAAGGTTCAGCAAAGCATGTTATCAACAGAGCTTTCACGGTGCCAGGTCCTCCATCTCCCGGAGATGTGCATCCATCAGCAGTCACACAGCCGCTGACCTGTGTGCTGACCCACATGATGAAGGCACTTACTAAACAGGCTGAAATGCTGGAAGCATTTCTAGCACCTGGCACTTGTTTATGTGGATAAGCATCCCTGTCTATCAAAGATCAATTGTAAATCACGGCATTTCTCTTATCCTTATCATTGCTTTTCCAGACACCTTAATGTTCAAAGCTGAAAAACTAACTTACCAATTAAGACAATTTTCCACTCTTAGAACATGGCCTCATGTTTTGCTCTGGGATGAGAAATCTCACTGATTCATGTACTTGTTAGATAAAGCTCTGAAGTAACAGAAATGTTTTCACTCCTCTAGACCTCTCATACAAGAACATTCAGTGTTTACCTAGAACAGCATCAAATTTTTTTTTACCCCAAAGGAATTTGAGTCAGTTTGCAAGAGAAAGATTCACCAGCGTTGTGAATTTTGCTTCTCTTCTTCCCCAGCAGAAACACAGATTTAGCATATTGATCGATCTCTGCCTCCCTCCCCAGCTTCAGCTACGTCATCTTGGCACAATGACAGGAACAACAGAGGCTGAAACACAGAATAAGGGCAACCCAGGCCACCAAAGCAGCCTGCAGTCCTAGGGCGCCCATTTAAATTCAGTCCATCTCACCAATGCACAAGCATATACCTGCCTACCACCACGCTCAGAAATGGATCCGACAGCTCTTCCAACGTAGTGGCTTTGTTTCTATCACTGGTGCTCAGCTCTCCACAGAAGCCCCCTTGCATGTAGAAGTGGTCCCCGTGGGCTGCCTTGCTAAGAGGTTTGATGGCCAGCTGAGCCATGGCACCAGAGCGCCTCAGACCTACAAAGCAGAGACAAAATGCAGAAGGGTCTGCTTTGCTACAGCCAGCGTGGATCTTTCTGGTTAAGAGTGACAGTCTTCAGTACTGTCAATCCATCAACTTTTATCAGTACTAAGATCGATCTGAAAAAATAATAATAAACTAAGTGACCTTGACAGCCTACTGAGCCATAGGCTAAATCTTGCTGCCAGAAGTGTCACAGTCTACAAGGAGCCTGCCTCGGTGTTGGGGGGAGCTCCAAAAACACCACAGAAAATTCACTGGAAGCCAGCTTCCACACAGCTTCAAGAGTAAACCACCATTTCTCCCAGAGCCACGCTCAGAGACAGGTCAGTGGGTTGTGACTTTGCTTGTAGATGAGCTTAAAGAATAAGTCCCAGGAGCAACATAAGTTTTCTGTGAAGTTAGAACTGACCTTGCTTTGAGAACCTGGATGTATATCTGCAATCCTGACCATAAACAAGCCACCTCCTGCCTCTCCAGGAATTCAGGCTGCCTTGCACTGAGCCCTTTAGAGGCACTAGGTCAGGTTAGCACCTGGAGGAGCCAACACGAGCACTGCTGGGTTAACAAGGGACCTGTGAGGCTTTTCTCCAGAAGCAGAGCTCATGCATTTATCGCACCATGTTAGCCTTTCCTTAGTTCTCCTCACTCATAAAGGTTTCATGTATTTACTGATGCTGATGTGAAGGAGAGCGTGTTGTGGAGCAGCTTTCCTAGCACACGTGGCACTCACAGAAGTGTGAATTCCCGCGGTGCTCCGGTTGAGCCAGTTCAAGTCGTCCCACGGGGCAGCAGAGCACCAGTTCAACAAGCTGCTGACAGGGTGAACACTGTAGCTGGAAAGAGCAATGCTCTGTGTACAGTCAAGAGGCACAGTCGGGAGATGGAGATCATCAAACATCTCATGCCCGAGCTTAGAGTAGTCAGCTAGAGAAGTGCTAGAGAAGATGAGCAGCAACGCGGACAGGTAGCCGGCTTGTCACCCTGACAACATCAAACCAGACTGTTCCTGACGGATAAATGCATCTCCAGGCTGTTGCTAAGACAACAAAAAAACATTTATTATGCATAAATGGGCACATTTCATCGCTGGGCTTATTAACCCAGGCCATGCCACTTACTCTGTAGCTTCTTAATTGGGTTAGATCAGATGCCATATCCCGATTGCTGCTTCTTGAACTAATGGACTCAGCTGCAGCTCAGTGTATTAGCTGCTTTATCTCTTCTTCCTCCAATTGATTTCCTCTCTCCAAAGATGCAAGAAAGAAGGGACGTCTAGTTTCATTTCATCATTTTCCCACGGGCTTGACTCAGGCACTGACTACACCACAGGGCTCTGCATCACTGACCTGCTTTCCTCTTCCCTTCGCTCCTGCGCTCAGGCAGCAACCCCGCTCTGACTGGTCTGCCTGCGGCCAGCCTGATGTCACTACAATTGAATTGATGCAGACTCGGAGAAAAGAAGCAGAAACAAAGCCTAGCTTTGATTTATTTGAAAATTTGGATGTTCTGCTTGTAGATTTGCCATAACACCCTATTTATTTATTTTTAAAGCCAGAAACGCTTACACTGGGAGATGTTGCATCCAAGAGAAGTGAAGCCATGGATAGCCCTCTCATACCTTGGGCTAAGGACTCTGCTGACATCCTAGTAGAGCAACTTGCTCTACTATCCTACTTCCCCTCATTTGCAGGAGTGGACTACCCAGTCTCTCTGGCTTCTAACCAAGCGTTTTCCTCAGAGATTTCTCTGGATCCATAACAACATGTAATAACACATAACATATAACAATAGTGTATTACCATCACAGATTTTGCAGTGGGACCTTTTTTTCCACTTGACTTACTATGACTCCAAGACCTACGCAGCATGAGCATAGTTTAACAATCTCACCAAGAAGCCAACAGGCAGCCAATTAAAAGCTCCAGGAAGACAGAGAAAACAAGCATTTGATATCTAACAGCCCTCCCTTCCCACTACTGCCTGTGACTAGCAGCAAGTTCAGTTGCTCAAAGAAAGAAGCAGTTCAGCACTTATGTAGGACATGTTACAACACTGTGGGGAAACCCACTACGAGACACCAGGCAACTGCTATCTCACCAGTCTGTTTTGTTACACAGCATGCTGTACGGGATATGGTCTGAAGGCAGCAGAGTGAGGTTCTGTGTAAATTAAAGAGCTAGTGACAAAGTAAAATCCCAAGACCATAATCTTCCCCTTGTCACTCAGCAATTTAAGGATCTACCTTTAATCTAATCCTCTAAGAAGCCTGTGAAGTAGATAAGATACCAGAGATCTTCCTCAGCCAGGGCTTATTCATGAGATTCTTACAAGCTTTGCAAGCGGTCACAGAACAAATAAGGATATCGTACACCTACCAACCTTTTCCAAGAATATGGAAAACTTCAGTGAACAGTGTGTTTTTGAGAAATGAAGTGATTCAGATTTGGCAAATAGTTCTGGCGAGAGATGATTGGCAAACATTTTTAGGAAGAGTCAAAACATTTCATTTAATGTGTTTTAAGAGGTGGGGATTTTGTTTCAGAACAACTATTTTTTGAAATATATTAGGAGATGCCAGAATTTAATTAAAAACTCCCAAAAGCAATTTTGCATTTTGTTTTCCATTTGTTAAATATATTGTTTGGCCAACATATAAAAGAGAAAAGAAAAAGAAGAGATCCCACTGACTCTCTATCACTTCATCTTTCAAGACCACAAGTTGCTGTACCGACGTAAAGCAGCACTTCAGCTCATCCCAGCAGGAATCTCCGCAGCTATCAAGCTAGTTGATGAAAGAGTCCTTTTGCTTTCCATTTGGCTTCCTGGAATACCAAAGGCAGTCAGGTGATGCAGTATTTCTCTATACATAGCAGCTCACAAACAACTCCTGAATAGTGCAGAAGGGGGACCACCACCTGCAATAGGATTTCTCACCTCTCCCTTCTGACTAAGTGAGCTGAGAGCATCCGAGACCTCTACTTGCAGTAATCACAAACATGTTGACATTTTTCTGAGTAACTAGACTCACTCTTCCCTCCAAATAGAGAGATAATAAAGCGTTCCATGAGCTAGTCAGTGCTTAAAACATTTGCTCCAGAGAATCAAGTGTTTTGCTTGCAATCCTTGCTGCAGCTTCTAAAGCAGATTCAAAGACTCCTTATGTACTGAAGCTAGAGGAACAAAGAACCTCTAATTCCTTCAGCCTCAAAGCACATAATTACAGTGGTCAGGAGACTCACTCTGCCTGTTCCACCTGCATAGGAAGCCAAAAAGGGATGCTAGAATGGTAAGGTTGCACTGGTTTTCAATCCTGTATACACGTCACCATCTCCAAATCAGATGCAAGCAATGCTCGTTCAAGCAGAAAGCCAAAAATAGCAGGAAGAAAAGAAGCTCTTATCTCCATAATATTATTCTGTGACAGAAAAATTAGCTTAAAGCACTGAAGTATTGTGTGTTTATACTGTGGCCATACAGACCCTCTAGCTTTACATCTTTCCTCACTGATCACTGGCCTCTCCTCTCTACTAAGAGACTCTCTGACAAGCTTCTTCTCAGAGCACATAAAATAAACAACACCCAACCCTCACCCTGTGCCAGGGCCTGCTGCAGAATACCACAAGCAGGTTTCCCCACCACAACGTGCTCACCTGAAAATCCTACCTCTGCTCCGGGGCTGAGAAGAAAGCCAGAGTGCTCCATGCAGCTCCCCACCTTGAGGCAACATCCTGCTGCCAGACCTTGATCCCTAAGCCCAGCTCCACACCAAAGGTATTTATAAAGTCAGAAACAAGCTCTTTGAAGCTTTTCTCCTCACCTGAGCCACCCCCAGGCTGTGATCAGCTTCTGCTGCCTGGCCATGAGGAGCACAGGCTGTGTTTCCTGGTGGCCCAGCTGAAACTACTTCTCCTCTCCCATGAAGGACGGACTTGTTACAGCACACTGGGCCCTGCTGAGATACTGTGGTGTCACCACCAGAGAGAGGACAGTGGAGGTCAACCACACTGTCACCGTTCAGAGCCACAGCTCGTTTGACGTTTGCAGAGAATGGGGTGGCTGCTTTTCCACCACCACAGGGTGCCAATCCTGTGGTCACAGTGAACTCAATGTAACTTCCCCCTCTGGGCTCATCAGGTCACAATGAACTAAGTGACAGCTTGCAAAATGCAAGGAGCTTTGGAGCGTACCTTAGTAGTGAAGACAGACACTCGTGATTTCTGTGGCTGATTGTTGAAATTTTGGGCCCTTGAACATGAACACACAAGTATATAAAAGAGAGAGGAGCTACAGTAACTACAGTGCTTGCTGCACTGCACTTCCTTCTGTCCACTACCCTGGTGACATGTAGAGATTTCTCTCCCAGTGAGTGTGTACAAACACCTCCCTCCCTCCCTAGAAATGCCTCCTTCTGTGCTGATGCAGCCTCCCAGGATGCTCAGTTCCACCACACTGATAAAAATCAGTGGTGAGATTCAGGTTTCCAGAATTCCTGGAAACAACACACATGACCATAGTTTTACAACCGCTGGCCAAAATGCCACCCCTGCTTCAGCACAGGCTGCAAGC
Source organism: Anas acuta (assembly GCF_963932015.1). Taxonomy (NCBI): domain Eukaryota; kingdom Metazoa; phylum Chordata; class Aves; order Anseriformes; family Anatidae; genus Anas; species Anas acuta. The sequence goes on along the minus strand of NC_088983.1, from coordinate 36,337,159 downwards.
AGTAATACCACAAACACAAAATGACACTGTCATCCACTAATCAGTGAAGCAAGAGAGACCCCAACCTGTCATCTTCAGGGCCACCCTTTGCTATCAGCCATGGCCCATCAGCCCTTTAGAGGGCAAATGACATAAAGGACACAAAGAACTAAAAGAGTTTGGGAAAGCCATTTTAAGGAATTACATTTTTTGCTACCTCTCTTAAGTTAGATGTCATTGGGAGAAATCTCAGAGCTAGCGTACCTACAGTGACCTGAATGTTATTTAACTCCCATCACTCCAGAGAGGATGATCAGCAATGTCACTGGAATCCATGGGATACAGGTGGGAGAAGGATCATCTCAGGGGCTTGTTTTCACCAGCATAAAGTACAAGTAAAAATACCAGCAGATCAAGATGATAGCTTTGTATGTTATCAGCTGCAAAGACAGTGGAAATTCAGGACAACTATACCTACAATAAAAAAGGGACAGCAACAATGTAAATATTTTTTCTTCTAATTTAATAGCATGAATGTGCTTTGCAATAAGCTGAAAACATGATGGGAGCCCCCAGCTTGAATCTCTGCCAAACTGACTATTTTTAGTTGAATGTGTTTAGCTAGCTTGTTAAAGCTTTAAACCTAGGCAATATTTGCAGTCACTCTTATGTCAGATTTCAGGAAGTGACATTCATTAACGTTACAATGATGTAGTTAACTATTCCAAAGTAAGACAGAAAGAATTAAAGCAATAAGGAAACAGAATGAGATCCTGACTGAAGAAAATCAACCCTGTGATCTAAGCAAGATCTCATCCATGACGAACAGCTTATTAAGGGGGTTTGGAGGAAAGGGATCAGCAAGTTATGAAGAGGAAATTGATTTATCTTTCCAAAAGTAAAGTGATAACTGACTGATTGGAGCAAACTCTGTCATAGATGTTACAGAGAGAGTTATTTCCTGCAGGTCTCCAAACAGCTGTTGGCTTAGGTTAAGTCCATGCAAGAGAGAGATTCAGATTGGGAGAGACTCATCCACAATCAAGCCTCTGATCCGTGTTGTTATTCTGTATTCACATTTAGAGCTTGCATCAGACTTCAGCATCATGCATACTCTTTAAAATATCCTTGTTGAGCAGCAAAGCTCTCCCTCCCGGTCTTTTTTGCAAGTGCGTACTGGTGTGTAGAAGCTCTTTAGCAACAGATAAAACAGGATATAATCACTCTGCATGCTGGGGGTTAGGGAAATTGCTTTCAATGAAGATATTCTGAACACTTGGAATACAAGTGATTTTTGCTCAATTCTTTTACGCTGAAGAAAATAAGTCTAATAAATAGATCTACCTGTTTTAGCTGTTTGTGCTAAACACCTCATTAAGCATAAGCTTTTTTTTTTTTTCCCTAAAAGAAGCATGGTACATATCCAATGGGTAAAAGGATAAATGGCTACAATCTTTGAATACACAAGACTACACAGAATGGGTATTTCATAGCTGCACAAAGCCCATAATTGAACTTCTGCCCTAAGGGTAAGCTTTCCTGCAGTGTAAGTGCTTCCAGATGCCATACAGGGGTCATGTTCCTTGTCAGGAAAGCAGAGCTTTACATCCAGTTAATTGTTATCCCCAGCTGTCTTTTTTTTTTTTTTTCTTTGAGACTAGTTTTCCAACAGTCATTCAAGCAAATGTGCTCATTTCCCAGTTCCCCCGCAATTCCCCACCACAGTGTAACAAAGTGCAGATTTTGCATGGCTGCATTCCAAACTCCGTGGTGTTAAAATCATAGCAGCAATGGAAAAGCATGTAGCCTCAATAATCATAATGTAGGATTTGAACTGGAGGTGACTCAGTGGTAGTCAAACAGATGCTATATGAAAATAGAATGGTTTCTATGTACAGAGCATTAACTTGTGGTTAACCCATGGAGTTAGTACTGACACAGGAAGGTTTGTGTGGCTTGCTGGGACACAAAAATTACTCAGTCTGAATTAAACTGATGACCTTGATTCAGTTCACTGTGTCTGGGTGTCCATCTCAACACACAGTGACCATGAACAGCAAGTCCCTTCTCCACAGCTTCCTTTGGGCATCATCTTTGATGTCAATGACATTAAAGAGAAGGCAAAGACCAAGTCTGTCCAGATCCCTTCAGCTCGGTACCAAAATACTAACTGATTTGAGACAGCTCAATAGTGACTGAGAGGAAAGTACAGACCACAGCCAGCAGCAGAACAAAGTGGAAAAAAAATGAGCAACACAACCCCTTTACCTTCTTCAAATTATTAGCTAGGAACTCCTGTGTGTACGTGTGCAATGTCAGCCTCCTGTTACCACAATCTAGCCACCAGCTGCTTGGGTTACCAGACCTATTGCTTGAAGAACTGCTTGGGGAAGCTCGCAGTTCAGGCTGCCAAGCAATTGACCATTAAACACTCAAGACCAAAGTCTAGGGAAGGAGTTTACACCCAGTTGGTCACTTTTGCCAATACTAGCTCCAGAAGAGGCAGCTTCAAGCTATTCTTGTGCTTTCCAGACTGTCCTTCAACATAGACAGTCCTACCTGAAGAGTCCTTACCACCCCCTCTTCCCTCAGGAAATAACCTACCTTTTTCAGCCAACAAAAGATCACTTTATCTTTGTGATGAGAAGAGGTTTGGCATTTACTAGAGCCCACCCTTTGGTGGCTATTCACTGGGTTTTCCCAACAGGGAAACCTACATTACTCTGCGGCCTTCCTATTGAAAGCTGTCACCCTTTGATGACAAAAAGCAAAAGTATGCCATAATCTTAAAAGTACGGAGCTGGATAGCTGGATGTATAGAGCCAGTCAGGACATGGGCCACATAAAGTTATATTTTCCCCAGTAAAGTTCACTCAATTCTTTGTAAGATTTGACAACTTTTTTATTTTTTTTAATCACTAGCTCATAAATGCGGGAGAGGATGTACATTGCCATCAAAATGTTCCTCACCTTAACACGTCTATCCCAAACTTGCGCTGGGCCAGAGAGCAAACAGGTTGTGCCAAGCCTTCTTCTTTCTGGGGGCTTGTCCCAAGGATGGGATTCAGAGATCATCTGTTTGTTAGCCCAGGGAGTTTCCACTGACATTGCCCCTTGCAGAAGGAGGGCAAGGGAAGCAACTTGCTTCGCTATGAACTTCCAGGAAACATTCCCAAGCAGCATGTCCCTGTGCTCCTCCCTGTGCTGAAACTTCATCAGTTCAGACTGCTTCTTACTCCTGCTGTTCCAATTAACCTTCAGAGACAATGATTAACTACTATCTCATGTATACGAGGGACTGATCCAGATTATTAGCCTAGAAACCACATCCTTAATATAATTCTACAGATGTTTTCTCATCCCTGGATGATATCCTGATCCCTTCCTCACAGCCTGGCAGTCCTTGATCACTCAAAATTAAATGACGACTGGCTCCTAGAGAGAGGTGATCACATCTTTCTTAACTGGGACACTGGAAATTAAAAAGTCCTCCCCTCACCCACTGCTGCTCCCGAAAAATCCTGCAGAAAATCCAGCACGGTTTTACCTGTAATCTGCCACAATGTGCTGAACATATTGGAGAAAAAAAAATAAACAACCGTGGTCAGCGTCATCTCTGACAGCCAGAACATGGCATATTCAGATGAGGAGGCTGCTGGAGGAGGGTGGACATCCCCCTCCCTGGGGATCTGTGCTTGGCTCCTCTTCGTGCAATGCCTGCCTCCGAGCACAAGCTCCCTCCCCATCCCTCTGCTCCCACAGCCCGAACTGCTTCGCACTCACCATATCATAGACATTGAGGATCACCGGTTCATTGGCCATTGTTGGTTGCAGCGGAGGCTGGGTGAAAACCTCTCAAGTCCCTGCCAGATGTGCGGTGCTGCCCCCAGGGTACGCCTTCACCCTGAGGCAGGCAGAAGGAAGAGCCTCATCCTGCAGCCTCCCAGGGAAGGAGAGCGGAGGGAGGAGGAAAGGAGGGAAATCTCACGGCTGGGGGGTGCGGGGTAAAGTTGGTTGCAAGAAGGCAGGAAGGCTTGGGCTGGTGGTGCTGGTTGTACCGGGTTTATTTCACCTCTCCACAGCGTGACGGACACCGGGTTTCCTTCTAACTCTGCAGCTGGCCCCCCGGGGGTCTGTAGGTTGCTGCACGGCCACCGGCCGGGGGTGTGAATCCCACAGAGAAGCCTCCAGCCCCAGGGACGAGCCCTCCTCTGGCTCCGGGGGTAGCAGCAGGAGCCGGGGGGGAGCTGAGCTCTCGGCGTCCTTCTGGGCAGCTCGGCGTGCTGAGGGCTGCAGATCCGCTGGGAGCCCCGCTGGGGGGAACCGGGGCTCAGGCGCTCCGGGGAGGGGGGCTCTCAGCCCCCGGCAGGACGCGGCGAAGAGGCTGTGCCAGGGGGGCTCCGGCGCGGGGCTCGGCGGTGGCAAGGAGCGGAGGAAGGGGCCGGCCGCCCCCGGGGCACAGCCGGGGTGCTGCCAGGGCCATGGCGCCCCCGGCCCGGCGGGTTGACCTGGCGGCTGCGCCTGAGGCGGCGGGCGGCTGGCGGCGGGGCCGCGGGGAGTAGGGCTCCGGGTGGGCTCCCCGCTCTTATTTCGGGAGCGGCTGGTCCCGGGCCGGGCAGCTCCGGCTGGCTGCCGGGTAGGGGGTCCTGCCCCGGCCTCTGGCGATGGCTGGCTGCATGTCGGCACGGGGCAGGGCGGGGAAGGGCCGGAGTTGCACTTCTGTCAGTGGCGGGGGCCGGAGTTTCTCCTGTCCTGCGGGTACTTCACGCGGGTCTCACGCGGCCGGGCGGCTCTGCAGTGGCTTGCCAGCAAAAGCTCCCCTCCGACCTGGATGCGAGAGTCAATTATAAAATCCACTGCGGTAATTTCATCTTCCCTTCGCTCCTCCTCTCGCTTTAAAGGGAGAGAGCAGGGCGTGCGATGGTGCCGGGAAGGGGCGCAGTGGGGACTGGGGGGGGGGAGGCGCCGTGCACATCACCGCCGTGACCCGAGGGGCTCAGGCACCGCAGACTTTGTGGAGCAGCCCCCCCCCCAAAAAAAAAAAATATAAATAAATCTATCTATATAAATAAATAAATAGCAGGGATGACCTCATCTGAGCTGGAGGCGTAGCTGAGGCTCTCCGCCAGCTCTCAGCCAACCAGCTCTGCATGGGAATCGCAGGGAGCCCGTTACATCAGCAGAGCCCAGCATGCCACAGCCCTTCCCGGCGCTGTCCCCGGCCGCAGGGCACCCATCCCGGCCGGGGGAAGCGCTCACCTCCCTCGGGCAGGGCCAGGAGGACAGCCCACAGCCCTGCAGCCTGCCCAGCCACTTGCTAGGCAGCGAGCAGGGGCTGTGTGGCGGTGAGCACATCCACGTCCTGCCTTGCCAGCTGCCTGCCAGGAAACTTTTCCCCCAGCCGGTGCCACAGGAGACCTGGCTTTGCCCTAAGGGTACACGCTTCCAAAGGGGAAAGCCACGTCTCGGGTGTGCAGCATGGCAGGGACTCCTGCACAGCAATGTCATCTGGGGTAGTTATCCCATGGGGGGGTTAGGCAACTCCAGGCACCCCCAGTCCTCCAAGCAACCCCAGGTACCCTGCTGGGTGCCTTTAACCAGCTGGCTGAGGCCTGCAGGAACAGCCAGTGCTGGTGGGAAAGGCTGCCTCCTCCTCCCTGCCACCGCAGATCCCGGCACTGCTCAGAGGACAGGTTAAACCCCCAGCAACATACAAGGACTGCTAAGCAACAACAGGCTCCCTCCGCAAGGAGCTAAGCACCATCATTTGCACCCAAACTTGCAAAACAAACCTCCTACTGAATCCCACAGGGCTCCTGCTAACTGTCAAAGACATCCCGAGACTGTTACTTTGGGGTATCTCTGCTGCTCTGGTGGTGGTGATGTTTTAGGAACACAAGAAAGGGAAAGGAGAGGGAATAGCTTATATTAGACCAACTGATGTAATTGGAAGAGAAGAGCAGCACAAAAGCTCTTCCCACACTTGTCCACATGCTTACTTGCTGAATTAATTCCCATGTCTGCTGTGCACAAAGTTCTCTAAAATAAATGAAGAGGCTTAAACCAGGCCCACATTCCAGCAACAGACATCTATAAATATTTAGTAGTTCAGAAAAGTGACAGTCACAAGCTTAGATGTTTTGTCCTAAAAACATTTCTAAAATAATCACCCAAGGAAAGAGTAAGACCAAAATCCTACTTTTAAACTTAGAAATACAAGAAGAAACAAAACTAAAGCTAAAAGCTTGTCTTTAGATTCATCTTGCTTTTGGAGATCAAAACCAGTCTAAACGTGCATTTGTTATTTAAAGGACTTTTGCTGTAGGAAATACAGTAAATGTCACTTGCGCACGAAGACCAGGATTCACTCCACCTAACCTGAAATGTAACTGCGAGAGCTACATTATGAATGTAGTTGCTCTAGGCTCCCTCATAGGCTTATGGAAAGAAGCTGTTCCACATAGTGACACAGCCTCACCTTTTGGGTGATCCTTTGAAAATTCCTTTTTTCACCCCCATTTTATTCTAGGAGACTTATTGTAACTCCTGATAGAAGGGGTCAGTCTGAAAACAAATGTCCCAACATTCATATAAGCTGTTTAGCAGCCATATACACTCTTTATAAGGTTTGCTTTGGGCTATGTTAAAGTGTTTCACCAACAGCTGGGGCTGATTCCACTCAAGAAGCAGAACTGTTCTATTTCAGGTGCGTGAGTACAATTCTGCAGATAGCCACACTGCTAATAGGCACCATAAACAAAGCATTAAAAAGCATTAACATTTAAATGACTTGTAAATAGAGAGGAAAAGGGAAATTCTTACTACTGATTACAGCAGCTGGAACGAGCTTTGGGATCAGTTTTGAATTCTTTTAACCTTTTACGCTAATTTTAGGAAACAGCAGAAGCAAGCATTTTCCCATACATATGCCTAAGGCTAGACAACACCTTTGTTCACATTGAAACAGCCTGCTGCAAGGGCTGATTTTCTGAGATTCTCCACATCCCTGGACCCCCTTAGGAAGGATTCATTTGTGTTGAACTTTGGCTTTCCATACTTACTATTCATGACACAGAAGGGCACACACCTTCAAGGATCACTGTCTGTAAATCAATGTGGTCTTACAAGTGTTCTTAGATTAATAGAGAGGTGCAGTAAAGGGGTTAAAAGTAGATAACAATGCCACCAAACAACATGAAATAGAAAACCAAGAAGCAGGTACAGCCTGGCACAACGACCAAGGCTGTAGCTGGGAGCACCTCAGCCACCTCCTCCAGGTTCCCAGTGACAAAAGTGACACTGCTGGGCTCTGAAAATAGTGCTATGCCTTTCCACTGGGGACAAGAACAAAAAGAACAGCAGTGCAAGAGAGCACTCATGGATGTATTCGAGATGATGGTCGTGCCTGTCTACTTGCACTGCTAATCAGAATTTCTTGTTCAAATTAACACTTTTCCTTAATTTCAAAGGCTCCTTAGCAACCCAGCAGACAATGGGGCTTTCAGGCACATTTCACAGCTGGGCTGCCAAGTTTAAACTTCAAGACACATAATGGTCTTATCTCCACATCAGGTACGCCACCCCTGGCTGTCCATCATCCTTTTCGACAACTTGTCATTTTGGATTGTATATAGTGCTTTTGCCCACGTCAAGTTGTCATTATTATCCCATTCTGAGTACATTAGCCAAGACCATCCTTTTTAAAGGAAGTATAAAAAGGCCTTTTTACAAACTGGAGATAGTTTTTATCAAGTCCCTAAGGATGGTGGAGGATATTCTAGAATGTAAAGAGAGTTGCATTGCTCTTCCTCCGTCTACAATAAATCACCTCCTGGGTGGGCAGCCTTGTTTCAGGAGTGCCACAGGAGGCATTTTGATTGAAAGAGTTTTATCTCACTTCCACCCAAAACACTTGCAACATAAGACAGAGCTGACTGATTTTGGTCTGGCTGTTGAATATGGGATATGAGAAAAAAATAGAGAGAGGAAATCAGCACAGGATTCCAGTAATGGCAAAGGGTCCGTGCTTCGCCCTGGGTAAAGCAATATGTGAAATAACTAACTTCAGATTGCACCACAAAGGGCAGGATAAGCTGTCAAGGATTTAAAGGAATTATCCAAGCCTGTGGGGATCCATAGCTGAAAGCTAGGTGTGTGTTAGTAGCTAGAGGAAGCAAAGTTAATATTTGCATTTGATTCCTCATTGAGCCACTCTTGATTTTGTATTTTGTCTCCTATCTCATTGCAGCTACACTTCTCAACTCCTGAGTATTAGGTTGTTTCTCAGGGCTGAAGGCTGGCTTCTGCTGGAGGGACAGCCTGAGTTACAGCCTCCCCCTGAGCTACAGGGGCAGGCATTGCTGGCGCAGAGGCTGATGGCTCTGGGCTGGGCTGAAATGGAGTTTCTGGGACACAGACAAGGCTGGGGGAGGAGAGGCAGGGTCTCTAGGGCCTACTCCTGCCTCAGGTCCCTGGCAGTTTGGACTCTATCACTTCTGTTTACATAAAGCAATGCTGTCAGCTGATAGACAAATCAATATACACTGAGACTTAACCCAGAAACCAGGATGGAAATGCTGAATATACATGTTCATTCTGATATTAAAGATTTGGCAAGTAGTTATGAATATTATTAATGCAAATTCATGGCACTAAGTAATGGTTCAAGAGCAGCCAGTGCATGCAGTGAAGAGGAATATCAGTAACTACTGTAATATACCTAAGGAGCTAAACAGGTTTAGTTTCAGATTTTTTCACCAACCACATCTTCAGATCATTTATTTGCATGATGTTCAGAAGCTGCATGGGGGGGAGAAGGGTTCCAGATTATTGGAAACTATGTGAACAGACAGCAAGAGAGTGCACCAACCAAGGAAAGGTGGCAGTTTAAAGAGATGGCACAGGTAAATGGCAAGAGAAAAGATACACCATCAACCCCATGTCACAGAGGTATAGGGAATCAAAGTGACCAGAATTCAGGCAGACAGATCTGCAGGACATACAGCCAGGACCAAAGAGAACTGACCTGAGGTCTGCCTGACGTGCTCTGATCTACCACACGTAGCCAGCTGAACACAGAATTCAGAAGAAAAGGATAAGCTCCTTCAAAAAACACACTGCTGGGGACACTGCCTACTTTTCATATGTCACCAGTCAGATAGATTACAGAGAGCAGGAAATCTGGGCGCTCTTGCTCCTGCAGATTTAAAGCTCACTCCAACGAGGAGCGCACCCAAAGCTTCAGATTATGGAGTTGGGGTAGGCACCTTGCACCCTTCTGGGGATGCTTGGGCACCTGCTCCTAGACTTTTCACTAGCCATTAAGCAAAGTTGTTACAGCACCTTCAGACTGTCTATTGATTAGCATCCAGGCATTAGATACCCAAGTATTAGGTCTCTTTTTCTGTGTGGCTGAGTATCATATTCTGCAACTGCATCATAGCTGCAGTTGGTCATTCTAGAAAAGCTACCAAAGGTAGCAGCACAGGATATTGATTAAAAAGATGCATACAAGCATCACAACTTATTCATAGAATTTAGGTATTCCTTTTTCTATACCTAAGCTTCTTTTTGCAGTCCTTTCAGAACCTGAACATAAAGAAAGTGAAAAAAATCACAACAAAACTGAAAGGTGTGTCAAAACTAGTCTTAATTTGCAACTTTTCCAATGATTTTTGGTTTATTATTTTATGTGCAAAGTAGGATAAAATGCAATTTGTAAGCTCATCTTACAGCTTGGTAACAGTGGTAACTATAACTGCTCCAGTGCCTTTATTTGGGTTGCATTAATTTCTTTACAAATTATTGTCAGTTGCTGTGGGTTTTGTTGTTGTTATTGCTTGGGTTGAGTTTGTTTTGTTGTTGTTGTTGTTTTGTGGGTTATTATTCAGAATATTAATACTTAATTTCCTTTTCTTACTTTACTTTCCATAGCCTCATGCTGGATGATTAGCCAGCTGATACAATAGCATGCTGGAATTCTCTGGAGCATCCAAACAACACAAGCAACCTTCTAGCTTTCAGAATTACACACCAAAACCCACATCTAATGAATGGTGAGTGCATCTAGGAGTGCCATCTGATACATTTAAGACTGCTAAGATCTACTGACCAGCACCACCTATAGGTACCTCTATGCCAACTTTAATCACCTCATTTCTTTCCTAGTTTTAACCCCTACCACTCGAAATCCTCTGCTAATTTTAAAGAATGAGATATAGACGTAAGCCTAAGCAGAGATGCTAGGTTTCCATCACCAAAGGAGCACCTTGTCCCTTGTTCAGTTAGATACAGGGAGTGGGCAGCTCATTCCCTCAGAGCAAGGATATGGCCTCATATGGTAGAGTATGGCCTCACTGCTAGACCCTGGAGTTCATTCATAGGGTTTCTTAACATGTATGGCATTTTACTGAGCTACGAGGCTTAGCGATGGGTTTTGTTTAACCCAATATACTCTGTAAGACATATCCTGGACATTCCAACAAGCTGTTGCATATTATCTGTGTGAACAAACACACCATGGCTAACCATTAGGCACGGGTGCACTACTCAGCTGATCCTTTATTTAGTCAAGCCAAAAAACGCTGCAGCACCTTTTCAGACAAAACTGTTCACATTTAATAAGAGCATCAAACACTGAAGGAAGATCTGCTGTTAGAGGAAAATCTAGCAGGACTTGGAGATGGAACTAAGTAAATTTGTTTCTCACTCCTCCAACCCACAAATTTGAAGAAGCCGTGGTACACCTGTCATTATCTGGCTACCAATGTTTTTGAATACTGCTGTAATGTATGCTGAAATCTGTATCAAAGAAAACCAGTAATAGTGTCCCATTCCACACATATTCATTGAGCTCAGTTTGAGGTCTTACTTGGCAATAGCAAAGTAATAGAAAGAGCCCATGGCACACAGGCACACTGTACCGGTGCACATTTTCCACTTTCTGCCTGCTTTTATTTACAGCATGAGTGCAGCCCCAGCTCTAGTCACCATTTTCAGTCTTTCACAAAGGACGGATGTGCTAATCTCCTTCAACTCTAAAGGCAGGTTAATGGTGCCAAAGCGAAAAGCTGTGTGTTTTGTTTCCACAGAGCTACAGATAACCAAAGCTTCAGATTAAATACATTTGTTATTTAGGAAGGCTGAAGCTACCAGGAATGTCCCAGAATTGTATTGGTCACAAATGGATTATTTGAATATATTTTTCCCACCACCTAGTAACAATCCTGTAACACACAAGTCAGATCAACATCTGAATAGCAAGTAAAAATATGCGAATGCAGCCACCCAAATGGTGGGGAAAAAACAATTCTGTCTAGCAGCGGTGATGGAAGAGGTTCAGCTGACAGGCAGAATAGAGAGGCTGGGAGAGGCGCAGAGGCCTCTTGTAAAGCTGATGGAGTTCACAGCTGTAGGGACACGTCTCTTACCTTTTACTAACCTCCTGCATCCAACCTAATTTTGAGCTGCTGTTCCCATCCTGCATCCTTAATAAAGGCTCACACTTCTCCAGTTCCAGGGGCACAGCTCCCCACTAAACACAGCCAAATGGTTACCTTGTGGTAGCTACTGTCTGCACACAAGTGCCCTGACTTCCTCCCACCCAGTGAAGGATTTGAAGAAGAAGTAGGAAAGGGACAGCAGCAGCCCTGGTTCAGCAGCAGAGCCTTGGTTCCCCTTTCCTAGGGTCACTTTGCCCCTCAGTGGGAGTCAGAAGCTATGTGACTTCTTCTGGTAAGAGATACACTAATATCAGTGTTCCAGCAGAGCTGCATTTACCACCTTCATTTTCCCCCATCTCCTTATTTCATGAATGCTGTGAAACACCACAAAGCACTGCTGGTGTGTCACTAACCGCTCCAACCTCCCCACAGAGATGGCAGCTCCTGACAGGACGACTATCAATAGTCTCTGAATCACTTTGAGATGAATCAGACTGTTAAAATATTTAATAGTCATGCACCAGCTTGGCTGCTTCCTCACCAAGCTCAGACCTTACAAAATTATGAGTAATACTTGCACTGAGCAAGGAACTAGCATTTTGAAGAAAACCATCTCCATTTCTCCCTGTTCTTTCCCTCCACTGGCTAACACTGGGGCAACAGTTTTCAGAATGCTGACTAAAATCTTCTGATTAGATGAAATTATATCTTTAAACAAAGGAGAAGAGGGATCATTATAGGAACGTTTTCCTAGTTATCTTTCTCTAAATAGTCACACTATACTTTCTGCTCTCCCAAGGATGAGGAGGCTAGGTGGCAGTGCAGGCTAATGGACTAGCTTATTATTATAAGAACTAATTAAGTGAATTTGGTGTTCTTAGCATTTGGATCCGTGGCTAGCATAGATTTCTCCAGCCCTCAGTCACTGAAAAACTCCAGGCAACAGGCCTAAGCATATAATTTTGCAAGGTTAGGCCCAGAATTAATAGTCAATAGGAGCCCACTTTTTTGAACTACTGATCATCCTCATACCTTTGCTTGAAGTAACGGAATAAGAACATAAAAAACGGCAGTGTTGCTTTGGACATGTATCAGTTTGCCTGTTCTGCCTGTTCCTTACTGTAGGAGCCATGAACACTAAAGCACACACATCTACACCTACAGCCATAACCTAACCAAGGCAGCGATGTCAACTTGTTTCTGGTAAAAAAAAAAAATAATAATAATTATATAAATATACAAAATAGCATCTTTCTTCTTCCTGTTGCTCACTCTGCCTGAGCAGGTAGGACTCCCCTACTAGCAAGCTCTGTTCCTATTAGGAAAAAATGATGGTATCAGTAAAGGAGTTCTGCAGGCACAGTCCTGCTGGCCAACAAAAACATACATGAGGTCTTGTATACTGGCTGGTGCTCACCCCTACTGTCTCCAGTTATTGTATCTCTCAGAAAGGTTTCATTTACATGGAAAGAAGAATGCATGGTGCCTGCTTTGCCCTTACTTGTATCTTTGCACGGCAGTAATCATGGTCACCTTCTATGATGATAACTCATGTATAAAATAACTGCAAGGAAGGACCTCCAGCTCTGAATTAGGGCGAAGGTGTGACTTTGAAGGACAGGAGTTTCTAGAATTAAAGCTACCACGTGATCTTTAGTTAGAAAATGTCTCCTTATTGAAAAGCAATGCACACCCTCATTCTGACCGAGGCAGGGTAAGTACAAGAGAGCATTTGGAAAAACAGTGAGACTGAGCTAACTAAATCCTCCAGCTTCTCAAATCTGACATGGCTACTTGTATAGTGTAATTTTTCTTCCATGCTTTATGATTTACATTTGGTTGTCATGTGTTGAATCTAAGATTATGACATGCCTTACAATGATATGAGGGTACTACCCTTCAGTCTGCAATAGATCTTGTCTAAAGAAGCTGGGTATCAAAATTATGCAATCATCCGCTTTTTGATCTGCCCCAGTAGGATAACCCTGTGATTCTTATAGCACGCCACACCTACTATTTGATGAAGGGCAGGGAGCTGATCTGGTTGCTCGCAACATTTCTTTTTATTTTTAGATGTAATAAAATAAATGACTGGAAGATAAATCGATCAGGTTGTAAACCAACCGAGTTGAACGGGCAGTCCTCACCGATCTAGAAACCAAAACATGTCAAAGTATCAGTGCAAATCTTCTGCTTCTAGCTTTCCTCTGCAACAGCTAAAGTCGTAGTTATAGCACTGCAGCAACACCACCTGTATTCTTCATGAATATAAAACCTTATGGGATACCAAGACCTAAATGGTAAGTCCTATATCATTTACAGCTCACCATTAAATAAGACAGATGAAATAGGCTGGCAGGCAGCAACAGAGCAGCACAAACCTTTTGTTGGCTGAAATGTGCCAAAGTGACAGATGATAGCTATGCCGCCTGAGCACTACTAGCAAAGAGCCTTGGCTTGCAGACGCACCAGCCAGCTAGTGCCTGGGACACACCTCTGTAAGTGGGAAACAATGGAACCTGCAATTAACGTACTTACACCAAGGGGAGATGTTGCTAGCTGGATGAGAAAGCAGAGACACCTCTTCCCAGCGCCAAACCAGCTGAGCTCATCCATGCAAGGCTCTGCTGTGACACAAAGGCACGCTCCTGACAAAGAAAGCCTGTGGAGCGACTAAGCCAAGGGTACAGCCTAAACAGGCAGGCAGAAGAATAAAATATACAATGGGATGGTGTGCTGGGCTGAACTAGGGTGGAGGGTAATGAAGGAGAAGCACATGGCTTGAATTCTTCAGGCCTTCCCAGTCTGCTCTGGAATGACTATTTCTAATGCTTGGAGGCTCCTCTGAGATGCAGGAGACCACCAGTTTTAGCACAGTAGGATGCAGAGGTCCAACGCTTCAAAAACTAGGGAGAAGAGGGCTGCATGATGTGCTGGTTCCAACATAAAGCCTGAAGCCAAATGAAGAGTGAAGTCACAAGCACAGATTTTGACCATCCCTAAAAGAACCAGGATCACTAGAGTTTGTCCTGAAAAGGGAAGTCCAATGAAATTGAAAAAATTAGCACAGCAATTTTTCCTCAAAGGAGTTCAGGGTTTCATTATATATATATGTGTGTGTGTGTGTAATATTAAGTATACAGGAGTGCATATAATTATATGTACATACAGATTCACATACATATTTAAAAAAAAAAAAATCTTGGTGGGAGTTCAGTGCAGTATTTTTCTTCTCACTGTGCTAAAATCCCCTTACTCTATACCCCAGAAGTCTCCCCAGAGAGAATGGAAAAGAAGGGAATTTGCTTCTTTTGGTAAATCCCACTGAGACAGAGAGGGAAATCAATGTTTCCTTCAGAAAGAAAACAGCCTTTTGAATGAAAAAAAACAACAGCTTTTACTAAAAACACGTTGCACCAGAACAAGTCCTATCATTACAAAGAAAGGAACTGCTTGCAAAATGGAATCCCAGCAGGCACTCAACCTTTCCCCTTTCCCAGCTTAAAAGCATCCCAGCCTCATCAAGCAGCAAGGCCCCAACAAATTTATCCTTACAAATTTAAGCAGCATAACTCCACCTTTCTCTACCGAGTCCACACATACGCACCCTATCTCTCTCACTCAGAGAGCTGACATGCTAATAAATGCAAGGGGGTTAGCTGCATTTTGTATTCCGGGCATACTCCAAAGGGGCTCTTGAGATCTTGCTATGCTGATGGAATTCAGCTTGGCCTTGTTTGCAGCTGTTACTGAGATCCCAAAAGGAATGAGATACAGGTCAGGTGTTTTCCATTATCTTGAACTACTTGCTTTCGAATCTCTCTGCTAATCATATCTCTTGTACATGATATGAGAAGAGAGATTCAGAGGCCAGATTCTGAAAAAATGTTGGTTTAAAGGAAATTTCTTAAAGTCTGCTTAGTGGTATCTCCTGCCTCTGCCACTCAATCAAACTCATTCAGCCCTGAAATATATCCTGATCCCAGCAGCTGAGAGACAGCCAACAATATCCTTTGCATCAGTTATCTGTTTCTGCCCACATACACCTATAACAACTCACAGCAATCAGAACACCTGAATTTTGAATCTATGAAACTCCCTGCTGGCAATAAGGAGACTTTCACATATGAGGCTTTTTAGATATGCACAGGGTGTGCTGTGCTCCAGTGCAGGAATAACCCTACCTTACATTCCAACTAAGTTTTCATTTGGGCTGCATCCCCATCACCCCTTATACTTGATGCATTACTCACCGCTGGCCAAAGAACAGATCGCTTCCCTGGGTGAGGGGATCAGTGATTCCCAGGGGAACTAATGAATCCACAGCAGATCTACCTCCATCCACTAAGGACTACTAGGGACACATCTTTGTGTAGACACCTGCCACATCTTGAAGCTCCACTTTTCCTTGATATGTGTTTTACTGGAACAGACAAAATATTTTGGTAATCTAACCTTTAGATGCACTCAACAAGGGTCGTACCCTACCCAGTGCCTGACTTGCTGAGGCCACGCTGCAATGAAACCAGTATATTCATTGATACCAATCCCATTGTTCCACAGTGCCTGGCCCAAAGCATACTTTTTCTTTCATACAGACTCAGACACCAGAGTTATGCAGGTCTTAGCGTTGTGGCAGTCCATCTGGTATGTACCTTGAGTCCCCACTCTTACTGAGTTACACTAGTAGCTTAGGTGAAGGGAGAAGAAGCAGAGGCTCACCAGAAACAATTCTGTGCCCTGTTTCTGGTGCATACAGTATATTACCTGGAGAGCGTTCATCTAGAAATGCTGGAAGCTTGATAGAGGTGATGCTATTTTCCATCTTCTTCCCATTTTCCCTTTGATTGGCCAACACTCACATGGACATCAGCTGCCATGAACAGCATTCACGTTTGAGCTTGCAGGCCACAACTGTCCCTGCCCCAAATAAGATGGGATACCATTTATCTCTGCTCCTCTCTCAAATATCAGTGTCATGGCTGTTAAATTTATCCCAAGAGTAAGCTCTGTGCTGGTAGCAGTGAGAGGCTAAAAGAGACCAAGTGATGTGAAAACACTCCAGGAAACCATATCAGAGCCAGGTCCTCTAGGAAAGCTTTCACCTCTCTCAGAAAAGCCCTGGAAGGTCAGAGGATAAAAGCTTTGCTCAGCCTGAATGCTGAAACCTCTGCTGTTTGCTGGAAAAAGGCCAGGCTGGAGCTCTGAGCCCTGACAGGACAAACCCACACCCACTCAGGTAGGAAGTCGCAGTCAGCAAGGACAGATGACACAGCCACGAAGGTTTTGCCTCCTGGCAACTCAGTTCTAACCCAGCTCACGCCATGCCTCCGATCTGCATAGGTGACAGATGTGTTCTGCTTATTGCTTACTACAAGAGAGCCAAAGAGAAAGGATTTACTGATCAATTTCAATTCTCTCTCTGTTCTCCAGTACCAAAGACAATGCTGTTTACCTAAATGAGGGGGAGGTATTCAACCACACGAGACAGCTGCAGGATGGTGCTCAAGGAACTGATACACTCAATTGAGCAATGTGCAGTGTATACGTATAAAACAGAAGCCTATTTCCTGAATAAGCCATACCTGCCAAGCAAAATATCCTGTTCTAACACATGGTATCTTTGACATTTACCTTCAGTCGTGAGGAGACTTACGATTCACAAGTGCCATAACCATGTATGATTCATCAGCTGTCTCCACAGGACTGAAAAATAAATGTCATATCAGATTGAAACCACCATCTATTTTACAGATGCTTATTAACACGTTATTTAATGTGCCAAGTTTGTTTTGCCTTTCATAGTTGAAAAGTTTCTTTTAGGATTATTATTTTTTTAATTTTACATTCAGCTAAAGCACCTTGCCATAAAACAAATCACACCTTAAAAGTGTTCTCCTGCTCAGAATTCTCATTCTTTGCTTAGCTTTTTAAAAGCAACGTCACTCTCCTAATACATTGAAATACAGACAGAAGCCCTGCTGACTTCAGGAAGCAAGAGCAGATGCAAAAGACATGTGGAGCAGAACAGGCTTTAGAGATAAGAGATGCCAGGAGCAGAATCTAGCAGGGGCCAAAGAGAAGCCCTGAACATAGTGCAGACAGCAGCAGCTGCAGTATTCTGGGATGCCTCAGTGCCAAGAACAGTGCTACAGGTTGTGACCGACCATGGAAGAGCTGTTTTGTTGACACATACCACCACATAATTTGACACATGCTGAGTTGGCCTTACCCACGCCTGCTTACAGTAATCGTGTTTATAGCTTTGGCCCAGGGGGTATTCTTGCATTAAATCCAAAGTCTGTCACCAAACACAGACATGGGCACACACTACTGTATCTTGCATACCTAAACATGGGCTTTTGAATTGTTATCATTGTTCTCAGACAAATGGGTTTTGCAAGTTGTCCATACACAGTACGGGCATGCAGAAGCCCTTATATTTAAGCTGTACCCTTGCAGGGTAAACTTATACATACAGAGCTGTATGCATGAAAATGGAGATGTAGTAGTTGTCAGCCAGGAGTGACAGACTTCAAATACTATCACTCCTGGTTTAACTTTCATTAAAAGTGACAGGATAAAATGGCTCTCATACCGCTGCGATGCTCTGAGAAAGATCCTCTTCCAGTACAGGTATCTCCTTGTAGACAGAAATATTCTAAAGAGGAACTCAGATTATCAAATTCATGCCGTTCTGTTCCACTTAATTAAAACATTGCTGGTAATTAGGGAACCCCGCTGGCTCCCCTTCTCCGTTCTTCCTGATCCTCCCCATCCTTGAAATTCAAATTTGAACTTCCCCGAAGCGTGGAGGGTGTTTCAACTCGGTGTTAATTTCAAACCAGTGGGTGGTTAAAGCCAAGCAATGGAGTTTGGATTGAAATTCCAATCAAAACATCTTTAAAGTTCAGGAGAAAGAGTAGGACTGAGATCTGAAATCAGGAGTTTTCACCTTCATTCAAAGATACTAAGGACATACTCAACCTTTCAGTGCCTTTCAAACACATGAAAAATGAATTTGTACCATTGGACCTGGTAAAACCTTTCTGTATAATCAAAATCTGGGTCTGCATAAAGGTAATAGTTACCAAATATTCTCACCTTATTGGCATATTGATTGTAAAATACTTTTTTTGTCCTGTAACTGGGAACAGTCTGGGCTAAGGAAACTCTAAGTAGACTAAGAAAGAATGCACTGAAGCATAATATGGGTACATCACATACAGAGTCTGCAGGCTGACGGTCCAACAAAACTTCATTTTGTTCTGGAAATAAAATTAATAGATAAATAGGAGAGCCATTTTAAAACCATAGACCACGTTTTCTGCATTTGTATGCATCACATTGTTCAGCTCCAGTAGAAGGTTTAGCATGAGCAATATCTCACCTCATTAAATCCAGCTACCCTGCGAGCCCACATGTGCTCTGTGCCACTGCCAGCAATTCTACTGCGATCCCACCACTGCGCCATGCAATTCAGGAGAGACTCCAGCCTGTGTTTCTGCCTGTTAGGAAGATTGCCTGCTGCTTATTTGCCTCCAACCTCCCTGTTGCCATAACTGTTGATTTTGAATGAGGAGAAGATAACGAGAAGGAAAGGAGAGGGCATTTTGTCGATAAAAACTTTTATCTGCCAATTTTCTTAAGTGATCTCCAACTCTGAACAAGACATAGGAGTGGAACAGCCTGGAAATCGAAAGGTACTGTTAGAACAACCCTAATTACTTGGCTCTGCAAAGAAACAACAAATAACTACCTCTAACGGATGCACGTATTATTTCCCCAACACTATAGGGCTGCTATTGCTTTATTAAATTGTCCACAAGGGCAACACACTACCTGCAATTTTGGGAGCTCTTCCTCTTCACTAAAACGTTATTAGATCACTAATTCCTGAATCCTTCTGAGTGTGGCATTCTCTGAAGAGTTGGCTTTGACTGCTATACAATTTCAGAGCTTGTGAGATTTGCAAAAACCCAGTTACAAGGGATGTCCCTGGAGGAGTGGAACAACAAAGATCCTCTAGCAGAGCTCACCTACAGGAGGCCAGAAGTCTCACTTTGGAACAACTTTTACATTCAGTAATGCATTTCCAGGCATATCAGCACCTGAAGATAGCTCCATGCATCGAAGCTCATCAGAAATGTAGTTGACATGATGCTTGATAGCAAAGGTAAGAGCTTATCACAATCGACATAATACATATTGAAACTAGTAGAAAATCTAGGACTTACTATCTCAAAGAGTTCAGCAGCCTCCACTCCTTACTTGAGCACACATTATTGCCTCTCCAAAAAAAAAAAAAGGCATTTCTGGGGCTGCCCAGGGACTTTAAAAAAGGGAGTAACATTGCTTTTATTGGACGGCTGTATGTACACAGTTGCAGGAGAGTGAGAGAGGAGTCAGGAAAAACAACATGGGAACCAGCACAGAGTAGGAGAAGAAAACCTCCCAGAACAAGTAGAGACATGGCTCAGGGAACAATTCACCAAGGGACCTCTAGGGGTGAGATCTGGGCATCTCTTTAAAAGAGACAAGGAAACAACACAGACACTGCTTGATGTACCAGAAAAGAACGAAGTATTTTTGAAAATTGGAAGGTAACATCAAAGATTCCTAATTTTTCCACAAAGTTCATTACTATAAACAACCCAAAGGGGGTTGGACTGCAAGCATCAAAGGCTGAAGCCTGGATGTTGAACTTCCAGGTGATGAGATACACAATAACATGCAACCTTATTAAGACCAGCTTCTCTTTCAGGAACTAGAAAACAAGTTTGTTTTACCTAATTTTAAAAAGCTCAGATAGTAATCTGAGCAAGTTAGACCTTGCTCACCTTCTTAATAAATCAGTTGAATAGCTACTGGAAAGCAGAACTCCAAAGACACCCCTGCAGCAGGATTACAGTGCAAACTAAAAACAACCTCTATTGCAATTCCTTGATTGTATCAAACAAAACAGTAAACAGAGAACTAGTGACCAGTTTCTATTTCTGGAAGGCTCCTCATGGTTAAGTAATAATTATTGTTTAAGCTTTAAGAATTAAAATTTGACCTTTCCGACCTATGATTGAGAGCAGGAAAATAGCAATTAACAAATAATTCCCCTCAGTAAGGAAAGGTCAACAGCAGGATACAT
Source organism: Anas acuta (assembly GCF_963932015.1). Taxonomy (NCBI): domain Eukaryota; kingdom Metazoa; phylum Chordata; class Aves; order Anseriformes; family Anatidae; genus Anas; species Anas acuta. The sequence goes on along the minus strand of NC_088983.1, from coordinate 36,316,597 downwards.
CAAATTCCAGGACTGGGATGCATTGTGATTAAAACAGGCCCTAGACAACTGGTAGAGAAGACAAAGTGATACGATATCAGTATTTCAAGTGATACCACTACATAGAAAAGCAGATTTTATACAGGAAGGTGATACCTTTTATTTGACTAATGGATACGGATGGTAGACAACAGTCAGCAGCTTGGCATGCTAACTCTCCTCAGACCCACCTGTCTGTTCTCAAATCCATTAGCCAACCAAATATAAGGATACTAACATTTCCCTACAAAACTTGCCGTACTTGTATTTGGATATAACCATGGTTATGACAGTACTACCAATATCACTATTTAGGATAAGGACTTTCAGAGACACATTGATGTTTCAGAACATAAAGCGATGACTACAGAGCATTATAAAGAAGACCATCTCCTCAACACCTGTGGAGTCCACCTGAAATAGCCAGTGCTGGTCCCAGACAGACTGGAACCAGAATTGGCTTGGGACTGAAAAGATCTCTAAAGCAACCCAGAGCAGCAGCAACTCTACCATACATGATACGCACTCTACTTAGATGATTGCTGACTCTTCTCACATTGGCTTTTTAATAGCACTTTATAACAAGAAGATTCTACCCAAGAAGTGCCTCAACTACCACATTTGTTTTGGCAGTAATAGAAGTGATATTCAGGGTTCAAAACAGGAATTTGTGCCTTATCAGAAAAACAAATTCTCCGCTGATGTACCTCACTGCAAGATGAATTCCCGCAGCTCGGTAATTCAGTTCATTTCTTTATTAAGCAACCAGTCAAGTTGCAATTCAGTAAAGAAAAGCACAGCAAGAAGTGATAATTAGGACTTAAAAATACACTCGGCTGTTACTGCATGCGAGCTCAAAATATAAAAATCACTTAGCAGGTTTTCTAGTTAATGGCTTAATTTTCCCTTCTGTTAAGCCTCTAGTCTAGCAGAAAGTATCACTTAGCTAGTTCAACTGCTAGGTCTCCCTGTTAGGAAATTGTTGTTCAAATATCCAAGAGGTCTGAATAAACTTCCCCATTAACTTTGAGAATGCACAAAAAAGCTTTGTGTTGATAATAGCGAGGGTTATAATCAAGAGCCATTTGCAAAGCTGAGTATATTCCTTCTGCAGCTTTTCTACCAGCTAATTTTTGTTTCCATTCCAGGCAAAAATTTACTCCTCTAAGGTTATAAAAGCAGAGTTTCATGAAAGGGGCAACTGAGGTTGTTTGTCTTGTCTTCAGAGTAGGAATTTGGCTTCAGAACACATCAAAAGCTCTAGATCTTCAAGGTAGGTTTTTATAGCCTGTGCTACCAATGGGCAAAAGAGCACCTAAATATAGTTGCCATTGATGGCTCTTCGGAAGATTCAGTACATGTATTTAAGGGCTGCTATTGTAGCCGGATTTGTGTGGACTTCTGTGTGACAGTTGTGCCTTTCCCTGAGCTGCCATAAACATCTGATGTACCTTTTGCAACAGCTGACCAGAGGCAAAGTTATCTCTGTGCAGGCCCCTTCCATTCGGAATCGGGGCAGGGCTTCAACAGAAGCTCTGGAAGCCAAAAAAAGAGCAAGGAGTCAAATAAAGACCAGAGCCATGGAATATAGTCGGTGTCTATGAATTATTGCTTAGACAGCTGTGGCATTGTCCGCTGAGATAAGCTTTTCAAAGTCTCCACTCTGAACAAACACTTGGTCTGGCCATGTTTATTTGAATTTGTATGACATTTGGACCTAGTTCCCTAGTCTGTGCTTGTCCCTCCAATGACAAAGTTCATTATCGTCCTGAAAGAAGCACAATCAATGCAGCCTCTTCTAAAAAGAGGTGAACTGCAGCTTAGACAGGGAAAGAAGTGAAAGGCAGGAAGAACATCCCCTCTGTTCAATACAGATTACTTCACTGCCAGGTGGAGTTTCCTCCTGCTATGAATGTATAACCAGCCCATTATGCCAGTTTGCAAAGCTGAAGACATGCTGGTAACATATTAAAGCTCTCCATCCTTCTCTTCCTGCTCTTTTAGGCTATTTCAACAATCAATATGCATCCTCTTAGCCAGGGGAAAACAATGCAGCCAGTCACTGATTCTGGCACAGAACGTCTTGCTGGAGACCCTCTCCATAGTCCTGTGCACAAGCAGCTGTGAGCAAGTCGCTCTGAGCCCCGAGCTCTTGAACAGTCTGTGTTGTTAAAGGCTGGGGATAAACACACAGGCCCCTAAATGATAAGCCTAAACCATACTAACAACTGCTTGAGGAGCTCCTTCATCAATAACAGCTATTAGCACATCTGAGTCTGACTCATCTCATTCACCATCTGCAACAACATCTCATTTGCATTAATCCCTCATTCTTCCTTGCTCCACAGTCTTAGCATTCATGCTTCCCAACTCGGAGGAACATTTTTCTGAGTCTTCTCCATTTCAAATAACAAATAAACAAACAAAAACCACAACCTATCGCATGTATTTAGATTAGCCACTGGTCATAACCAGGAACGCTGCACTTCAATACTGCCATCTTGGGAAGCAATGAAATGGGAATGGCTAATGAATCGCTAACACTCAGTAATTACACATCTTAACAGGCAGGCAGGGATTGTATAGATGGGTAACTGCTGCAGGCATGCAGTATTACATCAGTTCTTCAGCCCTACTCTACTACATGCTTCTAAATAGATTCAGATGAAGGAGTATCCAGTGCCCTCGTGAAAACTCTGTGGGCTAAACCAAACAAATACTTTATATCTGAAATAATTAATCAGAGCAATTGTTAAATGACAGAAATATGTCATTACTAGTGGTTTCACAAAACAAGCTTCCTGTTTCAAACACCTGAGTTTTAATCCATAAGGGAGAAGTACAGAATAAATGGCGACTCAAGCAATTCAAATTCCTCTGAATCAGCCTCTCAAGGAGACAGCTTTGAGGCACGCTAGGACTTTCCCCCTGCTAACCCATCCTTGTCCCACAGGTGATAATTACCTCTCTGCCTTGCAGCAAGGGCAAATAGAGATCTCTTCTCCACAGGGGAAAACCACTTTTCTGTCTCAAGTTGTCTAACTGGTTAACACAATCAAGCTAAACTCAGAGAAGACGGATCAGCCTGTATTTAGCCTCAAGTTTCCAATTCAGGCTTGAAAAAGTTCTTGTGTGTCCCCAGCGTATGGAGGAGCTGATGACAGGCAGAAAACTTTCAGAATTAGGCAGAGAAATGTGGCATCTGTCTTGCTGAAGGCCCAGCAAAAAAGCAAAGTATTTTAGGCACTGAAAACACACTGGAAGGCCATGGCAAAGTTTTAGAGAACGGTTTCCACTTTGGTGCCCTAAAATAGATCTGTGTTTGACAAGGAAGAGAGACAGCTCTCTGCCACCCTCCTCCTTCCAGCTCCCCCCACTCCCAGCAGAAGTGTGGCAGGCACAGAGACCTAATGATGCTTTTCTTTTGGCGAAGCATCCCCTGTTGTTAAGCTCTGCATCAGAAACAGTTGCCCCTATTAAAGGGCAGTGTACAATCTCACCTCTAAAATGCTAAATATCACTAACGTCAGAACCAATTTCAGTCAGTTCAAGCAGCTGAGAGCAAATCCCTTTAACTTTAACCACTTCAAAATCAAGGGCACTTTGACTTTATGCAAAAATAAACCCGCACGTTGGGAAAGCAGGACCTGCTTCTCAAAGAAGCAGCACAGCTAGTTATAAGGCATTGACCCAGCCACAGGCAAACAGTGCAACAAAGTGGCCCAAACCTGGTCCCTTATCAGCAGTGAGCCCTCAGGGTTGGATGCCTCTCTCCCTCTCCAGCTGATCATTTGTCATCAGTGCCTTTCACATCCAGGCCCCATCTCCATACTGCAGCGTTCACCTTGAGCAACGTGCGTACCTGTTCTGATGCCTGCATTTAGAATAGCACTTAGAGAGAGAGCAGTACCAAAGAAAAGTGGTGTCCCTGAAGGGAGCATTTTGACTTTTTAAATATTTTTTTTACCACAGCCACAGAAGTCCCTGTGCTGGTTGTGTTTGTTTTTATTTTCAGCTTCGTACAACAACTTCAGAACCGTGTGCTCTCATTCAGCTGACCAGTGCTTTTACATCCTCTGTGGTGTATAAATACTTCTAAAAATCCCAAACAAACAAATTCAGTAGCCAAAATGGGACATACTAGCACTTCAAGGAGAGATTAATTAAGGCTTGCCAAGCAGGCAGAACTTGAATATGGAATGGGAAGGCTTTTGCTTCCTCATCCCAGCACGTCTAAATGTTCATGCAAGGATGTCTGAAGACCTGTGTCAACCTCTGAGTGAAATGCAGCAGAGCCCATAATCCAGTGCACTGTATAATTTCTGTAGAGATTCAAACACTCCCTTTTAATTACAAATAGAAGAAGGTTAACAGATTGATCAGATTCCTTGAAACTGTCTGCGCAACACTTCCTCGGTATTTTCCAACTGACTGGCAGAGCTGGTATCACTGCTAGGAAAAAAGAAAACATCAAACAAGAAAAACAAGGGCTCAAGACTGAAGTTTGTTTGCAGAGCTGTGCTCTGCGAGCGCCAGGCTGGCAGACAAACTGGCTTTTGTGGCACTTCTGCTGCCGTTCAGCCACGTGGCGGGGGACAGCTCGGCTGGGCCTCATAAGCCCCGTGTCGTGCCGATGCCCTCCCTGCTTCTTTCTGCAAGATGTCTGCACCATTTCTGGCTTTACTTTCTCCTGATTTCTGCTCCCTGCCCATGCTGCCCTGACAGAGCCAGGAAGAGGTGAATACTTCCCTTGCATAAGAGCACTTTGCAGCCCACAGTATTTTATTTGCCATTCGTGTGTGACCAGCGTGCCTTTTGCCTATCGGTGCACAACAGTCTGGGGCAGACAAACAGAGCTGCATGAAGCAGATGAAACCTTTCTGAAGTCTCTTATTTACACAGTAGGAGGAGAAAAATATCCACATAAGCATGGATTACTACTCACCTTTTGTAATTAAATCTTTGAACAATATTCCCAACCTCTGTTTCTAAATACTTGCTGTATTTAGAAAAAAGGGAGAAGTGAAAGAAGTCCTAAAAGCTACAGCTCTCATCCCCTTTCCTTCCATGTTTTATCATTTCAGTGATTTTGACCTTTATTAAAGCATGCTGAGAAGCAATGGATGTAAAATGCCCATCTGGGTAACTGTGAACCCACTATTTCATGGTGTTGCATTTGGACTTCTACACAGTCTAGGTACTTAAGTGAGACACTTAGCAAATATTTTACCTGTTAACTGAGTAATTTCTTCCATACAGTCTCAAGTTCCACCTGCAAATCCTCATGCTAACAACATTTAACACCAGATTGCCAGTATCTCAATCATTCTAAATCAAAAAACAGATTAAAAATACAAAATAAGTTTACTCCTACACTAATAATGTGAAATAACCACAGCACCACCATAATTCAGACTATTTCCAATTTAACAGCTCAATGTCCTTCAATTAATGTCAGCAATACACCTTGAAAACCATCTATCAACTCTAAATTGTAAGGGATTCAAAGAGACAGGGCGTCCAGTCTATTTGCATTGGTGTTATTAAGATCCCGAGTGCTTCCAGTGGTTTGTCAAGCGCTTGTTACTAGTTAGAATTAAAGTAGGTGAAGCAGGCAGCTGTGTCAAAGATGAAAAAGCTGCATGGCTTATAGCTTGCACTGCCACTTCTCCATTCCCAGAAAACACTGTTTAAATCAAACAGCCCTGACTGGTCCCCAACTTCCCCCACCCCAAGGAGTCCTCCTGAAGCAGGTTCAGCCGTCACTTCTTTTAAATCCCATTTCCTTTTCTTTAAGAGAACACCTCCCTCCCACACTCACTATGCATAAGAATACACAGGTTTTCTGCAGCCCTTCTTTCCTCAGTCTGCTCGAAGTCTCTCCCAGACACTCTTCAAGAGATGGTGTTGTCATGGCATCACCGCAGGTCCTCAATGACATTCCCAAAACTGGAATACAGCCATTAGTGCTGTAGAGAGTGGAGCACCCTGCTTAAAACACTGATACTCTGCAGGAACTTGTAGCATTCACCCAGGGCTCAGAGCCTGCCACTGCTCTCACTGCGCAGCCTCAGCTCCATCAGACGAGGGCCCGCTCATGCCTGGCGTCCTGGGAATGTCCTCCAACACCTGACACACCAGTCAGAACCGGGGCTGTCACACAGCAAAGTGCCACTAGACATTTCCAAAAGGGAGAGAAAAGAAAAGGAGTGAGTAGCAGCGAGTCTGACAGTTAGTTGAGAGCACAAGTCAAAATCTGCTAGTGCATCTGACAGAGCTTCTTCCCACCTAAAGGGACATCGCTGAATTAACAAGTACCAGTATTTGCTGACACAAAGCAAAGGCAGCAATTTTTCCAAGACAATTGCTTTTGTGTCATGGCAAAAGATGCAAGACAGGCACAAATGTTCGGCTGCTGAGAGGTGGTGGTCAGGGATGAGAGGGAAGAGAACTTCACCGAAGGGAAGTGTGGCTGGAAGACCTGTGCCTTGAGTGAAAAAGCAGAAACAGCACCCATCGACAGAGGTTTTACTTTGCACACAAACTCGAGCACAAAAGCTTGGTGAAAGATTGCCAACCACCATCTGGCAACTTGAATAATTATCCTGCATGCTTAGGAAATTTAGTCTCCTTTAATAAGAACGTTGGCCTAGGCAAGTTGGTTTTAGCAGCCAGCAGATCGACACAGCTCTCTCTACAGTGAAGTTCACTACAATCAGTTATAACTGCAGCAGAAGGAACAAAAGCTCTCGAATTTGAGGAAAGCCAAGTGTCAAGCCCACACAGCACTGCTCTTCATCTAAACCAGTGCACACTCTCATGGGTCCATCTTTGAGGGAGCTCTGAAAAGCAGGGAGTCTCCCCCAGCTGCATGCAGGGCGACAGACCAGAGCTCCTAAGGGGAAGCATACTGAGAAGGCAGCATGGGTGCAGCATCCACCTGCCTACAGCTAGTCCTGGGGAAAACCCCAAGGACCAGGGTACAGTTCAGGTCCTCCTGAACTTCTCCATGTAAATGTTCCCTCGAGACCACAGCCTGTGTGTGGGACACAGTTCCACTGCTAAGTTACTTGCTCTAGAAAGGGTGCAGAAAGCCTCAGCAAGCATCCAAGAGAGAAAATATACTGAGATTCTTAAAGAGCTCACTTGGCTTCACTTCTTAAAAGTAATATATGAGAGGTAAGGCAATTACAACACACAGATCCCCTCACAGGGAGAACCTATCACTTGTTAGAGACCTCTTTAATCTAGCACAGACCAACCTAACAAACCAGTTGCTGGAACCTAAAGGCAAACTGCAACTAAGGCACCTTTCCCTCCCACACACTTCCCTTTAGTTTAATTAAAAAGTGCCAGAAGTTGTGCATCTTCCTATCTTTAAATCATGTCTGGCTGCTCTTTCTTACTGGTACACCTAAATCAAACACACGTTCCTAGCACGTACAGTTCAGGAAACCTGCTGAGACAGAAATGCCTGGAACATAGAGCAAGTCAAGTTAGATGGATTTGTCTTTAAACTGTGGATATGAAAATGCAGGCCTCAGCTGGTCAATACGTTCACAATAAGTTGTGGAAATGGATGAAAATGAGAGGGAAACATGGGATTTAGGAGTTTCAGCTGTCGTAAGCACTTATGGCAAATGAGTTCTTAAAAGAAACCTTACAAATTATACAGTTAGGATGCTTATAAGAAACCTTACAAATTATACAGTTAGGATGCTTTTATCTTTGGCTTCAAGATTTCAACTTTTTTTTTTGTTTCAAAACCCACGGGATTATCTTGTAACAAAAGCTAAATTTCTCTCTAAATATTTACATGTAGACGCTGTCCTCATTACCTTTTTCTGAAATTCACTTTTTTGATAATGACAGAAAATTCATACACAGTGTTCAGGCTAAAGACACGACTCAATGCTACAGAAACTGAGTGGAGGAGATGACTTTGGAAAACAGAGAAAGTTTAGGTGATTCAGCCCAGCTGCTCAGAGAAAGAAATGCAAGCCACAGCTCACAGGAGTGCTTGGGGTTGTAACCTCCTGAGGGTTACACTGGTTGGTTTAATTCTGCATAAGAGCAACTACGCTGATTTCCTGAAAAGTCACCTAGTTAATGCCATGGTATTAAAGTTATTCAAATAACTGTGAAAAAGAAATCCAAAGGAATAGCAAGCACCAGAAAGGCTTTTTCCTGCTCACTAAGCCAAATGAAATGTCTGGGCACTGGATATAATCCTCCCTCCAATCATTTAATAAACTGCCTGCAAAACAGATGGCAATCATGCCTGAACAGTATCAAAATCATGAAGCTGAAAAAAAAGCTGTTTTCTCTGTTTACTTCAATGGGAAAAGAGTAAAAATAACTATCTGTTTCTGTAATTCCTCATCCTCCCTAGCCTGTTCCACACACTCCTCTCTTGCAGAGAACCTAGACTCAGTCAAGGGCTAACGAGAGAAGATTTGTCCCAGACAGACCTTTTCTTGCTGTATTTTTACTCTGATGGCTGTAACACAGCAGCATCGAGCTGTAGTCATCCGCCTGACTAGAGGTGCGTGCTCTACATGGACAGCACAGCCAAAGGTTCAGAGCAGGCCACAGACAAGAGAGCTGCTTCATGCTGCACCTGCAAAAGTCTGCCTGAACAGCCGCTCTTACACGATCAGACATAGCTGGTTCGCAGGCCACTTCACTGCGTCGGCCCAGGCCATCCAACACCAAAATACGATCGGCAAACCTCAAGTCTGTCCCTAAAGTTCCTCCTCTTTTCTCCTCTCTTTACACTAGAGCAGCTGATAAGCCAAAGCAAAATTTCAAAGCAAGATTTCACGTGGCCTGAGTGCTCTGAAACTCCATGATTTAGGAACACCATGTGTAACAGTGTAACACCGCTATCTCCTGTGGATGGCAAGAACACAGCCCTCAGCAGACAACAAATGCATCAACAATGTCCTGCTAAATAACAAAGAACAGAGAAAAGTAAAGCACCGAGACACCAGTTTTTCTTTGTTTGAATACATATATTGCATATGTGATTATTTTTTTTTTGGCATCTTACAGACCAGACCATGCAATGTGCTTTTCTTTTACAAAAACAAGAAAAAATACATTCTTTGTTGGAGACGAGAGAAACAGGTCTTACCCCACAGAGTTCGGGTCACCTGGGGTATTTGAAGCCGTTCGAATCACAGTGAGGAGATGAGGCCCTGCACATAAATTCAGCAACATGCTTTCCAGATAAGGATCTGCCCCTTCAGACCCTGCATTCTCTAAACCCTTCCCTGCCGTCATGCCTGCCAGCCTATCTCCTGAACGTCACATCAGTCTTCACAAACAAGCAATAGCCAGGACAATCCCAGACTGCTCTCAGCTTTCCCTCTTTTAATCATCGTAAGGTTTTCTGACTGCAGAAAGCAAGTTAGCTACAGAAGACTTTCTAAAGTATTTCCCCCACTAAAAACAACTCGTAACAGAGACCTTTTACCTGAAAGATGCAGACTTCACCCAGCTTGATGGATAGAAGGGCTAGTGCTTCATTACTACTTTAAAGACTCTTCTGCAGCTTCAGCGTGACCAAATCTCTTGCCATTACTTATCCTTGTGATTCAGTTGTCTGCCCATTTCTCTCTGCTATGCTGGCATTTCGTGGAAATCATCCTCTTATAACTCTTACTCAAGAATGAGCAGCCATTCTGACAATCAGAGTCTTTTTCTAGCAGCGGGCTATCTTCTACCTTTCTAGAACTGGTAGGATACCTCACCAATACTGCATATTAGTGTTAAATCAGCAGCTACAGTGATGGTTTTACCTGTGAAACCACAGATTAGATTTTATACACTGTTCTTAAGGCATTTATTTAGTACAACCAAAAAAATAAATCAACAAAGAAAAATAATATACCCTCTTCATTGCTTCTCTTTATTCGTGGTTTAGGTAGGGATCATTACTTTCAAGAAAAATTCAGTGGGAACAAGGCAAAGCCTCTAAAAGTCTGTGATTTAAAACCACCCAACCCACCCCCCTAACCTCTTTATAAAAAGAGTCACATCTTAAAACATGGAATAGATGAGTGTGTTTCAAAGTTCATGGTGCAAAAAAGAGGGGGATGGCTAAAAACTTCTCATACTAGTTTAAAAAAAACAAACAGCCATCCCACTCCATACGTGAACACAGCCATCTCCCTTTCCCTGTTTGTCTGTGCTTCCAGCCACCCTGCAACAGAATCAGTATATAAAGAACACCAGCAGCAGCTTTATGATAGACAATGATCCTTTTTGGCATCAGTCTGTGATAAGATCGTTAATTCTCTATCTTTAAATTACATCATAGCTGTGTAAAATACGCAGTGATATCCAAAGCGTGAACTCTTCACATCCGCTGTCGATACCTCAGCAAGATCCAGACCGCTGCTGCAGCGAGCGCCAGGCCTGGCACCAGAACGGCTGCTAGGGGAAGCCCACCTGAGTCTCCATCACCTCGATGACCCACGGGGCCATTCTGTGGCTGCAACTACAAGGAAGAAAAAAGTATTTGTGTCAGAGCCCACTGCAGCCCCACCTGTGTGTCCGGACCAGGCAAAAGGGTTCCCCCAGCTCCCCGACCACTCCACCCACAGGGTCAGAACAGCTTCAGGTGGACTGAGCTTCCCTACAGGGCATCAAGTCACTGCCAGGCACCCTTCCCAGGTGTCTGTATCAGAAAAGGACATCAGTAATTCCCTGTTTTTATCATCTGCCCTGTACAAGGGTCCAGAATTTTATTAATTTATTAATTTTATTAACTACTCCTTTATTAAGGGAGTAGAAAAGGGGCCTCAGCCCATCTCTCTCAACCAGCATGCTCCAGGCTGATCAGCATTTCCTTCGTCAACTTCAGTGCTAGCCTGGGATGTTGAACTGACAACAGGGGATTAAGGATTCCTCTTTCTGTATACAAAACAGTGCCAAGATATTTAATCTGCAGCAGCAAATGTTCCTTTTGCTGGGCCATATACACATCTCAGCACTAACGGGAGTGATGACCTCTGAAACAATGAGTTTTGACTCTAGTTTTGACTCTAGGAAGATTTCGTCATCTGAAAGAAAACTGGAGAACCTGAGATTTTGCCTTCAAAGACAAACCTCTGCCTCGGGGAGAGGAGATCCATGAGAAAACACACTACACTCCAGCAAACAAAGACCCAGGGACTCCTCCAATCTCACCAATTCACTGGTACTCTTATAACTAAGTAATTCAAGGTATGAACACAGCCGTCATCAACTAGAAGAGGCCATTGTTCAAATTCTTTACATGCATAATTTACACTGAGCACCTGGACATTGTATTTTTTCTGCCTCATAAAATAGAGAGCTATCAATCATGGAAACCAGTCTAAACTGAGCCAGGAATAACCCTATAAAACAGGTTAAACGTACCCTGCGCTGAATTTTCAGAGACACATCATAGCCTGCATTTCTGAACAGTTCCACAGCATCCATGTGCCGCAAATCCTTCAAGTCTCTGCCATTGATCTAGCGAAAAAAAAAAAAAAAAAGGAAAAGGAGAACCAGTTGCTGAAGGGCAAAAGCAAATTTTCAGTGATGCAGGATAATATAGGAAGGATAGGAGATAAAAATCTCTTTAATAAAATTCTGCCTTGGATTATGACACCACGGTTAGCAACATCCATATCCACCCATTCATATTATAGAAGAGTTTTTATGTTGAGAGGTAACAAGAGAAACTTCAAATCAAAAAACAGAGTTATTGAAAAAAAGAACACTACCTAGGAGCAAAAACAGACTGTAAGAAGACAGTTGTGTCAACAGAAGCTTTTTATGTTGATGCCTTACTGGAAACAAATCAAAGGTGTAACTGTGACAGCTAATGAAAATAAAGGAGCAGCTATGGCAAAATTATTACTACAGTTAAATGAGTATATTTCCCACACGGTATCCCCTATTGGCGTACCTTTGAAATCTTTTTTCTCTTTGAAAGAGTGTTGTAAACATAAATTTAAAAGCATATTGATGTAAAAAAAAATAAATAAAGACATGCATATTTGCATCCACTTTGAAGTGCTAGAATTTTTCTTCTTTTCACATAATAATTTCTCATGGCACAACATTTTACAGCCTCCTTGATTTCATTCACTAACTAATGATACTCAACCTAATTTTTCTTACTGTTTCATCACCTCACCATTACCCCTAATTGTATCCCCTGAGATCACATCCAGTTCCTCTTGTCTTGTGACACTCAGACTTCCTGAACACACGCATGTAAATATTAAACTGTCAAGAAAAGGTAGTATAATATTCAGCAGTTGAATGTAATATAATTTTAGCCAGTAATGGGCTTTAGATAGTATAAGGCACTTGATTTATTTACAGAGGCTAGAAAGATTACATGTGGAACACAATAAGCAAGTATAAAATAAAATTAAAAATATTAAAGTAGCATGTATCACACTAGAGAGGCTACTTCTTCACCCATCACTTGTTAAAGCATCTTGTCTTGTATGACTGTCAAAAGTCTGAAGAACCTGGGGGATTGAATCTCGGTCACTTTAAATAAAAGGAGAAGCAGTCTGTACTATTCCTGATGAGTTGCAATGAAGAGTTTTATGGACCAGAAATGTTATGGCCTAAAAAATCCTCCTGAGCAAAAGGATCAGTAATCACTGACTACCAGTCAAAAAAGGGAAGCTTGGAGGTGGAAGATCAACTCCTGTATTTACATGTGGGTAAATGATGATCCACTGGGAGCAAGAGAAGGCCTGATGAATTCAAAAACCTCAGGGAGGCAAGTCACGAAGGAATGCAAGTGCTGCACCAAGAAGCACTTCTGAGAACAAACGGGGAAGGCAGAAGAGATGGGCCCGTGAGTAGAGGCACTCATCTCCCTGGTGCTCAGAGCTCTCCCCAGATTCCCAAGAGAGCTCCTCCATAGCTCAGCATCAAGTCACTGCATACATCACATTCTCTGTGCTCTCTGATGGCAAACCTGCATCTCGTATCACATCACTGAACACAGCACTTCAAGATCGCATGGGGTGACAGGAGGAAGGGCTTACCGCTACAATTTTATCTCCTTCTTGCAATCGGCCATCAAGGTAAGCTGCCCCGTCCTTTTTGATCCGGCTGACATAGATGCTGCTGTCATTGGAAACGTACTGCTGATCTGTCCCACCAACAATGTTGAAGCCAAGCCCTAAGGTAAGCCAAAGAGAAAGCTGATGAGAAAATGCTCAGAGCTTCAAACATCCTTGCTGCTGCCAGGGACTGCACCCTCCCGTGCCCTTCTGTTTGCTCCACCATGCTGAAGCTCACAGCACACAAATCTGCATCACCCTTCCCAACCATCACTGCCTAAAAAATAAAATTTCTCAGCGAACTGGTGTTTAAAGCAGAAGAGAGACCCCGAGTGCCTGAGGGGGCAGATGCTTCACTCCGTAAAGCTTCTGGGAGCAGTTTTCAGGTGAGAGCTGGGAAGTACTGAGAAGCATGCCATCAATTCTAAGATGCCAACACAACCCACGGCAGGAATTCGCCTCTTCAGCACAGGATGAAAGTAAATGAAAGCACTCTGCATTTCACAGGAGGCTACGGTAAACCATTAGCTTTGAGAAAAAAAAAAGAAATTGTGCCTCAGGAGTTTCATGAGCTGAGAATCACAGCTAGGGAAGGCAAGGAGCATTAGGCCCTGTCTAGAGGTGAGGAAACAGGCAGGAGGAGCTCAGGGCCACCTCGTGCTCCAAAGGCTCCGTGCCTACCCGTGAGGAGCTGGAACTGGCAACCTTTGCCTCCAAGAGTAAAGTAAGATCAGGTCGGACACAGCTAGTTCAGATTTTATGCACTTTGTTCTCTTTCAGGAACTCAGAACGCCACAGAAAATAAAGACAGAGTTCCTGGATTTCATGCAAAACAAAAACAAATACATATGCATTAAAAAGAACTGATGTCCACATTTGTGTTATGTCTTGTATTGTTCTTTAAAGTAACCCTTGATTACAGACCTCCAGCTGGAACCAGCAGCTAGATTACAGCACAGTTAAAGATTAATACTCGTGGTTCCATCAAAATCCAGAACAATCTGAATGCAAACTCTGGAAAACCACAGGTTACAAGAGCACGTTGTGCACTGCACATGCTGCTACGCTTCTCTGTCAGTAACATGGGATGGGGAAGATTCCCCGAGAAGAGGCTGACAGTGAAAAAAAGAAAGAAAAATCAAGAAAAAAAAATCAGGTGTATAAATAATAAAGTAAATAGAGAGAGGAAACAAAAATTGACATAAACCAGTCACACAAAACCTATTGTCAGCCAGGCTGATTTATTTTTCCTCTCTCTCTCCCTCACTCTCACAAAGTTGGGACTAGAAACTCTGGGAAGCAGAGCTGCAAATGAAAGAGTATAAACACCTTGTGCCTGCTGGGAAGCAGCATTTTTAATTATTACTGGGGACCAAAGGATATAGGAGATGAGTCATGGTATTTTAAGTGTGCATCTGCAGTTGGGAAGTGGAGAAATATTAACAGCAATCTTGCCACACCTGATTTACTTTTTTTTCCTCTCCTCTCCTCTTCTCTTCCCTCCCCTTCCTGGCAGCTTCAGACTAATGAGGAAGAAGATGGGAGGAGCAGCAGACTGAAGAAACGCTGACTTTTCAGCTGGACTCATACCTATTCCAAGGAACGCTTGTGCACAATAACTCACCTTTGATAAGAATTTAAAAAAAAAAAATCACAACATTCTCAAACCTAAAAATGATTTGCCATAAACCTTCAGAGGAAGCAATACTACAGAAAATTAGTTTTAATCAATATTTATTACAAAGCCAGAAAGAAGGAATCCAAGTTTCAGAGTACATTGACTATCTCTCATTTTTTTTGTGTGTGTATACATATATATATACACATACAATATAAGATGAACCAGTATAGATTTTGCAAGTTTTCACCTATGATTAGAAAAATAATCTAAAGTTATTGTCAGCAGAAGCCCTGTGAAGCAGGAACAGATCTTTGCGAGGCAGGAGCTCACATTAGACCGAGTTAAGTACCTGCAGGACTTGCCGCTGGGCTTTTTCACCCTGTCTTTCCTTTCCAGCACTTAAGCTTCCAGTCTGGCTAAAAATATCTTCCCCATCATTCCTTCAGCTCTGCTGCTATTCTCCTCCCTCCAGCTCATGCAGCCTCAGTAAGGGACAGAGCATAACCAGGAGAAAGAGAGAGCACAGGGCATTAAATCCCTTGCACAGGGGACGGGAGTGCAAGGAGAGAGCTGTAAAAGCATGCCCAGGTCTAGCTTCTGGCCCTCCCATGCCTCGCCTCCTTTACCCACCTGAAACGTAAAAAGTCCCCCTAAGAACATTCAAAAAAATCAGGATTTACAGAATTAGCAGAGGAGATACTGAATAATACAAACCCCAAACTGAATCTACAAGGTTGCTTAATATTTCATACAACCAAATTTTTCTGCCTAATTTCGGCCTAATAAATTAGAAGGCAATTTGGGAAAGACAAGAGACTTACACAAACAGTTCTGCTACTTCAATACAATCACACCCTCAGCAAACTTCTGCTGGAGATGTTCGGCATCATCCTATTTTAGAAAGGTGTGCAGCCACAACTCATGTTAGAGTTGGGCTTGCACTCAGATTTACAGGGAACAGCAGTTTGTTCCTTTAACAGAAATGAGTAATAATTTAGTGATCAGTCATTAAAGATCATAAGGGCTGTAGGGCCTTCAGATCAGCTGCTGTAGCTGGAAGCCTGACAGCAGAAAACAGGCAGCCCATCTCGATGGCCGGACAGATGCCGCCCTCAGGAACCAGCTTTAAATTCCAGTGGCCATGGTGCAGACCTCCCAGCTCTGCCCTTCAACGCCCCCATCCTCCCCCTCAGGATTTCAGGTCGAGGTGTTCCCAAACATACGGAACGAGCTTGAAGCCAGAACAGGATTCATTTTACAAATCATTTCTGCCGACAAGCACAGTTTCATCAGCTGAGGCTCACGATGTGGCCGTGCAGGCTTCCTGCAGCCGTGAGGCCGAGAGGTGCCTGCCTGCGATGGTCTGCAGGCTCACCTGGCCTGCAGAGATGAGAAGCAGCAGAGAAATGCAGCGTTGCACCTTGCCCAAAGCAAGAGGCCAGACTCCGCTTGCTGAAGGCCTGTGATGCTATCCCACCTGCATGTACAAAAACACTGCCTAGGCTGGGCAGCCATGGGCTCATGGAGGCAGAAGAGGAGGATGAGGGCAGGGGGAACCTGCCACCACTGTGCCACCTGCACAGCCTCCCCGGGGACAGCCAGGGGATGGGGCTCACTGCCATGGAGCTCCCAACAAGGCACAGGGAGGCAAAGCCGGCCCGCGGCCACGCGCAGCAGCTGTGCAGAGGGGGGGGGCCGGTCTCATTCGCCTCTCTTTTAATTAAAGATCAGGCCTCACACATCAAAGCGCAGCTCTGGCTTCAAAACTTCCCCAGACCTTGCAGCTCTTCAGATCCAGGAATTTCCTTCAGATGTGTGTGTGTGTTGCTACCTTGCTGCGACTCTGACAGTGCCGTTGTAATCACAGCACAAATCCTACAGGAGTACCTCAGCCAGCTGGGGTCTGAAGGTCTGGTCGCTGCCAGCAGAGGGGATGTTGCTGTGACGGGAGAACACAAAGCCCAAAAATGCTCCGCAGACGCCCCTGCTCCCCTTCCCTTCAGCCAGCACCGCTCCCGTCTGACACCCGAAGTCCCCTCTGACTCCACACTGAGCATCCTGCACAAAGCTGCCCGCATGGGGACTGTCACCTGCACTCAAACTTCCAGCAATGCCCCCAGTTTTGTGTGTCCTACAACACCGGAGCACCACACACCTGCTGCTTCACTCCAAAGCAAGAGCAGCGAGGCAGGAGATGGCAGCACGAGCTCTGGGCTCCCCAAAACCCCATTTTTTGCCATTTCCCAGAGGGAGACCGCCAGCAGCCAGCACCTCAGAGCGCTGTTACGGCAGCAGCCAGAGCCTGGCGGATTTCTCTCCCCCTTACACAGCCGCAGCCCCGTCCCACAGCAGAGCACTCGCCACAGCAGCACCAGCAGCCGCAGCATCGCCCGGCCACCCCCGACGGCACCCGGGGAGACGGCTCCGGGGCTCGGGGGCTGCTCCCTGCGGGCCCCCCGGGGCTTCCTCGCCACCTCCCGACGACGAGAGCAAAACCCGGGGCCGGGTCCCCCCCCTTCGCCGCTGCCCTCCCCCTGCCCGCCCGCTCCCCGCAGGCCTCGGCGCGGCTGCCCCGGCCCGGGAGGAGCCGGGGCCCGGCGAGGGGCGGCCGCCGGCCCGGCCGTACCCGAGGGTCTGCGGGTGAGCCTGATCACCTCCTCGGCGAGGCCGCCGCCGGCCGCCACGCTGCCGTTCATGCTGCAGCCCCAAGGTGAAGTCGGCTCCCGGGGCGGCCGCTTTCGTTTCCTCGGCCGCCGCGGGGCCGCGCCGCGGAGCGCTGGGAGTTGTAGTTTGTGTTGTGTTTTTTTTTTTTTTTTCTCCTCTCGAGCACGCCCTCGGTGCCGGGCTGGAAGGCAGCAGGGGCACGGTGACGGGCTGGCACCCCCAGCACTCTGCCACTGGTGGTTTTGGGTGCAAAAAGGGAAATGACAAGAGGCAGGCGGGGCTCCGAGGGGCGCACAGGGAGCCCGCAGCGCTTGGGTTGCTTCTTTCGGCTGCCACATCCTCCTTGCTTCTTGCACCTGAATTATGCTTGTTAGTTCTCTGGGAAAACAAAACTCAACTAAAATAATAATAAAAGAATAAAGAGAAATAATTTTTAGATTATTTTAGACAAAATAATAAAAGAGGAAAGAATAAAGCTGTGGGTTAGTCAAAGTGGAGTTATCTCGCCTCTCAGCATAAATGCGGGGACTAAGTTTTCTTCACCTGCCCCAAACCATCCGTGTTGTACCAAGATACGATGCAGCATGCTGGACAAACAATGCGTTACCTCAGGTCACCAGGCAAATATAGGTAACAGTTTAAGGACCCTTTCGCTTTAGACAAAGAGCCACAACGAGCTCTGAATCACATCTTTGTATTTCACATCCAACCATAATGTAACCAGGCCTTTTTGGATGAGAAACACAATTGTTTAAAAAATGTGTAGGAAAATGCATATTCGAAAAGCATGTGTCGTACCTGGGAGTCTGAAAGTTTTCCATTGGCACCTGTTGAGTAACCAAATCTTTCTTCCCAAATGTTGCGAGTCTTGTGTTACTTATCCTGCCTTTAGAGAATGTTTGCTAAAAATATGGGTTTTGCTTTCCAAATACATATAATCATTCTGGTAGCAGTCAAGTGCACTATAGTCCTTAGTCCAAAAATGCCAGACATTTAAAATAAAATTTTCACCATAAATCTGGACTACAGATTCTTCTTTATGCTGATCTGATGGAAAAATCTAGATATTGCTATAATATACATAATAATAACAATAATAAAATCATCGATTAGTATTTTCAGATCCTTTTTCCATGCTTTTTCATAAATTTGACAAATTTTAAATCTTGTTAAAAAATTGAAAATATGCTTCTGCATAGCATGCTGTAGAGCTATGACATTCAGTAACTGCTTACAAAGTGATCACATAGTAAAGCAAGAGAAAGCTCCTGAGCTAGTTAGATAAAATATCTATCAAATATTGTGGGAATTCTGGCTGTGGGGGCTAGCAGAATAGTTCCAAGTGTTTTAGAAATCCAGTTAACTTGTGCAGTCTCACAGACAGCTTTTTTTTTTTTTTTTCTCACAATAATAAAATACATAGCACTTCTCAGAAGAACCTGTAGGCAAGGTATTGTGAAGCGTCCAGAAAAAAACAGATGTGTTCTCATGAAACGTCAGGTTTGGTGTCACTGTATTTTTGACATACATGTATATCTGATGGTTCAGAAGTGTAACATTTACTGGCATGATCTGGATAATGCTTCTCTACCGTCTCACAAAACGAAGAACCCACTCCCTACCGACTACCTTCCTCCTGAAAGGTTCCTCCCTGGAAACAGTGTGAAGGTTTTATGCCAGGTATATACCTGCATCTCACCAGAATATCCGTTTCTAGCCTGCCTGCATGTCTCAGGTGCATCTTCAATGAAGAGACTGCAAGAGCAATTCTTTTTTCTCTTTGGCTATTATTGGCTGACAGAAGCAAGATGTTCACAAACACCTCTCCCTGAATTGAAGAAAGCATTAGATGAAGGAGTAAAGTAGAGCAAACCATTTATTTACACCTGTTTTAAAGTTTACATTTGTAAACAGTTGATATGGAGCATAAAAGCTATACCTACTGTTTGCCTAACTACTTCGAGAGCTCAAAGAGCAAATCAAAAAACTAGCATACCTTACTGCCAGCATTTATTAACTTAAAATAAACAAAGATAACATTTACTCTGTATTTAATAAAATTATATTAGAGTATAACTATTCAGAACGTGTTGAATTACTTTGATGAGTTATCAGCTGGCTCTGCTCAAGGGTAATTGGAGATTTTCCCAGGAGCATCCACAGCTACAGCTTTGGAAGAACTACTATCTTCTTCCACGGCACCAACCTTTTTCCCTCCTAAGCCATTCCCCTACTTCCCGTTTAAAATATATGGTAAGGGCAACTCCAAGGACAAAGAGAAAAAGACAGCTAAATACTGCTACTCCTATTTTTGCTCTCTGAAAAACCTCCTCGGGTGGAGCAGGTCCACTGTCAATGCTACCTCCAAATCCTTCCCACTCACAATCTGGAGGAGCCCATCCATACCTGCAGTGACAGTTCTTACGATTGTTACACACTCCTCTGTTATGGCACTTTGTTACGTTGCAGTCATAGTTCAGCACGGACATATTGGTACATGTCCTTTTGATACAAAGCATGTCACTACCACATGGCGTGCCATCTTCCACAGCCCCTAGGTCAGCTGTAGCCATCCCTACGTGGTAGTCAAGGCCCCAACACTTTTTACCTTCCTCAGGGGTTTGGACTACTGTTATGTGGTTTTGCAAAAAAGGCAACCTGTGTATGTTTTCACACTGTATCCTACCACATAATATATTCTCAATGCTGCATCGTATAAACTGAATATTGTCACGAATACCACAATTTCCGAAACGGTCACCTTCAGTATTCACTATGAAACAATCTAAAGGAGCAACCCTAGCTTGTTTGCCAAAGAGACGCTTGCATTGTTCATCGTGGGAAGTACATTTTCCTCGATAGCAATAGGAACCATCTTTGCAAGGGGTTCCATCTTGCATGTACAAGTCTGGCTGGCACCACGGGGAAGTCCCGTTGCAGTACTCTGGCAGGTCACAGATGCTGGTACTTGCTCTGCACAGTGTTCCTGCTGGACTGACCTGACAGCCCTTGCAACATTTTCCAGAAGCACAAACTGAACCTGCAGTTAATGTACAGTTGGGGTGACAGCAAGGATCCTTTCTGCAGCTTGACCGTGAACCACAGTCACATTGCTCTCCGCTTTCTACTATCTTATTCCCACAGTATTCACGCTTCAAGGTGTAGTAGCTGCCAGGTGCCGGTGGCTGACGCAGGCAGGCACCACCACTCCCAAGCAAGTCAAAGTAGTATTTGTAACTGCAGTCACTGAACGCATCGGTGTCGACTTCGGTTTCATGCATAATGCATCTCTTCCGCCTGCATTTGCAGTGCGGTTCGTCATGGTGCATCCCAAGATTATGCCCCAGCTCATGGACAAACGTGATAATGAACGAGGACAACTTCTTGTTGGTGAAGGAATCAACTGCTGCTGCCCACTGTCTATCACATATGGACCCCACATATGCCAACCCCAGGCTACTTCCAAAGCTCTGATATGCAAATAAGTGAGAGGTATCGTGGCGCATCCGTGGATACAGGTCTGATTTTCGCCATTTGTTAAAGTCTCCAAGTGTCTTGCTTACAGAGTTAGTGATGTTTATAAAATTACTTTTGGTCCAGATCTCCAGTCCCACAAGGAACAGTTGAACGGAAAGCTGTTCATACAGGGAGTCCCCGATATTGATGACTTCTATGACTTGCCTCAAGACTTCGGATTCATTCCTGCCCGACCTCACAAACCGCACGTTGTCCACGACCACCACTATCTTCACATACCTGATGTGCGTCCACCATTCCTTCAGCATGTACTCGTCGTCCACCAAGGGGGCCTGGAGCCATGGCAGAAAACCCTTTTGGTACTGCAGCTCCTCTGGGGTCAGTCCACAGGTGGGGCCCATGGGGCTGTCAGACGCCTCCATGAGGTAGAGGAAGTGCCGAAAGGCCGGATCGTTGGGGATGGGCTCGATCTCGTAGGTGCCACCTTCCACCCACAGCACCCCACGGAGGCCCCTGCCACAGGTGCCGAGGGCCACCAGGGAGCCGGGGCTTCCCTGCACCTCTCCCTGGTAGAAGCAGTCGTCCTGCACGAAGGGGTGCTCCTCCCGGCGCGCCCCGTCCTCGCCGTAGGTGACCAAGGTGAAGGGCCGGGAGACCAAGCCCCTCCTGGGCCGTAGGCGCAGGATCCGCGGCCGCCCGTCCACCTCCAGCCAGTAGGAGACGGTCAGGGGGTTGGTGTCGGCGCGGGGGCTCAACTGCCGCGGCACCGTCACCCACATGCTGGTGATCTGCAGCGTCCCGGGCTCGCCCCCCTGGGCAGCGGGGCACCCCACCAGGCCCAGCAGCAGCAGCAGTGTCCCCATGGCCACTGCCTGGCGCTGCCCCATGCCTGGCTTCGTGAGTGGCCCGAGCCTGGAATGGAGCCACCCCCACGTCCCCAACTGCCCCTCAGCGCCTGCCCTCCCCCTGCGAGGAACTGAGGCCGAGCGGCAGCATGGCGGCCTCCTTCGCCTCCCGCCTCGGGAAATGGCGCCCCAACACCCAGGGTACATCTCGGAGGGCTGTGAATGTGCCTCAAGACAGCCAGACGCTGCTCTGCCAGCACGTACAGAGGTTTTTGTGGAGGAATAAATAGAATTAGTCCAACACAGGCACGTTCCCAGCTTTTTATAATCCTCATTTTCAAACGGATGGGTATTTCTCCTGTGCAGGTGTAAGAGCTCTGCATAAGGAGGAGCCCCAGCTGAGTTTCACACTCCTAGTCATTTATGTCTGCAGAGAGCAAATAAATCATTTGGTTAGACCACAAGGGGAAAAAATCTGTTGAAATAGCTCAAAGGTTGGCTTTGGCTTTGTTCGCTTTTTTATTAAAAGATCATTTGTGAGTGAAGATCAGGAACAGTCAATTTTGACTCAACAGAGTGTGAAAAGAGCTTAGGGCCTCAAATGGAAAAGCAAAGAAATGCTGGATAGCAGGACATAACACTCCGTGGTGCCTTTTCATAGCCTGTCTTACTATAGCTAGTGACACACCTACCCACACACACATGAAAAACAGAATAAAGGATGAATCTGATTCTGCTAGGGTTGATAGAATAGAAGCAAACTCCTAGCTCCAGGTATAAACCCATAAAGCCTACCAGTTGCTATGTATGTACAGCAATGCGATCAATTACAAATGCCACCAGTGCAGCTGTGGCTTTCCTACATCATGGCCTTTCCAAATGTTTGTGCTTGTTGAGCACAGGGAAGAGGCTGCTTGCATGTGCATCTACCACCTGGCTGCCATCTCAGTGTTAGGGAACTGCTCCATCAAGATACAGCCCTAAGACAGTGACCTGGACTGTGGTAAGGCAGGTTAAGCACAGCACAGCTATGCATGCTTTTTGGCATGTAGTGCTGGGATCCAACACACCAACAGCTGTTATCTTTTAGGAACTCTTTACAACTTTCTTTTCAGCACTGGACACATTTCCATGCATTCATTTTGAGTGTGGCCAGCATTGATAGTGCACACCCAGTAATAAAACACTAGATTAAAGGAATGAAAATAGGAGGATGTCTGCTTCATCAGGATCTTTCTTGATAGCGATAGATAACCATAATTGTACATTGTTTGAAATTGTTTATTACCACTTTACCTAAAAGCAAACAAACTCATGGCCTAAGTTAATCTTAGATTAATTTTCTTATTAGAGTTACCTCTAAAACTAAAGAAATTATTTTCTGTGAAGTCTTCTATGTGCAGTTAGCTGTTGAATAATCGTCCACCACTTTTCACACTGGTTTTGCATTCCAGGGCTGTGAACTGTGTCACTTTATGCCTCTTGAAATAAACATAATTCAGACCACAGTAGCTGTAACGGAAAATCCTATTACATAATCCGTGTGCAGTGCTATTTTTAAATTCATACTTCTGCTGTGTGACCATTAATTATAGGACAGCCCATATTAAATCAGTCTCCCAACTTGCTAGATGTACGTCCTACCCCCATAAGGTTCTTACTACATTTTTTCTCTTTTAATATACACATAACTGCACAGTTAGGACTTGAAAGTATCTGGGTTCAACCATTGAACTCATAAGCACGTTATTTTGGGGGCAGGAACAAGTCAACAGTTTGACACTGCGTTGAGCATCTAAAGCAAGCCCTTTGGCATCAAGAGCACATAAAAAGCAATGACATTTGCATTCAGACTAACAGAACCTTGCACTTCTGTACTCTTATTAAGCGAACAGTAAGTGGGAGGGAGAGAAACATTCCTATTATATGTTAACAAACAGGTTGGAAGAAAAAAAAGGTGACTGACCTTATAGTAGAGAGCATGGAAGAAAGATTGCATCAATCCACAGCTTCTTCAAGAGCAAAAACATTTGTTGAGAAGGTGTAATTGGCTTTCTTAGTATTCTGCAGTTTTCTCTTTTTTTTTTTTTTTCTTCATCTTGTAGTCCCCTAAAAGTTTCAGTGGAGGTGCAAGCTACTATGAAACAATCTCAGCAAGAGCTTTACTTTTTTCTCACTTACCTGCTGTTGGGTCTTTAGGAACAGGGTACAGACACTCAGCAGTCTTGCGGACCACACATTGAAATCCACTGTTCTGGCAGTAAGAAATTAAACCTTCTGATTGTTGGGGTCAATAGTACTACATCATACCCTGTCCCCACCATTCACACATCCATGAGCCACATTAGGCTGCAGAAGAATACTCATCAAGTGACCACTGGTTTGTTCTGTGTGTGAATACAGGACCAAAATAACACTTGATCAAAAATTCACCACTTTCTCCAAGAACTGTCTAAAATGCCTGATAATCACAATTAAAAATATTGGCGGAAAAAATTAAGAAATATGTCACATCAGCTTTTGTTCAGAAGCCATCTGTCTGCTCAGTGAAGCCACAACCTATTTGCATAACAAATCTTAATTTTCTTCACAGGGAACGCCTCATCTAAAAATAAAGCTCGTATCTACCCCCCTTTGTCTTTTTCCCATTGCCTATATCCCTCTAACCTTGCTCCAACTACAGCTTTCTTTGGCAAACAACATGTACAGACTGTCCAAATGACATACAACTTTTTTGACTACCAAAAGGTTACCAAAATAAGAAATATGGAGGCAGGGTGGCAAAGAGGAATGAATGAGCAAAGTGCATCACCTGGTCACACTTTACTTGGTGAAGAGCAGAAAGGACAGTATTTATGTCGCATTTCAGATACCATTAGTTTTACATAATGAACTGAGATAGCAAAACTCCCTCTCTTCCTGTAATGTGGCCAGTTTTTTGCAAATGTGTGTGCACATGTATATACTCATTTGTATGCCTCTCTATTCATATGGACATGTATGCAGACATTAATATGTACCTCCAGACTCTCAGGAAAATATTCGTATTAGATTTTTTGGTCATTTTTAGTTCCTGCAACTACCTGATTGAAACCTAAAAGCAGAGAAAAATTATAGATCCATTGTACAACCAAATACCTCCTTTATGCAAAAGAAAGTGACACACAGTACAAATTTTGGAACTGCTTCCTTATTTCCTTTCATTTATAAGCTTTACAAATACTGAATGTCCTCTGAAGGACTTTGGACTTCAGTGCTCAGGTTCCAAACAAGAGACACTGTAAAACCACCAGAGAAAGAAAAAAGACTTAGGTTCTCACACACTGAGAAATGTAACTGACTAGGTAACAGTTTAACAGCTTTTTGACAGTATATTACTTGGAGTTTAGCAGTAATAACTGATATAACGTCACTTGAGCAAGTTAATATCAAAGCTCATTTAACTGATAAAATTGAGAGTATCTTGTCAGCAAATAACAGGATCAGAAAAGATTTCAATTCCTGACTCTCAAGTACAGTAAGCCTTCAGCACTGCAAAGCCTTCAGCACAGCTAAGAAATTGACACATTCATTGATAATGCTCCCCATTGCTTTATATTATAATCTGTGCTTTTTACAGCTCTTGATTTTTGTTTGTTTTTCAGGAAGAGATCGTTCCCCTCAAAGAGGATTATCATATTCTAATTGTCTTTTTCATGCATGGAAGCCATTTTCTACCCTCTCAATAGCTTAGATGTTGGCACTAAGACTGGATCAGACCAGAAGTCCATCCTTTTTAATGCCCTGTCTGACACCGGCCAATACCTGGTCATCTGCAGAAAGCAAAAACACTGTTACAGGAGGCAACCATGAGGACAGACTGCCCCCTCAAGTTTCACCCTCATCTCTACATAATCATAAACTCTGAGCATGAAGTATGATTCATTTCAAATGTTAATTACATTCAGCTTCATTAGCTTGTCCCTGTATACCTGTAATGCAAAACAGAACAAGGTCTCTCCACTTCCCTGCTTACTTTGCAGCACTCATTTAATTTTATAAAGACTCAATATTTGTCTTTTCTTTCCTAAGACACTGAAGTCTTGGTCCTACCAGTGACTTCATGGATTTTTTTCTCCTACTCATATTATTGCCCTTCTTCAAAACCCTGTACTTTGGCAGAATTCATTTTCTGGAATTTGAACTGTACAACATAATTTATTTCAGGGGAAACCCAGTTACTAATAGAATTCTTTACTTGTAGCATGTGTTCCAGCATCTATTTTTGACCATTTTGGCATGCCTTTAGCAATAGGCAAGATATCTTTCCTTTGCTGGTAATTTCAAATCTTTCTTTGATGTGCAAGTAGTTAATTTTCCTTCTAAAAAAAAAAAAAAAAAAAAAAAAAAAGCTAGATCTTCATTACAGTGCAATCTAGTCATCTTCTTAACTTAAGGTTTTTCCAAATAGCTTCCAGGTTCTTACTGATACGAATAACCACATAGAACTTTAACTGCCTTAACAGCCCTTTCCAAGAACTTTACCTGGATATCAAAAACTCGGTAGGGATTCTTGAATTTCCTCATCACTCGTGCCTCCTCATTTCTGGAGATGTCCCCTTTCCACCACGTGGGTAGACAAGGCTTTGGCTTTGACACTTCTTGAGCTCCTTCCTTTCAAGTAATTTCTTTAATATAAGAAAGAAGCAACATCCTTTTCTTAGTGTATTCATGCTACCTGGTAATTATTCAAGCCTAAATAATTAGTTCTGTCTTGTATTGAGCATTCCAGAATAACTGTTCTCTCTCTATATATATTGATTTAATAGTTCATACTACCTTATTATCTACTTCCATCAATGTTTCAATAAATAGCTGTTCAAAATTCACCCATGTGATAAATATTTAACCTAATACACACTTAAGTATACTGATATATCAATTCTATTTCTAATATCTGAACCAACAGTGAACAGCTATCAGCTTATTTGTATTTCCTGTTACAGCTGTGGATTACAGGACAAAAATTACATGGGTCTTTCCATCATTCAATAGCTATCCAGTCAGAACTCTTTGATAGTTACTGAACAGAAATAAAGTCTCTCTCATAACCTCAAAATAAATCTGAGGCAACAATCTAAGCCTATCTTAGTCTTCCTTCCTACGTACATTCTATATGCTATGTACAGCCCTTTTTGTCGTTTACTGCAAGAAAGCAGGTTTGGGTAAAGAAAACAAGGATTGCTCTACTGTTTTGACAAAAAAAAAAAAAAAAAAAAAAAAAAAGAAACCAGCAGTCATTTCTTTGCAATCAATGGCTTCTGTTTTTTTTTTTCTTCTGCAAGCCAAAAAAATGATTTCTGTAAGCAGCATACCTAAGTAGTAAAGTGCATTACTGTTAGCAGTTCTTCTCCTCCACTGCCCTACCTCCTCAGGTCTAGAAGGCAGATGACTAATCAAGGTGGCAATATGCAGCAAGAAGGTGCTAGAAGCACAGATGAAGAGGTATGTAACTGATATTTGAGTGACAGCGTGGTAAAAAGGAGAAATATAAACAGTCTCTCTCTGAGTTTGCAACCGCAAGAAAATTTAGCCTGTTTTATACCATCATAAGTCTCCCTCAGAAGTCTAGATTTTATTATAAAACACTAGCTAAGCCTTCAAGTAAAATAAGCGCCCAAGAATGTATCAGAGGCTTAGAGCAGTTTGGTATCTAATAACACAGACTTGAGTCTCCAGCTATCAAATTTCTGATCTTTATCCCAAGCACACTAAAGGCACAACAATTTATAGCAGACAGCCTAAATCATTTAGTTGGAACTTGCCTTGCTCAAAATAGCACGATATATTCTGATATTTGAGAAAAAAAAACAGTAATGCCAGCACATATGGCATATTTGCTACTAACAAAGTATTTAAGAAAGGCATCGTAGCAGCCAACATTTTATTTGCTGAGGATTCAGATTTTTTTAATAAAAGTTTTTTCTTTTTACATAGGAAACCAAGACAGAAGGGAGGCAGGGGTTTGTAGCTTTCAGAAGGCTGCAAAATACATCCCTGTAAGACCTATTCCCAGGAGTCAACATCCAAAACAGGACAAATACTGAGAACACCTTCTTTGAGGCAACTCACATCCTCCATTAAAATTTTTGTGACAGGCTTCTACAGAAAAAGCTGTTACAGGGACTTCAATCCCTGAATTGTCAGTCTTAGTTGAAGAGCTTAAATATGAAGAAAGGGGAGCAGGAATCTGCAGTTTTCCAGCTACTAATCCAGACGTGTAACAACTTCTCCCTTCACTGCAGTCTCATCCGTTTTTCAGGTGGTCCTTTAGCGCTAGCAGTCTGCTGAGCATTCTTTACAGTCTCTTTTTCCTCTTGCTTGACAGCTTCAGGGGCTGGTTCTGGTTCCTTCTTGATTTGATCCACTTAAGAATTAACAGCAAAACAGTGTTAAACCTCCAATTTCCATTCCTAAAATATTCTTCAGAGTACTTAGAAAATATTGTTGATTTCAAAGGGACAAAAATAATTACAAAGGCTTAAGAACAACCATGGACTAAACTCACACCTATACAGATTTTAAAAAGTGGAATGGTTTGAAATCTAGTTCATGCTTTTCCTGTTTCAAGGTTCCTAAAGAAGATCACCTAAAAGCCTTCACATGCTTTCCTAAGCTTGTAGCACTTTGCTAAAATCACTAGGATGCCAGACTGACCGAACTATTCCTTCCCTTTTACCCTTTCCCTACCTGGTGCTTTCAAAGACCATTTCCTGCATTTGGACTGGTAGGCAATACAGTTTGTACAGATGAAAAGGGCAAGACATTTTCAAGATAGGGAGCAGAATACTCGTTTCTTCAATTTCACTCTGGCTGTCAGAGAGAGCTCTGCTCTTACCTAGTACTTTGCACAGCGGGGCAATGCCAGAATCCCTAAGCACCTCAGTAGAAATGGTGAGGAGCTCATAGAGCAACTGAAAGACACTGCTACATATAGCCTTTTTTTTTAATATAATAAATATTTTGTGGTAATATTAGAATTTTACCTGGGATAGGTTTTTCTCCAGGCTTTTGCTGTGGAGAAAGAAAAAAAAAACAGAAAATCAGTGGAATCAGTCATAGTTCTTGACCCTTCCTAGTATTCGCTTAAGAATACACACCAAGCAATGTCCTGTTACACGTGAGTTGAGGGTAGAAGGGAGGGCTGTTGAACACATCACTAAATACACTTTAAAAAATTAAGCTGATTTTGTTTAAACAAAAATATTCATTTTTTTAATGTTGTTTTTCCCCTGACAGCTGAAAAGAACTAAATCAAAATATGCTCAGATATCCCGTCCTTCCCAATATCTGAAGAGCAGTTTTTCAAGTTGTTATAAAATCATTTTCATTGCTGCCAACCAGAAGACTTGATAGAACAAAGGGCTATTAGAGATTACCAGAGGTAAATCACATCAGCCTCACAGAATGCTGAGAATTTCCATGCTGATTAATGGGCATCCAGAACAATGGAGTAACTAAAACACAATAGCTGCGGT
The DNA here is from genome assembly GCF_963932015.1 of Anas acuta. Taxonomy (NCBI): domain Eukaryota; kingdom Metazoa; phylum Chordata; class Aves; order Anseriformes; family Anatidae; genus Anas; species Anas acuta. Next base: position 36,287,388 of record NC_088983.1, on the reverse strand, counting down.
GGTTTGATTCAGCTCACAAAGCAGGAAACTGGAAGCAGCAGCAAAATCTGATAGCTGACAAAAACAGACCTTTTATAAATAGATAAGGAATTTGTACAGTAACATTTGCCCTCGCAGTTTTGCCAAGGTCTTGGTAACTCCTGTAATTACAGAGGGGAATCCCACACACAAATCAAAGGCTTCCTTGTCAAATTTACTACCTAGCGTGCCTTACCATCATAGAAAGCCAAGAAGATTCCCGCTGTCAGTTTCAGCTGTTCAAGTACTTATGACTGCATTAAGTTCAGAGTAAGTTACAGTAACACTGCAGCTTTTAAGCATCATACCTGAACAAATTTGGGTGGAAACTTTTGTCTTAGGTCTAGAAGCAAAGCATCTACCCGTTGCCTTTGGAAAATAGAACTTGGTTCTTCTTTCTTCTTGGCTTTTGGTTTAGCTTTCTCTGCAAGCACAAAAATGTAAGAGGAAGCTACATTAAAAGTTCTGTTCTCTTAGCAATTCTCTGTTGTACAAGTTGGTATGTCTCTCTCCTCTGAACTTCATCTCCATTTTTCTCTTTGACATATGTTGCTTGTTTTTTTTGGTGGAAGACAAAATGATTTTTTACCTCGAAACAAAATGGTTTGGCTTCTGAAAGCCTACTTCAGTTCCCAGTGGGTTGAAGTTGAGTCCATTTTCTTGACAGATAGCTCACCATTATCATCTCCCACCCATGCCTCAACGTCTACACACACCAGCACAGAATAACAAGAACCCTTCCACCTGGCAGGGAGCACCAACTTACCCTTCAGTCAGAACAGGCACTTAACCTCATCCCTACACCACCACCATGCACTGCCTCAAACTCTTCCTTCTCACCTTTCCCTGTATTACCCTCCCTCTCTCCCAAGGCACACAGGAGCAACCAGGAATCCTACCTCGTTCCTCTTGATCTTTGAAATGCCACCAATAGCCTTTTGATGGGTGATAGCGACAGTAGGACATAGCTTCTTCAAAAGCAGACTGAATTCCATGCACTGCAGTGAGCTTTCAGAATGAGACAATATAAGGCAGTCTTCAGAATTTAGGAAGAAAGTACAGTACAATTTTTTTATGTATGGATTTTAAAATTAGTATTCTATATGCCTTTTTGTTCTGAGAAAGAAACTTGGGACAGCTAGTTTCAGACCAAGAACATAATCCTTGTAACAGGATCCTGTACAACTGAGGTTGGTGTCTTTTTTTCTTAACTTACAGATAAAAACTTGCAAAAACAGCTGTTTACCAGGACAAAAGAAGAAATTAAAACAAACTTGAGTGTTTAATTTAAAGAGAAATCCGTACTAACTTAAAAACAGAAGTTTCATTTAAAGAGAAATTTCACATTACTTTAACATGAACATCTGAAGTTCAACATGTTTAATTACTGTTTCAAATGTATTTGTCACTTAATTTTTCTTTTGATTGTTTGAACCTCGCATTCTGCCAATTGTCTACCTTCAGTTATTCTGATCCCTCAATCCTTAAGGAATGCATCCTGCCTTCTACACCACACTGCACTCTTCCAAGATCTTACATTTCCACACTGAATGCACACCACATTACCCAGTGGCATTTGCTTTAACTTACTGCATACTATTTAGGGTGGAAGAAAGGGGGGAGAAAATGGTGCAGTATTGTAGTAGAGTGAAGGAAGGATTTAAAAAGCCTAGGGAATGATCAAAAATAAAAGCAGATACAAACTGATATATCAAATGTACAGAAGACTTACAACTCTGGAATTAATGACAGACCCTAGATCAGGTGCCTGATAAATCACTCCAGCAATAATGTAGTAGTCAGCCAGTGGAATAACTGTGGGGAGAAAAAAACAGATATGCAGGATCAGTTTAAAGCTCTGGCTGACGACCGTATATTTGTTGAATTTCAGCAGTAACAGTTGAAATTGCAATATCCATTTCACCACGAAGTTTCATCTTCTAAGTCTTTCCTCAAAGGCGCTTTATTTGAACCCTTCCCAAAAGGGATAAGGGGAAAAACCCCAACGTCTGCTTTACAGAGAGAAAAGCATCAGATTTAAGTCCTCTCCTATTGCAAGCAAATAATTGAACTTGCAAGAGTTGGGATATTCAGGGCTAATACACTGGAATTGCACTGGAAGTAGCATCAGTCTCTGCTACTGGTAGAAATCCACAACAACGAAAAATCTCAATTCTTCTGGGGTCAGCTTTTTACAGCCTGTGCAATCTTATCAGCTAAATTTAAATTTCCCAAGCCCAATGACAGCTAAGCATGTGCACAGCATGCCTTTCTAAGCTAGTAACATTCTGCCAAAAAAAAAAAAAAAAAAAAAAGAAGAAGAAGAAACCCACAACCTTCCAAAGCAGCCATTTGCTAAATCAGGTTTGGGACAACCTCTATTAACGGATCAAAAATTCCTCTTCATTAGAGCTGCAGTGCAGAGAAACATCTCAATTGTCTCCATAACGTTCTGCCAAGCATTCTGCAGTTGAGAAGCTATCATGATGCTGCCTGCTTCCCATTCCCAAGACTCTTGCCTGTGCACAGGTCTGTTCTGGCTCCTCCATCTGATTTAACTCATTCTTTCACAACCTTTTTACTTACAGGACCCAATTCCTCCAGTACTTGCATTTTACAAAACTTGGACACCTGCCCTAATTAACAGACCAAGACAGCTGGGTGCATATTGCAGCCAGTACCCACTTCTAAAAAGAAAGAGGAGTTCCTTCTCAGCGTTTCCTTAGAAGTGGTGAAAGACACAGAACAGCAGCTTTACCGCCTCCCAGCTCTGTACCCAAGCCGCCTACTTTCCTGGACAGACAACTATCCCTAATCATTGGGTCTATTTTTTTTTTCCAGAAAACTTTAACCACTTCAAATGGGCTAAGTCTTGGCTCAAAGAATTTGAAGTATTTTTTTTTTTTAAACACAGAGAAATCCTAAGACAGACCTGCACTAGTCCTCCCTGATTACTCAACACTAGCTGTGTAGTCATTACAATTTAGTTTCCCACGTCTCAAATACACTAATATTTGTACCACGATAAGACATATGGGTAACATTTGAGCCAGGGAACTATGTGATTCAAACAAGGTGTCTAGCACAAACTGTACAATCACAATGGGAAAAACATCACTGAAGTCCCAGTTAAGTTCCACCATATGCACATTAGTACTACAGCAGAAGTCTGAACACCCCTGTTGTGGAAGCCACAAATCTACTCTTGATTTAAGTGTCTAAACAGGAACTTTAGGGGTGCGTGACATTTCCATATGCACCTTTGGAAAGCTAGATTCAAAATGTTTATTAAAGGAACAACTGGAAAATCCATTACAGGAGGAACCATGTATGTTCTTTTTCAGCACAGATACACGCAAATAAGAATCTTATCAGAATATCTGATACACGCAAATAAGAAGCATTGCTACATAACTCAAAGTCCTATACAAGAGCAAAATGCAAATGCAGTGTCTAAGTCACTAAACAAAAACAACTTTAGAAAACAACTAGCATTAACCCTGCTCTTCTTTTCTGTAAGGTTTACCCGGAAATAACCTGAAGTATTTTACATGTATACGGAGTAAACAGAGAAGACATTTCAATATCCATTGAATTGTGTTTGCTTTTTTAATTAATTGCACATGCACAGCTAACAAATTTAAGGTTAAAAAGGAATACTGAATCCAGCTGCCTGCAAAGGAGAGAAAAGCTAAAGGTATTTCATTCAAAACTTGGAAAGGTCTAATGATTTCAAAAATATAAAGATCTCAGAAGAACAACCAAAAGAAGTATCTGAAGCATCTCATGGTCATTTTTTAGAAAGGTTGTCTTCCACTGACAAGGTCCTACTCAGCAGTTCACCCAAACTATAGCCGAAGGCGAAAATAGTGTAGAATGAAAAAATGACAAAAGCAGGAATGATCCCTCTCCCTAACCAATGGAGATCATGGTACTCCTCCTCAAAAATACATAAATAAATAAATAAATACTAGCCACTTCAGATGATTAGCTCTAATTAAGCTAATGATATCATTAGCCTTATATTTAAATAAAACAAAAAATCCTGGCTAGCAAAACATGTAAATAAGACGTGGTACATGAACACACACACGGCAGGGTAGCCCGTTCTCAGTGCACTCTTCACATTTCACCACGAGATGGCAATCCCTGCTCTGAACACACCAGAGGTCACCCTGCTAAACACAGTAACTCCACCCCACCTCTGATACAAAGCCTCCTAACCTTATACTTAGGTTTAAGATAACAACAGAAAAGAGGAGCCAGAAGTGCTCAAACAAATTAGGAACAGATAAAGGGATTAACTGACTGGCCTTCTCAAGGGTGGCAAGAAGCGAGCGACCTTACCTTGTGTTGGAGATTGCCTTTGCTGCTTTCGGATAATGAAGAGAATGGGCTCTTGAGCATGAAGAAGAATGTACTCCACTCCAACCATCTGGCTGAAATAGAAACAACCAGAATAAAAATCTTTCTCAAAGCAAAATCTGTGGGATGTGAAGAGCTATCAAGGGCCTGGCAGCACAGGGATAAAGCTGTCATGCTTTGGAAGCTTATTGATAATGCTCAGTAAATAAAGGCACAGGATTTCCTGAGCTAGCTATTAAAACCTACCTGCATATAAAAAGGGAATTGCAACACCTCACACATCCGAGCTGAACACATTAGCAGACTAATAACGAGCAAGAAAGATGACACAATCTATTAACACGAAGATGTCATCTAAACACAGAAACAAAGGACCAGTGTTTGATGTGACCATCTGTGTCTCTCACTTGAAAGCCTCTCTGCAAGCACATCCAAACACAAGTGGCTTTACCAATGAACTTTTAGCTCAGCTTGCACACTCCTTATCACATTGTAGTCTTTAAATAGTTCGCGAATATCTCACTTGTGCTCAGTGTAGCAGATGGGAAACTGCAAAGAAAGTTAACTTGCACATGCTGCAATCCCATCACACAACCATCTGTGATCCGTTTATTTACAACACTCAATACTTTTATTATCCGTACTAAAAAGCCAGCTCCTCGGAGGAATTCTGTACTAATTATGGCAAGGAGGCAATAGAACATGGAATCGCAAACAACTTATGAATGCAAAGTATCCCCTAACATAAACCCTACTGACCGTAGAAAAAACACTTAAAAGATGTTACCACTGCCCAGTTTCTGTTGAGCTGGACAATGAAAGAAGACAGATTTTCTAATTAGAAATTTCTAAAAGGTGATTTACTAGAATCTCAGGATATAGCTAGAATCCTTCACGCTCAGTACTCCTTGAAATGGCATGATGGCATGAGAGGAAGTAGAAGGCACCTAAGTACTCTTGTTAAAAAAGATGCTGGGCTCCCTGGCAAGCGGTGGGACTACAAAGCACAGAACAAGAAGTTTCCAGCATGCTTCTGTTCAACTATCAAAGCCTCTGGATGGAGGGACAAAGGACACTAGTGGGAAGCAGTTCCAAATTGCAACTTACTTCAGATGGTCCAAGGTCATCCGCTGCATTTTGACAACTTCATTATTACACGTTCGGTCATAGAACGGGTTACTTCGCTCCGAGAAGTAGTCCAACACACTCCCATTGTTTAGGATTGGAATCCAGGAACTGTCCACCCAGGAAATTCCCAAGAGGTTATCTGGGAAGAGAAACTTACACTGAGTACCAAAGCAGGCAGGAACACTGCAAACATCTCCAAGAGTAGATTGCCATCAGTTAATGATTACAGCAGCCCCCCACAAACCAGTTTGAATTAAAAATGCATTTCAGAGTTCAAATCATAACTGGTATCCTTTAGCCTTCTGCAGTTCTGCTCTACATACACAACAGAAATACAATCTTGTTTAATTATTGCATTTTACTTTTCTTCACTACTAGCTGCTGGTATACCTTCAACATCTCAAAAATGGAGCAGGGTGCTTGCACGCAGGCATGTGAACACATGCACGCATGGGTTGGTGGGAGTTGGTTAACTTACACTGCGTATCATCTTAAACCTACTTAGTAGTATCATATAGATTTATTTTAGGAACCACAGCATTTGCTGAGTAGAGAGAATAACAAAGGGACTGATGAAACCTACATCTTTGGTAAGCTGAATTTACTGAACTCATCTAAAATCTGTTACTGGGGGGAAAAAAGTGAGAAACATTACGCTAAATCTGAGCCTGGTAACATTTAAAACAGCTTATTTCTGAGAAAAAATAGTTTCCAAGCCCTAAACCATGGTACTGGAAAGTAAAACATTACAAAGATCTATATAATGAAACAAAATAGCAGTGTTGTTAACATTTCTACAACGTTATTCTATTAAAATAAATCTCTGTGATATCACAGCATCTGATACCATTATGTTTCAAAAATGATTGTGTTTGATGCTGGGGAAATCTATAATAAACCAAAAAAACAACACACCAGAAAATAAAGATACTAACTTTGGTCCCATGTTTCCCAGCATTCACAAACAACAGATTCTACAGTAATTTGCCAAATACTCTGTGGCAAATTACTTACTCAGTATCTCAGGGCTTACAGAAATCTAACTATGCAGGTATTCACAACCACACAGAAAAAGCAAGCTTTATAAATGAAATACACTCTGTAACATGGAAATCTTTACATGCCAGGTATGTTTCTATACATGTGGGGACATCCGAATTTAAGTCATTTAATTTTACAATCACACTGCAGCAAAATTATGTTCCTCAAGTACTTGAATTGTCAAAGTTAAAGACAGACCAAAGAAACTAGAGTCAGCAACTGGTTCTATAGCCAACAAATCTGCTAACATGAGGCACCCTGAAATTCAGCTATTTTAATTCTGGTAACAGCAAGCAATTCATGAGACATGAGAAAGCAGGCAACAAAGGCATGTGATGCTTAGAATTAAAAAACAACAAAATGTAAGTGATGAGAAGCCACCACAGACTGAATAACAACTGGGAACTCCCTTCTCACAGGAACCACTCCTTCACTTGCACGCATTATCTGCCAACTCAACACTCCACCGTGAATGTTTTACTTCTGCAGAAGCTCTTTACGTCCGAGGATGGCCAGCTCAGTTCCAAAACGTCAGCTCATACACTGTTAGCAGCTGCCCCGAGGAGCAGCTATCAAAGTAACACTGCCTGCCCCACAAGCCAGGAAAAAACGCAGGATAATAATCACAAGTAAATCGCTTTGCCCTGTCAATCTCAGGCCTGCCAACCTACTTAATTCATAGAACAGGGGGCATTCATGTTTTTTTCACATACACCATTATCTCCCCTATTAAAAAAAAATAAAAAGGAATCTCAGTACATAGCATGTACCTTTATTAAGCACTTAAGCTGTAGTAACTTTGATTATCCTAAATGCCATTTAAAACCAGAAGACGAACTTTCCTTCCCAACAAAATCAAAGCCTTAAGCACTTGCATTCTTGCCATAATACATCCTCTTATTACATTTCAAATATTCTTGCTTGCATGGATTGCCCTCAAAGGGGCTCTGAGCTGAGCTCCCGATGACAGGCACAGACCGATCAACAAACGACAAAACTGGATGTAAGGGTGTGCTCTAAGGCTCAGCCCCCGCACCTGCTCAATGCCAAGCATCCCAACTGCTCTCAGACCCAGCAGGGCTGCTCTTGGTGGGGTCCCCCCCACACCCCCACCTCCTCAGCAACCCACCCGCCCAGACACAACCCTTCGTTTACCTTTCACCCTCCCGCTCCCCGGAGCGCTCTCTTCGTGTCCCCACGCCGGAACCCCCACCCAACCTCCTCCCGTTCCAGAAGGGCTCCGCGGCTTCCCCCCGATCCCCCCAGACCCCCTGGATCCCCCGCTCCCCCGTCCCGGCCGCACCTCTCACATCCACGGCCGCCATGGCGCCGCCTCAGCGAGGCCCGGAAGCGGCGGTGGCGGGAGGAGCGCCCCGCCAGGCCGGGCGGTGCTGGCGCGGATGGCGGCGGCCCCGCTGCGTGAGGGGGCTGGAGGCCGCCGCATGCTGTTGCCTCGGATTGCCGTCCTAAGGGCTGGCCGTGGGGGTTATGGGGTGAAGAGCTGAATTCAGCAGGTGGAAAAATAGGATCACGGAGTCATTAAGGATAGGAAAGACCTCCAAGACCCTCTGGTCATCAATCATCCCCTACCACCAACATCACCCACCAAACCACGTCCCTAAGCACCACGTCCAACCTTTACTCGAACACTCCCAGGGACAGTGACTCCACCATCTCCCTGGGCAACACATCCCAATGCCTCACTACTCTTTCTGAGCAGAAATGTCTCCTCATTGCCACCCTGAACCTCTCCTGGTGCAACTTGAGGCCATTCCCTCTAGTCCTATCACAGGTTACCTGTGAGAAGAGGCTGACCCCCAGCTCCCCACCCCTTCCTTTCAGGGAGTTGCAAAGAGCAGTAAGGTCTCCCCTGAGCCTCCTCTTCTCCAGACCAAACAACCCCAGTGCCCTCACAGCTCCTCACAAGACTTGTGCTCCAAGGTCCTTCATCAACTTCCTAGCCCTTCTTAGCCCCACACTCCAGGGCCTCCATGACCTTTTTGTACCGAGGGGCCCCAAACTGAACACAGTTAGGACAAACCAGAACTGAGGCTGCTTATTTGCACTTTATCTGATCCTCTTGCACAGATGCATTATGAGATGGACTGAATCACACAAACATTCCTCCCCTCCAAGATTTCTGTCTTGTTCAATATGTCGGAGTTGATGTTGGAGTTGATATATGACTTGCAAATATACTGAAATTGGTTTCTGTGAAGGAGAGCTGCCTGCAGATCATTTGTTTTACCAATTTCCAAAGTTGCAAGATGTCAAAGTACTAAGTGAACATTACAGAAAGTGACAAGATAAATAGGTGAGGCAAAATAATGCTGCCTTAGAGAACTAGACTCTATTCTTACCAGTAATACAGTCTTACCTTATATTAACAAAGCTCTGACTGTTACAGTTGTCCAGTAATCTCGTTCATCATCTGTTGGAGTCAGACGCCAAGGAATTGACTTATAGGCGTACTGAGCGCCCACTGCAAAAAAAGTTATAGTTGTCATATTTTGCATGTTTTATAATTCTCTGTACTCTGAGAAGCCGAGTTCACTGATATCCATCTCATTTTAAACCCCCAAATGAGATATTTGTAATCTCTGTGCCTCGAGGCTGCATCTCTGAAATGGGGGGGGGAGTGATGGTGGTGATATCAGGTCCCTTAACTCAGAGAGGTTTGTGTAAATAAATGTATTAATGTATCTAAAAAACATAATGATGCTGGGGTGGTGAGTGTCACGAGGAAATTAATAATTCTCTCTTCAAAGCAGGATTTGCTTAATGTGCAAAAAATAATGTGCATAAATAAACATGATTAAACAGTGGCAGAAAATAAAGTATTGAACAGAAAAGCACCATCTATCCGGAACTCTGAATGCAGAAGGAATCCATGAAAACCTGGCACATGATACAGTCTTTAACAGCACATGATAGTCTTTAATTGCATTAAAAATCAAAACTAATCTTAATTTTTCAGCTTTGCCAGCTGAGCCCTTGTTACTGAGATAATATTTTGTAGACATATTTTCCCACCATGTAATTCACATGTGCACATGCACTGCAGACCCCCATTCCTCAGTTTACTGCTAATTGTTAGCAGTTCCATGTCTTGGTCAAACACTTCTCTACAAAGTTATCCACAGCGGAGTGTTTCCAAATAATATTATAATAGGTTGCCATTCTAAACCACAAATTTTAAATATCCCTGTCGTGACCAATCCTCCTGGAGAGCGTGAATGCCAAATAATAGCCAACTTTCTGGAGTGTATGTGATGCCCCAACTCGTTACATTTTTGTGCAAACCATTTCTCTGAAGCAGCAAATGGGAACTTGACTTCCACTTAAATTATTCATGTTGTCCATCTTTCCTGCTGACTCTGCACCTCTCCTGAGCAAGTATGTCTTTGGATGCGTGAGGGGCTGAAAAGCAAAGACTCCTGTATTGGAAATAATGGTGTTTGATGGCTTATAATAAATCTTCCATTACATGGTGAGACTAGCTGAAGCACTGCTGGAAAGAATTGTTCATCTGGTAACATTTTCACCTTCTACCGCGGGATAAAAGTCTAGGATTTTTTTTTTTCTCTCGGCCTTCTTTGAAGCAGGACTCCTAATGAGCATTTCTGTTCTGTCTTTGTTAGCAGGAGGTGTGGATTATGGATGGAGATCTGATGAATGCTGTAGGTAAAATGAGGAATTTATGCACGCAGCTTTTAATGTCAAAGAAAGGCACCTTAAGGAATGGATATCTAGACATAATCACAAGGGATTTATCTGTGTGTTTTAAAAATGCATAAAATACTTGGATAAAAATTGGCATCCTTTCATGCCCCTCTGTTTGGATGTCATTTAATATCATCCTTCCCCCAGCAGAATTATTTCTATGTACTTCTCCCATCAGAGCTAATGAGGAATCGTGTCCTAATGTGACCCCCTGTGCTAGGCATATCTATACATAGAATACATACAACAAAAGAGACTGCTCCTAATTTACAACTTGCTGTATCTCCAGTGGATGCAGGACCGGTAGTGCTGAATGCTCCGATCACATTATGGGTACAACAGGGACACTAGCAAGGACTCCCTTTATTGTCTCAAATAAACACAGCTAAATTGAGAGGACTGCATCTACAAATGGAAGGAAAGCTGTCTCTCTGCACATCTCTAGCAGACCGCAGTGGCAGAAAAAACAAACTAGCTATATGCCATCAGGTAAAAAGCACTGTCTCTGTATCCTTCTCATTATATTCTGGGCAGTTTCCAAAACATATTAGAGGCTGCTGAACAGCGAGATCATCACGGCATTTTGGATTCTGCCAGCCTATGTTTGAATTCACAGTTTGATAGTAACAAGCTCCAAGTCCTATTAACTGTTCTGTGCAAACCTAGCTCTCATGTGAATTGGAAGGGAAATTTAAATTCCTATGCTAATGCAAAATTGCAGGGCTTCAATTACATATGAAATGAGTGAGTTGCTACCGATTTTATAGTAAATAGGAATAGGAAAATGTTATTTTAAATGCTTTTATCTTTGTTTTGGTAAAAAAAAATGGTGCTAGAAATTTATGGGTAATAAAAACGGTGCTAGAAAATTACGGGTAATGCAAAGAAAATGCTGAAAACACAACATTTTAAAGGGAGAAGGGGAAGGTTTAAGTGATTGAGTTTGTCCTCCTTATTTTGCTTTAACATTTTTGCTGGTGAGATTTCCTTGTATCCCCCCTAAAAAGAGTGACAATGTCCACAGTATCTTTAGATGATACTACACATGTAGTCCTTTACAGCATAGCTTCCCACAGGCCTCAAAATGCATTGTGGAATGATGCTTTAGAAACACATAACATGGGCAAAGTGCAAAATCTGTTCTTTACATCCTTAATCAGGCACTTCTGCTGACTTCAAAGTCTGTTAATTTCTTCTTTTGTTCAGCGCATCTGCCTGTACTTTTCCTTTTCCTGAGCTACTGTTTTATGCACAGTTTTTATAAATACTGCTAATCACATGCATTGACTGTAGAAAAAAATAGCCAGGCTTGTATGCTCTTTTTTTTTTTTCTACTGGAAAAATGCCACAGGGAAGATCTAACTGAAGTGGCTGCAATGATGGGTGCAGCTGGTGCCCTCTTCAAAACTGGGTCCCCCTCACTGCTATCAGCTCTTTGCTGCAAGCAGCAGGGAAGCGGAGGGACGGTATGAGTACGACTGCTGGCATCCTCAGAGCATTTTAACACATCTCATAGTGCTTTATAGAGTCACGTGTTCAAAGGCACAGGAAAAAAAAATAAAGATAAAACCTTGCTAACATCCTAAAGGCTTCTTGAAAACAATTAGTCTCATAATAAACCCCAGAAGGCTATCTGTCAAGAAGTTAATAAAGAAGAAATGTCAGGATGTCACATGGCTGCCAACAACTGCAGGCAGGAGAGGAAATGAGATCCTAAGCAAAGAAGCACCAGCTATGTCCTCTAGCACACAATCTCTTATTAAAGCGTCACTGTAACTCAGGATGCTGGCCCTCTAGTTTCTGCAGACATCTGTAATGTCAGTGTATCTCTGCTGCTGCACTGAGATTGCCAGCACGGGAGCCTACGACAGAGAAGAAAGCATCAGACACGATCTGCAGGTGTGGGGTCACCTCCTGGGGCAGGTGGGACTGGTGGACAAACCAGAAGTTGCCCCACATCCTGAAAAATGCACAGGTTTGGAGACAGTCACAGACACTGAATATCATTCAGGAGGCTTGAATACCAATGTTTTGCAGTGCTTTATAAACATAATATGGCTAAATTGTCCTCGATTTTTATGCCCTTAGGCATTTGGCTGATCTGAAAGAAGGTTTTAGAAGAATACAGAGTCTGTCTCATCTGATGAACAAAATCAGGATTTGCTTTCCTGGTTAGCTGTGTTTCCTGCTAAAAACAGGGCTCTGTTTTGGCAGTGAGCCCTGGGTTACACAGTGGCAGCGCTTATTGCAGCCCGGTGGGAGGAAGCAAAACACGAAGGGGCTGACCAGATCAGGAAGCGAAAAAGAAAAGCTTAATTTCATTGTTCCAAAAGAGCTGCAAAAGCAAACAAGCAACATCGGGGGCAGAATATAAATGAAACCGCTAATAATCTCTCTGCTTGAACAACTCCAGGTTTTATAATAATTAAAATAAAGGATTTTATTCCAGTGAAATGGTTTTCATCTCCGCCGTGTCTATTTAGTCACATACAATTTTTTTCTACACCTTCTGTCCACCTAAAGCAGATTTCTTCACCTGCTATGAAATCTTAATGTGCTCACTTTGTCACTGTCTCAGGCACCTAATTGGCCGGGCAGGTCTTTGATTGGATCACTTCTTCCCCGCTCTCCTTTCACGTTATTTTTTACTGGTGTTGGTTGCCTGGAAACCCTAACACCTGTGCTTCCTTCCCAGTATTTTTACACGTTTCCCCCTGCAGGTAGCGATAAAAAATATTTCTGACCTGACCGGTACGTTGCTCCTTCATCGGTGCTTTCACCCCACACAATACCGAAGATGGACAAGTCACCCAGATGTTGATCCCAGGCTAATTTTTTAGTGCCCGAGTTGGATTAGGATCCTTACCCATGGTCTTTTCTGTGAGGATGAACAAAGGTTGGCACAACGGGTTGAGCAGATGACTTGACTTGGTCGCTGTTGCCCAAGCCCGACTCAGCTTCGACTCCCAGGCCACAGGTCTCTGCACAAAGGCACTAGAGTGAAGTGTTCCCCCCAGTCAGGTAATACAGCATCATCAAAGATTTGTCTGTCAGGTAACTGGATACTTCTCTGCATAGAGGAAAGTTCCAGATCAGTATACAGGTGGCATGACAGGGCATGAGTTTGTGGGAGCCTCTCAGCTTGACAGCGAAATAGGACCTTTGGCTGCTTAGTTTGTACAAGGTGCTTTTAGAGAGGGGATTCATGTGGTCACTACAGGTGAGCCTGAGAAAGTACGGATTCCTCGTCCTTTCCATTCAGAAGATGCTGCAGAGAGCATCGCTATCAGCCTCACCTTGCTGCCCTCTGAGCTCTATGTTAGAAGGTCCTCAATGTGGTGGGGAACTACAGCTGAGTCAGTGCTCAGCGTGGGCTCTTGGAACTATTACAGATGCTCCAGAAGTCAGTTCCAGTGTTTTGCACTGCACTTTGCAGAGGAATCCCATTCTCAGGAGCATCCATCCCTTCTTCCTGCAGGAGTAACATACTTCCTATCATAAGCTGTATTTAAAAAATGATGGATTTTTCTTCTCAAAGAATCTCATCTTGGCTTCAGTATGTTCCCAAGGAAGCAAGGTTGGTTTCTTGGGTACCAGAAAAATATCAAGCCATCACACTGGTGCTGCACTCCCCATCACCAGCGAATGAGATATTAGCCTTGCTGTGCCACTTCACAGCACCTTAGGAGGCTGTAGGTGTGACCCTGCCCTCACAATCTACAGTGATGGAAACCACCTAGCTTGGCAAGGGGACACTTTCCAGCACATTCTGCACATAGGAGAAACCTCCTTCTGGGGATATCACCTTGACCAGACCAGCCAAGAGTGGTCCAGTTGTGAGTATTCTGCATAAGACTTTGATAGGAAAGAGCAAGTTAAATCAATTAAGCTTACATTGCAGAGATTCACCATGTGCTCCAAGCAAATGACAAACCTGTTTTATACCAGAGCTTCACCTGTATATTGAAAGCACCACAGCACCTCCCTGCCTTGCACATCGTATTGGAGTCAGTAGGTATGTGGCAACTTACAGAATATGCTGTGAGAGTTGCACATCTAGCAAAGAGCTAATCACATTTTTCTGTCAGTGCAATGGAGATTAGAGCTAGGGCACCTACAGATTAACAAGCAAAAGATCTCAAGTGATCATTTCCCCATGCTCCCCTCTCCCCAGTGTTTTAAATATCCTCCTTGTTGAAGAAGAAAAAAATCAAGATAGCAAGGCAGGAGATACACAAATAGAGCTGATCTACTGGAGCGAAGCCAAAACAAGAAAGCTGGGCATGTGTTTCTATAGTACTTAGCACAGTGGGGCTCCACTGGGACTCTAAAGCTATCATGATCCAGTGATAAATAATAATAGGAACATCAGGAGACAAATGCAGACATGTTATACATCCTACAAATCTGTCCAAAATTAACATTTACCATCAGAAATACAGCACATGACTGACCTTCATAGCTTGATTCAGTGCCACAAAGTGCAGACTGTTGTCTGAGGGAACAGAAGGTAGAGCAGGGCAATGAGCACCCTCCATCAATAGGGCTGTTTCTCCAGGACAGCTTTCCCCATTATAGGATAAATCTGCAGCAAAGTGTTTCATTCACACATTGAGCATAATCAACCTGGGCTATGAAAAAGGGCACTATGAGCCTTACTAAGCCATACTGTCTTCTCCACCCATTCCCCAAATATGCAATTAATCCTTGTTTGCTCTCCACCTCTTTATCAAACCTCTTAATCGTGTTAAATGGCTTTTTTGATTCTATTTTATAACAGGATTTGGATTTAAGGTTGAGTTAAATGAGTTTCTTTCCCTTTTTAAATCTGTATCAGAGCTGTGGTGAGAGCACTATCCTTCAGACTTCAGCTCCAGGTTGACTGGAGTATCTTTTTTATGTGCATTATCCACCTATGCAACTCAATACGGTTGTTCTTTCCTAAAAGGGAAGGGTGAGTAGAGAGAAACATTTTGTGGCTTATGACTTACTAGCCTTTGAGATGAAACTTTGGACTGTTCTCAGCAGACTAACCAATATTTTCAAACTGTATCTCAGGCAAGTATCAAGGATACAGAAGCCATAGACTGAATTTTTGTATTGCTCATGGGTTTTTTACTTTCTCATCCACAGTGGCTTTTATGGCAGATCAAATGTCTCCTCTGTCTTTGAACATTTACAAAAGTAGACATGGAAAGCTGTATTCATTACACATTTCTCTCTCTCTGTGAGTCTTACTTGTTAAAAGTCATGTCTATCTATCCTTCATGGTCATTATTTGTCAGATTTATCAACATATTTTAAAATTTCTTTCAGTTTGTCTACAGGAAAAAATAGAGAATACATTAAATTATGTAAATTCTTGTTTCTCACCCCAAAGATCTCAGATTTTTCAAGCCAGGAAATGTTGACTTTCACATTTGCGAGTACTACTTTTCTGAAGCCTGACTACCTTCAGTGGAAGTGACTACATGAGGCACTTGTTTTCCAGACACTAACTGTGTCATCTCCCATACCGATTTTCAATGTTTGTCTTTTGTCTCAGTGACAACCAGAATCTAGTCCTTTTGGGGAGCTGTGTTCCTCATTTCTATAACCCTGAGAACTCAGTCAGGTGGGAGGATAAGCACTGTATTTGTTTGTACAAGGGCATGTCAGAATATCACCCATCAAATAAAAGAAAAAAATATCGTCTACAAAGCTACAGTCATTGCTGCTTATCCAGTCTACACAAATCAACTGTTTCATAAAATATTTGCTGTGATATAAAAGTGGCCTGCTCGCTTTCAATCTGTAGAAGACCATGTTTCACAATGATCTGATTTGTAATGTGAGCACGACACTAAGTGATTGTATCAATTCCTATATCCTTAATGCAGCTCAAATATCTCATTTCAGCATCCATCATAACTATAAAGAGCTCTTAATGCATACGGTAAATAGTTAGAGGCAAGTTTCTAAGTACTTTGCCTGTGCCTGTCATCTCTTCATCCCACCGCTCACTAGTAAAATGCTAAAAACACATTATACATTTATAAGGTAGATTCATATGTACGCTGATGGACCTTACATGGACCTTATCCCCAGCCTCCTGAACCAGATTCATCTGGGAATCCTCATCCCAGTAGGTGGTGCTACGGGATATGTAAGAGGGGTTGGGTCTGCTGGGAAAAGTGGGAGTCAGGGGAGAGAAGTGAAGATAATTTGGTTGAGAAACACAGGGGTGCTGCTAAGACGTTGGACTTTAACCTTGTGTCTCTGTCACCTGACATAGATCACATTCCCAAAGATAAATATATATATATATATTTAGATAGATAAGTAGATGAGTTACTGTAGGAAGAACACTTAAACAGAAAGAAAAAGGAATAATCAATAAACTAAACTAGGTATTAAATGGCATAGCAAGTAAACAACCAGAAGACAGTTGCAGCACATCCCGTGACTCCCGGCAGGCTGGCCCAATTCCCACCGTCCCCAAAGCCTCGCACTACAGAATGAGTGATCTTGCTAATAAGGTTAAGCATAGCTTATTCTTCTAATGGCTCTACATTTTTCAGTACTGGTGTTTCTCAGCTTAGCATTGTGATGACAATGCTCTTAAAATAATTATACAATTTCGTAAAGAAAGGCAACAGCCCAGTGAGAGATTTTTCTAGGCTGGTCTTCATGTGCAAACAGTCCTTAATTGAAAACCGATGGATTAAGAATTAAATGAAATCTGGACACTGAAGCTATTACTCATACCAATCCTGCCTGTCCTATGCTCCTAAATTAATATATATTTCCACATACTGCAGAAACTCTCTGAAGTCACTGGAATGACCTTTCTTTCCATTTTAAAGCTTTGGTGCCACATAGCCAAAACACACACAAATGACGGGAATTGTGGAAATCCTTGAGATTTCAGTGAATGCCACTGGTCTAAGAATCAAAAATGAAAACGGATGTTTCCAAGTCACACCTTTGATTATAGCAACTCGACTCATTGTCACAGTGGCAAGTCCTAACAAGGTATTTTATGGCATAAGCCTGTATTGCTTCCTGTCTGATTTCGTTACTCTCCAAGGTATCAAAAGAGATTATTATATGAGTTGACTTAAGAGCTAGTAGCACTGCTACTATTGATTTTTTCCTTTTTTTCTTTTTTCCTTTTTTTTTTTCTTTTGAGATCTTTTAGAATTTCCACAGTGTTTAGATATCGAAGAATAGTCTTGTTTTGTCTGTTCTTAAAAAGGACAGACGTAAGTATCAGAGTGACTCTAGACTAGTTAGATTGACCCTGATCCCAGCGGAATCGGGGGCTAGCTGGCGGGAGACAAAATCACAGAAACAAACAGAGGCATGGTCAATACCAATCAACTTGGTTTGTTGCAAAAGAAATCTCTCCAGACAAACTTGGTATGATTCTTAAAGAAGCTGCAAAATTGGCTGAGAAATGAGATCAGTCTTATTTAACACATGCATATTCTGGTATGGCATTTACGTTTGCCCTTTATGAAATTGTAACATCAACAACAGCAACAAACAAACAAACACTATGTAAAAATCAGTTCTGTTCAGGATCTTAAAAAGAAAAAATGTGAGTGTAATACCTGATTTTGAAGCAAGGATTGTTGGGAAGAATTGGGGAAGAATGAGATCATCGATGAAAACTAAGCTTAGTTCGAGTGTTTGCACTTAAAGGGTGTTTGAGAAAGGAGTTCAGAAAAGAGCTACAGAACTGATCAGTAATTTAGAAAACCTCCATTTTCAGCAAGGGATTTCAGCAAGAGTAACTTGGTCTATTCAGTTTAACCAAAAGAAGCCACAAGTATACCACAATAAATCAACAAATAGCTGTTAAGACAAAAGATTTTTTGTTACAGTAGTTGACTGTGCAATCTAGCAGAAAAAAAATACATCAAGATCTGATGATTAGAAGCTGAAATCGGTAAAATAAAATGTTGGTAATCAGCAACTAGAATAAGCCATCAAGAACCCCTGAAGAATTTCCATTCCTTGAAGATTTTGTCAGGACCCAATGTCTTCATAAATATATGTCAGAGCTCAAATAAAAGTAAGAAACTAATCACAGATCACCAGTTAAGATTACATTACCTGTGTTACAAAGGAAATCAGAGCAGATGACCACAACAGTGTATTCTCTCTTTTATAACTGTGAATATGAAATGCCGTACGTTGAGTAATATTGCCACTTGCAAACAAAGTTCCAGCTGTGTGCTGAAAAATGAGGAATCCATTGCTTATGTACCCATTGTTTACCCATTGCCTATTGTCTGGGGTGTTTTAGTGACATCATTTGCCTTTTCATCTCCAAGATTTGACAAGTGCCAAATCAGCTCAAAGACTCTGCATTACAAATTTTGAGGTCATACAAGCAATTTTATAATTTACATTAACATATATATTTTCATTTTAGCAGATAAGTGTCCATTTTTTTTCTCTGTTCAGTCAATGTATATTTGGTTAATATAAATTTGTGGAATAATGAGAACAAGAAAAGGTCATGTTTTAATGTCAGGCCTGTTCTTGGCTTACAGTCTGATTTTAGATGAATTCTTCATAAGCTGTGCCTGACCTCGGCATGAGAAAATCCTAGAGAGCTGCAAAGTCTGTTATCTGCTTGTAGATTTGGCAGGTTTGCAGACAGGCTCCCAGAAAGTCTGTCCCATATGCCCACATACTTCACTGTCATACGCACAGACCTCTGAATGTATGCAGGAAGGATTTTGGAGGTCCATGTTTTGTAGTAGTGTCTTACTGACTTTAGCTGGAGCAGGTCAAGCCATAGTAATAAACAATCAGGCTGCATGCTACTCCATTCTCTACACGTGTTCAGGACCAGATGTGGTAGAACTAGAGGGCTGCAATTACTGTGCTTTTCTTATTCTGCTACTTCAGAACATATGCAGTAGAAGAAAAATAGGTATTTGTACTTCTGCTTACATGTACTCATGGTTTTCCAAAAAGGCAATCAAAGATCCTTTTGGTCCCTAAAGCTCTTTGTCCTCATTTGGAAAATGGGTTTTCTCCTTAACCACCTCTCTGCACTGTGCCCATCCTGGTAAATTTGGCTACCTATTTGGCAATAGTATCTATTTTTAAATTGGTTTCTCTAGATGACAGTTGTCTAGATAGCAAATGCTACCTGTAGAATAACGACAGATAAAAGGGTTTTGCACATTTTGCCTGTTTATGGCTCAACATGGATTTTTCACTGCCACTGATGCTCAGCTTTGCTTCCTTGCCCCCGTGCTGCTGTGGCCCTGCTCTAGATACCACCGTTTGCACAAGGGCTCCAGCCACCAGCTCGTCTTTCAAGAAGCTGCACCATCTCCATCTTCAAACATCCATTGCTTCCTCCCTGAAGTGAATGGGTACTGTTTTTATTGTAGTTTTTTCCTTTCCTTTCCTCATCCAAGACATCCTTTTGCTTCTTCTTTTCCTTTTTCCACTCTTATCTTTGTTCTTCCCTATTCTCACTGCCTCTGCTTTCCGAGCACCTGTTCAACTCCTTCACTGGCGCATCTGATGCTCTCAAGACCATTGATTTCCTGTTTTTAAAATCCCTGCTGGAAATATATTTGCTCCTTTCCCTAGCTAGGGAAGGCTATCTGCCTTGACACCATGCAGTATTTTAAACAAACAATGGAAGCTTGGAATAAAAAAAAAATACTTCCATCCTCCACATCCAACATATATCAGGACTATATCTCTGTTTTTAGTAGAAGTTGTATATATTAAAGTTTTAAAATGTGACATTATGAAGGAGGAAACGTGTTATTGATGTTTTGAGACAGGAAGCTTATAGCTGCAGTCCAAGACAAAGGAATTTCCAGCTTGAGATGCTCATAGCAACAACTTCCCATAGTCCTCTGACAGCATGTGCTGTATTTTTAAGGATTTTCATACTCTTATCCTCCAAGGCAAGTGCAGGGTAGGGAAAGAGGATCATGAATATAGCTCACAATGGTCTTCTGTGTTAAGAAATTTGGAAACACTGCATTGAAATTACCTTGTTTTACCTGGCATATTCCGATCAAATATTTTTATACTGCCCTAGCAATCATACAGTATTTCAAAGTTTGTGCCACTTAACCTTTAAATATCTGAGATATTAAGATACTTTCTTAAACTAAGTACAAGATAGTTTCTCCAGAGCCAAACTGACTCTTGCTACAGTTTGCCCACATTTTACATGACTTTTCAATGCTCCCTAATTTAGAAACAGCCCGGACAGAGCTACAGGAGAGTAATGCTGAAAAATGACACTTTATAATGGTAATCATTTAGAGTAGGAACCAAAGTTTTTGGACTGTAATCCTGTCGCTGCCAGTTTAGCTAAGGACTTGTAATTCCTGTGTGTGTATGCACACATACACCTGTACGTATGCAGACTTGTTTTCCTACATTCACCAAAGACATTCCACCAAAGTCTTCGCATATTGTCTGTGAGTGACGTCTGGGAGCCAAACCACCAGGCCAAGGATCATTTCAGTGCCCTAGAAAATGCAGAAGTGAGGATCCGTGGACCACTGAAAGGCCTGAGAGGAGGAGGACAAGTATCTGTCAGCAGGAATTTAGCTAACAAGCAATTCAGCAATGGGTGGGACTGGGGAATTTTGAGGCAAGGCAGAGGAAAATCAGGAAGGCTGGGAAACATGGATTAGCTGAGGAAATCATAGAGGATAGTCCCAAGGCAGGCAGCAACAAGGAGCAATCTCAAAACACTAGAGAAAATGCAAAAGCCACAACAGCAGCCAAAATCTTCTCAGCAACAGGAAGCCTTCCTTTCCTGAGCTGCCAGGACACTCCTGCTCAGGGCTAAGAAGTTCTTGTGACAGCCAGGCTCAGACAAGTAGGGCCATAAAGGCTGCTCTTCTGACTCTCCTCAGGGCGTTCCTGCGTATATAAACTGTGCCCAGGAGCTAATGGGAGGAGAAATACCTTTTACATCAGTATAACAATGCAACAACAGCGTGCTGCAGGAATCACGAAATAAACGCTAATTTTCTGCAGTGAAATCCTCAGGGAGCTTTGCTCAAGTAGTAACAATGATAATCTCTACATGGCCACAACTGGGACCTTACATCTGCAGTATCACGTGGCCCCTCCAAATGAGCTTGAAAGCCTTTCACAGACCAAGGCCCATTAGAACTTCTCTTTGCAAGATGAAGCAATGATCTTACCTCACTTAATGTTCACTTAAGCTCCTGCTGTGCATAGAATTAAACTGATACCACACTGCATTGGCCACCTTCCATCACTGCAGTGTCCTGGGAGATGGGGTCTGGCCTGGAAAGCTGCCTGGGTGGGGAACAGGACCATTTTTGCAACAGAAGAACAAAGCTGAGAACCTCACCTGTGAACTGCAGAGATGGTAAGCTTGTCACCATGCTGTCTGGGGCTTTGCACACCCCAGACCTCACAAATTTGTTCCTAGCAAATCTGTATGTCCTCAGAAAGACCCCAGATGCTGATGCAGGATGATGAATGATTTTTTTTTGGAGCCTATCTCCCTATTTCTGCTGCTTTCCTGTGGGCAGATCATCCATAAATGTGATGTGGAAAATGACCTTAAATATCTTCAGTTTACACTGTAGCTTACACTCAAGTGGTTTCACTCAAGCACTTCTTTAGCTACAAGAATCTCCATGCTCAGAAATGGATCTGTCTCTAGGCTGAAGTGAGCCATCTGCTTAGCTGTGCACTGCAGCACCCTCAGCACGTTAGGACAGAGAGGAAAGCAAGCAGGCTAACTGTATCCAACTGGAAAAGCAAATGGGAATGCATTTACACTGAAATTTGACCCAGGCCCTGCAGCCTACACTTCAAACTCAATAATGGCACAAGTGCATTAAAGGTAGGGAGCATAAAACACCTTAATCTCACCTCTCTCCCAAAGATAGCACAGCTAACTGAACTGCAGGGCCTCCTGATCTGCGGATAGACTGGCTAAGTACTCGCTTAGGGGAGAGTACCATTTACTGCATCGTCAGCCACACTTCCTGAAATAGCCTGTGTTTCCTTGGGGGCCGCTCGGTTGATCACCATCCGACCTGCAGGGACTCCTGAGAACAGACAGGGAAGCAGTGGAGTCCCTCCCATTGCCATCAGTCCAGCCAGCTGTGGTTAGCACAGTAACAGCCTTCCCGGAGGCCACTGCTTTGCTTGCAGTCCAGCACAACAAAGTGGCCAGCTACTGCATCTTCACCTTAGCAAGGACTGCCCCATGGCATAAAACGATACAAAAAAATGCCATGTGTGAGACAATTCACGTAAATCCCATTTTTTTGAAGACTTATCTAAACTAGGAACTTTCCAGACAGACAACCCTGCTTGTTGTGAGATCTTAACTCCTTCGCACGTTGCTGGGACAGATATTAAAAAGGCGGTCGCTTCCCTAGCAGGTCTGCTTGCTCCATAAAATTAGCACTCACAGTTTTCCTCTTGCAGCTCAGCTGTAAGATCAGCCCTGAATAGCTGTGCCTCGCACTATCTGGCTGCCGCACAAAGCAAGCAATTAGAAGCACAAACGTCCCCATTTGCTCCCACGCTTCATTTTCAATCTCATAAACAGAGATCGGATCGAGCCACAGAAGTGAGAGGGACCTTTTTTCAAGCTTAGGGGTAGTTTGATGTACACTTGATTCCTGTATGTTACTGTGGAAGAATTCAGCTGAA
The DNA here is from genome assembly GCF_963932015.1 of Anas acuta. Taxonomy (NCBI): domain Eukaryota; kingdom Metazoa; phylum Chordata; class Aves; order Anseriformes; family Anatidae; genus Anas; species Anas acuta. The sequence goes on along the minus strand of NC_088983.1, from coordinate 36,264,426 downwards.
TGAGAGTTACAGCCAGACTTGCGCATTAAGCCCAGTGGTTCTGGTGTTACTTATGTTAGTAACGGGCAAGTAATGAAAAATACACACATATCCTGGAGTGCACTTGCAATCACTGCTTCATCCAGAAGGTGTGAGCACAACGTAAAGACCAGGACACAGTCCCAGCACAGATGTGTAAACTGAGTTGGCTTTACTGCTGGTGGTCACTGGATGGCGTCTCTCCTCTGAGTGCCAGCAGGTCAAGATTTATGGGGTGTCACTGAATTTTAGGATACTTTTTGTGTTGTTCAGTAATTCAAACTCCAGTTATACTCACAGGCTGAGTGTGATGCACTCAAGTGCCTTACTTCTTACTCCTGTACAGATTTGAATGCCAAGTGTCCACTGGTCCACCTCTTACAGTGACGTGATCTTCACCAGCATTGAACCACCATTTACCTCAGCAGTCAGAAGATGCCCAGCAAGAGCAGCCCTGCAGGAACAGCTTCTGTGCAGCCTCTTATTCCCCCTTAATGCTGCACAATATGCAGCCTTTCAGTCTTGCAGGAACAAGGGGTGAGCGACTTCACCTTCGTGAAGGGCCCACGCAGGCACCCCGCCAGTTGCAGTGGAGCAGCTGATGCCCAGTGACGTGCATCCATACTCCGTGGCATAACATCCAGCAGTTCTGCAGGTCTTCCTGGGGCAGTAATAGCTGTCAGAGAGAGGGTTTGCTTCCTTAGGGTCTCAGCAAACCTTTGTTCTTAACTCAGATCTAGGTCACTGCCAGTTCAGAAGCCTCACACTGTGCTCTTTTGTCTGGCGTGGATGTACCTTCAGAATGAGGACAGTCTTGGATGCTGCTAGATAAGGTGAAGGAAAAACGAGGGCTGAAAGATGTAGGAGCGCCTACTCTGTAATTCTCAATATCTGCCTGGGAAGACAGGTGGTGTGTGTGGTGTTTTTTTTCCCCCAAATCTACACTTTTCACACAAAGCAGAGGAATCAACCTCACCCCTCTTCAGTCCAGTCTGAGTACAGTGCAAGAGCGTTCCCAGAACACAGGGGCTGGCTTGCCAGATCGTAACTGCAGCCTGCAGATGTGCTGTCAACAACAGTTTTTAAAAGATTAAAAGCCTTCCTCAAACTTTGTCAGCAATATTCCCCTCTCTTCCCGTGCAACTGAATAGTTCTACAAATCAGAGTACTCATTTATAATTAAAGTGCAAAATGAAACACCAGGAATGATGATACAGGGTTTGATTTGGCCCAGCCTGGTTCCTTTAACCTCCATAGCTAAGGCTCTTAGCACTTTGCCATCGTCTTTATGAAAAAGAAAGAAAGAATTCAGCACGTTAAAGCAGAATTTGGAACACATCTTCACTCCGAACAGCTGTTCTGTTTAACCATCTACCTCTTAGTATTTTTTATCAGCACACATTTCTGTGACAAAGATGCTGCTCATACACATGCCCAAGGCATGGCTTGTCACGGAGATGCTCCTGTTTGCCTGCAAACATTGCTGTTCACTATTCTTCCCTGATTGTACACTATTGCTGGGAAATTCGCTGCCGTCCTGATGAACTGTTCTCGAGCAGGCAATCAGCAGGCATCACACAGCCCGGCAGGATCAACTGACCAACCACACAGCCCAGGCTGTGGGAGAAAACAGACGCACAATAAACACACTCGGAGTGAAGTGCCTTGCATCTGATGAGCACTTGTAAACAAAGGATCTCTTGTGCTAAAAGAAATTGACTACAACAAATGACTCAGAGAGATCAGAGGAATACGTACAAAGGTGGCAACCTCTTCTTGCATATGATTTTATTTCCCCTTCCTCTCTTCCTTAGATGTAACTACATGTGACAATCTCCCAAGCAAGCGATTTCAGAGGCTTTTCTGCTTTTGTTTTCCCAGTTCTTTCAAAAGCTCTGTCTCTTCTTTTCCCCATAGATGGACTGAAGGCTATGGTGTAGAGCTTTACATACGATTTGGAAATAAATAATGGATGATTGACTAAGCTGGTGACAGACTGCAGCAGCAGCAGCTGTGTGTGCTGGAAGCTTGCTGCAGCTTGGGGATTCTCTTTCCAGCTGAACGGAGGCAGTCAGGAAACTCTTCTCCCTTGCACAAGGGCTCGACACCATTTTCAGCACAATCTGGTTTTGGCCCATTCGGAAAGGGGTGAAGCTTCTGGTTTGCCGCTGTAACTATTCATAAAGGACTTGATGAAACAATCCTCGCACAGCCAACAGTCCCATCAAAGTCATTGAATGCACAAAGAGAGCTGGACTGAGGCCGTACAGCCTGTGCTTCTCTCCAAATTGATATCTGTTTTCAAATGTATATAGACTCGAGCCCCCATAGCGGCCCTTAAAGTTGTAATTGGTAAAAATCTAACCCAACACCAGAAACGACACGGCACATTCACATCCAGCTAGAATAACGCCTCCACAAAGCCCAGGTGCCCTGCCTGCATAGCTCTCCCCAGAAGCCCTCCTGGTTCTTTATTGCACTGTCCTGAAATGTGAGGAATCTGTCCTACACCTCCTGTAAATTAACCATACAATTGGCCAGAGACAAACTATCGCAGCTAGAGAAGGGTCTGAAGATCTCATGGCTATGTGTCCAGTTCCTTTCTCAGTATTGACGGTTTCACCCAAAAACGCATCTCCCTGCTGCGAACGGGACCCCACAAAGACGATTTTCTCCAGGTGAGCATGAGCAATAAATTACGGTTTAGTGAGTCAGAGATCCTAAAATATCACCATGAGGCATGTGACTGCTGCATAATAATAATAATAATAGAGCAATGCGAGTGTACGCTTTTGGAATGTGCTAAGGAAATCCTCCACGGTGTGGAGGAGGAGAGACAGGCACACCCAGGCAGTCGCAGACACTCGCGGCACCTAGGGGCATCCAGGCAGACAGGCACGCCCCAGCTCACAGCACGAGACAGATAAGCACGTTCTGCTCCTACCAAAAACCCCTCTGATGGACAAAAGACGGGCACAGGAGCGGGTACTGACCAGTGCCATTACTCGTCTCGCAGCACACTGCTAAGGACTACGAACCGGCTCCATTTTATCTGAGTGTGCCTCATTTCACGTGCAGTGCATCCAGGTGATACACAAAGCCACTCTTCCTGGTGCTTTCAGGCCCCTGTCAGACTTGCAAGCTAATTATCAGTAGAGGTGTTGACCATCCCTGAGGCTGTATGGGGAGTCTAATGGGATCCAGGCAGCTGAAATCGGGGTCTGGACATCACGGCCGATATTAAATGAAATGTGAGGCATCTCTCACGCACAAATCATCCTGACTTGGGAAGGTGATAGCTCCTTGTGTTTTCCCTCGAGGACCACATTGCCCTTGAAATAGAAATGCACAAAAACAGCCCCTCACAAGAACTGTCTGTGTGGTGACCCTCCGACTGACACCACAGTGTTTCTCAGATATTTCAGTGCAGCCAGTGCCTTACTTAGCTCCTCTCTGGGAGCAAAGAGCTGATGGGCTAGAATGACCTTTGCCAGTCATCCTACACAAATCTTACGGCAGCTTTAAATTATCTGGCGGAGAGATCCAGCTCTCAGCTGAGGGATACTGTTTGGTATCAACACAGAGCCTAAGTTGGACAACAAATAGCAATCATTCAGACACTTCTGTCACTGTCTATTTTGGGATTTACACAGTTATGACATGCCTCTTCATATTCACCAGCAATCTGTCGGGAAGAGAGCTTGGACATTTCTGGAAGAACTACAGGATGGAAAACTCGTTTGGGTGCACAGGCAACATTCGGGACTAAGCCACGGCTCAGGATACTCAGTACAGCTCATAATGAGAGGAGCACCCCATTTCATCAACGTTTTGTGAGCTTTGCCAATCACACCCGCACCCTTAGCGGCAGTGACCACCACCAGACTTTTATGTAAGAAATGATTCAGCTCTGTATAGCTTGCTTCAGCCATCCACTGATGACCAAAGGAAGACAACTCAAAGATTTCCTTAAAGACTAATGGGTAGGGAGGAAGAGAAGGAACAGTCACCCATGTCTCAGTGCCCCCTTGACCGCATGTGTTCATGGGTCCAGGCAAACTCTGAAAGAAGGCACCGACATCAGCTCCCAACCCCACTTTGCCGCACACCCACCGAGAGACCAGTCTCTTCTCTGCTTCTCAGCTTCCCAGATCTGAGGAGCCAAATGTCTGTACCATTCCCCTTTCCTCTGGCAAAGTCAGAGTTCCAGCACGAGACACACATTGTCCTTGTGAAATCTCCTGAACAGGAATCAATATTGGTAAGATGAAACCTCTGCAGTTACTCAAACTCACATTGCGCAATATGTCTAGCAGACACACACAACAATTACCCAGCAGGAATTTTCCTTCCTGAATTTTTGGGTTCCACACATAAATTCCACTCTAGCTTTGTGACTAACATCCCCCCTCCCTGCCTCCCAGGATTTCCTGATTTCTAGACCACACGTACTTTGAGCAAGATTTGTAAATGACTTGCCTTATTCTTGCCTTGAGGTACCTGAAAACGCTGAGCATCCATTTTCCGAAAGGGAGGCTTCCCGAAGATGTGTCTGGTAGGGCACCTGAAAATCAAAACACTTGAAGTCATTTAATCACATCTGAATATCTTATTTCTCTCATGCAAGTATTTTCAAGATTACTCTTTTACCATGAGTATGGCGGTGCTATTTTCTTCTCCTTGAGGCTCTAGCTCTTGGATTTGAGCAGATGTCCGTACCCCACAGCACCCACAGCCTTGGTGAGGCCCAGCAGCCTAGCAGCAGCAGACTCACAACACCAAGGCATAAAGCGCGACTTATTAGCCCTGCTAACGAGGAATTATCCAGACACAGTTCCAGCGCACCGAGTGCCTTTACACGGAATTGTTTAGCCAGCACTGCACCATCAGCCACCACACCAGGTTGGGCGTGTGTCAAGGAGAAGCTCAGGTCTCCATTTTAAAATGTCCTCATGGCTGTGAAGGGCGGCTTGAACGAACACACTGCACCACATCTGCAGTGTTAACATGTGGAAGTTACATGGCTAATGGAAAGCCGCCTCCCAATACACTACTGAGGAACAAAATCTCTCTGTATTTTCATCCATCTATTGACTTTTAGGCATGAGGTGTGACCTACAAAGCATCTTGGTGCTCCAACACACCCAACCTACACCAAACCTCTCCAGTGCGTGCTGCAGACAGCGTGCTCAGCCTGCCAAAGCAGCGCTCCCTCTGTTATTCTGTGAGACGAGGGCCGCTCCCCACCACTCCCCCAAAACCTAGAAACATCCCAGGCACCAGTAAGCACCAGCCCCTTTTCCCAAAGCACATGGGAAAAAGGGATTCGGGGGAAAAGCAAAGTCCCTGTGCAGCAGGTGCCAGGGGCTGCCGAGTTGCTGGGCCCAGGCTCTCAAAACCCTCACGACGCAAGGACACAGGGTACACAAGGACATGGGGTCTGTGCCCCAAAACACCCCACTGGGACCTGGGTGAGGTGAGGGAGGTGGGCGGTGGGGATGAGAGGGCAGCGGGGCTGAGGGGGCAGCGGGGCTGAGGGGGGAAGCAGGATGGGCACTGGGCTGAGGGGGGGCACAGGGAGCCTGTTAGGGGCACTGGGGACCTGTTAGGGGCACAGGGGGCCGTGTAGGGACACCAGGGACCCGTGAGGCGCCCCGAGGCCCCGGCTGCCAGGCACCCTGAGGCAGGACGCTGCCCTCAGGCCCTCGCCCCTCGCGTGGGGCTGGCGGGGGGCGGCGGCGCCCGCTGCGGGCGTTGGGGGCGGTCGGGGGCGGTCGCCCCGCGGTGGCGGGGGAGGAGGAGGAGGAGCGGCGGCGGCGGAGGGCGGCGGAGAGGGCGGCGGAGGATGGGAGCGGGCGGCGGAGCCGGGGCGCGGCGCGGGGGCACGGGCGGCGGCGCGGCGGCAGCGCCCGCGTAGGGCGGCGCGGGAGGCGGGCGGCGCCGCGGCCATGGAGAGGGCGAGCCCGGCCGCGGGGAAGCTGAACGCCGGCGGCCGCGGGGCGGGCGATGGGCACGGCCCCGCGGGGGGCAGCCAGCCCCGGGCCACGGCGGCGGCGGCGGCGGCGGCAGCGGGAGGAGGAGGAGGAGGAGGAAGCGCGGAGCCGGGCGAGCTGATCGGGCGGGCGCTGGATTTCAAGAGCGAAGGGGCGCAGTGCTACAAGGACAAGAAATTCCGCGAGGCCATCGGCAAGTACCACCGCGCCCTGCTGGAGCTCAAGGCGCTGCTGCTGCTGCTGAGCCAGGAGCCGGGCGGGCAGCGCCCTGCCAGCGCCGGGCTGAGCGAGGAGCAGCGGCAGGCGGTGGAGGCCATCGAGGTCGACTGCTACAACAGCCTGGCAGGTCAGCGGGCACCCCCGGCCGCGCACCCCCCCTCCCCTCCCCTCTCCTCCCGCAGCGCCTTCCAGCTGCCCCCGAGCCCGGCGGCAGGGCCCGGCGGCTCCCCCCGGCCCTCCCCTTCCCTTCCCAGCCCTTCCCGGGGGCTTCCCCGCAGCCCCCGGTCCCCTCGGCACGGCAGGGGCTGGCAGCGGCAGCGGGTGGTGCCGGCACCGCAAGGTGCTCCCGGCCTCCCGGCTGCAAAAGTTGCCAGCGGCCGGGGCGCTGCATCTTGGCAGGGGTTATTTTGGGTCCCAAGCGGTGTGTTTTTTGTTTTTTTTTTTTTCTTTCCGAGCCCGAACGCAGCTCCGAAACAAAAACTTGTGCCTGCGTACGTAGAGGGTGAGGAGGGTTGTAACCTGGAGCAGGTGCACAAAATGCCACGTTAACGCGGCTCTGCTGCTTTGCACAAGGATGAAGGGTCACTCGCTTCCCTCGGGGGGGAAATGGCAAAAATCAGGGCGCTGGTGTGTCAGCTGTCACCATCGCTTGGCTTTTGGCTTTCGAGACACTTGGCTAGCTTTGCTTCCTGCTGTCTAGGGCTAAAAAGGATGCAGCATAAAGCAAATGGGGTTTGAAGCGCCAAGCCAGGATCTTCCCTTGGCTTAATCCATGCCAATCTCAATGTGGCTTTTGGGATGTAATGGAAGGCACGATTTTATCACGTTTTCAACTGTTCTTCCTTCAGAAGCCTGTCGAAATCCTGAGTAGGGAGAGGCAGGCGAGATCCCCGAGTGATAGCATAATTGCACAGCTGTAATTTTGTCTCTCTCAAAATTTCTGTTCGCAGGTTTATTAAAATCCATTGTATCTGGCAAGTCTCATTTAGGTTGGCAGGGTTATACAAAGAGCCCGCAATACTATGAACATTACCGCGTAGAGTGGTGCTGGGCTTGCACAAGTACTCGCAGGAAACGTCTCCGCCAGCCCCCGGTGCGGAGGTACAAATGGGACGTGGTAGAAGGTAAATGAGGAGGGAGGGAGGGAGGGATGGGCTGTGCTGCCGTGGCTCTTCCTGCTGCGTACACAAGTTCCACTTGCTGGAAATGTTTACACCCGTGGGGACAGAGCTGTCCTGCAGAATGGCCGCTGTCCACCGCCTTTATTTACTGCTGCTGCTTTGAGCAGGGAGCTTTTTTCGCTGTTGATTAGATCTTGTCGGCAGTAGCAGTCAGACAGCGTGAGAAACCTGCTCCATCTTCAACCTAGATGCGAACAGATTTTACCTAAATTTAACTGGTGTGAACACAAGAGGAGATGAATGTAATTAACCCCGGAGAGGCGAGCAGTGCTTCTCCTGAGATAACCTCAGAGCGGGTCAGGGTGTCGTTCTGCACTCAGCTGTGTGTTTTTGGTAGATGGGCAGGCACAGAGCGGAGGACAGGATTGGTCTTGGAAACGTTTAGTTTTGTGTGTGTCTGCTGCTCTGTCTGCAAGCAATGTTAAAGCTATGCCCTGCTTGCTGAAGAAGGGAGCGTGCAGTTAAACAAACCGCAGCGTTGCTCCTCCTAGCCCAGCTCCAGAGCTCCCATTCTAGCAGGAGGATCCATGAATTAGCATCTGAAGGAGAGGAAAGCGATGGGAGGGAGCTTCTTCACAACTGTCACAATAATTAGTACGCCTTTCTAATAGGAACTTCAAGGGGTGCAGCAGTGAGACTATTTTGTAACAGCGTGGTGCAGCAGAAGCCACCAGCTTCTCTACACGGTGGGCTCTAGCACAGGCACCGGTGCCTGTTGTGGCAGCAGAAGTCAACGGTATTTGGCTGGGGAAGAGAGGAGATGCAGGGCGTTTCGCTTCTGAGCACTGACTGGATGCCTAGAGCTGTCTTTAAAATAAATAAATCTGCATTGCCTAGTGCAGAGAGCATAACAGCCGTGCATGTTAATTCTAGAGAAGGCAGTTTTTCACTGAGCTCTGATTTATACCCGATAGCATGAGCAGCTGTCATCTGAGTGTCCTTATTACGAAGTTCTTTTAGCACCTCCGCGCCGCGTACTGCCTGAGCTTAGCATTTAGGAAGGCCACCTTGGTTTTGCACTGCCGTTTTCACGTGGCTGCCACACACGCACCTGTCAGAGGTGTTTCACATTGCAAAGATAGAAGCGTGCACACAGTTACTTATTTAGATCCAGCCAGAGGAGCTCATCAACTCTAGTTAGCCGTGCACTTAGCCAAATAAGCAGGTAGGAAATACACACCCAAAGGGGATCTGGGGCAGTCTTACAGGTAAGGACTGCGCACACACAGAGTACAACTGGGGTTGGTTTTTGTTCTAATCTGACTGATTACATGAGTAAGAACGTGTGGACAAACACAGATCTGCTGTCAGTACATTTACCACCTTGCAGAACGTAAATTACAGTGCAGATTAGTTTTTAGTTCTGCTTCTTCTGTGGAGCACCTTCAGCAGGCGATTCCCATACCATGAAGCAGGGTGGCTAACCCTTGTATTTACTCAGAGCCCCGCAATATTCGGTGTATTTTCTAAAGTGAACTGTGTGGCACCCCCATGACCTAAACTATCCTTAGCCCATTGCAAAGGATTCTAGAACATGCTGGTTTTAAAATTCTTGTGATTTTTTTTTATATATATATTTTAAATCGGCCTAGGATTTTCACCGCTTGCCACTGGCAGTGTCGCTCACATTTTTTTCACTAAGCCACTAGCTGGGCTGCTGTGTAAGCTCCACGAGTTTTGCCTTAAAGGCACTCACCCTCACATCTGCAAAATCCAGCACTGCTATGTTCTTGCACAGGCGCGCCGATAGCCCTTCGTTTTGCCATTTTTGCCGTAAGTCCCTTTGACAAATGTCACCAGATGCAAGGGCAGCAGCGTGGCCTGGGCCCCCAGAAATTGCTGGGGCGGGCAGAGAAAAATCCTACCAGCAGCACAGAGCCTCGCAGAATGAATGCAGGGCTGTGAGGCAAACAGTCATTTCTTTATGACTCACTGACGGGCTCTGACCTTGAGGAAGTCACTTGACCTCCTTTTGCCTCTCTCAGCCCAATTGAAAAATAAAGAACAGGAACCACGAGCCGATCCCGATGGTGCATTCAACCGAGTTTTCCCAAATCAGTAGTTTGTATTCTTTGAAAATAAAGATGAACGTAGGAACAATGCCTGCAGAAAAACAAGCTGGCCAAATACCACTCATGTCTTAGTCTCGTTTCCACTCATGTAACATCTTGGATCTAGATGAAACTCAAATGCCTTATGAACTGCAAGCAGGTAGGGATCATCCACCTGCTACTAACGCAGCCACTGCCCTCATTAAATGCAATCATCATTTTATTCCAGCATTACTGCCTAAAAGTTTACAGGATCAAAAGGACTGTGCCTGCTCTGCAGAGAGAAGCAAGTCCTGGTCCTTCCAAAGCAGCAAAATGCCAAGGGTAAGCAGAGTTTCAAGCCTTTTTTTTTTTTTTTTATGAGGGAATGTTGCAGTGCGATAAGCAAACCTTTGTCAGTTTTCCTAAGCACGCAGAAATAGTAGAGCTAATCCTGGCAGGAAAAACAGAACCGGAGACAGAACCGGGGACGAGGAGTGATGCTGGGAGATAGAGATTTTTCATCCTGCCTCTCTGTGCTGACTAACTGTATTATCTTCACCAAATCTTTCATTCTTTGAACCTCAGTTTATTCGTCTGCATTTCTGACCTCTTGGGAGTGCTGGAAGGCTTTGTTAATTACACGAATGTCAATTAAACGCAACGCGTTTATATCCCCATTCAGACACATGCAGTTTTGTACCTTGGCAGGAGGGCACACGTACCTGCAGAGCCTTACAAAGCGTAGCTGTCCGTGGTAGATCTCAGCCTAAGCAGCACAGGTTGGCCTCGTGCTGTGGCAGAAGTTCACAACTACGCAAAGGTCACAGCCACAGCCCCACCAAACGCAGCACTGCAGCTTGCTAACACCCTCGGGCTCTGGACGGGGTTGTAGGTACTGCTCCCAACAGTCACCGGTTGTACAGACTTCAGTGAGTAGTTCCACTGAGACAAGGAGCCTTAATCCAAGTGAAAATATGACTAAATAGCAGAAAAGCTGCTAAAACTCGTCTCTGCTGACCACCCACTAGGACTCCTCAAAAGGAGTTTCTAAAATCCCATCCCAGTATATAGCAGTTAACAAGTACACACTCTACCAGGGCACATGGTGCTGTGGGTGTTAAAGCAGGCTTGGATTGTTGCTTGATGTGAAGTTGTTTTTTTATGTGCTGCATCAACAAAAAACACGCTCTATAAGGCTGCCATGCAATGGGAAAGAGAGACAGCAGCAGATGACAGCAGGACGGGGCCTGTGTTTTCACTAGCTGAGGTGGGAGCTTCCTGACACTCCTGTTTTAGATGCATCTGCCCAGCCACAGTGCATGGGAATGTTTTACAGGCCTGATGCTCCATGCACATGCAGTTGCAGCAGAGAGTGAATGCAGGTGACCAAAGCATTTTAGCAGTAGGCCCAATCCTCATTCGCATCACCACTGCAATGAATTAGTCTGTAAAATACTCTGTATTTGCCTGTTCCCTTTTATTTTGGAGGACAAAGTTCATCAGCTGGAGAAGAAAGCTCATCACTGAAGGTAAAGCAAGAAGTATGAAAAATCAGAAAGCTTTTTCAAGAGCACAGAGTAGTGGTTAATCTGTTTACCTAAAGAGTATTGATTGTTCTCCGCCTTGAGATTTGCACTGGTGTGCTTTCTGAGAGGTCTGTAGTAGCACCTCCTGCCAGCTTTACTCCATCCCCTTCTGATCTGCTGTCCTGGAGTCCCCTCCAAGTAGAGTCCCACAATGTTTCACAGCCTCTTACACCTCCCCATGTTCCCATCAGTGCTGTGCTGGAGATGGTTCAGGTGCTTCAATAACGCCTTGTGTGACAATCACAGCTGGTTCCCCATCTATTGCTAAATACACCCATGAGCCCCATGGTTACCTTTTTTCTTTTTTTTTCCTGTGAGCTGTGCCACCTTTCCAGGGTTCAGCAGCTGGAGCATCTTTCTCTTCCTCCTGTTCCTGTTTCTCTCCTCCTCCTGTTGGGCTCAGACCCAGAAGTTTCTGACCTGACTCCAGCCCTGCTTCTCCAGCCCTTCTCCTAGAGCTGCCTAACAACTCAGCAGCGCATCCCTGGTTTCCCCTCAGTGTCCTGTGAGAAGTGGGATTGATGCTGCAAGTATGGAAGGTCATCAGAAGATTTCACATTGGGATTTTAGATCTATTGCACACCCAGTAAAGGAGATTGGTGTAAAGAATGAAACAGCAAAATAAAAGGGTATAAATAAAAGGGGAGGTCTAAACATTGCCAGATCCTGGTTTCTTCCTGACATCGTGCCACCTTACAGAAAATAGCATGACAGAGTATGAAACTGAGGAAACAATTAAGATAGGGAGGAACTACATAATGAGGTTTTGAGGAAATTTACTGGCTTTTTTTTTTCCTTCTGTCTTCTCTCACTTCATGGGTAAGAAACTGATGTAGAAGGAAGACAACTGTTTATTAGTCTTGATTTCAGCTTACTCAGGTAACCATGCCAGTGACTAATACTGAGGGTTAAGAATGTTTTGAAGAAGTCACTGCGAACCATCATTAACCAGGAAGCTGTTACTCACAGGTGCTCAGGAATCCGTCTCCTTTTGTTCATTCCTGCTCTGCATCTTGGATGGGAAACAGTAAACATAAGACATTGATAGATGAATGCAGGTAAATCCTCTTGTGGTGGCTCAGAGTGTTACTGCTCCTCTTTCTTTAACCAAGACTGTAGAGTTGGTGTGGTTTCTGGGAGCCTGGCTGGAATTGCTGGCGGTACCTTCAGCTGGGGCACGCTCGGGTTTTGTGAGGCTAGGAGATGGCAGGAAGGCCCCGTGGCTGGCCCCGTTCTTGTACACTTACTTGCCTTGCTGGCCACTCGGCAGCTGTGTAAGCTGGGGTCACATCTCGCTACAGCCATTCTGAGCTTAGGACCATGCTGGAAACCATACTAGGACAATTCGTGGAGCGAATTCGGTGCAGTCACGTTTTCTCTCTGCAGTAACCCATGGCAGAAGGGCCAGCTGGGAGCGATGATTTTATCTGTCATAGTTTGATGTGCCAGAGCTCATCTGTTACTGTCCATAGGCAATAGCTAATGTCACGATCTTTACTTCAAAATGCACTCTGCTCTCCCCACTCTCCAAAATTCTTGACACGCCGTCACCCCGAGGCTCATCGGCTGCACAGCACCATCTGCTTCTCCTTGGCTTTGTCCTGCGAACCCAGTTCCCCCATCGCGTTTCTCAGCTCAGGAGCCGGGGCTGCTTACGCACTCAGTGCCTTTTCTGCTCGAGTTCCACTGCTCACTCCCCCAGTTGCACTGCAGCTGTGGCAGACTTTCTGACCTCCCAGGCAGAGTTGTGGCCCTTTGCAGGCCCCGTCTGTTCTGCCAGCATTGTCCTCTCATCCCCCGTGTCCTCAGGCTCTGCCCCACAGCATCTCGGTGCATCTGATTCATCGGAGCTGATTTTATTACCTGTTGTATATCAGTTCAGGCTGGACCTTTTCTCCTCCCTGGCTCTCCTTAGGACCAATCTCTGCTGTGACACCCTCTCTAGCACATCCATTTTTGACGGGTAAAACTTCTGCCTTACCAAAGCACATACTTCCCTAGCCGCTGCTCAGTATTCCTGATCCTGCTTTAGTGGGAGCACTGGCTGTTGCGTCTCCTTGCTGCCAGTTTAGGGGGCTGTCACGTAGATTGTTCTGCATCGGCGGCAGCAGCACCTCCTTTCAGATCGGAGTGGCAGGCAGCAAAACTCCGCTAATCTAGCCGTCGATCTGGTTTCCTAGGAGCTGCTGGAAAGGAGCAGCTGGGTCAGCCAGCAAGCAGCCACCAAACTTGTTTTCCTCAAATTTTGATTCCAAATCTCCTCTGATGCCCTGATTACAGCTGTCAGTCTTCATGCTTCTGGTGTTAGCCTGGCCCGGCAACATCAGGGACTAAATGGCTCATTTCATACTCGAGGAAACTCAAGTGAGGTCTCTACCTTGCTGCAAGTCTCCTTGCTCTGTAAAGCAGGAGCGTTGGGGGCCCTCTTGGTAGAACCTCATCACGCAGCGGTGGAGATTCGCCGCCCATCTTACAGATCTGTGAGGCTCAGCCTAACTTGCATAGACTGATCTCAGGTCAGCCCAGCTGGATAATGCTTATCCTAGATCTTTTCCAACTCGAAAGACTTCACTCCCAACTCCAGGCAGCAGAATTGTTTACTGCTACCTGAAGCAGATGGAGGGAGAATAGAAGACATGCACTAGTGTATCTTTGTCCTGCACACTCCCCAGTGTGGTGTGTGGGAGAACAAACTTACTCCTGAAAGCAAATTAAAAGCAGAGGAGGTGTCTGGGACTTGAAAATTTATGTGAGACCCTTAGCACTTCCTTTGGCTATTCCTGGGCTGGTGTGACTAACCAACTTGTACCTCCAGCGTGCAGTGCCATCCCTGCAGTCACCATCTAACCCACCAATTCACCCCCTATGAACAGCATCTTTATGATGTAAAGAACAATCTTTCAATCAACTGCAGGGAAGAAGCTGTGAGAATTCATATTCTTTTGCTGCACCCCTGCTCCCAGAGAGGGGGAAGGTCAAAGACCTACATTTCTTCCACTCTTTCAGAAAACAGGTGGGCTCCACACAATAGCCATAGCCTCTCCCAAACAGGAGCTACCTGTGGAGGCCATCAGTTAACCTTGCAAAAGCAGAACCACGAGGGAAGGAGTCTGTTATACCTGGATGATCATTGTAAGTCAGCACTAGCTATTGCTCTGCAATAGCACCATTTTTTCCCCACTCATATTTCTAAAAAACAAACAAAAAAGCTTCTGCCCCATGCCACTAGCAATGACTCTCATCAGACAGCATGGTGCAAATAAAGCCTCAGCGCTCTCTTCAGTCACCATATGTTTTAATACCAGCATAATTCAAATCCTAGATTACTAGCCTCTTAAATGATTTGCAGTGATTAATTGCTCAAGATGCAGTAGTGCATTCATGTTGCAAAGAAACCAGAGCAGCACAAGATCCTCACCTATGCTGCAAGGACAGAGTAAATACGCTCACTTTCCTTTGTATGTTCTCTAACAACTGTGATGGGGCTCAAACTGAGACAGCTCAGGAGCTTTGCTCATGGGGTGGAGGGTAAATTAAATTAGTAGATGAATACAAAATAATTTTTAAAACCCAGGGCTGATTAACTTGGAGCGCAGTGCCAGAAGGTATCATGGAGTTAAAGACCCTAATAAGGTTAGAAAAGAAGGCTTAGACACATAACTAATCAGCACATTCACTGCTATATTAGATAGGATAAAAACTGTAAAGCAAATATTACATTTTCATGCTTGAGAACCACTGCTAACTGGTTTGGATTTATGAATAAACTTCTCAGAGATTTTAATTTCCCTGTCCACGGCCATGTCACATAAATGACTCAGTCATCCTGTGACCAACTAGCATATTCAGATCCTTTTCCTCTTTGGCTATTTCCAGCTCATGAGCTCACAAATTCTAGCAGAAATCCTTGCTTTAAATCCCAAAGAGTATGATTGTAAGTTTTGTGTTACTGATCTCCATCCCAAATAAATTTAACGCTGTCCACCAGGTGATGTAGCTCTTTTTATGACATTGCCATCCGTATCCTTTTTGAGGATACCTTCCAACTTCAGTGTCAGTAGGCGCTCTTTCTTTTACATCAGGGCAATTCACAGAAGCATTAGACAAGTTCAATTCTGAAATTAATTCCTGCAGCATTCTTCTAGTGGTCTCTGATACGTCTCTCAGCAGAACCCACTACAAATTCTTTAGCCATCACGTCATTCTTAGTATATCTTCATATCCCCTAGCTTAATTGAAAAGGCACAGTCGAGACAAGGAACTGCATCATTGGCCTGAACCATTACAATGATTCTCGTGCTCCTGGTCTGAAAACAAGCTCCTTCCCTGGGATAGAGGTTCCCCTCCATATTTTTCAAATCAGACACACAGTCCTACCTCCTCCTTCCACTGCCAGCAGCACACTGCACTGATCTGGTTTATGGAAGGGTTGGGAACAATCTGAATGAACTTAACCTGAAGCACTTTGCCACAGCTTGTATTAAAGAGCAGTTATCTTATTAGAGGACCAGCTTAAGCTCCTGCACATTTCAAACCCTGGCCTTCTCAAGCAAGTAATACACTGAATCATTACTCAGGTCTTCAGTTTATTCGTTTTCAGCCTGATTTCCAAAGGAAATGAGTCATAAGCAAGTATGTTTTCTGTAGTCAGCCCATCAGTCCACTCTGGGTAACTTTCAAACCTGTTGACTAGCTGGATTTGATAGAGAGGCAGATGTCTCAAAGGTACCAAGTTCATACGGTCTAACCAGAGGGCAGGGAAGAGGCAAGGACACCAGAAGCCCAGCCACACAAGAGGGAAAAGCTTAAGCCCAGTTTGCATTGGCAATCAGAGCTCAGCCAGGTGACACAGCCAGGGTCAGTCAGCTCTGTGGCTGAAAAGTCACTCTTCTCTAGTGCATTTTTAATGCAAACAGTGTTTTGAGAGCTCTGATTAATACCTCTCACTCTTCAGTTAGTTAGAAAACAGTGACTTTGGCATCCCCTGCCTCTGATTCTGCCTGTTCTCGTTCTCTCCATCTCTCCCTCAGAGGCCATAAAGGCTGCTTTCTGTTTCAAAACATCATTAAAATGGAAGGGCTTTGGGCTATGCAGGACCTGGATAAAACACCTGATAGGGTTATTATTGTAATGAAGGAAATGTTCCTCCCTGCTCAGCCTCTCCCCTTCTTGCCAGGAAGAGTCTTCAACTAGGGAGAGCTCAGGAAAAGGAATACAAAAACCATTTCAGTCCCTATCAATTATACATGGGATGAGGACACGAGGCAGTGCCCTCAGCCAGCTCCCCACCCCGTAGCAGACTCTGCAGCTGTCAGCTCTTCCACGTGTCCCGGGAGGCGAGCTGTGGCTCAGCACCGCGGGGCACAGCACACAGATGTTAGGCAGCCACGTCAGCCGGCCCTGCCGTGGCACAGGATAAAGCAGTAGCTTTCATCCCGAACTGAGCACGCTGCAGTAAGCCATGCTGGAGGCAATCGTGGCATGCATGACCGTCAGTGACTTCATCCGAGAGCCTCCAAGCTGCTTCAGCCGCATTTCACGCTCCCGCTGTCAGTTGTTTATTTGGTGAGCCCCCAAGCAGAGGCTTCACCCCTCAGCAGAGGAGCAGCTTGAGATCCAGCTCTTCCTCCAGAGCTTCTCCCTGCTCACAGAAATACCTTCCTGGTCGCAGACAGGGTTACAAAAGCCACCTTTCCACTAAGGCCCAAATTTCACTGCATAGCATCTGATATTACTGATCTCTGAGACAGTTGTGTGCGCTTTTCCCCCATGCAAACAACCCAAGAGACCAGATTCCTCCTCTGGTGGGTGTCGATAGCAACAGAAGGCCAGAGGAAGAAAGATCTGATGTGGAGAGGGCACAGCAGTGCGAGGGCAAAGCAATGCAAGGTGAAAGGCACAATAAAAGCAAACAGCAAGGAAGGGGCGGTGGAATAAATAGCACCTGGAACAGCAGATCTGAAGGTCAGACATCTAAAGGCACATTGACTGGACCAGGCTGGGCCAGTTGAGTACTGATTCTAAAAGATAAAGGCAGGTCAAAGACCACTAGATAAGTACAAAGTCAGAGCGGAGGAAACCCTCAGGGGATTTAACCTGGCAGATCCACAACAACAGCCTTGGCAAAAACAAGCGGGACGGATTCCCAGCTCCCCTAACGCGGCTGCAGGAGGAGCAAGCATTTGTGGAGGTTGCAGAATCAAAACGATCCAGGCATTAAAAGCTGACCGAAGCTCTTGTTCCACCACTGGTTTGCTAGGACTTTGCTCCTACGTCTCCTGGCTGGGAAAATCAAAGGCATGGAGATCAGAAGGTGCGATATGGAGATCTCTTTATTTTAGTTGAATAAAGATTTGCTGATCCACAGCTGAGCATGGATTCTAGCTTCAGAAAACACTTCTTGTTTGCTTGACATCTAGGCTTCTAATACTTTAATTTTACCATTGCTAAGAATTTTCAGTAAGCCTCTTGTTTTAATTTGAAGAACTGCAGGAACTAGGAGCTCAAAATACTCTTTTAAAACAGAAGTTATGATGATCAGATGAAAAATTGTCTGCAGGTCTTTGCTTCCCAAAGGTTTGTCCCTTTGAAGGAAAACTTCAGTGTTATATCACTGGATTTGCAACCAAAAGAAGCATAAATCACCACTAATTTGCCTTAAAGTAGCTTAGGAATCATTTAGAAATAATGAACACTCCTAAGGAACTGCACTCTA
Organism: Anas acuta; assembly: GCF_963932015.1. Taxonomy (NCBI): domain Eukaryota; kingdom Metazoa; phylum Chordata; class Aves; order Anseriformes; family Anatidae; genus Anas; species Anas acuta. Next base: position 36,246,681 of record NC_088983.1, on the reverse strand, counting down.
GAAAATTAGAAAAGAGTGAGATATGAGAACATAAACACAGCAAAGGCAGGAATCATTCATGCTTGCTGTTACTTAAGTGCTTATGTATTCAAATGCCTAGCTCGGGGGATGTCACAGCAACGTCCTTCCACAGGACCTTCTGACAGGAATTTGCAGTAAATGGTGGCTCTCAGGGAGAACCAAGGACCGTTCGTGTCCCAGGTGTTAGAGCACAATCAGTAAGGGGACTGCAGAGCTGGACAGGAATTCAGGAGTCTTCTATCCATACCACTGCATGGTACAAGGGTACAGATAACATATATCCCAGGTAGCATTTATTCAGGCTGTCTTACACACTTCCAAAGCTAGGATCCTCCGCAACTTCCCCAAAGAGTCTACAATGCTTCTGCCTTGTCACTATGAGAAAGTTCTTCCTAGTAAGATTCTTCCCTGCTGAAGTTTAAGCCCTCTTCTGGTTTCCCCGAGCACAAGAACAGATTGCGTTCTGGTTATGCCCTACTTTGCATGACAGGGTTTTTACTTTTCTACATATGTGAACACTGTAAGCCTGCCTTCCCTCACTGTCTTCTTCAGGGCTTACAGTCTGTGTTCTCCGTTCTGCTTGTTATTGTCAGGGTCCTCCTGGCATCCATCCACATTTTCTTTCAAGACTGGTATCCAAAAATCAGACATAGTACTCACACTTCTTGCAAATTTCTTGTCATACATGCTAGTGTGCATTTTCCTTCATTAACCAGATAGCCTTGCTAACTTGATCTGGTGATCTACACTGCAACGCAGATCATCTTCTGCAGAATTATTTCAGCCAACCATTCCTGCTCTCTATCAGTGGTTTTTGTTCATTTGTTTCCTGCCTAACTTCAGTACCTTTCACTTGCCCCTGCCAGATCACATCCTGTTTTTGTCAGGACACTGCTCCCGCCCGTGAGGACCCCTTGGAATTGCAGCCCTGCCTTCCAACATATCCCAGCTGCTCCCTACATCTTGGTGTTACCTGCCAATGGACAGGCAGCTCACAGTCAGTCATTGAGGTCTTTATTGAGGACGCTAAATACCATGGGACCTAGGACAGATCAGTGCAGAACCCCACTTAATATTGCCTTCTGCTTTGATAACAGAGTTAAGCCTATTCATTTAGACTGTTCTCCCTCAATTTGCTTAAGAAAATGTCACTAGAATTTGTCATTTGACTAGTGTAAAAGCCAAGATATGTAATGTCTACTGTTTCACCTTTATCTTCAAGATTGATCGCCCTATCAGTCTAAAATTAAACTGATTTGTTTTGACAGCTCACATTATCTGTTAGGTATCTCCTTGTTGTCAGCCCTGTGCTCTCCAAGCCTCTAAAGGGGTGGCAATAGGAAGGGTCCCAGGGTGGGCTGCCAGCCACAAAAGGCCTCACAGAGGCTTAGCAGCTCCCCTAAGCTGCTAGATGCCTCTTAACATGCATGGTGGTGGAAGCATCAGCATAGTCACTACATCAGTGTCTCTGTCGTAGAAATCAGGATTTGTGCTGTGAAGTCTGGGTCTTTTTCCTAGAAGAGGTGTGAAGGACAGGGGCAGCAGAGAACTGAAGGAGACCACACTATATTGAAAGGAAAGCATGGCCAAGAAGGCAGAAAGGGGAGGAAAGGTTGGCATCTGTCCATGAATTGGGAGTCAGGCTGAGAAGAAGGGGAAGGCAGCTTGGAAGAGGTGACACCTTGAGCTCTCCAAACATTTGTGGATCCACACCTCATTTAGCATTAATCCCTCCCTACAGGGAGGGGCAGCCTGTCATATAGTTTAGTTTTTAATTTCCCACACATTTCCCCGCAAGCAGAAACATACGGGCATATTTAGGTCTTTCTGGTACCTGGAGAGGAATAAATGAGGGCCGCTGACTGTAAAGTTGTGCTGTCATTCTGATATTCCCTTTTCATCCCATTAAGGTTGTCCGGGAACTGGGAGTCAGCTGATCAGATTATTGCCAGACATTATCAAGCTGTCTATAATTAGCTTCTTATTGGTGAGAAGCCAGAAAATCCTCTTTGTTTGCAAGCTTGGACTATAGAGAAAAGAGAAATATTTCATGGAAGAGATTGTTTGGAAACTGCAGATCCTAATTAGTGTCTCAGCCCTGTAGTGAAACTGTACATGGCATTTCTCTGAAAAAAAGATGCTTCCAAAAACCCTCTTTGGAGGGACACTGGGTTGCATTCTTGAAAGGCACAGCCCACAGGGGGCTCAGTGCAGATGTGGATGGTTTACAACCTGTTCTGTTCTTTGGTTTAGGCTTCTTGCATTCCCTCACATGATACAGCTCCTGTCAGTGCCAATTAGGGAAATTTAACACAGGCTAAAAACTGTGCTGTGCCATCCACTTCACCTGTGCAGTCTGCACCCTCTAGATGAGTAACTTCAATATCAGAGAAATGGGGACTGTTAGTGTTAGGTCAGAGGTTGGACTCGATGATCTTGAGGTCTCTTCCAACCTAGAAATTCTGTGATTCTGTGATTCTATTCCAATAGTCCACATCTTCTTATGCTGTACATGAAAATTCAAGTAGCTTAATTCCAAGGTGACTTGGATCTCATGTAAACCTTTACATCCTCAGCATCATCTTATGACAGATATGTTACCTGATATTAGAAGTTAATTATCATCTAAATTACTAACAGATGGCTGAAATTTCCAATGTCATTTAGTAACGGTATCCCCTTTAATTCTGCCAGTGGACACCATATACTCCACATGCTTTTATAAACACCAGTTACAGAGACTGCAGCACGCAGATTAATGGTACATCCATCAGGGGCATGATTAGAAGACTGCTGTCTATTCCAAAGCAAACCTTGTTTTTAAGAAAAAAAATCCCTGTTTTTTTTTAGTTATGTCCTAACAATTTTTCTTCCCAAATACTTAAACCAAGATTTATTGCTAGCATGTTTTTTCTTCTGAGAAAGAGCATCACTATAAAGGATGCCAAGCCTTCTGAAATAAAAGAAGTATTATGAGACTCTCATAGTCTGCCCTATTATTTTGAGTCCTAAAGAAGTAAGAGGACGAAGCCTGCTCAATGATACATCAAGGTCTTAATCATATGTCTGAATAAAACCCTGAAGTAGTTATATCAAAGCATCAATCATGTGTTTTCCAAAATAGAACTAGAACAAGAATATGTTCCATCTTCCTGTGATTTAAACAGATTTTAAGTGAGCTGTTGGCTGCTATACTTGGGGTGAGATCATATCAGAAAGCAAAGTATTTTGCAGAGTTTAATCATGGCTATTTCTGGGAATGACACTGTCAGTTTGTGAAATACACGTCGAGTTCATAGTGGTTGGAGTACCTAGCACTCGTTAAGGAGTAATAATCCACACATAAGCTGTTAAACACCAATGTTAGAATCAAAAATAAATACATCAGGTTTGAACAGCAATGGGTTTAACTACTACTCGTTGCTGCTTTGAAACCAACCAAATCAATACAAGTTGGGATTTGGGTGTGTTTTTTTCTTTGTTTGTTTGTTTTCCTGAACCAGTGGCTATCATAGAACAGTCATTTATCCTGTTCACTTCACAGTAAACTCTTCAAAGTAGGTTAAATGCACTCACATTTTTTTGAAATACAGATCTAGTATTCCCTAGATTCTCATTTTAAGGAGTGGAAAACAAAGATCATTTGGATTCAGGCTCTTGCCTGGGCATATGAGTGGTTCAACCACAAGACCTACTATTAGCTCTTGCACAGGACACCTGTTCCAGACTCCAGGGGATATTGGCAAAGGCCAGCTTCAGGCACTGCAGATCAGTGTCCCTCAGTTTTGTATAATCGACAGAGAAAGAACTCTGAGCAGGAGTGTAAGGGTGGGTAAGTCATTTGCTAGAGGAGCTGCTGTCATGCACACCTAGCGAGACTACTCTCCTGTGCTTGAATTTCACTGTTAGAAATGCCGCTCCTGCTCCTCAGGCTGGCTGCCCTGCACCTCTGTATTCCCAGCACCTCATTCCAAACTCTTAACTCCACTTCTGCCCTCAGACTTTGCCTCCTGGTAGACCTCAGCCCCCCACTCATACACCCCTCTCACCACCACAGCCGTTCTGCATCTTCATCGCCACACGGCTCTCAGCCCCGATCTCCTCTCCTTGCCAGCATCAGTCTCCTTGTCTTTCTGTCATAGGTAGGACAGCTCCTCTCAGCTTGATTTCCACTTTCCACTCCTCTTTCTTGAGAGAAGAGAGCAGGAAATCAGGAAACTTCTCCTGTTGGCTCAAAGTTTCCAGATTCCTACTTTGCTTAGACTGGGTTGTGCCCAAGGTAGACAAAATATTCAGTGGATTTGGGTACCAAATTCTAAGGCACCTCTTCTGAGTACTGTACGCAGTACTATATTGGTTTTATTTTCAGAAAGTTATCAGTTGGCCGGCTCTGGATTACCCCAGGGATAACAGAAGGCACCTGCTTGACACAAATGATATCTGCCAGATTTCAGTTTGCAAAGCCAAACGCTGAGAGGACATGAGACAAATCCAAAGAGACAGTCACCAGAGATCTTTAACAAGGGAAAAATAAGATACATTTCCCTAGCCTGCTTTTCAAAAATACCTGAACAGTTTTGGCTGACATTTTCTAAAAGCAGACTTCAAGAGCAGACGTCGCATATGGAATATTTTAGTCTAAAAACTTAGAAGACCGAAGTTACAAGCAGTTGATTCTCCCCTGAAATGGAAGGGACGAGGCAGTCGTAGGAACAGGCAGTGCTACCAGCTTACCTGGGTGTCAGCAAACTGCAAACAAGACTGGACTTTGTGAAATACAAACTTGCAACCCAAGACATTCCTGAAAGGCCAGGGCAAGCTCATTCCCCAGAAAAGCTGTAAATGGCATTCCTGTTATGACTAACACCACATGCTGAACCAAATGAACGTGCCACAGGGAAGGAACGCGCTAACACTGCCTGCGTGGTGATTTGGCTTAGTTTTCCGTAGCGTGGATAGGTGCTGAGCCTTGCCTACAGTGGGACTTTGGCCACTGTTACAAAACTGTGTCTGCAGGAATGTTCCAGCATGCAGATTTACCCTTTGGCAAAAGTTTCCAGGTAGGCAAGGCTTCTCATATTGTTTGAAATTCCACGTTAAAATCTATACACCCCACTTCCAGACTTAGATCTTGGTCCAGCCAAAATTAGAAGCCAAACTGAGCTATTTTCATAACCTGGAGAGGTTTGCACACAGGAGAGGTTTCCCTGGCAAGATGCTAACCAACAGCATTTTCAGCTGAATTTCATTTTGAAGGTTCACACAACAGCTATAGAAGTGATGAAAGCTGAGAAACGTGAGGTGTTTAGTAAGCAGCTCCAGGCACATCTTCGTGCAGGCTATTTAAGAGTTACCTCCCTAAAAGATATACTGGAATTCAGAATTAATTCAGGGTACAATAAACTAGTATCCAAACCCCTGAACAGTCAAGAATTCAATTAAAACTTCCCACCACTGCTGTCCACAGCTAAGGGGTAAAGGAGTAGATATATTTTGGCTCTACGGATGTTTTAATCTTTGTTTTGTCTAACCTGGTGCTAAGCAGGGTCACACAAGTTAGCTCTCATGGTACCATTTTCTAATGATAACAGAGCTGCAGCACAGCTCTCAAATAGTTGTAACTCAGAGCTGGCTGGCATAGATTCAGTCCAGGAATTAAAATTTAGAAACCTGGATTTAATACTCTGAGGAAGAAGAAAAGCAGCCAGGCTACCTATTTCCTTGCTTAACCATCAGCAGTCAGCTGGGAAGTGAGATGGACAGGGAACCTCCACCAGAGCTAAAAGGAATAGCCTTCTCTGCTCCCCACAGCACATTTCACACAGGAGTTTCAGAACTGCTTGTTCTTACAGCAAATGGGGGCTCCTCATCACCATGTGACATACATAATCTTAAAAATTAGGAATTATTTGTTGCTCAAGCTGACACAGTACATCACTTACCAAACTGAGAACGATAACACTGAGATGCAACAGGACACCCTGAGGTCTGAGCTGGAGAGATGTAGCTGCTGGATGGATGCTGCATTACAGGGTAAAACCTGCAGGGGCTGGGTGAGTGGAGGTCTGCATCTGCTTGTGAAAGGCACTCTCCTAATTGCCAAAGAGCCATTAGAGATGGCGCTGTGTGGGATCAACCCCATTCTCCTTGAAAAAAGCAGAAGCTGGATAAGCCTCTCTTGGTTTGGTCTTTGAGTTAGCTCTGCTCCTCAGAAGGATTCACTGGGGGCCTATTATGAACTGAGAAAAAGGGTGGTAAGTGTTTGATGTGCTAAACAAACACTACCAGCCACAGACATGTCTGTTTAGGAAAGGGACACATTTTCAGAACAACTCCTCTGACTGAACTGGCTAGGAAGTACAAGGGTACCACGTATCTTCCAGTTTTGAGAGCTGCATTACAAACCACCTCTGTATTTACGGTGAATCACAATCCATTAAAGGTCATTTCAGTGCACGAAGAACCAAAAGCACACACCTCTAAATATTTATAAGTGAGGTTCTCCCTCCAGGTTCCTTTGCAGCAGCCACTTCCAACGCTGGCTCTCCAAATGGCCAGCTCTTCCAGCAGGCTGGTTTCCTGCACATCCATCTGCTCGTTTTGTTCAGACAAATGCATCTCTCCTGCTAGCCCGGTGGTACTGACTTCTCTCTGCCACGTGCAGAGTTACAGCAGTGCCTTGCAGAGTCTTTGCTGTGAAAATGAGTCACAGAAAGAACCCAGCTGGATATCTGGAAGCCCATTTGGGCTTATGAATTAGCAGGATTTGGGATACTTTATAACCAATCCATGAAGCAAGTCCAATATGGAATTATGGAGTTAATATGCACGGTCTGACTGCCTGTCACTTTCAGGGTAATTTCTGTGACTATAGCTGGAAATACCAAGTAGTAAACAAACAGAGACCAAAAATCCCCCAGCTAGTTGCTCTGCAAGGCATTTCCCCAGGACGTGAAAGGCCGGAGCAGATTGGCAGCGTGCAGAAAGCTACTGCCACTGCTGTACCTGCTACTGGTCAGCAGACAAACAAAGCAATCCAGTTTCCAGGGCTGTGAAGCCAGCAGTAAATTTACACAGCCATCTTTTTAATAGCTTTGAAAAATAAAGGAAAACAAAGCACAGTCATTTCAAGCTCCATTAGAAACAGAGCGAGAAAAATCAATGTTTGACAAATAGGAGGGGACAAATTCTGGATAAGGAAACGCTACGAAGCTTTTAGAAAGCTGTGTTTTTTAACTGGTGACCGAACAGCCAGATGCCTTTGTAATACCTATGCGCTCCAGTGTCAGAATCTGTTAAAATTCACAGGAAGTCCCTCATTAAAGTAAATGGGACAAAGATCTGATTTGGAAGTGCTGTGTCACTTAACCAAACTCAGCAGCAGCGGGGCTGGATCTGCAGTCCTTGCCCAGCACATCTGTACTGTGAATTCTTCACTGGCAGAAGGCTGTTTGTGGTCGGTTCCAGCTCTCTATTTAAGCTGTAAATGCACGCCTGGGTGAGGGATGCATTCTGTCCGTGTTAACTGATCAAAGGCTCAGACTAATTTAGGTTGGAAGGAACCTCTGGAGGTCATCTAAGCTGTCCTCCTGCCCATGAAATGTAAAGCGAGCTACAGAGAGGGTGCAGGGGAAAGGGACCAAGAACTATCCTATTCCTGATCCAGCATCATACCCTCCCAGCAACAGTTACCATGCAAAAAATGAAGTCTGGCTGTTCATTGGTGACATCTGAACTGTGACTACTTGGGTTTCCAGGAGCAGCGAGTTTCCTCCTTGCCAGAGACACACTGAGTAACACCACCTGCCATGGGAAGTTTCTCTCCATGCCCTGGCACCTGACACTGCCTGCCCCTGAACAGATCCTTGCATAGCATCCTGCCTTCCTTCCCCTTCCCTCCTCCCCAAACCACGTCATTCCAAGAGTTGCCTTGGGTTGTGGCACCAGAAGAGCTTGTGAATAGAACAGCTTTCTTCATTCCCCTTAAGACTGTGGCTGCAGCATGTTCTTTTCTCACCAGTGTTCCCCAAAACCTTTCTTAACACCCAGTAAGCCTAAAAAAAATTAGCCCAGAGTGCACACTACAGTCAGCCCCAGAGGCACATCCAGCATGCCATCCACCGTAGCCCAAGGATTCCTGCCTCCCATTCAAGCTCACTGCCAGCAAGGGTGTTTCTGGTGCCTAAGCGAGGACAAATGTGGCTGTAAGGCATGTCTCAGGGATCTCCCCCTTGCTCCACACCTAGCTGTGGGAAACTCACTTTGGGGATTTTTGTCAGCTCCTTGACATTTTGCAGCAATTGTCCTTGGGCACAGAGCCCTCAGCAGGCTGTTTCTTCACCGCTGTTTACCTTTTCCTTTGGGAAGTCAGCAGAACTGACCTCTGGTGCTGAACTTTTGCTGCAATACTTTGCAAAAAGCACGCAGCCTAGCACATTTTTTTTACCCTGTGCTTTAGCTCCAGGTGCCTCTGGTTTACTAACAGTGCATTCCAAGGGAGCATAGACCCCGGGTGCTTCCTACAGCACAACTCCACACGGGACCTCCTGCAGAAAAGGCAATACGTTATGTCTGTAAGTCCAGCACCTTTGGATTATTAACCCCAATACAAAATTTGGGCTAATTTAATTCCCCCGATAACTATTCCTTGACCATCTTTTTGTACTTTTCTGAGCCCTAGTCCTCAGCTGAGAGGTGATTTTACTACAGTCACTACCGTGGCATCATGTGGAGCTCCAGAGGGATGTTTACGTTCTCGCTTTCCCCCCCAGTCCCCCAGAACAAACACAATCCCATCAGCTTGAAACGCCAGAAATAGAAGCACGGGCATTTAAACTGTGAACAATCAGATTTGGCAAACAATCTATAGACTGCACCCGTTCTGAATCATGAGCCTGAGTCACTTCCCTCACCTAGGCTGCTCTCCTCGCCTGCGCGGATGCGGGAGCAGAAAGGCAGCAGTAACATTCCCGGCTCTGTCTCTCTCCCCTGCAGCCTGCCTGCTCCAGGCCGAGCTGGTCAACTACGAGCGCGTCAAGGAGTACTGCCTCAAGGTGCTGCAGAAAGAAGGAGAGAACTTCAAGGCACTCTACCGGTCGGGCGTCGCATTTTACCACCTGGGTGACTACAACAAGGCACTCTACTACTTGAAAGAGGCAAGATCCCGCCAGCCAACAGGTACGGGGAGCAGGAACCTGACCCAGTGCTGAGTGCTTGCACGTTTCTTTTCACGAGACTTTGTCCCTGATTTGTTTTCATTGATTACCACGGGGATGAGCATGACCACACTCTTAGTCCTGCTTCCCATCAGGACTCTCCCCTAGGGCAGCAGGTTTGCAGTGACATTGCCTTAAGGCATTATCTGTTAACTAAATATTGCAGAGGCTGCAGCACGAGCTGGGTGCTATCAGTGCTGCTGGAATCCTGCCTCTTTCCCCTCCCATCTTATTTTTGGAGAAGGAAGCGGGATGAGGAAAAGTGCATCCCAACCATTAAACCATTATATTTTCTGGATCTGAGATATTTTTCCGCTTAGCAGAACGAGTAGACTGTTTGTAGTCCCCAACAGCCATGCCTCCCACCACCTCAGTAAAGGAATAGTATCTTTCTCCAATAAAAAGACAGACATAAACTCACAAAGCACTGAACAGGATGCTTCAATTTGTGCCATGAAGGCAGTCACATGCCTTGTTCAAGTACCTGCCATCCATATGGCAAAAACAAAAAGAATTCACTTCAGGCAGCAAAGAAATTGTGTGTGCAAACAACTTAGCCCAGTCAGAGCAACCACCTTCCTGCTAACCCACCCCAACTCGGAGGGCAGGTAGAAGGCCACAATGCAGAGACAGTGCTTTGATTTTTTTTGAAAAATACTGCCTGATGAGATAAAATCCACACGGTTGTTCAACCCATTCCTGCTAAAGGAACTTTGCAATACATGCAGAAAAATTAAAGGACCGTGAGAAAGCCAAACAGAAGCCACACACAAGGGGAACCCCACAGAACAGCTCTTCCACCTGCACCTGTGTGTGCAGGGAGAGAGAAAGCTGGGCACGAAACAGGAGCAAACACAGTGGGGTCGGTGTGCCTCAAGCTAGAGGAGGTGAGGGAGGTGGCCAGAGTGTGTAGTGTCCTGTAGGCACTGGGCTCCTGTGGTGTCAGCGCCCCAGAGGAGCACCGGGATCGTGCTCCGCTCCCAGCTCCCATACAGGCGGCCGGTCCCATCTGCTGTGCCTGGCCCCGGGCAGTCTGACAGCACAGCTGCACGCCCCACACTCGCTGAGCAAACGTGCCTAAAAGCTGAGTTCAGCCTGTTCAGCTTACAGCGTGCCCTTCTGCTTCCAGCCTGTGCCAGAACCAGGGAATGGCGAGACCTATACAGAGAAAAATAGTCAGAGGAAAATAAGGAAATATCTTAACCTTGGGCTTCTGATGAGGCTCAGATGCGAAAAAGTCCTTTTAGCTGAACCACTTTGCTTCTATTTTTAAAATACGTATTTTTATGCTTTTTTTCCCCCCCTCTCCCTCAGTGATACTATTTATTTGGTATCTCTCATTCCTTCCTGAAATAAATACTAATGTATTCAACAGCAAAAGCTTCAAACACTGCTGCTTACTGCAAAGACATACCAGAAACTGTCCCCAAAGGCCTTTAATGTATACAAAAAAAACAATTCTGGCCTTCAGCTCTACATCAGAGACTCCTCTCTATTATTGTTAGACCATCCAAGGCCATTGTTGCACTGTTTTATTTATGATTATTGAGATCTTAAGGAAAGAAGTGAATGCATGCAGCAAGAAAGGATGCGGCTGCTAAAACACAGCAGTAGGAATCAGGTGACACCAGCAAGAATTATTTTGTGACCTGGAATAACTCAGTCTCCATCTGCAAAATGTGATTGTTTTCTGTTATCTAAGGTTTTGCTAGGCTCACTGGTAAAGCACTAAGTTATTATTACAGTCATGCTCTGCCTTTTTCCCCTCCTTTAAAAAGGAATGTTTTTGGCTCAACTCACTGGCTGTCTCTTTGCTGGGGGGAATTTTAAGTGGTAAAGAGGAATTAGTTCAGAAAGGGGCTTACAGCTCTACAGGTCTGTCACCACAACATGTTCCTTATGGCCATTTACTGTCTTTCAACAGTGAGGGCAGGGTCTGGCCCCAATTCTTCTACTACCTCCAAACAAAAACAACACAAAATCACAAAAGCAGGTGGAAATAATGCAAGATAACTGTATAGCACTCCTTACTGAGCAGGATCTTAGAAAGGAAGAGGAAAGCCACTGTTAAGCTTCCCACACTGCATGGAAGGAGCTGGCCTCCTGAATTCCCAGTCCTCAGGAATAAGACCCAGACCATGGTGCCTGCCCAGCAGATGAAAAACAAGGCTCTGAAGCCACTGGGAGAAGCAGGAACAGCCCTCAGTGCAGCAGGAGGCCACAGGAACACTCAAAAGAGCCAGGAGACACATTCCTTTGCAGTACTGCCAGCATCACTTACTGAGCTGTCCTTACCTGCCATTCCCACATCAGCACTTCCTCGCTAAGGGACCAGAGCCTTCTGCTCATGAACATTTAGCTTTGAAATACTTCTGCAGACAGAGCTGTGGTAGCACAGTGTCATTTTATGGAAAAGACTTGGAAAAGATAGGGCTCCTTCCACAAGCAAAGTGCTACTCGCCACTCCTCTCTGGTGAAGCAGCAGCCCTCAAAGAGAAGACCCCACATGCCCAAACCTGCCGGGAGATTTTTTGCTAACTTGCAATCAGAGTTTCTCCCGCCCCCTGTCAGCTGCACCTTGTTTTGCCCCTGGCTCCCCATGCATGTGGCAATCTCCCAGGTGAGTGAAGCCGTGCCATCAGCAGCTCGCTGCCTCACCCTCAGGCCCAAGGCAGCTGGCAGCATTCTGCTGCCCTCCTCGCACCGAGACCCACCTCCTCCTCCTCTGTCACCGTGCACACAGTCCCTGCAGGCCCGGGCAGGTGCAGTTTCCTACTATGCCTCCTCAGTTACTGCTTGTCACCTGCACTGGGCAATCCTCCGACGTGTGAAACGCAGCTGCAAGGACATTCACCTGTGCTGCAGCACATCAGGTGCTTGGAGGTATGGAGCAGGAAGATCAAAAATTCAGAGCCAACCCCTCAGCTGAGTTGCTCCACTCCTGGAGGCTGTGCAGCTGAAACCATTTCTGTTACAAAAGGTTCCTTCAAAATTCATTAGGCTGGTTTGAAATGCTAGCGCATTACCAGTTCTGGATGCTGGTGCTCCTTGTCTAACACAAGTGAGAGCAGAACTCCTCGATTCACTAAAAATCCCCCAGATGGGGCAAGTATCTTAGTCACTGACTGCCACCCCCTGAAGGGACTAGGATGATGCTACTGAACCTGCAGAAGACTTAGCAGGGAGACCTACCTCACCAGGGACAGCTTGGGAAGGGACAGCAGCATTGCTACAACGTGTTTGTGCAGAGCTCTGTGTGAAGGGAAGCTGAACCATCTCCCATTGCCTCCGCTCCAGCTGATGGCACAACAGAGGCCTCCCCTTCTCATTTTTACAGGGAACTCTGCACCCACAGCTCCTCTGGTGGGGGCAATACCTGTGCTTGCTAGCAGTGGGCACGCGACCAGCAATGTACTCATCTTTTGGAAGCTCAGGCACCTACTTAATAGCTGGTGTGGGGCAATTTGGATGAGGAGGAGGTGAAATTGCTCCCTGACTGTGGGCAGAATGGATTGCTGTGTGCATCAGATTGATTTTTGAATCTCTAATAACTTATAATGGACAAAGCTGGCCGTGGCTGGCCTTCTGAGCAAGGCTGTGAGCAAAGAACCATTTTAAAATTAATACATAAGTGAAAGCAGTTATTTTTTTATGCTTGCTTGCTTCTGATACCACATGGCATTTTCCACCATGTTGATGCCATGCTGGTGGGAAGTTGCCCTTGTGAAAGTAAATCAACATGATTTGAGAAAGGGGTGGCCGTGGCTGCAGAAGCACGGGGTCTGTCTGGAGACACACACTCATTGTGCACATCAGCCTGTGCCTCAGGGTGAACGGGCTCCCTCCCTGCAAGGGCCTGGAGGTAAAGCAAAATTCACGTGTTGTGTGCACTGTGTTAGTGCACTGAAATACTGGAAAGAAGAAGAGGGCTGAGCTTGCTGCCTGCATAGGATTGGGGTCTCACAGCTCTGTACAGAGATGAAACGTGGTTCTCTGCCCCCAGGAACTTTGTTAGGATAGATAAGGCACTGTGCAGCATACAGTGAATGACAAAAATGCAGATACAGTGTCATTGTGGAAGGACTCCCAAACGTGAAACTTAAAGAGAGCGAGGTTACTGAAAGAACATGAACAGTGCTCTTCCCACATCAGCTCATCACAGAAAATTGTGAGAAGAGTGAAATAGGCTGTAAAATGAATAGGAAGATGAAAAAGAAGAGCATGTCTGTAGAGAAGGTGCCTTTAGAGTCTTGTATCCAAGCACTGAGGGCAGGGAAACTACGGGAGATGTTGTTCCAGAGGAACAGGCAGGGATGAACTAGATGGCTTCACCTGTGTGAATTCAACTGTGGTGACCAAGAATAGCCAAAGAGAAGGTAAAAACTGAGGCAAGATCATGAGCAACAGGGATGATGAGCCCAAATCAGAGCAGGTTCACCAAAACCAAAGCAGCAGGGTTTGGTTCAGAGCCGCCTCCCACTGGGGCTGTTCCTGCAGGCAGGACCCGGAGGCGCACCACAGATGAAAGGTGCGATGTGTCCATCTGTCCAGGGTGTTGTAACCAATGTGCCTGTGTCTGTGTGCTCTTTCCCTGCAGATACCAATGTCATACGATATATCCAGCTGACAGAGATGAAGCTCAGCAGATGTTCCCAGAGAGAGAAGGAAGCCTTGTGAAAATGAAGCTGCTTCAGCTGAAGTGCCCAAAGGGGAACATTTCCTTCCTAGAAGCCCATTTGGTGGATTTTCCTGTTTGCTCTGCCTCATCCCCATCTCCTCATCCATCCACTCTCCCTCGCTCTTCATCGAATCCTGGTTTTGAAAAAAAAAAGACTCAGACACTGGATATGGCTGCGGCAATTACCATTGCCAACCATGGTAATCCCCCTTCCCCATGGCAGGAGAGCACAATGGCTACAGCCAGCCTCGTTCCAAGGCAGCGTCACGCACCTGGAGCAGGCAGCGCTGGGGGACCCCTCTGGTCCTGAGCTGCCTGCTTACAACCCGTAGGGAAGCAACCCCCAGACAACTACTTCCTGGCCAGGCAAGCTGGAGACAAGCAGTTTCCACTCCGGGTGATCACTGGAGCTTAGAAGAGCCAAGAAACCAAGAGAGCCACTGGTCATTTCACAGGGGAAAGCAAATGCCTTTTCACCATCAGCTCCCCCTGCCTGCTTCTCCAGTGTGTGCTACCAGTCTCCAGTGAGAGCTCACATGCTCCCAGTCCAACGCCAGTGAAACTGTTTCTAAACATCCTCTTAACGAAAGCACAGAGCACCCTACGATACCCCCGAAGCTGTCCCAGTACCGGAGGAGAAGGCTGTGGGGTACCACAGAAGGCTGAACAGACTGTGAAAGCGTGGTGTACAGTATGAGGGAAAAACTGTGAAATAATTCATTAAAGGCAAATAAAAATTATTAATAGGCAACAAGTCCAGCCATTGCTTTTAGAAGGGACCTGTGGGTTCCCCGTATCCAGACAGGCAACATTGTCTAGTGGGGGCAGCATAGGGTGGGGAACAGAGACGTCTCCATTCGTGTATGGGCTCTGCCATGCCTTGCTGTGTGCTCTTGGGCAAGTCACTTAGCCTCTCTGTGCCTCGGTTTCCCCATCTGTACACTGGGGATAATAATACTTCCCTACCTCGCAGGGGTGTTGTGAGGATTTACCAGTTAATGTCTGTAAGTACCAGTACAGTGATGTACAGTGCAAAGTATTATTAGTACATTGGATTGAGGTCTCGATTCTCCCACCTCGTGTTGGTGCTTCCTGTGTCCTGTTTTCTTCTTTTTTTAGCAGAACGTGGTGCTGACAAACAGGGCACGACCAACAGCTTTGGAGGCTATTTCAGCAGCCCATACAGCCTTTTAGACCTACTGCAGCAGTGTGATCAGTTTTGAGTGCTCGGGCTCCTTGGCTCAAGGATCCTTTTCTGGACCTGCCAGTAATGGGCTCAGTAAGTGCCACAAACACATCTCCAATGGCCCACAGGGAACTGCTCCCAGCTGCAGGGTGAACATGTGTGCTTCTCATCCCACGGTGGTCAGTGTGAAGCTCATTGTACCCATAGTTCAATCAGCTCTTCTGGATGAGATGTGCAGACTGAAACACAGAAAGCTGAACATGCAAAGTTCAGCTGAGTGCTGTGTGCTCTGGTCCCAGCAGCTATGACATCCAAATTCCTGCTGTGGTACCTTGCCACAATTTTTTCCAGCCAAAAGTTGGAAGAGTTGATAGAGAAACATCAAGGGAAAAGGCAAATCTTTATCATTGTCTCAGAAAAAAAAAAAGTGAATTTGTATTATTCACTCCCCATGTATTATATCACTCCTCTAGGAGTGACCTGAGGGTTCATCCTGCAGGCCATGCAAGGGGAGAGGACACCACCTACACAGTCTCTGTCCCAGGAACGTGCAGGTGAGCAGAGGCAGGCTTGTCACTCATGGCTGTAAAATAAGAGGAAAGGCATCTTCCAGTCATTGGAGATGGAGGTCCATGGCCCTGTCACTTTGTCTGGAAACAGTTTTAACCCTTGAAATGGCTTCAATGGTGTACTGTCACCACGTCAGTCCCAAGCTTATGTTAGTATAAAGGCTGCACAGCACACTCCAAAGTACAGACTCCTCAGTTCTCTGCCACTTTTTCTCCAGAACTATCATAAAGTATGTGAGAAAGTAGGAAATTTGTGAACGTGCATAAGAAAAAGATCTCCAAGAGTCTCCAGGTGCTACACAAGAAGCTACTTTCTTCAGGAAACGGTTGTCCCTATGTACCTTGACACTTGGTACCTCCAACCAGTGCACACACACCAGAAGCTAAAAGAAGGAAGTCAACAGAAAGAAAACAGAGTCAGGGACTGTTTTGCCAGCTATGTAGCATCTGTGTGCTTCCACATAACACAGAGCTTGAGAGAAACATGCACAAAGCTCCGTGTGGTAGCCCTGTGCATGACAAGGAGGGAGAGAGCAGCACTGCCACCAAGGCCACAGAGCTCCTGGGGACTGTGCTCTCCCCACAGCAGCCAGCTCTGCCTTGTAGAGTTTTTTCCAGTGAGCAGTCCTTACCAGCCAGCTGATGATGTATGGGCAGGAGCCACCCAACCCCACAAAAGTTTCCTATCCACAGCTGTAGGGAGTTGGTGACACCATGAACAGACAACCTCTGTTGAAGGTGGCAATGTCTAATACAAGTTGATGGTATTTTTATGTTGAGCAATCAAATGGCAATGTAGGAATACAAATCCCCAAAGCCAAAACAAGCAAACAATGCTCCAGCTCAGCCAGGTGGCATATGCATATGTCCTCATCATGCAGTACATGGGGGAATGGACACAGGCCCCTCCAAGTACCCAGCAGGATTAAAATGTGTCCAATGGGAAATGAGTCCATACACCCATCACATGTGAAAACAGCAGGAACAAAATGACATGGCAGATGCCTGGCTGAGCAGGAGGAAAGCGGAGAGCAAGCAAGAACTGAGGCTGAAATGAGAGAGGGCTGAGCTGATCATGAGATGCAAACTACAAGCCAAACCCAGGTTCATGGGCAGAATGAGAATGAAACTATTAAACAAAAAACAAAAACAAACAAAACAAAACAGAAAAACTACCAAAGGCTTAGCCACATTATTTGCAGTTAATAACAGGACCCAGTTTTAATTGGCAGGATACAGAGCAGGAAAAAGGACAGTAAGATTAGAGGTGATTTTCCAGCTGGAGGGGGCAATGAAGGGGGAGGCTTCCTTCCTCCAGCAAAATCATTTTTGAAACTGTGAGAAGACAAACATATGCTGGCTGCAGAATTTTTCCAAATACGTGTTAACCACACTGCAGTTGGAAAAAGTGGCCTGGACAGGGCAGAAGCCTTTGTTTAAATTAAGAAGAGGGTATGACTGGTTTTCAGGATTGATGGGAAGGCAAAGGTCTGGCTGTTCTGGCTTGCTGGAGAACCCAGGTGCCTGTAAAATGAAAATGAAGATCTTGAGCAGTGTATCTCCATTTCACTTTCCCAGAATTTCTCTGCAAGTTTCACCTGTGTGATTGATGTCCCCAAAATTCAGCCCAGCTGACTACAAAGTGGTTGTGTTCTTGTGGCAGTTTATGTGAGATCTCCAGAGGCTTTGTCTGCCTTGTTTTCTTTATGCTGAATCCCTTGATTGTACCCTCTCTCTTCTATTTCTGAGGGCAGGAGAAGGGAAGGGAATGGGTATGTGTGGGCAATGGGAATTCACACCAAATCCACACAGGACCTGCTGACTACCCCGCTTCTCTGCCTGTTTACTCAGCTTTGCTCCTGCATCCTGAAGCACTGATGTTCCTCCCGAGCTGCTTCTGTGAAGCTCCGTGCAGTGGTTGGGAGGCTCGGGCAGGGGTTATTTAAATAAAGAGGCACAGTGGTAGGCCAGTATGCCACCCAGATGGGATGCTTGGGAGGGTGCAGTTAATTATAAGGTTCCTTAATACTATTCATGGATTTGCATAACCAATTAGTAGGACTTTGTATCACTGCAGCTGGTACGAGAAGGTTTCCAGAGGTTGTTCTGAGCGGATCTTTGATGAGCTCCTCAGCTGCTAAATGCTGCAGGCCGTGCTGCCACACCGGCAGCCTCCCTGCTGCCTCAGTGAAAGTGACGAAAAGGCAAGCCGCCCTCCTGGCTGCACGAGTCCTCCCCCAGCTACAGCTTAGGGAAGGTACATTCATAGATAGCAGATAAGAACATGAGAGGAAACCTGTGTTAACACACGACTTTGAGGCAGTTAGCAGCCTGTGAGGTGGAAGGGGGTGTGAGTGGTCCCACAGGTGCAAGGAGGGGATAAGACTCTTTTTTTGCATCTCAGAGACCGACCTCCCTTTGTCACAGCGAGGGGCCAGCTCAAACTCGTTCAGCTCGGAAGGCTGTGCCTGCAGCAACTGTTTCCAGCAGTGGTTATGGTGGGGAATCAGGAAACAAATAGATTGCGTGGTGCCCAGGAAATTGCCTTGCTACCCTCGCTTCATGCCCACTCATTATCCTATGGAAAACATCTGTTGCGTTACATGGACAGATAAGAGAGCAAGGGGGAGGAGAGGAAATGAGGCAGGATGGAAAGAAACACAATACGCCTTTTTCTCTTTATTGTTAGGACAACTGTATAGCAGCAAACTCACTGAAAAAATTCCCAAATCTTTTTCACCTGCTGATACAGGGACCGCTTTAACAAATTGTCCCTGCCACCAGAAACGGGGAGCAGAAGAAATCCCTTCCAAATTTCCCCCTCCACTCTGCAACGAGCAGCACATGCCGGGGCTCACTCTGACAGAATTAGGTAGCTAAATTATTAGTGGTATTAGGTGGGGAAAAATGCCGTGGCTGTAGCTGTGAGCCCCATGTGCTGCGCTATCCAGCCACGGCAGGGGAGAAGGAAGCCGCGCTGCCAGAGAGGCTGGCTTCACAGGCCTGACCCACAGCCTTTCTCCTTCCTTCATCGCCAGCCAAGTTTTATAAATAGCGTCAGTCCTGCCGTAACTAACTTCCACAATCTCTGCTTCCTTCCAGAGGGCTCCCCTTCACTCCCTTTGCCTGCCGGGGCCTGTGAACCCCTGCCAGCTGGTAGCGGCCCGCCGCTGGTGAGGAAATCACCCGGAGCGCAGCCAGCTGGAGCTGGCGAGGGGATTCGGGGAGACGAAGGTGGACTTGGCTGGGACTGTGGAGCCCACGTGAATCCTCATATGATTCGTGCCACCAGATTTTCCCTGATTGCCCGTGCTCTGAGGCCTGTCACACACACAGGCCTTTGTCCCACGCTTGGGTGGGACTCGGGGGCGTCACACGCCCTGACAAGAGCTCCCTGGTGCCCACCGCAGCCTGCAGCAGGGAGGGAAGATGAGCTGAAGGAAGGGTGAATCACCACTGTGCTCTCCTCATTACGCTGTTTTCCCCTCAGAGCTGGGCTAACAGAAGCATCTGAGCATATGTTCTCTTGTCTATTGTCAGGTCTACAAATCAAAACTGTGATTCATATGAAACTGTACATTTTCTGTACCAGGCCCCAGCTTACCTCAGTGCTGTCAAAGGCTCGGTGTTGACTGCTGTGAAATGCTGACATCCATAATGCAAACTATGGGCACCGAAGATGGCAGAAAAGCTTTATATAAACTCTGCCAAGAAAAAACAAAACAAAACAAAACAAAAAGCCTTATGAGGGAAAAGACCTGCTTGTGTGTAACTGAAACTAGATTTAATATGAACACATCTCGTCCAACTACGTTGTTTCCATCACTTCTGGAGGCATTCCCCAGCCCATGTGTGTGGGGGCACAAGGTGGCTGTGGGCTCAGCCCTGCGGGCAGAGCTGCACAAGGCAGAGCGGGACCAGGCCTTGTGAGGCTGCCCAGCCCAGCACACCACATGGTATTTTCTAACCAAGCTGAACCAGCTTGACAGCCAGAAACATGCCCTTGACTCTTCTGTGTCTACAACTTTTTGTCTCACAAGCACTGAGCAGACACCAGGCAGCAGGACACATCTCTTGCTGAGGGGTGGCAGCATCACGGACCCTCCGCTCCGCAGGGAGGACTGAGCCCAGCAGTCACCGCAAACAGATAAGGTCACTTTGTAAAATAAAAGGAGTATTTTTCAGGTAAATGGGGAAGCAACAAAAATCTCGAGCTGAAATGCCATCCTTGCAAAGTCTTGAAGTGCAGGAAGTGTTATTGTTGCTTTGTTTTTGAAAGTCTTTCCCATGGGGGGTCATTGTTAGACATTAATATCCAGTCACCGATGTTTCCCCACAGTAACTGCTTTTTCATGTCCCAAAGGCCTACTGAGTTCTAAACCAGACAATTCAATGTGAATAGCCTTAGTCTCATCCTCTCTCTTTCCCAGACAAGGGGAATTTTGGAACAGGAGACTCAGCAGGGAGTAAAACACAAAAGAGAGAGGAAATAGGGAAGCAAAATATGGTAGAAAAAAAATAAAAAGATGGAGCTGGTAGCAAGTCTTCCTGCCTGTGACACACTTACCTGCCAAGCAGGACTTGGTCATCCGGGTGACCAGACCCTACCATAGCTGAGACCCTGGAGTGAGACAGACTGACATCCTCCTGAGGATGTGAGTAGGAGACCTCAGGCAGCAGCTGTCTGCTGGATCTTTACATGCTGAACCCTTCAACTGGCCTTTGTATTGCTTTTCACATGGTGAACCAAGAGGCAGACAAACTGGCCTCATCTTACCATATTTTTAAACACATTGCAGCAGCTCTGGGGTGAGGAGATATGCAAAAGGTTGTTATTTTAAAACCTGTATTGTCTGGAAGTGGTAACCCACTTTACTATCTGCTTTGAGGGCAGAATTGTTTGGGGACCTGAAACAAAACAAATGAGAGCTTTGTTTTTCAAAGCTGACAAGGAGTGTGATTTCCTTGATCACTTCAGCCCTTTTGCCAAAGTTGTCCATAAAGCTGGCTGCTGTTTCAGTCCACTGGGGAGAAAATTTTGCTGTCATTCCTGTTTCAGCAGTGATTCAAACTCAGATGCAGTCCCACCTCGTTCCTCTTCTGCAGCAGTGTCTTCAACTCTTGAACTAGACAGAAGCTGTTGCAATGCTTATCATACTCAATTAAAATGTATTTTAGTGGTCGCTAGGAAAAGTACACGTTCAGATTACCCAGAATGACACATATGGACTAAGCGTTTCTTTGATTGTGCTTATCCAAGACAGCTGGGGGATTTACAGCTGGGAACACGAGGATTTTCACTTCCTTTAAGCAACAATGGGTGGTTTGTAGCCAGCCTGGCTGCCAGTTATTCTCATTCAGTTGATGGCAACCCAGAGAAGGCAGCTTAGCATAGCCTGGAGCAGGCTCAGGGGACAGTGACGGGCTGAAGGGACTGTGGCACCAGCTCCCTGAAAAGGGCTGACAGAGCTGCAGACTGCATCTTCCCTTCTCCTCACACAGTAGCAGTACTGTGCTACAGCAAATCTTTTGGCATCAGATAAAACCCAGCTGTCTCATACTGCCTCCTACAAACTCCTGGTTAGAAAAATGGCCACATGTAAATGGCATATTCCCTCACTCACAGAGCTGGTCTCCTGAATCTTGCTGGGGCTGAATTAGATCCAACCAACAGCTTGCTGACTTCAGTAGGTTATCTCTGAGGCTTGGCTGCCTGTTGGCAAGTTCTGAGCATTGACTCAGGGAGAAATCATAAGCCTGCTCCTTGAAATAAGCGTAGCAAACGAAACTGCAAGCCCTTTCACAGGGCTCTTTGGATCTCCGGTGAGGTCTCGATGCTCACAAAATGGGTCCAGAAGCTGTTGTCTGACACCAGCCCCACAAGCTGGAGGGGTGGCTCAGAAAGCCGGGGTGACCTCTGACTGCCATATCCCCATTGCTGACTCCCAATTTGTGACTCACAGGCTTTGGGACTACACAGCCATCCTGGGGTAGGAATAGGTCAATTTTTAGAGAAGTTCCTTAAATCCAAGTAGTAAGGGCTCTCCCTTATTTTCAGTGATCTGGGGCACCATTTCCTATTCCAACTGTTATTTGTCTAGAGACTGATGTGGAGCTCTAGGGATCCCAAATTTTTACATCTCTGTGATCCAATGTCAGATGGACTTAGTTAATTAATAAAGGAGGGCTCTCTAATAAAAGATGGAATCTCTCCTTTCACTCATCAGCATTGTAATACAGATTCCCTGCAGGAATACCACAGCTCTGTTGATGATGTGCCAGCCAAGCCGTGTCATCTCACACCATAAAGCTGAGGCAATACTAACTCCGAAAATAGGACTGGAAAGGATCCTCAAGAGAGCATCTACATCACCCCATTGCCTTAAGGCAATTAGGTCAGATTAAGTTAATCTGCTCCTGAGAGATGTTTGTCTAACCTGTTCTTACAAGCCTCCTGTGACAGAATATCACAGCCTTCAGAGATGGAAAGTTAAGAGACTTTTTACTAAAGCTTAAAATAAGTCTCCTTTGCAGTGACTTAAGCCAATTAATTCCCGTTTTAGCTACAGCAAATGCAACAAATGTATATTTTCTCTTTGCAGAAATCTCTGATATTTGTGAAAGACTCTTCTCTAGAACTCTGATCTTGCAGCTTTTCTCAACATTTCTTCAACTGAGCAAGTTTTCTGGCTCTCTGGTTGTTCTCCTGGCTCGCCTCTGGATTTCTTCCAGGTGGTTTCCATCTTTACTGGAGTGCGGTGCTGAGAACAGGACAGTCCTCCGGGTGGGGCCTTCCAGCACAAGACAGAGCAGAAGCATTATTTCAGATGTCCTGTATAAGATAGGCCCACTTATACATTCCAGTAGGAAGTTTTGCATTCCTTGCAGTAGCAAGACAACTTTGGCTCACATTCAAGTCTCACCCCAAACTGCTTTTCTTATCCAGGTTTAATTCTGTCTTTAACACTCCTTACTGAGTTGCATCCTATTTGACTGAGAAACAATTGCATTCCAGGAAATGCCAAATCACGATTCTTTTTCCACACAATGAACAGATCTGTATCACTCTGTTTTTAAAGGATACACATAGTTAAAGTTTAAGACAAAGCAAAAATGAGATTCTGTCATAAAGTACCAGCTTTTGGGCGGGGTGGGGAGAATCAATATACCTGTTCCACTTTTGTGGTGTTGCTAAAAAGATCTGCACTTAAAAGGTCTCTGCAGTCCTTTAGCATTTAAGAAAAAACACTGCTTGATGGCTGAGAGTCACAGTCTGTTGGGAACATCATTTGCAGTTGTCTTTCACCAGGCAAAGCAACTCCTACTGCTCTTTTAGATCACCTACAGAGCCAGGCACATTCAGATCATCCAGATCAAGCAGGATTAATAAAGCCTGAGCAAAATGTGAGCATTTAAGAATGGCACAAAAATCCAAAGGAATTGTGTTGTTCTGCAAGTTCTTTCCCCAGCATCTCCCAGTCAGACAAAAGGTAGACATTTTGGTCAAAAAACTTCTAAGTTGAAGGCACAGGCAGTGAGACCCACAGGTCTGAACCCCCAGCTCTCTTGGGTGTCTTGTTTTGTCAGCAGCTCATGCTCCTGACCACCAATAGAAAAACAGAAGGTGCTTGATAAAAGTGATTAAGGGTAAAAAGTGGAAAAATGGGAAAACGTTAATCAACATTTGTACAGATTCCAGTGAAGATTATGTTCTGCATCCTCTATTTTTCCTTCACAGATTTTTATTCCACACTCACAGGTAGTAAGTACCACAGACGTTTGCTTGCAGTTTGCTCTTTTTCAACAACAGAAAGTGTGTACAGCTGAAGACTGGGCTTGGTACTCTGTAGGATCTGAATACACACATTCCAGCATTTCCTTCTTTAAAAACACCAAAGAAATGTGCCATTTACAAGTCACAAGCAATGTGAGGTTTCTGAGGACTTTGATGTGATTTAAGTGATCTAATATCATTGAGTACCTTAAGCCCAGGGAAAAGCCAGCTTTGAATTGGACCTGATACTCTATAGGAGACCCATGGCAAGAACAAACTCAAACCTGTAGCCACTCAGTTACATTGAACTGTGCTGTAGGATGCAGCCAGAACTCCCTACCCACTGCAGGCTCCATGCCTGGGTTCATGCTTAAAGGTGTTGATTGCTGAGTCCAGATCATTGCTTGCAGGGTAGTTAAGTCCCTGACTTTCCATATCAGTGGTGCTATAAAGCCCACTATGTCAGATCTGCAGGCAAGCATGAGATCTAAGAGTACCTCTGAAGTGCAGGTGAAGTGTCCAGGCACAAGCATGCATCATTCATCTTCACTGAACAACCTGCTGCACATGCAAACTCAGCCTGTCCTCATATGCCAGCTTGGTGGGGTTCAGCTTCTGCCCAGAGAGGAACTAATCCAAACGCTCACCACTCTTGATGGCAGCAGTGAGCTAACGACATCTAAAAGATGTCAGGTTATCCATGGGAAGTCCATGGGACTTCAGCCTGAAAACGTGGGCTGGATGGCTCCAGACAAAAGCTGCCATTTCCATGTGGCATTGAAGGCAATAATGCTGATTATACCAGCTGAGGATCTGGCTCGTGACAACATTGCTGAAAAGTAGCTCAGAGGGGTAGAAAAACTATGCAGAGCAGTAGAAGCTGGACTCTTCTCCTAGATCTGCAGCTCCCAGCGCTACTTGGCCCATGTCACAGAGCTGAGCCTCATTTCTCAGTGCACCGAGCTCACCCCATCTCACATCGCTGCTTATGGAATTAATGCTTCCAGCACACTTTTGAAGGGACTCCATGAGCATGAAGTATTGTTGCTGCTGTTGTTAAAAACAAGAACACAGTCTGCTGCTGAATAATTCATTTGACGCGAGAAACAGCCAGCAAGTTGTTGAACAAAAAAGCAGCACAATGAGGCATAATTACAACGCGGTTCCGGGGAGCGGGATGCAGATGGAGCCCTCAGGTTGGCTGGCGGGGCTGTCATGCCACAGCTGGGAGTGAATGCACGTCGGGTTGCCTACCTCGCTCTCAGATTTATTGTAACACTTTGCCGTTAACATCCGAGATCTCAAGGTGTGGAACAGACCGATTACATCCTCACAGCATCCCTGCAGGTTTTCAGTTCTGCTTCACAAATGAGCAAAGCCAAGGTCCAAAAGCCTAATGCATGTGGTGGTAGAGAAAGTTGCAGCGAAGAAAAGAAATATCAAGCCCTGGCTCTCTGGCTCCTGCCCTAAGATCCTGAGCCTGTTCCCACTCACTATCCCTCCTCACGGCACATTTTAGGATTTCAGGGCATTGTTAAGCACTGAGTTGCTTTGCTTTCCTTCTCCATGCCTTACAACACACAGGCCAATTAGAGTCATCCCCAGGATCCTTTCCCTGCCTGCCTCAGTCCCTATTGCTACTCACCTCTGTTCACGTTCTTACAGTAGACCTGTCACATTGCACTTACATCTTTATACTGTTGCAAAGTTAATATATTTGATCTCAGAACAGTTAAGGGAACAGCGGCACATCCATCAGAAACAGAAAGTTACGCTCTTCTCTCAAGCACCGCCTGACTTGGAGGGACCATCCCAGGTGGAGAAAGGGGTTTCAGTGTCCCCAGCATTTCTGGTACCTGATCTGTCTTGTAAGACTGTAGGAGACTGGTACTGCCTGGGAGGTACTGTCCTGTCCCATCAATATTGGCTTTCCTTATGGGAGAAATGGGGAGAGCAGACCACTCCCAACAAACACACCACATTGGGACACCACTGAGGACACCGTGTCATTTACGGGCGCAGAGCTGTGCCCCAATTGTCCCGTGAGGACCTCAGAAGTGATCAGTGTAGCAGCAGAAAACAGACATGAAAACAAAAACATTAACGGAGACCTACTTCAGCTCACTTGTCATCATGAAATAACTGGAAGACAGAGCTTCCAGATAGCACTGATGGACCCCAGCCTGCCTTAGGAGATGGAAGAGCAGAAGTCCCTCCCACATCCCAGTTCCCTGGTGACTTCTGGCCGGCGAGGCTGAGTGTGAGGGCTGTGCAGCCTGCAGGATGCAAATGGCTTGGAGCCAGCGGAACAGAAGAGGCTCTAGCATGCATTTTCCATATAATAGCCAAAATGCCCCTCTGTTCTTTCTCATATATCATAGAGAGAGCAGAACTGAAGTGTGAAGAACTGTTTAATGGATTTGGTAATAGTATTGATCTTCTGTCATTTAAAAAGGGACCAGGAGCTTAATCAGATCTGCAGAAGTGTCTCATTATTTACTTTGCCAAAGGAAAGGATTAGATATCAGAGAAAGAAAAGGCCCTTCAGCGAGCATGGGTTTGCTCTGCAGGATGAAAATCCATCCATTTACTCTCACCCGTACACGCATTTAAACGGGAAGGAATCCAAACAACTCTCTGCGAGATTCTGCCTGCAGGAGCTAATACAGCAGCAATAAACAGAGGTAGCCTCAGCAATGCAGCAAAACTGCTCTTAGCTTTTCAACATCCTGATTTAGCTCTGTAATCTGGTCACCTAAGCCTGAACATTAGAAATCTTATTGCAGATAACAGACAGAGGCAGATTGAACAGGTTTTCACTTTCTGAGTTGCCTTCCTGCTCAGATCCAAGGCAATGTTTACTTGCAAGCTGAACACATTTGATGGGGAAACGGCGCTGAGAAAGAATAAACAAGAAACCCTCGGATGGCATTTTTACAGCTAGATTCGAGACAACAGAAAATGAGCTCATCACCCTGTCGCCTGTAATGCCTGCTCAAGAAACATGGAGACTGTTTCATCTCCTTGTCTCCCAAAGCCATAACTCCCTGATCTGTCTTTCAGGGTGGTACGGAGGACATGGCTTGCTTTCACCTGTGCTGTGGCACTCCTCAGGTCGTGCTGCCATGGCACAGAGGCTGGCCTCAGCAGAAGAGAGAAAATATTTCAGGCTGAACACAAACAGTGACTTTGCAGTGAGAATTTTTCTGTTAAAATCTCAGAAACTGAGTGTATTATGGGATAGGCACGCACACGCATATGCCTGATGAATAATCTGTTTTGATTTGGCTGGCAGGAGATACCTTAAACAGCTAATCCACTTCCAGGCAAATATTGAACTCCAAACCTCTGCACCAGTTTCTATTGCTGAATCCCACAAACAAGTGAGGGAATCCAGGAACCTCTGCATTTACCACCACTGAAAAGGTTTCTCATCATTTTTCGTCCATGTACTTCTTTTGAGAGACTTTTTATTTAAAGCCTCTCACCTTGTAATACAGGAAGCTTGCAGGTGGCTTTGCTACCTTGGATCGTGACCTGCCTTGGCCAGCTCTGCTGCTGTGCTTGCTCACCCTGACCCATGCCTGCATGTTGCCGTGGGTTTGCCATTGCCCTGGCAGATTTGCAGGCACGATGATGGCATAGTGAGAGATGATGATGGCCTGGAGGTTTGGGATATTCCATATCTCACAAACATGGACATGAGGAAAGGAAGCTGGACAAGCCCAAATGACCAAGAAGGGGTTAATCCCTTCATTTTGTGGCAGCTGGGACCTTCCTTCCCGAAGGTGAAGCAGGATATCTGCTCGGAATAGTTCACTCAGGACATCCAAACACGGTCTTCCAAGGGCAGGCTTATGGGCACGCTGCTCTGTGAATCAGAGGCAACCTCAGCACAGCAAGAAGAGCCCCTGTGAAACTTTCCAAGCAGCCTGAAAGCAACCATCAAGCCTGCAGCCTGCTCAGCCCAGCCTGCTGTGTGAGCCCAGGAGCAGGCAGGAGGAGTGTAAATTCTTGCTCCTTGTATAATCGGTGGATTTCACCCAGGCGTCACTGAAGGGTGATAAATTTAGCAGAAAAGAAGCACTATTTTTTTTCTACTGTTCCTATTAAGAAGGTGACAGCATTGGAAAGATGTTATTTATTATTTACCTACGCTGCAGTATGTTACATACTTCAGGCTGACAATACGGTCCAGCATCTCAGATATTTTAAGCAGCCTGTACTTTTGAAATTCGGATGTAGATCCAGAAAGCTCAGAGGCAGGAGGATCCAGCTGCTGCAAATGTATTTTCTGATTGCAGAAGTCCCAAGTGAAACGCAGCTTCATCTAAAAAGAGAACTTTCCCCTTATACCCAACCATCTATTTCAAACAATAATTGAATGTCTGCAGAAAAACTGTCCTGTCATCTGTTGCAATGAAGAGAATGTTTGATCATAATGTGGTTGTGCTTCCTGAAATGCTGCAGCCCACTGAAAGGCTGACAACTTCCTTCCCAGAGCACCCTTGCTCACACAGAACCATCCCGATCCTCCTGCATGTTTTGCCTGCAGTGCCAGAGCCCTTTCTGTCCTAAGGCAGAGGTCTTCAAGCTCTCCTTCCACTGCCAGAGCGCTTCTTAGAGAGAGGGGTGCGTTGGGCTTTCTACCAGGTTTGTGAGCTCCTCCCCAGATTCCACGCTCTTATACCACAGTCACTAGCAAAAATAGATGGGATTTTTGG
This sequence comes from Anas acuta, assembly GCF_963932015.1. NCBI lineage: Eukaryota > Metazoa > Chordata > Aves > Anseriformes > Anatidae > Anas > Anas acuta. The sequence continues at coordinate 36,218,514 of NC_088983.1, read as the reverse complement.
CTTCCAGAGTTCGGTCTGAGCCCTACTGACTTTGCTGGAGTGGGGCAGACACGATGAATTCATCTCTGTTGGTCCAGTCTCTGCACTGCCCCTTTCCAGATGTAGGAGGACCCACCTTGTTATGGAAGCAAACTCCTGAAGCATGATCCAGAAAGCTGCTAAATCCTTTACTTCTGTTTGTTGTTGTTGTTTTTTTTCTTTTTCTTTTTTTCTTTTTTTTTTCTGTTTATCACCACATTTAATGTAAATGAAGTCTTACAGCCTGAAAACAGACATTCCCTAGAAGCGTAGAAAAAAACAGCAAAAGTAAACTGCCTTTTTAGAATTGTATTCGATAACAAGAGCTACTAAGAGTGCTAACATTATTAGGAATGAGGAATTTTGTTTTAATTCATGATGTTTTGATGTGTGAAAACACATCTTTTGAAAAGCATAGCACAGTGGTTGTGGGTTGTTTTCTAGCAGCTGCTGTGACACCAGCTATAATGCTCTCTTGGAAGCCACACAGAATTTCTGCTGTGAGCTAGGTGCAGATGCCTCCCCAACACACACACGCTGGTGTGCATGTGTGGGAAAGGACGTGGATGCACAGGCACGTGCACACTTCCATGGTGTTTTAGATATCCCTCAACCCTATTCTCTCTGCAAAAGGAAAGTGTTGAATCCTGCCTCTGCAGCTCAGGGTGCAGCTATCCCAGACTTCCCTTAGACATTTGCTCCCTCACTTCAGCTGATCTTAATTCTGCATCTGACTTCCCCTCACGTAGGTCAAGTTTCACGTTGACGGGCATCACAGCAACACCACTAGGTCCCTGTGTTCCTGTACGTCCCAGCGCAGCAGGTGTCTCCTTGGCCAATTTTTCACCAGCTCAGTTATTTCCATTCTGCCCTCACTCGTACCCCAGGCAATGTTACTGGAGTGCCAAACCTTCTGCATGTTGCTGTTCTTTGGTATGAGCCTGAGGTACTGGAGCAAGGCTCTGAATATCATCTGTCTCAGCAGAGAAGTCTTTATTGAAGGTACACGGGGAAGAGAAGGCAAGGGCATAGGCAGAAGAGAGCATGCTCAGGAAGAGAGGGAATCTCTTCTTCCCCTTACCATTCAAAATGAGATGTTTCTTTTCTCTCCTTTAAAGTTGTGCCTTGCTTCCTTCTTTCCTGTCTACATCTGCAGTGGGAAAAGAGGATGCTACCTAGCACAACCACCACCTACCTGCTAGGGAAGGTGAGAAATTATTTTCCTCAAATAATACCCTCAGCTAAGGGTAGCTTTTAGGAACACTTGGTTCCTCACAAAGTAAAGCCCATCTCCAACGTGCAGAAGAACACTAAGGACCAGCTCCTGCGATAAAGACACTTGCAGGGTACACCATGTGCAAAGGCAAAAGCCCCTTTCATTCCCGGGCTCCTGCCCCCTCACCCATTTCCCTGTTGGTGGCAGGCAATGTTCAACTGCAGTTTGCAACTTCAGTCCCCCGCTCCTGAAGCATTCACCTCCTTTAGCTGCTGAGTGTGGAGCTGCAGAACAGAATAGGATTTTCTTCCTCAGGTTATGCTCCTTTCTCCACCAAATGGTATTTTGACATTTCCACTTTTGTGTTAGTATTATTTGCTAATCCATGGGCAACTCTATTTCCAGCCTCAGATCCCTTTCAGAGGTTCTGCTTCTCAACCAGCATTTCCCTGCACCTTTAATGTCTGTAAAGCTTATTCCTTCCCTCTGAATCAATACAGCCTTATTTAGGATGGCATCTTTCATAGAAACTGCATCCTCAAATGCCTGTGAATAACTCCAGACCATGGCCTGTATCTGAGACAAACTGCTGCAAGAGGTAAATATAGTACAGAGGGAAAACGTTTGACCACTCAGTATTTATTTCACCAAACCTCATCTTATTGAGTCCATATCTTTTCTGCAGCTCATAGATTTTATATCTGCACACTTCTTCTCTCCCCTTGAAGAGTGGCATTACCAGCTTTGACCCTTAGCAGGTCTGATTACACTCACATGAAATGCTGAGAAAGGAAGATGCGCTTAATCAAAGTATGTGCCCAGCCTCTGTGTGCAACAGGCCTTTGAGATGGCCAGCTAGGTCACTCTCTGCCTCCCAGTATATCCAAACTCATTAGATCTGCCTAATTTATCTGAAGTATTTTTCAGTCAGAAGGGGTTCTTGAGCACTGACCTCTGGATGTTGGTACTAAAGTGTGTGATGTGCTACTGTGAGCAGTGTGGGTATCACTCGCTGAAGGACTAGTACCTGCCCCCTCCCATGCCAGTAACATCAGGCAGGCAGCCAAACCAGAGCAGGAGGAGGATGGAAAGCAAAGAGGCAGCCTCTGGGTCAGCGATGCTACATGAAACATACAGGACCTCTGAGGGATGCTGGCACTGGCTGGAGATTTTAAGCTTTGACCGAAATGTTCACTCATCCTGCACTCACACCTGTCAGTAAGCTCTGCTTTATTAGCTGGAGACCACAAAAGTCAAAACAAACTGCTCAACTTATCCCAGGGGTAGAATGCAACATTTTCTTTGGAAACTATTATCAAAAACAGCCTCAACTTCTGTACATAATTTTTCTCCTTAATGGGCCATTAAAAGGCTGGTTCTTGTGCTCTATTACTCCATACCTAGCCATGGCATTCATCACTTTCCTGGTAGTGCTGCTCTTACTGGAGCATCGCATGCTTCCTTGCAGACCTCTAGAGATACCTGGCTGCTTTGTTTTAATATCATTATCCTTGCTAACAACTGAATGTAATTGTCCAAGCCTACTGTATCAAGCCTAATGTACCTCAACCAAAAAACCACTTGCAGAAGATCTAAGAAGAGAGCTGCCGTCAGAGAAGAGAATTAAGAGGCAAGACTCCAAGGCACTACTTTCAGTTCTGCTTAGCACTTGCACCTTTGGAAAGGTTTTTACCTTCCTTTTGCCTCAGTTTCTGAATTGCAGAATGACCCACTTAGGAGGCTTATTTGGAATACTAAACCGTGTTTGCAAAGAGCCTGGATTTAAGGTGCTAAGTGCATGTACACACAGTAGAGTAGGTCTGCACTGCTTATGCCCCTTAATCACAACACTTCTATTCCCAAACGACCATTTTAACCATTTCCTTCACTTATCTTCCTTCCCCCAAATTTAATTCTCATGAGTTTTTCCTCCTTTTTTGGTCATTACTTGCACTTATTTAAGAGGTAGCCAAAGACATGCGTGATGGATGCTCAAGAAAGCTATTCCAGCTGTAAAGACAGTGAGGTGATGATTGTTTTCCCCATCACATACTTTAAGGAAAGGAAATTAGCACCTAGAAACACCTGCCATGCACTTTTTCTGTGTAGCTGCCGGGTCCTTCTGATCACCTAGCTACATGGCTGGGAAGGAGCTGAGGGCACTGCACTCCCATGTTTCCACAGCCCCCTTTCTTGAAGGAAGGCAACTTGTTTTGGTGATCTGCACTTACCTGCCTCTCTCCTTGAATCTAGAGAAAACACAAGATCTTGCTTTGGAGACGTGTTATGGCTTTACCATCTCAAAGATGTGCAATGGTAGCCTAATCACAGTTAATAGCTCATCAAAGTAATTTAGAAAATCAGAGAGGAAAAGCCATTACAGAATCAAAATTTAAGCAGGAGCCAGAGGAAAGCACAGTTCTATGATGGTCATATGCTCACCTGGGTTATTATTTGGTACCTGGTTACCAGCTTGTGATTGGCTCCTATAAACACAAGGAGTAAGCTCAGCTGAAAATAGATGTGGTCTGTAGCAATTAGTATCTCATCCACTAGAAAATAAAGGAAAAAGTACAGCTACGCAAGCTGCAAAACTGAATGACAGCAGATGATGCCCTGGAAATGCACTTGAGAAGGCACGTAACAAGGTCAGGTGGGAATCAGGAAAATGAGCACACCCTCATGGAAGCAAGAGGAGGAAAGGAAGGAAAGGAAGGGCGTACAGGGAACACGTGGGGAGCTCGTAGCTTCTGATGTTGGTGATAGGACACAGGGCTTCGTGGTGTCCAGGCACCGGATCGGGATGGGACCATTCACTCCTGACCTATGTGTAAGGTTGCTTTGGATGTAAGAACAAGAAGCACCTAAAGCTCGGTGGAACCCAAGAAAGCTGGCACTTGGCAGCTCTTTGAAGGCAGTAGCTGCGTGCTGGCAAGCTGCCAAATGCCTGCTGTAAAAATTGAAGCTTTCTGTGAAATGCGATTTCCACACAAGTTGTACGCCCAGTGGTGAGAGGGCAGCAAGTGCTGAATCCCACTGCAGAGAAAAAGTGCACACTCCTTTTCTGACTACCTGCCAGGGTGACACAGGTTGGGCCAGAGCTTATTTCTCCCCAGGATCCTTTATAACATCACCTTTCTCTGTAGAGCCCAGCTCCAGCATGATTCAGGCTGCAGAACCCAGATGGGAGCTCTGGATATTTCCCTTCCTACACACAGAAGCCCTTTTATCTTTCAGCTGCCAAAGATGCACGGGGATGCTGACAGGAAGACAATCAGCAAGTCTCTTTATCAGCCACAGACATCAGGGACACAGGCACGTGGGAGCCTCACTCCCTTATCTGCCCGCATGCAGCTGGGTGACCCTTTGAAGAGCCTGAGTCGATCCCTCACCGAGGAACATCCCCACCGCATGCCATGTCCGGGGTGGAAGTCAGGGAACTGCCCAGATCTGCTGCGAGACAACATACACGGTGTTGTCTCCTGGTGTTCAGAGGTGGTGCACACTCCTGGAGTTTTCAGCCCTGGGACAGACGTCTTCAGCCCCGTCCAGGCAGCCTGCTTCAGCACTGCCCAGGAGCAAGGCAATTTGCAGTAAAAAGAGCATGCAACCTGCTGTAATTTCAACCCACCATCACACCTATCAGCAAGGGGAAAGGACTGAGAGACAAGATACGCCTTGCTCCCACAGAGAGCTCTCCATCCTCATGCATCTCCTGGGAGGAAGCAGGACTCCTCCTCCCCTCCTCTTTTTTTTTTTTTTTTTTTCCCCAGGGAGAAAAATTGATAGATCAGTCTATCAATTACACCTGAAACAGGTGGTGGCTTCTGTGTGGTGGCTGATGCTCTGAGGGCTGGAGCACCTCTCCAATGGAGAGAGGCTGAGAGAATCGGGGTTGTTCAGCCTGGAGAAGAGAAGGCTCCGGCGAGACCTTATTGTGGCCTTCCAGTACTTGAAGGGGGCCTGTAGGAGAGCTGGGGAGGGATTCTGTCAGGAAATGTAGCAACAGGACAAGGGGTAATGGCTTTAAAAAAAGGTAGATTTAAGTTAGATATTTGGAAGAAATTCTTAGAGGGTGGTGAGGCACTGGCACAGGCTGCCCAGAGAAGCTGTGGGTGCCCCATCTCTGGAGGTGCTCAAGGCCAGGCTGGATGGGGTTAGGAGCAACCTGGTCTGGTGGGAGGTGTCCCTGCCCATGGCGGGGGGTTGGAACTGGGTGATCTCTAGGGTTGTTTCCAACCCAAACCACGGTGATTCTGTGTGCTGAAACCAAATGAGCATAGCACGCAGCCCCCCAGTGCTCAGTGCCCAAGAAGGATGGCTGGTTACCAGATGGCCCGAAGCAAATTAAAACCAATGACCTGCCTGAGTGAGGCTTCTTTTCACATTGTCTAATGCCCATGCAATAAAACAAACTGGTTTATTTTTGGCCTGTTACTGACTGAGCGTAGTGCAGAAACGTTGATGTGGTAAATTTTCTCCAGCATTAAAGTGACAAAATGAAAGAGTCATTGCAGCAAATTTTGTCCTTCAAGTTCTTAGTCAGGACACAGACCATCACAGCCTGAGTCATCCAGCCTCACAGCAGCACACACCTGCTGCCTGTCCCCTGGGTTGTCTTTTTCCACAGAAAATCCACCTCCTTACAAGCCTGCCACAGCACAAAGCAATTAATAATATTTCTGCACCAGTAGGAACATCCCCTACAGTTCGAGGATGCAAACAATTTCTTCCTGGCAATCTACAGCTGCCAGAGGCTACCAATCCAAGCCAGAGCCTCAGTGTTATTTTAAGCCCTGTTCCTAGCTGCAGCAGCATAATGTTCACCAAAAACCTTCTTACTAGAAAGGAAGAAAACTATGGAGGCAGGATGGTGAATTTCAGGGAGATCTAGGGCTGACTCTTTCCTAGTGCGTAACGAGCATGAAATTTTATCACAGATAATGAATCCTGTACACCCTGCATGTTAAAAACAATATATTTTGTCTGTCCCTCTAGCTATAAAACGCTTAATGCACATACCTCCAACTCCAGCCTGATGTCAGGATGCAGATTAAACCCTTGTTCACTCCTTGCACAGGGCAAATAAGTAGCACTGTCACTGATCTGTATCAAAAATCAAAGGCAGGGACACACCTGTAATTGCAGATGGAGGGGATCTTTGAGGGATATGAGCTAGGTGTGAGACTCAGGAAGGCCACCAAGGGGAATTTGCACATTTGATTCACCTGTGGCTAGGCAGCCATCTCCCTGCACACCTGCATGGACCCAGCCACCAGCCTCAGAGTCATTTCCCAGAGTCACGTCACTTTCCTGATGAGAACTCAGGACCAGGCTGGGCAGTCCAGACAGCCAGAGGGAGCAGGCACCTGGTTGTGGCAGGCAGGGGGAGCACAGGCTGTGAGCACTGCTCCAGCAGCCCCAGCTGCAGAGCCTCCACACCTATTAATGTGCATGGTCTCAGTAGGCTACTAGAAGTTATCAAGGTGTGTGGTGGGCTTCTAAAGCACCACTGCCATGTGCTGTTCCCAGCACGTCATCAAGGAATATTGTAACACAACACAATGATTTGCTCACTTGGGTTTATATACATACACAGCTAAAGGCCAACTAAAATCTGTGCCGTAGAATCTGTATACCCAACCCTCGCCTACATATCAACAAAAGAAAAACTAAATTACTCAGCCTAAAACATCTGCTGGCATGTTTATTTTGGATCTGTGCTGACCATGGCAGCTTTCATTTAGGATCCTCACTTTCTGCAAGAAGTGGTTAGATTCCTCTACTGAGAAAACTTTATTTTTATGTTCTGCTGCACTGCTTCGTGATCCTGCCGTTCTCTACAGAAGATGCATTCAGTAGCAGAAATTTATCTGCCATGATGCATCCAGATTTTTGTTCCTGATGAGGTCAGCCTGAACATTACAACAACCTCATGGTTGTGACAGGCGAGCAAATCCAGCTAGAAAATCTGATTCTTTTACAACAGAAATGCATTGTGCAAACATTACAGAAGGTAGAAATACCAGTCTTAGACTGAGGCATTCAGGAATTGGAGGGGAGGAGGGAATGCTTGAAACCATCTATTGCAGGACACCCTTGTTAAAATGAGTGAAAAGGCAACTCATTTTGCACGTCATTATTTTCACCTAAACTTAATTGACAGCCTGTCCACTCTCTTCTCAGCCTATGACAAAAACCACCACTCTAGCAGTTTGAATAGAACACAGGCAGTGATACTATCTATGCATTGTTCCAGTCTCCATACCTGCTGGAAGGTTGTCGGATTTCTTGAACATAATCACATTAGAGAAAAATCTCTTCTCAAAGGAAATTATGAAACACAGGCTCTTGTAGTGCATAGCCCTTCATCAGTGCAGCTACGTTCCTTAAAAAAGAGAAAGTTAAATGATGGTTTTGTATCAGACAACATAATCCAGGACTCAAACACACAACCTCGGAATCAAAACCATGTAGTCTTTCACACTGGCAGTAAATGAAAGATCTTGAAGGGGTGCTGGTTCCAGCAACAGAGCCTTATTCAGTAAGGTGGCAAGGACAAAGGCATTGCATCAGAAGTGAATCTGAACCATCTGTTAAATGTCATCATGCAAAAAATGTGTTACTGCATTCGCCCCAGATCCAGGCATTCAGATACATCTTCTGGCTGTGATGCTAAATACAGAGCACAAAAATCTTAAGCTAACAGAACAGAAATATTAACCTTAATTAAAATGGTATGCAATTAATTACCCTGTTCGGAGCTAGAAGTGTGTTAGCAGACAGGTATTGTGTGCCAAGTCTGATATTACACTGTGTGGGGTTTAGCACAAACAGGGCTGGAACAGCCCATCAGAACCAAGATGACTAGCAAAAAAAATAAGCCTGTGCTGGCACTAGGAAAAGAACGTGTTCCTCATAGCAAGGTAATGACACCATTGTTCTAAATACCTGTTCAAAATTATCTGAAGCACAAAGACAAGAACTCCAGACCTATAGATGATCACTTTTATAACAGTTTTATTCAAGTCTGTGTGCTCTAGTGTTGAGACAAGGCCTAGATCAGCATTACACTGTAATACAATAATTTTAGCCATTGAACCAAGCCTGCTTGGCATCCTTGGTTTACAATTTACAGTACATCCAAAAAAAAGCAAAGAGAAAAAAAATCTCAGAACGCCAACAACTTTCATTAGCTCTTTGCTTTGCTTAAATATTGTTCTATAACATAAAATAATTTAATACAAAAAAAGAACTGTAATCCAAATACACATAATACATTGACACAGAACAGAGGAAAGATACAGTAGATTATGCACAAGAGTATTCAGTTGATGTGTTACCTACAGTGAAACAAACTGGACATTAATATAATTTAACTATTTAAGCCCAAGAGGGTCAGAGGCAACAAGGCCGGGTCACAAATAAAGCTTTTTAAAAAATAATGCAATCTTATTTTCCCCTAAGCTTACTGCTGTACAGAGGTTAAAGGAAGGCTCCAACAAATCACTTCATTTGACAACATTTCATCACACAAACAAGAAAAACTCGGTGGCTTCCATTAGTTTACTCAACTCTGGGGTACGTTACCACTTGCTAACGCAACTGCTTCATTGCAGGTTCTTCAGGCAAAACACACCCTCAGGTGCTACTTCCATAGCAAAGACTTTTGAACACCGTGAACAGAAGAGAAGACGTACAGGAGGTCTCCACAAAAGGACTGAAATACTTAGCGTCATAAGATGAATCCCAGTCCTGCAGAGTTTGGAGTTTCTTACAAAGTACCTAACACGCTCCACAAAGGAATTTCAACACAAGCAGGAACTATCCCATACCTCAAAAGAATGGACATGTGGGCATGATCTTACACTGGGTGTAATCTACTCACCTGGTTCTTCAGATTTACAACATTGTACCTAGGAAGTCAGGTCACTGATTTTTGCAGCTGGATTTAAACAGAAGCAGGAGCAGATCCACAATTAATAAGGCAAAAGAAAGACGTAGCTTATAAAAAGAGGGAGGAAATACATTCTCTGGCTTAGAAATTCTTGGACTTTCAAAGCCACAGAAGAGACATTGTTAAAAGCACAGGTAGTTTCCCTGATTTTTCTACCACTGTTGCCCTCCCCACTCCATATAAGCCTCCCAACCTAAGTCACGCAAAATATCTCCGAAATTCCCAGCTTGTTCTGCATTTATAGCAAAGCAATCATACACGCCAGCACAAAATGCTGGGCCAACAGCTGACAAACAAGAACCCAAGAACCTAACAATGGTGGTGGATGGTGATCACTATCGAACTTGTCAGGTCTGTCCATCAGCCTGGAAGGATGCGTTTTTGAAATGGAAAAACAAAACTGAGAAGAAGCCTCGGGTTTAACACCAGCATTTGTACGTACAACCTCCACACACCACTCATTGCCCCTTTGCAGCTAGCAATCTGCTAGTGCAGAAGTCATTGCTCTTTCCCTCCTGTGTCAGAACATTCTCTCAAAGCTTCCCGTGTTTATGGTTAAGAATTAGCAGTCAAACAGGCATGGCAAATGCAGGCATGGAAAGGCCACACGAGTCAGAGCAATCAAACCCAGAAAGCTGTGAAGGAACTTCCTCTGACGAAGTATGGAGGCTGGTCCTTCACCATGAATCTCTACAGACACCCCAGTTCAGATTAGAATAGCTTTGCTGACTTGGGGTCTCGTGTATTTGGACCCAGATACATTCCATTGATTCCAGTGATGTTTAGTTATGAGATGAATAGCTTCCTTGAATTGAGGCCTCTCACCCTTCTAGTTAAAAGGCAGTGCCCCAAATACGAATTTTTACTACTAGATGTTCTTAGCTTTACATGGTTTCTCATTAAAACTGACAACTATGAGGGACACTGATTTTAAGCAGACCTAGGTATATTCTCCACTTGGAATTTAGCTGTCTCTCAGACAGACTTATGCCGCGCAAAAATGGCTTTTATTCTCTGTAAAGAGCACTGGCCAAACTCAACTGCTCCACTGGCAAACACAGGTATGCTTTGTTTTTTAATTTTTTTTTTAATTTTTTTTTTTGCTGCTGAGTTATTCTGTACAGCCCAGGATTTCTGGATGTTACAGTTGCCAAGATAACCTTGAAAACAGCAATGGCAGAACTGATGCAGTAACATCTGCTTTAGATGCAGAGTGAACAATCAGCTCAGAGGTATTAGCTGCCCTATTCAGATACGAATGCTAACCGTGGTGACATTTTAAGAGCTGCTCACTAAAGCATGCAAGACAGAAATACAAGCCTACTATGAATATCTGGGCAATCAGTCAAGAGAACTCATTTTGTGACACAAACTGTGTCTGGGAAGAAACATCCCAGCACCTTACCCCCAAGTTGAGAAGCGGCCACATCTATGAAATTCCAGAAAAACCCAAGGAAAAAGCTCAGTTCGCCTCCAAGATCAGTGTGCAACTGTGCTAAGCTAAACAGTAATCAGAGACCCCATTTGTTTTGAAACTCAGTGACAAGATACCAATTACAAGGGTTCCCAAAGAACTTGATTATATTCTGAAATCTCATGTTAGCAGCATTCTTATCAATGAAGCCTGAAAAAGCACTGGTATGTCTTTCTGCTCCATTATAACCTCTGCTACTAAGAGAAAGCACTAGGGCATGGCTAGAGCAATGCTTCTTCTTTCTCAGCCCCGTGTCTCTCCCCCTCCTGCTTCAAGTCAAGAAGGTTAGTTTTACCCAACCTCAGCATCTGTTCTCAAGAAAATGCTAAATCAGAACAATCAAGGTAGAACAAGGAGACAGTGCTAATCACTCCTAAATAGCATAAATAAATAGTTTATGCTGGTCTTATGCTGGGGCTTCAGCCAACTACTTTTAGAAACAATGTGGGCTCTCACTAGCTGGAAGCTTAACTTCAAGCATGGACAAGATCCTAGAAAAGTACTTTAGGTAATGAAGGAACATTTTTCCTTAGCATTATTATTTTTCAAGTAACTTATTCTAAGCAACTTCTAAACAACTTTGGCATTCCTTATGCAGATCTGGGCTAAGCCTCCATTTGTTAGCTGGGCTAGGATCTGACTGACCCATAAGCTACAGTCCCAGAAGTTGCCCACTTCAACCTTATAAATCCACTATATTACACACTAAAAATGTGTCATGGTTTCTTAGTATTAGCTATATCAGACTGTCTGCACATTGTTAGCATTCAGACATGAGAACTACACTAAAATCAAATATCTTAGGAAAACAACTGCAAATACAGGAAAGCAGGACTGCATACAGGTTCACTTAAAGAACACAAGAGTATAAAAAAATCTGTTTCAAAAAACATACTTTCCCCTTTAACAGCAGCAGTGACCAATATGAAATCACCACCTTTCCACACTGCAGACGTTCAGCTCTTCTACGGGTTGAAAACCATCAGGAAACATGCCCTCTGCCTTGTCATTTACTGTTTATTTAGGAGACCTACATAGTAAAAGCAAGCATAAACCTTAACTTATCAACCTGAACTGCTGGTTTTATTTTTCCATCAGGAATCTGAGTGTCAGAGAGCCAAAAACAAGTGTTTTCCTCTGTCCTCTCATCATTCCAGCCTCAACTGCCTACCTAGAACAGTTCCCGTCAAAAAACCACCAACACCCTTTTATCCTTTCTTCACACTCCAACTCTACAAATGAGGTAGCTCACGGTAAACTAAAGACAACCAGAAACAAAGTCACTACACAATCCTCAAATTCTTCTTTAGGACCCAACTTACCTATGATGCCCAGAGATTACCAAGCAGCTAGTATCCTCTATCCTCCAACTGTTTTACTACAAAAGAATGATAATTTTACCCATTTATTGGTTATTTTCTGTCAACTTCCACCTTCACTTCCCCTAGCTGTGTTTTATGTTTCTACCTTGAAAATATTTCAGGTCAAAGAACACCTAAAACAAGTGTTGTTTTCTGCCTCGGGCCCCATAATATGATAGTACCAAGAATTAATAACTGATTAAGATGGGAAAGGGACAGCCACTGAAATAATGTGTTTAGAATTCTATCCAAGAGATAAGGAGAGCCAATGACAGCGCACTTGTTTCCACAGGGCTGTACGCAAGTCAGCAAATGGGAGGACACAAAATGTTTGCAGTGCTGGTGTTTGGCCTGATGTATGATAACACTACAGTACTGAAAGCTAAATCCAAGAGTTCCCTCCAAAAAAAAACAACCTAAGGCCCTAGCAAGGATGCATGTGAAGCAGAAGGCACCTAGGAATACAGATGCACCTAAAATACACATAGGTGATTCACAGGCTTAAAAAAGAGCAGCCCCAAAAGTCACACTCAGTAGGAAAATGATGTTCCTGGTCACTTGGAACAAAGGAAAAAGTTTGCTTGTTTTAATGTACAGAAAGAGGTGAAACATGTTTCTTGTATACAATGCTGATGAAGTGCTGAAGATTCTCTAGTGGGGAAAAAAAAGGATACTTGTTAGGAAGGAATGAGGAGAAGACTGGTAGCTACTTGAGATCCACCACCCAGTCACCAGTGGGAAATTACCTTATAATCAAGCACATGCTTCTTAGCTTGGGAATGAATGTTTTTAATATACAAAAATAAAGCTGATGTAGGCGATTTCAGAAGCTGTATTCATCTCTGACCAATGGCAAAGCTGCTTAAAAAAAGCTGAGCACAAGAAAAAACAAAAGCAAATGCACATTAACACTGCAGCATGTGACATTCTACTAGTGTGTTCATAAGAGGGAGCAGCAAAATAAGCTATAAATGCATTTCAGTACTGCTTTGTGAAACTGTGAAAGCAGAGCTGAGGAAACCAACACAAGTTCTTCTTAAGACTCTTTTGTTTGCTAACCACGATAAAAAAGGAAAATCTAAACCACAATACTGGATATAGAAATAGAAAAGTGATAAACATCTGATTAAAAATACCTTCTCTCCAGCTAGACACAAGACCACTGGCTGTGCTAACCGCCTTATTCTAGTCTTACCATAGTAAACTTAAAAGAAAAACACAGGAAGGCATTATTTCTTAAAGATATCTTAATTATATAATGAACCAAAGGTTTAGGAAACCTTAATGTTATCCTCCGTGACAGCATGAGTGTGTTTTGGTTCTGTTTGAACATACACACTGTACTTATTGCTGGTTTGCAACTGTATTTTAACACATGCCTCTCCCCTCAGTTAGTATCCAGTTTTACCCAAATTATAGCCTTAAGCAAGTTATAAATACTGAAGCAAAGCAGCTACCCTGTAGCAACAAGGATCAGATATCTTCATTTCCAAATATAGATTTCTTTGTTTTATGTTGAAAAAAATGAAGCTAAAAGGAGGACTTATATCACTGTGCAAGATATAACTTCCTATTTGCCACAGAGTTGAATAGTTCTTAAGAGTAGTCCCAAAATGCATGGAAAAGCTTAGAAAGCAATAAGCATCTTTTTCCAAGAGGAAAGGTTTCAAAAAAAAAAAAAAAAACAGAGAAAAAAATGATACTAGCTTAAAATCACTTACAAAAGCAACAAGCTAACACTGAATTTGGGGATATTATATTAGGTTTGGTTCTATACACGTAACGGGTCTCCAGTTCCCATATTCATCCCACAGAGATGAATTAAGTTTCAAATAAAAGTTAGGTAAAAGATAGAAAGGTGGCTCATGTTAGGAGGTTTCCTGTCATTTTCTCCTTAATAAAACACTCCAGATGGTAAAGACCTTTCTCTACTCAACCATTACTGCCTCACCTTCAACAGAGTGAGAGGTATCCAGTTTCATGACAATCGAAGTAACATCTCTACGCAGTATTGTCCATAAAGTCTTAAGATAACAGCATGCTATGAAGAGGAAGGCAACTACTCCCGTTCCTAGAGGTACAGAAAAATACTTCATCATAAAAGCATACCAAACCAGAACAGGTCTTTCCACATCAATAATGAAAAATTCACTTTGAAAATACTCATTTTGTTAGAAACCCATTACAAAAAGAATATTTTCATTGAGGTTCCCTGCCCCATACTGAATATCAACCCACTGCAATAATAATCTGAAGGAAAAAAAGATACCTATAAAAAGTTACATTTGCACCTCTGAAAAGGATCAAAGGAGATGAAACCTCCTTGATGGCAAGACAGAGCATTGTGCAGTCCATAGGAAGCAACAATATTACAAAAAATCCATAACTATTACCGCCTTAGTTTTGACACAAAAGCTTTCTTCTCTCTACATGTCCCACATTCAATTTCTGTGAAACCAGTAGAAATTTAGTAAAAAACTGTATTTTTTTTTGCATCGTTGCTACATCTGTGCTTTCCCCTCTATTTTACAGGAAAAACAGAATACAGGGATAGCATATTTTGAAGGGTTGGCAAAAATATTCTAAATTCCTAAATCAGTTACATAAATTAGTGACATATATTGCCAACCAGCTATTTAAAAGAAAATACACATGTATTTCCAAACTTAATTTTTTTCACAGCAACAATCTTACTACTCTTAGTATCAGTTACAAAATGTCATTTCCTCTTTGTGAGCCCTGTAATTACTTTAACACATTTTATTCCATTCTTTTCTCATTGTTTTAAAAACTGCTCAGTGGTTTTGTGATTTTGTGTTCTCTTTTTCTGCTTCATAGCAAAAAAGTGCAATTTATTCAGGTATTTAAGGAAAAAATGCATTTATTTTTACAGCAAGATTTTCACCATCATCTTTCTCAAGAACGCTGCTAGGAAGGTGTGTCAATAATGAAACTTTTGTCTCACTGAGAAATGGGAATACTAATAACCAGTAAAAAAAAAGATCTGAGCTTCCTGACCGGCTCGTTTCTTCTCAGTACCTAGTGGGCTATAGTGAAGCACTCTTTTGGGGATTTGGGGAACCTCAGCACCCACAGCTGGGATGGAAAAATAACAAACAGATGAAGGCAGGAGAGAAATCAAGCCAGGATGTCACGCCAAGATGGATATAGGGAAAGGTTCCGCCTGGCTTTAACATGCGCATGGCCTCAGCTTTCAGGATGCATACAGTAAAACACCTGACAACTCTTTGCCTTGAGAGCCCTCTGCCTGTCAGAGAATATCCCACCACTTGCTAATGCCTACAGCTTTGTTTGACAACAGACACCTCGTGCCTGATACATCAGGTTAGTCCAGGGATCGATCACAGGTGGAAGACGCATCTATGGGTTGATGCTCAAAGAGACTACCTTGTTTTATTTCACATGCTAGATTCAATTAAGATAACTGCATCATCCGAGGAACATTTGGAAAGCATTATGGTCCTACCCAATCATTCTGGCAGCTCTGGAATACGCAATATCTAAACTGGAAACCCTAACCTGGCTCCTTAAACCATGTCACCTAGCCTACCCAGTTCCTTTGCTGTCCGTTTAGTGTTAGGGAAGATGCCCTTTGGAACAAAATACTTCTAACAGGTTAGCTACACACCACCTTCACCAAGTGATTACCTAAAAGAGAGAGAGAAGGAAAGGATTTTGTTTCTTCTTTAACTTTCCTACACAAAAGAGCCATTCTGGATGATGTCTTTGGAGAGCAGAGGCCACTTCCTATGACTTTTGTAGTGACACTTTTTGCATAGAAAGCTAAACTCTTCAGAACAGCTGATCCAGTTTTGCTTCAGACTTTCTAAAAGGGTAAGGGAGACCATGAAAACTCAGTAGTTTTAATCTCTTGCTTAAAGTCCCTCTGACCCAACTTCTGACCGGGCTTTTTTCCTTGAGTTTGTTTCTATAGCACAATGGAGATGAACCATCTGTTTGTGGGGTTCCCCTTCCCCTCCTCCCTCAGGTTTAAGAAACCCAAAATGCTAAAGTCCTACGTTTAACACAAGTGCCAGAAACATAAGTTTTCTTTTTAAAGTTTCTTAGCCCCACACTAGAGTACCTTGCCTACGCAGTCAACCGTCCATCCAGCTTCAGCAGCCATTGTAACATCACCTAGGCTAATGCTGGATCATTCAATGGAATAGGCAACAAAGAGTAATTCTGCCATAAAACAAGTTTCATGGAACGAGATGAGCAAAGAAATGTGACTTTTCTCTGTGGTAACATACTGTATTTGCTTGATAAAAGGGTGCACTTGACTAATGGCAACATGCTGGGTTTAGCCCTCAGAGAGAATTAAAAAATCAACTAAAGACAGTACTTCCCCACACATGCTGGTTTTTAACAAAAGGTTGCAAACATCTGAACAATCATGTTGTCTGTGCTGCTGCAGGAAAGCCTTCAGCTACACTGCCTTCACTACAGGGATAGACTTCCCTAACGGGGTGGGTGCAGCACTGGCAGCACCGTCAAGTCAGTCATTTGCACCCAAGTGGTTAGCGGATTGGCAGAATGAGCAGAGATCTGTACAAAAAAATGAACAGATATGCTGCACCCTGCAATAAAGCAGACTACCCTAATAATCTCACATAAAGGCCACATCCCTAATGTATGATGATGAAACTGGGCAAGAGTGAAGCTCTCATTAAAGCTGTGAGATAGACTTGTTGGGCACAGACACGCTTGCAGTCTCTAAAGAAAACTGTGATCACAGGCACACCTTAGTTGTGTGACTTCCTCCTGCAAGAGAGGGGTCCTGTTCCTTGTCCAGAGTTAGGAGTTTCTACAGATTTAAACAAAAATGTTTTACATGTCTATAATGCCTTCCACGCAAAGATGTCAAAGGACTTTATACAAATTACATAGGTCCCATCCCCCCCCCGTGAGGTAGGTATTAACCCTATTATTTACAGATGGGGAAATTCAGGCACGGAGAGGTTACATTATTTGCCCAAGGTCACACAGTGAGTCAGCGACTAAATAAGACAGAATCCAGATGTTCTGATTCCTATTTGCACAATCCAACTACTAACAACACAAGTCTCAATTTCAAAAGAGCCTGCAACAAATATCAGTGTGCACAAGAGCAGTCTTGGGTTTCAAGGGCCACGCCTTAAAAAGAGTAAGAAAGGAGGAAGAACAGGAAGAAAAAAAGAACAAAGGGACATAACTGACTTCTGCAAGCCAACACAGCTTCAAAGAAAGAATTCCTGCCAATTCCCTTCCCAAAGCTGAGGCAGCTTGACTATGAGCCTGCAATACAGGGGGAACAAAAGGAGGCTGATGGAACCAAAGCTCAAAACAAAAAAGCAAGCTAGAGTGGTCATACTATTCCCCTTCATCATTTTGAAAGCAAAGGGTCATGGAAAAATAGGGCTGAGAGGGACCTCAAGAGATCAAAGTCCATCCACCCCACCTCGAAGCCAGGATCAACTTATCTACTCATTCCCAACAGCCTGGACCGCTCTCAAAGACCTCCATCGATGGAGATGCCATGCCCTTCCTCGGCAATCTGTTCCACCTTGCACTAGCACATGAGCAAAACGGGGCAAGCAAATGTTAAGATAGCTATTTCTGCTCCTTCAGTGGGGACACCACGATTTCCAGGCCTAACTAATGATACATTTTAGAGAAGGTAGTCTCCAGATAACAACTTGTTTCTGTCCTGGAATCTTTGGGAAAATAAACACTGGTGTCTGCTGTATTATAGTACTTGAGTTTTGAAAATACTGATTAATACCAGGATAGATACCAGTATACTTACTGCAAGTGCCAAATCCTATAAGGTCAGTAACAAAGACTTTGATATGATAATTTTAGCTTACTGCAGATACAAACTGCAATAAGAGGACAGGGAAGACTACAGAAAAACCCCACAGCAAAGGTCAGCAGCTTTGAGTTGCTAAGTTACATCCAACTGCAGACAACAATCAGGCAGTCGAACAACATCTTCAGCAGAGGCAGCACCATATGATCTCCGTAGCATCCCTCCATCTCATCTGTCTTCAAAGTGCATTCTCAGTGCAAAAAGTAGGAGTGAATTTAGAGAGGCTTACTGTCTCCAGTGGATTTCATACTAAGACCAGAATTCTTGCTTGAGTTCATATGCTGCAGCTTTGTGTGTGTTAAGTTCACTTCTGCATAGCGGAATGGTGCTGTCCTGGCTCTGCCCCTCAGCATCTATGTCCAACAGTGTCCGCTCCTCTACAGGAAGACCCACCTGGAAAGGAAGCAGTGCGGGAAGTCCGGGTCTCTCTTCCACAGTGCTGCTGCTACTCGCAAAACAAGAGTCCAGATTGCTCGGAGTGTCAGTACTTGAGCTGTTGGCAGAAGATTCACCCTTGGCATTGCTGGGTGACACAAACCACCAGGGATCGAGCCGCTGTCGGCTGGCTGCGGGACGAGGCCGAGGCAGGAACTCCAACGTCTTGGGTCTTTCCAGTGTGGGGTCCTGCTGTGCATTCCATCGTCTCGGGGTTGGAGGAAAAACAAGGTTGGGGTCTGGCAGGCGAGGGACCTCATTTGGATCTCTACTTGGACTAGGTGTTTTTAATACACCTATCCAAAATGGAGAAGGTGAAAGAAGAGGGAAACATGTTAGATGTCACTGCTAAAAGGTTCCAACAGATCTTATTGTATGTACACTGTGAAAATATTCTGAAAGCAGAAAGCCTCCATTCAGAACCTAAAACCTCCACATCTTCAAGACTGAAGCGAATAACTGGTTTCTTTATTCCTACATCATTCTCAACACATTGTGGAACACCTGTTTCATTTGCCTAGCATAGGCAAAGTATTTTGTTCGTTCCTGATTTGTTTTCTTCATCCTCAGACTGGAGAGCATGGATTTGGCCTCCTATCAGAGGTGAGGACTCTCTAAATCCTTTGGAAGGTACTTTACCATTAACAGCTTGAATGGATCAGGGAGACACTTGCACAGCAGGATGTGCGACACCTGTTTGCAGTGAGCTGGACAAATTCCCTGGAAGAGTCATTTAACAAAATCTACTGCGGACACTTCCTGGTTTTGTTTGGTTGTTTTTAAAACACAAGATAAACTTTCATTAGTATTTTAATGAGTATTCTCGGCTGCATTAACCCACATTTTACTGCAGACTGCCTTTCAACAGACAACCTCATATTTTGTTCTACCATTGGGAAAAGTCTAATTAAATCAAGCTTTAATTTCATATTCTAGTCCTCTTTTTCCCTAAATTACTAGGGCAGAAAAACAGGAAAGCATTTATTAACTTATCAAGTCACAGCCACTCCTAAAGACTGCAACAAACAGAACACTACCTACCTAGGAAAATCCCTCTTGCTCGCAAAGCAATACGATCAACAGTGGCTCAGCCCCACACTACTTTAAGAGATTCAGTCTTCACTACCATAAAGATTAGAATTTGCTTTGAAATTATAACACCAATACAAACAAGTGTATAAAGGCAACAGATGGAATTCTGAAGAACTTCTAAAAATGAACAGCAGTTGCACCTTGATATCATCTTTGTCTAAGAAACAACATACTCTACCTCACAGCATCGTGAAGCAGAGTTCCTTGATGTAAAGATGATGGAACAGATTGTTACTGCATTGCTCCACTCATTATTTGTGTAAAGACAGCATCCACGAGCCCTTCTTGTGGACTGGCCATCACCACAGATGCTGTATAAGCAACATGTTTACTTCCTAACTTGTAATTATACTGTTTGGGCCCTTCTTCTGAAGAGGAAAAGGAAGATGGCTGAAAACCTACCTGCTCCCAGTGCTCCAGTTAAACAGCTACTGGAAGGGCATCCACTGGTTGGGCACCCATTGACAACTAGTCCGGTCCCTTTGATGGCCCCATCAGAAGGTGTGCGCCTGTGCCCGCCTTGCTGGGTGTGGGAAGAGACCGTCACATGCGTGGGAGTCAGGGACTGGTTGGGGTCTTGTTTGAACCTCTCAATCTGGACATTGACTAACGGGTTGTTAATGGCTGGCAAGGGAGCCTTGACCGTCACAGGGCTGACAGGCATTTCATACACCACAATCTCATCACTGTCTGAGCGCAGCAGGGACCGGGTGGAATTACATTCGGAAATGGAAGACAGGGAAAGAAGGGTGAGGGATGTGGATGGCTCGCCTAGCAACAACATGGGCTCATCTTTTTTGAAGATTTTTCGGGAAGGTGGGCTAGTGCTCCTGCGCGGGCGTCCAGCTCGCTGGAAAATGCTATCACGCTTTTTCTTCTCCTCCTTGGGCGGCTCTGGCTCCTCTTCAATCAGCAGCTGGCACTTCCCTGCTTCTAGCAGATCAAACCCCAGGCCTGCAGCAGCCAGCACCGCTCCACAGCCAAGCAAGGCAACCTCACACCGTTTGTGGTGGGAGCCACTACGTTTGAGGCTGTTGGTGGGTGTCAGCTGTGGGGTGCTAGTAGCAGAGTTCACGGGGGTGGACTCATCATTGGCATCACTAGAAGGCCCATCCCAGTCTTCATTCTTCTGAAATGGGATGCAGAGGTATGACTGGTTGTGCCCAGGTGAAGGGTGCACTTTGCCCTCCCCATTAAGACATTCGCTGTCTTCATCATCTGAAAAACAAACACAAGAAATACTTTGCATTGATATAAGATTCATGGGCAAAATTCCCTGTCTTACAATTACACATGAGAAACTTCTTCCAGAAGATTCAACCATCCTTCTCTTCACAAGCACCATTCACCAATTGACAAACACAAACTACTGTCTCCAAACAGGTAAGCTGAGACAAGTAGCTGGAAAACGCTATCACAGTGGAAGTTACTGGCTTGCCAGTCTGTTCAGGATCAATTAAGGAACAGCATATCAGAAGAAATCCACATTTCAGTTATTAGTATGGGAGTCAGGAGTGGACAGGTAGGAGAATGATAAGGATCTCTCCCAGCAAGTAAAGGTGTAACCATACTGCTCACCTAAATATTAACAGCAAATGAGTTGAAAGGTAACTTGGAGTTAAGAGGGAATTAAGAGAAGCTTGACAGATAAGAAATGAAAGAACAGAAATGAAGAAGAAGAAAATCCAGAAGGAGAAAGTTATTTCACACAGAATAAAGAAAAGCCAGATGCCACCAAAATGAAAACACTGCTGTAAGATACCAGGTAAAGGTCAGGAAAGGAAAAGTTCATTCAAATGTGAACGGAAGCGGAGATAAGAAGTCCAGGGAAATCCTTTACCCATCTCCGCTAAGCTGGTGAATCCTGGAAAAGCAGGTGCAGTTCTCTGGATCTTCCCTAGGTTTGGTGCACTGGATGACCACTGTTTGTATCCTTCTACCAGAGCTTTTAGACTGAAATAATAGAAAGACAGGATAAAATGTACAATGCTGACAATAACCTTTCATTCCTTCCCTCTATATTCTCTACTGCTCTATTTAGGTCATGCATGTATCTACCTTAATTGCATAGACTTAAGGTCCTCCCATAGCAAGGCATTTTACAACACTTCCCTCATTTGTAATAGCATAGCTGCCAAAAGATCTCTGCTGATAAACAACGACTATGAATGAAGAATAATACAAAGCACCACTACAGAAATTAGGTATTTTCATTTTAAATCAAGGCAAAACTACTACGGCAGGTACAAAAAGCGCTCAGCAGGAGGAGGGAAAAAATATCTACAAAAACATTTCCATGTGAAATACAAATAAACAATGAAAATCAAAGATAACTTAATGGGAATGAAAAACGCTGAAGTCATTAAAACAGCGGAGTTAGATGCCTCTATATTATAAGACCCAACACTTTCCCTTAAAGGAAACACTGCATTCAAGTACAGGCAGTTAAAAGCATAAACTACAGATTATGGAAAAATACGTAACTAAACACCATATATCATGCCATTGCTTTTTAATTATAGACCAAAAAATCAAACCAAATAAATAATAAATAAATAAATAAATCCCTGCTTTCAAGTCATCTGAGTTCAAAGGCATTTTACTTTGCACCTGAGCTCATTAGTAGTCCCTATGCATAGATCTTCATTATCACCATCCTATTCGTTCCCTGCAATATTTTCATGACATCAGAAACAACCACAGTACTTTGCACAATTTTTTTTGACACATCAACAAGTCAACAACATTTTATTCTTCAGTTAATGTTCTCTGAACTGGGATATCTACGGTGCCTTTCTACAACTCCAACATGAAACATGTCAGCGCTGGCAAAAAGCCTAAAAAGCACTTTGGGCAGTCAGAACTTGAAGTGAAAGGAGACAAAAATATCTATGTATAGTCTGAATGATCCCAACTGGACATACTACAGCATCTCTTTGTTACTGAGAGAACTGAAAAATTAGTAGGAGAGACCTCTTGTAGCTGCGTGACTAACTTGTATTGTTCTTTGAAAAGAGACAGCTTGTATACATTCTTACCCTCCTTTCTCTGTAAGGGAAGGATTGTAATGAACTCTCTCATGATCCTAATTTTTCACAAGAATCAGTCTGCATGTCTAAGATGACTTCCATGCCAGGATTTCAAGGTTATACATACTCAGTATGTATTTTTTCCTCTATTCTCTACCTAACTGGGAAGCCATGCTTGTCATCAGACAAACAATATCACTATAGCAAGGTCACAAGGTTTAAGCTTGATTCAGCACGTGTTCAGCTGGTTGATCACCATTCTATAGACATTACTTTTCAAAAGTACTCGCTGTTTCCAACATTCTGGAATAGTTTTAGATTTCACAAAAAGCAGCCTACACAGGTCTCACTTGTCTCAAAAGTTCGTCAGTTTCCCACCATTAATCGTTCCGGCATATGCAGTACCCTGCTATGAACTTGAACCCAGACAGCACAGTACTGAATCCTACTTGTCGAGAAAGACAAACCACATGATTTTACAATTTTGCAATTTATTCCCTCCACACTACACTCAGCTATGTAATGAAACACTACCAGGAGACCCTGAAGACCTGTGCAGCGGATATCCTTGAGAATATGCTACAACTTTCTGCTGCTCATTACTTCTTATGCTGCTTTCTGCTGCTACTATTTCTTATGCCCAAAGATAAATGCAGAAGGGTGAATAATGACTCTAATCAATTCATGACTTTACTTAATTATAGGTAAATTAACTCATGCTAGAGAATCTCACAGCAATTGCTGTAGTGTAATTCCTGCCTAAACTTTTGATTACATCCTATGGAAAATGCATTGAAAGGGATGGTAAAGATAAAGATTCAAGTTGGCTTCATCACAGAGTTGCATAAGCAGATGGAACAGCAGCAGTACTGTTACCAGCAGTGTCATGGGGAAAACTTACACTGGACTTTTCTATGCTAAGTTTAGCTCTTCGATTAACTTCTTTTTTTATCCCTATTCTCCCAAATCAGACAAAAAAAAAAAAAAAGAATAGCAAGCACTCTATCAACCAAGGTACTAATATTTACTGCAACCCTATTCCTTTTCAATAATCTGAGTCTGGCATGAAGTCAGTGAGAAGCAGCAGTTCATTGTATGCTAACCACACTGCCCTCTCAGTAACACTATCATATTTCAGATACTTTGCAAAATGCAATGGTCTTACAATGCCTTCCTGGAAAAGGTGGTGAATAGTACAGATCATCACAGTTTTCAAGAGAACAGGATAATTTTAAGAGCATGCACAGTTAGCATGTAACTCCTTTTCAGCTGTCTGTACTCAAAAGCAGTTCTTCAGACTGCACAGGAAGGACCAGAAAAACAGAAAAAAAAGATCTATTCCCCAAATTCTAATTATTACTTCAAGGCAGAAGTGTTTCTCTACCAGCTTCAGTAATCTCCTGACCTTTTTATTTTTTGAATAATTAATGCCTGTAAAATATAGCATGTTTTAATTCTGAAGAATGCAATGCTCTGTCTACAGTTCAGATAAAGCACAGGCAAAGAAGTTTCCTCCACATTGCCCTGTTAACATATGTCAAGAGTACTGTGAATGAAGAAGGTGGTTCACTGGAATAGAATAAAATAGTTCAGTTCTAAGGGACCTTAAAAGATCCTCTAGTCCAACTGCATGACCACTTCAGGGCTAACCAAAAGTTAAAGCCTATTATTGAGGGAATTATCCGAATATTTCTTCAGCACTGAATGCTTAGATTAAGACCTCCTGCAGAATACTGCAGTGGTGATACATTATATAAACATCTATTTGCTAAGAGTTTCACACCTGAGCACATAATATTAAAGAAAAAATATCTTATTAGTTATCTTATTTTCCCCTGATGAAAATATGGCAAAAGTCAACCTATCAATTTAGCAGCGGAATAAACTTCAAATTCCACTAAAAATCACGAGGCATTGAAACCTCTCACGAGTCTTAGATCATTAAAATATTCCTCTTTTTTAAGCAGCATTTCAGCAATAATCTGAGGATGGGTAGAAATAATTCACAAGGGAAAAAATGGTGCCATAGAACAAGAATCTACAAAAAAGGGCCAGGTGCAACTCACATCTCTGTAGAATATCACTTTTAGGGCATATTCACTGAAGGTACATGTGTCCTTTAAAAAACCTGGAAAAGGCGATGTTTGAGTGGCTCTACAGATACTTTTTAAACAGCATCATGGAAAATCTTTCTAAAAATCAGAGTTGAGAATTGTAAAATAAATATTTGCAGATATGATATGAAATTAGAATAAATTGAGCCTGAAAATAAAGAAAACCTAGAAAATAAATAGTTTACGCAGCTAAGGAGATGTGTAAAAGTTTTACTGCTTAAAATAAGACATGAAGTAATAGTGGACAGCAGAAGTATCAGGTCTGTACTGGACCTCTAGCAAGGCAATGAATGCAACATGGATCTCTGTTTTGGATCTCTAACACCTCAGGCACAGCACATCTGTAAGCAGAAAAGTGCTTGCAAGAAGGCAGGCAAATCTCCTGTGAGCCAGCTCACAACCAGCTTCAGAACCTGGACACCAGCCTGATTCCAGGCCCTCTCTTCTTACCCATCTTCTCCTGCACCTAGCTCCTTGTGACAAAGTGAGCTTGGTCCCCACGTGCGCCCTTTTTTCTTCTGGCCTCTCTTCTCTTCTTCCTCTCCTTCCTCCTTTGGAAGGACTGAGTTTCGTCCCCATGTTTTACTGCTTTCAGCAGGAGTCACTAAACAAGTGGGAAAAACAGAGAGAAAATTGGAAAAAAACAGATAACCAGGTTGGTCCCAAAACAACGCAAAGAACACAGGCCAGAAGAATAGTAACTGAAGTGTCCATTTGAGGTTCTTCCACATAATTCTCAGGATGTATCAACACTAATCTAACAACCAGATCCCTTCAAATTACTGTAGACAGGCTTTATGACTTTATTTCTCCACTGTTTCCCTTTTAGAAATACCAGTTTGATACTAGAAACACAAATGTGACACTATCTGATACAAACACTACACATCCACTAACATTCCTTTCATACTTCTAGTACACATTTATCTCCCTAATTCTGTGTTATTATGGGAACACCATTTTCATGGCAACATCCTTGTTTTTCTGTCCTTCCAGCAGTAACTTAATCATCTTCAACTGCGTTTCACAGATCTGCTCTGCAAATTTAGTCTTCTAAAGATCAGCCTGTACATCCAAGGAATGTATTTTCTATACAGTACAGCAGCAATCTTTCAAGAACATAGGTGAGGCTTAGACTCCAAAGAACACAAAACCCAACTCCCCACTCCCACTTGCCAACATACGCTATTTTTCTCTCTAAATTCATACATGCAGGGCACAAGGCCAACATTTTAGGAACATTTTTTACAGTCCTGTCCTAGATATGGAATCTTGGCATCTTACCACGCTGACAGACTGCACATTTCCCAAATTCAATACTACATTGAGCTCCTTACACTGTATGGCCCTGAGTCTGGGAATAATGGTAGGACTTGCAGGAGGGCTGGAGCAGCTACTGATCAAGCTTTTCCTTTTATCCATCGTTGGAGAAGCCTGCACAGTGAATTTATGCTGGAAATCTGTTTATCAAAAGAAAAGAATTCAAAACATAAGCAGAAAGACACAATTACATTTTTTTAAATATAAGAAAGAAGAATAAATTGTTTATCATAACCTTCAAAATGTGAAATTTACAAGACCGATGTAAAACTGAAGTTTTACAGCTAATTGCTGCTCATTTTTCACACAGTTCCTTCAGGACGAAGACATGCTCACAGTCATGAAGACACTCTGACATCCCAGATACCTCACCAGTAGCTAACGCTTCTTTCAGGGTTCTGTTGGAGATCATTTGTGTGTTAACTTGAGTTCACGTATGAACTAGCTGTGTAGTGCTGTGCTCTCATAGCTATTAACGTGGTTTTTTGTATTTTTTTATTTTATTTTATTTTATTTTTAAGATTCCTGCAGCAAAAAGATCCAGTAGCTTATGGTTTCTGCTGCATTCTGTAAAATATTCCCAGAGCAGCAACATACTTTTTACAATCTTTATTAAACTGATCATTTTGAGCTGTGACATGCTAAACTGCAACACACTAAACTGCAACATCAACATTTTTGCTATGAGCCACATACAGCCTTTCAACTAAAAGTGTAACGTCTCAAACTCACTTTTTTCCTATATACTTTGAACTGTTGCCTTTGGGGAATGCTAGCCACAAGAGCATCAAACTTAGTTGCTTGATGCCAGAGGTATTTTTTCTCCCAAAGTACATCTAGTACTTCCTAATGCTAAGTGTCAGCACAAAGGAGGCACCAAAGTTACAGGTTCGCTTGTTCCTCCCATTTCACCTGACATTGCCTGCATCACCAACCTGAAGGCAGGCTGATATTATTGCCATCTTTTAACTTGAGCCGATTCTTCTTGAACTTCCCCATGCGTTTCTTCACCCGGGGCTTCTCCTGACACAGCTGGTGGATGATGATGTTGAGCTCCCTTTCCAGGATATCAATCTCACGCTCTGCTAGCTCCTGTTCCCGCCTTCGGAGCAACTCCTCATGGTTCTTCTGTTCAACAGCAGCACGAGTCAGCTCTTCTTCCCATGTGCGAAGCTCCTACAGGGAGATCAGAAAGAAGAAAAGAAAAGCTACCTCATGATCTGGGCATTTAGACTACTACTACCCACTCTGAAGGTACAGCAGCAGTAACTTATGTTCACTGCACTGCTAGCACCACTGTTTAAAGGCTCAGCTGAAAGCCAAAAACCTAAAAATAATTCTAAAGAACTCAGTGCTTGCCATTCAAGGCCCTTCTAATCAGTATTAACATTTTGCATTAAAATTTCTTCAAAAATATATGTCCAAATTCTCTACTCTGTGGTGAGGCCACACCTGGAGTACTGTCCCTCATTCTGGGCTCCTCAGCACATGAGAGGCATGGACATAATTGAGAGAGTCCAAGGGCCACCAACATGTTGAAGGGATTGGAGCACCTCTCCTACGAGGAAAGGTTTAGAGAGCCAGGACTGTTCAGCCTGGAGAGAAGAAGGCTCAGGGGGATCTCATCAGTGTCTATAATTACCTGAAGGAAGAGTGCAAAGACGACAGACTCTGCTCAGTGCTGCCCAGTGACAGTACAAGAAGTTATTCAAAAAACACCACTATTCAGAAGCTGCCTGGGCATGGTCCTGAGCAGCCTACTGTAGGTGGCTCTGCCTTAGCAGCAGGGCTGGACCAGATGACCTCCAGAGGTCCCTCCCAACCTCAAACACTCTGTGACTTTGTGAAAAGGCACTAAATCCTAAATTCAATGTCATGACAAAAGATGCTGGATATCCTGACATGCACATGTTTTCAAGTACCACTGGAGAGTACCATGTACATGGGAACCCATTTTGCAGTATTTATTTTTAACTCTGAAAAGAACTAATCCTTACTTTCTTGTTCAGTAAGTACATATGTTAGCTTCAGTATTGACTTAAACTGTTTAAAAATAACCTTTCCAAGCCATGCATCATAAAATAGCACAAAACCCAACTCTAACATAAAAATCAATAAAGAAAACATTGTGAAGAGGCCATTCCCATCAGTTTCCACCAAGCATGGTTGCTTCTCAAGCATAAAGAACCATATTGCAAAGTTTTTGACCTCTCCTTTGTTGAGGAAGGGAATCAACTGAAATGGTCCTTGAGATCTCAAAATATTTTCCTCTTCTCACTGCACTCTTCTCACCACAAGCGCAAAAGAATTCAGCACTCAGAATAATTATCTCCAGCTGGCTACTTCCACTACAGAAGGTAAAAAAAATAGGATGAAGTTCAATTTGAACTCATTTTGAACTCATCTTCAATTCAAAAACTACTTCAATTTGAACTCATAACATCAGATAGATGTTTATTTTTAAAATAATTTCATTGTTACCTGTGCCATCACTACAGAGGTACTCATGAGGTGAATAGGATATTAAATCTTTCCCCACTGCTGTAGAGGAACACAGTACTCAAAATATGAGAGCAGTCTAGATACTTCTGTTGTTGTCATCTGTTTCTCTGTTGCAGTTTCTGTTTTTCAAGAACTGTTCCAACACATTTATGCTAAGGGACCACATTGTGCAGCAGGGAAACACCTATTAGCTTTTCTTTTTCCTCCAAAAGCTACTATAGTATGTGCATAGAAATGTTTTAACAACTGTTTTGGGGCTTCTCTCCCCTAAACTCAAGATCATCCCCCTCACACACATACCTCCTAAACCCAACTTCTGAGCCCAAATCAAGTTGGGTGTTAAAAATGAATGTTTTCAGGTGAGAGGCAGTGAACTACTACTACTTCAGTAATAATTCCACTGCAGTGCTTCATTCCAACATCTGTACAGTCTGTAAGGACTTTAACGCAGATGCAGCAAGCTGCGTTTTCTTTCTGACAGTATGTTTGAAGAACAAAACTTCATCCTCTTTGCTTAACTTCCACTCCTTGAGGCTGATGATCGCTGTTCCCTTTATTCCTGCTAGGTCCTTCATTCCCTGCTATTTACCCAGACGGATTTCAGTTACAACAGCTGTTGGACCATTCCCCTTTTAGCACTCATGTTTATTACAGTTAACCCACTTTGGCTGTGCCCACAACCTAGAGAACACAAATCTGACAGAATCAAAGATGCAATGTTTGCTGGAGTATATCATCTGGAATTATCCGTCCTATTTTTATTAACAATTATTATTGGAGTTCTTCATTAAGATACTGTAGTGAAATAGTTATCAGATGTATTAAACAATGAAGACAACTCACCACAGCAATTTGCACAGAGTATAGTGGACACAATACTCACCACAGTATTGAGCAGCAGCTAAGGATGCAGCCGTGTATTTAAAGATGCAGACATGTATTTGACTTATGATTCTGCACTAGTGTGCATCATAACCTGCTATTGACACAAGGACTTATTACAAGCTGCAGTAAAGCATAAACAAATCTAGTGCCGGGATGCACGAAACAACGATCCCTGTTTGAATGATGAAATAGGAGAACTATAATCCAGAGAACATAAGCAAGGACTTTTTTTTTTTTTTAACTCACCTTTTCTTTGGCTCTGAGCTGATCAAACATCTCTTGGATCTCTTGTTTCCAGTCTTCCTGCAGGGAGTGGAAGGAATCTTTGGGCATTTCAAAGAAACCAGACTCTTCTATGGCAGTGAGATGGCCTAGGATACTGGTAAAGGAAGGTCGTGAGTGTGGGTCAGGGTTCCAACAATCTAGAACAGGACAAAGACAAGCAACTATTAAGCATCTCTTGGTAAGAAGATTTGAGACTATGAGTAGTACTTTACTGATCCCCAGTGGCTGACAATGGCATGCACACTGCGTTACTCTGTCTTTCTTATTTCTCACTATCACTGACTATTCACTGATCATAAATCAAGTATGGAATTCATGCTTTCACGCTTATACAATATCCAACATCGTTTAAAATTTTGAACTACCTGG
Organism: Anas acuta; assembly: GCF_963932015.1. NCBI lineage: Eukaryota > Metazoa > Chordata > Aves > Anseriformes > Anatidae > Anas > Anas acuta. Next base: position 36,188,585 of record NC_088983.1, on the reverse strand, counting down.
TTACTAGGTTGTATTGCAATAAAGCCTCAAGCAAAACAGAGGTTTACCAATTCTACAGTTACATTTCCAATTTTGTATAAAAATTAGCATATGATTTCCTTAAATATTTGGCTTTAATTTATATGTGCTGAGTAAAGATGATATGCAAGACTCTCATACACAGTTCTTATAGCACCCTTCCTCTGCAAAGTTAACAGCCATATTGTAAAAGAATATCTATCAGAGCTCTTTCTAATGCTAAGCTGAGTCATTATGAATCTCCCACAGAACTGCAAAACTCCTGCAAAGCAGCCTGGGCATACTGGAGTGAAATTACTGGGCAAATTGAGTGAAAATAGGAGATTCAAGTAAATAATGGCACCATTTATGATTCTTCTAACTATCCAGAGAAAATTGATTGGGATTTTTTCTTTTGCTTTTAAGAGAAACCATAGATAAACAAGCTTTTTTTTTTTTTTTAATTTACAATCTAATGCAGTCAGTGACTTACCCAATTAGAGACCTCTAGAAATACAGACTTTTGGTTACCCATTTGAATTGAACATTGAAAAGAGACATGGAAATAGAAAATGTTGTGGAATAACATCTCCATCTATGAAATCATTAAGATCATGTTTTTAAAAGCTACTAGGTCAAAACGTGTGACTTTGCAACACTTTTGAGTAGGATATCTGTATTCATTCAGTCTTCCTTCTGATTTCAACCTTATTTCAACTCCCATAGCCAACATCGCTGCCTCATTCTACATTATCCCATGTTGACCCTTAACACAGGTTCTTGTTCAACATATATTCTTAATTCACTTTAGCACTGCAAGATACCTATATGCCAAAGTTTGACAACAAGGAAACAGGAAAACTTAACATTCAAACACTTTTCGCACAGCTAGGGACAACAGCTCTATGAGTTGGAGTAACTAGTACATGGACCTCTCTCAGTATGCTCATACTGTACTATCAGTGCTCTAAATGGTCACTGGATTCGAGACATACATTGCTACGTTAGGAAGCAACAATTATAAACTTGTTCTAAGGTTTTCTAGGCTTTGCTGTTGGGAAAAAGGTAGCATTATTCTTAATTTCTGGCGATATCCTAAGAAGTATGCACTCATCATTTCTATGGACTGAAACACAACAAGGAGCAGCTGTAATTAAAAAAAAAAAAAACATTTTGCAAAATCTGTGCAACTGCTGAGGCTTGGTTTTGCAGATCTTCTCTGCTTTGATTTTAGTGTTACTGACATTTGGGAGCTTTGTTTTTGAAACTGCTGGTATCAAGATGCTGGTATTTAAGTATCTGATCAAGTTCCAGGAGGCATAAGCTGGAACACATTTGTGTTTATGGATTTCAAATTGCTTCTCTTATCAAAATAGAGAATTGAGGATATTAAGAGTGCTCCCAAGGTCCCCTGCTGCTGACCAATTAGCAGCAACGGGTGATACAGCTGGACTGTCAGTGGCATAATCCCTACCCCTTTAGCCCAGGTTTTAAGCATGGCAAAGCAAACATGACCCAAAGTAAAACAAAATGCTGCAGCCAGCCAAATGCATGAATGAGTGAACAGGATAACTACGCAGGTGGCCCGTGGCTTTTATTTTCCCAGGCCTAGATCTGCCATTATTTGCACTAATGAGGACAGTTGTAACATACAAATCTTTTCTGTGAAGAGGGAAAGTTCAGCTTTGTTGTCTCAGTGAAGACCACCAGAGCAGTAATTCAAAAGCAAAAGCAGCATTAGGGGAACAAGAGTTCACCCAGTCGAGAAACAACCAGTCTGAAAAACAGTTTTGGTGAAGGGGCAGAAAGTAATTGTTTTCTTGTTCTCCTTTTCTCCCCGCACATGGAGAAGCTGAGCATTCCAGAGCCAAATGTGTGCTTACCCCTGTGCTGCTGGGTTCAAGCACAGGCCATACGCCTCTACCTGACTTTCCCAATAGAGGGCATTATTTTTAACCCCATCAGCAGATACTTCACTTATGCTTAAGAAATTCAGGGTCCTTGTTTTAGGGAGCCATGCCAAAACAAACTACCCTGGCAAAACACTATGTTGTCGATTCCATCAGTTGTTTCTGATACAATTTCTTGCTTTGCATTCCTTGTGAGCTACTACACCTGCAGCTCCAGTGCTGTCTACTATCCGGTAAGATATCTTTATAGCAAAACAGTAAGTGTGATGTTCTACTTTATTTAACTGAAGCTTGTCAGATACAGAAAAGATCAGAGAAATGGAAAACTATTCCCAACGCAGAGAAATCCATCAGAAACATTTTCTTACATGAAAAATTCCTTTCTTGGGGTTAAAACACCACCGGAGGCCCCAGAATATAAATTCTACGTTCAATCTCACTCTTTGCTCACTAAGGCTATAGAACATGCTTGATTTCTCTAACTCAGTTTTTCTTTCTGCGAAATAAAGACAAAAATGCTTATATATAACTATTTGAAACCCTTGGGAATAGAAGGATGGAAAAAAACAAAACACTAAAAGTTCTTTGTACTCAGAGAGAGGGAGGGAGGATGAGGAATGGAAGACAGACAGAAGCATATAGATTTGGAGATACACAAGCAATTGCAATCGCCAGAACACCGGGTCACAAAGGTGCACCCCAAAAGCTACCTCACTGAATCTTTTTTAAGAACTACAGAAGCTCTGCTGACAACATTTGATTTCTTTCATTCATACATGGGCTGCTTTGGGCACAAAGTATCTCCACATGCAAGGCAGAAAAGACACCATTCTGAAGGAAAATCTGGGTTATTTTCAGTTGTCAAAGCCACATTTAAAACCTCTCCCTGAAATGTCAGTAGGATATGGTTTCATTCTAAATCAACCTGACAATGCCTAGCAAAGTGTTCAAGCTATGAATTTCAAAACAAGTTGAAAGTTTCAAACTAGAGCCAACTATGTGAAGCTTTAGTGCCATTGCATTTTCACTACTAGAAAGCAACAAGCTAGATGATGACAACAGTAGCTCCCATTTTCACAGTTAAGCATGCTGATAAAAACGCGGCAAGGGAATTTCTTTCACATACTACTGTTGTAAGAGATTAACAACCATCACAGCATGCTAACAGCCAAGCTAGGGTCCCGCAATAACTTGCAGCATTGAATAAAGCCACGTGAGAAATCTGTGCTCTTAGGTATCAAACCAAAACCGGGAGGCAATACTCAACAGCACAAATCATACTAACCATACTCACACGAGAGCTGGCTTACCTTCCATCAGTTTGGCAAAAGGCTCTGGACACGTGGAAGGGATTGGAAGGGCAAGTTTATTCATGGCAACACCGTATGCTACTGCAAGTCCATCAATTCCTCGGAATGGTACTTCCCCTGTTAGCAGCTCCCAAAGCAGCACGCCGTAGCTATCAAGAAAAGATAAAAGAGAATAAGTGACTTAAAGGTATTCTTTGTTAGGCAGCAAGACACAAACCTATCAGAGTGATTCTGGTACGCTGAAGAATTTAGTTTTCTGGGTAAGCTCATGGCGGTTGTCAAGTTGGTAAATTGCGTTATTTTACCTCCTTTTAATAATAAGAGATGATTTAAGATAGCTTAAGTGCTTAGTTAAAAAAAAATATTTGGAAGTGGGGGTGAATAATAAAAGGTCACCCGAAGTGTATTTATTTATATTTGTAAAAGGCTCTGTGTCAGCTTTCCTTTTTGTAATTGCTAGCACGTTTTCAAAAAAACTCCAGTGAAATTGTCACATGGTAATCCAACCTCTACATTCCTAATTCTGAATTTATGAGGTGAATATCAAGCAACAGAAACAGGATTTTTGCTGATTTGATTATGATAACAATTATAATGGCGGCTGATAGTAAGATTATAATAGCAGATTCTTCCTCTGGAATCCTGGGGCCATGAAGGAAGAATCCTTTCTTAGTATCTCCCCTCTTCAAAATCAGTCACTCTTAAGCCCTAGAGTTGCACTGTATGCTTCTGCAATTCCTAACTTTGCTTAGGTTTAAAAACAAAGCAAATGAGACTTACATATAAACTTCTTGTCTTTAAAAAATATATTATATGAATGTCTTCATATGTACACAACCTCAGATGAATTAATGTATTGACATTCATTTCAACTGTTTCACTGAGCAATCCGAAACTGTCCTTATAGCAGTCACAATGTTTAGGAAACTTTGCAAAACTGAACATTTTTTTTCCATACAACTGGGTAACTTTATTCTCCTGAATTCAGGACATGATAATGCAAAACACTTCAGTGAAAATGGACACTGCCAGTCAGGCACAAATACAGTAATTTTAAAAAGTAAATCTATTCAACATATTCAATAAAAATCACTGCAAGGGTTTTATCTTCTCAAACAATTCTTAAAAAAAATAGAGAAGAAAATCATCTGTATGGACCTGTACATCTTAAACTTTCTATCCTCTTTCTCCAGTTAGTAGTCGTGCATTTCTGTGCCGAACATTAATATATTAATTCCAACACTTTTACGTCATCTGGATCCTAAAAGAAAGATGTTCTCTAGAAATATAAATTTTTAAAGATTGTTACAAATTAAGCTGCCAAAGTCAAAGAAGCAATTATGTATTAAAAATGATTGCTGTTAAGGCAGTTTTCAAGAGCTGAAGATAACATCAGATCACTACAAATTCCTAGAGTGTAGTGTCAATTTCTTCAGCGATTTATTTCATGAGACCTTAAATACCAAACAGCTCTTGTTGTTCAGGGGTTTGTTTAGTTAATTCTACCCCCACAACATGCTGTGCTATTATTTGTAAAGCAAGAGGACCTTCCCACCCCTTCTGCACCACAGAACCAAATCTTCAAGGCTCAACAGTAGCATAACCCCTGCGGCAGCCTGACAGGGAGCATCTCAAGCACCAGGTTGCAGGTCTGCATATGCTTCATAAAACCTGGTGATTCCTGGCAGAAACCAAGACAAGCATGGCCTTCTCCCTTGTGTGCTAGCAGAGGGATATCGCTGAGATCTGGCTGTGCTTCTGGATGGCACATGCATCAGGTTACCTGTAAATACATAGACTGGCTGGCCACACTGCCACAGGTGGCTCAAGCTCCTTCCCTCAAACAACGCAATCCCACAACATGCTCTGCTTCTGGGAAACCCTAGCCAGAGACAGCTCCTTCAGAGCAAGCTGACAAGTGTTTCTTCCATTGACCCGTCCTACTCTTTTGAACCCATTTACTCTTCTCTAATTTCTGTGGCAATGAGTTCAACAATTTAAGGATGCATTGCTAAAAAATAGTTGCTTGTTTGTTTTGAGTTTGCCATTTGATATCTTCATTTGCTTCCCTAGTTCTCTCAATGCCAGGAACAGTGAGTATGTTTCCTCTTAGGTCCTTCCATGCCACAATTTCAAAGGTTCCCACTACATCCGAATCTTCTTTCCAGCCCCCCAAATCCTGATCTAGCTAAATCTAAATCTAGTTACTCTCAAACAGAAGCCATTTCATCTTTGTTTGACATTGATGTCTTTTGTATATTAATTCCATATTAACCTTTTTGTAGGAATGACAAAACCTCAAAGTTTGACCAATCTGGGGAGAGGCACAGTATTTCCTGTTTAGTTCTCTCATTCTTCCCTATTAAATTTTAACTTGCCCCTTACCTTTCTGAGTCCTTACAAAACGAGCTAGGTTATCCACAACAACTCCAACATCTTTTTATTGAATCTTAATAGAATAATTTAGAGCCCATCATTGCACAAGTAAAATTCTCCTACACGTACTATTCTGCATTTATTACTTTCATCTGTTTTTATCATTCAGGATAGCATATTTTTTCCTCAGCTATCTGCAGTACATTATTTTTTTTATCCTGAGTAACTTGGTATTAGTGTATGTCGTTACCTAACCATTTATCGCTTTTTAAAATCACTTTTGATTATGTTTAACACATTTACTTTCTTTAAAAGCTTTTGATAAAAGGTTTTAGAAAGTTTTTAGAAATCCAAACACAATATAACTATCCAAAATCCAAACACGATAAAATACTTCCACAAAATTAGTGGTGTTTTAATAAAAATCACCCCAACTGATTAAGCAGTGAGAGAGCGGCTGCTGAGAAGAGTGTTTTCCATTAATTCTCAACCAAGGGACTGGGAATTATAAAGTAAAAGAACAGAGACAGAGGAGATTTATACAAAAAAAAAAAAGGCCTGGGAAGAAAGATTCAAGGAGCTCTACACATTGTCAGATGGGAAGAAAAAACTGATCAAGCTCATTTATTCTTTTGGCACTCACTAGTAATTTTTGGACTTCAATTACAAAAAGAACCATGTGATAACAGACCATGTGTTCAAGTCAACTGACAGTTGTATGAATAATTAACCATCTACCAGCGATCCAGTAATCCCTTAAGCCATTTAACACTGGGTTCAATCCTACACATTGGATTTTCAGGGAGGAGGCTGGAGGTTGGCAGGATTTCACGTGTGATTTTCCCATCTCTCTTGCAAACGTGTGAAATTAGAAAAACTACTAACTTCCTCACACCATTATTACTCAATGGTATTTGTACTGTAGGTTCCTCTTCTGCAGTGTCCCAGGTCCAGCACTTTCCATAAGAAAGGGACTATCAGCACAATAAGGAGATCCCAACAGCAAACAAAATATTACTTTCGTTATGACAAAAAAAAAAAAAACTGTTATATTTTTAACAACAATTAACAGTTAGTATTTTTCTATGTTATTCAACTGGTAGCTCCAGAGATTACATTACTTATAGCATAGCAGTTTACTGTGTATGCTTCTATATTTATGAAATATTCTTATGACCAAAATTTCTATACCACTGAATGCTTGAAACATCTTGATATGCTAATCAGGTATTTTTGAAGTAGTTCTAGTATTCCATTCCTAAATTAAAATTTAATTCTTAGTTATTTCACTGGTCTCAGAGCAGGTGCATCTTTTAAGTGTCTGAACTGAAGAACACAGAGAACGCAGATGAAGGTTGTATCGTGGCCTTACCTTCTTCATACCAATCATATTGATATGTTTTGTGTTTCTTTGTTTTTTTTTTTTTTTTTTTTTTTTTTTTTTTTTAACTGCGTAAGTCAAAAATGAAGTGGGCTGTAAACAAGAACTGTATTTAAGCATTTAAAATGACGTGGAACTTCAAATTATATGCCTACTAACATTAGCTTGCTGTGCAACACTGAATAAGCTGTGATATCTGTCCTTCAATTTATCCCCTAGAAATTCAAAAATTCCTAACTCTCCTCTCAAAAACATCATTAGACTCACAGAAATTGTATGTTAAATTGCATATAAATAAAAAGGTAGTTTGTTCTCTGTGCAATATAAGCACAACGATTCTGCTATCCACCTAAAATTTGTGGGTGAGCACAAAAAAATCATAGCAAAACATTTTTACTAGCAAGATGTACAAAGTGCTATTACCAGCAAGCTTTAAAGTGGCCAAAATCGTAGTGATAAACACCAGCACATAGGATTCTTCTGCCTTGTTAAGATCTTTGCCAATCCTCCTGTAGATTGGTACAAAAACCTGATCTTTTTTTTTTTTTTTTTTTTAAACAGAGCTTGATACAGTATTGAAAGGAATTGCATGAAGCAGTTATTTATGATGGAATAAAAGACTGACTCAGGAAATTTCAGCCCTGGCAAGCATCTTCACCAGCAGCTATTTGCATTTGTGCAGCAAGAACACAGGCAGAACAAGATTCCTGTTGAAAGGCTAGGCAACATTTCAACCAGCTGTATTATTCTAATGAGCTTTTCAGAAAAGGTGTTGAAATAAAAGGGTCTGTCAATGTCAGAGACAGAAATATCCATTTCTGTTGATGGTAGACACACTAACTTGAAGGTTGGTTATCAGGCAAAAAGCTCTCTCAATGCCAGTGATTAACCAAGAGGTTGAAGGAGACAAGAGGAAGGGCAAGCCTAATAGGATATAAAAGTTCATCCTGTTACGAATTTCAGGTTGCATCCTTGGGAGGGAACAGGATTTGTTATACGTGTCCATTGCTGCCTTTATAAAATCCAGAGCTTATAGTCACTGATGAGCTACTAGTGACTGCACTGGCAGGAATCTGTCCTCTGCATACATGCCTCAAGTGCCACATTCTTTCCAGCAAATTTAACTATGATTCAAGGTTTTGGCCACCTTGGAGAGAGGTCTTCTGTTTAGAGACAATATATTATAGCTCTCTTAACGGTGATGGCCCTCTGTTTAAGGAAGAGCACTGAGAAGAACTCAGCCTATTTTGAGGGAAAGACTGGTAACTGTACATAAATAAAGCAATGAATGAATCTTGAAAATATTCTTCTGAAAAGCTAAAAAATATTTAAGTGATTTACAACCTAAATCAATGACCAAACTAATATTTTTGCACGGGTATAGAGGCTCTTAAACTATCATTTAAACTATCATGATGAAAATAATCAACTGACCCTAATAATTCTTATCTTTTTAAAAACTAGGTCATGCTGGTACAGAATATCTACTGACCTGTTCAGCATGCCTGGATTAGTAAAGTTACAATCACAGAGGAGTTGTGACTGTAACTTCCTTCCCCCCTCCTCCCTTAAATGCCATTCCTGGCACTGCTTTTCAAAGGTGAAAACTGAGGTTTGAGTATGGAAAGCTAAATACAAACCAGTATTGTCAAGTTTTCATTTCTACCAGGCTTCACTCAGAGTAAAAGCCTGCTTCTTGCACAATTCTTCTCAGATTAACTGCGCAGGCTACCACATTTAATGACAGTCAGCGTTTAATCCATACTATTAGCATGCAAATTAAGTTCACACATTTATCCACAAGGCAATACATTATCTATTCTGCACAACTAGGTAAGGAAAATGAAAATCACCACAAATATCTTCCATAACAGCCAGACAACTCTTCCAGCTGGGATATTTCTTTATCCTGACAGACTTCACAGCATGCACACACTGCGTGTGAACACTGCTGGCCAACGACAATTTCTTATTACCCTGAAGACCCAGTCAGCTTGACATTTCTATACCTCTCCCCTCACAAGAAAAAAATATTCATCTACTTTGTTTCTGATGTTCAGTACTAATTCTGTATTTTACAGCATCCAGAAAAGTCAATATCCTAGGACAACAATAACGGGTTATTTACTGAATTCTGGATTTACCAATGCACTTAAGAGTTACATTCAAACTATTTTTGCAAATCTACGAGGGCAATCTTCATGCTCTTTCCTACCAAAATAGCTCTTACTCTCAAAATCTCATTGCCTGAATGGAGAAGACAACACATGCATTCAAATTACTACTTATGGATTACATACTCAGACTGACTTACAGAAGAGATTTATCACTTTATGGAAAAGTCTGAGAGGGTAGAATTAATTCAAACTTCTTAACAATTGCATTCAGGCTGAAACTGCAGAGAGAATTTCATGAGGTACAGTGTGCTCGTGCACATAAGCATCAGTGACAGATTACTATAAAAAAATTATCTTGCTCTTGGTAAAACATTAAAAAAATAGCAACTTCAAGGATTTCATAGTTTCATTTTATGGCCTTCGGTTATGTCAGCCAATAGCTGAAGGAAGGCTCTGAACCCTAAAATAATCTGAATGAAAATGTAAGGAAGAACAAAAATTTGTAGGTGTGCGGGAGCTGGTCTACCACTTCCTACAGAAAAAGCATTTGCAGTTAATACCAAAGTAGTCTTGGAGTTAGGTGGATGGAAAGCCAGTGGATAAAGTTTTCTTAAACACAGAATATATGGTTCATTGTTCCTCATTCTTAAACATAACACAGGTTCCACGGCAGATCTAGTTACTGTTTAGTACCCAGTCACTTAACACCAACTCAGTACCTCCACACATCGCTGCCTTTGGAGAACATGGAGGAGCGAATGACTTCAGGAGCCATCCAGGCATATGTCCCAGCTGCGCTCATTTTGGTAGTTTTATGCCATTCCCTGGCCAAGCCGAAATCCGTGATCTTCAGTATCTTGTTGCTCAGATCTCCATTTTCCACCTTTTCGAGTATCAGTACTGGAGAAGAGGGAGGGCGGGGAACAAAAGATATGCAGAGTAAGGCTAGTATTTATGCAAAAAGATCCTCCTGGAGATCTCCCCAAGTTCAAAATTCTCCCTGACTTTTAATTATTCAAACATACTGCCCTCTATTACCAGATATTTCAAGTTAATCCCTTCATGTAATAAATGAACATCTGTCTAGCAAATAGCTTTGAATTTAACCAAAATATCAAACCCCAGAGAATAAACAAATAAGATGACGATTTAATGCAGTACCTACTGTTATTCTATATAATAATTGTCTGCTAAAAGGAAGTGAACCACTGTAACTTCTAGAAATCCAGATAAGGGAAGACATTTCCTAATTAATCCTCTCTCAGCAAGCCAGTAATAGAATCTTTTTCTCAAACTGCTTAGAGGACTTTTTTTTTTTTTAAACCCAAGTACGCACACAGGCTGGATATACCTTTCAAGTAAATGAATTAGGAGTGCAAGCTCTACATACGCAGATTTTTTAAAGTGCAAATTAAAAAACTCATTGATGATCAGTAACAGCATGGCCAGTCCAAGACTCCATAAACACTCCCATGTTACACTCCCCCCGATCATTATTAAACATTTTTTAGTTAAGCTAACAAAGTTTCTACGGCATTGCAGCAGCAAAGGAGTCTACACTCAAGAATTTAAGGCAGGGGGAGGCAGAACTCAAAAATTCTTTGGTACAAGGCACACAGGCACCTTTACCCAGCAAGCTGAGCTGTCACACCACTGTGAAATGCGTGTAAAAGCGGAACAGCTACTTCTGGTTAACAGCACCTATTATCCTCCTTATCTTAAGATGAAACAACCACACAAAGTGCAGAGCAATGATCAAGCAACAGAATATAACAGCCTACTAAACTTCCAGACATAAAGTAGCCATAAACCTCTGAAGTGACTTTCAGCCACTTCATTAATCTAATGACTTCAGAGCAGGAAAAAAAAAAAAAAAATCAAGCCACTAACACAGCATCATTATGCAGCTACCCTGTTTTTATTTTTAATGTCATTACAGATACCAGCTCTTGGAAAACAAGATGTTATGGTGTACTGTATATGCATGATTTGAAAAACAAACAAAACCACAGTCATGGAACATAATGAAACAGCTAAAATGCAAAAGCACCACAAAAAATAGAGTACATAATCATCTTCAGGACCATTTTTAGCAACCCATGAAAAAACTCCTGTGTCAGCCTAAAGCTAACAGCTTCTTTAAATTTAATCTGTTTATTTTCATACTCCCCTCTAATAACCAAAATGAGATTTCCAATGAAATAAAAGCATAAACATTATTTGAATACCTTCTGTATAATATACATGTATAATACATCTAAGTGTTAAAATATTACATTCACTGTAATGAAGCTTACACAGAATCTGTTCCCTGAAATTTCAAAAAAAAAAAAAAAGCTACCCTTTCTATAAGACATTCATAAATCACAAAATACTACTTTGTTAAAGGTTTTTGTTGGCCAACTCAAGTTGTGAGTAAACTTGACTTATGGTTAAGCTCTTGGTTCCTGCTTCTTTTGAAAAAATCCTTTCTAACATTACTGAATGCTCCGTTTTCCTGTTCACAGAGGATGGGAGTAGTTTGAGCACAACCCTACAGAAAGCACAAACATTATTTAAAAAAAAAACATGTCAATTACTAGAAATCAGCTAGTACTAGGGGATGATGAAGTGATCCATTCCATGAAGCTTTCTGACAGCAATAAATAAGGCTGCAAGAGCTGCATAACTAACATCCTCTTCAATTGGGCAAAGCCAGATGCACTTTTAGAGCCATGCTTCAGTATGGACCACAAGAATTGGAGGTACAAAGGTAGCTTTCCTTTGGGTCTCTTCTAGCTAGATTTTTTTTCCCTTCATTTTCCCTAGCAGCCAAAGAATTATTAACAGATACTGCTAACCAGTCTCTCACTGATTGCAAGTGTGAGAAACTTCCTAGGACATAAAAGTTTTTCTTTCTAGCCTGTACTCATTGTGCTTAAACAACTGGCAGAACAATATAATCTAGTTTTAAATTTAACTGCAGTGACACAGAGACATAACGAAGTTGTAAAGGAAAAGCAGCACTCTGAAACAAAAAAGCGTAGGCTTTGGGCGTGTTTTTGCTTCCATTCAGAATCACAAGTGCAAGCAAATTTGCTCTTCACAAGGCAGCTCATATTGTCTGAATCTGCTCAACAGCAGGACAGAGCACCAAATACCATGGTTGGGTTGGACACACCTTCCTGGCAAGAGGTTATTTAAATCTAATTGCCTTTATTTGCATTAAGACCTAACAAAATAATTAGTACTTACACAGACCTATTGTATCCATGAACTTGTTCTTTTGTCAGATGTACACTGAGATCAATTACCATAACAAAAAAAACACAGGGAAGGACAATGAAAGAGCTGCATATATTGCAAGTCCTTGATTCCTTAGTTACATCCCCCATTATTTCATTGTAATAACTGCTTGAGATAATAATCCTGCAACCCAAAAGTGTATAAATTAATTTTAAGGATTATAGCTCTCTCCAGCATATTTTCCATTTCTCTTCATCTTGGTCAGCATCACTAAGCTCACTTCCCATTGCTAGGAGTCTCCCTAGTCTATTTGTCAGATTTTCAGACCAAAAGCCTTGACTCTTCCTCTTGTGCTCATTCAGATTTCAAAGAAGCATCTTGTAAATAGGTGAAATATCAATTCCTTTCACTTTCCACCTTAATCTCCCTTATAGTTAACACAGGCCAGGTTGCTAGGACACGGCAAATGCATTTCACTCTTGCAAATCAATATGGTCTCCTTCTTGTGAGCTTGATCTATAACCAGTTATTACCTCCCATTTAATGCTATTAGTGTAGGTTCTCTTCAGAAGGTACTATTCCTCCTGCACTTGCTAGAATCCAGCACAGCACGTAGCACATGTAAGCGCAATAATTCGTACATTTACAGCAGTTGCAGAGTTCACATAACTGTCCGATTTGAACAGATGTGACCACTCAGGACAGAACTAACAGTCGCCAGATTTATCAGAAATAATTGCTTATTATCAGTCTGGCAAAATCCAGAGAGATATAAAGCACCTACAGCAAAACCCCAGCTGATCTACCAAGGCAATATTCTCATTCTGGTCTCATGTTTAAAAAGATCTGATAAGAGCAAGTGGTTAAAAGGAAGGAAAGCAAGGTATAAAGTGAAATTAAAATTATTTTATATTCCCAGCCTTAAAGAAGCTGTTTGGCAGCCAAGATACTGGGCCTAGTCTTTAGGCAACTGGGGAAGAACAAGAGCTGCATCAGCAGGCACGTGCAGAATGTGTGTCAGCTGGTCTGCAGTGGCTCACTGCTTCCTCCTCCAGCAGGGTCTGGGCAAGAAATCTCTTTCTGCGGGCACGCACAGAGCCAGCCAAGCTGTAGGTGAAGGTATGTTATGTACTACTGCTTGTAACAACTCAAAACCACTTCTCTCCTGCTTCTTTGACAGCACAGGTTAAATGCCAATTGTAAGCAGCACAGGTGGGAAGCAACTGGCAGTGTGCAGAAGGGACTGGTGAACAGAAGCAGGTATTGCAAACACATCAGAAAGCTTTGAAGATCCAGCTGCTAAACAAACAACTTAATAAAGCTCGGTTGATCAGCAGCAAATCACCAATACCACGCCCATTGCCTAATGCAAGCACCAGGCAAAATGTGGTGGCTTCAACTAGCTGCTAGCAACTTTGGGTAAGGGGTATCGTGAACATGTATGCTGACAGGAATAGCAATCCAGAAGTGCTCACAGGTATCTGCATATATTCCTGAAAGACTCTGAACTTGTCCATCAGAAAACAAGTGCTTGCCAGTGAGAAATTAATTACAGGACGGAGAAATGCTGCCCAGCAAACAAGCCTTCCATATCTGAGGGTGTCCCAGCTGAGAGAACAAGAAAGGGACATGACCCCAGTAGGCCTCAGCATCCCCAGCAGCCCCTGTCCTTGAGCAGGCGATCATCCAGACACAGGTACACCATTCAGATGGGCAATTGCCACCTCTGGGATTTTATTAATAAACTTCATTACCGGTGGACTCTCAAGAATCATTAACATTAGTGACTCAACCCCACCATTTGGTTTCTTGAGAGATGGGCAAAATGCAAGTCCTGAAAGACAACAAACAAGCCAGGCACTTTAGAGGACAGCTTAGAGAGACAGAACAGGTACAAACTGAACACTGCGTCTCCTCTTATCTAGGTCACAAAGACCAGTCTTCTATCTCTGAAATGAAAGAAGATGGCTGTTGAGGTTGTCATGTATTCTTTAAGAAATTATTTTGTGCCTCACAAGAAGCACCAAGTATATTTTTCATGTCACTCTTGTGAGAAGGCTTCCTGAAGTGCAATGAAAAGAATGCACCATATAAATGGAGAGGTGCGTTAGGTAACGAGTCAACATTTATTGCTCTGACTGTAAGACAAACTGGCAGAACACAAAGACCACTTGAAAAGACTCTGCCTGGTGAAGTTCCTACTCATTCTGTCTGACATGACAACTTACTGTTTTCACTGCTTTTTAGCACTGAAAAAGTTCTGTCTGCATGATACGTTCAGTACATTCTGCATGTGCCCAAATGGTGGCCATTAACCAGACCTTGCACCATGCCCAACAGCATCCAGCTAGTAAGCAATACCAGCTGCTGAAACAGAAGTGTCGTTAGATACTTTCCGGATAGAGATGCCAATCTCAGTATAAACCAGGAGTGATGCGGGATTAAATTATCCAGTACGGGTACCATTTAGAGATGGTTTCTTAGTAAGGAGGGAGGAACAACTGATGACATACCCAAAAATCTTCTTGGTTTATCCTTGTTTGTGACCTGAGCTAGCAGCTTTTCTAGCAAAGAGTTAGGAGTGATAAAAATTGGTTTCTTGAGGTCAGGTGAAGCCAGCTTGCTTTCTCCAGTTTAAGTAACATTCTGTACATGCCTTACATGTAAGAGCTAGCATGCTTTTGACAGAGAACGTCAGACTTGCTGACAGTAAGCAAGTCTTCAGAAGCACACAGATCCCACTGGTAACGGATCCCAAAGGGAACAGTTCTCAGTTTTATAAGTCACGGTTGTGTATTAGTGACATCAACAAAAATTCCTTTTTTTTTTTTTTCCCAGAGCCAAATGCTTTTGTTTAAACCAAGATTTGTACTGAAGTTAGACATGACAGACATGGACCGCCTGAAGTATGACTGACACAAGCCCTTCCTGCTCCACACAGGATTCCATTATTGTGTTTCACAAAAGACAAAACATCAGCCTTTGTATTCAAAGCAATACAAAAAGCAACTTGACTGAGATTTCTAAGATACCATTATATCGTTCGGCCTTCACATAGCTGCAAGTACAGATCTGCCAGTTCTGTCTTGTCATTACAAGTCATTACAGAGATGCCTGCTCCATGGGGCATTAGACAATGCAGGATTAGCTCCCGACAGAATGGCCTTAAGACCGCTGTTGTTCTAATGAGACGTTTAAGGACAGTTCCAATGGTTGGGTTTCACATTAGAACACCGAACTTTCCCTAGCAACTTACCCATTTTCACTACAATGTTTAGGATCAGGACTATATGTATCCAGGACTATTCTGTGTCCATACAGAATGAGAGATCACTGCAGTAAAAACAGTGAAACTTGCAGCTTTAAATTTTCTTACCACAAACATCCTGTATTAGTTCCCCAAAGCAGCTGTCAGTTCTAAGTAGGCAAAACAGAGGAACAAATGGATTCTGAAGGAATACAGACAAACTAAAAAAATGCACAGATAAAACACTAGTAAGGTTTCAACTCTGCTATGAACTATAGAACTAGAGAAGGGCTGCCCTAGAGGCAAACTGTACAACACATTTGTTGAGACAAAATACCATCTTGCATGCATGACAGAGATGCACACCTCCCATAGCCTCACACATGCAAAGGACAACCCGGAATCAGATAACCTGGAAAGACAAAGCCTCTCCAGAAAAACATTCAAGGACTAAGACTAGTATACATAGTCTGAATTACTCTCTACAGGAACCTCTCAACTAGAAACATTTCTGCGTTAAGTGCCCAGACTCACACCGCGTGAACCTCTCCTTAAGGCCGCTCTAAGGAAGCAATTTCAATTAGAGGAGCTCTCCAGCACCGCCAAGCCTGGAACACCAGATGTTAGAGAGCCATCTGGTGAAAACCCGGGTACTCATCGCTGCAAGATTATGTCAGCACTCTGAATTTTTTTAAATTAAGTTTCCAGAAATATTTTGTACTATTAGTAGGACGGCTAATCTAAGTCAGAATGGTACCACAGTTAAATTAGTCTTAAATAAAACTGTCCTTAGGCCCATGCTGACAGCTGGAGGTCATAATTCATTGCTTTTGCACCACTTGCCTTAATGACCTCTGAATTGATTGAAAAGTCAGTGGTAAATACCTTTGTTAAATGCACAAAACCTGACTGCGAGGAAGAACTCATTTTCATTACTCACACATCTACCAGAAATACATGAGATACAGAGTGACAAGGTAAAGGCAGGGGCATAAAGCTGTATGATTTTTCATCTACTCATATGCAAGAATTCTGCATACACTGTAAGCAAACCCAGAGCTGGCTAGGTAAATCGCACTCAATGCATCAGCATCCACTCCTGCTTATTAGCCATCACAATAAGGAGGACAAAATTGCTGAGCAAACTGATTTGGGAATGTTCTCATCAGTGTTCCAATCCAAGTAACTGCATTGTTGATACATTTTTCCTTCCGTTTAACCTGTTACACGTTTTTTGTTGTCCAATTATTCTGGAAGCACTAACTGGCCTGGGTCCCTTTCCTTCTGCCAGAATGTATGCATTTCCTATCTCTTTCTTTTTGTTGCCTTCAGATCTCACACCCATCAAATCTTCTTCCAAACACACTCTCCTAAAAAAATTATAAAAAAAACATTTCCACTGAATCTTTCAAATTGATAGCTTAAACAAACACGGTAAAACTTTATTTAGCTTCTGTACTGCTCACTTTATCGAACCCCAGTAAGACAACTCCTATGTTTTCCATCCTGTACTACAATACCTCCACTATCCATGAGAAGTCCTAAGAGGTAGATTACTTTCACAGGCAGCAAGCCTTCACATGGGCAATCCAACTTTTCTTGGCAACCACCTTAACAGCTGCTGTTTTAATCCTCTGTTCTTTGCATATTATGCCAGCAGAACACACCTCTCAAACAAACTTCCCTGGGAAGGCAGTAACACTGTCACATTTTTCACTTGTTTGGAGGGTTTTCCAGCTACACTTCTGGGCAGTTAGGTCAGACGAAGTTGCATTTTTACTCTCCATTAGGACAAAGTATAGGGAAGGAGCAAGAGGGAAAAAAATCAACACTTGAACCCATGCTGGTCCATTTGCTCCTAACATCAAAGAACTGGTAGAAAGTGGCTGCTCATTTCACCTCGCTGTCAAAATTAAGAGGCAAGGCAGCAAAACAGGGTTATGTAATCTCTTTTTCTGGTTTCTCTGCACAGTGTAGTGCTGAACTGAACACACCTTTACTTGTGCTAAAAGTAATCATTTCAAAAGCAGAACATTCCAGGAAAACCATTACAGTGATCATTCACAGTAAAAATACCACACATTTATACATGAAGATAGAGAAAAGCGGCTCCTGCACACCAAGAAAATTGAAAAATTCCTTCCTCAGAGAGAAAAATTGCAAGTCAGAACAAGGAAATCAAGATTATCTTGCAGTACTGCCACAGTAATTAAGCAAACTGCCCATCACTCCCATGGATCATGACACAGTTCTATCAGCAACTGCCTGTTCCCTTCCCCAGGAGGCCTGATGATCTCTTTTTAAGAAACAGGATAGAAATTACAAATAAATCCAAGACAGTCTTTTATATGGTCCAGTTTACAGTTCACTACAAATCATTTGCCTGTGCATGATGCTACTCAGCCTGGCACACAAAACCAGAAATCTATTAGCTAATGAACAATCAAGCCTGATGGAAATGGTTGACAATCATTAAGTGAAGGAGGTAAAATAATGAGGTACAAAGTACAACGTGAATTACAAACACACAGGAAGAAATATAGAAGGAAGCAGGCTAGAAGACCAGGATCCCTACTGTGGGTGCAGAAAAAGCAGGGCTTGTCGCCTGTGGTACACTGATTATCACTGCCTTGATGGATGATTGATGGCTTCACATTTAACTTCCATATCGCTTTTCCCCAATTAAGACAACACGGAATTGTAGTGCCAGCAGACCTGCCACTCTTACTTAAATTCTACAGTTCTGGGCAGATCACGAAACAGCAGGACTACTAATTAGTGATAAAACAACATTAAGTCATATGTTCTATTGTTACATTTTGACGTTATCTTTGTCAAGTCTTCATAGCTGTTGAAGAGATGCCTGCCATTAACAGCGCTTCTGACATGCTTGGAAGGATGGTGGTGCTTTCAAATAGGTTGGGAAAATCTGAAGTGTCAAAACTTGTTTGCAAGAAATGAAAAAAAAACTGATTATGGAGTTACGTCAGATTATCCTGCACTTGAAAGGAGCTTGTGGACCTAGGAACAGAGGAGGGGTGATGGGGATCCAAGGTGAAGTCCTGACTGCAAACTATCAGAATTCATATACAGTAGACAATATTACTATGCCTGCAAATGCCCTGGTGTGGGCACAGATACGGAGGTGTTACTGATGCCATACAGAGGATTGGTGTTAAAGGTGCCAGTGGTAGCTCCTGGGTTATGTAAACTACATCTCCTCTAGATAGAGGCTCTGCTGACAAACACAGAACCACATGAGGTAGAGCTTAGAAGGCCTGAAATATCTGAAAACTGTAGAAATCCTTGAATACCTCTCAGTGTCAGTGCACTTCTGTAGTGCTGTTTTGGTCTTCATCAGCGCTAGCACTGCTGTGGTCAATGCTTTGCCATCCAAGATTCCAAAAGAAAATTTACTCAGGAATGAGGAAAGCAATCAGACCAAGTCACAACGAAGAATTCTAGCAGAACTCCTGCAAGCACATCCCACTCACATCCAGCCCCAACTGCCTTTACTCTTGATTCTGTGCTGTACTGCCTCCTTGGAGCCACTATCATCTGGTTACACAGTAAAAGAGCTAGATGGCAGCAACAGTGGTGGGTGGAATACACTACTAAGAGGACTATAAATAAGATCAGAAAGTCATCTTTGTTATGTTACTTGATGCAGAAATATTTAACTTCAATATTTAAATCATTAAGGAGCCATCCAATTACTCACACAGACTTAGTGAAATTTATTCCCTAGTCCCCCAGATTCTCAACTGGGCTCTTAGCTTTCTCCCTTATTCTCACTATTTCACCATACTTGTTATTATTTCTTTAGGCTGAAAAGTGGGAAGACCATTTCTTAGAAACTGGAAGGCTGAAAAATGGCAGAGGAACTCAACCCATATAGAATGACACTACTCTGCCTAAGTAGCTCTATTTTTTTCCTATCTCAAAACAGTACCACAATTTTTTTTGCTGTGGTTGGATGTTTTTGCAAATCATTCCAGAGGAACTCAACCACCTGTACAGATAACACAGCCTACTAACAGATATTTTTCCCCCAACAGGCCTTTGCTCATCTGTGCATATCTGACTCACTGTCACCGTACGATGGCTGTTTTTGACAGCAGTAAAGGTCAGCAGGAAGCTACAAGTGGGGAACTAACGCTTACCCAGTAAAAGTTGGGGCATGAAAGACCGCTGCTGCAGATGAGCGCTCACTGTGGGTGGGAATATTGGACACATTTTATTTCTTCCTCCAGCCTGCAAACAGAACAGCTTACCAAGGCGTCACTTTCCAAAATGCAAAATGACAAGTTTCATCAGATAGTGGATAAGCATCAGCCCATTCACTTCCTCTGTTTAGATAATTCCAGTAGTGTAAGGAAACGTATTAGATATTGAGGCCATCAAGTGCCAGGTGCAAGAGCTTTGTAGAAATAAAAGAACAGAATCCAACCTTTAAGGAAAACAAGGCTGTTTCAGTTTGAAATCTCTAAATGCATGATATAACCAAGGTTCAGTTTAAAAGCCGTAAGGCTTTTCCATGGACAGATTTAAAAACAATCCAGACCACTATGAGGGAGCACTACAATTAAACTTCTGCCTGTCAGCAACAGAGCAGAACTCTCCTCAAGTGCACCAGAGTTGAAGAAAACAGAGGATATTCTGTTTCCTTCTCCAAAGGAAGTTCCAAGTTTATAAGAAAAAAAAAATACACAAGTTTCAGAAGTCAGTTAAAGGCTGACTGAAGCTGAAGGAATACCAGAGGACAAAAAATCTAATATCACAGGAACCAAACCCTCCCACCTAACCCATGGCAGAACATGGCAATCCATTACAGGAAGCCTTATCTTGAACAAAATCTCCTCACTCAATTCTGTGTGCTTTCTAAGGACTTGTTCTCCAGACTACAGAATCCAAGCTAGGAAAGCTCTCAGGGCACTTTCTGAAAAGTACCACTCCTAGCAAAGTGTCCATGAACACTAATGTTAATCCCACACTCAATTTTGAATTTCCTCCCTGACACATGCACCCTGGAATTTTACAACTGGAGCAGCCGAGTTCGGTTTATTGTATTTTTTTGTACTCACCTCCCTACAATCTAGGTATAAACTTCACTCCGTCCAAGTCCCTTTGATTGCCTTCTCTATTTTCAGTCCAAACATTTTCAGCTACTTGGAGTCTTTAAAGTTCATTCCCACATAGTTTTATTTTTATTATGTGGAGACCAATTCAGAAAAATCTGAATTCAGATAAATATTTTTTGTGTCTTCAATGGGCCAAAATATGTCTTAATGTTTGCTTTTACCTGAAAAAAGGGATAGAAACTTCCACTACTCTGAAGAAATGCAATGCATTCTGACAAATCTTCAAGGCTCTTACTTAAAAAGTACTATAGCAATGGCAACTATAATTTTAGTCCCATACTTTCTGAACAGTCCTTATTTGAAGGAAAAAAAGTACCTATAGGTCAAATGAAAATGCTTTTGCATAGGAAAGGATGGTTTCACTCAACTTCCTATGATTGTTCCAGTCCCATTCTCCCCTCCCACGAATAAGCAAAACCAAGATAAATATCAGCTCAGATTGGGTGAGGGGAGGGAAGTGCATGTCAGACAGTTAAATAAAAGGACAGCCTTAATACATTTCTTCATGCTGCTGTGTTCTCTGAGAGTCATGGTCTCACAGCCAGCAACTTGTAAGCCTGCAGTTTGACTAACCAGACAAAAAAGCACTGTTACTGCAAGAGGGACAAGGAACTAAGCTTGCCAGGTGTTGTGTTTTTTCTTTAATTATTAAGTCTATTGGCAGTACACTGGCATAGTGTCCTGAGGACAGAACTAAGCTTTCGGGAAAGGCTTTCAAACACTTGCTCCAAAATAAGATCTTGTATTGTAGTGGTTTGCCAAAATCTAGACTGCAATTTTAGCTCTACTTTCCGCAGTCAGCCTGCACAGCTTTGCTTCACGAGTATCCAGATAATGAGCAATCTGCTCTTGATCCTGCATTCAAAGAACTTAAAGTGATTAACAGATCTGCACGTGGACTGAGTCCGGGCTTTCCGCATGTAGCCTTCACGCACCTTCTGTTGGGTACTCTGCTGCACAGCTCAGAAAAACATCTTTATTGTAAGATTTGTTTGTGGTGCAGAAGGCTAAGTGTTGCATAAGATCCTGTACACCACAGAACTCAAGTCTTGCTCAAAATCTTGCATCTTCGAAGGAGAACCAAATGTTGCCCCTGGTAATAAGCATTTTTGCTTTTATTGTTAACCATTCTTCAAAATCACATTAAAATACACACACACACACCTTTGAAGCAAAAGCATTTTAATTATTGGGTATGCGAGGGTTCAGTAAAGCCATAAAGCTGACCAACTGTCTTCTTCTGTCAACCTAGAAGAGGTGATGGATGTGACAGCCCAGCAGTTCTCGGATTTTAAGCCGCGCAGTACAGTTACTCTACAGAGCTAATGCATAATGGGGGAGGGGGGTAGGAAGGGCCTCCAGAGCCATGATATATTTAGAATCGATCCCATCCCCTAGCCAAGCTGAAAGAAGCCTTAACGCTTTAATGATCTGGTACAAAACACTGAGTGCTCCTGGAGAACACTAAGGTGAGTTTCCTGGGAAAATGGGACTGTTCAGCTCTGGTTTCAGATTAAATCCGACTACACCGCTTACACTGGGACAACCCATGCCTGAGAAAGGTTATTTTACTCTTCATAATCAGTTAAATGCTCCAAGGAAAAATATAATTAAATCTGTACCAAACACCACGCTTTGCCAAATCGTATCAGTTTGAAGGCTTGCAACAAATCAAGTATAAGAACAGTCCTAGGCAACAGCAACCGAGTGGGGAAGAGGAATCACATGAATGACATTCATACTAATTGTCACCCGAGAGACCTTCTGAGAAGAGGATTAATAATAGTGCTGGTTCAGGGGGAAAAATAGAAACATGAAACCAACGATGAAAAACTAGCACAGAACCATTCCTTTGGCTTCAATTAAGCCATTTCTATGAAACAGTCAATAATACCAAGTATTCATTCATTTCTGGAATCACTTCTCCAAAACAAAGACGGTATGGGAGACCTGAAAACTCCATAGGCTGCAACAAAAACACATGAGAAGTTTTTTAAAGTCAGATTTTAGTGCAAACATTAAGCAAACACACACATATTGCCATTAATCCGAGCAAACGTGAAAAGGCTCAGAGAAGCACCATCACCACAAAGCTACAACTGACTACACCGATATCCTGACTTCCTTCAGTAGTGCAATTTTACATGTCACTGAGCAGAACACCTTGCCAGCTGCAGAGAGAAGGAAGTCCTGCACTGTTGCATGACTCCATGCAAGACAACGAACAGCCCATAGAGCAAAACTATCAGGAAGCTGCCACTTTTTGAGCTGTTAGATTCCTGTTATTTCTGACTTAGACTCTGATTACAGGGTGAGCTACACAGTACCCTGACAAAACATTAGGCACTTTAGTGCCTAATACAACATTAGTCCCCCAGTCGCCAGATGACCATGACCATATCATTATGTGAACGAAGCAAAAAAAATACAATCAATAAATCCAAAGGCGAGATTGATAACACTTAAATAGAATTAGGCACAAAATTCTACTTATAAGAAAAATTCTGTAACTGATTATTTTCAGCATCATTTATGACGTAAAGTCAAAGGCAACTAAAGGCTATTCTCTCAAACATCTTTCCCTAGGCACATACCCAAGCAGGAGAACAATAGAAATCCTTTAATATTGTTGAGGCAGATGGATCACGTGGCCTCTTGGCCCGTTTCTCCAAATTAGAGGGACCCAGTGTCCACAGCCTTTCTTCACAGTTCATGCTTTCCAGCCCTTTTACTGTTATCCGTACCAGCAGTTCTTTGTAGTGCCCCTGGTGTGCTGCAGGAATCCCCAGTTCAATCCCCAAGCACTGCAATAAGTGTAGTAGTGGCAGAAATAGTTCCTGCAGCCACTGGAGCACAGAGCAATCCGACACTATCCTTTGCTACACAAACAGCAAGTCCCTAAGTCAACAAGGCTGAAGTCATGCTCGCATTTTAAGTGAACATTTCCAGTTGTAACACAAACAGCTAATCCATTAGTATTTCTCAACAGCCAAAGCAAACTCCAGAAGCCTGACTGAGGTAGGATCAGAGGAAGATGTGGTATAGCGAACTAGGAGCCTGGCTTGTACCTCCAAAGTACCACCCCGGACTTCACTACAGTATTCAAAGCACGCACAGGATTTCAGGAATTATTTGACATCGATATACTCGTAAGCTGAAGTCTGACATTCAGAGAAGCTTTTTTAATATTTTTTTTCTCCTAATTGGTGTTACAAAAAATGCTCGAGTAATATAAGAAAGTTTTTAGAAAGGGGAGGTGGAAAGTTTGTAACACAAGCAGATCACAGGGAGGCTACCTATCCTTTGACTAATACCTTTTGAAAAGATGAGGAAATGATGCTGCACCATGCTGCCATTAATGCTGTAACGATTATTCTGCAGGCTGGGATCCAAAGATATACTATTAAGCAAATAAGCGTTCTTCTCCCTGATTTAAGAAATAATGATTAAACCACACGATGTAATTATAAATCCTCATACATTGTGATAATTTCTCCTCTTAGTGTATGCTTTTGTTATTACTTTTTCATATCTGGAGAAAGCCTAGGTCTGACAGGGAGGCTGAATTTACCTTCCTATTAGTTGACTGACAATAAGCAATTATCAGCTATCACAGTTAACTTTGGCAACCTTTTGGAAATCAAGGTCACACCAACCTAAGGAACTATCTTTGATTCAGAAAGCAAGCATGTAACAAAAAGAAACTACCTACATCACATCCTGTGATCTTTCCAGCAACATAAGGCTTTTCTTCTCTCATCATAAAAGACGCACCATCTCTAAAATGGAAGGGATAGTGCCAAAATTAAGCAATCGTCTTCAGTGATGATTCATCATTTCAAAAAGCAAATCCGTGCTTAACTTTTGATCCTTTAAAAGTGAGTTTGTTTGCCTTGAATCTGTTGAAATTCTGAAAGAATTGTTGGATGAGAAAAGCAAAATGAAGCTGCTGACAGAAGTCTCTCAAAATTCAAATCAAGTTTATTGATGTTGAAGCAACACAAAATGATGCAGCTGAAAAAGTTATTCTAGCTTCCCTGAAATGCCACAAAGCTGTTCTCATTCTTGACTTACAGCTTCAAGAGAGATTTCAGAAAACCAGATTTATCATAGCTCTGTCACAGATGGTCAGATGCGAAGCCAAGGGATCAGCACACAGATGCCTAGGTACACTTCCCACATGAGGGGGGTTAAGTCTGTTCTTATCTGCTCTATGGTTCCAACAGTTTGGAGACAGTGCTTGGTACACAACACGTGGTTACATTCTTCTTTGGGGGGGAAAGAACCCTGCAGAAAAATATATACAATGGCATAGAGACATGGAAAGGACATTACGCGAGACTTCTTTTTTAAAGGAACAGAGTTTCACTTCTAAAAGTGACAAACCCCATTCTTGTCTACAAGAGAAACCCCATTCTTGTCTACAGGGGATTCCACTTAGAAATTTGATTTTTTGCTGCATGGTGGGGCAGGAGTATCCCACAGTGTTCTTGCAGATGTTACAGTTATTTCAAAAAAAAAAAATCACTCTTTTTCTGAACTGCAATGCACAGTGAAGACAGCAACTAATATTCAACTAAAATAAAACACTTCCAACATAAAAACATGTCCTGTAACTCTCAGAAACCTGCTAACACATACTGAAAGATGTCTGCAGCATGA
Organism: Anas acuta; assembly: GCF_963932015.1. NCBI lineage: Eukaryota > Metazoa > Chordata > Aves > Anseriformes > Anatidae > Anas > Anas acuta. The sequence goes on along the minus strand of NC_088983.1, from coordinate 36,163,219 downwards.
AAACATCTGTCCAATCTCTGAGAAAAAAGTAGCTGCACTGACTTAAGCTAAGAAAGAAAGTAAACCATCTCCCTACTTCTGTGAATTCTCAATGTTTCAATAGCTTAAGAGTTAGCATTGCCTTCAAGGATGATTTACCTCTTCTGAGCTAATAACACATGAAATTGAAATACTTTATTGCATTCTGTTTGACAGAAAGTTGTAATATTACTGGCACGAATTGCATCGTGTGAGTGCGTGCAGCAGGTTCCCAGTTCTCTGGAATTTGCTAAGCACAGTAGAAGCGAGCAGAACGTCAGCACAGCGGCTGCTGCTCTGGGGAATCGGAGAAAGGCACACGGCAGCCTGCACCAGGACTTACGCACCATTAGCAATATCACGGAGCGTGTCCACGGGATCTGGTAATTGCTGAAGTGCAGAGCCTGAAAAGTCATCCAAGTCACCTTTAAGAGGATATTCTGACAGTTTGAAAGGCTTGATTTCTACTGCATGTACTTTTTTAATCTTAAAAAAAGCTTGATTTTTATGCTCCCTGAACTAAACCTGAGAATGTTTGCATAAAATTAATCTCCCGGGTGTTGTCCAAAAAATTACATCCTTTCTTTTCCTCTCACAGGAGAGGGGATCAACCAACTAAGGCCAGATCAATAATGCACCTAGCATAATGCACTTACATGCCCTTAAAATAGTTTCACTATGATTTACATGAAGCATTACTCATACTCAGTTAATTGCACTGACAAAGGAAATCCTTTCTGGTAGAAGGTACAACATTGGCGAGTTAGTCAGCAAATTACACTCAAGTACTAGAAGCAGTGACAGGAGTGCAAACTGCTCCACCAACATGCTTTAACCAGACTCTGTGAAACCTCTCTTCTGTCAGAACGAGCAAGAGGTTTACATTAAGCACTTTTCCCTCTCAGAAAAGACCAGCAAGAACAATGTCATTTATGACTGGATTGGGATCCAAATGCTGCAGCAAGGAATGACATAACTCATCACATTAGCAAGACTGCTTTGTAATATTCAAGTCCTGTTGTCCTGGGGTTGGATTTGAACTAGTAAAAAAGAACAAGGAAAATTTTAAGACTTAAGAACAACTGTCCAGAGACCATAACAGAGTCAATTCTATCAGCATTTTGCAAATAGAAAAAGGCTTAAACTGCTTAAAAGAAACAGGCAAAGCTATAGTGAACTTAGTAGACCTTTAGAAAGCTTGAGCTTTGACTCTTGAGCTACCACAGACTTATCCTTGGTGCTCCAAGAAATCGGAGAAGTAAACACCTTCAAAGAACTAGAATGGAAAAACTACTAACTTGACTGAATCAGCACTGTTGGACTTTCTTTTGAGCTCTGTCCTTACCTCTTTCTTTGACCTTAGCCTTGCCACTTTTCTGCTAATCTTCTGTGCCACTTTGAGGAACACAGAGGCTTTTATAACGCATTTTGCTAACTGGCATGAACACCCTCAGCAAAATCTTTCTGTGTAGTGCAAAGAATAAACATGCTTTGCTGAGCCAACCAAAAAAAAAGCAAATGTTCTTGCTAGTTCTCTGCAGCATTAGTTAACTGGCATTATTCCTAAAGCAATGCTGGCACATCTAACATTGACAGACAAACAGAAACAAACAGAACCAGCTTCGCTATTTACAATACTTCCCTAAAACCAACAGGACTGCCCTTTCTAATCCTAAGCAAACACCTTTCCCTGGCCAGAAATGAGATTCAGATCGGATGAGAGAAGTACAGGGAACTCCAAGAGCTGTTCTAAACTGACTTCAGCAGGTATTCCCAGTTACCTTTTTTTTTTTTTCTTTGCCCTCCTCTAGTTCAGTATTTACATTATTTAGGAGCCTCTGCACTGGGAGAGGTCTACTACCAATTCCGTAGCAGATGCTCAGTGAAGCACCAAAATGCAGGTGAATAGGCAAAGGTTAGCAGTATCACCAGACGAAAAGAAGGAAGCCAGAGATGAATCTGTCAACAGATTAAAATAGATTAATTTCTTACATGAGAAAAATTGAGTCTCTTGAATCAAATGCCAAGGAAAAAAAATCATCTCCTCGCAGCAGAACTAAACAGCTTTCCTGGGTTATCCTCTTTCCCTTCTGTAGTTATATGAGTAACATGTGAAATGGTAATTCCACTGGAACTGCCAGACTCGCTGCCAACTGAACTGACACATAGCAAAAGAATTTCAGTTCTCTGTAACAAAATAAATCGCAGGTATGCAATTTGTTCCGTAAAGATTTTACATACTCATTTCCTGATAACATCCACAAAGCAATGAAAACAGGCAGCTCAGAACCTGCAAAGTTTACATTAAAAATCGGCCTCAAAAGAACACTGCATTTTAAACTTTCAGGACACTTCCTACACTGTAAATGCATTAGAAAGCCAAGATAATAAAAAAAAGAAATGAAGAAAAAATGTGGAACAGAAGTAAGATGCTCACATTTTTGATTAACAGAAGAAAGAGACAAGCAGTTTGGAAAGTGCTTTTTGATTGAAAAAGTCTCAAGGAACAGACACCTCCTGGAATATTCAAATAACCCCACAATATTCAGCCTCTCTACAAGTGGAACTTACTTCCCAAAGTCAATCAAAACCTTGCTATATATTCTGACATCCAAAAGGTTGAGAACTATTCTGAGACTTTTTTGGGTACCTACTAGTTGAGTCCACGCATAAAGCTGCAATAACTCAAGTTAAAAAGGATTTTTTCAAATCCTACCGTGTGTATAGTGGGGCAATTTCTCAGACTTCCATTAAGGTGCCCACTTGATTCATTTCACTGTTCCAAACGTAACATATTTTTAGAAGGTTCAGCACGAAGTACTGTCCTCGTGCAATCTGTATCTGCCTGAATACAAGCAGATTCTGAAAGCAAGCCATTCTCTCATTTTCTCCAGTAGAAAATTTGATTTTAAATAAGGCAGCTGTTCTTTCCCACTCCTCCATCTTGTTCCCTAGCTCTCAGACTGACTCCTCCTGCAGCTTCAGACAGACAACGCAAGTCCCAGCTACCAGCTGGTTCTTGGAGGTGAGATGCATCAGTCACACAAGTGCCTATTACTAAACCGAGGCGGTACAAATCAGTAGACCAATGCAGCTGATGTTCCCATGACAGCTCTACAGCACTTGTAGATGTTCAGTATGTGACAGAAGTTGTCTGCAAGTATCTTTTCCAAGTTCTTGCAAGCAGAAGCTGTTCCTTCTCCAGAGACACGTTAGTGTCTATCAGTCGGCGGGTGGTAACTTGGCCAAAGAAAATGCTACAGGCTTGTAATTCTCCAGCCACACAGCTAACAACCTCATTTGTTCTTGATTATCCACGGTAATGGAAAAAAAACTAAGTACATTAGAAGAACAAACAAAATGCAAACCACATATAATATGCAATAACATGGTCCACTAATCTTTACAAAACTTGCAGAAAGCAAACAGGGCAGAGCAATTCCTACGATGTGCATTATGTACAGTGGGAAAGGAACATTAGCACTGCAGTAACATGGTATTCGGGAAAGACGTGAGTTGAAACTCCAAAGTTGTTTATCTTACAGCTAACCATCAGTTAAGCCTACCTGAACATATAGGTAATATGTACTTAGGGGGCAATTTCCCACCCAAAAAAAAAAAAAAAAAAAAAAAAAAAAATATCACCTAGCCCAAAAAGTTCCACACCACCATAGTAATCTACTGATACAATTCTCGTCCTCTCTACTCCAAACACATCTTTGAAGTCTCCCACAGACATTCCCATCCACTGTTCCTCTTCTTTTCCTATCGATTTTTCCCAAATGAGAAAATTTCCAGTAACATATTTAGCAAAGCCCTCCACTTCTCACTGAGGATTTGCAGTGCAGCACAAGCCACGTACTGCTGAATCACTGTGACAGGAGACATTTACTCTTGTTGCTGCCAAAACAGATGTTTTCTAGCACCCATGCATGGGTTTGGTTGGCAACACCGTGCACTGGTGTCCCTTTGGTTTGCCCAGTTACTCTGCTTGGTACAGGTCCCTTCTACAACTAGCAGTCTCTAGTTTGAATGAACCAGTGCAATGCCTGGAACTAACAGCATTTTATTTTAGAAATAGCTTTTGTTCTAAACCTCAAAAATGCTTAGCAATAAGCTCTTAACAGCCTATTAGGGAAACAAGCCAGTAAATATTTACTTAGGTAAGGGTAGGAGGCCCCATTCTTAAGTCAATTATTTCTGATTCACAGATGAAGCCTGTCCTCCATTAATCAAGCCAATCAATCACTCCCTCTTCTCCATTTATCAACATGCTCATATTTTATACTCATACTGCCATTTGTAAGGGAAGGAGAAAGGTCAGATATTGGGAAATCCTTATAGATATTGAGATTGCCTTGACTTTTTAATAAAAAGGGAAACTTTAGTAGTATAAAAATAATATTATACAAACCAACTTGAAAACTCGAGTTCCTATTTTGAAACTCACTAACTGCAGTTATTAATACTTATTTTTTCCTTCACAACAAACTATGGAAATTCACTGCCACAAGACCTGATGCCAAAAAAGTGTAGGGAGAGTCTACGTGGACTGGAATTTATAGCATTGTAATGGTTAATGCTAGCTCTGGCAAATCTATTTAAGATATTAAAATTCCCATCTGTCAGACCTCTTTGCTAGATGTTACTGCCCTCAAAGCAAAGGAGGGCATGCGCCTGCATCTCAGCCACCCAGTTCATAGCACTTCTTATTAACTCAAGCCATAAATAAAAATTAATTCTCACTAGCACACCTACTACACCACTGCAACTAACACGCAGGGATCTGTTTTCTCTTGCCATCTAGACAGAGATGAGCAGAAAGGAAGTCCAAATAGCTGCACGCAGGCATCGGGAAGGGAGATCTTTAGGTCACTGCAGCAGTTTGCTCCCACATCACAAACAGTGGTTCTATAGGTACATCTGACTTCAAGGCAGTTTTAAGCTTGGAAAAAATAAATACATTACCAAAAATACTCAGATTGAAGATGACAATGCCGTTATGATCATGGAGTGGAATCCAAAACGATAAGCACCAGAGCTTTAGGCCCCACACTCTCATGGGTCATCTGCATCCCATGTGAAGCATCACAAATGTCAGCTCACAACATAGGTGTACTGGTTCATTTAAATCATCTGTCAACACCAGTCCATGAGGGACAGGGAGAAGTTGCCATCTGGCAGAGATGGCGGAACATCTCCCGGAAGGAAATCAGGCTTATATCTCATCTACACAGCAAAATCTAACAAGTAAAATAAAAGCTTGGGTGCATTCATCTTTCCAAAAGGAGCCCTCATCCTTCCAAAAAAGCAAAAAGAGGATGCACATTTCAATTTCAACAGCACATTCCAACATATCAGAGTCTGCTGAAATGCCAATAAAACTGAGACATCATAAATATGAGGACTATGACAGAAGCATGCTCCAATTATAGCAGTCATTTAAAAGTTGCTTCTATAAAGTGCAAGCATTTGTCTGTTTTCTGTGGTCGACAGCACCATATTTTACACAGCTCAAGCCCTCTGGGATTGAATTAGAGGATACAGTGGTTCACAAGAAAGGACTGTGAAATTAACATTATTCCCCTCTTTGCTACACACTATTTCTTCCCGAACCCCTGCCTGTTCTCTGTGTAGCACTTACTGTTGCTGGACTTCAGGTCACGGTGAATAATGGGAACAATCGCTTCCTCGTGCAGGTAGTTCATTCCCCTTGCAATCTGCACTGCCCAGTTCACCAATATGTCCGGAGGTATCCTTTTACCAGACAACACTCTATTTAGCGATCCTCCACGGGCAAACTCCATGATCAAGCAAAGGTTCGGTTCCTTCAAACATACACCCCGGAGGGCGATGATGTTGGGATGCTTCAACATGGCAAAGAGCTTGGCCTCTTGGCGGACATTCTCAATGGTCTGGCTGATGTCCTCGTCGGGGTCATAGCGAGCTGCCTTGACAGCAACCTCATCTCCTATCCACACAGCTCGATATACTTTCCCGAAGCCCCCTATGCCAATGATTTCCTCCAGAACAAGCTCTGAGAAGTCGATCTCCAGGACTAGAAAAAGAGAGAAAAAGAGATGTAAACATTTAGCAACTGCGCAACCTGAAGATCAGCTCAAGGTCCACCTTGCACAACCTCACCCTTACCCTTAGGAGAAGGGCCAATTTTTATTTGAAATAATACAAATGAAAGTAAACGTCCTTTCTGGTGATCTTTCATTAAGAAATAGCGTGGTAAAACAGATCCTGCAGTATGATAAAAACCAGTACAAAGCATTCCCTGTGAATGGTGATGGCTTTGACATCACAGTCGTCAATGATACACTTCAAATATCATCGTCTTAACACGCTGAAACCCTGTTAAGGATAAACCCTCATTTCTTGCCCTCGATGACAACACAAGATTCTGAAAAATAACACAAGAGACACCCACAGCCTAATCTTCACTGACAGGACTACAGTACAAAATACAATAGAGCTGAAAGTTGACCCCAAATGAATCTTCCGCATTTGTCCTGTATTTTAATGTTTCTTTTTTTTCAGCTGTCACTAACGATCTTGTAGTCCTTCCCAAACCAAGCTGATTCTTCCACACTTCTACAAGCTGTGCAGACTTGTTCCCCATGAGCTCTGTCAGCCAGCTCTGACATTACGTACAACAGTGCAACAAACAGATGGATCAGACTGTGCATACTGAGTTTTCCGGGCTAGCAATAAGAAAAACATTTTTGACTAATACATATTATATATAGTGCATAATAAGGATGCCTGCGTTCTTTTAGTGTTCCATGAACCACAGGTTGGTGGGAAATAAAGTAAAAAACTGACCAGGAAGTTTTCCAGAAGGGGAAAGACCCTTCCTTTCCCACCTAGAACACTTCTTGTCCACTACTTGAATGCATCTTTTGGTTAAGATTTTGAACTCCAAGGATTTACACGCTGATTTCAAGCCAAAGAAGGTTTTACTCCTACAGTAAGAGTCCTGGTGTTCAAAAACTCAGGAGCTGCAGCTGAGCGAAGACAAAGGCGTAAGTTCTGACCAGAAGCACTGAAATTTTAGAACAAGACTATGACGACAGTAACTACGGACACCAGAGAGAGGACCGTGTTGCTGAAAACACACAAAAGGAGCTGGCAGTCCCGGGCAAAACAGGCTCGGAGGACAGCGGGTGCTCTCCCGCCGCCTCCCGCGGTGCTGAACGGACAGCTCCAGGCACAGCTCCAGGAGCGGCTCCAGGAGCAGCCCCGGACAAACGGCACCTCAGGAGCACCACGCTCCTGCTGGGCTCACACAGGAACCAGAGTCACTCCGGGGCACCAGGACAGAGGTTTATGCTGCCATGTGAAGTCAGATATGTTGCACTGAAATGTATGCAATTACTCTACAATTTATTTCACATGCAAGCACGCTCTTTGCTTTAGCTTGAATATGTTTCTTTAACGCAGACCAGCTACCTCACCCTCACGGGTAGCTTCACCAGGAAAACAGGCCATATGCTGCCAAGTTTTGTTTTTGTTTGTTTTTTAAAAAAGCATTTCTTGTTGAGTTAGTTTATCTTCACAGCTACTACCCTAGTGCACAAACGACTCATTTTCCTCACATTTCTAAGCACTCAAATCCCTTTTCTAAACTCCAGTTTCATTAGTCGGACATGCTGCACACTGTCCAGGCAATGGGGGCATTTAACACGCTGGTTTTATTGCCGTAGAATTTAAGTGAAGTGCTATCACTCCTCTGGGGACTGATAAGGAATCACAGCCATGAACCAGTGGCCACGTCACAGAACGGTTCAAGTTGGAAGGGGCCTCAAAGCTCACCCGGTTCCAACCCCCTGCCACGGGTAGGGACGCCACCCAGCAGAGCAGGTTGCCCAGAGCCTCACCTAACCTGGCGCTGAGCACCTCCAGGGATGGGGCATCCACAACCCCCACCACCTCTCCGGGCAACCTGTTCCAGCGTCTCATCACTCAACTGCGAAGTAGCTGCTATTTAATTGCTATTTATTATACTGTGTGATTAAGCTATTTAACATGGTCTGCAGTGTGTAAGAGCCCGCAGTGCAGACGAGGGTCCTCCAGACGTGCCCATTGCTGACAGCCTCAACAGGCACCGCAGGGGGAGCACACTTGTACCGTCAGGGTACCCTCGAGGTAAGATTCAAGCGTGCTACCCCGATGGCTGAAAGCCAGCATGCCACTACCTGCTAGCACAGCTCTCAGCGGAAACAAAATCTCAAGGACTTGCACCTTCACAAAACATGAAGACAAACTTTAGGAAAGCAACTAAAAATAGCATCTCCATGGAGGTGTACATCTCTGGAGTTACTCCCTGCACTACTGCCACAGAAGACTCTTACTCTGTAGTCCAGTGAGCCAGTAGATTGTTACTCCAAACAGCTTTCAAACTAACTACACCAGCCCTAAAGTGAGCCTCAGTCCTTGCAAAGGGCAGAGAGGTTTATAACATTAAACTTGGAAATTCAATTCAACAGCAACCAACCTAAACACCTGTCCAAATCATTGCTTCTATAAAAAAACAAAACCAAAAAAAAACAACACAACACCACAGCCCCTTAGAATATTAAAAACTCACTGCAGGGGAACAAGTTCTATTCCGTCATGAACATATGGCTGCTGACTTGAGAGAACAGAGGTAGTACGCTCCTGTTAGGGCAGCAGAAGGGTAAGACAAGGGTAAAGGGGGAAGGTGCAACTCCACAACTGCTCCTGAACCATCCCCAGCCACAAGTGTAATAGGGCAGGAAGGCCACGTTTACAAAGACTGCAAAAGCAGGCAAAAAAAACAGAACAGGCAAAACAGGAGGGAAGCTGAGGCTTCAAGAATTTCTGAAGAAATGGTTCTTCACAACTACCTCAAAGACTAAACCCACTAAACGTTTGCAGTGTTTTCTGCAAATGGGGAAAGGAAAATCTATGCTGTTCCAGCAGGAAGGAAAGCACCCCCACTGCCCAACCTAGTTCCTTCACAGTTCCAAGGGCAATGCTATGAATTACTGAGTTTTTTACTTAAATGCTTTCAAGGAGACAAAGAATGAGAAAAGAAGGTATTAGTTGTATTCCTTGGAGATATGTCCTAGATAGGACAAAGCATCTTTTTACTCTTTTCACTTTCTAGAAAAACCTACTAATCTGATGATTTATCTTCACCCCACACCCCCAAAGCTTTATTTGTGCCTGAATTGTCAATATTGATAGAGAAACAGGATCCAGCAACATTCATTCCTTACTGTTTCTCTTTCCACAACCGTACACAGCACTTAAAATCAGCAGAAAAAAATGGCTTGAAGCCTGGCTCCAAAAGCTTCCAAACAGCGCTGAAATTAGGAACAAGCCAATCCCTTCATGCCTTCAGCATCACACCTGAATCAAGCAACTCTCAGGTCTAAAAATCCCAATTCATGTAAGACTCATTGAGTATGTGTTAGAACAGAATTTGTAAGAAGGTAAATGGCAAGTGGGAACCTGATAACACAAATTAACATGGGGCTTCTTTTACATAAAAAAATAATGACTTTTGGCTAGGAGCAAGGAATGTATTGAACAAATATTAGCAGTGAATCAACACTGCGGAAAGCAACCGTGTCCCATCCAGCAACGTCTCCTTAAGGATGTTCTTGAAGGGAGAGCCCCCGGAGCCTCCACCACTGCCTAGGCACGGAGCTTCATTCATTTCGTGAAAATTCACCAGCCCCTAGAAACGCAGCGCTTAACAAAGAGAAACAGCTCCCGGCACCAGCAAAACGCTACCACGGGGATCCAGCTTTGGCCTCCCCGGAGAGAACGGCGAGCCTGCAAGACAGAAGGGCGCCGGAGGGGTGGGAAAAGGGCCGGGCCTTCCCCCACCGGGCTGCTGCCGGGCTCCCAGCAGGGCCAGGCCGGGGCCTCCCCGCTCCCACCGCGGCTCCTTAGGGCCACACGGGTCCCCCCCCCCCCCGGTGCCCGTCCTCCTTACGCTGTATGGCGGGGGGCGGCGGGTAGCGGGCCCGCAGCTCGGGGCCGGCCCCCTGCACGCCGCTGCTCACGTAGTTGCTGGGGAAGATGCCGACGCGCTGGTCGATCTTGCCCGTCCACCAGCCCTCGTCGCCGGACACCTGCGAGTCCCGGGACAGCACCTGCACCACGTCCCCCGGCCGCAGGCTCAGCTCGTCCTCGCCGCACGCCTCGTACTCGAAGACGGCCGTCCAGAGCGGCCCGCCGCCCGCCGCCTCCCCGCCCTCCGCTCTCAGGGGCTCCATGGCCAGGCTGCTCCATAGGGGGGGCCGCCCGCGGCAGCCGGGCGCGGCGGGGGGCGGCGGGGCCGGGCGGGCCGCCTATTGTTCATGCGGCCCCGGCGCCGCCGAGCTGCCGGGGGGGGGCCGCCTCAGCCCAGCGCGGGGAGAGGCGAGGCCGGGCAGCGCCTGCCGCCGGGCCGCCGCCACCGCGGCCGCGTCCCCCGCCCCGGCCGCCGCCGCCGCCGCCCGCCGCCGCCGCGCATCCCGGAGCCACCTGACTCTCTGGCAGCTTCGGCGGGCGGAGGGGAGGGGCCGTTCCGGCTCCTCGCCGCTATTGGGCGCCGCCGCCGCCCGTCAAGGCTTCCTCGCGTCCGATTGGCGGGTGCTCGCCCGCGCGGACACGCCCGCCCGCCCCCCTCGCGCCGGAGTCGCGCACTCACCGGCGGCCTCGCGATTGGCCCCCGCCCCGCCAGCCCTCGCTTCCGATTGGCCGCGCGGCGCCTGTCAGTTAAGCGCAGCCAGGCCCGCCCACCCCGCCGCTTCTCATTGGCTGCGGAGGGGAGCACGGCGCGGGGAGGGCTGAAGGCGGGGCGCGCCGAGGGGGCGGGGCCACCCTCTCCGGTCGGCGGCGCCGCTGGCCAATGGCAGAGCGGCGTTGGCGGTGGGGCGGGGCCAGACCTGCGCGCGGCGGGTCCCGCGGGGGGGGGGCGGCCCCCGGTAGGGGGCGGGCGAGCGGCCGTGTTCCCGCCCGCCGCCATCTTGCGCCGTGAGGCGCCGCGGCCGCTGTGGCGGTGACAGGAGGATGAGGGCCTTAAGGAGAGCGTGCGCTGAGTTAAACGTGGCGCTCAGCATCCCTACTGGTGCCTGTAAAATACGTGAATCGGCTAGTCTTGTTTTCTGGGAAAACACATCCATCCCATGAAATATAGTAATAATTTAATAAAGATTTAATGCTTTTAATAAAGAATCTTAGTAATCTGAGAAAGTATCTCAGAGAACCCTGCATGGAACTGAGGACTTTCAAGTGCCTTTTTTCACAAACAGCCTTTATTTCTGACAGGAAGCAAATACACCTCACCTAGAAAAAACAGACACATCAACATCTGTTATTTTATAAAGGAATTGAAAAGCAAGAAATACGTGCTTGAGCTCAGAACGCTTCAATGTGACATGCAGGATTTAGGCATGTTTCAATACTAGTATTCAAATCAGACTTGTCTAAGAAATGAGCAGTAGATTTTATGATATCTCCATCTATTCTTGCCAGTGAGGGTAGATCTGATGGTGCTCCACAATTCTTTTGTTACTTAACGGTGCGTTTTCACAATTAGTTCACTCTTATCCCATATTACTGAGCCCAGGCACAGGATGGCCGATGTTGGAAGGGACCCCTGGAGATAGCTGCCTCCCCCTGCCAGGCAGGGCCACCTGGAGCATGCTGCACAGGATGGCATCCAGGCGGGTTGGGAATATCTCCAGAGGAGACCCCACAGCCTCTCTGGGCAGCCTGTGCCAGTGCTCTGCCACCCACCAGCAGGGAAGTGCTTCCTCTTACTCAGAGCTGATGCTAAAAGGGACTTCCCTGTCCCCTGTCATGCTTGACCTGCTTTCCTGATTCCACCAGCAGTGACTGAGTGGCTCTAGAGTCGTTTCAGCTCATTTATCTAGCTGAAAGCTAAGCCACCAAGGAAAGGTGGTGAGATTTCAGTCAGCTTTTCAGGTTGATCTGACTCGCATTAGGACTGTACATACACACGATCATTAAAGCCGACACAATGTGGGGAAGTAGGACAGGATGGGGAAGGGGACAGCAGACCTCTCCCTGTCAGCAACAGCCTGCGTTTAGAAGCTGAGGGTTAACAAATGTTATTTTTGTATTTTAATTTTTGGAGTTCAAATAACAGATGATTGAGATGAAATCTGAAAGACTGATTTTAATGTCCCTATTTAACAACAGCCACAGTTGCAAGAAATACTTTTCTGTGCAAGGAAAGTAATTAAAAAACAAAAACAAAAACAAAAAACAAAAACACAAAAACATACAAATATAATTCAAAGTGGGTATTGTGCTTTAAAAATTGTACCATAAAATTTTAGTGAGACATAACAAAATAGAAGTCTCCTGTCTTTCAGCTGTTTAAAACTTATTTAGATCACCGCTGCGGAACACTGAAAGCTTTAAAGCAGAGAGTTACATTGCTGATGGTGAAAATGATGAGAAAAATGGACTTCAGGCCAAGCTCGGGTTGTCTGCTGCAGCGACCTAACGAGACAGAACCCTGCCCTCTTGTGGGATGCCTTGGTATTGTGATAAACAGTCGTCTTGTAAAAGAGATCTTGCTTTTTTGCCTTTTTTTTTTTTTTTTTCTTTTCTGCCCCCTTTTCCTTTCCCTGCGATGTGTTTGTTTCTACGGAGACGGTCTGGCTTGCTCAGGGAGCCCAGAACAACAAGTGCCTGGAGCTGGGAGAGTGTCCAGGGAAATGCTCGGGAAGAGCCCTGATCGGTTTTTACCCTTTTCACAGATTTCTCTTGGCACCTTTAACCAGCCGTGTCAGAAAGTGGTTTCTGAATGAAAAGATTTGGCCAGATTGGAAAGGCTGTTCTTGTGATCAAGGTAGAAAGAAGGATCAGAGTAAATGTTAATATTTCTGTAACTGGCAAAAGGAAGAAGAAAATAACACTAAACATTGTTTAGAGGAGGAAAAAAAAAAAAAAAAAAGGCCATTCTACTCCTAGTTCTTAAAAAGCTAAGGAAAGTGCTCTGCTGACTCCATTTCTTCATTCATATATATTTAGGACAACCTTTGCCATATCTTCTCTGGTATATTTATGCAGACTACTAAACTAGTACTTTTTCTTTGAACTGAAACCTTTCCTCCCTCTTCACTGGACCTAGCTGCTCTGTAACAACATCTTACTACTGTGCCAGTCCATAGTTATAAAACTACATTGGATATCAAAAACTTGGCACTCTAGGCTCCTAGTCTGTGTGCTCTGTGAGAGCAAAAATCAAGATGTTACTCCCCCCCCCAAAAAAAAATAAAAAAAAATAAAAGAGAAGATCTAAAAGGAAGAAAAAGTACTGGAACAGAAACAGTCAACAGTACAAGACCACTACTGTTTTACCAACTATAGCTTTGATGAAAGCACATCTCTACCAGCACAGTACATAACTATAAAACATTAAGTAGATGCTCCTTGGTGTGTCTCCTTAGTGCAGCTCACTCCTTTTACATTCCATGGTCATTCATATTTGCATCTTAAATTACCTCAGCACTAATGCTCTCATTCCCAGAGATGTATCTCAGCTGTGTTCCATGGTTATACCCACAGCTAGAGCCACATAAAGCACTCTGGAGATGTGTGTTATGCCAGTAGACAGTTATTTGATCAATCACTGATAATGTCTCCTCAAATAATGTAATCTCTACTGACAAATTGATTCTTCTATCACTATAAATTACTTTTCTGCATGGCTGTAAAACTGGACTGTGTTTTTTTTCCCACTTTAGAAAAGAACTGCTACGCCAATGTCACTGCAAGGGAGAGAAGTAAGCCACTGGTAACATCAGCTTTGGAAACTGTGCTGTGCTGGCTAGGAGCGAGGCTGTGAATCTGTGTCTTTAGCATCTGAGTCAGTAGAAGAGAGAGTTCTGCTCTGCTTCATAAAATATATATGCTAATCTCCCAGATGGCTGTATCTTCTTTCTTCATGGAACAGATGACCTGAAAATAAAACAAGACTAAAAACATTGGATAGTGGAAATTCTGGGATAAAATCTCGGACTTCCCTATGGATATCACAGACAGATTCAGCTTTTAAATTCACAGGTCATAGTATAATTTCACACATACCACATAGCACTGATACATTTATCAACCTCCATAGAAGAAAAAATGAAACAGAGAAAGACTTTCAAATGAGCTTTCTGCCTACAGTAAAACATACACAGTTAACAGAAATCATGTGTAATTTTGGTTTAGTAATGATGTCCATTTACATGCTGTATATTGTTCCAATACAAGCCACATTTACAGCCATTATTTCATTACAGCCATTATTTCACTTGGCATTGGTGAGCTGCCACTCCTGCAGAGGAACACCTGTACTGCCACACGGGTAACATCTTGCCACAGTTTCGAAAATGTGCGGAACAATAATAAAACCAATTTGAATAGTGCAATCAGTGCAATGCAAATGGTCCCACTGAAGCTCAGCAAAGACACTAAAGCAGACCTTTCAGGAAAGAGCCCTGAAGTCTTTTAAACCACAAATCTTCCTTTTTTTATTGCATGTGAAAATTGAAGCAGCAGCACGATACACTTCAGTGGCACTGCCAGCATATGATATAGTTCAGCACTCCCCCAGCGTGTTCAGCTTCCTACCACAATGCCAGCACTGCCCCTGGCACCTTGGCTTCCCCTTGAGGCCTTCAGCCCAAGGAAAGACCAAGTCTCCTTTGTGAGTGCAGTGAGGTTTTGTTTGGAAATAACAAAAAGAAGATCAAAACCAAGATATGAACTAGCCCATGATTTTGTTTAGGTTTTAACTTTGTCAAACAAAGTGTATGGGCCAGTTTTCAGGTTGCTGAAGCCATCCTGGAATAGCTTCAGAAATACAACACAAAAATGAAGAATCCTGCATGTGAACTCAAACCATAGCAGATGGATGAAGACTTTGTTCCTAACTCTAATGGTGCTTTAGCATTACAACATACAAAGACATGCAACATCCATTAGAGATACCAGTATGCATACCTAAATCATAACTTTATACTCAAACCATAACTCCAATAAATCTCCATTGCAAAGTAATGGAGATGAAATATATAGCCTTTTCATTTGGAGTAAAACAATCCTTTTGTTTATTCATGCTGATATGTGTGTGTGTGTTTTTCTTTCTTGTGTATTCAGTAAGTTAACTTACTATTCAGAGTAACAATTCAATCTAAAATAAAACCAGATAGGTCAGTGCAGTAGTAATTGGTTTTATTCATGTTATTTTGCAGGAATAAGCAATATTTGCCTGCTGTCTCCTTTTATTTGCAATCACGGTTTAAATTCTTAGAAGAATTAGTCAGAGCAGCCTCTTTCAGAAAATGTATCACTCTTCACTGGAAAATTTCCTGTCTACATTTTCCTATATTGTGTCTACCCTATACGTAGTGACTAAGCTCAGATACGACTCTGTATCCATTTAGTACTTCATAAGGCAACTGGAGGGGGATTTCCTTGTACTTACATGGAAATGGACCTAATTCTATTTTGATCTTTCAGTAAGTGGGCAGAAAAAGACACGTAATGTTTTTATTCAAATGCCATCTCTTAGTACTGGCAGCACCAGATCCATGGACAGTCAGAGACATCAGCTCAATGAGCACGAATTTCATGTTACACTATTGCAGTTATCTTGAGGCATGTACCTTTACGTTCCAAAATTAATTTACTTTATCTATTTTTTTTTTTTTATTTCCCTAGTTGGTGGGCTCTGGTTCTGCACACTGTGAAGACACTGTACAGCTCTGTACAGTTGAAGCTTCTGAAGAACATAAGAGAAATAGGATTCATTGAGGTATCCTACACAAATCAGCCCCAGACTGCAGACTGTTGAGTGCCTTTTACTCTAATTGGTACCTGAGTAGTTTTCAAAATATAATATTAAACAAAATTAAGTCCTGAAGGATACATGCCTCCTAATTTCTCATGGTGTTGTATTTTGCCTCCAAATGAACGCCTATTGAAAGGCCCCATATGACAGGCTTTCTTCACATAACTATTCCTCAAGCATAACTTTTCCTGTTCCACTTGTGGTAGCATCTGGAATTTTGTATCACAGGGAAGTGGAGAGTCTCAGCTTCTGTTCCCAAAAGTCTCAGTTAGTCTCCAGAATTTTCAGTTTATGCATAGATAAGTAATAATCAGACCTTTCCTGAAGTCAGCTTTGACACTTCTATTCAAAACAAGTAAGACAGCTTTAAAGGAAGAAGGGATTTGGAAAAGGGACATAATAAAAGCTTTTACAGTTCTTAGATTTTTTTTTGTAATATCTATTTTTCTGTAACTTACGTCAAACTAATGGCAAATGGGGTAAAGATGAGCCAGAACTCAATAGAATGAGCTACGTAATTCACTCACAGCTTTAATGCTTGTTAAGCATTCACCTCAAATTCATGCCAGCAAAGACTACTCCACAACAGTATCCACTCTTGTTAGATTACACGGTGCTGCGATGGAAGGTTGAAATGCTCAAAGCCTCTAAAACAAGCAAGCGCCTGCCAGGGATGGTGGACAGGTACCTAGTGGAATTAAAAATCTGATCCAAATCCACCATTTTATAATAAACTCCAGGAAAAGCAAGTATGCTATTTGCTCTGTTTTTTTTTTGTTTGTTTGTTTTTGTTTTTTTTTTTTGTTGTTTTGTTTTGTTTTGTTTTGTTTTGTTTTTGTTTTGTTTTGTTTTGTTTGTTTGTTTTATTTTGTTGAAATCATATGCAAAACGTGTCACAGTGAGCCCATTTAGATAGCTACAAAAAGTTCATTTCCCCATTTTCAGTTACCCTGTCTAGTACAGAGTAGTAGCTTCTTCACTGCAAGCAAAGAATTCGAGTAAAAGCAGTAAGAAATGATTCATTTTATTGAATATTAGCACATGAATTGTTTAGTCTATTCCTAGCAGAAAGCATCCATGCTTAAACTGTCAAATTTTCGCTCTCCCTCACACGCCCCCTGAGGGCACTGTGCCGGGGCCGGGCCTGCCCTGGGCCCGAGCGCGGCCCGAAGCCGGGGCCTCGCGTGGAGGCGGCGGCCGGCTCCGCGCAGCTGCCGCCGGGGGGCGCCGCGGAGCCGCGGCCGGTGGGGCCCGGCGGGCCGCTGGTGCTGCCCCCGCCTGGACCGGGCCTCGCCTGCGGCCTGCGCCCCGCCAGCCCGCATCGGCATCGCAACAATGTCGTCCCCTGCCTCATATGCCGCCGGTTAAACGCGGTTTTATTTTTCCATTCTGCGGTAACAGCGAAGAAATTCTTGCCCGAGCTATTTTTGGTCCTGCTGGAGCCACACGCTGCTTCCTCAGGCCTCAAGGCTCATTGTTTTTATTCACTCACATGAAACAATTGCAGGCCTCATAGAACGTATTTGTTTTCCAGTTCCTGAAACCATTATCACCTTTTCCTGTTCCCCTTGAGAAAATGGGCCCTTGGTACTGGGCCAGGCTGCATTATTTAATTTCCTGCACACTTTGGGTGAAATCATGACAAAGGCGGGCACTTTTACTGAAGGGAAACAAAACCACTGAAAGAATGTGGAAGAAAACCTTGCTATGGAGGGAAAAAAAAAAAAAAAAAAAAGGCTAATTGCGTAACCCTGGAGGAATGAGGCAGTGTGAGTCACAGCACACACAGGCTCCAGGCTCCTTGGCTGGCTGAGCTCTTGCCCACTGTGGGGAGGTTGCCAGGCCCAGACTGTATCTGCAGCAGTGAGCCCTGCTGGGGGGATAGCATGGGATGTAGAAGGGTGTATCGAGCTCATGGCAGCCTGCAACAGAAGCATTAAAACTCTCCTTACCTGCATTTTATTGCTAATGACACCACTCAGTCCAGCCTCTTCTAGGTCCACCAGGAGGTTTGGAAGATGGGAAGACAGGCTCCCTGCAACACTCTGTGCCTCCTCGGCAGACCTCTTCACATGGTCCATACTTCTTACTCCTCTCACCATAGTTTTCTTCCAGCTCCTCTTCAGTCCAACACCTTTCACCCTCTGAAATTGGGAGTTGAGTTCATCTCTTTCCTGTTTGTCTTCCAGCTTAACCTTTTTAGCCTATGGGTCTTCTATGTGCTGTTACAAATAGTGATAGTACTGTAAGGGTGAGAAAAAAGAGACACATGCTTTTGGTATTTAAACTTGTTTATTTTCCTTGAAGACCATGCAGGCTAATTAGTTTTCATTGTAAGTTTGAATTATTTGTAATTAATTGTAATTCAGATGTAACTACATGCACTTCTAGGACTTCTAGGACTGACTTTTTTCCTCAGCTTCACTACCAAATGATTCAGAGAACATGATAGTTCCCAGCTTTATATCCACAACAACCAAATAATTCTCAGCACACTTTTATCCTTATTTTGGATAGAAGTGTTAGAAAGAAAGATGACAAAGAGAATGGCGGTTGCTATCTTATCAGTGGGAAGAAGAAGAGACGTGTTATGATAAAGGATAGGCTCTCAGTAATGCACTCTCTCTTCTTCCTGTAGACTACACAAGGCCACACACTGCCTATGCAGCCACCTCCTACATAATTTCCTTGAAGGTCAATCTAGCTAACTAAATTTGATGGATTTTCCGGAGCTATCAGTCCCACTCCTACTAAACACTTCTAGCCTGGAGCTGATGTTCTTCCATCACTCCATTAAACTCAGTCTCTTGCAATTTATCTGTTGTATTTATGAGCAAATCTGACAACACTAAGCATGTGTTTCAAAGTTTATGAGCTGATGGGTTTCACAGAACTGGGAGATGCAATTAGCTATGTGCATAGCATCTGACAGCAACTCCTCGCAGGCCTGCCAATCACAACGAAGCCCTTTTGGGAACGTATGCGTTGTTTAGATCTGGTGTCAGGCGTGACGCATTAGGCAGGCTAGTGAAAAGTTGGATGACTATGAACTCTGAACTGTTCACTTGGGAGACGCAGATCCTACAGACCTTCTGTGTGGGAGAAAAAAAAAATGAAAAAAGAAAAGCAAACAACAACAACAACAAAAAACTTGTTTGCAGTTTCCTGATGTCAATAGAAATAACAGCTGTGAATAAAGATGCTTTTTAGTTACTAGCTTGCAAAATTATGCCTGAAGCTTTGACTTGCATCTTTTTTTTTTTTTTTTTTTTTTTTCAGTTTAGAATGCTCTGCTCGTTTTCTATCACATGCCAGGTATAGATTTACAAGGAAGCATGCAGCTGCATTGGTACTGACAAAACTGAAGCAGCAGCGTGTACCAGAAATTCAAAATTCAGTCCAAGAGTCAAAATACTTTGGCCACCTGTGCTTAATTGTGCTGTTACCACAGCAAGGCTGTTTTTCATATGATTTGTGTAACGCTCAGTATTGAATTAAATCTTGGAAGTACATTCTCTACTGCAAAATAGCGTTTTGTGGTTCAAATACTGTTTGCAAGAAAACCTCCTCTCGTCATGTCATGTCACATGCTGAAACAATGGCAAAAAGATAAATCACTCAAAATCTAATTTTAACTGCTGTGAATTTTGCAATAGGTTCACTAATTCCTATAAGTTCAGAACATTTTTTTTTTTTTTAATAACATACAGGCAGATATCTTAGAGATTTCTGATGCAACCTTCCCTGGCATTCCTGGGCTCTATAAGCCTAATGAAGCAGGGTATGAATCTCTCCAAAAGGGTTGCTTACTCCACCCTTCCTTTGTTTCAAAGTCATTTCTGATTTTTCGCCTTTAGGGTTATTTTTAATGTTAGATCATTTCCATTGTTTATCTCCAGAAAAGCGTTTCCAGGCCATTTTGCAGTCATCACTATTCTGGGAAGGCCTATGAACAGATAAAGGTTATATGTTTCCCAGGAAGATGTGGTCAGAAATTTATGAATAACTGCCATCAGCATCACACACCTCTGCCTAATTCCTTTACTCTTTAACAGTTTTCTCCCTATTCATTTTCAATGCTAAATCCATCAAAGATTTCCCTGGGGGCTGAATATATCTTTCCATGCCAAGGTCTGATAAAGAACGCACCAAGGAAATAAATAGGGTAATGCTTTTAATGTGGACAATGCTCTGGAGCCAAACTTGGAGCCAAGAGCCTGGCAGCTGCACAAGGCATCCCTACAAGTGGCCTCAGGAAACACAGATCCCTCTGGATGCCTGAAAATCCCGAGGAATTTGCCATAAAAGATTTACGAGCTGCTCCATGATGGGCATCCCTCATTCCTGAGCAAATGGTCAGGAAGGAACTCTGCCAAGGGTTGTTCCCTCTTAGCTACGCCCTCTCACAGCGTCTCTTGTGGGGATGGACCAAGAAGTAGTGCTTGTAGGAAAACCCTTTGGCTGGCCAAGACTTGGAATGAACCTGCTTGCGGTTCTCTGATCTGTACACACCACCGCTACTTGATACGAAGCAGGGAACAATCTCATGTGACAAACAAATATAGAGGAGGAATGAACAGCCTGAGTTTCATCCCACCGGCTTGCCTCTGTACCAAGAAAAGGCTCGCAGTATTAACACCGTTACAAAGGTTACAAAGTGTTGTATCTATGTACGTGCACAAGCGCACACGAACATGTACGTCTGCTCTGTGTTCACAGGGGTCGTCTTGCTGAGTTGTAGCCAAAAGATCTGAAAGTAGGGGGTGCAAGAAGTTGAGTTAACTATGTGTATATATATGTTTTATATATGTGTATATATATATATATACATATGATTCGTTTAACAGTAAGAGCTTCCTCCTAAATCAACCTAATCTGAAATATTGTTTACAGAGGGTAGGTTAAAACCAGTTGCCCACTGAAGGGCTGCAAGAAATCTATTCAGCCAGCAGGGGAGGGAGAAGATCTTGGTAGCTGCTGTTGTTTTCCTGATGAATAATTATGCCACCTCCAGCTGACTGCCGAAGACCCTTTCTTTAAAAACCATATGTCCTCTCTAATAAAGCTCTCATCACACCTCCTTCAGGCTTGCCTCGCTCTGCTGTACTTATGCCTGATTTCATTTGGTTTGTGCAGCGGTGTGGCTGCAGGATGATGGCTTCCCTTAGCTAGTGCTTAGTGAAAATGTGGCCTAGAGAAAAAGGCACGACTGTCTGGGACAGCCTGGGTCTGTGCTTCAGTGATTCATGGAATGCTGCTCACTGGGTAGCTCAGATGGGTTTTCTTTTTAAATAGCTCTTTAAAGGGTTGCTGGAATGCAGGTTACGTTAGAACTGCCATAAAGTGGCAGTGTTTCAGGGCACTCCCCCCCAGATTAATCATTTTCACATTCTGAAATCTGTCAACTGGTACCTTCAGGCATTGCCAATTCAAGCAAATGCAAAAATAGTAGTCACAACACCTCAGGGGATGATTTCATCAGATCTTCTGCACTAAGCAGGTCGGACTTGCTCAATATTCATCTGGGAGACCTCCAGAGAACAGAAAGAATACAGGAAGGAGCAGATTTTGTGATGCGGCTGAGATCTCATGCCAGTATAAATCATAAGACGTCTCTGGGAATTTAAACCTGGCTGCTCAAAAAAATGGCACCGCTTTTTCGGAGGCTGACCTATATTGGTGATGAGGCGGTGTGTGACTAAAGATGCTACCTTCTGAAAGGGATTTCAGACTGAGATCCTGTAGTTCTTTTCTCAGATTCAGGTTGTTAACTATGGCCGCATTCCATCTCAAGGCAATGAATTACATACTGTTTCCAATAGTCTCGAATGTCAAAATTATTCTTCACACCTCCTACTAAAGCACACAGTCACTGCCATATTCCACTTCAGACAAGGCTGTATTCACTGAGGAGCCTTACATACGCAGTTGGTAAAGGCGTTGAAATCAGACAGAAATGTAAAGTTAGTGCTCTGTTTATTCAGAATGAAGCTGAAATCTAAGAGAGATCCAGGGAAACTGCCGAGGCATCGGGGCATCGGAACTAACCTGCCTGAGCAGGCCCTTGTGCTCACATGAAATCCAGTCAAGTGAAATTGTGACTTATGTTCCGAATACCATGAACCTACAACATTTCTGCAATGCCACTCATTCTGCAGATATCCTCAGCTTCTTCTCAGGCCTCCCCACAAAGTCACAGCTTCCTCCATAGCTCCCTGCAATAATATCCCCACCCCACGTTCTCTGTCCACGTATTTTTAGCCCGTTAGCTGTGCAAGACATAATCCGTGCCGTGGATAACATGAAGTTACGTGCCTGTTGATAAGACAGCCATTTTATGACTGTTCTCCACACTGCCTCTTTGGGGGCCCTCATTTTGGCCTCTTTTCATTACCCCAAAATTCGTAGGCATTTAATTTAATTTAATTTTAAAATTTTCCCCTTCTGACAATTGGTTTAAAACTGAAACCCTTTCCTAGGCTGGGACCCACCAATTCTATAGGAACAACTTTCTTAGAGAAATGGCTAAAAAGAGCCACAAGAGAGAGGAAATCCTTTAAATGGAGAAAATGGTCTTGGGTGGACTCATCCTCATGCTATGAGAGCTTTGTACTTCAGACAGAGAGTTTTAACTGCAAACAAAGATCTTAATTAGAATTTTATCCCAGTGGTATCATGAATCATTGTTTGGGAGAAATTTCTTACAGCGAGGCACTGCTGTGCTGTACTTTAAAGAATGTGGTATAAATGCTGCTAAAATACTGTCAGCTTACTGTTTGGATTTTCTAATTTTAGCCTTGTTTATTATGTTTCATCTCCATGGCGTTTTTAGGCAATTCTTGTACCAGCAAGGCCAGCAGATGCCTCTTTGTTCACAGAGACCTTGCAGTCACTGGGACACTGATGACACTTCTCTGTGTGACTTCTGCATGGACACGTTCACAGAATTAGGCCCCGTAATATGAAAGTAGACGCTGCCACACTTTTCTTGCAAGAAACGCTACCAGAACCATCCCAGGAAGAAATTTAGAAAGAAAACCTCTTCAAAGTGCGCTCTGTCTCTAGCAATGGGAGCATTAAGCCATTCAAAGTGATTTTTCAACCATGTTGAAGCAGCTGGAAGAGGTTAGCATAACGAGCCTGGGGCCCACCTAACTGCTGAAAAGGTATATAGAGGGAATTTCTAGCTAGCAAGAGGAAAAGAGGGGAGATGGAGATAGTGTTGTCCTAGTAGCAAGTTACAAAAGGTTGCTATCAGCAAGTTAGTAAAAATTCCTTTTTTTCTTAGTTCTTACAGAGCTTTTTGGTCTGTGTGAGTCTAATTTTAAATATTTTCTGCCTTTCAGCACTCCCTGATAACAAAAACTGATGTAGGAGCTCTTCTTCAGGGGAGAATCTCACTTTGGTCTCTGTATTTTGTCTTGAGAAAACCACAGGGCTCAGAATGTGCAAAAAGAGCTTACATACTGGAAAGGTGCAGCAGGCAGCTGAGACAAACTGCAAGGGCAGGATTAACAGCACAGTGAGCTTCGTGGTTCAGCTGTTTGCAGGCCAGTAATTCGCATCCTCCACTCACTGTATTGATCTCTCCCCAAGCAACACTGTGAAATACTACAGAGAGCCCTATTAGTCACAGAGGTGTGTGTATGGGGGGGAAATGACACCTTTTTTCCTGTTTCTTGGTATTTGAGGGGAAGAAGGGTGTTCTTTCACCCTGAGGGAGAGGGAATGATGCGATGTGTGCCCACGTCTGCCTGGAGAGGGTGCCTCCTGGAAGGGCAGCTGGACCTGGGAGTGTGTTGTATGGTGACCGTGATACAGGTGGGTGCAGGCTGTATCCTGGCACACAGCTGGGACTGCACTTTGTGATGTGAATAATAACCTGCCAGCACAGCAGGGAGAGGAGGTCTCCTGGCATGTAACCTTCCTGCTGGTAAATCCTGTCTGATCTGCACAGAAATGCTAGAAAATGTGCATGCTTCTTCTGGGGTCTCTGAAGGGGCTATGTTCCAGTTGGGAATTAGAGTTTATATTCCCATTGGGAGTTAGACTAGTGTACAGGACTGATTTCAATGTAATCCCCTTGTAAGGCTGAATCCGGTGGGACTTCTCACAAAACTTGGTGAACTGGGGAGCAGAGCTGCTGGGGAGGGAGTCTGGTCTGTGAAAGATCTGGCTCTTGCTTAGAAGTTTGCTTAAAAACTGTGAAAAGAGCAGATAAGCTGCTACCAGATGTAAACATAATGGCGATGTACTCTGTGGAGTCTTGCAGTTGGTGAAAGCTATTCTACTATAACTAAGAACAAATCTAGAAAAAAAAAGAAAAACAAAAACTCCTGACAGGTTTTATAAGAAAACTATCTTACAGTGAAACCTGGCTAGCAAATAGTATTGTAGAATGACTTTCTGCTTTCTATCATCCTTGTAAATGAGCTTACTTCTTATTTCTCATATGAAAGAATAAAACACATTTATTGCCATTTATGATGATGCTCTGGGTTCAGATAAACCCCCTTTTAACCAGGTTGCAATTTCAGGCAAATGGTGGAAATAAAATCAGGACATAAAATTGTGCAAAGACAGCTAATGACCAAGAAGCAAATAAATATTTTTAACTACTGTTTCTTCAAGAAATCAAAAGCTAGATATGTTTCTCTCCTAGGCTGATGAATTGCATGGTGAATCGAATTTTGTCTTCTTCAATTTTATATTTTGTCAGAATTGTAGCTTTGGATACTGTGTCTAATCCACAGAAAGACATATGTGTCGGCAAGATCTGAAGGTTGGGGTTGTAATATTGCTGTCTAACTATAGATCCTGAGACAAGGAATCAATAGGGAGAAGTAAATAAAAGTTGGTGATGAGCCACAAAGGCCTAGTTTGTCAATCTTCATCTGAAAACAAACGCTGTGCCCAACATGGAGACTAGAAGTACCACCTGTCCTAATTGTAAAGTGAGTAAATCAGTGTTTTTCTTATTTTCTGCTGATTGTTTGATTAGCTACTTAAAGCTTGGTATCAAACTGTGATGATGACTTCAATGAAAATTACAAGGAAGTGCCAATCATAAGCTTGTTTCTGGACATAAAAAAAATTGCACCCAATTTAGGTAAAATTTTAACTTGGTTTCACCTCTTGTCCTAAATATCTAAGCTACCTTGTCATAAAAACTAGGAATTTTATTGATAACTAATTTTAAAATTATAATTTGGGGTATTCCACAGAAGATGTCTGGTGGGGGGGAAAGTGTAAAGCTTAAGTTCCTTGAATGCAAAGGTAAAAGAGACTGAAGTGCTACTTACAGTCCAAAGCATGCTACAATATTATTATTAGAAATGGTAACACGTTGAAGTATTTCTGTGGCAGATTTCAGTGTTTTTTTAGTCTTGATTAACTTCCCATTCTAGTAATATCATACACTAAAAGAAAAAAAAGTGTATTTATAAGATTGGTCAAGAAATTGTCATCACCTCATCTGAGTATTTGGTATAATCTACATTCTACTGTGCACCACATATTGCACTGCCCTGATTTGGCAAATGCCCTTTCAGTCCCCTGGAGTGTGGCTTGACATAAAGGAAAACATTGCTGCATATGATTAACAGATCATTCTTCCTTGGCCACATCTGTATTATGATGGCATATGCAAAGAGAACCAATAATATCCGTTTGCTGCAGAAGTCTTTGAAATAGCCTGCATATGTTAAGAGGGCACTTGATTGTGTGCATATGCCAAGAATGGGAGGAAACTGGATTATTATCAGGCCAAAATAACAGTTGCAATTTTGAGTTATCCTCCTCCTGTGTACCGCTGGCTTATGCAGCAAAATGATTTCTTTACCTCAGTCTGGACATACTAAATTATAGAAGAAGTACTGGATTAAGAATAGGTTGCTCTCCAGTCATCTGACTTAATGCCCCCTTTTAAATATTTTATCTAAAAATCACGCACTCTTCACCAACATTGAGTTCTAATTTTCTTAGAGTACGTTCTTTGTACAGGGGGTAATATCCATCACCATGTTGAATAGAAGTATTGTAAGGCTAAAGTAGAGTACAGAAGACAAGCCAGTTACTTGCTGTATTGCAGAGATTCAATGCATAGACTGAATCTACTGCTGTTGCAAGATACAGTTTGTTTCTCTTAAAAGCTAGTCATGATTTTTTTCGTACTTTGTTAATGATGCCTACATCTGGCCTCATTATCAGTTTTACCTTCAGGCATGGACGGATTCCAATAATATTATTTCCCATCTTGTGTCTTAATGTTTTCAGCCTGCCTGCATTTAAGTGGCTAAACAATGAAATTTAATTGTCCTCTCAAGCATGTCAGATTCTCTGGCTTATTTTACTGGACTCAGACTAAATATTCCCAGGATCCAGTTCTCTGGAACAGGGCTGTCTCTATTAAACTGGGTTATGCTGCTGTGGATCAGGGTAGAGCCAGTAATATTCTAGGAGCAGGGTTAGGGAATTCCATCTTCTCACACAGGAATACTGTTTAACGTGAATCATTACTGTAAGGCTGAGGCTAATCTCTCCAAATTCAATCAATGGCTCCTAAAGAGAAGTATAAAGGTTTTTACAGCATTTAGTGCAGCCTTCAGGCACATTATTAATGAACGTTATCCCTCTTTCCTCCTTTCTGTGGAGAAGGTGAATGGCTTTTATGTAACGTTACTGAAACAGCAGCTGGAAGAACTAACGCTTCGTAATCCTGATGGTTACATTATCACAGTGTATTTATGGGTAACACATCCTAAGAACTCCATCTCTTAACAGCTGTGTTTGTAATTCTAAAAGGTATTTTGGCAAATGATGTTGTTGAAATATAGGCTTCATAGTTCTGTTTTCTTCTGAGTCTACTGTAAATGATGCTTGTCACAATTGGCTTTGTTCCCAACAGAGGGAATACCTTCTCCTCACCCATGACAATCTTCTGTGAGATTTTTTGGTTCTTGTTTTGTTTTTCATCCCTCTCTGACATCCTTTTTTCCTTTCAGATTTCCACACCGTTAGACAGTATTTTTTAAGTTCCTCTGCAAAATACCATGAGCAACCACTTAATCAGAAATGCAATATTGAATAAAAAAGATCAAAATTGTTTGTTTATAACGGGGAAGAGAACCAATACAGTTGGGGGTTTTGTGTCCATCCCTTCTGCCTACTCCCCTGCTGGGGAAACAAACAAATAAAAAAAATAGATCAACTACATCTGTTTTGAGTCAGTCGCTTCTATCTTCTGGTTTTCCAAGAATAGCCAGCTGCTGCCATTGGTTAGCTAACTGTTGGGGAGGAAAACGCGGGCTGTGCCAGTAGCACAGTCTCTTGAAAACACGGGTCCAAATGTGTGCTCACCGTGAGTCATGGCTGCGTGTTTGGGTGTTTTGCACTGCAATTCCTCCTCGTTAGAGGCGATGAGCTCCCGGCCTTATACCTGTTGGGAGGGCAGAGGGGCTGGGTGGGGTTCAGGACAGAACCTGGGGGGCTCCTGCCACAGGACTGATGGTATAATAATGTGCCTTTAAAGCTAGTTTTCCTAAAATATGACTAGAATTAAGTTGTTTAATGGAGGATCTTCAGCACTATGTATCTGTAGGTTGTGAAGTGCTCGGTGGTGCTCTCAAACCCCCTTCCCTCATCTTTCTTTCCACCTGATGCAGGGCTTTGGGGATGTGCTTATTTAGGGGGAAGCTTGAAGAGCTGGGATGTGATGAGCATTAAGGACCCAAGTGACTTTGTGTGTGCTGAAAACACTAAAAGGAGCCGTGTGGTGGGGGACAAGGCACTCTGGGCGCTTGGTGAACTGTGGTACTGACAGGAAATGGGCGTGCAGTGAGAAGGGGGAGGTGATTTTCCTTTAACTTCAGAAGGGGAAGGCGATTTTCCTTCTTTTATTTCACGGAACCACCTGCCCGAGGCCGGACAGCCCGACCCGAGGTCCTTTTTCCATCGGGCCTCGCCCCATAACCCCCCCCACCCCATCCCCTCCGCGCCGCCGGGGGGCGCTGCGCGGGGCTGTGCGCAGGCGCGGTCCGCCCCCTCCGCAGGGGCTGCCGGGCTGCCGGCGGCGCGGGGGCGGGCGGGCGGCCCGGGGCCCGGACATAAGATGGCGGCGGCGTTGCTGGGGAGGCGGCGGCGGCGCTTGCGGCCGTGCGGGCTGTCGCGGAGCGCGGGCGGTGCGCGGCTCTGCCCGGGCTCGCAGGGCGGATAGAGCGGGGCCCGGCGGGCGGAGCAGGCGCCGCCATGGGCTCGCAGGTGCTGCAGATCCTGCGCCAGGGCGTGTGGGCGGCGCTGAGCGGCGGCTGGTACCAGGACCCGCACCAGGGCGCCGGGGTCAACGCGCTGCACCTCTACCTGTGGCTCTTCCTGCTCGGCTTCCCCTTCACCCTCTACATGGTGAGCGGAGCGGGGCCGCGCCGCGGGGGGGGGCTGCTGGCCTCAGCCCCGCTCTCGGGGCTGGCGGAGCTGCCGGCCCTCGGGACGGGCAGCGCGAGAAATCCCCGCTTGTGGCAGCCGGGGGGCGGCCCCGGTGTTTTTGGGGTGATTTCGCGTTAAACCTACCCGGCGCTGGGATCGCGGTGATTAAAAGCGCTGACCTTCAGACCCAGGAGTGCTCCTGGCGCGTGGAGTTGGCTTCAGGAAGGGCACAGCCAGCTGTGGCAGGAGGAGGCTTCTTTCTGATGCCCCTCCTGTGCTGTACATAACTTAGGAACTACTAATATTTCACCTCGGGTTGCTCAGTAGAACAATGTGATCGTTTTGGGTGTGATGGGACCCGTCCTGGGCGTGACACATAACGCAGTTTGCAAATCTGCCAGGTCCAGAGGCTCTGGGAACATAAAGTAGAAACTGCCTTGTAAAAAAATATGAGCTAGCAAATGACACCTTGGAGGAAAAACTCCGCACGAGTGCAGTTGTGAAGGTTTAGAGCTCTTGGGCCTGGTATTTGCTTTGTGAAAAAAGCAATATTTACATCTGGAATGTGAAATGCTGCGAATTAGCTACTGTGGAAGAGGAGGTTACAGCCCCGTGCAGTTCTGAATTCATACTGCTGTGTCTTGGAAAAGGTAGCTCCAAGGCTTTTTGTTTGAAAACTTTAGACTGCTGGCAAGGAAACCACAGGCTGAGACAAACTGCTTTTAAAACCAAAGTTGATGTGACAACAGTTAGATAAAACTTTCCACTAAGCAGATCCACCCGCAATAAAAACTGAGAATCTATATCTACTCAGAGTTCCGCTGAAGATGGGAAGGAGAGAGACCTTCTGGTCTCAAATGCAGCTTTTTCAGAAGTAGTGCTCTTCTGTTTCGGCAGAATAGTTTGTTTAGTTAGCACTACCTTGCTCTGAAGGCTGCTTATAAAGGTAAAGTGAACTATGTGCTGCATGGCAGGAGACTTTTGAGGAGGGTCTGATTTATTTAACGTGCCAGTCTGCTGTCAGCTGATAAATCCAGACCAGTGTTGGGATCTCCTGCTGCCTTCGAAGCAGTGGTTAGGTTTCGGTTGCTCGTACTATGGGGTAAATTTCAGTGTTTGCTTAAACTTGTTTCTTTCCCTGTGCACAGGGAAAAGATGAGCAAAAGCAAGCTGCTTCAGGTTTTGTTGAGGTCAGAGAAATTCTCTTGCTTCATAGCTCTGGACAAGTTAAAGATGCAACAACAAGTGCCAACTTCCCTGAGAAAAAGTAGGGAGATTAGTCACAAGTTGAAGCAGATTGAATCATATTTGGCTGTTTTCCCTCTTTCCACCCTCTGCAGTTTAAGTGTTGTCTAGACATAAACTAAACAGGCAGAACAGTGATGGTCATCTTAGTCCTTCAGCATCTCTTAACTTCTTGTCAGGCTAAAAAGGGGTAAATGTTGCATAGCTGTAGGACATACATAAATAAGCAGAACTCGCTAAAAAGTCTTAGGTAATCGTAATCTGAATTCTGAGTGTGGCTCACTGCTGTGTAGGAGGGAGTTTCTAAGCTAGCTTCAAATGACTTGTTGCTGGCAGACAACCCTGTGTGTTTAAAAAATAAAGTATATATAAAGACCTAACATGCTGGCAGGTCTTACATTTCATATCAAACTACCTCATGTAAGGAATTCCAAGATGAGAGAGTGCTGCTTTGGTGCACGAGGGCAGCAGGAAGTGTAGATAGTTCCAAGTTGTTCAAGTAGCAACAAAGGCAGTAGAATCCCTTCAGAACTTAGCCAGTAGCGGGTTCTCAAGACTGAATGCACCTTACATGAAGCTAATCACTTCTTCCAAGTGTTATTTGTTCCCAAACAGGATCAGAATGTGATCTTTTTTGACTCTGGTAATTCAGATGTGCTTGTTGCTTAAAGATGTGGTTTGTTGCACCAAACGCTGATAATCTTCCATCTGTGCATTTAGCCCGTTGGTCCCCTGTCTTAAGATTAAAATTTGGTAGCGGTTATGGTTACCAAGTTGTTGTATATCTGTGTGTTTCTTGGCTTGTGCTCATAGGGCTGACGGGTTTAACGTGAGGTGCTAACCAGTTGAAGGAATTAGCAGCCAAATTCAGCTAGCCTTTTTTCCTTGCTTTGTTTTTTTTTGTCTGCCTTCTGAGCTTGGACACATGGAAGTCTGTGCCCTCGGTGAAGGAGAGCAGACAAACAGATGCATCCATGTATCGGTATTACAGATCAGGATGCTCTTCTTGTTCTGCGTTTCTGTCAGAAGAGCTGGTCCCTGGTTTTAGATGAAACCAAAACTCAGGTTGGGAGAAGAAAATATGCCACAACACAAGACTGCACAGCTGGGTTGCAAAATACAGTGGTAGCGCTGCAAAAAGATGCCCTAAATCCAGAGGCCGATGTTGTGCACCGGTGTTGCAAGGGGGAGGAGAGGGGAGGAGGCTGCCAGAGGCTTCCCCTGCCGGAATGCTGTCCCAGCCCCACCACGTGCGCAGGAGGGGGCGAAGTCTTGGCTCCCGCACCCGGGGAGCTTTGCCAGGGGCTGATGATGAGCCAGGAGCGTACCTTGCTTGGGGTGATGGGCTCGTACCTACACAGCTCGTCTCTCAGGCACATTTACACAAGAGTTCCCCTAATAGACTTCTGATTTCCTGACCTGTGTACATAGCTATAGGAGTAGGTCATGCAAATGCAGCTTCGTGTGAAAGTCTTCTCTAGAGGAGTTCTCTGAGATAAGTGTTGTTTCTTAAATGGAGAGTTCGAGTACTTGGCTGTGTGATGAGAACCCCTGTATCTCACCTTGTTCTAAGCCACATCTAGTGTCTTGGCTAGTACAGGTTTCGTTTGTACATTCCAAGTTTCAGTCAAAAACTGGATAACTTGTAAGTGAACGTGCTTCCAGATAGCAGCAGTTCCTCAGGGCTCTGGCTGTTCATAAACAAACGGTGACAGATCTGCTGTTTCTGGATCATCTTTCCTCTTCTCCATTATGATTGTGTCTGTAAAATACTGGCCTTAAAATGCTGGAACTTCAGAGCATTTTACAAGGCAACTATTATAGTTAAATGAATATTTGATTGATGTCACTTACATAAGGACTTCCAATCTGATTTGGACTAGGAGAGAGTCCTATGAATGTTCTTACAGCTAACACCTACACCTCTATTCCCCAAGTAATTGGGAAACTTCATCTTATCTGTGGTGCCTAGCTAAAGCTGGATGTGTCTTGAGAAGATCCATAAAGTTGCCTTTGATTCTTCGTAAGTGCAGCACAAGCTGTGGTGAGGTGGAACTTCCTCTGTTTCCTGGCACTTCTGTGTTTGAAATGGTGCCTCAAGGTACAGACACCTTTGTGGTTTAAATGGGAGTGTTTTAAAGCCCCGTGACTGGTGGTCTGAGGCTTCTGCTCTGGTCTAGGTTGACATCTGATGTCTAGGAGGGAGTGCTCAGGTGTTTGCCACCCACCCTGCCACAAAGGGCGTGCTGTGGCACAGCTGAGATGGCCTTGCAGCCTCTGTTTCCAGAAAGGACAGCCCTACTCCTCAGAACTGTGCACTGCTGCATCTCAACTTTGTTCACTTTATTCATCTGACCAACAAGTTTTACTCCCCTTGCATTAAACCTCAGGTGTTTCAGGAAGGTGCAGCAGTAGACCACTGGTTGCCAGTTACAGGTTTCTCCCTACCTGTCTAGGGGAGCAAGTACCCTGCTGCTGGGAGTGGGACCGTACTTTTCCTTGCCAGTACAGCAGACTTGCAGTTTTAGTTTAAGATCACACCCAAATCATGCCTTGTAATGTGTGCTTTAGAAAAGGAGAGAGTAAAAATGGGGTGCAGTGCTCTGCTCTGTGTATATAGTTTTTATCATGTAGGGGGAAGATGAAAGCCAAAGTAGCCAGTCTTGAAATGACTGATTATTTTGAGATAAGAGTCCACATATATCAGTATGCATTTCATAAGTTGTCTTGAAAGGTATAAATTTTGAAAGTGAATGCTGAGGGAAAGGTGTTAGAAAGCTGGTGTCTGCCCTGCTGCTTTCCTCCCCACCCCGTGTTCTTGACAGAACTTGACTTCCCTTTAAGGTACAGGGAAATACTTTTAGCTTAGAGTTTATCTAATTTTTTATTTGACTTGTTCAAACACAGGATGGCTGATGTTTTCAACAGAATGTAATTAAAGCAGGCAGTTTTTGTATGGTCATGTCTAGCTCTCTTTTCTCCTATTAGAGCTTCAGGTGCGACTGGTGCTGTTTGCTGTCTGTTTTCTTCTGGTGCCAATGAAAGTGTCCTTCGTGATGTGCAGTAAAAGGAGTGTTTCTGTGAAATACTGCAGCAGGTACAGACCTAGAGCTTGTTAGCAGGCACTCACTAGTTATAACCTGAGGATTTTAGTCTGTTGGGCCCAGTAAAAATGCTTGTGAAATTTCTCATGAAAACAACTGCAATGAGAGCTGGCTGGAGACTTGCAGGACTTCAGCATTCCTATTAGAATCTTGACGATCCTGTTGTGTAGGATACTCACTTGCACTGGTCTCATCAAATGGGGTAAAATGTCACATACTACGTAAATTACACTATGGTTATATTAGGTTGGAAAGGATCTTCAGGATCCTCAAAGCTGACTCTTAACTGACTGGCACTACCAAGTGCCATCACATCCCTTAGTGCCACATCCACACGTCTCTTAAATACCTCCAGGGGTGGGGCTTCCAGGGCTGGGGCCTCCACCGCTTCCCTGGGCAGCCTGTGCCAATGCTTGGCCACCCTCTCCATGAAGAAATTCTTCCTAATGTCTGATCTAAACCTCCCCTGGTGCAATAATGTCATTTTAAGTAGCCTTGGCTTATGGAGAAAAGACCCCAAATGGAAGCTGGGTGTTTATAAGTTTGGCAAAGAAGAACAGGGAAGGCACCAGTGGTTTAGGTTGAGGTGAAGCAAAGCTACCTCTCAAGGCTGTACCATGGGTAGTGCTGCTGTGCCACAGCATGAGGCTGAGCTAAGCTACGATCAGAGAGCAAACCATGCTGGACATGCTCGAGTTTCTTCTATTCCCAGAATATACATCCTATCCAGAGAGGAGTAAGTCCTAATAAATACAAAGAATGAAAAATATTGAGTTAATTTATTATTTTGAACACTGCAGTCCTGTGGAAATGGGATGTGAGGAAAAAGCACCCTTTAAATCTTCGTTGGGTTTGAGGCAAGTTGCATTCATTTTTCATGTTTTGTATCTTGTTCTCAAAGCTTTCCTTTGCTAAACCTGATGGTAGATTTTGCATTTCACAGGATAACCTGGATACAGTGTGTGACCTGGTCACTGATGGATAGGAGGAAGAGAAATTTAAGAGCTCTCTAGGTAGCTGGAAAGTATAGGCCTGTCTCTTACAGACTAACTTTGGTCATGTAGGTGTTAAGCTGATTGCAGAAATGGCTTCTGAACAGTGGGCGCTTGTAAAGGAGAGGCCAATCGAACTCGTGTTTGTGATTTGGTAGCAGATGGCTTAGCAGGTACAGGAAGATTAAACATTTTGCCAGAGTTAATGGGCTTGCCCGTGCTTGCAGAAAGCTAGCTGCCTCTGAAGCGTTGCATTTCTGGAGGAAACCCTTGTTGTGTTGCTCCAGGGGTTATGGAAGCCGTTAGCATCGCTGCGGCTCCTGGTTGCTTATTGATGCCTTTTTTTGTATGTCTTTGTTTCCTTTTTCTCCTCCTGAGGTGGTGTTTGGTAAGTGGATCTTTCCCTATCCATGGGGTCTTGTCCAGCTCAGCATGAACCATGGCAGGCAACATTGAAGTTAGCATACCCCAGCTTAGTTTGCCTGTCCCATTTCAAGCACTGTATTAGGTATTGACTTGTTTTAGAGGATGGGATGTGGGTTAAACTTGATCTCTTTAAGAAAAAAAATCGTAACAAGTAACCTCCCTCCTGATAGATTCTAGACTAAATTATTTATACTTGCTTGGTTTGGGAAATGTTGTGTTGATTGATTGGTTTTGCTTCCTGCCAGAAAGTCAGCAACCAGATTAGGGATTGGTTTTGTTCTGAAGTCAACAGTTGGTGCAGTATTTAGAAATAATTATTCTTTTACCCCTTTTGTTACTACAGTATTTTATATTTAGAAATCTCTTTGAACAGTGTTTTTGCTAAACTCCCAGCTCAAATGGCATCCAGTTCTTCCAGGACATTCTCTTGCATATGTAGAAATACTAATGTTTTAATCACATCTCTGTCAAAAGTGACTAAAATTAGCTCAATGTGCAAGATGTAGAGGGCTTTCTGTCGTACTTTCTGGTCATGTTCCCTTTCTGCAGCACGTGCATGGGCCTTTGATTGCCATAAAGACCCCTCAGTTGCTGAGGGTTATAAGGGTGTGTGAAGAGATGTATGAAACAAGCTGGGCTTAACCTTAAAATAGAGGTCTAAAAAGGCAGCTTACTTATTCTTCTTGTCTGCTGAGTTGATGTTTGTGCTGGGTAACAAATGCTGTTCAATTCCTATTGTCATTTGTCTGTATATAGGCTTAAATGTTCAGGATGTGATATGAAACTGTACTAGCAGCAGGGTAAAGGACAGTGATGTAGCAGAATATTTGAGTACCCAACTTCGTGTTGCTTTTGTGAGGAACATGGTGTGTTTGTGGGTGGTGTCTGAGAATTAATACTTCATTTTGTTTAGCGACTGGGCGAATGAAGTGGCAAAAGTATAAATGCAAATAAAAGGTGAATTAGAAAGGTAAAAGCCTTGAAGGGAAAACTGGAGCTTGACCAGTATCCTGAACGCTTCTCCAACAGCTCTCAGGCTGCGCTTAGTGTCTGCTGCTGAAGTGACTGATCTGTAAAAGCCTTGTGGGTCTCAGCAAAAGCTGTATGAGAAGTCTTAATTTTAAGTGGAATTTCCTCAGTTGAATTTAGGACTGAGGTTATTTGTATGGCTTTTGGCCACCTCTGACACAGCTGAAAAGTTCTCTTCAGAAGATCTGCGTTGGCTGCCTTTCCTTGGGCATGTAATGGTCGAGTACAAATGCGCCTTGTAGCATGTGGTCTTGCAGGCTGATGTGGGCTTCTGCTTCAAAGTGTGAGCCATGAATGTAAACAGACCTCTTTTGTATGCAGGTAGGGGAAAGCTAGCCTTTTGTGACTGATCCATATCTTGTCATGCAAGAGTAGCTGTTGGAAGCTGATAAGCTAAGTCAAAACATCTAGTTGGGGTAGTTGAGCAATTTTCTCACATCCACCATGCTGTCACTCACTTTTTTTTCTCCAAAAAATTGAATTGATGTTGTGTGCTAGCCCTAAAACAAAGTCTCACTCTGTGCTTAGCTTAGTCTTCAAGTTGCTTAAAATCTCTCCCTCTTACTTAGAAAAAGTAATTGAAAATATGATGACATAAAAATCATGCTAGCTGTAGATCTCCTAGTCTTGGTCCCACAGCCCAATAGAGAACAAGAATGAGATTTAAATTTGGCTCTCAAACATGAGTGGTTGGTCTACTTAGCAAGCTAGTGTGGTGCTTCAGTATCTTGTAGTCCAATGTTTTTCAAAATCTTGCTGGACTTGTAATCATCTCCATACAGGGTTTGCCTTTATAGTGTGTGTATGGCTTTTTATCTTTAATTTTTAGTAAGTTCACAATTTCCTGAATGAAGGAAACTGTTAAACTCCAGGTGGCTATATGTATTCATGTGTACATTTGACATCATATTCACTAACTCTTCTTCTGCTCTTCTTTTGAAAGGCCCTTCCTTCTTCCATGATGATAGTAGCTGTCTACTGCCCGGTAATAGCAGCACTCTTTATCGTTTTGAAGATGGTGAATTACCGCTTGCACAGGGCGCTGGATGAGGGAGAAATTGTGGAGAGGAATGCCACTGAGCGTATGGACAGAGGTGCAAAAACAGAACAAAGCAATGTTTCGGCCAAGAGGAAAGACAGCAATGGGCCCAGGTAAGGTGTCTGCCAATGCTTGTAACTGTTTATCATTTCCAGCAGTAAACACTTGCATCAGATATGTAACCAGAATGGTGATCGAAATAACCAGTCCTTCAGAACCACAGAGGTCTGCATCTATATTCCTCAGTGCTGAAGTGTAATCTTAAAAACCAGACTTTTTTTATGTATTAGGTTTGAAATGATGGCTTCATGTTGATTTCCTGGTTCTTCCCCCAGAGGAGTTCTAGAACAGTATTGAAAGCGTTGGAAGCATTGAAACAACAGCATGGAAAATATGTGCTGATTAGGTTGCTAAATACTTAATGAACGCAACCAGAACAAGTAATCTTATTTCAACAGTAGACTTGTTTTTAAAAATTGTGCTGTCAAAGACTACATGCTAATCATTTTATCACCAAAAGTAACATCTGATCTGGATTTAGTTTGCTCAGTTTTGCAAAAGCAAGATCAGAGTCAAGCATTGCCTCCAGTTGTAGGCTTTCCTTGGAAGAACACTGTCCTCTCTACTCAGAAATTCTGGAATTGCTCAGCTCAGTAATGACGGTGATGATTCTGAAGTACTGTCAATAGGAGGTGATTCCTTTCAACAGATCTTTGCTGTTGCCAGCATTAAAAAAAGAGGCTTCCCTCCTCTGACCAGTCAATGTGAAGAGCAAAAGATGACTCATCAGCAAGGGCAGCCTAACCAGTCTGATCAGACTGCGGATGTGTTGTGAGCTCTGTTATTCAGGCCTCTGCTTGGCTGCAGTTAATTGGGGACATCCTAAGAGTTAGACTATGTGAAATAAATCAATCTTGAATTCTTAGCTTCTTAAAGACCTTTCTCTTTTCTTCAAGTTTCAGGTACAAGCATCTATGAGTTGTTTTCAGAGTGAGGGATTTGGTAGACTGTCCTGACTCTTAAAATAGTCATGTTGGTGTGTTTTTTGTTCTCTCTTTTTTTTTTTTTTAAAAATTAATACATCTCAAAACCCTGAAACTTTTAAATAGAGGCACTATGTTATACGGAAATGTAATTAAAAGAAGCCTCTTATCCTGTGCATTAGGCTTAACGAAAGGAAGTGTTCATGTGGTGTTCTTTAAAATCTTCGGCATAGAAGGGAAAGGATTTCACTGTGCATAGGGGTAGCTTCTCTAGGGATGGGTCTTAAGTTCTTCTGTATCTGCTCTCAGCTTAGTATTGCTCACAAAAACCATGTCTTCGATTCCTTTAAAGCTAGTATACGGTAACTTGCTGTATCAATCTTTTATAACCTGACCCTTTTTCCATTGTGTGTTTGGTAACTGAACCTGCTGACTTCAATTGTGACTCCATTGAGGTTACCATACACCCTACTAAAACTGAATTAAGTTGTTTTGGCAGAATGCTTGCCTAAATGTATACTAATGTTGATTATGCTTAATAAAATTCATGAAAGTAAACTAGTGGTCTGTTCTGTGTGAATGCAACCTTGCTGATGTGTGTTTTAGATGCGATCCTTGGATTTAAATTTTTTTATAAGCCATATAGGTTTTGCTTCCAAAACAGTTGCCAGGACTTGGCATGAACTTTCTTGTTCTAGTATCGTGAATTACGTTTTGGATATTTCAGAAGTTCTGTTTTTTCTGAGGAGCAGTGATTGTGGGCCAAGTTACTACACTATAAGCATTTGTGAGCTCAGACGTAGAGGTTAGTTTTCTGTGTGTCCTGCTTGCCAACTAAAGTTTCATTAACTTTATATGATCCTTGTTCCCACTTTCAGGTCTCTTAACTAGAACTGGGAACAAGGTCAATGCAGAAATTACGGAGTTACTTTTTGGTAAGTGGGATGTGCAGTATATACTAATCTTTGCCTGGAAGCTCACAAGAACACTGGGGTAACATTCAGACCAGCAGAGGAGATATAGGGTGAGGTTTGAATGTTGAGACTATGGAGTTAAATCAGAACAGTAATGGGAAAAACTTTTTTGAAGAAACTGTGTATAGGATTCTGTTGTGTTTTTTTGTTTTAATTCTGCTTTCCTAGCATAGGTGGGGTATAAGGGAGATAGGTAATACAGTCTGCAAAGATGTACTAGATTTTTTCACCCCACACAGACCCTTATAGGGACCACTTCAGATATTGCTATTGATATTTTTGAGGAATTAAGTGATGGATTAGTTTCTGCTCAAAAAATGCGTTGACGATTCTGTTTAGCTTCTAAGAACTGCTCTTTTTTCATTCTGAAGAAAAGTTTATCTGTGAAATAGTGCTTTCAGGTTTCTGACAAAAATGGTGTGCTGTCATTGGGAGGCTTACGTGGACTGCTCTTTTATCATATGTTCACGTTAGTGTCTGAATAGGATCAAACTCAGGAGGGTTCCTAATCTTTCAAAAAAAACCACTAGCTTAGTTAAGCAAAGAACAACTTGCTGTTTCTTAAGAGGTGATTGTTTACCATTTCTCATACTCCGTGTGAATTTGAAATTCTGTAGTTAATATTTCTGAAAGAAGGTTGTGTGCTTCAAAGATAGGACTGAGTTGTTGTCTTGGTTCTGTAACTTCTAGTACGATTGACTTCATACTTGACAGGGTGGTGTTAATTAAGCTTCAGCTTGTGTGGGGTTTCAATAAAACAAATAAATATTGGGAATACAGGCTCCTAATCTTGTGTCTAAGAAACAGTGCAAGTGTAAGCTGTTAGAGAGTATCAGTGGACCCAAACCGATGTCTTAAAACATTTAACTTGTAGTCTTGCATTTGGGGATAGGAATATGGCTTCTTGTGTCAGTGACTGCTATGACTTAGAGTAGGATAAAGAAAGCATTAACCTGGAGACGTTGCTGTCCTTGACATCAGTCAGTGTGGGAGAGCTGAATTTCACATGTACTTCTCCAAAAGAAAACTGGCAGCTGGAGCATGTGGTTTCTTGATTCATTGCCTTGGCGTTGCATACACTGCTTAAACAAGTAGAGCAAGGGAAAAAATAAAAAATAAAAAATTGTAATCTCTAACTCTTGCTTATATCTCTATTTTTTCCTCCTTGCATTTTTTCTGTGCTTGGCAGACCTCTTCTTGATCTCGGAGTTGTTTTGCTTTTTTCGAGTTTATAACTACTACTTCAAGCTTTAAGGAAAAAGTCTCTTAATACTTGAAATTGTGATCTAGCATATTCAGTACACACTGTGATCCTTCTCATATAGTAGCAACTTTACCTTTAGCCTGGCCTCATTTTTTTAGTCAAGTCTGGTCCATCTCAGTCTTTAACCGGGCCCATTCCGGGGCTGTCTAAGTGCCTGAAGAAAACAGCAGAGTGAGGAGGATGTTTTTAACAGTGAGGGTTTTTAACTCCCCTCACCCAGCTTTCCAGAAGATGATGGAGAATGCTTTATTAAAGGCAGTATATTCCAAATTCATATGTATTTCAAGGGTCTGCAGGATGGAAGGAAAGGAGCTCTATGGGCAGAGGAAAATGTTCAAAAAGAAGAGAATGAAACCCTCTTTCTGCTTTGTACTGAGATCAAAATTGTTCATTCTAAATTCTCTCTGAAAGTTGTAGTCTGAACATCAGATCTCTTTAGCTAATCAGCCTAAGTCAGGTATTAAACTGAATTAATTTAGGCTGGCAGCTTCTTAAGGCTTTCAGTTGGACACACTAATAGTAAATGTGCAGGCTCTGGATGCCTCATCTGTAGCGATCTTGGTTGCAGGTAGCTGGACATAATTTATTCACTCTTAAATCAGTTTGTGTAGTAACTTCACTGCTGTTTCGTTGCTATTGTTTTCACTTTACAAGCAACCATTTGCTCTAAGGTATGAAGTTAGCAAACTATTAGAAATTGGTTGTAAGACTTGATAGCAGGAACAAATAGCAACTGTGCTGGCAGTGAAATGACTCTTAAGGATGTGGGCTACAATGGCATTTGGAGTCTTCTGTGCGTACAATAGTTAATCCTGGAAATCTGTACTTCCTGCTTGTTCCTGCAGACGTTTCTGTTTTGTTTGTTACTAACTCTTGTTAATCCTTTAGTTTCTGTGTGCTGTCACAGAACACAGCAGCTGTGCATAGACTCCTCTTGCGTTGTATTGTTGCTGTGATATATATTGTATTGTGATATCTGGTGGTTCACTCTTAAACAAAATTGCCTCCTCCCCTCGTCCCTAACTATCATTTGGAGTGTTTCTGAGTAAATTACTCGAGTGAGGAAGAAACTTCTTTTTTATTTTTTTTGTGAAAGGCATTATATGTTATTTCTGTAGAGATCATAATATAAGCTGAACTTACATGTTTAAGAAGGTTTTAGTTAAAACTAAACTTTTTATTATGCCCTTAAGTGTTCTTAAAATGTTTACTTAAGGCATTCTCTGGCTACAGCTGATGGAAATTAAGCTGAATTCTGCATCTTGTGTTTTTTGTTTTTACCTGATTCTCCTTTAGCATTATTGATAAGATCAGGTCAGAAAGGGCTTGGTAAACAATCAGCAATAAGAGCATGCTTATGTCATGCTGCTGAGCTGTACCAAAATGGTAACTCTTTTTGATTTGCTGGACTTGGACCAGGACCATATTGTTCTGCTGAGTCATGGCTGGTTGTCTCTTAAGCTGGCTTATTTTTTACTAATGTAATATATTCTGAACTTCAGACATGATTTTTTTTTAACCCTTTGATGTAGGAACATTCAGGTTGTAGAGTTAGGCATTGAGTGGCCTTTGTGAGATCTGGAATGGTTCCCAGGGTTGTGCCCCAACATTGTGCTCTTTTCTCTGAGATTACAACAGCTTGAAATGTCATACTAAGGTATAAATTGTGTTTCAGGTCCTTCAGTCTATTGACATTGTTTGTAATACCCTAGCTTGATGTTCTTGCGTTTAAAAAAAAGCTATTACGTGTTGGACTTACTGCATCTATGAGACGAGATGTATATTAACGAAGGCCTGCTGTGCTTCCTGTCTGTTTCTTGTTCTCCAGAAGTAACACAGGCTTACATCTTTAGTTTCCTTTTCCAAAGGGAGAAGGATCAGACACGGATTATTTCTCCAGCAAAATGCTGGAGTGGACTTGTCACAGGCCCAGCTTGCTCTTGTCAAAGGCAGGTGTTTACAAAACAAACTGAATTATGGTGAATTATAATTTGGTGATGTTGGTCCAGAAAATACTTTTAAATCAATACTCATTAATCTTGAAATAGTTAAATCACTAGGACATATAATATATGTATTGCAACTTAAAATGTTTCTTGGTAGGGCATGCCAACTTTCTGAAGGAGAATTCTTCCTGGTAGGAAGAAGTGGCTTGTGCCCTTAGGCCCTCTATCTTTGTGCCTTTCCAATAACTTTCACTGATAGTATGTGGCTACTTGGTTAACTCATCCTTACTTTTGCTCGTAGGTCCAGTCTAAGGGAAACTTTTTCATCTGGGTAATGGCAAATCCCTTCAATTTGACTCTTTCCCCTGCTTTTTTTATTTGGGACTTTTTCTGATTTCTGGATATTCACTTCTGGATAGATGATCCAAAAGTTACGCGTGTCTGCGTGTAGACAGGGAGATAATTCCATGTGCCAGCATTTCCAAATACGTATGAGTTCCTAATTCTTCACACTTCTGTGCTGGCCGGTGACAGTGAAGCTGCAAGAAAGCAAGCAGCTTCTGTACTAGGTAATGAGGTGTTCCAGCTCTCCTGGAGGTTTCTGCATCACATTGGCAGTATTTATCTAAAGAACTGGGATTGATTTGAGCTCCTGACATTTGAAATGTTTAAAAAAAAAAAAAGTTTTGAATTGCTACTCAGTGTAGACAGACTTTTTCTATGTTTAACTGGTAGGTTAATGATTTTTAATCTTTCTCTCAGTGACCCTGGTGGAGGGATTGAGATGTCAGAGTTCATACGAGAAGCCACTCCTCCTGTTGGCTGTAGCTCACGCAATTCTTATGCTGGAATAGATCCAAACAACCAGGTAAGAATTAATGCTCT
Source organism: Anas acuta (assembly GCF_963932015.1). NCBI lineage: Eukaryota > Metazoa > Chordata > Aves > Anseriformes > Anatidae > Anas > Anas acuta. Next base: position 36,121,050 of record NC_088983.1, on the reverse strand, counting down.
CACAATTGCTGCTTTAGTACTGCTGGCTTTGCAAGCTGTAGTGTAATCCTTGCTGATATTTTTCTAATTTAGTTTTACTTTTTTTTTTTTGATTGTACTAGGATCAGCAACTCTACCTTTCTGTACTTCTTAACTGCTTTATTAGGATGGAACTCCATTCTCCCAGCTGCATAGTTCTTGCTAATTCCCATTTTGTGTTTGTTCTAGGAATAGCGGATTTTATGTGGCAACATAGCAGAAAGTATTCTCTTTGCTCTTTTAGCCTTCTTCTGATTTAGTAGATCAAAATGGCTCAGAGCATGGTCAGATATAAATGCCAAGACCTGCTGTCATGGGATCCTGTCATCGTTTTGGTATCAGTGAGTCGCTGCGTAGCTCAGACTGTAACTTCATCCTTGTGTTCTTTGTTTTCCCTCCCCTACTTCTGTTTGATCTGTCTTCTAGATACTTTATTGGCAAACTTCAGTTGCGCTGATTTCTTAGGAGGCTTCTGTTAAGTCTTAAGATGTTTGCGCTATTGATTATCTCTTGCCATGCTAAATTGGTTTTTGAAAGTCATTATTCCTGGCAGTTCAGAGTCTGCAATTTAAAAACATTGATTTGATAGAGCATGAAGAAAGATATATTGGTGGAAATAAAAAGACTAAAATTGCTAATTTTTTGATAGCCTTAGCAAAATTTTCACTGTTTTGATAACTCAGGGTCAGGAAGAAAGCAATAAATAGTGGCTGCTGTATACCAGATGGAGAGGCTGGAACTTGGCCTTTTTAGGTTGCAATGCATCTTCATTATGCTCTATTTGTCTTCAGTTTCACTGGGGAAGCTGATCTGCTTCCTTATTATGTCTGCTATATGTATGCATTTGACTTGTACAGTGCTTCCTGTACTGTTCCTTTTATTTGGCTTGTGATGTTTAGCCAGTTGTGGCATCTTTCTTCTACCAACTCCTCAAGAGTGAGTTGATTTGACTGGCCAGACAGTAACATTATGTTGACTGTGAGCAGTGCAATGTTGTATTAAAGATATAGAAGCTATTTTTGGATGAAGTGGAAATCCTTGGCTTGGTATTACAACATTGAGTCCTTCTAATTAGCTCTGTGCTCAAGCAGTACAGTCTAGTGTTATGCTGATGTTGATGTTTTAGCTGCATAATGCTTTGTTACACAGCATAGATCGGCTCTAAGAGATTTTTCTCATTTGAAGAAAGTGAGTGTTTTGTAGTGTTCAAAGGAATAGGAGGTTATGGTCCATGTGGGACGAGATCAGTAGACTGAGGTTCATGTTTCGTTGGCTGGGCTTTGTTTGGAATAGCTTTTTCAACACTCAACAGTTTTGATGTTCGTGTATTAAGATCCGTGTTCTTTGCTGTGTGTTTTAATGCTGATGCTAGAACACAGTTAAAGCTACTGATAGAAATCAGTGCTTGCTAGTCCCCTGTGACTGAATTTGCAGCATCAGAAGGGTATGTGAACAGTAAGCAGCTGAGTTCTGTTCAACTTTCATGTGCTGATGCATTGCATTCATCTGTAGCATCTGAAGGCAAGGCATATTACTGAAGGGGAAAAATGTTGAAATACAGTAAAATGACTAACTAAAAATCTGCATGACAGTGTAGTAAAGAAAATGAATTAAACAAGCTTCTGCTGCTCTACTGTATTACACATAGCAAAGCTGTTCTGCTGTAGTATGATTGAATAAAATCTGCACACGAGCTCAGATTTCTTTTAAGTACAGCAAATTTAAGGTAGAATTAGATGTATGCTTTTTTTCCCTGAGTCACTTGAATTAAGGACTTCTGAAAAACAACTTGATTGTATACTCTTTACGATGCTGATTTGCCATTTATTATTTTGAATTTCTCAGGGGTTCATTGCTTGCCTTTGAATGCCCTTTGCTCATCCTGTTTGAGTGATTTAATTATATGACAGTTATGCTCTTTTTCATGACAATCAAAGTTCTTGGAGAGAGGTGATAGTGGAAATACTATTAAAGAAGAGATGAAGTAATCCATAGTGCCCTGCAAAATACTTGCTAGAGATTACAGCAGGTATGTAGAAAGGCAGACTGTAATCCTAAATGGCTAGCTAGTTTTTAAATAAGGAGATACATGCCTGCTGATTGGCCTTTGAACATGGCTAAAAATCAGATGATAAAACTTTAAAATGTGGTGGTAACTAATATCTAAGAATAATTCAAGAAATGCTGCAGTCTTTCACTAAGCAGTTCACTTGCCTTGAAGTGGCTGTACTCTGTGTACTCAGAAACTGCCTTCAAAAGAAAACAACTGCAATTTCAGGAAAAAGAGGGAGGAGCAAGATACCGGAAAAATTATTAGGTTAAATTGATCTAATTTACTAATATTTAGTATTCTAAATAGATGGTATGTACGAATTTGAACAGAAGTTTTATATTCAGGTGATATTTCCCTCGAGTGTTTTAGGCAACCATGGATACTGCATCGAATGTTCAGCTTCACAAGAGCAGTTATTAGTGTATCACCACACTAGTAATTTTTTTTTTCCCCACACAGGGTATTTTCAAGGAAAACTCCCAGATTACAAATTGTGGTTTTTGAAATCAACATAGTAAAATCCCAGAGCATGTTCGTCGTAAAACAAAGTAATGGTGAGGTAGTTGGATGCATAATTAGATGTCTTGCTGTGTCAGTTTGCAGCGGAAACATCCTGAGGCAGAAACAACTCTACAATGCTGTGCTATTGTTGGAAGCTTTTGTGCCTTCAAAACTCTCCCTTAGGTGTATAGACAAATGCATGCATAATAGGAAACAGTTGGGTAATTCCTGTAAGCTTACGGCTTTCTACATAATTCCCTGTTTCTAGGTTGGATCTGGGTTCTCCCGTCTGGGAACAGCAGCAACAATCAAAGGTGAGATTTTTGGCTGCTACTTAAAATTGCTTTGCGGTAGCATTTCAAACCAATAATGTTGTTTACTTTGTTTCCAAATACTGACTACCTTGTTTACCCTCAAAACTTTTGGGGAGGTAAGTACAGCATTTAAGAAGTGGAAGAAGTCTACCTGGGAGCTAGAAAAAACGTGCTTAAAACACTAGGAGAAAATATCCTAGGATATGTGCTGTTTTCCCTGCAAGGTTTTATTTTTCTTGTAAATAGTGAGTCAAGGGGGTGATTGGAGTGGAGTTCTTCCTACAGTTTTGAGTTCTGTTTAACCAGTGATCCTTCTGGTATTGAAGTTTCAATGACTTGATTATTTCTGATTACTTGGCATCAAGCAAAAGTATTGTCCAAGACAGACATTATGAACTCCTCTGAGAGGAAAAGTTGAATACTTTCTGTCATGGAAAGTTGCTCTTTTGTAAATTTGCTAAGCTGGTAATAAGACAAAAGAAAACAAGGTGTGTTTTTTTTTTTCCCACCTCCCTGATTTTTTTCTTTACTTTTTTTTTTTTTAACTTTACAAATTTCATTACATTCTAGCACTCATTTTTTATTTGCCAATGGTGCAAAAAGGAGTATTCAAATAGATAAATGTTTAAAGAAAATGTATTTATTTTCATTGGCTTTTAAGATGCCTTACCAGTCTTTCCACTGGAGTTCTGTGTAGTTGAATGAAAACCATTCTTATACACACACACAAAAAAAGAAATAAGTATGCAATTTTTACCTCTATAAGATAAGAGGAGATCTTGTGACTCGTAACTACTGTTATTTACCTTCACATGAAGATGTAAAGGTAACAAGCTGACAGGTGAGGAGCTTGCAGTGCATGTAGATATGTGTGTCAATACTTTGAGCACTAGTACTCTTCTTTCTTAAAATTTACAGGAGATACTGACACTGCCAAGACCTCTGATGATATCAGTTTAAGTCTTGGACAGAGTTCTAGCCTATGTAAAGAAGGGAGTGAAGAACAAGGTAAAATTTCTTCTTCCTGCATATTAAATGTGGTGTTTTGTTACAAATGACCCTTTGCTTAACATGCTAAATATATTCATGCAATTTTGTGATAGAATCTAAGAAAGACTATCGTGAAGCTCTGTTTCTTCTCTTAATTACTCCTGGTTCCTGGGATACATAGCTTAAATCCTTCAAACTTTATTCTTTGGCTACGAGTTTCTTGTTCTGGCATTTTCCAGGAGATGATAAATACTTTGTCTCCTTTCCGATGAAAGATAGCTAGCTTGTATGTCTCTTGCCTCTCTCTCCCTCTTTCTTTTTTACTGAAAGTAGCCTGGGATTCATGGACTTCACTGTAGACTAATTGCTTTGCTTTCCAGTACAGCCAAAGGACATTTTCCAAATAAGATGTGCTTTTTCAGTGAAGCAAATAAGCCTGCAGAGTTCTGTTGCTGGCGCTCTAGACTGCTTCTAATATGCAAGCTAACAGAGTTTAGTAATTGCGTTCTCCTGATCTGTAAGAAAACTGCTAGCTTGCATTCTTTAATTGTCCAGTTTTGTTTCAGACCTCATTTTCTATTTAGCTTTATTGCCAGGAAAAAGTCTGCTCATACTAAAATAGAACATAAAGCCATAGGGAAATCTTTTGTCTGCTGATTTTCAAGTACCTGTTGATTAGCAGGAAGTTAACTCTGGAAATACTGTAGTTTGTTTTTGGCCAGCCTATTTGGACTGCTATGTTCCTTAGGCATATCCAGTGATGTCTGCGTGATCCAGTGCAGAAAGTATGTTTAAGATATAATATTACAGGTGGCAGTGCTATTGTAATAGGTAGCTTCTTTTAGCTCAGTAATGGAACTGTTTGCGAAGTCTTTCAAGTTACACGTGGTAATACACTCCATGAAAGACTTTAAGAATTGTAGTAACCTAACCTGACCTCCAGATCTTACTTTGGCAGCAGTATTAAAAAAGAAAACACAGCCTGACTTGACACTCCCTCCAGGTGGACATTTAAACAGGAGACATCTTGTGATGGATAACAGAAACAATGATTCTGAAAAAGAACTGACAGCAAATACTCGACTTTGACGGAGCCAGTGTTAGAAGTAGGATATCAGTTTTGAAAGAGCAGCCAATACTTGTTCTTCTTAAAACTAGAATTCATCACTGTTCAGAGCAAACTCAGTAACTTCCTCGAGTTTTGTTATAGTCCTGATGAACTTGATCAATTGTGAGTTTACTTCGTATCTGTTAGGAAAGGTAGTTTTCTTTTGTGGATATATAAATATATATATATATAAATAATATTTTACTTCAGAGTTGATAGGGATTATTTAATCAATAATGTTTGTGAAACAAACGGTTTATTGCATGTAGGAGGAGAGACAAAATGCAAGGTTAGAGCCTCTTGTAACTTAAATGACAAAAAACAAACAACTCTGGGATACATAAAAACAAGGTCTGAGGTGCATAAGCAAGAGAAGTAGTAGGGAACTAATCAGAATTTGTTGTTTATTAGCTGTTGAGATTAAGTAGGTGTTATAGTTCCTTAAATTTAGTCACTTGTCAGGCTTGTCCAGGTGCCGGGGAGTTATTTTTTTTATGGTTATATAATGTGTAGTACTTGCAAAGGGATTTTTCAGTTTATTTTATCTGATATGAATAAGCAATTGTAAAATAAATTGTATAGCTTAATTGAACATTCTACATGAATATTTCTAACTATATACTCCAACAGATTTGGCAACTGATCGGAAGCTTTTTCGTCTGGTGTCGAATGACTCGTTTGTCTCCATCCAGCCTTCACTATCCTCTGGACAGGATTTGCCAAGAGACAACAGTGATAAAGTGTGCCTCTCGAACAACCAGCTTGTGGACCAGTCTAAAACTAGTGCATGTGATACAGAAGTAGCTTCGCTTATAACTCTGCATTCTCACTCCTATAGAAAGGAGCACAGGCCACGAGGCGTACCAAGGACTTCTAGCTCTGCTGTCGCTTTTCCAGATGCTTCATTGAATGACTTCCCTCTCTATCAACAAAGACGAGGACTAGATCCTGTCAGTGAGTTAGAAGCTTCCAAGCCCCCTTCTGGATCCAGAGAGTCCTTGGCTGAGAACTCTTGTATTTCAGGAGTTTTTCAGTTAGATGACATTCTGAAAAGTAGCAGCCCTCAACCGTTGACTAAGAGTGGGAAGGGTAAATCCTTGAAAGCAGACAAAAGCGTGGACAGTCTGAGAAGCCTGAGTACTAGAAGCAGTGGTTCAACAGAAAGCTACTGCAGTGGGACTGATCGTGACACTAACAGTACCATCAGTAGCTATAAAAGTGAACATACTAGCTCAACGCACATAGAAAGTGTGCTGTCGGAGCATGAGGAAGAGTCTCCCAGAGAAGAAAAAAAGGGTGGTAAGAAAAAGGACTGTGGTGTTGACTCAGAGGATGATAGTAGTTCTACTACTGACAAAAGGACTAGTAGCGAAAGGACTGCTGTGGAAGTGAGCTCTAACAGTGGTGTCCAAGAGGTAAAGGGTTCTAATGGATCTGATGAGCTGCACGGTCAGAAAGGTCTTAGTGCCTCTGCTTCAGAAGAGGCCAATAAGAACCCACACGCCAATGAACTGATTACACAAGCTGACAGGACACCTGGGAAGGCTGCTGAACAAAGAGATGAGCAGAGTGAGAAACTAGCTGTGCTAGTAGACTCCAGAGCTTGTAAAGAAACTAGTGGGAAACAAAAAGAAGGAGATGTTCGACCAAAGTCTTCTAGCTTAATACATCGAACGGCCTCTACCCATAAGTCCAGCCGGAGACGGACAGGAAAAAAACGGGCTAGTAGTTTTGATTCAAGTCGGCACAGGGAATACGTCTCCTTCCGAGGTGTATCTGGTACTAAACCCCACAGTGCTGTGTTTTGTCATGATGAGGACTCCAGTGATCAAAGTGACTTAAGCAGGACATCAAGTATGCAGTCAGCTCACCAGTTCAGCAGTGATAGCTCTTCCAGCACCACATCCCATTCATGCCAGTCTCCTGAGGGAAAGTACAGTGCTCTAAAGACCAAATACGTTACTAAAGAACGTGGGGGCACAGACGCTGAAAATGCTCACAAAGCCCACGTAAGCTCTGAAGGAATTAGCAAAAAGCGATCCACGCGTCGGACTTCTAGCACTAACAGTGCCAAGAATCGTGCCAGAGTATTGAGCCTGGACAGTGGTACTGTAGCTTGCTTAAATGACCCAAATAGTCTAATGGCACCAGGTAACATAAAACAGTTAACCACTTCAAAATCTGATTTGGAAGCCAAAGAGGGAGAGGTGCTAGATGAGCTATCTCTGCTGGGAAGGGCTTCACACTTAGAGTCAGTCACTCGTTCTAGGAATAGCTTACCAAGCCAGGCTACGTTTCCTGAAGGGGAAGAGCAAGAATCAGCAAGTGGAGGTAAGTAAATGGCCTACCAGAAGTAACCTTGCCACTCTTTGTTAATGAATTTCAGTTACAGCTCTATTTAAATGTCTTTCTGTTCCTCTATTCTTGCCCAGTAAAACTGGCAAAGCATTTCCATCATCCTCTCCTGGAAGATCTACAGAAGTGTGTTGAATTCAAACAAATGTTATGAAATATATAGAGAGGTGTTACTGGTGGTCTTTGTTAAACCAGAGCTATGTTTTACAGTTACTATTTACACTACTTATATATAGTTATATATAATTTAATATATATATAATTTATATATACTCATATACTATATTTATATATAGTTACTATAGACCTGCTCCATTGTATTAGTCAAAATTTTCAATTTGTGTACTACTTCAAAAGCTCTCAATAAAATTGAGACTCTTTTTGTTTAAAAGATGGTTCAGTTAGAACATAGAACTGCTTGTTTGAAGTGACTTGCCTCTTAGAGGGGCTCTAGCAGGTGGATGAACTCTGGAGAGGTGGTATCAACAAAATGAAAAACCCTTACAATGCTGTCTTGAATTATGCTTTTTTATGATGGTCTGCTTACTAAACTGAATTCTCGTAGGGGTTTGGTTTTCCTTAGCTTTGCTATTGTTCAAGTTGGCTATACAATGCTGTTTACTTTGAGATTATTATTTTTTTTTTGTCCTCATTATGAGAACACGCTTGCCTTCCTGCCTCAGAGAGAGGAGTGTAGCTTCCTCTTACTCTCTGTAACTATTGCTTTGCTTGGTGCAGTGTGAGGACAGAAGTTACTTGTAATAGCTAGTGTTAATATAGATTAATAAGGGCTTTGGAAAAAATTTACTAGAGCTCAGTAGCTTTAGTTTATCACTAGTAATGTTTCAGTCTCCTTGGTTAGTCAGATTCACTGCTTTAATTGGAAAGCTCTCCATGTGTCCACGTCATGGAAGATAGGTGGATGTAAACAGGTTTACAGAGTGATATGGGTTTGCTAACTACCTTTGACTTCAGGGATTGTTTTTTGAAAGGAATACTGTTCAGAAAATCTAGATCTTGTTAGCTAAGGATATAAATGCCTCATAAAATAGCTTGCATAAAGACATAAATATTCCTATGAAATTGTAGCAAAGTTACTGTCCTCGCTGCTTCAGTTGTTCGTAAAGTATAGTGACTCTAGTATCTTAAGAGACTTCAAGCCATCAGGAGGTGAGATAGGACCCATGGTTCTTTTGTTCTCACACTGACTGAAGAGCAAACTAATCAAAACAATAACTTTATATGGGGAAAAAGTGTGATGTTGGAGTCCTGTATATTGATTACTGATCAAATTTGACTGGTTTATGGCTATCTCAAACCTATTTGGGTGCCTTCACTTCAAACAAAACCCTTCATGTAGGAATACTTTCTATCTTTTTGTTCTTGCTAGTAAGAGTTCTGTGGTAGCTTTAAGAAAAAAGTTCAGGTTGCTAGTTTAGTACTAACGCTGAGCTAAACACTTAGCACGTGTTTTTATTACACCTTATTTAAAATTATAGGTCTTTGACTATGTTTACTAGGAGTAGTTTAACTAATATAAAGTCTGCTTTATGTATTTTACTGTTTTGACTGCATGCTTTCCTCAGCACAAAATTAAATTTCATATTAGTTTATTACAGCTTAAAACTGTTAAGGTTCTTTCCTGATATGCAGAGGAGGAATAATGTACCCTGTTTTACAGAACATGACAACAACATTCAGTCATCTGTAGTCTGAAAGAATCAGTGCTTGGTTGATTGGGGTATATTGCCAAATACTTTGCTTAGTCTTTTAAAGATTGAAATAACAGGGAAGAACAAACTGGAACCATCTGATTGTAATCTTACAAATACATAAGCTGTAGCAGCCTAAGCAGGGAAGCTTTGCTGTTATGCTCATCAGTATATTTAGATTGCCCTTTGAATAGATTCCCCTTTGAACTTTGTTTAGGTATTGATTATTCTGAGGTTGCTGGTATTTTTAATTGAAAGAACCCAACTATTACCTGCCCATGGGCTTCAAGGCATCTTTTGAGAAACCATCTGGGCTCAGGTTCTCCAGACCTGATGATATCAAATGATGCTTGCTTATCCTAATAGAATAGGAACCATTTCCTTTACGTTTGTAAGAAATTGTGTTGTGTTTTTTTTTTTTCCTGAAAGCAGAACAAACCCACCATTTTTCTTTTTAACATTACTTCATATTTATGCAGTCATGTCTAGCATCAAGACAGTAATTACTTTGAATTTATCTTCTCCTGGTCTATCTGAAAAATTTCTTCTAGTTGTCCTTTGTTTCTACTGGTTTGTTTTGGGACTGTTCTTTTATTGTAACAAGTTCTTGATTTGGAAGGGAAAAAATGTTCTGTAATGTCTATATCTTAAGTTGCTTTCATCTGTAGTCTTACCTGTGGTTACTATTAATCAAAGAAAATGTTTTAACTTGTTATTCAGTATTTCCTACTACTGAGTTGTCTTCATCTTTTGATAGTGTTTTTAAATGCATATGATGTAAATATATATCAGATATGTGTGTTTGTATAGAAGCTATTTAAGAAAATTAAGAAATTATTTTATTTATGTGTAGTGGGTGAATGGCAGAATAAACTTGCTTCAGATTTTCATAAGATTTAAGGATCTCGGTTGGATCAGATTCTTAGAAGTTCTCTGGTTCCACCTCCTGCTGAATGGTTTATTTAATTATTTTATATAAACTTTTGAATTTCTATGGGTTGCTTTTTATAGCTTTCTGAAACAAAGTGGTTGCAGGTGTACACTGGGTAGCCAAAAGACCAATACGGATGTGCTTTTCCCTTTTACAGTCAGTGAATTTGTTCCCATTTTTCAGATATGACTTAAGTGAAGTTACGGCTCGTGATTTTATATTTAAGTCTTCAGGGAAGTAACTAAAGTACATTCTGGCTTATATAACTGCTAAAAGGTGTTTAGTAATGGGTATGGCCTTTAATCTCTTACTAAGCAGGATGCTTTATGAACCTGTACATGTGTTCCTTCAGCAGAGAGAACTTAGCAGTTTCATTTCTATCTTATTATTGTGCCAGGCAGTGGTGGTTGACTCATTTCTTAAATGATGATAACTTGTGCAATTGAAAATGTAGTTCATTAAAATTTAGTTCATTAAAATGCAGACAAGCAGCATTTTGAAATTTTGTACTTAAATTCATTAAATGTGGTTGATGTATAACAACAAAAAATGAGGTGGAAGATGATGCCTTAAAACAGGTGCTTTTTTTTTATTTAGCTACTCCTACAGGTTACTTAGTGAATTGATGGGTAGATAGATGATGTCTAGATGTCTAAAACTTCGGTTAAATGTCTGATGTTTTGAAAATATCACCTTGGTACTCTCCTGTGTCTGGCTTCTGCGAGATGTGTGCTACTTCTGGATTGCTGTCTGTAAACGTTTAAAGAACCAATGTAATGCTGTACATGGCACGGTGATGTTTTGTGGAACTTCAGCTGCTCTGAAAAGTCGTGCTCTCCTCCAGTCCTTTAACTGTCAAAGATGCACCCTTTCAGTTGCTCCTTTCTTTTACAGCTTGCTGTAATTTGACAGATTTACTTAAGTACTTGAGTTACATACCTTTTGGAAATAAAATTGCATGTAATGGCTTTTCTTTCTGTACATTGCATATTGCCATTGAAGTAACAGCTCATCCTGTTTCATGTTTTGTGGCCTACGATACATCCCTATAAACAAGCGAAATAGGTTTGTGTGAGCTTGGATTCGAATCCTGCATTTTATATGGCAAATGGAAACCTGTTCAGCTTTTCAGTCTGCATGTATTTGTACATAGATGCTTCATGTATCTGCTTGTAATCACTAGATAATATCTTCTCTAAAGCTAAAAATGGTATTTGAGATTAGTGCTTTGCAGCCAATGATCATGCCAGCTGTTACCAAATATCCCTTTTCCTACTACGTTTATGTTGCGTCCAGTTTCAGCGATCTGGAGTCACTACTTGTGTCGTAGAGCTTTTCCGTGATTCTGATGGGGTTTGGCTGATGTGTTTGCTGTGTGTGCAATCAATGCAATTATACAGGCTGCTGCTTCTGGTCTCTCTTCTGGATTATCAGTCCACACTGAAACTACTAAACCAAACAGTTGTGCATGGGAATAATCAAACTGAAGAGTTTAGAAATGGTGGTGAATGACAAATGTGCAATGTTAATGTGATGTAGTGGTGTGTGTGAGCTACTCGTGTGTTCAGCAGGACCCTCCTGTAACTGGATCAAGCCAAGAGGATTAGGCAGCAGATAGGGTTCTTCTGCATGTGAGTTTCTCTGATTTTTAGATGTCAACTGGCATTGTGCTATAATGTACCCAGCATTTGGAGCAAGAATGAAATAGAAGAAAATTGTGCTTAGGCAGTCACATATTGGGAAGTGCTAACAGCAACGTTTCTGTCGTAGCTTCTGTGTGCAATGAAGTAAATGCTGGGTCTTACAGAAGTACCTCTGAGGTTTGTTAGATCTTCATGAGTCCCAGTAGGACTGAGATGTAACCCTTCAACATTTAAAAATAAGAACAGCATTAGGACTGATGCGCAAGGCTGAAATGAAACCACAGCCTACAGGTCTGCAACTTGCCAGTGAAATGGCATGTAGACGACTCCTGCATCTACTAATTAGTCTATTGCTAACGACCAAAGTGAAATGTAATGTTAGTATGCTGTATGGGACTTTGTCCTGCCTGTTTCGTTCCCTCTGTGGTATTTATACATAGCATGAGGGCTTTCATTAGAAGACCTGTGACCACATCTTTCCTGATATTTTATCCTTCCATATGAGGAAGGAGTTAAAAACAATCAAAAAACAAACAAACAAACAAAAAGGTTTTGTCCAGCTTGTAGCAGTGGCTGTTGAGAACAGAGTAGCTGCTTGCCAAAAGCTCTGAATGCTGCTGGTAAGAGTCTGCCTGTTACTTGGTGGAAGTGTGCTCCTCCAGTGTATCATGCACAGAACAGCAGATATTCTACTTAAAGTCTGTGGGGCTGCATAAGGGAAATTCAAAATACTTGACAAAAATGCGTGTTGCGGCATTAGAGCATATACTAAAAAAAAAAAAAAGGCAAAATAAAGTTTATCTTTTGTTTGGTTTCTTTGTTTGTTTTCCCTTGGGAATAGCGCTCGCAAAATTTGACCTTGGTTAAATTCTCTCAGACCTCCCAAAGAAACCAGAAGTAGTGGTTCTTTCAAAATGCTTTGCATTGCTGTGGGAGCAAGTTATTTAAACGTCTTAGGTTGGTGGTGTTTGTGCAACTACTTCTCACAATTTTAAACTTGATTTGGAAAGAACGGCTGGATTTTATTGATAAACAGCATCTGTTGTTGATATATTTTCTGAGTATTCATCTCAAACAAGTTGCATAAGAATTTCTGATAAAGTTAATAAAAAACAAACTACATCTACATTTAAGTTAGTAACCCACTCTCTTTCTGCCCTATCATAGATATACCTGGATTTATTGCTAGGCATACAGCCAGGAACAGTTTGGAGAGCTCACTGTACTGGAATGAAGTGCTACACGCTTCTGCCAAACGTAGCTCCAAGATGTAATTTGATGGTGTAGTTAATGGTGCAGCCCATTCAAAGCAAACATGCTTTTCTGTATATGATATACTAATGAACACCACTTAATCAGGCAAAGCTGTATGTTCTAGAGATTTAAAGCATCTCTTTTTTAAGGTGAATAAATCCAAATGCAAAGAATCAAAAGCTTCATAAAGATTAATGTAGGATAAGAACACTTGTCTGTGGCCTGAATATACTGCTACCTATTGATACCCAGATGTAGGGGTTATATTGGGCAGGGGATCAGATTAGGAGATCACTTCAGGTCTTTGACCCCTAGTACATCAACACTAGAGTCAAGAATGCTGTGTGAATAACACCGACTGTGATTAATAATGAAATAATGCAAGTGAGGATCCTGTACAGTGAAATAGAAGAACTGAGAGTCCTGGTTCTATCTTTGGTATTGGTATGGAAATTTGTCTATCAAGCTGGTCTATAAAAATGTTTGGTTTAGAACTCAAACCAGATGGTTTCATTGTTGTGGTTGTTCCCTGCTTGACAGTGTGGTGTTGCTTTCTGGATTGTTGTAGTGTCTGACTTGATGTAATTGAGATAAGGCTGGAAGAACATTTACCAACCTTCTTGGTACGTTTCAGCCACAACACTGAAGTCTTGGACATTACTTCCCTTGCTTCTCTTTAACTTTTCTACTTTTTTTTTTTTTTAATTTTGTAACTTTCCTTTCTAAATAGTAAACTGTTTTCCACTACCCTGTTTTCCAGCAGAACTTTCTCTCTGGGGTGTCCCTCTACTCTTTAGTGCTTCTACTTTGCTGCCCACATCTCCACTTTTAGCTTTCTTCAGAAATTGGTATTAGGAGTATCTTTTTGTTAAATGTCCAAAGTAAGTGGTAATACTATAAACCAGTGCTCTGCTTATTATTGGATAGGTTTAAGAAACCCTTGTGATTTAATTGTAGTAGTGGTGTAAATAATGGTGTATAATCCATGGTGACTATTAACTGCATACGAAAGATATAGACTGAATTAATTCCTTTCCTCTACTTAAGTTTTTAAAATTTTATTAAGGCACATGAGAATAAACTTGGCAAGAATATTGATTGTGAGAAAAACGTTGACTAATAAATGCATGTGTGTAGGAAACCAATCTGTGTTACTGCTGACAGACACAAAATGTGTTATTCTTACTTGCCATACTTTTCAGAAAAAAAGTTAGAGGTATTTTTTATGTTTTGAACACAAATGAGGTAGAGGTGCTTGATACAGAAGGACAAAATTTCAGCTGTTGGGTTTGGTGAAGTGTGTTTAGGGTTAGAAGACAGATTTCATTCCCTATGTGAATGTATGAGCTGTAAACTGTTGATTTCAGAACTTGTTGAAAGTCTGTAGGGTTGGTAATACAAGTAGTTGAAAAAGGTTAGATCACAACTTCCAGCTGGACAGAGAAATGAAGTGAGCAAATATCACTTGGGTTCCATGCAGAAGTCTAACCGTGTTTAACTGGAGTAACGTTCAAAACAATCCAGACTTCAAGTGGTGTATTTTTGAGAAACACATGAGAAATGTGAGTAATACTGCTTCCATTATGTGTTTTCTTCTTTTGCAAACGTTAGTCTCATTGGAAAACAAAACTGATTTTTATCCATAGAACTCCGTGGCTTTCCATGTCAGTACTTTACGGCTGTGTTACCTTCATGTTGTATCTTTCCAGGAATTTTCTTACATGGGAAGATTTTATCTGAGCCACTGGGTTTAGCATTTTTTCTTAGCCCAAATGAAATGAGCCTTGTTAGTGCAGTAAAACTTGGAAGTTCTGCTTTTTCATCTCATGCCTCATCGGTTTCTATCTTTAAGTTTAGATTAAGAGTGGTGATATATAAATGCAGGGAGATGTAAATGATTACTTCAGATGTATGCGTAAATGTTCCTCTGCAAAAGAAAATATTTGCATGTTGGTTTCTTAAAGCTAGCTGTACATCATGGTGTGAAACTGAGTCTTCCCTCTAAAAGTGAGGAATTAGAGCTTTACATCAAAAACACTTGTGTAGTATAGAAAGAAATTTTGGAAAGGCATAGCCTGCAAACAGGGTAGTTCAACCTGTAGTCAGGTATTCCCAGCTACTTGGCAGAGGGATGCGAGTAATTCATTAGTCTACAGTTTTTTGGCAGAGGGATGCGAGTAATTCGTTAGTCTACAATTTTCTCCACAATACATCTGAGTCCTTTTACTGGGAGAGTATCACTCCAAATGTATGATGATGAAGAAGGGATGTCCTCATGTCTTTAAGTGTGTATGTGGGTTGACTTTTTTCCAATCAGAATTGAATTGAAAGAGCAAGTGTTGATTTTAATAAATCTGTGTTCATGCACACAGTTGTATTATCACAAAAGTCAAAACAAGATCTTGCTTGCTACTATTTTATTGGGAATAAACACGGGAGGGTTAAATTTTGTTACCAAGTTGTCGGTAGGCTCCCACCTCCTGTTTTATTGATCTCTGGGAAGCAGGTTTGTGTTCCTAAGGTGCATTTTGTGAACTTCACATCTGATTTATTTTTTTCCTAGTTTGGAGGACAGCTAATGATTGGGGCTCAAATACAAATGGTGACATGCAGAAGAAATTCATACTTTACACTTCAGTGAAGTCAAGAAATTTGTTTCAACAAAAAAAGACTAGAAGAAAGCAGAAAAATAAACCTCAGAAACATTCTGTAAGCTGCAAGGCTTAACTTGTTTTTTTACATTAGAGAAGTAAAACCTATGTTATCTCTCCCTATTAGATTTAAATTTTCTACATGGCATAGATGCTGGATCTTATCTTCTTGGAATCTAGAATAAGTGGCTGTAAGTGGTAACATCAGAGAAGCATGAGCTGTAGCCTAGAGATGTATTAAAAAAGCTACTGTCCTACTGGGATACACTATTTAGTTTTCTTTAAACATCAAAACACGTTACTTTATTATAGGAAGATTGCTTATGTTAAAACAAAGCAATTTCCCTCATGATTAAAAAGCCCCTAGAGCATGTTAGTGGCTATTTTAGGATATTTATATTGAATCCTTCTTCTGAGCTGAGGAGCAGCTGTACTGCTTGCTCCTCCTCCTTAAAGACAAGTAGAAACACAAATAATCTGTATTAACATGGGATAAAAAAAATTATACGAGTAAACTATGTACTCTTTAGAATTAGTTTATCCCCCAAAAAGCTGTTTGCTTAGTTCAGTGGCTTTCCACGCTTTAAACAAACCGTAATCCTTTCTGCTCAGCAGGCTGCTTTCGGTTTTTTAAGTCATGGCTTCAACATGTAGCTTCTTGAGTAGGAGACTCAGCTCCTGGGCTGAAAAGCTCTCCAGTCTTTGAAAGAGAACAAATAAACTTGCTTAGTGATCTGGGAAGTCACCAGCTACATTCAGGAGTTGTGTATGTAGAAGATGTGTATTGAACAGAACCATTAAGATAAATCCAAAATTCCTTGGCAGGTTCTGTAGAAAGCTACACCAAAACCTATTTTTAAAAGCCTAAAGTCAAAAAATAAAAATGCTAGTGAATGCCAGAGTTGTTGGCAATTTTTGATTTTTGTTTTAATCTTCTGTTATGCTTGATTTTTGTCCTTCTTCTTCCCACCCCCAAGAGCATTGCCTCACTTAGGGCAATGTCTACCTCCCTTCAGGAGGAAAACTTTAGTGATAAATTGGAGCTGTGTAGGAAAGACCCCTAGTGTTTCTGTAATCTATGCTTGAGTTGTTGCAGAAGCTGTGTTTACTGACTAAAGGATATCAAAAGAAAAACAGATGTCAATGTTAAGTATGCTGCCTTGAAGAATTACAGTTGAAACCTGCTTTTGCTAAGGAGCTGCAAATGGTAATTGAGATGTAATGGGGATGGTTACCATCTTAATGGTAATTGAGATGTTTACGGTTCAGTTAAGATCAGTCACTGTTCCTTATTCTATGGTGCTTAACCATGGCTGATTTGTGGAAATGCATGGATTTGCTTTTGCATCTGAAGTCAGTAGGAACTGTTTTCAGTATATGAATTTTTATCTCCTGATACATACTCTGGAAAAACTGAGCCTTACAAATTAGCATCTGAAATCAGTGGGCAGTCCTGGCCTCTTGTTTTAACCACCTGGCGTTGTTTTAACCACCAGGAAGAAAGGCAAGGTTTCATCTTCTTTTTAGTGTTTCATTTTTCCAGTACTTCAGATATAAGAGCCATGAAGCAATTAGGCCGTATATTAAAATAAAGTGTAAAGGTTAATGCTTCACTTTTCTTGATTTTTTGCTGAAATACACTGAAAAGTACTTATCTGTCCGTACTTGGAATGGAAGACCAGTTGTGGAGGTGTGAGGAGAAGCTGATTGATCCCATGTTTTTCCTGAAAATACAGGAGAGGGTTGAATTAAGGATGTTTTGGTAATGAAAGACTTGTAACTTTAATATGGGTCTTAAGGTAATCTTTTCATGTAGCTTCTTTGCTTTTAAAGCAAGTTACAGATTGAAGTTTCATATGCAGTATTCACTCGATAACCTGTGGTTTGTGGATAGGAGCAAACTCTTATTCCATGCAGTCTTTATTGCTTGACCCGTGGCAGTAGTATGTAGCAGTAATAGGTTGCTATTCCCTGTAGACTAGTGCTAGATTCTTTACTAGTAAATTTTGGAAGTTTAATGACAAGTATATATTATAACTTGAAGTGTGCTTAAGTGAACATGGAATGCTCTGCCTGTGATTTTTCTGGTCCCCTTCCACAAAAAGTTCTTTGTTCCCTGTGTTTTCTCTTTTTGTTTTGGCCTGACATAATCGTTGTTTTTCCTAAGTCTAGTAACAGGCTTTTTGTCTACCACGTTATGATTTTCCTCTTAAAGACTTTAATTTTCCCTTGGAATTCAGTTCATGTGAGGTTGTTTTCCTCCTCCAGTTGCCTGCCAAAACCTTTGTGACCCGTCCCTTGGAGCTCTCTGCTAACCAACTTGAATGCAGAGCGTTAGCCTCCTTGGTTCAGGAGGAAGACTCTGAGATCGTAGGCACACTATGAAGCAGGCCAAATCCAGAATTGCAAAGATGATCCTGTTCATCCTGAAGTATAAGGATTCTAAGTGGCTCGGGAGTGTGTGTATTTGCCAAAACAAACAAAAAATGGCTCCCTTGCATATGTACAAACTTTTTATAGCGTAACTACTGCTGGACCAAATCTTCCTTTTTTTTTTTTTTTGGCAGAGAGGTGTTGGAAAAACAAACCCACCAGTCCTTAAATGGAAGATACTCTTGCTCAATCTTACACACCTGCTCCTCCAAATTGTAGTGTGACTGCTGTAAAAGGAACAAAATGCATCTCTTCATGCTTACAGGGGGAGGATGGGGGGGACCACCACCGTTTTGTCAAATTGTCCCGTGAAGAGATGTGATAAAGTAAACCTCAGCCCTTCCTGTTTGGCAGAAGTGATAAAGCTGAGATGAGAATTTTGTAGCGAGGGGTAATAGACAGCATTACAAAGTTGTCCTTTACGTTTCTCCTTTGATTGTGTTAAATGAAGGAAACGGTGAGATCAGTCTCTCTTCCTGCCCTGTGTAAATAGAACAGGCTTGGGATATCTGATTTTTTTTGAAATCTGGTTGTTTGGATTTGGGAAAAACAAAACAGCTAGCTGTATTTTACAGAACCCTACATGCACGCACCCACCAAATTTTTACTAACAATTGTGTTTGGTGATCCTGTCTTCAGGCACTTTATTTGAACAGTCGGTGCATAAGCTACTTTTCTTGTTGCAAGTCAATTCTTTAACTTGGGGAGGGTCAGTGGGAAGAAAGGAGTCTAAAGTTACTTTGTACATAACTAGGATGGGTTCGTCTTTGACCTAAAGTCTGTCTTGATGCAGCAGCACAAGCCAGCGAGGAGACTGTCACATTTCGCCGTGAACGCAGCACATTTAGGCGTCAGGCAGTACGACGCCGGCACAATGCAGGGAGTAACCCTACCCCTCCTACATTGCTCATCGGATCACCCCTCAGGTAGGGTATCTAAATGTTCCACCATATTTAGCATGCATGCAGCAGACCACTTCTCCTCACACCCACCAGTGTTGCCAGAAAAGCACTTTACTTCCTTCCCCACCATAACCTCCTTGAGCTGTCACTGCATGTCACTGTGGGCTGTTGAATTGTGCATGTATATGTGGCACTATTTTCAAAATGATCAGGATAGCCAGTCTCTAACATGTCATAGTTGATTTTGGATAAATAACAAAGTGAACTAATGCTAACAAACTCCATGTTTTTAGCAGAAGCATTAGAAGCTTTCAAGCAAGAAAAAAAAGACCCAAGAAAAGCTCATTCACCGCTCCTCATTTTGCTTTGCTTTCCTTGAAGAGAGTAAGCCTTAGGGAGTAGTATCACTTTTCATGTATGTAGATAGTGAGAGAGAAGCGCTTTAATAAAAATGATAAACAACAAAGAACCAAATTGTATATACAAAGCTTCCAAATTTAAAATAAATGCAAACCATTATGTGAACATCCTGCAACTTTTTCCCAAAAAAAGAAAAACAATAAATACCAATGCCTCCGTTAGGGAACGCACAGTATTGCTCAGTATTAAATCTAGTGGTGTGGCGCTGCATGCCTCTGCGATGCTGACAACGTAGTGTACACATACATCTCAGCAGTCCATAACCTTCACTGGCCCCTCTGGTAACAATAACGAGCCCACGGGTATGTTACCCACCGAAGCTCTTCGTTCAGCCTGTGAGCTCAAGCAGGAGAAATGGCAACCTCAAGCTGTTTGCAAACTTGCTTTTGAAGCCACGGAGTCCAGGGGTTGCCTAAATGCTGGAGAATCTGGCAAGCAGAATGCTGCCTGTAGAGGAAAGGAGCATCGAGCCATGCATATGAGAGTAATTCTGAGGGCAACTCCTGCATATTTATCGTGTATATGCTGTATGTTCTCAATAACACTACTTGGAATGCTGAACTAACTTTTAACGATAGGAGCAGTCTGATTTTGTTTGAGGCATATTTGTGTTATTTTCCTAACTGGAAGGTGCTACAGAAACTGGTCAGATAGAAGGAAATGCTTTAAAGTAGAGGATGGGGAGGAATCTTGGCGTCTTTATGACACAACTGTTACAAGTCAAAGACAAGTTTTTAGATTTTTGTTGGGCAAAAGGTTTGCAAGAATGGTGCCTAAAATTTGATAAAGGCTTGGCTTCTTCCACTTCAAGAGCTGAGCTAAAGGTGTTTTTGCTGGTGAGTGCAGAGTGTGGTTGAAGTTAATCATGTAATTTCAGATAAGTTTGTTAAGCTTCTAGAACGTAGCTTGCTCAACACCTGTGAATTACTTCTTAGAGAGGGATGTTTGAACTTTCTGTTAGATCACTTCTGTGCTCTTGCATTCTTTTTCTCTTGATACACTGACTTGTTTTGTCTCTTTATGAGGAGGTTGTTACAGCTTTGTAGGTTGATCAAATGAGAGGCTGTGCAGACTAACGAGAGCTACATAACTGTACATTAGCAAGAAAACACCAATTTTTTCTTCTCCTGGACAGGTAGAAAGCAAGTGGAGGATTTGAGTTTAAACTGGGTTTTAGAGCTGCTTCCTGTTTGTGTGGTAGCACAGTCATTGAGGCTCTCATCCTTCAGGTGGATGTCGGTGTGAGACCATGAGAAAAATGATTTTGACAAAAACTTGTTATTCAGACAAGATACTTGGTGAAAAAGGAAAACAAATACTCTAGCCTTGTGTTTCCGCTGTGCATATTCCAGTTATCTACATTGGCTCTTTTTTTCTAAATAATCAAACTCTGTTCTTTGGCTGTCTGGCACAGAGACGCACGTTTATCAAAAATACTTAAACATATGTCCAGAATCTACTACTGAGAGAGGTTGCCTTGTGCAAAGTTTGTGACATCAAATGACTGTCCTGTGGCATAGACCAGACCAAACTGTCATAGGCTGACCAGACACTGAAGTGCTTTCAGATCTGACGTGTTCTATTTGAACCGCAGGCTGTGAAATGTATCTGCAAACTTGCATTTTTTACAGTTGTGATTTCTAGATGAGTAATCTGAAAAAAACTTGCCTTTATATGGGTAACTTAATTTGAGTGGGAACTTTGCGTTGCTGGAGGAAGGAAAATGCACACAGATTTTTTTAGCCAATTACCACCAAAATCCTTTCAAAATACTACAACAACTTTACTGGCATGTACCCTAGTGGTGAGCTGCCTGTCTAGTTTCTAGTATTGCTAACCCGTATGACTTCCTATATTAAACTCCTAACAGTATTAGGTTTGCTAACCTGTAGTTGCCCTGATTATTTCTTCCTTTGTTATTGCCAACAAAACGTTGATCATCTAATCTCCTGGCATCAAATTGGATGCCCTGGGGATGGCCCCTTAGAGACTGACTTGCATCTGATATTTTTTTCCTCCCCTGTTATTGCAAATCCTTCCTCTGTGGGAGGAGAGTCATCTTAGAGATATAGGAATATAATGTCGTCATGATTGGCAGTGATAGACACTTAAATGAAACCTGTACTGGGAAATTCTGCTGGTTCAGTGCTAAGTTAGATGTTAGTTAAGCAAAGGAAAACAGCAGAAACAAAACAACCAATTACCCTAAGCATCAATAATGTTGTGGCCACTTGAAATGTACATATGGATTGGCATCCTGCATAGGTAGTGGTGTATGCATGTGTGTCTGCTAAGAGAACTTAAGTGGCTGTCTCAAGTAAAATCAAGTAAAATTTTATTTTAAAAAATTTTAATTAGGCAGAGAATGTCTCTCTGCATACTTACGCCATTTTAATGCCAATGTTTTGCCTTGTTTTTATTGTGACAGCTACAGATAATCACTGAAAGGGCAATTTAGGTACCTTTTGGTACTTAGCTGCTATTTAATGGGAGGAAGTATTGGCTAGCATTGTTTTGGTGTTGCTGATAATGCTTAAGGGAGACAAGGCTGGCAAGGCTGTGAGCTTCCTTAGGGCTTCTGTTACCATGTAGTTCACTTGGAGCCTTGTCTACAGCAGCGAAGCACTGAATGAAGCTTCAGATGCAGATATGTCATGATGATAATGACTTGCAACTTTTTTACCTCATCAGCTGTGTGCATGTCTGCTTTATTTTGCATGAGCTTTTCTTAACACCTATTCTTATAATTATTTTCTTGTTTTGCAGTGATGCTCTAACAAAAGAACTGAAAAGTAGATGTACTTGCTTATAATAATTTCTAGATCATAGAATCACAGAATGGTTTGGGTTGGAAGGGACCTTAAAGATCACCCAATTTTACACCCCCCCCCCCGCTATGGGCCGGGATACCTCCCACCAGCCCAGGTTGCCCAAAGCCCCATCCAGCCTGGCCTTGAGCACCTCCAGGGATGGGGCATCCACAGCTTCTCTGGGCAACATGCTGCAGTGCCTCACCACTCTGAGTATAGAACTTCTTCCTAACATCTGATCTAAATCTTGTTTCTTTTAGTCTAAAACTGTTCTCCCTTGTCACTATTACCTGCTTTTTCACTGCCCGTGTAAAAAAAAAAAAAAAAAAAAAATGCTCTCCATCTTTTTTTTATAAGCCCCCTTTGAGTACTGAAAGGGCTGCCGTGAGCTCTGCCTGGAGCCTTCTCTTCTCCAGGCAGGTACGCCCCCTGAACCAAGTGAGGTCTTCCTTTCTAGGCTTCCTTGCCAACTGTGGCGTCACACTGTAAGCAGTGATGTGTTAAAAGCAATTGGTGGTAAAGACAGTATTTCAAAAGGGAGTGGTCTGAGACATTTTCTATAAATTGTTAAAATTTCTTTATCTCTTTTATAGAAAGTTTTCTTAATCTCATCAAGTGTCCTCCAGCAAATGACTGATGTAACTTCTTTAAATGTAGAAAATGAAGGATAATAAAAACACTATCCTTGCAAAGTGTGTGTGTGTGTATATATATACACACAATTTTATATATATAACACTTGCATTCAGGGACTTTTCCCATGTTTAATATTAAGCAGTTAAAAAAATGAAACCCACAAAAACTATTTAACTTTGTTAAATGGCTTCATAAAATAATTTTCCTATGTGGAGGTTATGTAGAATCATAGAATATCCTGAGTTGGAAGGGACCCTTAAGGATCATCAAGTCCAACTCTTGACACCGCACAGGAATAACGTTTTCAGGCATTGTCTACTTCTGTCTGTAAGCTTACACATTTAATCTTACATGTTTCTCTGAAGACCAAGTTGAATTTTAAACCCTGTTTGCTGGGTGTAGGTATGAGTCTGGGTATAGAAAAATTTCTTTATAGTAGATGTACTGAGTAATAAAGCTGCTGTCAGGCCAGGACTGCCAAAATAACTTTAAAGTAGACCTAAAACTCTTGCCAATTAATAATTTGCTATATGCATTCTAAATATTTAAATTAAAAAAAATAAAAATCTGGATCTCCTGGTTTAGCTGTGGGTATCCATGAGGTCTGTGCTATTGTCTGTGTCAAAGCACCACCTTTCCTGCTACCAAACAACAAGCACAACAGTTGATGCAGTCACACCTCAATGAGCAAAAAGGACCCAAGTACTGAGAGGTGACGGGAACAGCCGCTTGTGTGTAGAGGTGAGATCTCGGGCTACAGTTAGACTAACCACTGGTAGCTTGCTTTTGCACCCACAAATTAAGACTTGTAAGAATAACATCTCCCCAGCTCACCTTTAAGTACAAAGGTCAGTAACACTGCCAAGAAGTAGGAAAGGAACTGCATCTCCGTAGCTACCGGTGTAACTCCTGTCCAAACGTGTTGTACGGGTCTCGTGGGTTATCTTAACCCTAATAAATGGCTTCTCAATGCTATACTTCTAACTTCTCCTCTTCAAGATGATAAAAAGACTTGTTTTTCTTCACTTCTAGCTATTTCTCTTTCCTTCCCGGTAATGTCTCCCCCATCCGTGTTCTCTCGTAGCCTTCAAGATGGTCAGCAAGGCCAGCAGCCCTCCTCGCAGGCCAAAGGGCAGTCCCGCCCCCCCTCCCAGGCAGCTGTGCTCAGCGCTAGCACCTCCTTGCTGGTGAGAAATGGGAGTGTCCACTTAGAAGCATCACATGCCACTGCATCTGCTGTAGGCGGTAGCAGTTTGCACGATGGACTTGGTATGCAGGCCTTATGTAACCTTGGTGACATGGAAGTTTTAATACGGCAGCTATCTCGGTAATAACGCGGGGAAAAACAGTTAACCTCAGCCTTGTTTCTGAATCCTGTAGGTGTGCTTCGTAGAAGGCAGTATTGCTCACATACTCCTTGCCTAGCATAATCATATTTCCAGGCACTTTAACAAATGCACAACGGGAAGCGTTCGAAGGATGCACGAGTAGTGATGCCAGGAGATCTCTCATGATTTGAACAATATTATATGTAATAATACACAAGTTTTCCTGCATTGTCACTGATAGTTGGGCAGTCATACCAACTGCTGGCTACTGAGAGGATGCTCGTTATGGTCGCTAGGAATCATTGATTTTCCATCTTTTAGATGAGTCTTGCCTAGTTGTTTTTTAGACATGAAATTGCCATGTCAAGGAGGGATGCGCACCTTTAACTTGGAGGTGGAGATGGGAAGAATATCTGGACTTGGTTGTATCAAATGCTGTCATTTCATGGAGTGAAATAGTGCCCCTTAATTCTAATATTCTGAACAGTTTATTAGCTTCTCTGCAGTTAATAAAATGGCTAGGGAGAGGGAGGTTCAGATGGCCATGGTAAGTGACTGATTGGACACTCGCTAATGCGGGGACCGATATGGAAAAATTCCTGGCAGGAATCTTTGCATTTACCTGTAAGTAGCCTGAATTGACTATGACTTCAGCATTAATAGGGAATTCCTGCTCAGATGGCTGTATTGGCCATCTTTATGGCTGATGATCACTAGTGACAGTACTTTGAACAGCTGCCAGTTGTGATAACGTAAAAGGGAAGGTTAGATCACAAAACTGATGAGAAACGATTGTTACAGACCTTACTGTAACCCCATACTAAAAGATAATTGATTTGCCATCATCCTTAATGGGGAAGATTTCAAGAAAGATTTCATGAGTTTCAAGGCTGTTAGCCCTTTAAACAAGAGTTTGGTTAGCAAGTTGCTATTCTTCTTTTATCTTGTAGCTAGAAGGTATAGCATTTTATTATAAGCAAAAACAACCCTGAAGTTCTCTGAGATGATATAAAAATTTAGCTACAGATTTGGCAAATGCACACAACCTACATACCTGATAGTTAGGTTTTTGTTTTAGATTCTGCTGCTGTAATGCCTCTAGATAGAAAAATCAAGACTTTATGTGCATTTCTGAACTATGAAAGCTTACTACATAAAACTGCAAGTTTCATTATTTGATTTGGAAGACATTTCTGTTATGAAAGATTCGTGGGAATACAACTGAAATTCAGTGATACTGGGTATATCTGTCTGAAGTTAACGTTAAGACTTGCTCTTAAAGCTGCCGATATTGTATTTGAAGGATATGGTTCATGTTATCCAAAATATGGTGAATTTTTAACTATAGAACTTCAATGTGCAATCTGGTTCTTCATTCTGAATTATTTAAGTGCTTATCTTACTGTGTTTTAACGAAAATTGAAGTGAATTCTTTAAGAAATTCACCTTTGCATTTAGGCTCTCAGAAAAGCCCTCTGTACACTTGGAATAGAGTGCAGTGGTGTCTTTGGAAACCTGCATAGCTGAATTTTTCTGAAATCATGTGCACTGTGTTATGGGGCAGCATATTGTCATTGTGAGGCACAAAACTGGCAGGGTCTGCTCGGTTAAAATCTGCTATGTAATAGGGATTTATTCTTGTTTTGGAGCTCTAAGCATCTCTTTAGAACCCTTCACTGAGTGAAGGCGGGTTTTGTAGCCAAGATTTGGTTTTGTTTTTTAAAAAAACAAATACTTTGGTTTCTACAGCAGGCTTTAAAAAATCAGTACTATGAACTAATGTCCTCAAAATGTATGTTTTGTGTGATGGATGCTTTCATTAGAGCAGAACAGCTGACAAAAAGGGGCAAACTTTCACATGGCAAATTTCTCCCTCAGGATTGACAGGGAGAGAGGTTATCTTTCTTTATAGCTGGTACATGGCTTTTATCCTTAATCGGGGGTGAAATAAAACTGCTGCTCTGTTTCCCTCAAGTTTACAGACGATTGTTTTTTCTCCGTTGTACCAAGTTAGCTCACAATGATGACCCTGTTCACTTTTCTTTAAAGAGTTTGTATGTACAGTTGGGTAGAAGGAAGGTTGAAGGTGTGGAGTTGTTCTGTTTTTTAACTTATATGGTGATGCTAATCAAAGCAATGTGGACAATAGGACCAATTTCTTTCTTTTTCCACTGGAAATCATTGGGACTGACCAGGGCAGGAAAATATTGAAAATGAAGGCTGGGAAATGAGACAGAAAACAAACCTGATTTACAACAACTGGAAATACAAGTGCCAAATACAGTAAATAAGGAAATACTTATATCTCTATAACATGCACAATAATTTATTTTCTTACTGAAATTTTATTAGCATTTTCCAGCTCATCAGGAAGACAGGTCATGTAAACACAGCTGCTTTTTTCCACAAATGCAGTATCTACTTCTACTTTTTTTTCCATTTATGTGCTGATGTAAAGCTGTGGCTCTGAAGACATGCACTTTTTTGTTGTTTTTAAAGATGCATATTTGTTAACTTGATTTTGTTGGCTTATTTTAGGGAGGATGAACCTTACTGGGTTATACTCAGTCTGGTAGTGACTGTACATACTTTAAAAGTTGCTGGGTGTTGTGCTGAGTGAGGAAAGAGATGCTTTGAGCACTGGTTTTAGTCTTCGAGGTTTGAAGTAGAAAGATTTTTTGCAAATAATGTTGTTGCCTCATGAGCGGAAGGAGCTTGAGATCGGGTGGAGAAGGAAGCTTAATGTGGAGCAATGAATATAAAGAGAACTGTAAGAGGAATGCAGGACAGAAAGGAAAGGCGTTAAACCAAATGTGGTGATCATAGGCATGATGAATGTAATGCGAGTACAGCACACAACAAAATGTATAAAAAGACTTGAATGAATGACAGTCTTGAGCACATAGAGCGGCAATACAAATATCGAAGTCTTGAGAGTTGTAGGTGGTGGGTGGGGTTTCCTGAGTCCTTGCAGTGAAGGCAGTTAAAGTTTGTGAAGTATTTTGTAATCCAAGTACTGAACTACTAGAAGAGGTGCTCAGTTTTTGAAACTGGGATGAAATAACAGGTTATTTTTCTTAAGTAATTTCTTAGGTCTTCTTTTTTCTTCGCTAGGTATATTGCTTCTGTGATTAGAGATCTAATCATCTAGAGCTTGATAATTGCACTGTGATTTTTGGCAGTTCTGGTTGTATCACATACATGCATGTGATAATATCTCAGATTTATTGAAGTATTTTAATTTATAAAGGCAGTTGGGTGGTCTTGTTGAGGATCAAAGCTTCCCGTGCTGCCTCTAACAATACATATGTATGCAGATCAATTATTTGATTGAAACAGTTCAGAATCAGTTTCTCAATCCTTCTTTTATAATTAAGTAGACTTAATTTATTTGGGATGGATGGGGGAACATCTTCAGAGGTATGAGTGGAAGGCAAATACTCATTTCCCATTGCTCTTATTGAAAATATCCCTGTTGTAGTTTGTGGAGTTGTGCATAATAGACAAGTTACCCTTTCAACAAACTTCATTTAGAATAAAAAGAACTGCTTTGAAGTGTCCAAACCGAGGATTTGTAAGTTTCAAAGGTCAAAATTTACCTTCAGCTGCAGTATTGAAAATGTTACTTCCTTGCATGCTACAGAGTAATCAAATTCGGATGGCTTTGTTGGTTGTCAGGAATAGGATTTGCAAAACATTTGCATGCTATTTATTACAACATGTTAATGATCCTAATGATGATGTGGACTTCACATGTGCAAATACTGTTAGCAACATTCAGAAGTTGTTTGAGATGTTTGAAACAGCAGTATGTATTAGCTGGAAACCAGGAAACATGTTGAAAACAAACAGACTACCACTTCAGGCAGATGTTGAGCCACCGAAGTCTTCCAGGTTTCCTCTTTGTCCATACGCTCACCAGCCTGCTGCTTTCAGGGAGTCCCATAACTGCAGGAACATCAGCGTGTGCAGTGTGTGAACTGTTACATGGCTGGCTGTGGGCCCAGAGGTGAGGCACCTTTGTCCTTCGAAACAAGCAAGTTGGTTTCAAAGGAAGAGCATTCATCTGTTCTTCACCTCACATCAAAATGAAAGAGCATTTCAGGGTTGTGTGCCTGAGTGGTCAGGTAGTAGTGTAATGTGCTCCAAGCAGAACGTCGTTGGGGTGGCTTGGGCTGGGAAGAACTCACAGCTCCCCTTTCAAGGGGGTGTGAGAACTTACAAGCACTTCTGTTTAGCATACAAATCTTGGCTGTATTTCTTTATTTGTAAAATAGGGCTTTGTCTGCCTCTGTTCACAACTTGATAAAACTACAGTCCTTAGAAAGAGAGAACCTTAAGCTGCTTCAGTGTGATGCTGTCAAAAATATTTCGGAGAATGCCGTGGGAGAGGAATCACTAGGGTGACTAACAAATGCTGGTACATCCATGCATGGTGAACTTTGTGAGCATTGGGATCCCTTGGAAGAGTTTGAGATTGCTGCGAGGAAGCTGCTGTTACCTCACACCACGTGAGAGCTATTCCACTGACGGGACTTGGAGTTCAGTCAATTTGCTGTCACACCGTATGGCTTGGTAGGGCTGGCTTCCTCAGCACCACTGAGTAGTTCTGTAATCTCTTCTGCTTTGGGGGAGTTATTTTTTTTTTCTTCTGGATTTTGATTTTCAAAAAGGTGGGGGGCAACACTTATTATATTGAGGAGCCATGACAGTGAGCCAACTTTCATTAGGAAGTCTATTTTAGTAGAGGGGTGAATTGAAAGCATGGCCAAACCTGAGTCACTTTGTCATTTGTAATGTGAATAATCAGAAGTGAGTTGGCTGTCTGTCTGGAATCATCTGCTACATCCCTATTAACCAGCTTTATTTCATCCTACCACAGCCCTGCAGCATTTGTATCAGCAACAGAAATGCAGTAAACTTTGATAGACTCAAATGAATTGGGTCTGAGGGAACTGTAGATACTTCCTAATGGGGATTTTTTATGCTAAACTTTTCAAGTTTTGAAGCCTTTTCAAGCCTTTGTGTATGATACAGTTCAGTAAATGTCTTTTGAAACTAACATAGCTGATGTAGTATCTCAGCCTGAGAGAATGGGAAGTTCTGTCTTGTAAGTAATACAGTCTAGTTTCTGTGACCAGCACTTCATTACTGGAGAAATCAATTAAATTTCCAGGCTCTCAGTTCAGTAGTGCAGGAACATGAAGAAATGTAAATAACCCAGACACTATTGTTTCTTTTAGGGACTTTTTCCTAATAGCTTATGTGTAACTGTGTGCTGACTAGAATCTGAAGTGTTATCTGAAGTCTTTGCTGTTGAATTTGTATTTTTTTTTTTTAACTGTTGCAGTTCAGAAAACCTCCTGTATTTTTGAGGCTTTTAGTTGTGGGGAGGAAGGTTCCTAATGTATTGTACTAGGTTAATTGTAGAACTTCAGTATCAACTGTAAAAACCCAAGGATACCTAACTAGTCAAAAATAGATACCCCCCAGATACCCTAACAAATGAATTTTCTTTGTGTGTCCTTACAAATACCTGTAGTAGACGTAAGTAAATACTGGGGGAGAGCGGTCGTGTTACTGCCTTGTGTACGTGACTGCTGAACGGGGTGGCTCTCGGGTCAGAATGCTCTTTTCTTTCTGAGCACAGCTGCAGTATGTGTCTAGCTGGTCTACAGTGCCCCCTCTGAGGGCAAAAAAACCTGTGCAGGTGTTTTCAATATGCCAGTGTTTTTGCTTAGTTTCACCTATACGTGAAACTTAATTGTCTGTGGATCTGAAGAGAATCTGGAGTAGGAAGCAGTGTTTTTTCTTTTTCATAAAGAAAACAACGTTGAACAGAAGCAGGTTGTGTTCTTACAGACAGTGGAAAGATTGGAAGCTCCTAGCTTGTTGGGTATTTCTCCTAGGACTACATGTTATCCCATATCAGCAAGGGAAAAGGCTGCAGGACGTGCAGCTGAGAGATGTACACGGTTTTTGCTTGAGATGCTCCGCAGTGGGATTTCTTTTTTGTGTTGTGTAAGCAGTTCTTAAAATACTGCACACTCTGCATTGTGAGTTGAGTGAAGAAGGCTTTAGAGCTGGAAGAGATGGAGAAGTTGGCAGGGCACCATGTATGAGGTGATTACAACTTCAGAATCAGCTTCCTGCGTTCGGAGCTGGAATATATTAAACTGACCTTCAGGGGAAATTGCAGTGCTTATCTCTATGATCAGACTGTTGTGGAGAGAAGGGCACTGTAAAAACATCATATTGTGAGTAAGGTTTGAGTTATAATCTCAGGGTACTTCTTTGCTAATTGTATATTTAGGAGTAGACTTCATATTGTTCCGTCAAAAAGCTTTTAATGATTTAAGGAAACGTACAGTTTCTGGAACTCCATTAACCATCATGGTTTGTCTCTGAACTTAGTTCACAGTCTTCTGATCTTACACTGCAGTGTTTGCTTCTGGTTTGTAGAATAAATCTCTGCCTGTCATTCCTTTTTTTTCTTTTTTTTTTTTAAATTTTTTTTCTAGAGGTATAACTAGTGAAGCATGCCTGGTCACTTTTTTTCCACCCTTTGTGTTTCTTTCCAAATAGACACGTACCTCGAAAGAATTTTAATTTGGACGTGTGAGGAATTTCTGTTGCAGTTAAATGCCATGATTCCAAAATGCTAGTAGTGTGTGATTCACTGATTGTTTTCCTGGGGCGGGGGGGAAGAAGTGAAGGCGGTGATCATGGCAAGTTGTTTTCCTGCTTATCCTGTAAGGAGGGGTGGGGAGGGGGAGCTTACATTGCACTTCTGATGCATTAATGGTGACATCTTGTAAATATGAACTCTTAGTTGAATTCAACTATTGCAGTTTACTGTGTGTATGTCGTGTAAAATTGTGTGAAAAAAGGCTGAGTAGCTAACATCTTGTCTGCACTGGTGACACATTCATGTGTTAGCACATTTTATATTCTGACACTGATATAAATTTAAATATCTAAATTGATGTCTAGTAAGCTAATGTGTAGAAACGTAGTGCTAGTGGGATTAAACGCCATGAAATTTTGACCTGTTCTTGACCTTTTCTTTAACAGGTAAGTTCAGTTCTACGCTCTACGAGACAGGGGGCTGCGACATGTCACTTGTGAACTTTGAGCCAGCTGCGAGAAGAGCATCTAACATCTGGTGTGTGTGAAGCCAGTCAAGAGTGGTGATTCTTGTCTTACTGTAACAAAATCTTTTTTTTTAAATTTTAAAAGGTTATTTGGTACAAACTACCAGAAAAAAAAAGTCTAAAGAGTTTTCCATGTATTCTTCCTTTTGAAACCTAAGTGATTTGTAGTAGAAGATGACGCTAATTGCCTAAATAATCTTTTCCACTTAAGCAAATCCTGGAAAATGAAGATTAATATTAGTTTCAGCAGTAAATGTCCAGACCAAGAGTTTGACAAATGCATTTTTGATTGGCTTAATGGGAGTCTTCCTTAAAGAATTTATCCCAGGTTTGTGGAAAGTAGGGAGCTATTAACTTATTTAAAAGTGAACTTCCAATTGTGAAGCAAATGTAAACTGATAAATTTGTTCTTGAGTTCATAGATGGCATGAAACAATACAGGGAAGTCTTAAGATGCCTGTGGTAAAAATTTGATTTACAGTTGAAATAGCCAGCTACGTACTGGAAAGTTCATCTGCTCTTGGAAAGATACGCTTCCTTTCTCTGTAGGGACAGGAGGCAGAAGAAGGAAAAAACAAACCAAAGCCTTCCCTTCAAAATCTGCTTCACTATCTAGAACTGCTCTGAAATTACTGCATCATGCTGAATGTTTAAAAACTCCTACCACATGTAGGTGGAATAGCTATTGGATTTAAGGAGTAATGGATTTCAAAGCTCCCGTCTTCAAATCTTTCCTGTCAAAGTGTGCAAGTGCTTCCTGTAGAGTGGAACTTTGAGGAAAAAGTTCTGTATTCCTTGCACAAAGCTGCCAATGCCTGCCTCTGCTGCTTGCATGTTCCAGATGCAATGGCTTTGCTGATGGCTGCCGTTATGAAGCTGTACGTGCTAATGGAAGGAACAAACGGGTCACATCCAAGTAGTCAGATCTCTGTTTTAGAGAGTAGTTGAGTTTGAGTAAAATAAAATTATTAACAAAGATCTTTTTATCTTATGTTAAGGTAAGGAACTGAAGGAAGCTTGCATAAGTTTGATACCAGTCTTACAGCCATGTAATTTATGTGTAAAACATACAACCAAAAGATATACAAAATTGGAGAAAAAAGTTACACAACAAGAAAAATTTCTTCTCATTAACAAATGGAAATTGTAAAGTGATTTTATTCTTCTTTTGCTTAAAGTTTTTTTCTAAAGCTATTTAAGTTTAAGTAACTTGGTCTGATTGTGTTAAATATGTATTATTTTTGGCAGTTTTAGGACTTGGTAAAAAGAGCATAATTTACAAACTGTCTGTGAATATACAGCAGACAGCTCACTCCTTTAGAGGTATGTGATGTGTGTTTGCACATGAGTAGCTAACATACTATAAAATATCTTTGTTTCTTCAAAGTGGTGTAATTTCCTTCATGATAATCCGTGTAGACAACTAGTGGACTACCTGGTCAAATCACGTGTTCAGTAAGTTATACCAAGCATAAGAGTATCTTGATCTATAGCTACAAAATTTATCCTAGTACACAAGACCATTATCGAGGTTTATTTTCTTTCTTGGTTGTTTGTTAGGCCTTTACAAACCGGATACATGTATTTAAAATACATGTGTTCTAAGGAAAAAAAAAAAAAAAAAAAGGAAGACATTTTGCTAAAATTTGCAAGTGGTCAAAATTAGTTTAGGAGACTAGTAAATTAGTGGCCTTTTGAAATCAAATGTAGTTTTATAATATGAAGTCTTTCCCCCTGTTCTTATAGTGACACGGACTCTCACGTATCGAGTTCTACCTCAGTTCGCTTTTACCCACATGATCTAGTAAGTTTTTCTTATCTATTTTTAAGCATGCCAAAAATCAGAAGACTTTCCAGTTCTCTATATCACTGATTAATCGTTGTATGTAGTAGTTCTTCGTTCTTAAGAAGGGTTTTTGCCTGGATTTCAATGAGATAAACTGTTACTGTTTTGCTGTCTTCGTATGTACATGCAAATTCATATTTCTGGATGGTAGTTTCAAATTTAAACGTAAATCTTCTGATCTAAAGCATGGTAATTTGAGTCTAAATCACGTGGAAATTGGATATGCTGAGATACTTCAGCGTGGTTTCCAGAAATTGCTGGACAACGTGGATGGAGTTGTATTTCTGTGCATGGCTAAGATAGGCAGGTCATGGAAAGAATAAACTTTGTGTTTGTGTTCTGAATGAAGGAAACGTTAGCAATTTCCCTGAATGGAGTTCAGACATTTACCACTGCAATCTGTGGTACGGAGTTGAATTCTCATGGAAGGATTGATTGGAGGGGGAAAAAGAAAAGCAGATGTTTACACTGTTTCATACTGCAAGTAGCTTTAAAAAGTCATTAGCTTGGTGGTGTCAACCTTTTATATTGTTGCTGAGTCCAGATGTGTATGTGCTTGAAGGGTGCTATTGCTCTGTAACAAAAACATGGCAAATGGTCATGATTCTTAAATTAGGAAGGTAAAGTGAAGTCTAATAACCTAGTCAAGAGGAAAGATTACATTTTTTAGTATTTCTTAGAAGAATGAGAAACTTCCATTTGCCTGACCATGGTTTTGATCAAAATTGTCTTCACCTAGTGCCTGCCAGAACTTTGATTTCCAGCCCCCAATGTGTACCTGTTGGTTTGGCAATGTGGTTCCACTAGGGGAGGGAAGATGGGGAGGGTGATTCTGTATAAGGCAAATTCATGATATTTTTAAAATCTTAGCCCATATGCTTAAAGGGGAACTTCCTAAATTTATTACTCGTGTGAGAAATGTCCTGTTACAGTGATTCTACCTTTTAAGACACGAGGCTTTTAAAATTAAGAAGTTGTGAAAAAAGCACCTGCTTTCTGACACAGCTCATCTTAAATGGTGTGGCTTGTATTTTTTTAAATGCCTGTAGAAAGTGAGTGTTCCTGCTTGTTTTTATTAGTATTTTTCTAGGAAAGAAAAGCATGGTGAGCATAGCTACAGTACATTGCTTTAAGGAGTTACAAAAAGAGCTTCAAAAATGAAAATGTTTAAGATCATAGAATACATAACTGTATAATTTTGACACTTAAAATAGGACATGAGTATTTAAATGTTACTCTCTGCTTTAAAAATCATGACAATTTTTCATGGTGATGTTTTAATTATAGTACTCTTTAAGAATAAAGGTCAGTGCATTAAGAAGTTTCTTGGCCTGTTAATGAGATGTATAAAATGGTTAGACAGCACATACATGCACACCATACTAATTTTTTTTAACTGAGTGCTCTCCTTAAATGTCCTGTGTGGTGGTTAGTATTACCGTGAATTCCAGAGAACTGTGGAGTAGCAGACTACAGAATACCTGAGAAACTGTAGTCAATCATAAATAGTGTAGTGGACTAGTTAGGAAAAAACTTTTTTTCGTGTGTTTCAATATATTCTAATCTCAACGAGTTTAAGTTTGTATACCAATGCATGCATATGTGGCTTTGTCATGCAAAACCAACCATTCAGCATGGATGTGCATGCAGATTAGGTGACTATAAGAAATGGGCAATAATTTATTTTAATTCAGATTTTTGTTCTTACATGCATTATTCCTGCTTCTGTATCAGTTTACGTGTCTTCAAATTTGGAGTTTTTAGAGTAAATGGGATAATGTGTTTAGTCCTTACTTCGCTTGAAATAAGGCATATGCAAGTGCTACCATTGTGTTGTACGCTATTGCTATTCACTTGCCATAATGGGGAAAGGAAAAGTAAGTAGAAACCACAGATTTGACGCTGTTTAACATAATTTCTTAAAATGGAGGCTAAATAATTCTAGAAAGTTCTTAAAAGCAATGTTTAGTAGAATACAGTTATACAATTAAAAATGAGATTTTGTTAATCCTGACTTTCTTTTAGCTTTCTCTTCCCCAGATCAGGTTGAACAGGCTGCTAACCATAGATACAGATCTGCTGGAGCAGCAAGATATTGACCTGAGCCCTGACCTTCAGGACCACATGCAACCTCAAGAGGAAGCAGCTCAAAAAGTCAAGCAGTACTATCGCTTTTGGATACTGCCGAAACTTTGGATTAGCATAAATTTTGATAGATTAACTCTTCTGGCTTTATTTGATAGGTGAGATCCTTGTATGTTACTAGTCTTCAGAAAGTAAAGATTAAAAAAATGGTAACTGAACTGTGAGCTCTCATTAGAGAACCGTACTTCACTGTACTCTGAAAGATAGAAGAAGAATACAAAATCCATTTTTTCTAAAATAACAAAAGATATTCTCCCTCTTTCTCCAGCAATGTTAAAAAGAAAAGAAAAAGCCCCCTCACGTTGTGTGAGTTGGACAATGACATTTTTAGCAACAAATCATTCATTTTTTGACTGATGTTTAATGCTTGGGGATAAG
Source organism: Anas acuta (assembly GCF_963932015.1). NCBI lineage: Eukaryota > Metazoa > Chordata > Aves > Anseriformes > Anatidae > Anas > Anas acuta. The sequence continues at coordinate 36,085,468 of NC_088983.1, read as the reverse complement.
CGTCTCCAAAAACCAACTGGAAGGTGCTAGAAACTAGCATTCACTTCTATTTTTCAGCAAGTAGATGAAAACTTCTTTGCTGTTTCAAAGCATTTTTCCAGAGGGTCATATAATACTGTAACCTATTATCCCTGCTCTGTTTACCTAGTGGAATAAAATCAACATGACCCTCCAGTTATCAGCTTGGAATATATTAAGTATTCAAATTTTGGCAATGACCTTCCTTGAGGTAATCAATACAGTATTAATTCTGTCCCAGCAGAAATAATTATTAATTTTATTATTCAGTTCTATCAGTGCCATATGGATTTTTTTTCCCCACTTCACATAGCTTATATATATAGTTTGTTGTTCATGACTTGATAATGAAGGAACTAAAAATACTGTAACTTTGCTAAGGTATCATGTATGTACTTTTTGCTGTCATGGATGTGAGGATGGGCTTGTAGCCATCCTTTGTGGGGCTTGAATGCAGGTTAATTACAGACCGTGCTTCTTTTGATTGTTTAAATTATTTCTAAAGTAATATGCTAAAGTTGCATTTTGCTTTTTAAAGGTTAATTCTGTAAGAAAGTAATTGCTGTCAGATACCATTGGAGATCCTGGTACCTCCTAGCTTTGCCTAAAAGTGTGCTTATGTAGTCTTTGTTAAAACCTACCCTTAAATACTTCGCTAACAGCAGTGTATCACTTCTTAACTTCTGACTTAGCTGTTTTCTTGCAACTTTTTCTAAACATAGTTAGCTTTTAATGCTTCTTTTTTTTTTCCTCCCTCTAATACAGGAATCGTGAGATCCTTGAAAACGTGTTAGCTGTCATCCTAGCTATTCTAGTTGCGTTTCTGGGCTCTGTACTTCTTATTGAGGGCTTTTTCAAGGATATTTGGGTCTTCCAGTTCTGCCTGGTAATAGCCAGTTGTCAGTACTCACTGTTGAAGGTATTTTAATTTCTATCTTCACTTTCTATAAACAGTAGAAATAACCTAGGTTGGGAGTTGTAGGATAGTTGGAGCTTTAAGGAAAAACTTGTTTGTTTATAGTTTTAAAAAGAAGTGAGCAAATTTCAGCTTCATGGACAGTTTGATGGGTGGTCACATTCAGTCATTTTACTAGAATAGTTCTGCATGTGTTTGTTAAACAGCCGTTTATTTGTTGTTCTCATGCACTTTTTGTTTTCCCAAAGAAGAACAGAATCTTATTGGTTAAAAACAGCTTGCAAGCTGAACTTCAAGCTTCAGTGTGTATGTTCTTCTTTTAGTGGGTACACCTTAATGCTTTCACATTAAGCAATTGTATTTAAGCATGTTTTTAATCTGAATTTTACTTATTTGCTATTTTTATTAATTACTGTTAACAGTTGCGTAAGTAAGTTAGAAAGAATGAAATGTTCTTTCTTAAGCTGTGATTGGACTGTTAAGGTGGAAAAGTAGTAGTGTGATAAGGGGGTAAATGCGCACACTATAGAGTGGATAACTTTTTCCTCTTTCTTGTTTCAGAGTGTGCAGCCAGATTCTTCTTCCCCTCGACATGTAAGTCATAGGCATGTGCTGCTTGTATGGTTCCTGCAGGTGTAAAACTTCTACAGAGAATTTGATCTTTTTGATTTGTTTTGGCATATCTTTGTCTTCTCATAAGACAAGAAGTTTGTCTTTCTCTAGATTTCTTTCTCGCACGCTATATTTTTCACTTACACGCTTTCTGTTTGTATTTAGCAAATCCTGGCCTTTCTGTTTTATCATGGAATGGTTTGAGTTAAAAGCGATCTTAAAGATCACCCAGTTCCAACTCCCCTGTTATGACACCTCCCTCTAGACCAAGTTGCTCCAAGCCCCATCCAACCTGGCCTTGAACACTTCTAGGAATGGGGCATCCACAATTTATCTGGGCAGCCTGTTCCAGTGCCTCGCTACCTGCACAATAAACAATTTTTTCTGAATATCTAATCTAAATCTCCCTTCTTCTGGTTTAAAGCCATTATCCCTTGTGCTATCGCATACTCCCTGACAAAGAGTCCATCTCCAGCTTTAAACTTGGTTTGTGCTGTAGAGCCCTATCATTCTAGGTTTCTGGATGAATCTTTAGTATTCAAGCAATTATTCTGAAAGGTATTCTTAATGTTGTAATTTCCTGTGGTAGCGTGAACTGACGCAGCTTTGCAGATGTTTGATTCTGGTCTTCTGTAAATCACTCAGTTGTACTAGTTTGCACACAGCTTTATTTTTTCAATTCTATTAAGCTGAGTATTCAATGCTCTAGTGAGCGTTAACATTTGAGCATGGAAATGTTAATGTGCCACTATTGAATAATATGTTTATGTTCTATTGTGCATCTGCTAGATTGCCAAAACAATATTTTTGTAAAGTCTTAAGGTACGAAAAAGCTTTATTTCTCTGAAGCCTGTCATTCAAAATATTATAGGTGTTACGGTTGTGTGCTTTAATGGACACATAAATATAGATTGGTTTTCAGCAGGAGCAGTATCTGAGTAATAAACTCAATTGCTTTTTTTCAAAATTAATATATTTTCTGTTGCTTATGAAGCCTAGGCAGAGTTTTCATGACATTTGGTATTGTAAGAAGCATTCTTTGAAACTCAGGGGAGAAATAAGGATAAAAAAAAACAAACTTAGTTTAACAATTGTGTACTCATTGTATATATCAGAGCCACAAAAAAAAATGTTGTTTTATATCCTGGCAAGGCTTTAGGGATTTTTTTGTGCTGTCATCTCACCAACTTCTGTTCAATGTAAAAGCACTTCGTGAATAGAAATTAATTTTCATTCTGAAGCTACCTGTAACAGAAGGGTAACAATTACTTTTCTGCAAATAATGAAACAAATTTGTTTTGTTTTGTTTTTTTAAACAGGGTCATAATCGTATCATAGCCTATAGTAGGCCTGTATATTTCTGTTTATGTTGTGGTCTTATTTGGCTGTTGGATTATGGCAGCAGAAACATATCTACAACAAGATTCAGGTTGTATGGAATGGCTTTCACCAATCCATTGCTGCTGCTGTCAGCCAGAGACTTAGTTATAGGTGAGTGACTCTTTCAATGATTTGAATTGTTTGCTTCTCTGCCGTAAAGTGACAACTTTGTTTTTTACAGTTGTCACCTTGTTGTGACACTGTTGCATCATCATTTTCTAACAGCCCTTCATTTAGTTTTCTTTGGAAAGAGTAGCTGCAGTTTTCTAAAAAGCTAAAATAGAAGATATATTTGTTCCTGTATATAAAATATATTCATCCTCAGCTTTGCAACTGGTGTTCCTTGTTCTTAACTTGGACCAGGAGATGCTACCCTGTGCCTGGAGCTAGCTGCTCAGTAATTAAATATTTTGATTTGGACTCCCATAGCCCCCTCTTTTATAGCGGGGCTTGTCACAAATGAGCGGGAGCTCTCTTAAAAGCAGGTTATTTGCATTTAACAGTTGGATAGGACAGTATGGACGCGTTTATTAAATACCTTATAGAGAGATTAAATCTAAATGGGTAACTTTTAACACACATGCTTTTCCACTGCAGCTCTTCAACTGTATGAAAATATTAGTGAATGAAAGAATACAGTAGTTAACTGTTTTGACTGCTTGCTTCTAGTTTTGGACAGTCCTCTGTCCAAGAGAAAAAAGATCTTGGTCTTACTTTACGTTTTTATTTTATTTTTAACTCTTAGTTGGTGAACCAAACTTATTAATTCTCAGAATGCTAGAGTCAATATTTATAATTTGATTAATAACATTCTGAATTTCATGCCTCATGCGGTTTTACTTTTATGTTAGTAAATCTATATTTAAATGGCCAGAGGGGAAATGTCTATGTCTTTTATTTAGGAACAGCATTGTCCAGATATTTCTGAAGGTGCTTTTCGATAGCTTTTGTGGAGCTACTCATGCACTGCCATTCTTCATTCTGTATCTGTTACGGAAAAAGAATTTAAGCTAGCAGGCTTTTTTTTGGTCATTCAGATTACTCAGATTATTTTTAATATTATTTTTAATATTACTATATTAATTAGTATTACTATATTAATACATTAATATCCAGATATTTAATATTATTTTTAATATTTGTATTATTTTTCCACACCAATTCTGAAAAAAAAAGTAAAATTGTCAGATGATATTAGTGGCAGAAAATGTAGAGGTGAAATGGTTGGCTTCTCTTAAATCAGCGGCTGTTGTTTGCTTATGTAATTAAAAACAGGCAGCTATGCTCATGGAAACCTATTGTGCAATGAATGAAAACTTACTGGTTTTGTAATCTGTAAGCGTTCTTGTCTGATCTTTGCTAAACTAAAACCAAAAGCTTGAATTGGCCTGTAGGAGTTATTGTAGCGATTAAAGCTGATGTTTAAAAACAAACAAAAAAAACTTCTGAATATTGGTCAACGTAACCTCTATATTCAGTCACTTCTGTGTGTTATTGAAGTAGAGATTTACATAATGGATGTTTTCCGTTAAAATTATGGTAGGAACGCTTTGAGTTGAATGGTGTGTGGTACCATAGAACTTAAACTGAAGAGTACATTAAAATGTAATATTTTTCATATTCACCACTTTTTCAACTATTTTTTTCTTCCACAGTGTTTACACTATGTTTCCCCATAGTATTCTTCATTGGTCTCCTGCCTCAGGTGAATACATTTGTGATGTATCTCTGTGAACAGCTGGATATTCATGTCTTTGGTGGCAATGGTGAGTGTGTTTTTTCACATTAGCAGCAAAAGCATTAGATTGGGAACTGCCATCAGGTTAAAAAGCTAGTTAAAACAACTTAGTGATTGTACCATCTGTATTCCTGCCCTGTATGTATGGAAGACTACTGTATTTTTTAAAAAGGCTAAAGTTCTTCTGATTGATTACTGAGATAGAATTACTATAACTCATTAGTCTGTTGAAAATTATACTTCCTCTACTGGCTTCTTTTGCAGCTGTTAACCTTTCCCATGATAATGCTGTTGAATAAATGAGGAGATAAATGAAGCCATATAAATCATTCTTTTAAAAATAATATTTTCCCCTATTGTATGTATATAGATACATATGAATACATGCTATGGTTTGGGTGCTTTATATCAGAGGAGAGCTAGAACTTGGGGGGCTGACCTCTTTTATATTCTAATCTAATTACATTCCTATTGATATTTTTCTGTTCAGCTACCACAAGCCTGCTTGCAGCACTTTACAGTTTTATCTGTAGTATTGTGGCAGTAGCGTTGTTGTATGGACTGTGCTATGGTGCCCTGAAGGTGAGTGATATTATAAAAACAACATAAGTTAAAATCTTTTGTTCTTTGCTTACTTTTTTCTTAAATGTGCAGAAAGCGAATTAGAAATATTAGTTTGATTTGGTAGGGTTTTATACTTAGTTCTGGTGTCAATGAAAAGACGGAAAGTAAGAACAAAGCAGGTTTGCTATTAAAAGATGTGACTTGTTTATGTGCTAATAGGCCGGGTTTTTGATGAAAACTCGTGTTGATTCTTGAAAAACTGCTGTGTAACTGTCTCGTTTCTTGTAGACTCTACATGTATTGATGTGTTAACCTCTCAAGAGGGCTCACTTTTTTTTTTTCCAGTGGTGTAAACCAAAGACAGCATTTTCAGATTAATATTTACTTGAAAGGAAGCCAGGAAATGGTTTGTAGTGTCAAAGTGAAGATGTATGCCTACCTTAAAAAAAAAAAAAAAAAGCCTTTCCTTCCTTAAAAGAACATTGTTTGAAACAGTATGGTGTTGGTTCTATGTTAATTTCTGGTCTTTCAGTGATCAAATGATCTCAGTTAGTAAAAAGTTGTTAGAGGAAATACTCCAGTGATACTATCACCCACAGATCATTAGCTTTCTATGAATTTGTCCATTTGTCTCATTAGCTATTTGTAAACACATCTGTTAAAGACAAACTTTAGCAAAGAATCACTGTCTCCTCCTCACAGATCCAGTGCAGATTATGAAAATTAAATATGAACAATGGTTTCATCTTCATTCAGCCCATTAGAAAAAAAAAAATACTTACAAACAACACTGGGAATTTTCAGAATAATTGACGAAAATGCAATTCTAAGGACTTGTGCTCTCAAGGAATGCTTGAACTTCTTCATGAGGTTTATGAAAACTCGTGACTATTAAATGATTGAGATGGTGTGGGCTTAAGGTGTATATAGTGTGTTAGAGTTTCTGATCTATAGTTAGGCAGGGGTAAATGCTGAATATTTTTTGACTGAAATTTCCGTTCCTTATTTGTGGAATTGTAATTATTTTTTTCCGTTCTTTTTGTGATATATGTAATTCTTGTATGGCAGATAAGTGTTAAATACCGTATCTCATTTTTAATTAATATTTCATTTCTGTTTCCAGGACTCTTGGGATGGGCAGCATATTCCAGTTCTCTTCTCCATATTTTGTGGTTTGTTAGTGGCAATATCATATCATCTCAGCAGACAAAGTAGTGACCCTTCTGTGCTTTTGTAAGTAACTGTTTGTGCCCTTTTCCCTAAGGAATAATTAATTATCAAAGAGATATTAGTTATGATGTTAAATACCAATCTGATAGTCATCAGCATTATCAAAAATAGTGTATTGGTTCAGTAACTGAATAAAAATTCTCAAAATTTGCATATGGTTCCTCCTTTCAAGTACAACCTTTCTTTGTGACTTCTGGTGAGTTACTTGTATGCCAAAGTCTGATTTTTCTCTAATTGCTAGTCAGCTGCCATCTTTCTACTGCTGCATATGTGCTGAACAACCTGTAACCTTTCTGTAATTAAAGAGGTGCTGAAAACACTAGCTTAAGCTGAAGGCCACATGTGGATTTTTTGAACTGTGCTTTTCCCACTTAATTCACTGCTGTGTTCTTCCGTTGAATGTGTGCTCAAAGCACTAATTTATATTTGATCTTGGAAACAACACAATAAGAATCTGTTTTGGTGATTAGTGCTCCCATCTAAGATGGGAAGCAGTCACAATGCTCTTCTGAGTTGGAGTATTGATGAGAGTACTTCTGATTGAATTAATAATTATGTATGTAAAACAAAATAGTTTTAGTAGAAAAAACACCTCCCATAGAACAGCCAGTAGAGGCTCGGTTGTCATGTATTTGGATTAGGCAGAGCTTGAACTTTGATTTAAATTTAGCCATAATGCTGGATGAAATAGAAAAGTAGCACTCTGGAGCATATAGGGACCTCTTCTGTGGATGGGGCGATGATGTTTTTATCTGAGTGTTCATACAGGAAGGAGACTGGGGGGACCAAATAAATATTTAGTTGCAGTAATTAGTGCAAAAATAATTGCAAGGGACTTTGAAGCATATAGGTATGGCTAGCAGTGCTGCATATGGTCTTCTGAAAACTTAGGTACAAGTTTTTTGGATTTTTAGTACCAACAAAGCCTGATAAGAATGTAGCAGTTTAGTCAGCGTAGCTCATTCCTGAATTAATCAGACTAACACAGATAATACTTTTTTTTCCCCTGTTGGAGTTCAATTGGAACAAAGAATTCCCTGATTTGTGTTAACAAATAGGCTCCAACTTCGGAGTATGTTAACTTTTTTTGTCAGTTGCATGCTGAAGTTTAGTTTCATGAGTAGTATGATGTCAGTTTATGAATTCAGTATTTGTCCAGTCACCCCTGTTGGTACTGGAGAAACTGCTGTTTAAATAAGATCTGGCTACTCATCTAAGTTCTATCTCTAATGGTGGCCATTGTGTGCAACCAGAGAACTGGTTCATTTATAAAACTGAGATCTCATCTTTGTAAATTAGGTCAGCCATGTGAAAATACTAATATGCTAGGATTGCTTTTTATTGCAATAAAACTTTAACAGAACTTCTGACTTTGCTTTATGTATTTTTAAAAGAGTAACAATGCATTCTTTTCAATGGGTTCTTTTTTTGCCTTTTTTTTTTAAGCTCTTTAGTGCAATCAAAATTTTTTCCTAATTCTGAAGACAAAAACCCTGAGGATCCTCTGTCTGAAGTGAAAGATCCTTTACCTGAAAAGCTTAGAAACTCTGTGGTAAGCAGACATTCATTTTGTTGTCTAAGCCTTTACTTATGTTGATCAGTGTAGCATTAGTCTGGATCTTACTTGGCTCACATTTGTCAGTTACCATGGTGTTGATTAGGATTGGATATCAGAGCACAAATATAATATTCAAGTCTCAGTAGCTTTAAGAATTTTAAGTGCAGTATATATCTTGTTCATGTAACCCACAACCCATTAATAACAATTTATTGAAAATATTAGATATTTCTAGATAAAATACTAGATATTTCTGGAAAAATCTGGTAATCTGTATCAAGGGAAAGAGACTCGTTTTGTATTATGGGAGGAGTTCATTCTTGTTGATAAGGAGGGTGGTGCTCCCATATCACAGAAGATGCTATTGCATATAAAAGAAAAACAGAAAAAAGGACTCCCAGTCCATGCTGTGATAGAGGGTTAAGTTCCCTCTGTATTACTTGTACATGAATTCGTGCATATACAAGCCTGCACTCCTGAGCTGAGATTTTAGAAAGGCAACCTATGAACTTTATGCAAGAAAATGCAATATACAATGCTGGAGAGAAGAAATCTTTAAGAATGGAATTAGTTGCAATGTTTGTTTTTAATTAAAAATTCAGCATCTGAGAGAGAAACTGCAACTGTATGGTTGCTTTGACAGACAGCTCACGCAGCCTAAGGAATGATACTGGGTCAGTTTCTTAATATAAAAATGCGTGCATCTAGTTATTAAACCTTGTTTGTTACAAAGGTAAACCTCTGTAAGCAGAACTTCCTCTGCACTGTTGTACAATTTTAGTGCTACCTATAAAAGTGACGATTCTTTTAAATCTGCAAATGAACCAATGTACTATACTAAGAATATGTTTATAGTGCAATTTAAGTTATTCAGATGGAGACATGGAAAAACTGGAATTTCCCTAGTGTTACATTCAGTGAAGGATCCCTGAATTTTCTTTGAGCTCGTGTCAATAGCAAGAGATACTCGTGGAAGTGCACTGGGAAAGATTAATGGGAGTAATAGTGTAGTACCTCAGTATTTCAAGTAATTGTGAGCAAAAGCTGTGTGCTTGTGTTCCAGAAGGGCAAAAACTTGAAATGGTGGAAAGGCTTTTAAAGAGCAGATGTAACCTCTTCTGTTTGCTTCAGCACATTATTCTTGTACATGCAATGGTGCAGTAAGTAAAAGACATAGGAAATTCAATTATACAAAGAAAGGTCAAACAGTTGTTTAACCTTGCATGGGTGCTGTCTCTAGGGGAGTAACTGTATAGACAGGCTTCTCCTCATACAGCAGACAAGCACAACAAGATCTAATGTATAGAAACTGCAAGGAGACATATAAAGTAGAGAAACTGCAGTCTTTTTTACCATTACTCTGAGAGACAGACCTTAGGAGCTTTAACTCTCAAACTATATCTTAGTTGCTTGGAGAGTGTGAGGGCTGAAGGATGATGATGATGATGTATTCTTTCTTTCGGTGTTTTTAAAAATCAGGATTTCTTGTCTTCTGAAAAAATAAGCTATGTGCCAAGAGTTTAGGATCTTGAAGCAGTAACTGCTGCGTGTAACTGATTTTGCCAGTTTTAGAGCAGTTAATCCTGTAATGTTTTCCTGGTATGAAAATATTAATGCTGTGTTTAGAGTGAGAACAGGTCTAAACTAGGAAGATTCTGACTTCAAGTGACCCTGAGTATGTATCGCCCTCTTGTGACTCAGTCTGGCACTAATCGGCTTGTTGTTTTCTTCCCATTCCCAACAAACAGATTCCTCTCTTAAGGACAGCAGAAAATGCAAGCTCATTCCTCAGGGTCATTTTAAAGCTATCCTTCCTCCTTCTGTAGAGGAGAGGGGGGGAAAGAGAGCATTATTGTTTTTCCACCAGATACTTAGCTTTGTCTAGGCAGCTGTCTTCTAGAGCTCTTAATTGCTCCATAGCAATTCATAGATCATAAATGGGAAATTTGGTTAGCCCTTCCAGCTCTTTCTTTAGTGCTATAGAGGGGGTCCTTATACCCTTTCAGCATCCAGAATGAGAGGGATAGAAGATACTGTGTATATTAACTTCTCTTGTCCCACTTTGAGTAGGTGTCTTTGTGGTTATTAATTTCCTTTTACTAATGCACTTGGCCATAAGATTTACCTTGTGAAATTTCTGATAACTTCAGTGGAAGTAACTAACAATGGCACCATTTGAAAATCCTTTAAGCAGTTTCACTGTTATTGCTGGTGAGGATTAAGATTCTGAAGAGAAAAAACAAAGCTTGTATTTTCTAAAATTATTTTGTTTTCACTTTCCAGAGTGAAAGATTGCAGTCTGACCTGATTGTGTGTATAGTCATCGGTGTACTCTATTTTGCAATTCATGTCAGTACAGTATTTACAGTTTTACAGGTAAGGTGTTTCATCAAATCTGCCAGTGTTTGCTGCATACAAATGTTCTAATGCTATGTAGTACTTGTATGCATCGTTCTCCTGACTAGTTTTAGATGGTCTTTAAATATATAATTTGACAAGTACGAAGTACGTGACAGGAGATCTTCACATTTCACTTTTTATGTGTTTGAAATCTTCCTCCCTTTCTCAGGTGTATGGGTTTTTTTTCTTCTGTATTTTTGAGTCTCTAACACATAAAATGCCCTCTCTTAATCTGTCTCAGATAAGTTATTGTCAGAATCATTTTGGAATGGGGAAAAAATGCTCAAAGCTCTTACGTTATTAATGTAAGATTATTTTTTTTTTATAAAACACAAACCTAAATTTGTTCAATTCTTCTCTTTTCTCTAGCCTATTTTAAGTTATGTTCTCTATGCATTGGTGGGTACGGTAGGCTTTGTGACCCATTATGTTCTGCCTCAACTCCGAAAGCAACTTCCTTGGCATTGCTTTTCTCACCCACTGCTGAAAACCAAGGAATACTATCAGTTTGAAGTCCGAAGTAAGTATCATTAATGATACTGTTTTTGAATTTTCAGTTGCAGCTGACTTAATTTGTATTAGTTGTTTATATGCTTCATATTTTTGCTTTATTATTTGTTATACTCTAGTGGAGCATTTCATGATATGATATAGTTATGTCTAAGTTTCTCAGAGCATCATCATTTCAAATATATTTAAAGTGTCATGGAATCAAAGCATGAGGAAAATATATTACCTGTGCTTACAGTATTTCAGAGCAGTTCCACACAGTCTTCAAAATCTTAAGTTTCAAAGTTTGTGATAATGATTGCCTTAAATAATTTTAGCAAAGTTGGAGTGTTTGTTCACTAGGTATTTCTTTAAGATACTGAGTTTTCAAGTGCTTTAGAGGATTAGATATGGTTAATGCTGTTGGAGACTTGAGCTTGACATAGACCTGATTCTTACTGATACCGTTCACTTGTTGGGCAAAAGTTGTACTCTATCTAAATGAATATTTTTTTCTTCATTGTTTAATCATAAATGACTTCGATCAAGAATTTGGATTCTGTTACTTGAGTTTGATTTGACAATCTGATTTCTTTTTAATATTTCCTGATAGATGCTGCACACGTTATGTGGTTTGAGAAACTTCACATTTGGCTCCTTTTTGTAGAGAAAAATGTTATCTATCCACTGATAGTCCTCAATGAGCTTAGTAGCAGCGCTAAGAATATTGCTAGTCCAAAGAAACTGGATACTGAGTAAGTAGAAAAGGCTATGAAGTAGTCCGAGTATGTCTACTGTGGTGGGAAATAGTGACTTGTGGACTCAGTAGCAAGATATTGATGCTATAACATACATCATTAAATACAGCAAGGAATAAATACAATTTTTCTTTATATAAAAACATATGTAGAACAGAGTCACCATGCTGGCTTAAACTGAATGGAGTATTACAGTTTTAAATCAGGAATCAATGCAAAGATAAATTACTCAAATCAATAAAAACAATAAAATACAATAAAAAAAACACATAAAGTTCTGCAATTTGCAATCTATCTAGGGGTGTGATATCAGAATTGCCTTGTTGATCTTGAGAGTCTGCAATATAACTACACAGACTGCAAATTCAAGATAGTGACAATACATTTAGGTATTTTGTCCAATGTAAACACAAGACTTGTGTAACATCCCATCAGTTGGTGTGCCAGCTAGCAGTCCCTGTGCAGCTTTCCACACTCATCATAAAATTCCCAAGACCTTCCAGACCCTTAATGCAATTTGTAGCCAGATGGAATTGCACACTGCCTCTTAAACTGAGACTTGATTATAATTCCTTAAGCAGTGTATCTGACTGTCTCAGCAAAGTGAGTTCAATAATAGGCCCTGCAGATTTTGTGTCCAAGAACAGTAACCAGGTGGCCTCTTTTGATTTGAAGTTCTGTTGATTTGAAATGGAAGTACTGTAGGGAAAAAAAAAACACGCCTTAAAACAAAATCATTTTTTTTTTAGGTATGTGTGGTGGTGATGGTCTTTATTGCTTTGTTTTTAATTTAATCCCTGGTCTATTAAGTTCTAGCATTAGGTTAATTACTTTGGTCACTCTACAGGGCTTTGGTAGGAATATTGCCATTTACATAATGTTATTTTTATAACCATCTGATCTGTCAGTAGCTCTGGGAGGTGGAGGAAGAATCACCGTTGTGTTTCTCCCACTGTAAGTTAGAATAGTATAGTTGTGTTGGAAATAACCCTGTATTCAGTAACATTCTCTTGCTGATTAATCTAGAGCAATTCCAACATTTTTGCATCTTTATATTTATGACCTAAATTTAAGGCCTTATGTTCAGAGTAGAGGGATATTTCACCTTTGATTTTCTTTAGTAGGACTCTTTCAAATAATAGTATTTGAACCTAAATTGGCTTGAAAATGCTGATAGAGAGGCTTGGATAGTAACCTCTTAAAGTCTGAAATTGCCTTTAAAGAATAAATAAAACTAATACAGGCACCACCACCACCATGCAAAACAAATGAACAAGTCTAAACCTTGAGTTTGAAGAGATTGGCATTGTAAGACAGCAACAATTTAGGTGGTCTATAAACCCCTTGAGACAGCAGATAAATAACTGTTTTGTATGAATTTCCTTCACAGGTTGGGTGCTTTAATGATCACAATAGCTGGCTTGAAGTTACTGCGTTCATCATTCAGTAGCCCAACGTGCCAGTATGTCACTGTTATTTTCACAGTGCTCTTCTTTACTTTTGATTACAAAAGTTTTACTGAGACCATGCTGCTAGATCTCTTCTTCATGTCCATACTCTTCAGCAAGGTAACTAACTCTCTGTTTCTGGTCATCCAAAACGGAAAACTGGCTATGCTCTTAACTGATAACTGATCCAATCCAGATCCATAGTCCTATTGGCACTTTAATCTATATGCTATAAGACCTATAAGACTTCCCCTTCTCAAAGCATTTGTTTGCTTGATACAGCATATGCATCTTTCTAAAAATCTCACGAGTTTCTGTTAATAGAACGATGTAGTGCATATTGTGTCACTTGCTTCCTCATTGCATCCTTTTTGTAAGTCTAAAGGCTTCTGGTAGACCGGAAAGAACTCTGGGGGAATGAGTAAACTCCTCAGGATATATTGCTGTACTACAAAGCATGTTAACTTTTAGCAAAATAACTTATTTTTCTTTTACTTCTTTTCCACAGCTTTGGGAACTCTTTTATAAGTTGAGATTTGTATATACCTACATTGCTCCCTGGCAGATCACATGGGGATCTGCCTTCCATGCTTTTGCCCAACCCTTTGCTGTGCCACGTATCCTTTAAAAATGCTGACTTTTTGTGAAATCATGTTTTATGAATTCTCAGTGTTGCATTATAATGGTTATGTATTATACCTACTGAATGAGCAGGCTTATCCGATGAGCATTAATGAAAAACTGTACATGCTTTTGACCATGCTGCAATCATGCGAGTTTTACGCTAGCAGACAAAGCAGGAACAGAATTCTAACATAAAAGAAACATAAAGTAGGAGTTACTTCATTCTGAAAGTGACATAGCTTTTCTTCTGACAGTCATTTCCCTTTTTCAAGAGTCATGAGCTGGGATTTTGAGTATTGCTTGTGTAGACTGATTTGAACGGAATATTAAGTTAGTATTCTTTGTAGAATTTCCAGAAAATTATCAGCATGTCCAATGCCAAACTGTCACCTATTTGTTTGTAAAAGCAAGAATAATGCCCTCTATAGCTGGAGATTGTAAAAATGTTGCTGCACAAAAATTCTTGGAGTTTGTTTTATGTTTACTTGGTGTTGCTATATACTTAATGTACTATTATAGAAGCTTGAAAAAAGTTTTTGCTGCTTTGCCTTCCTTAATCCTTATCCTACAGATTCTGCAATGTTGTTTGTCCAAGCAGCTGTGTCAGCTTTCTTCTCTACTCCACTGAATCCTTTCCTGGGAAGTGCAATATTTATCACTTCTTATGCCAGACCTGTCAAATTCTGGGAAAGAGACTACAAGTAGGTGAAATAAGACCTTTAAAGTTTGTGTCCTTTGTTTTTAAACCTGGAACTGTGTCAAAATAAGTGTTCGTCTTCAAGAGCTGCTATTTTATTTTCCCCAAAGAAAATTATTTTAGAGCACTGAATGTTTTGAATGAACTTGTTTCTGAAATAGTGTGGAAGCTGATCAGTATCTACTTTAGCTTTGTAGGTAACTTGTGCTCAGAGATATGCAATTTTAATTTATTTTTTTTTAAACATTAAAATTACAGTATTGTAAAGTGCAATTTTCATTTTATTTCAGCACAAAGCGTGTGGATCATTCAAATACAAGGCTGGCTTCACAGCTTGATCGAAATCCAGGTAATCTTCCCAGTCATTTTTCTATTTAATTATTATATATGTACACCACACAGTTTCTCTCTCTTTCATGAGAAACAAAGATATAGATGATTTTTACAGGATTCATGTTCAATTTGCCACGTGATTCTTCTCCAAAACCATTGTAGTCTCCTGTTACTTTTTCCTGCATCATCTCTCCTTGCTTTATTCTTTACTTTCCTGTAAGCTCTTCATGTTTCCCCACTACCTTTGTTTCTCTGCTTTACTTCTTCATTTATAATCATTGTATGCATTAACTTTTTTATTCTTAAGTAACCAAAAAGCCAAACGTTATTTGAGAGTGTCTCAATGTCATGGTGATGAGACCTCTACAATGGTCATTATGGAGCAGCTTCTGTGCTCATTTGCATTTGAACATTATTATATGGAATAGATTGATGGGAAATGTATGAGTGAAACTGAAATAATTTGGAAAATGGAGGAGTAAGAAGGAAAAAACGTTGGTCAAAAATCTTAAGCTTCACTTACAGTTAATTTGAAGTAGTTGTCTCACAAAGCTTGAGGCAGGGCGAGGAGGAACAGGAAGCTGATGACCTGAAAACTACACTAGTGTTAAGAAAAACATAGCACGTGAAGTGAATTGATAATCGACAACCAAGCTTGACATTTTTCTGAACGTGGAAATGGTAACTCCAATGAATCTTTCTGCAGGCTCAGATGATAACAACCTGAATTCAATCTTCTATGAACACTTAACCCGTTCCCTTCAGCACAGCCTATGTGGAGACTTGTTATTGGGTCGGTGGGGAAACTACAGTACTGGGGACTGCTTCATCCTAGCCTCTGACTACCTCAATGCACTAGTACACCTTATAGAGATAGGAAATGGCTTGGTCACCTTCCAGCTCAGAGGGCTTGAATTCAGAGGTGAGTGTGTTTACACATCATTAACTGTCTATGCCACAAAGTAGCCTTCTTTTGAAACTCTAGTTATTTTCAGTTCCATCCTGTGAATTAATTGCTTTGAAAATGATCTTCAGGGTCTCTTCATGCCTCCCACCCCTTTTGAGGAAAACTAGCTCCCTCTAACAGAGTTGATGCTATATCTTTTTCAGTTTTAGTGCAATGGCTATGATAATTCATTCATAGTGCAACCTAACTAGAATATGCCATTCCACCTCTTGTTCATTGGCAGGGAGTTGACCTGTTGTTACAGAAACATAATTGGAGACTGGCTTGGTTCTAAACACTTTTAAATAGAAGTCAACATTAAAACAATTGTATAAAATGTTTAACTCGTTCTTCTCTTTTTTTCTGTTTTCTCCTAAGGAACTTATTGTCAGCAAAGAGAAGTAGAGGCCATCACTGAAGGTGTAGAAGAAGATGAAGGTTTCTGTTGCTGTGAACCTGGCCACCTTCCTCACATGCTTTCCTTTAATGCTGCCTTTGGGCAACGTTGGTTAGCTTGGGAAGTGCTTGTGACAAAGTATGTTCTGGAGGGTTACAGTATCACTGACAACAGTGCAGCTTCCATGCTTCAAGTCTTTGATCTCCGGAAAATTCTCACCACCTACTACGTGAAGGTATAATTCAGTTCAGTACAAGCTTGGGGGGAGGTAGCCAGATTACAGCCAGGAGCTGTTTAATGCCTTGAACTTCTAATAGTTCTTGTGAGAGGATCATAGAATCTGATACAAGTTATAGTTGTATAAACAGCTTAATAAAAGGACAGAGTTCACTGTAATCATAATTACTTCATATTTGGGTTTATGAGTAGGAAAATAGCCATGTAGTCTTGGACAAAGAGAAGATGCTATTTCTAGCTGAGACTTGAGTAGAAGCTGAAAGGCTATTACTCAAATGCAATAGCTGTGTTGTAAAAGAAAAGATAAGTAACTGGTATGTTGCTCTTAGAGAAAGCCAAGCAACTTCAGTGTTAAAAAGCTCCCCGTAGCCATCTTTGTGGGTTTTCTGTTTAAAGAAGTCCCATTACATCTTCAGATTTCTTTCTGTAGACCTCACATAATCTATTTACCTGCTACTCATGATCTGTTGTAAGCTACTCCTTCAGAGCTGAAAAAAGTCATATTGGAATATTTCCAAGACATACACACAAATGTTTTTTTCCTCCAAATAGAAATGTATTGAACTGTCTTGTCTTTAATATTTGAGTTATTTTGAAATTTACTATCTAAGCGTCAATATTCACTAAATAAAAACACCAATTTAGTTATTTTTCTTCAAAATTAGTGAGTCCTGAGTCCTGTTCAATCTGTTTTTCCTTATTCCCTTGTGCATGTTTTCGATCTCTTGATAGTCTGTGAAAAATACGCATGTATACAAGCCTGTATTGTGTTTTCTGTGCCACCAAATTTGTTGCATCCGTGAGCTAAAATGCTATCATATATAATTTTTGTTTCTTATCAAGGAAATAAATGAATGAGTTGAAAAAATCTGAGATTAACTTTTTTGTTGCAATACTGACTCATGTATTTTTTTTTTTTTACTACTGTTTCAGGGAATCATCTACTATGTCACAACTTCCCCCAAGTTAGAGGAATGGTTAGCTAATGAGACGATGCAGGAAGGACTGCGGTTGTGCACAGACCGCAATTATGTTGATGTAGACCCAACATTTAACCCCAATATTGATGAGGATTATGACCACCGTCTAGCAGGGATCTCAAGAGAGAGTTTCTGTATGATTTATTTGAACTGGATAGAATACTGCTGCTCTCGAAGAGAAAAGGTAGGTATGAATATGTGAGGAAAGGTATATGCTATTTGAGGATTCTCATTTTTTTTTCCTTGTTGGCTTGACTTAGTGTTTTATATATACATAAAATTGAAGCAATGATTGTGTAATTGAAACATCAATATATGGGTTATTGTTCTTGATCATCTGCTCTTGAGATTTGAATTTAAACTACATCCTATACTGCTTACAGAAGTTGTGTCCGCTAATGCCTTTTACAGTTACCAAGTCAAATGAATCAGTTGAAAGTTGCTCAGCCATTTATCTGAATAGAGAAAGGTGTGTTTATAGAATTGATGTTGGGTGTTCAGATGCCAGTGTTTCAAAAATAACCCTAAAATAGAAACCTGCCACCAGATTATAAGATTAACTACTTCTTTATTAGCATTCATATTATACCTCTACCTTGAACCACTGGAACTGTAAGCTTGTGAATGATCATCCCATATCCTGTTCTTTTCCTCTCTCCAAATCTTCCCACCTTTTAAATAAGGACACTAGTATGTCAGTAGAAGAATGCTTTGATTCTACAAAAAGCTGTATGTAACGTTTTCTAAGTAGCATTGCATTTTAGAATGAGCAAGAAGCGATTGAGTTTAAAGGACAGGAATATAAAGTGATTTCACTTGTTGAATGATCTGCCAGAGGTTTCAGAGTTGAGCTTTACTTTTGGAGTGAGAAGCTTAAGTAGCCCATTTAAAAAAAAACGCCAGAGAAAGTCTTTTCCATCTATTAAGTGATTATCTTGTGAAGCATTTTGTGTAGGTATTGAAAATCAGGTTCAATCTTTTAGGTGCATGCTACTATTTTGTTGGTAAGTATATACCTTAAAGAGCTGCAAATAAATGGCGTTGGTCTGAGGGTGAGTGTCTCCCTGAATAAGGTGTAGTCTGGGGAAACTTTCGATTAACTCAATCATATACTCCCAACCAGTAAATGAGAATCCGTGTTATTCACTAAAAATATTTTGTCTTAATGCAATAATCTTGCTATTCAACAAGTTTTCATACAACATACACAGTATCCATGAGAAAAGTTGCTTACAACTGTTCAGCTTACTGTTCCTTTTTTCAGATATAGTATGGATATCTGCCTTTGCAAATATGCAGAGCATTTGCAACTTTTTTTTTTTAAAAAGAATTTCTAATGAAAATCTGAGTAAGAATGATGGGTGGGGTAGGTACATGCATATAGATTTTTTTTTTTGTGTGTGTGGCTTTTTATTCCTTCAGTCAGAACAGTTCTGTGGCAATTCTTTCACTCCATTCACCCTGTTTTTTTTTCCCTCCTTACTGCAAGCCACTGGATTCAAGTAAAGATTCACCCCTTGTTACACTCTGTTACGGACTTTGTGTTCTGGGGCGGAGAGCATTGGGAACAGCTTCACATCATATGTCTAGGTAATAAAATCTTGTTCTAAGCTTGCCTTTCTCAAAATCACTCTGGATTCTGAGGTTAGATGTTGGATAAATACCTCTTTGTGAAAGAAAATAAAATATAATATCTTTCCTTAAGCTGGACAGAAAGCCAGTGTAAATATAGCTATGTGTTTCAGGAAACTGCGAAGTAATGGCTTTTAAACAAAATAAGTAGGCACAATCAGATGTGGAAGCTACTGGTTAGCTGGATACTGACTTCAAACAAACAAAAATAATCACTATTTTACTTAACTTTCATGGAAATAGTTTACTGTTTCTTTTAAGTACCAGCAAATTGCCCCATAAAGGTCTTGTAGATACACAGTCACAATAATTTTTGGAGCATTTGATTTTTCACTCTGTTCATAAAAGGAAATGATGTCACTGAGTATGAAGAAGCTGTTGAAACTTGCATTCAGTGCTAAAATCATCCGCAAGTGAAGCTACATCTCCATCTCCTTTTTTGATTGGCCCACTATGGTATACTCCCTGAAAAGTTTTATCTTTTAATAATCTCCAGAATAAAATCAGGCATTTTTCAGAGTTTGTTTACTTTAGTTCATATAAATACAGTCTGTTGCATATGCGGTTTCATCACGTTTAGTGTACATAGACACCTCGTGTCCGGACTTTGTTTACACATATGTTTATGCATATGTTCCATCTTCCTCCGGTCTTCTCTTTTCTCTGTAGAGAAAAATTGTGTGTTGTTCTGTACAGCTTAGTATTTTGCACTCTTGTCAATGATAATCATTGTGGAAATGTTAATATTTGTGTTAATATTTGGGCTGACTTTTCTTCTCAACAGTAATCTGGAATCCTTCTTGTATGGCCTACATGCCCTATTTAAGGGTGACTTCCGTATATCATCAATTCGAGATGAATGGATCTTTGCTGACATGGAATTGCTGAGGAAAGTAGTGGTTCCTGGAATACGAATGTCACTTAAACTACATCAGGTGAGAGATTTGCCAGGAAACTGTCTCCAGCTCTTTTTTATTTCTGTATATTCTCTCTTTTAAAGGTTAAATGTTCAGAGAGATACTCAGGGCACTCAGCTCTTATTGACGGCTTGGATGACCATTTTCCCCAAAACTTAATGTCTGAAGATATGTAGGTGGAGGTAGTGCTGTATATAAAGACAGCCAGCACACTTGTTCTTGTATCATCACACCTTACCACTGAGACATCAGATTCAAGTCTCCAGGGAAAGTAGAGGGAGAAAAATAAAAATCTCAAAAAGAAAAAAAAAGTACATGTTACAGAAGCAGACAATTGAAAATGAGTAAACATCCCATATTGTCCTCTGTTTTATTACAGCTCATCTGGAAAGGCATATAGAGAAAAAGGGAATGCAGTTTATGCTCAGAGCTTGAAAATTACATAAAATGTAGATCAGAGAATACTTCATACCCTGTTTCATATCTGTCTACAGATAATTCTGTTATGAACAATCTATCTGGTATTTTCCCTCCCTCTTCCCGTCCCCACAAATATGTATCTGGCTTACAAGTTTATCATGCTATTCAAAGCTGCATAGCCCTCTTTCTTTGTCCATTGAGAGTTGTGCTTTTAATTGTTCTTTTGAAGTGTTATAATAACAGGCTCTTTAGTGTTATTCATTCATTCTGTCTGAAGTTTCAGATGGGAAGAAGCATTTCAATAAGCTGAAATTGGGGTTGGTCTTTTAGTAAGTGAGAGTGAAGTTGAACAGTCCTGAATTCTGTCTAGCAAGTCTGTTAACTAAGGTTAGCAAGTACAAGAAACTTGAGCAATAAGTTCTTAGAGGTGTGTGTGTGGGGAAGTGCTTGGAAGTTACAGCAACCAAGTAAATATTAACTGTGCTTTTTTTAATAGTAATTCGAGTTGCAGTTTTTGCCTTCATTGCACATTCTCAAAGTCTCACAAAGTTAGCAGTGATTGATTCAACTCCTTCACATAACACAAGGAACTCCTCAAATTTAACAGAATGCATATAAGTGTTAAAAGTACATGTAGCAAAATGGAATAATTGCAAAATCTTGGTTGAAAGCTGCAGAAGTACACCTGGAACAACTCAGAAATGTTCTCAGTATGTTTGGGCTACTGTTCAGAATGGGCTTAAGTCACAAAATAAAATGAGGAAAAGACAAACATTGAAGAATAAAAGCAGCCTTTCTGAACATCATTTTATTAATCTACAATGGGATTTTATTCACCTGCAGTGTAATACCATATTGAGGCTTCGGGCAGGATTGGGAATTGAGTTATTAGCCCGTCCATTTTTATCTGAGAGTAACACGCCTGAATACTGAATTGAACTTGCAAATTTGGTGGTTTTACTTGACTGTCAGTAATATAAGTTCTGTGATAGTATCTGTTGCTGAAATAGTCTGTCGTTAAGAATTAATGTGAACTTTTTAATAGAAAATACAGATAAAACTTAGCGTGTTTCCTCCTGTAGCTATTTTCATGTCTTAATAGTGCTTTGTGACTTGTATGTGACTTTGTGACTTTGTGAATAGTACCTTGGTGAGTTTTGCAGCTGAATACTTATGAGTAAGCTAAAAGGCTGCCTGCAAAAGCATTTTGGTTTCAATATGAATACATGCAATGTAAACTAGAATGGGTTGTCCAGAGAAATTGTGGATGTCCGGTGTCTGGATGTTCAAGGCCAGGCTGGATGGGGCTTTGGGCAACCTGGTCTGGTGGGAGGTGTCCCTGCCCATGGCAGGGGGTTGGAACTGGGTGATCAGTAAGGTCCCTTCCACCCCCAAATCATTCTGTGAGTCCGTATATCCAGTGTAAAACTGAACTAAAAAAATGTACTTGAATACATAATAGGTAGCTTGTTTCAATCATTGTTTTAAGTTATAGGAAACAAACCTTTGCTGAGGTGTGAGAGGTTTTCTTTTTATACGTAGTTACATCTGAAATGTCAATCATACTTTATCAAACATGTTCTTGGAAACAGGATCACTTCACTTCTCCAGATGAGTATGATGATCCTTCTGTCCTCTATGAAGCCATAACAACCCATGAAGAAAATCTAGTTATAGCACATGAAGGGGACCCTGCTTGGAGGAGTGCTGTTCTTTCCAATTCTCCCTCCCTACTTGCCCTGCGCCATGTGATGGATGATGGCACCAACGAATATAAAATCATTATGCTGAATAAGCGCTATCTCAGCTTCAGGGTCATTAAGGTAAGCTCTGTGTACATTCCACAAAATGACAGTATGTTGTGGTATATATTGATTATACTAAATGGTTATGTTAACTCAGATCATTACCTTACTGTTACTGGCCTGTCATGGCTGGGACAGCTTCATCTCATGTAGAAGTATTTCATCAGGAAATCAGTTCCTGATTTCAAATCTGTCTGTCAGTTCAGCCTTTTAGTGAATGTGAATGGTTGTAGTTCTGTAGCGTAGTTCTTTCACATCTACACTTGTAGAAACCTGTAAAAGGCAGAGCAGTCTGCTCATGCTCTCCCTGTTTCAGTTTGACGCAGCCTTTTTACTTGGCTTCTGTCGTTCTTCTTTTGCAGGTGAATAAGGAGTGTGTGCGTGGCCTGTGGGCAGGACAACAGCAGGAACTTGTCTTCCTGCGCAATCGCAATCCAGAAAGAGGAAGTATCCAAAATGCAAAACAAGCTCTGAGGAATATGATCAACTCTTCTTGTGACCAGCCAATTGGATACCCCATCTACGTCTCACCTTTGACTACTTCCTATTCAGATAGTCATGAACAGCTTAAGGAGATTCTTGGGGGAGCTATCAGCTTAGGAAATATAAGAAACTTCATAGTGTCTACGTGGCATAGGTGAGTTGAGGAAAAATAGTGAATTCTCATTATGTATTCACGATGCTATATGTCATTAACTAGTCTCATACATGCCAGCAGGGCATGATTTATAGTATTCAGTTTCATAAAAGCAAGCTTTGACTTTTATTTTGAGTACATCCGTAGAATATGATAAGTGGAGATTAACCTGAAGATTAACCCTGGCAGAAGGAGTTGATCTTCAAGGCATACAAGAATTAAGCTACAAACTGAGTGACAGCTTAGAATAAAACAAAGTCTGGGTGCAAGAATTACAACTACAGTTCTAATGTCAGATCTGATAATGAGACAATGTAACTTGTGTTACTTTTGTTTTGGTACTGTTAATTTCACTGTCTAATCAGAAAAGCAGAATTTCTGCCTGGTAAACGTGCTGCAATGCATTTCATAGGCCATAAGAACTCTTACTTCACTTCTGGCCCCTTACGACAGTGGCTGCAAAAGCAACAGTGGCAGCAGTCCTGATGCTGTTCTGATGGTCTTATGTACACTTAGACATCTACAGCACGTCAAAACAGAACATGCTGCTTCACCCCGGAATGTGCCATATTTATTACAGTCTGAGGTGTATGTCTTCTATCAGCATCTGCTTGTCTGACATGTGGATAGAGCAGCAGGTAAAAGAGTAACACAGAACAGTGTTTGGATCCAAGCTTTTCTGGAGCGCAGGGGCAAATAAAATTGGAAGTGATTTCTTGGTGTATTTTGAGCGGGACAGAAAGAAAGGAAGAGTAAAAAGTAACAATTGAAAGGATGAACTAATATGCTGTACTGTGTGTCCATCAGCGGTTTACTAGTGCAAAAAACATGGTGAAAAGCCTGTATGATTATATACATGGAAGATGTTTGCTAACCTATCATCTGAACGTTCAAAAGTCACACAAGACTTCATGATTGAAATAATTGCAATATGTTTCAAACAATTGTATGTCCCTGAAAGTAACAAGAAACCAAAATAAACTAAAACAAAAAACAGCAACAATAAAGTTGTTTTCCTGCTCATCTAAATAGACAAAAGACTTTTTGCAGTGTAAGACCACATGTATGTTAAAGAGCATAAATTTACTAAACTGATATAAAATAACCAAGATGTTCTTCCAGCATTTTATATTTAGAATTTTATCACTTCGGAGTTGGCTTTTTAAAAAAGCTATTTTATCTAAACTCTTGGCTTATCATAACTGTGACTTGAATGGCTGTCATGAAGAAAATGGCAATCTCCTAGAAAGCAACATTTATACTTACAAAGCCTATTCTGAGAAAATAATATTTCCTAAAATCAGATAAAATTGTCTCTTACAGATTGTGCTGAGTAAAGCCTTTTGCTTGTCATCATAAAGCACTTTTTTTTGAACCCTGATGTTCAGGTGACCAGACTTAATGTAATTGCATTATGTTTTCAGACTAAGGAAAGGTTGTGGAGCTGGCTGTAACAGCGGTGGAAACATTGAAGATTCGGATGCTGGAGGTGGGGCTTCTTGCACAAGTAACAATGCCACCATCAACGAGTCGCAGAGCAGCATGTCGCAAGGAGGAGGGAATGCAATTACAGGGCAGGGACCTGGAGCAGTACAGCACCCTCCTGTTGCACCTCATCCCACAGCTCTTCCTGCAGCTCATCCACCAACTCATCCATCTACTCTGGGTAACATTATAGCAAAATAGTTTTCTACAAGTACATTCCTATAGCCAGAACTGTCTTTTCTGCTCTTTGGATCAGGCCTAGGCTAAAAGAAAAGACAACCAGCCAAGCAAACCAACCTTGATTATGTATTATTAACACCTGCTGGATTCATCTCAAACTACAGTGCTGTTTTGTGCAATGGAAAGTTCCCAAACAGAGACTTAACCAAGAGGAGTTTAGTTACACTGCCAAAATAGTTCAAGTAACTTTTTAACGTGATGCTTTTCGTGATTCTTTGTAGTTCTTATTTACACAGTAGAATGGATTGTCTATTTCCGCAGTCTTTTAGCTAATTCTAGCTGAATCTGCACTGATCTGAAGTTAGTTTGATGATAAGCAGTAAAACTGAGAAGAAAGTTTACAAATGCTGCCTTTGCTTAAAGAATAGAATTGTGTATGGAGCTGAACGTACTGGAATCTTCTGAATTTTTTTACACAATGTAATATAGGTCTGCAGCTGTCAAGAGGCATATACAGTTGCTTAATATAGGAATAAAGCACTTTACGTGGGAAAAAAAACAGTTTGAGTATAAGCGTTAAAGTTTTTTCTTCATGTTCCGTGTTTTGCATTAAATTATCTGCTCCAGTTTTTGAACGTCCATTTGAGCATCTTAAAGATGCTCTTCGTATTTTGAAACATGAACATCTCTACCTGCTATACTATCTTCAGTATTGGGAACTTTAATGCTAACGCTAAGAAAAAGTTGTTAATGTGGAAGGGGCAAGGCAGAAGCATTTTTTTGAGCTATTTGTCTTGCAGGGATTGCCAATAGAACAGAATATGGGATTCCAAGGTGTGATGAATGAAATGTACTCAAATAGTCTGCTCTATACGTGCAGCAGGGACCCTTTCCTGCAGTACCACTGTTTCAGCTATTGATTCAATCCATCAATTTTGTACCTAAGTGCTAAAACTTGTGTGTAGCATAAATCTAATGTGTTTATCAAGCCCTACTGATTCTGTATCTCTTTATTTTTAGGCACCAGTCACAGTTCTCATTCTGTGCAGTCAAGCCTTGTCAGACATTCCCCTGCCCGTGCCTCAGTAGCTAGCCATTCATCTTACTGCTACGGCAGTCGTCATTCATCTCTTCGCACGTCCACAACAGGCTTTGTGCCTTGTCGGCGCTCTTCCACCAGCCAGATATCCCTTCGTAACCTCCCGTCGTCCATCCAGTCCCGCCTATCTATGGTCAACCAAATGGAACCTACTGGCCAGACTGGGGTCAGCGTGCAGCACGGCCTGCCCTCTTCTAGCAGCTCCAGCCAAAGCATCCCAGCCTGTAAACAGCATGCCCTTGTGGGCTTTCTAGGGACAGAAGGAGGAAGTAATGCTACTGAAACTCAGTCAGGTGGTAATGCAAGCCCTGCAAATCAAATGCAAGCCAAAAAGGATGACGTTATTTACAGAATCCAGGTGAATAGCCCAGAAGAACAAGTTAATCTATGTTTCCTTAGCCATGTGATTTTGTTAGTGTTATCTTGTATTTAAAAACACTGATTTCAACACCATACATACACAGCCTGGAACGTCTTAATACGCAACTGTTGTGTAGTTAGAACTGGAGAATGAATGTAAGGAAAAGATTTCCTGGACAGGCAGGCTTCCTGCATGCTTAGACATCCCTGTTGACGTTACCTTTTTGCTTTCCTGTAGTACAGCTTTGAGAATATTAGTTGAACTCACTTTTGTTCCATGCTTAGTCTGTTTTTATTTATGACAATGTGTAAAGCTGAAGACTTTCATCTGCAGGGCTGAAAGCAACTAGGTTTTTTCTTTCAAACCAAGTAGGTTTTCCACAAATGTGTAAAAATGCTGTCACTTCCATTTTACATACATGTGTATTCTTTGGTTATTACCACAAGTCTAGATTGTTGAGCAGCAAGCAGTACTCCAATTACTAAGTTAATTATTGGAAGCCTTACTAGTTCTTTCAAAATCCAGAAACGTGTACTTGCCCTTCTAACTTCTCTTAGTCTCACATACATGTCTTTGGTAGTATATTTAGCAGGGAAACACCGAGTAGTAGTATTTAATAAGACAGATTGTGACAAAGTTGGCTTCCTTGCTGACATCCATTCATTTTAAATTAAGCTGCATCCTTAGGCATAGTTAACTAAGTTAATTAACTTCAATTAAGTTAACCGATTTTACAGGTCTCTGCTTAGTAGTTTTTGTTTGCAGGCGAGGACTCTTTTATGAAATTGCATCTTCCTCAAACAGAGGGACTAAGCCAAGTTGACATGCCCTTGTATAGTGGATGTTAAGCAGTTCTTCCTGTCCTTAAATAGGAAGAAGTTTTCAGGAGTTCTCTCCTGCTGCTCCTGTGGAAATGCTCATTTATTTCAAAACAATGTGTGGGTCTCAGCAAACCATGCTAGCAGATCAATAATACCAACAAATTCTCCAAGCCCATGTTTGGGATACCATTCTCTTAGAAGTAATGAGCCAATCCTAACAGCTTGCCATCACTAAACTCTTTGCTGCTACTGGACCATGTACTGCTGATGGTTATTTTGTGATAGTCCAGAGACTTTCATGGGCCAGTGTGGCTGAAAGAAGGGGTGAGGAGGGGTGCCAGACAGCAGCAAACCCGTATATTGTCATCTCTGTCTGAAACCATCGTCTAACTCCCAAATTCTCTGCTGCTCGAGTTTATTTTTTCGTAGTCTGCAATGTTGGAATCAGAAATTCATTTTTGTGGGGTTAAGTCAATTGTCTGGAAGTATGCAAAACGTTACAGTTAATCTGTTTCTTTTAAATTTTGGCTGAACTAACAGTCAAAACTCAATTCCTACTTATAGTTAATGGATCCCAGTCAAGTACTGGAAGGGATCAACGTGTCAAAAAGGAAAGAGCTGCAGTGGCCAGATGAGGTGATACGGCTAAAAGCTGGAAGAAACAGCTGGAAAGATTGGAGTCCTCAGGAAGGCATGGAAGGCCATGTAAGTTTTTTGTTTAGAAGTTGACAAGCTAATTAAAAAAAAAAAAGGCAGTGTCTTGATTATATGGCAGTCTGCCTAGATGTCAAGGCCAATGACGCATGTAGTAGTAAGCTGGATCAGCGGCTGTCTTCTAAGTCAATGTTGCTGGAAGAGCAAGTCTAGAATTCTAATTTGGAGCAGAGGAATATTTCTGTAACTATATCCAAAAGATACAAGATGATTCAAATTTTGTCAGCCACCTCTCCTTCCTTGCCTTCTTCCAGCTCTTGTCATGAACTGTTAACCTCAGACACTGTGTTTACTCATCCAGCCTTCATTTTTCTTTCCTTAAACTGTTAATCCCTGAGCAAATACTGAGGGTCAATTTACCAACCAGTCCTTGACTGAATGGTTGTCTTGAATGGTTAACAGTATTTGTTTTTGAGATTATTCTGATGAAAATTGAGCCAAGTAGATTAACTTGAAATGTATTTGTTATATAATGAGTACATAATAGGTGTTTCCTTTCCTTCAAGAAGGAAATACTCTATAGCTAAAACTTGCAAAAGCTGTTACTCGACACCTTTTCCCTAGGGGTGTTACATCTGCATAGGGAAATAAAAATTCACTGATTAGTCTGTCTTTAAGTTTTAAAAAAAAAAAAAAAAAAAAAGGCATACTGCTTTTAGACATCCCCTCCATAAGACAGTAGGATTTACTTGTATATAACATCTAGGAGTAGAATGCTATTGTGAACATTCATAGTTAAGTTAGGTTTAGACAGTAGGCTTCTGGGATTTCCTTTTTAGCTGTTGCAGATAAAGAGTGTCCTGAAGGTGATGAATGTAGAAGGTCATACTGAAATGTGTCCTGGAATCATGAATCAAGTTGCCTAGTACTGGACAACTGTTGTATGGTTTTTTTAAGAGCTCAGTAGCACGTTGTGCAAACTGCAGCATGTTGACATGTACAGTGATTGTTACTGAAAGATTAAGCTACTGTTCTGGATGTTTCTTACCTATTTCTGGTGCAGTATAGCGGCAGGATTTTAGAATAACGCCTTTTAACCTAAGAAGAAAGGGGAAAAGCACTGGATTATCCCATGTGTGATTAGGAGGAGCGGATTTAGCTTGATGACACAGTTTCCATTGCCTGCTTCAGCTGCCTGTAGTGAATGTAGTATCAGTAAAGCCATTAGTTCTTAGGATGGTCTTTCCTGTCTGATCCCGTACCTTCTGCAAACAGGCAGAACTGATTGCTACCTGTTGGAATGCTGATTGTTTACCTGCAAGAGCATTATTATATCGGTGCTCTTCGTATGAAGCTCAGATGCAGAGAAACACATTTCCTGGTATTACCTATGTAATAATAACAGCCACATTCTGAGTGGCACATAGATTTTCCTGCTGCATAAAAAAGGAAAAGAAGCAGTAGTTGAAAGCAGAAGTAGGCAAAAGAGGAAGGGGAAGAGAATGATAAAAGACAGGAATAAAATGGAAATGGATGAGAAGAGACAGACACATTGTTTGTTTTTTTCATAGGAACATAGGGTAGGGATTCAGTTGAATTACAACAAAAGGTTGGGATTCACAGCAGTAAGTTGTGTGTGTTCTGTATCAGGTTTCTTGAACTGTTAAGTGTCAAAATGTGTTTAAACTATTTAGAGGAGTAGGCTGTGTTAGTGCTGATGGTGACGATAAGGCCCTTATTTAATGCTCATCTATATCTGTGGGTGATAATGCAGGGGAAGCTTTTAATTTGTGAACAGTATGTAGTCTAAGTTATTTAAAACTTCTCTACATAGTTAAGAGAAACACTTTCTCTACTATAATTCTTATTTTGCTGAGCATACAATCTAGTTTATATATACTACACAAAGATATCATAAGGTTTCTTCAAGGAAATTCAATTTAGCAGGTGTCTTTGGATTGGAGCTACTTCTTTTTCCAGGACTTTGAGGTATATTCTGATTTATATTTGAGCTAGAGAGCTTTTTTTTTTTCCTGACACTAGCATGCAACCCTCAGGAGATTCTTGTCACATCTTCACTATCTAGTGACATCATTTTGTATGTTTTATCAGTCATAGAAAATATTAAAAAATGTAATCTTCTTACTAATGTCAGAGTTGCTCCTTTTATCAGCATTAAATAAATGCTAATCATGATAGAACAGATGGTAAAACTGAGTGTGCAGGGGGATGGTTATAGGGAGTTATAATTTATGTACAACTTGTGCATATATGCACTTAATTTTTAATTTTTTTTATATCAAGGCTTTTGGAGTCATCCCGTGACTATCTCAAAGGCACCAGTTTTAAGCTGAACAACAAGGATATATTACTTGGACTTCATTGGGAAATGATTTATGCATCTTGGGATGGAATATTACTTTATAGGACAGCATATAAAGCTCATCTGAACAGAATTTCATGAAGTCAGACTCAAATAGACTGCTTAAATACTGTGCTGTTGCATCAAACAAGGGGCAGCTAAAGATGCTGTGCTTCCCTGTCTGAAATGTTCTCCCTGTGGATGCAGAGTAGATCACATGCCAAGGACAAAGCTGAATCTCCTTACTCACTGTCAGAAATCTGCAGCTGTCAGCTGGGTTTAGGGAGGACTGGGAGGGAGAGGGGGATTCTTTTAGATTTTATCTTGGAAGATGTAGGTTACTTGTATTTTTGTCTTTTTTTCCCCACCTGTATCATTAGAACTTCTGCAAATTCTGTTGTCCTGGATTTTATGTTTTATTTAATATAATGTATATTTTTCGTTTTTTTTGTTTTATTACATTATGTTGGCTTGAATTTAGGGTTCTTTTCCCACAGCTGACAATCTCAATATTTCTGTAGAGGTGGAAATACTTAAAGTCGTGATACTGGAACATACTTCTGGTTCCTTTAAGACATTCAGACTTCAAGTATTTTAGGAGCTGAGTGGCGAGTTGGTCATACGAGAACATATATGGATAAGAGACCTGATGGTCAGTATGAGGCATTGGATCACAATACCTGAATTCTTTTGGTCCGAGAAATTATATGGTGGTAGTTTGTGGCAATGTTTCTGAAACCTTACCCCTTTGTAATACATGAACTACTTGAAGATATTTTAAAATTAAAAAAAAAAAAAAATCATTTAAAACATCAACTTAAAATTCATGGTAAGAAACAAAATTAGACCAAGGGATTTGACTTAGAGAAGACAGATTTTATACCTAACTACTGATAAACTACAGTTCTGTGCCATTATGTTTTGCCAAGCACTGAAATATTTTCAAAATACTACAGCTGCGAGATTATAACTTCAAAATATCATGACTGTGTGCGGTTTTTCCAGTTATTCACTTTGACCTGTTTGGCTCTGATTTGGGTCAAGTTGTTTGTGTTGAAATTCAAATCCAAGGCTAGCTGTTGTCAGGTAAGCTGCAGATTCCCAGCCAGACCTAGATGAGTAGCTTATCGGTGGGCATGTGGTTATTGAAAAATGAGTGGTTAAGTGAGTACGGTGCTTGTATTACTGCTCCCTGTGCCCTGCAAGGGCCCTGAATTATCAGTCACAACTTTGAAATGGCAGCTCTGCCTAAGAAACTCATGTTTTGTTTTTTTTTTTCCAGGTGATTCACCGCTGGGTGCCTTGCAGCAGAGATCCAAGTAGTCGGTCCCACATAGATAAGACCATCCTGCTGGTTCAGATTGAAGATAAATACGTTGCTGTTGTTGAAACTGGAGTCCTTGAACTTGGGGCTGAAGTGTAAAACTCCTAGACTTAAACTTCCCCTTCTCAAGCGGTTCAGAAAAGAGAAGGGTCCAGAAGCAGCAGCTCCCAGGACATAAAACTTTGGTCCAGTTGTAGGAAAGGACTTGAAACACAGATTTGTCTAAGTCCCTTTCCCCAAATAAACAAGTGTAAGAAATTTTTAAGTTGTTAGCTGCTGAAGAAACATTTGCATGAAGGATAGATTTGTTGAGACATATCTTTTTGTTTATAAATTTTGTTTATGCATTGCGTAATGCTTTAAATCAACAAACTTTTCGGTTCTAAGATCAGAGCACCTCATATTTTTCTAATTGTTTTGCCAAAAATTGCCATGTCTTGTCACAGAGTGCGTGGAATTCATCCACCTTATTTTAAAGAAATTGACTACAAACCTTCAGTTTGGTGAAACACAGTGTAAAGGTTTCAGGAGTGGCAAGAAGAGACTGAACAGATGTATAGATTCTTATTCCTTATGAGCTAAAACATTAATGAGAACTGCACTAATTTTTTTACAGCAATGCACTAAAAACAACCCTGAGATTGCTGAGAACATTTATTTATATATATAAATATAAGTATATAAAATACCATTATTTAAATTGCCTTTGGGATTAATCCCCTCCCTCTCCATATACATGTTGATGGTAAGGGCTGTGCCATGGGTTTGGTTCTATGTTCTGTATTTCGTACAAGTGCATTTGCTGCATTCTCTTCACAATAAATGGTAAAATAACAAATATATAGAAATGTACCTGAGTATCCCTGTACTACATCAGAATCTATTGTGGTGGCAGTGGTACCTCCAATCTATACAACACGTCCAGCTTTAAAGTGGGCCCCAGTACACTATCTTTCATCTGTCCTCCCTTAGCTGGCTTTGGCTACCTTGCTTCTTTACACCCAGAGCTGGCTGTGTTGTTTCATCGGCTCTTCTCTGGCAGAGAGTTCTCTGAGTTTTGTAGGGGAGGTGCAGGTCCATGATGACCCTCATGGATACTTGAACGTTTTTTGATTCTGTTCAATTAAAAATAAAATCTTTTAAAAGGCTTTTATAGAAGGCACAGCCCTAAACTTGTATCACTTTTACCACCTTGCCTTTTCTTTCCCTTTAGTCTTCATTCTTTTCTATGACTTGAATTTTATTTTCTGTGATTATATATTCTATGTAAGTGTAATTTGAGTATTTATAACTGTGAAGTTGAATTATTCATGTGTTACATATCCTAGGTTTTATTGTATTTTTTTAAATGTGTGTATTCAGGGAAACACGTAACTCAGAACTATCATGGGAGTGTGAGAGGGAAACTGGTTTGGTTTTGACTTGCAGTTCCTATGACTCACTTCTCTTAATCCATAAGAAAAAAATGTACCTGTTGTGATTGTTTCCTGTTTCTGATCTGTAATTAAGTAGGATTCTGTGCAGAATCTGCACACAGTCCTCACCAGCTTTTGGGAGCAGCCATCTTCTTCCCAGTCACCTTCGCTTCTTTCTGAGTAATGTAGAAGAGACTTCTGATGTGCCACAGAGGTTATTGGAATTATTTCTCTGACATCAGAGAAACCATGTCCATTAAGTACCTAATGTAAGAGTGAAATTATTTGGCATGAGGAGGAAAAAAACCAAACAGCTACCTAGAAATTATTGGTGTTCTAACTGGAGTCACTATATGCTTTGTAGCCATGAAAGGGTAATGGTGTGTGCCTGGTAGCTGGTCAGTTGTTAAACCTTCCCAGTGAATTATACTGGGACCTTGCTTACATCGTACTCTATGCAAATTTATACTCCAAGTACTGTGCATTTTCCAATTACATACAATATTTGGCTTATGTATATTCAGTTGTATTTAATCCTGGTAGAAATGCACAGTTCTGGGTCTGCCACCATTGAAATAACCTTGCTGTTCCACATAGTTTATCATATGTGCACATGATAGTGTAGTTAAATTCACCTCCTGTGTATCTGAAAGTGTAGTACTGTAAATGAACCTTGGTCAGCAGACCAGTAATCTTGCTGTCAGGAACAAAGAATATGTGTATGTTTTAAATTGAAGATGTTTTAGTTAAGGTTTTGTTGTGTGTCCTTTCCCACAGGTAAATTACAGGGTTTCCCTTGTCATTAGGAATATTGCTTCATAAAGGTTCTTTAGGAATAAGAGATTGTTTGGAAATAGGCCCCCACTTGATATTAGTTGCAGACAAGTTTTTTCCCTGTACGGAAGCCTTGAGGTAAACAAATGACTGAAAAACAAAATAGACACTTGTTTTCTCTTATAAACTTGACTGAAGCAACTTTCAGTATGTTAACCCTGACGTTGAACAACCTATTTCAGTCTTCAGTGTGAGAATTCCACAGTCTTCAGTGTGAGATGATGACAATGTCCACTGTCCTGCTGGTAATAGATGAGAAGGGAATTAATGACTTGGTAACATAACAACTCTAGAGAATGTGGAACTGCCTGGAATTAGATTAGCAAACAGCAGATGAGAAAAAGCCTTTTCCTAAGGGACGAAGAGAATTGATAGATCTTTGTTTTTAAAAATCTTTAAGGCTTTTAGTGTATTGCCTTCAGGAGATGGATTTCTTTGTGGCCACTTACAAGGTTAATAGATTCTTTCAGATATTCAGCAAACACCTGTCGTGAAGCAGGTGCAGCAGTTTACTTAGTGCTCCTACCTGTTCAGGATCTGCTCAACGAAAGTTACCTACTTGTGATTTCACTCTTCTGTAAGGCTTTGGAAAACTAACTTCTTTTTTCCTAAGTTTTCCTGCATTCAGAACTCTCAAGATTGATATGATTGTATGTTGGTTTGTGTAAGGTTTGCGTCTTGTTTCCAAAACAAAAGCATTTGTTTTCTTCTATCTCCCCCCCAGGATAGATGTCTGTGGAAAACTGTTCTAGATGGAGATAATATTTTTGTTGTCTTTTTTTCCGTTCTCTGTTTTTTCTGTCTTCACGTGGTATTTTTCTCCTGTTGTGGGAGTAGAAAGGATGACTATTTTCAAAGTAGTCCTATCAGATTGAGCTCGGCATAGGATGGGTTTGTTTTTTTCCTAAGTTTTTATGAAAACCTCTTCTTATGGATGGATGAGTGCTTTAACTCTGTCCACTTTCATTGTGTGATAATCTCCTGCCATAAGAACATTCCAGTTAAGTCCTGTTGTATTAGCTTTCAGATAGATCCCCATCTCTTTTTTCTCACTTTTCCTTAAAGGTGGCATCTAGGTAAACACACATACTTACTGCTTCCTGCAACAAATACTCAATTGCAGAAAAGTGCTTAAAAGCCCCACTAATTGGTTTGTGTCCATCAGTTTAAAAAAAAAAAAAAAAAAAAGCTGTTGAAGCCTTTTCATACTTCACTTGCCTGTGAAATCCTTTTTAAAAATGGTGTGAAATTTTAAAACAAAACGAAAAACTGAAATGTGTATGTGACACTATGGATACCTATAATTGTGCCACTTAAGCTGTATGTGATAATTGTGCTGAATTCCCTTGTGATTCAGCATCTCTGAAGTTATTGCAGAGTAGGCAGGAGAACAAGGAGGAATTATATATATATATATATTTAGTTCCATCTAGATTGAATGGTTCCTGTAGCCACTTTGCTGGGACATCTGGCATGTTTCTGAGTGGTGACCTCCATTTTCCCACCAGCTGTGTAACGTATCCCCAAGGTGCTCCTCAGCACCGCATTCACAACCCTTGTGGGAACTGAAGAACTCTTCTGAGAAGCCTAGATGACTGTTGAGGTGAAAGATGAAAACTGCTGCGGCACAGATCCGTGCCCTTGGCTGTTTGGCAAGTGGCCATAAAGCTTTGCCTGGAATAGGGTGAGGGGGGAGAAGAGATGCCTTACAATCGGATCCAACTTCAGATCATTTCTCTGATAATACACAACATCATACAACCTAGGAGTGTAGATAGAGAAACACTGCTTTAAAGATCTTTCTCAATTACAGGACTCTCCATTAACAAAAATGGAGCAGGATAGATTTCATTTCTTACAATTAATGTTACTCAAATATTATTCTACTTATATTGGATTTGGGGTTATACCACCACAGGTTTTATGTACTTAATTTTATTAAGGAGTTTTATACCTATTATATAGGCGTCTATTCTTTTCTTGTCTGGCTTAGTATTTGATAACCTAATGCAGTATATTCAGTGAAGCTGGACTCTTTTGGAAGTTACACTGGTAATTACTGGTGCCTTAGTAAAAAAGTGGGTACATAACACCTTGGTGGAAAGTAAAGCATGTGGCTTGTTTCACCCCAGCATGATATGCATATTTCCAAAAGGTGATTAAGATGGCTGCTCCAAAACGGTTTGGGAGTATACATACGTCACTCACAGTCACAAACACCTGAATATGAGCAGTTTGTATGACTTCTGGTATGTACAGGTTCAAAAGATAATCCCCATACACTTAGTCCACAACGCTGAACGGTGGCGATCAAATAGCTGGCTATGTTAATGACTTGCATAAAGATCCCCTCACACCAACCCCCCAAAAAGTGACAACAAGCTGCTGAATAGAAAGGAGTAAGAGGAGAGGAGAGTGTAAATGAGAGGATGGCTTTGGTTTTAATGGACAATAAAAATATATGTATTGCCTCTACCAGCAAATGGATACCTTGCCAGGGATAGGGATATATGTACCTGCGTGTCTGTGAGTGTGTGTATGTGCCTGCGTGTGTTACTGGAAACAGCCTGTAAATATTGTAGCTGTTGAAAATGGAAAAGGCAGAGAGCTTTTTGCAACGTGTTGCAGCAAAAGGACAGTATTGACAGTGGAGAAACACTGAGAAATAAAAAACTTTTTTCACGTGTTGTCATTTATTGCATATTGCATTCTCCTAAGGTGTCATTCTCACAGCTGCCCTATAAGATATACTGAGTTTACTCAAACCACCCTTTAATGAAAGATTCTCTTCTGAAATGATTTCTTTTGTAGCTGAAAGGAAAATCTTGGTTTGTAGGGTTTTTTTTTCAGATGTTCCTTTTCTCCTGCACCATCCCTGTTCTTATGCTCTTACGTAAATACTGAGTACCATGTGCACCCATTCCTACAGTTAAAGTGTTTTTCTTGTCTCTGTTCAAGTGCAGCTTCTGTATTTACCGTAATTTCCCTTCTCTTTGAATCTTTTTTTCAAGTCATAGAACACTTAGTACTGGCTTTATGCTTAGTAATTTTCTATTCTTCATATGTCCCAGGAAACTATTTTCCCTAGTGTGTTCTAATTGGTGACTTCAGACTTTCTGCAGTCCTTCATCTGATAGCCAAGTGCAGCATTGTGTGAAGTCCTGCGAATGCTATGCTTGCATGAGGCACTTGTTGATACAGTGATACTAATTTAAAAATACTCAGCTGCCATCTGTACAATGTATGGTCTCAGACATCTCAAATTGCTTCATGCTAGTGCAGAGAATTACAATATCGTCTTCCTGCAAGTTAGAATTGAATCTTTCAAAGACAACGGTGATTTATTCATTAGAGATAGCTCCAGGTGTTACAGAAAAATAATGATTTTTTTTTTTTTCTTTCTGTTTTCCTGAAACAAAACATCATCTTCTACCTCCTGGAACTTGCTTCTGTTTTCCTGTAGTAGATGAAGTAGTCTGACCAACAACTGTGTTGGGCCTCCGGGTTATCAATAAAAGGGGAGAGTACGAATGCAACAAATGGTGTCCCACATGCTCTTAGGGAAACATGAGTCCTGTCTAATAAAAGCTAGCAAGGGTAAGGAAAACTTCAAAAGATCTGTAACTGATACACTTGCAAACAGCACCTGAGGTTGCAGCTGTGTTTTTAACAGTGACAATATCAAAAAAGGAAGGAAGAAAAAGAAGACGTGAGAAGCACTTCTTCCTTTCTGAGGTAGGTTCCAGAATGATTTAGGGGTGGCAAACAAGAAGACAGATTTACGCTGTGGCTTGGTGTTTCTTGCTGTCTGTGTCAGCCTAAAGAATGCAACTGTTTAGATGATGATAATTGGTGGACTGGATCCCAGTTAGTGGTTGGAGCCTATGTCCTGGTTTAGTTTTGCATGAGAAGAGCATGATTCATGTGCTCCAAGCCTGCGTCTCCGTGGGAGCCAAGGTGCTGGGAAGGGGGAACATTGCTTCAAAAACATCCTCCTGGGCAGTGCTAGCATGACCCCTATCACATGCCTTCCTTGTAGCACCAAAGGTCATCCTGTAGTTTGTGTGCAATCGGCCTTCCCATGAAAAATAACTCTTGTACACAAAGGAGTAGGTGACAATTTTTAGCAGAACATTATCACGCATACTCTTAGTATTTCTACCCACGTGCCTGGTGACAGGATGAGGGGGAATGGGCTTAAGTTGTGCCAGGGGAGTTTTAGGTTAGATGTTAGGAAGAACTTCTTTACTGAAAGGGTTGTGAGGCACTGGAACAGGCTGCCCAGGGAGGTGGTGGAGTCACCATCCCTGGAAGTCTTCAAAAGATGTTTAGATGTAGAGCTTAGGGATATGGTTTAGTGGGGACTGTTAGTGTTAGGTCAGAGGTTGGACTTGATGATCTTGAGGTCTCTTCCAACCTAGAAATTCTGTGATTCTGTGCTTTCTTAAGAGCTTTCACTCTAGGTTGAATTAGCTTAAATGGATTTAGCTCTGCCTTGCCAGCAGCGTTTTGTTTTTATTTTTTTTGTAATTTTTTTTCTCCTAACCAATGGTGCAGAGCACCTTGTCAAGGGTATATGGCATTGATGAGGCCAGGTCCCCAGCTGCTGCTGGATGGAAACTCAAGGTAGTGCCCTGCAGGAAACGAGCTCCCCCAGCTCAGCCCCTTGCACAACAGCTCTCTTTTAACTTCTTCCTGGCGAGTCACCCTGCGGGGCTGTGCTTTTTAAACCACGCACCAAGTTATGCTGCGACTGTGAGTAGGGTCACAGCACCTTGCACGGGTGCTTTTTGGTCTTTTTTGTGTGACTTTGTACTTCTGTCAGGGCAAAGCCAGGTTGTGTTTCAGTCTCAGAACAGCGGTGAGAGCGCAGCCCCCTGTCAGCACGGCGCCGGGCCGGGCCGGCCCTAAGATGGCGGCGGGTGGGGGGCTCCGGCCGCGTTGCCCGCCCGGGCCCTCACGGGGCCGCGCAGCCGCCGCCAGGGGGCGGCCGGGGCTGAGGCGCGGGGCCGGCAAGAACAGGGAAGACAAATAACTCGGGAAAGGGGACACGAAAGGCGAGGGACGACCGCCTTGATCTTTCTGGCAGCAGCAAGCGACAAAGTAAGGCGCCCTCGTGTTGCTTCTCAGCCTCTTTAAAGTAACGCCCCTAAGTTTCAGAGAGCTCGGGGTGCATTCTTCAAATGGGCCACTTAATCTTGAATACAATCCTGGTTTAGCAAACACCAGTCTGGAAACTACTAAAAAAAAGTCACAATAAGCCATTTTCTTCACTGTAATGTTTCCTATATTTCACGGTGCATCATCATTCTCCAACATACTGTGTCGGTACTACTCCAAGAGTTTGGCAGCAGTGCGTGTGACACCAACAGCCGGGGAAGTTCCCCAGCACCAGGGGCAATTCCCGTCCTCCTCTTCTCACCCTGGGAGCTCCAGGGCTTTGGGGCAAAGCAGCTCTCCCTCCCCTGCCATGTAGCTGCCACGGTACGTTAACTTCTCCTCGCGCACTTGGGATTTGCCAGCGCTCTGAGTGCTTAGCCCTTATTGTTCCCTGACACCCACGGAGAGAGGAAGCCGACTCCATCCGAAATGTCTCTTGTTGCCAGCGTCGTTACGAGCACATTAGTTCAGATGTGAGGAAAGCAAAATTCTTTGCAGCTTGTCCCTCTGTGCATTGCAAGGCGACAGCTTTCCCTGGAAGAGCAAGCGCTCTGAGGTATATTAGGAGCAATTACAAGCTGCAGCTTCCCCTCTTGCCGTCCTCCTTAGCTCAGTGTTGTTCACTGTTAAGGGAGCGCTTTGTTCTGGAAAACACCTTCAGGACCATTATGATCCAAGCTGATACCCCTGCCCCGTGCCTGGCTGCAGGGCAGAGCCTGGCACTTAGTGCTCAGCAGCAGCGTCTGCCACGAGCCTCCCCACATGCTGCTGCCTCCCCTGCCAGCCTGGGCTGAGCCTCCAGCACTGGCCTTGCTTTCTCCATGTTTTGTTTTGACTGAGACCGATGCTAAGCCACCATGCAGGATCAAGCCAACTGGCAACTGGGTGAAATCGTCCTAAATTTCTGCCCAGACCTTGTCACTGCCTGTGGCACTTTGCGTTGTGAAACCCCTCTCCAGCACGATAGCAAATGCAAGCGACTCGTGCAATGAGTAATTGCCTCCGAACGCAGCGTTGGCTGCGACTGTAAGTTCATCTGTATGTTATGCTGTGCTGCGTGACTCCGTAACTATCCTTGACACACCTGGTTTTCATTACAGAAAATAGATCCCCTGGATGCGAACTGCAGCCCCTGCCTCACTGCAGGCTCTGCACGTGGGGGAGCTGCAGAGGCAGCCCAGGAAAGCCGGGCTGGTGCAGGGACCATGGCACGGGGATCATGGCACGGGGCTCCCTGCCAGGCACCCACCCCGGGCTGCCTGCTCGCCAGGGCATGCTGAGAAGCTGAGCTTTGTTTTCCTGCCCCAGCACCGAGCAGTGGCTGTGCCAGTGATCAGCAGTAGGGGAAAAAACACAGCTGACTTTTGCAGTTCGGCGTGGTGTACCAGCACGCCCACACCGATGTTTCTCTCCCGACAGGAGCCAAATTGCACAGCTTTATGTAACCAGCTAAATAAAGCGAGCCTTGGAGGAAGGTGGTAACGTGGCCCGCTCCCCCACGCTCGCTGCCAGCCCCCTGCCCACCCCTGGGCAGCTGCTGTCCCCTTGTCCCCCACGTGGGCAGGTGTCCCTATTGCTGGTGGCCATCCTGCTGGTGGCACTGGCCACTTCCAGCCAACACCTGGGGCTCAGCATGGCTTCACAGCCTCTCTTGCACTCTCCTTCAGAAACATGCACCTGCCCACCTGCTTCCCTAAATGGTTTTCCTCGCCAGTCTTGAAGCTGCAGAGGATACAAATGTTGGCAGCCAAGGGAGCCTACCTGCAGCCGGGCAGGGGCCAGGCAGCTGCAGAGAGCTGCTGGAAGGCCGGCTGCCACTCAGCTGCTGCACCTGGGGCTGCTCTGCTCTGCAGTGGCTGGAGCAAGCAGCCAAGCACCGGGGCCTGGAGCCGGTGCTCCCTGGCCTTGCTGCCTTTTGGATTATTTTGGCTCTTGGCACCTCTGTTGTCATACCTCCTCCTAGGTGAAAACAGCTTTATCCACCTCATGGGAGAGGGGTGCAGTGGGAAGCAGTTTCTATGTATGTCTGTCATGCTGTAAGGGTTTTCACAGTAGTGCTGCAAATGGGAGCTTCAGAGCGTCTCATCCGGGAGGCAGGAAGGGTTTCTGAGCAGCCCTAGCCCCTCAGCACAGAGCACGTGTAAAGGGACAAAAGCCTCACCACAGCTGCTTTCTGGGGGTGCTTCTCCCCACCCTCGCCAGGCATGCCCCTCTGCCACCCCTCTTGGTGCTTCTGAAGCGTGCCCAGTGCTGCCTTAGCTCTCCTTACAGCGTGCTCCGTTTCCTAACCAACGGCTTGCAAATAAGCTGTAATGAGGCTGAGGGAGAACGATGCCAGCAGAGACAGCCGTCGGCCTGTCCCTGGATGCGCACACCCTCTTAACTACCCTCTGTCAGCTGGGCTGCGAGGTGGGGCACTTGCAGGTACGTGTGCATGTCTATACTGGCTGCATTAGATGCAGATTTTTGCAAGGCAAAGATTGGAAAAAATGTTCTTCTTCTGCGTGAGACTGCTCATATTGTTCTGCTAATGGAGAAGGTGGTTTTGCGTGAGTTCAGACGTGCCATTGCATGAGGATGTGTAAACAATTTATGTGTATTTTGTGAACAATTTAGGTACTGTATATAGTACCTTATAACCGAAGGCAGGAGGATTTGTAAGGTTAACGCAGATACAACATAAGCGTCATGTAAACTGTGCAGTGAAATAACACAGACTCTTCTTCCCCCAGGTTGCACTGTAAATGGGACTTGGGCGAGCATGCTTGTTTGACCTGATGGAAAGATTTAAAGAAATCCAGATGTCTTTGATCCAGGTAAGAGGGGGGAAAAGCTGTTTTATCCTTGGCGTGGTGCTTTGTAACACAACAGCACGGTGCCAGGCTGCTTTGCCATGTCAGGTGTGGATATCCGTCGGAGCACCTCTGGGCATCTTTTAGTCCGGGTGTGCAGGCTTCTGCCTTCCCTTGCCCTGAGGCAAGCGGCGGCGAGCAGAGCTCCATGTGGGCGCGTGCTGAGGGCAGCCCCTCACAGCTGCTCCCTCCCAAGGGATGCAGATATTTCCACCTGTGAAACCCCTGGCCATGGCACCTGAGACCTGGCTTTTTCTCACCAGCTCCTGAAGAAGTTACGTGGGTGAGATGGTGATGAAAACAAAGCAGCAGGAAGGAATAGAAAACGCTCTGTTCTCCCTGCAAAGAGCAATGCTTTGCTCCTTGAGGGGAGGCTCTAATGAGTTTTTATCACGAGCTTTTCATCTCTCCTCCTACCCAGTTGAAGGTTCTCCCACGGGATGACAAATTTGTGAATGGTTGGGGATGCTCGCCAGAGTTTTTCCCAAGTAACAGCTGAAATTTAGAGAGTGTTGCTTCTCTGGCCGGGCTGACATTATTAAGACGTGTTGACCTTCATGAAAACCGCTGATTAGCTGAAACGGGCAGAAAGCAGGCAGGAACGCAACTTCCCTGGTGCTGCTGGCTAGTTTTTGTGTCAGATATGCTTCCTTTATTGCTCCCAAGTGATGCAAAGAAATTGATTTATTTTTTTTTAATGCTTTCGCTATCCCTCACCACCTGCATTTCTCTTGACATCACCATGCTGCTCTGAGGGCACCTGGCATCTGTTCACTCGTGTGCTGAGAGCTCGCCTAGACAAAGTGCTGATGGAGGCACCGGGCATCTCTGCTCATCACAGCTGCCTTGTTTCCTCAATCAGCAGCTCGCTGCGCCCTGCGCTGAGGGAGAATGATGTTGCAATTCAGCCTGAGCCTTCCCTTCAGCACACTCACTTTCTGGTTGGTGTTAGGCCAGAGCATCACCTTGCAGCCAAGCTGACGGCCACCATGAGGCCATGCAGAGATACAGGGGCAAGCCGTGGTGGCCACATCAGTGCTTGAAGGAGCAACGTGGGCACCTCTCCTTGTACCTCCCAGCACTTCTCGGGGTAAGCACCTCTGCCTGGGAGCTTATTTTTTGTACGGTAAGTCTAACAGGTCTTATAAGATAAGACAGCGCTTGCTGCTCGTTGTAGAAACATACTTCCATGAGGGACTGAACTGAAGGCTTTATCAAGGCCTGGAAGGGCGTTTCAGAGGGAATGATTATTCCATGTAACCATAACAAATACACTTTCCTAGACACTCAACAAATTCGTTGTGCTTCATTATCAATTCTCATACGTGATGTCTGAGTGTTTGCGCCGATGGTTTCGCTCAGGCTTTTTGCTGCTGGTGGAGGCTTGCTGTTCTCCTCCAGGCAGGGCAGGGAAATGGTGAGACTGACAGAGCGATCCACCGGGTTTTCTGTATTCATGAGGCTTCGTGCCCGTCACGGTGAGATGGAAATCCTTGTCACCGGGGAAGGACGCGGGAGGCTCGGGGCGGATCAGTTTGTGTGCTCTTCCTAATAAGCGCCACTTTTTCTCCTGTGGCCGTGCAGCCTCCCAGAGCTAGAGCTGCCTCAAGGGCCAGGTATGATGAGCAGAGCTGCCAAAACCTTTCTGTGTCAGTGGAAAGCCCCTGATTATTGCAAGAGGCTCTGAACGTAAAGGTGACATTCAAAGGATCATTAAGATAACAGCCAGGATGAATTTCTTTCCAACTTCACTTAATAGATGCTTTAGTTTGAAATCATCTTTCCTGATGATTTCACCAGGAAAGAAGGAAGAAAAGGCCAGCACGTGAGACCTGAAATACGCAGCCTACTCTTTAATTAGGTACAGGCAGCTGCTTAAGAAAGCAATAGCTTAGCCAGGAGAGGTAATGAGATTAATGGCAGAAGTAACAAGAATGCTAATATATCTGACAAATAAGTTGTTGTTGTTGTTGTTGTTTTTCTTTTTTCTTTTTTTCCCCATTTTTTCCTGTTATAACCTTGTGACTTTTCCCAGAAAGACACACGGATGTGTGTGCACGTGTGACTGGTTCCCCATGGTGAACATTAACCAGATTTTGCTAAGCCCTCTTTGCCAATGTTCCTGTTCCTGTGCATGCCTCCAATATTTACCGATAGTTAGGAGAGCATCGCCGGCAGTCCAGAGGTGTGTGTTGTAGCTGGGATACTCCATGACTGTCTATTGTATAGCAAATGAATTATTTCAGAAAACATGCATATAAATGCCCTTCCATGTTCTTTTCATGAAAAGGTGGGCACCTTTTCGTGTTCCACCTCCTTCTATATCTGCCCCTGACACACTATTTTAGAATTTCATTTTGTGTTGGATTTTCCTTGGTTTAGCATAGAGTGGAAAGGCGGTCTTGGCACTTGTGGTTCTTCCTGTTCTTCTTAAGTTCTGTCTGGAAAAAGGTCTTAAAATTGCCAGGCTTCGTGGTAGGGACTGGCAGAAACAGCCCTGCTAGCAGTCAGCTGCAAGGAGCAGCCGATGAAAACAGCCTGAGCCTGTCTGCCTGCTGAAGCAGAGCTGTTATCTCGCACACATTCATATTGCTTTGTCCAACTTAATTCTGAGCGTACCAAGTAGTGGAGCTTCTGCCACTTCACTCTTGAGAGATAGTTTTGCATATCTCTGCCTCATACTTCACATTTTCCTCTCCTATCTTTAACCTTGAATGCTAATTCCATCCTGGTCCATTCTGCTAATGGGCTCCTTGCTCTCCATAACATTTAAACCCTCTTAGGTCTTCCCTGTCATCAGCTGACTGTGCTACAAGCAGTAACTCTTTGTGCTTGGTCTTTTCCTGCTTGCAGCAAATTAAAGTTTTGCCACTGCCTTTAGGAAGCAACGCTACAAGTCTTTAAACCCACCTCATAGGAGGAGTGATGGAAGCTGTTCTTCAACTCACTGTTTGAAGAGGGGAAAAAAAAAAGTGCAACAGAAACAGTCAAGGAGAAAACTAATTTCAGCATG
The DNA here is from genome assembly GCF_963932015.1 of Anas acuta. NCBI lineage: Eukaryota > Metazoa > Chordata > Aves > Anseriformes > Anatidae > Anas > Anas acuta. The sequence continues at coordinate 36,041,172 of NC_088983.1, read as the reverse complement.
AATAGAGCAGTTTGCTTCCTTCTGAGGAATAATATTTTTAATTATACATGCATAAAGATCTGATCAAAATGTTGGGTCTAAGCAAAAAATAGAACCGCTTTGTTTATAGCAGTTTGCCTTGATCTTTTTTGCAGTCATCCATTGCTCACTGCTCACTTTGTTCGTCTCTCCACCGACTCGTCACGACACGAGCCGAGGAAAGGCTGCTCGGCCAGGCGGACCTCTAAACGCTGGCGGTGTCCGCAAGCAGCCAGGTAATGGCCCAAATGATTTTGCATTGGCAGCTGCCTACAGCATGCAGCTTTTTTCTGCACTGTTTTCCCCCAAGAAGCCACGATAGCTCACTGTAAGTACTGCGTGGAGGTGTGCGTGGAAGGAGGACGGGTCCCTCCGCGGGCTTCTGGCAGTGTCAGCGGGGCCAGGAGCTGGCAGCCGCATCGGTCCCGCTGAGCGAGCAGGAGGTGGACGTCTCTGCCAAGCCCCGGACCCATCAGGAGGCAGCGGGACGCCTGTGGCCGGCAGACGGAGATGAAATCTCTTTTAATGAGTGAACCACTAAGCTCTTCTGGACTCGGGGCTGTCAGCTTCCCGGAGACAGAAGCGGGCCTGGAAGGCCTCGGCGTATGGGCTGAGCACTCTGACAAATGTGTGTTTGCCCCAGCAGAATGGATTTTAAATGAATCTACCAGCTAGAACTGCAAGCTTTGGAGATTCAGCGAGCACGTGATGAGGTGGAATATATTTGGGCCTCGGTAAGATGTAAAAAAAGAGTTCTGCAAAAATCATTCAAATTGCCTTGGCTCTAACAGAGGCTTACCATTTTAAGGCTGCCCAAAGCACTACTAATAAGGGATAGCTGGTGGCCTAATGCTGCTGGAGAGCACAGGCAGTGCTGTGATGTGTGGTGTGAAATGGTCAGCAATATCCCCATGCAGGAGCTGGGTGAGAGAATAGCTCTTATCCAACTGCTGTCCCCGAAGTGCTGAACAGGGAGCAGTGGGCTCCTGTGAGCTCATAAAAATGATGTAGGGCTGGGAATAACGCGGGGAAATTTAAACCAAATGCAGCATGATCCCAAAGCATGGCAACTCACTGGACAGGCCTGGTGGCAGGAGCACTGGTTTAGGCTTGGCAGCAAGCAGTAACTGATGCAGAAGTCTGCAGAGCTACAGACTCCCCCAAGATATTATCCTTCACTTATTTCCATGGTATCTGAGCACCGCAGAGATTATATAAATAGATGCTTTCTGGAGAAACTCTTCTCTCTGCTAGGGTATGTTAGGAATGTTAGTTATAAGCTTTTTTACTTCACAGTGGATGGGTGGGCTACATTGAGAAGACCAGGGCTTGTTTTTAGGCTCAGTTACAGCAAGATCATCCCATTCTGGTACAAGGCAAAAAGACTCCGTGTTTCCCAGGGATAGCAGGAGCCAGCAGGGTATTGCAATGGGATTCAGTGCCCCAGGCAGCACTGGCTGCAGAGGGTCGTGCATTTGGGGCAGGAAGAGCTGCACAAGCCCTGTGCCTTGCACAGACCTAACTGGTGCCCGTGGATCATAACGCAGCCTCAATGATCTATAGATGATAAACGATGAGCAATGGCAGAGTCGTCAGCTTGATCCATGCCCAGCACTGACTGTTCCTGTGAGTGCCAAGAAGGGAAAAAAACGACGATTTCATGCTGCCCTGGGACGTTCTGCTTGTGCTGGATGAACACTGAATTGCAGCTGACTGCAAAGGGATGCTTAAACCTCGCAAGCTGCTGTTTGTATGCAGCCTTCACTCTTGGTTTTGTTCCAGTGCTTACATGAAAATTTGCTTTTCAGAATTGCCCAGGAAATGGAAATCACAGGAAATTCATACTGCAGATGTAGCTTTTTTTTAATTTTCTTTTTTTTTTTTTTTTTTTTTTTCTTTTTGGTGAAGTATGCCTCACAGCCCTAGGCTAGCTACTGCAAGGTGACACAATCTCGGTTTGTTAGTGGTGAGGATTCACTGAAGGTATTCGGCTGCAGGGAGCTGTGGAAACAAGGACCATGCCAGTCCACGCCTCCCAGGGAACACTTCACAGGGGTGCTCAGAGCCCTGCGTTCCCAGCTGGCTGATCTCTTTCATGCACAGGCTGTGGAAGGATGGCAAATAGCGGTGGCTTCCCGGGGAGCAAATAGACTTGCAGGAAAATCCTTGCATTGTACTCATGCAATTAATGCTGCTTCCCAGGAAACTTCGTAAACCTTCCTTCACCTTGTTTGAAAATTCATGAAAAATAAGTGGTTTTTTTAAATTATTTATTTATTATTTATTTTATTTTTCTTTTCTTTCTCTCTTTCTCCTCTTTCTCTCTCTCTCTCTCTCTTTTTTTTTTTTTCCCCTGGGAAATATTAGCAATATAGTATTTTCCCCACTAGAGATTTTTTTCTTGCATAATTTTCTTCTGTTTCTCCTCATGTTTGTAAGACTTTTATTCAGTTCTGGTAGGAGGAAGAGGAACAGAAAACCAGATCTTTGGCAGTTTTAATTCCATGTGGAGCCGAATGAAACACGGAGGTGCCACATCCCTGTGAGCTGAGGCTGGAGCACTGGGTGGCTGCGCGTGCAGGCTAGGACAGCAGCACAGAGGCGAGAGTTACCCTTCTGCCTTGCTGCCTGACCTGCTGTCTGACCGAGCACCTGCCTGCAGCTGAGCTTGGCTCTGCTACCCAGACTTTTGCTCATAAACTCAAGTCTCTGCCAGAGTGCTCCCTCCAGACGGGCTGATGTGACATCACTGCTGAATAAACAGAAACCAATATCGAGTGGATTTGCTGGAGAGCGCATTCAAGACCACAGCTATTACGCCAGATATCTGAGTCAATCGAAATATCAGAGACCTCCCATGATTAATAACCATTGGGATATCTAATCCATGCTTTAAAGCAGTTACGGGCAGGCAAGGAAAGCAAGGGTTACTCCCCAAGAGTGATACTTGCCTATGAGAAAAGAAAGAAAAAACGAGGCAGCACACCAGCCTGGAAGCAATGTGGAGCCCTGGTACAACTCATGATACCTGTCTGAAATTAGATGCAGTGCACCCCAATGTGGGGCTGGTGGGGATACTTGTATCTGCTTGGGCTGCCTGTGACCACGGTGGTGCTGCTGTGACACCACCGGGGAGAAGACCCAAGGGGCTACACCAATATTTCAGTGGTACTTACATGAGCAGGATGCGGCCAGTTGTTGTTTTAGTGCTTCTAGGCTTTCCTTAGGCATGGGGGAAAAGTTAATTGCCGTCTGAAAGAGGAAGCTGCATTTTGTGGTTGAAAGATTATTTCCCAACCTCGCGGTTAGCAGAGGAGTCCCAAAGGGGCAACACAGGCCAGAGGAGAAGTGCATGGCAAGTGCAGATGAATAGGGGAAGTTGTGTTTGATGAATGCGTTCTGCTGCTGCTGGGGTGATTAAAGGGTCTCTCTTCTCCTGCTTGCTTTGTGGAGCCAGAGATGCTCCAACATGGTGCAGATGGGTGCTCTAGGGCCAATGTGGATGTCCGGGGATACACCTGAGGTTCAGGCTCTGGGGCTAGTATGTGCTGGAGCTGTACAAAGACAGGAGCTTCAACGTACTGTTGCTGTTTGGGCAGCCCTGAGTGAGCCACCATGCACACCAGGACTGCCGGCAGCTCTGGCAAGGGGCAGCATGGCTCCACTCTCACTCGGCTTGGGCTTGCCACAGGTGCCCTCATGGCATCGCCTCTGCCAGCACCAGGAGCTTGTTCCAGCCCAGGAGCACCTGAGCACTTCAAGGCTTCTTGCTCTGGCGAAGCAGAAAAGAGTTAACTCCCCCTCAGTTCTCCTCCAGAAGAGAGAAGATGGAAATGTTTCATACTGTTCTATTTTTAAATCGTTCAAGAAATGTATTGCTAACAGAAGAACAGCATAACTGACGTTTCCCAGAATCAGCTGGTGAAAGTGCACAGCGCAGCTCCTCTTGGGCAGCCCAGGCAAGGTAAAATGACTCAAAATAGATTGCAAATAGAAAGAAAAAGCAGGAAACCATTACAGAGCTCTGTAGGCAACACCCTGAAGTCCATTTTAGCTGTTAGCCATTGTACTTAAGGCAATAGAGAGCAATTAAGCAAGGAGACCACTGGAAGGTTTGTTTCCCCGTTGTCTCCCTGAAATAGCTCCAGCTCATTGCCAGTGCAAGGTATCACACTGATGGGGGCAGAGATCAAAGGCATCTGCCCAGCTGCCACAAAAAGCTCTGTAACGAGGGTCTGCATTAACGTGAGAGGGCCCCCTGCCACTCCTGGGGGGTGGACTTTTGGGTGATGCCGACCTCTCTCCAACATGAGCAGGGCTGAGAGCCACCAACACTCTTCACGGAGTCCACCAATTGACTCTCCTCTTCCCCTATGGAGGCAGCATGCGGCATTAATTAATGGACATAAAACTTGCTTGGAAGCAGGCACGGGTATGACAGCTCCTAATAGCCGTACATGAAGGGCTCTGATATGCCTGTGTAACCAGACAGCGACTGCTACGCTTCGGCAGCAGGCTTAGAACATCTTTCTGAGGGCTTATTATTTCTGAGGGCTGCTAAGCGTAAATTTTGCAGTGGTTCTCCAGACTAATTTTCATGTAGAATAAATTCAAGCGTGAATGAATGTGGGCTGTTGCGTGGCCTGCATTAGCTGGGAGGTCAGGCGAGGAAATTAGCCTGGTCTCTGGTGACCTTGTGACATGGGAAGGAAAGCAGCCCCTTGTCCAGGCACACCAAGGAGCAATGGAGCAGGCAGTGCTGAGGGCGTGCTGCAGCTACAGGTAGGTGCCGTGAGGAGCCTGTCACAAAACGCCCTTCTTGGTGAAGTGGATGGTGACATTTCTACGCAGACCTCAAATGCAGCTTCCCCGTTTCACCTGCCTCCAGCGCTGCTGAGGTGAGGGATGGCTGGAGAAAGGGTCTCCCCTTTCTCTGTGGGCTGGCAGAAGAGCAAGCTGATGGGTGTGTGAGCGACATGGGGACATCTAGCGTGTGACTTGTGGGGCCTTCCACACTTAGAAACTGTTGTCTGTAAATATTTGTGGTGACAGCTAGCAGCAGGCAGGTAAAATGCACGGAGGTGGGGACATTTCCAGTCACAAAGAAGCACTGCCAGCAGGTACCGGTGATAGCATATATGTGCCCTTGGCCAAAATACAGCTGTTGGGAACTGCCTGGGGACCTGGCATGGGTTACACAGCGAGCAGCTGCCGTGAAGAAAGCAGCAGGTACATTTTGATTCAGCCTTTCCCTGCAGGGCAGCTTTTAGGTATAAGGAGTCTACCGACTACAGGACAAGTACCACAAGCTAGGTAGAGATGGTTGTTGGAAGATCACTAACACACTTTATTCTCTGGTAGAAACTTTGTGTTTGTCCCTTGATAGGGATCCAGAAGCCCACTGGTGACGTTTTTGGTCTAACGGTGATGTTACTGTGTCTGCAGGACTCCTGCCAGAGGGCATGAGATTTGACGCTCCCTGTTCAGGAGACTCGTCTGTACAAAACCAAATATTTTTTTTTGTGGTGAGGTAGTCTAAAGCATCTGGCAGCCTTGTGCAGAACAACCGGGCCTATCTTCTTGTCTGCTTCTGTCCTACACAGACCGTGCTGGTGCAGGCCTCCATGGCTCCTTGGTCTGGTCACACACTGGTGGTGGGGTGATGCTGGCTGTGGCTCCCCGGAGGCTGGGCTTTGTGTGCTGTGCCCACAGCTGGGTGTCGTCCTCCCCAGGGAGCCGGCCTGGACAAACACTTCGTGCTCTTCTCTTTGGTCTAACACCGCCAACTAAGTGAGGCCTCAGCTGCTCTGCGGGCACCAGGCCGAGGAGCTGAGCGGTGAGGTGGGAGGGCGCTGCTCATCTCCATGTAAATGCAGAAGCCCTTGCAAAGAAGGGTTAAGAAATTTGTCCAGGGCCTCAAAACACGTGGGCGGCAGAGCCAGGAGCTCTTGCTCCCGCTTTGATCTCCTCACTGAAGTAATCTCTGTCCTGTGGAAGCAGCAGTGGGAGGGACAGCTGAGGGGGACCGGGAGCGGGAAATGCCATGTGTAGGAAAAGAGTGGGTAAGTCCAATTTCAGTCTGCATCTTGTGTGTGCAAAGGGGGAAGAGGTGGTGCAATTTGCCTAAAGGGTGGTTTCCACAATTGGAAATATTTAATTAAGTGAATTATTTTCCTAGTAGTACTTTAAAAGGTTATATACCCAATTAACTGTGCATTAGACTTAGCCTGAGCCCCATTTTGATATGCTCAGTGGACTGTGAGGAATGTACTGTCAGCTTAAGAGAGACAAAAAAAGGTAGAAGTCAAATCGGTGGCAAATGAAGTTTCTGGCTCCTTGTCAAAGCACCCGCATGCCTCATTACCTTGGTTTAAAGCCAACAGGCTAGCTTAACGGGGCTGTTTATTACTCCCTCCCCTTCCATCGCTGCTGAAAAGGAAGCTGGAGCTGCAAATCCTCTCTTGTACTTTCATGGGCACGTACCCTTCCTCAGCCCACCGTGCTCGCGTGGCGCTCGTGTCCTGCTGATGGAGCCATTTCACACCATGCCCCTCTCGGTGCCAGCTGTTTCTGCTGGCAACACCATGACGTGGTGCCGCTGGACCTGCAGCCAAATGGTCCTGGCGAGAGGGAGGGGGTGTTAATGAGATAATAGAAGTGCATGCCCGCTATTTTCTGCCCCAGAGTAAATGTGGCTTTCTCTTGGCTGCGAAGCCTGTGTAGCTGTTGGAGCGTGGCTCTGTCAAAGAGAGGAGTTGCCTCCTTTTTCGCTCCAGCCCTCACCACATGGATTGTCACCCTTTCTTCCCCTGTTTTCCCCATGCCCCATGCAGCACAGCCCCCTGGCATGGTGTTCAGCTCCCCGTTGTGCTCTGGCCACTAGCAGCGACCAAGGCCATGAAGACACCCCAGGAGATGGAGGCAAATGGGGGGTATGTGCCCTGTCTGGAGCAGTACCTCCTGCTGCTAGGGCCTGCATAGGAGGTGGCAGCAGCTGAATGGCAGAAGAGCTTAGGTTCAGGAAGGGAATTAATTGCAATGTGTCTTAAAATTGTCTACCCATCTTGTGTACGGCAAATTTTCGGTGGGTAGAAAAAGGGCAGACAACAGTCTATTATATGGACAGATACATCTTCAACATTTAATTGTGGCCTCTTGCTTATCTTTCCTTACTTCTTATCTTGGCCTTGTGTCAGCTGTTTGCAGCAGAAGCCTGCCTTGTACGTGCCAGCCATGGTGGAGCCCAAACCACAAAGTACTGAGAGGTAGCAATAAGGGAATAGTCACCCTAGAGCAGCGCTGTCTACAAAAAGTGAGAACTAGAGGTGAATATGCAGATGATTTTGTACTTGGGGAAGGGAGGCCTACAGGAACAGGAGAACTGTTCAGACATAAACTTTGCTGAAGTCGAGTGTAGCTGAATACAAAATCGCTTGAGCACCCTGACTCGGCATTGCTGGCAGATGGATCAGGACTGAGGTAGCTTTGCCTTCCTCACCTATTTCCCTTCGGTTTCAACAGGGACTCATCACAGCTGCAGGCACCACTTTGGTTCTCCTGGAGCATTGCGAAAGAATGTGATGATGTGGCTTTATTATTTTTAGCTTGTTTTGCTAAGGGAGTTATGCTTACGCAACTACGTCCCTGCAGCCCTACCCTCCCCGCCCCTCACACACATGCGCTGGTACCTTCTACATCTGCAAGATGATTTTAAACAAATCTGAAAGGGAGCAGAGGTCTCAGAGCTCGTGATTCGGGCGTGTGGGTAGACGAGAGAGTCACACGCTGGTGGGACCACAAAAAAATCTTGGCCCCAGCTGCTCTGGGAGGCCATTCCCGGCTGTAGCCTCTGAGCTCCCGTGCTGGGACTTGCCCTCACAGGCACGAAGGTGGATGGGTGTGTAAGGGTCAGGGATGGGACAGCGGGGAAGGCTGCAGGGTGCGGGGTGCGAATCCGTGGCAGATCAGACTTGAGCAGTGGTGGCGCTGAGGGAGCTTCGTGCTTTGTTTGAGGGCGATCGGTGCCTCTAGTACGGGTCTGAAGTGGTTTGGCTGGAACAATTCTCAGTAGGGATCGAGTCTGCTTGACTGGATCAAGGAAATGCTGGTGGAACTTGCTCTGGCATGTTTGCAGTCCCTATTTCTAGCACAGGCAGGACAAAGGACAACCTGAGCTGAGGGAACAGCGAGTGTGTGTGTCAGCCATTCTTTCTGTGGAAAGTGAACCTGAAAGCATAAAAGAAAATCCAAAAGCTTAGAGTCCCGGGCTGCATCCTCCCAGGTGAGGCTGGTTCTCTCCTAATGTGCAGAGAATGCTAAAGCTGTGAGACATTTGTTAAAACACACGCAAAGCCCCAGCGGGGTGAGAAGTAATTTGCACAGTAATTGCAGAAGGGGACGAGCGCGTGTGCGTGTGCCTGCTGCCCTGCTGGGACTTGTGCAACGTGGCATGATAATGTCCTGGAGCTGCCTTCCTGCTTCTGTCGGGAATGACCCTAAAACCCAAGGACAGGACAGGTGTCAGGTGCCAGCAATAAAGAGCCCAAGCTGAATATCACCTCTGCTCTCCCACAAATGAGAACAACGACTGGTCTCCAGGGTTTGCAGAAGGCTGGTGGTGGCTTGGTTTCACTGCGCACAAAAATATGCATCAAACAGCCAAGCAAATAGGGAAAAAAATGAAGAAAAAGCTTTTATAGCTGTGGAACATGGTAGAAACAGCCCCTGGAGAACTGGGATCGTGAGAGATTTCACAGAGAAAAGAGAGAACCCTCTTGAGAGCTTATCTCGGATTTGGGTTATTTGAGAGGAAGAGCAGAGACTTCGTAGGTAGAGGTGGGAGCTTGCATGTCCCTCACGTGCCCCAAGTCCTCCACAATATTAGGTCAGCCTGGTAACGCAGAGACATTGCTGCATGCAGGGTGCCTCCCAGGGGCACCCACAACCTGCCTCTGGTTTCTGAGGATTCCCAAGCAAGGGTGAATGAGTGGTGGGACTTTCTGCATGCAAATGCAGGGTACGTGGGCACTTCTGTCATTGTCCATCACGGCCTGGGCATTAGGCGTTTGATACTTACCATCTGCCAGAAGAGTGATGGTCATTAGACATAAGATTTGTTGTGAACAAAGGACGAAGAGAGAACTAGGTTCAAAAGCATGTGGTGAGTTCATGACATAAATCATTCAGGATGCCTACACACGGTATGCAACATTTGTTTCTTAACCCAAGTAACAAATAAGTGTCATAATTTTCTCTGGAAATGAACCAAATTAGGTATTTGTCCTGCCTGAAATAAGGTATACAACATATTGTGTCTTAGTGAACGTGATCACCACTGTAAGCTGTTATACCGGGCAGCTGATGGCAGAATTACACCTTGTCTTTTCCTCCTGCTATCAGTATGGTATCAGCTGTCTGAGCAGTCCAGGGCAGTCCTTGTTCTTTCAGCGTGGGCTTCTATTTCTCAATCCATGCAACCACAGCAGTTCAGCTTCCCATTTTTGCCTGAATGCTTGTTTCAGCATTTTTCCCAGCAGAGTGGTCCTGCTGGAGAACTGGGCTCTTTTGAGGGGGAATATTTCTTTGACAGTGTTGGATACAAGCTGATTTTTTAAAGGCAGAGCCACAGCTAATACTATGTCTGCCTGGATGGTGGCATTAAAGCCAGCCTAAGTGTTTTTGTCAATTTTATAACTCAGTCCCTTTTTTATTTTTTCAAGTGACTATGGCCAATAGCCAGTCTTGCAACAATCACAACATTATTTCGCTCCACCAAGCATAACGCTTAGAGGAAACTCGATTCCATTTGAAGCACCATAGTGTAAGAGAAAGAGACTCCTACCTTGAAACCGGAGCACTGCTGATTGTCTGGAGACCCAAGCTGCTGTGGGGTCAGTATGTACGTGCCCTGGAGAACAGCGCTTGGATCAAGCTCTTTATGAGTAACCTCTCATTTTGGAAGCCTTGGTATTGGTGTGCCTGTCTTGAAGGCTCTGATCTCTGCTGTCGAGGTTGCCGACAATTTTCAGCTTCTGTTATTCTTGGCTGCTTCCAAAAGTGTGCGTGTGTCTAATCCTTTTTTTCTTTTAATTTTTGGCTGCACCGGCTTTGTGTAATTGTGCTCCCATGAATATATTAGTTGACTTTAATAATCCTGAGAAGCTCATAATCAAAGACTAAAGTAAACTTACTCAAATATCAGCTTAACTATTACTTTTAAAGTAAGGCAAGCAACTATGTGAGAAATGTACTTGAAAACATTCAACTCATTCTGACATTGAGATTTCACAGTGGGTCAGATCAAAACTTATTAGAAATTTTAGAAAATCTTATTAGAAATTTTAGCCAGTTTTCATGGTAAATTGCAACTACTGGGCAATGCCATTTCAAGGAAGACAAAATAGAAGCCACTTAAAACAATCGGGTAACCAATGACTCAGGCAGATAAAATCAAGGCTTTAACTGAAAGCACAATAGCTTCTAAAGCCATAAACCACCATGAAGATCAGTTTCAAACCATTGTAGAGGATGATAAAGGCTGATAACAGAGGTATGGAGGTACGTGTCTCCTGCTGTCAATGCTTTGCAAGGGGGACAGTTCCTGAAGCAGCCCAGGAAGGGCTGACCTGTGCAAATGGGATCTGCTGGGATCTCTTCAGGCAAGGGGAATGGTGGAAGGTGAGAGGAGCTGTGGAGGAGCAGACCCTTGGCTGGAGTGTCATCGTGCTGTACTGAACCTCAGGAGCCACCTGTGCCAGCTGAGTGGTGTCCAGGCAAGAACAAAAGGCAAGCTGTGACTGCTGGATTGGGAGCATTTCGGGGCTATGCCTCTAAACAGTCAGTCTTTGAACACGTAGGGAAAACATGACAGGAAATTTGTGTTCCTTTTGCCCTGGTCAGTCCACCTGCTCCCACATACTGTTGAGGTGGCATGGCCGGATCCACAGACACCATTCATTTCAATGAAACATCACCTCTGAGAGCCCCCGTGGCAAGTCCTTTGAGATAGAGTTCAGCTTCCTCCTGACGAGGAAAAAGGATGTATTTCTTACTAATGGGGTAACTGCACTGGAATGATATGTACTCTAACTGTGATTGAATGCAAAATGAGAAATGAGAATGCAAAATGAGAAAATCCCCTTACGGTCCTACCCCCGAGTCCTATATAACAAGTTTGTCTCCCTTTCCCCTCGCAATTACAGTCCCGCTGGTAAAGGAGATGGATGTAGGCTCATTACCTAGCTGCATAATGAAGTGCATTAGCAGGACAGATGGACAGCTGGCAGGAGAGGCTGAAACAGGCTAAAATCCAAAGTGCTCTGAAATGTGCCCTTGGGCTTTCTCCAAAGCCTATTTATTTTCATAAGGCGATTTGAACGTTCACAGGGAGCTTGCCTGCTTCCAGGTGTCATCGCTCACGGCGCAGCAGCCCCAACTGTGAGAGAGCATCACCGTCAGTGCCCTTGCCTGGGCACTTCAGTCCCGTTCTCTGTGCTACCAGTGGCCCTGGGGATGGGTGGCAGGGAACCCCACAGAGACCAGCCACCCCCTGAAGAGAGCCTCCTCAAAACGTCCTGTGGCCCTCAGACCCCCAAGTAGTAGTTATATTTTTCTTTTTCCTTCTTTTCAGTGGCAGTTTTGGCAGTCATGTCTGTGTCTTTGTTGGGGGGAGAGGACCGTGAGCACTGACAGGCAGCACAGGGCTGTGTACAGACCAGCCAGGGGAGCTGAGCCCTATCATCCTACAGACAGCCTGTGCAGCCTACAGTCTCTTTCTTGCACTGATTTTTTTTTTGTTTTCCCATAGCGTGCAGCGACTTACTTGTAGCCCTCGAGGTACATGAAGCATCCTTTCCAGTCTCTTTAATCATTAGATAGCGATGTTTCTCATCACACTGCTGTTACACTATACAGAAGGTGCCTTGTACAGAGATGTGTGAGGCATCCTTCTGCTGCCGGCGGGGGCAAGATGTGCTGCCTCAGCACGGGCAGCTTTCTGCACCGTGTGTGGCAGGCTGCTGCCTTTTGCCAGAAAAAAGGTGTAGCTTGCTCCACCAGGGGCAGTTCCTGCTGTCCTGAAGACAAACGCCCTGCTGAACCCTGTGAAGTTCAGAGGCTACAGACCGTCAGGAAAGTGAAGGCTCTGGCAGGTAGCAAAGACAAGCTGGGAGCAAAATGAGAGCTATGTAGCTGTGGAAGAGAGAAGGAAGGGATAGGCACTGTTGCAGATCCTGAGGTTGTCTGTACAACTGTAAGACCCCAGCTTCTCCTTCCAGTCTCCCATGCCACGGAAGGTGGTGTCCCGGAGTGCAGTTCCATCTTCTGGACTCACACAGCTCCACGTCCGAGCCAGCGTGAGGGACCAGAGACAAAGGATTGTCTGCCTCTCATGCTGGGGGAAGCAGAAAGCACCACCAATTAAGGCTGCTCATGAGTATGTGCTGGCAATATTGGGAACAAAAGCAAGCGCTGCACATGCACCATTCCACCCAAACGCTTCAAAGAGGTTTGCAAATCCTGCAGTGCTGAATGAGCCTTCCCTAATTCCTTTGCAAGACAGGCAAATGTTACAGCACCGTTCTGCAGACCACTAAAGTAAGCGCGTCCCACTGGGGGCTGGTGGAGGATAATCCCAAAGCCATCACCTACTTCTTTTGTCATCACTTGACCATAGGGTTTCTCAAATATAACTTCCTTTATCTATTACTTCAAAACCGTATTTTATTTTTTTTTTTTTTCAACATTAACTTGAGCTAGAGCACAGGTGTTGCCCTACTTTAGCCTCCATCTGCACACACAACCCTTCTGTAGCCTGAATCTGTTGGCTTATGTGCTCAAGCAGGCACCCTGCACGGCTTTACAGAGCGGCTGCAGGCTGCTGCGATAGACCACCTGTGGTCCTCCACGGCCATCCCAGAGCTCCCTGCCATGTTTCTGGAAAGGAGAAGTTATCCTGCAGCACTATGAGAAGCCTTTATTGTGCCTTTCAGCCTGAGACACAGCTGAGGCTCATGCTAGCTGCAGTCCTGGTATCACTCAGAAGGGAGCAGAGGGCTGGTACCGACCATTTTGCTGTCGAGGGTGCTGGGCTCGCTTAAGTGCTATGACCACCAGAAACTCCAGGGGCCTCTGCTGCGAGGATTTCACAAAGACACGACAGCCAAGAACAGGAATATCTATATCTCCTCGAAAGGTTTGTGTTATGTAACCTATTCGAAAAAGAATAAGAAAAAAAAAAAAAAAGAAACAGGATTCCTTGAAAACATTGCTCTGTAAAGCACTTTATTTGTTAACCCGAGCCTACAAAAGTATTAAATAATATGAGGTGCTTGACCTTGGAATTTGAAGGTGTGTCTGGGGCACTTGCCTTCTGCCAAGTGTTTGGATGAAGTCCCTGAAATAACATAACCAGAAAAAAATGAGAAACTGGGTTTCACTTGAGGAGTGAGGGGGGAAATGAGAGCAATTAGCCTGCCAGAGGCAATCCTCTTCATTACAATGAGTAAGTGTTTGCTGTTCCCAAGTGAGGTATAGGTGACGTGCACTTTGCAGAAGACAAAGATGAATTATCTGGAATAAACAACAGGCGTTTGAGCTTATTAGGGAGCAGAGGGGTCTCGCAGTTTTATCTGCAGCTGGCTCTCTGTGAGTCAGCCGGCTAACAACCCGGTGCCACGCTACCTACTCCAAAAACAGATCAGCTGCATTCCCCCCTTACTGAGGCAGCAGTGCGTAACATTGCATTCAGGCCTTGTCAGGAGGACGAGGGGATGACTCAGGGTGTTTTTCCCCCCTTTCTTTGTTTTGATTTGTTTATGAAGTAGGTGTCCATGTTCCAGTCTGCTTGTAATGAACGTGCTGATAGCAAGCTAAAAATAATTTTGGAGGAGGATTTTACAGAAGTCTCTGTAACAACAAAAAAAAGCATACAGATATGTCAGTGTAAACCAGCACTAGCTGTGTAGTGCTTTATTAGCTAGAAAGGGATTGGCAGTAATGAAGTGACTGTAGTCCACATATTTTTTAAAACATTATTTGTTTATAAGATAGAGGATGTTCTGATGCTTCTTTCTGATTTTGATCCAAAGTTCACATTTTTCTCTTTTTCCATTAAACCTGCCCCAGAATACCATCTGATAATAATACCTTTCATGCCTGCTTTTTTGCTTCATCCAAACTCTTCAGTATCACTAAAGGATCGATGTAACTTGCACCATAGATCTTGCATCAGGAATAAGCTGAAGTTGTCTTGCTTTTCCTTAGGGGACAAAAAAAAAGTCTTTTGAAATATCGCCAACAAATAATACTTTCAGAAGCTCTCACATAGTTTGGATGCCAAAGTTATACTGAAAGTCAGTGAGGTTCAGGTTTCTAAATCACGCTGTAAATGTGATTTAAAGGCTTTACGGGTGTCAGTCTGTGTCCCTGGACCAGGGTCTTTTACCCTTCAAGATCTGGGCAGGTTTTTAGCTCTGAGAGGTGGGAGAGGTCACAGAGGGATGACGAGGAGGCTCCTACCAGCTACAAGTGGGCTGCTCAGAGGTTTTGGAGGGGATGGATCAATCTGTGCTCGCAAGGATGGTTTCTCTTGTTAAGATACATCTGAAGCTGCACAGTGCTTGGTGGTGTTCCTCACCAGCACGGCTCTGCGGAGAGCTGCTTGGTGAGCCCATTAGCTCGTGTGCTTGTTTCCAAGCTCGTCTGAGTGTGGAGAAGAGTGAAGACGAAGCTCAGCGGCTCAGAAAGAAAAGAGCACCATGCCTCTCGTTGGAAGGCTCTGATAATTAAGCCGTTAAAGATTGCTGGGGTTAACAATACCATGTCTACAGGGAACTAATTACTCACACAACTGGGAAAATACCATGACAACAACAAAGAAGGACATTTTAGAGCCAAGTAGCAATGACAAGCTCCTGCCCCGAAGCATGCAGCTGGAAGGCCCAGCCTCTACCCTCCCAACTCATTGGGACATCTCCAGTGAATAAGAGCAACATGTAACCCACGTTTCTGCTGTCAAGGTGATTAGAAAGGATGCAGTAAACACTAGTCAAATGTACAGACTAGAGACGTGTCAGCCGGTGAAGATAGGCTTCAGCCGCACAGCCTGCATGGCTTGATACTGCTCCAGCAGCAGAGCACTCGGCCCAGGGGCTTGCTGATTCACTCCTTCCTGTTTTTCATTTTGCTCCTTCATGGAGATCGTGGCTTTGTCTACAAGTCTCTCCAAGGGCATCTGCTTTGGTGTTCTTTTTTTTTTTTTTTTCCTTCTCACCAATACCCCCAAAGGACTTCCACTTATTTCCCTTTCTGAGCAGCAACAGCAGCAGAGAGGCTCTGATTTGTTTGCTGGAAGCATATTTTCATGGTGAGAATGGCATGTGTTCCTCTGAGACCTTTCAAAAGAGCCCCACCTTGCATAATTGCAGGATTTCAGATGAGCTCTGAATGCTAGAAGATCTCTTTTTACTCAGTAACCTAATATCAATTACATCTTCCCCTAACTATAAAAGCCTTGATTTTTAATTCATGTAATTTTCCCACTGAGGACAGAGACTATTTAAGGCATCTGCTAAAATCTATAAATGTAATTATTTGTTGCAAAAGGATTCAAAATGAATTTCTGTGAGGTGGTAGCTTAAAAGCCTTGAGGAGGCTGGTGCTAAGGAATCCAACTTCATTACCTCTGTCCCTTCTGGTGGCAGCGTCAAGGGGCTGGGGAGCAGGCAGATCCCGTGATACCAGCACGTACCAGCACTTGCATCTCCAGGGAGGTGAAGGACAGGAGAAATGTTCCCCTGGTCAGGTATCTGCTGTCATATTCAGGGTGCTGGAGAGTATCTACCTGCACAGGTGCTGCAGTGCCCATGTATGAACCTGTTGTCCATGAATTTGTCTCGTGCCTTCTTGGACCTGCTGATGCTCTCTGGCTCCACACCCTACTGTGGCAGGGAGGTCCAGAAGGTCACCGCCCTGTCTGTAAGGGATGACTTTCTAAAGTCTGCTTTAAATGGGCCTCCTGCTGGATTCATTGGGTTCTCTGACCTTCGGCTTGTTGTATTGTGAGGCTTTATATATATATACAAACATCATGTTTTATCTGCTGCCTTGATAGTTTTATAAACCTGGATCAAATTCAGCTTCAGTCTTCTCTCCAAACAGGATAGTGCAAGCCTTTCTAGCCTCTTTTCAGAAGGCTCCATCCCCTCAGCTGTTTTAGCTTCCCTTCCCCAGTTCTGCTCTGTCCTTCAGCCGTGGTGGCTGTACTGCTGTGGGGGCACCAGGATGTTATAAACGTCACCATCATCATTGATCTCTGTCCTCTTCCTGGTGAGACACAACCATCTTCGTGGTTTATGGAGGGTGTCTGCACCTCTATGTATTTTTCGGGACTAATAGCACGGAACTGCAGCTATCAAAACAGCACAAAACTCCCTGAAAAACCTACCATGGGATATATGGATATGGCCATTTATTCTGGTGCTGCTGTTTTTCAAATGGGATAAATAATATTAATAATAAAAAGAAGCTTGAAAGCCTTCCTGAAGCTGTTTATTTTCATTTTTTTCATCGCTGTGGAAAAACTACACTCACCAGGAAAGGGACGAACTCCAAATGGATGCAAGACTGCTAGGCATAATTTGTAATGAGGAATTTTAAGTCTCTGAGAGCTGGACTTCAGCCACACTCTGCAGCTCTCCCTCCTCCTCTGTGCCCCTCCGGGCAGCATAAGGGATCCAGAGAGTTGCTGTGATGACTGGGGACCCTGCGACGAGCTCCTGTTTGTGGACACCAGCTGGGAATCTGCTTCAAATTAATACCAACTTATTTGTCCTCTTAAAATGCTCCTCCAAAAAGGTAGCAGCCAGAAGCAGAACTTGTGGCAATCCCGCTTGGCTGAAAACCTGCCTTGTAGGCCTCGGGAGAGAGGCTCAGGGCTGCCAGACAGAAAGCTGTTGCAGAAGCCACGCGGTTTTCCTGGCCCTCTCCGATGGATTTTTCCACCAGAAAAAAAAGGAGGTTTTGGCCTGGGCTCTGCTTGGCAATCTGCTAGGGACGGGTGAGTGTGATACCCCGTGTGTGAGTAGTCCTTCACAAGGAGAATGTGCACGAGCGTTATGAAACCCCTTTGGCTTTGGAGGGTGACATTTGTGCTGTGTAAGGATGGTGGGAATTCATTATAATTTGTTTAATTTTGCAGAGTTATCTGTGTCTCAGAGCTTCTCCTGTGTCACATTCCTGACGGGTCCCCATAAAGGACTGGATGCAATAATTAAAGCAGGGCTATTTTTGAGGATCTCTTTGTTTTCCTGCTGGCCAGGGAGGATCAGCAGTAGCTATTTAACCTCTGTGTTCAATGCCTGTGCTGTGCTTCCATATGCAGACTTGTCTCTTGGTGCTTTTCCACCTCTTGGTGGTTGGCTGGCCAAACGCATTCCCATCTTTCTCCTAGACATTTATAAATATGCAGATACACTTCACACCAAGCCTCTCAAGATGCTCACCAAGAATCACACTCTTCCTGTCTTTCTATAGTTGCCCAAGGAGACTGATGCAGGCTTGCAGTATCATTTCCTGGGACATATGTGAGTCCTCCACCATCCATGGGGCTGTGAGAAGCAGGGTGAGCAGCTTCAGGGTTCACAGGCAGCTGAGGGAAGACAGCCATATGAAAAAGAAATCGTATGGAAGAGCGTAAAGGAAAAGGTAACCGGTCGTGCTGGAGCTAAAGACTGGAAATTAGCTTTCCAGAAAAAACAGTGGAGAGAATCAGAGAGAAATTGAACTCAAACCTCACTTTTTCATAATTAAAATCAGCTCTCCTTTACTTTTTCAACCAGCACTTAATCAAAGGAGGAGTCTTTGTGCATCCTCTTTTTTTTTTTTTTTTAAATGCAAGTTGCGCACTGCATCTTGACCACAAACTATTCCTGTGACAGTGATTTACCTTTCTGGCATTAGTTATGGCCTTTGCATCCATTTCCAGCTCGCTGGGCAGTGAGTTTAGCCTTCTGGCCTTTAGGGAAGAGTCCAGTGAACATGAGGCTTGCTGGTGGCAAACCTGAACGTTTAAAGATGACAAAATTGGAGAGATTTTGAAAAGGGAGGGAAATTCTCTGCATTTAGTTTCTGGGCATGAGCTTTTAGGGGTCATGTTATCTAGTCTATCCTCTCAACTTTGAGGGCAAAGAGTGCAGGTTTTATGTTCAACCCCAACAGAACCGTGTGGCTCCAGAGCTCACCTTAACGTGCCAATGGTTAGTAAATCCCAAACAAAACACCAGCGCCTACCTTCTCTCCAGTCCTCAGCAACTGTCTGCATGGGCAATTTCATTTACTCACAATCCCTTCTGTGCCTGTATGTTATTGAATCCATATTTTTAAAAGCACTTGAAACTTGAGCTCTGTCCCACCGGCACGTGGGGGCAGTGCTCCCACTTCCTCAGTCCTCCCGTGGACTTTGCAGTCCATCTCTCTCTAGCTCCTTCCTTTTCATTACAGCCTTCTCTTATTTGTCCCTAGCCTTGCTTTTGTCATCAGCTGTTTTCACCGATTCTACGTTTTGAAAAAGCAAATGCTGTCTGCCTTTAAAAGCTTCATCACACGGACAGACTCCTGATGACAGAGAAGCTCCTTGCTCGTTCCTGTAATCATGGCATGAAAATCCACAGAGGGCACTAAGAAAAGCAGGGAGTTTGCCTGCTGAGGGTGTTGTGTGTGCTGCAGCATTTAGGTGTTTTCTCTGACCTTGAGAGACTCAATATGCATAATAAGCAAAGAGCAAGCAATAGGAAGGATGATACAGTTTCTGTAGATTTAGTCAAAAACCTTCTGCAGAATTAACTACTTCAAATGGTTAGAAAAGCTGACACAATTTAACATCTGTGGATATTTTTTTCCCCTCTGCATATTAACAGAGATAGCAGCGATTGGCCAGGCTTAGCCCAGCCATGTGTGTGTCAACTAAATGCAGAACAGTTGTTATCTCTAGATATTTGCTGAGGATAGGCGTTCCTGAACTGCAGCAAAAGGATGCTGACACAAATGTAGCATGCACGATAGCAAGATGTGAGTTCAAAGGACAGGGCGTTGTGCCCAAGTACGCATATCCAGGGACTTACCATTGACTTGTTTTTTAACTTGGCAATTTGGATCACTAGTCTTTTGCTCCTTTTGGTGAAGAGCTTTGAGATCTCTGCTTTCCACCCTTAAAGTGCATTATTACGAAACAGTCCCCTTAATTGCCCTTTCCACAGGCAGACGTTGGCCTTTTTCCAAAGGCATATTGTATTTGCATTGATCACACTGCTGGCTAATATGACCTTGTCATTAGGAAAACATGAAACGTAAAATATGAGTTACTTGGACTCTAGCATTATTCATTGTTTTATTTTCCGATCTCTGAAAGATATTGCAGAGCCAGCAGGAGGTCTGCGTGAGACCTGCTGACACCATGGAATTCGTGGTACTTTAATTATCCAAATGATCTAAACAAAAGAAGTTAACAGTGGAGTAGCGCATGATTGATTGTGAGCTGCAAACTGCAAAAATGAATTCAGCAGCTGGGGTGTTCACACGAAACCCTCCTGGTGGCTGCTGCAACCTCCCAACACCGCTGTCCTGGACAGGACATCAGACAGGATGTGCTGGATGGAAATAGGGCTGGAAGCATCCACAGAAGATTGTTTCTGTGCTCACAAGCACCTTTTTTTCTCTGTAGCTTTGTTGTAATGAACAATTCAATCGTGGTGGGCATCCTCATGGGTTTTTAGGTCAGTGTCCAGCCAGTAACTGGAATACTTGTGGGACGAGGAGAGGAGGACCAATATAGGATTACAGGGAAATCAGTGTGGAGGGAGACCTGGAGTCTGCACAGAGCTGTGAAACCTGCAGACTCCACAGACTAGAAACACAGCTACAAAACTGGTAACTCCCAGCAAAACGGTGACAGAGCTGGGGATGCCCATCTGGTGGTAGGAGAACACCAGTGACTATGTGGGACAGCCAGGTGAGATTGAGATCCCTGCACCCCTCTTCCCCCGACCCCCTTGAGTCCTTACAATATTGCATTCACACTGAAGGATCAAGCCCAGCCACGCTGGAAATGTACAGAGTGCAGTGCTTTCTCCCATAACACATTAATTCGCGGCTCTGAGTTCTGGTTTGCCTTGGATGCTAGAAGAATACGCTTATTAAAAAAGAAGAAGAAGAAAAAAACAACTTCTTGGCTACATTTGTGGTAGAAAGGTCTGTCAGGGGCCGTTAAGTGGATGCAGACACAGCAGAGCTCCAGAAGTCCTTAAGCTGCAGCTTGCTGAAGAGTGTTGTGGGGACAGCATAACCCCGTGCCTGCCCCTTGTGAAGCACCCTCAGCATGCCTCAGTGGCCCTGAGAGATTGGATTTTTCTGGCACCCTGCCTGGCCACTCTCACCTCCTTAGGCCTTTGTCCTAAAGGTGGAAAGCAGGCGGGGGTCACAAGGAGACTTTTTCCCCTCGCACTCCGCTACCAGGACTGCTCCTAGGAGGCAGGTCAGGGAGAGTTAGTTTATCTTTGTCGGGGAACATAAAAACAAACATGCCTATGCTGTTAACAGTTTTAGTAAAGCACTCTTCTTTTCTTTCTGGAAATTGTGTTTGGGGAAAGCTACACAGAGCTAATGACTTGAGTGCCTGCGGTGATTGTCCTCATACTCAAAATATGCGAAGTGTTCTACCAAAAATCTCAGAAAACTGCCATAATACAGCACTTGCAACAACACCCTGTGACAGGGGTTGATCTCAGGACTTATTTGTGTATCTTCAGCACATAAAAAATACAATTGTCAAAGTCTGCAGCGTTGCCAGTACATGTGACCTTTAGCTCATCTTGCAATACCGAGCATTTTCATTAGCCAGAATTGCTACAATTGGCTTCTGGGGAGAAGCTCCATTTCCTGAAAATAGAAACTAATGGGTGGTCATGAAAACTGAACCAGGGGAGGGGATGGGGAAGAGGAGTCTGAAGCTGACTTGGCAAAGATAGTAAGTACTGGGAGCTGGGAAAACAGAGCTTACAAAAGACCAGGATTCAGAGGCGGAGTTCACTTGGTTAGGAGAGGCAACTAAGAAGTTGGCTGGGATGGCTAACAAAATTGTACGAGGTGCCCTAGATTGGAAACAAGGAATTAGCCAGAATATGGTGGGAAGCTGACCACAGGAACACAGGTAAGGTCAGGAGAAGTCTGGTCCAGGAGATGGAGAGGAGGAAGAGAAAAGCAAGGACAATCTGGAGAGAAGGGGCAGAGAAAAGCAAAACCAGGTGGAAGTAGGGCAGGAGACTTTTCCTGTAAGCCATCACCTTCCCCAGAAGCTGCACATAAAGCGAAGGTGTCTGAACCTTCCCGTTGCTCCACACTTCGAGGATGAAGGATTGTTACTGCAGTGGGTTGCTCCCGTGGCCCAAGTGACAGAGGTCTGCGTAGGGGACCCTAGTGGCTCGGGTGACGTGTGTCAGTTCGATGCCACGATGTGGAATTTCTGTTTTTCTAACCTGGATAATTACACACTGCGCCCTCTCTGTCCTCCTACAAAAGATCTGAGGGCCAAGCCTTCCAAAGTTGGTGATGCCAGGGTTAAGAGTGCCTGCATGCACATGCTGAGGGGCCGCTGTTAATTTAATGATCACACACCACTCCACAGGACCCGGGCCTCACCCAGCGCACAAGATGGATGGCGTGCACTTAATGAGCAGCTGCTCAGTGTTTTCTGCTCCATTGTTGGGAGCGTGTCTCCACGCTTTATTGACTGCATACTATCCGTGCTGAAGGCAATTACTTTCCTCATGAGTTTTCCTGTGCTGCTTATCACTATAGTAACTGCCTGCTTTACAGATACTACCTAATCTCTTTTCTCACTTCCCCTCCGAGGTGGCAGGACCCCACCTGTATTTCACAAACGCGAAGCTGAGGAGCGGAGAGCAGAAGCTGATGAGAAGTCACCGAGTTCAAGTGTCCAGACTGCAGAGGGACTGCACATCCCACGGCACCCAGCAAGTGGACGTGCGGTGACATCGGCCTGTGCCTGCTCTCGCCCACCATGTGGCACGTGTCCCAGATGCACTGCCACAGGCACAAGGAAAGTATCAGGTAATGCAGCAGCACAGTGAACTTAAAGAAAAATAAATTGCCAAATAAATGGGGCAAACCACAGAACAAGCCAGTTCGGTATGTATTAACAATGTGACTGCTCTACTTGCCTGCAGATTTGTCTTTTTTCTCTTCCCTGTTACGTGTTTTAATTCTTTCTATATTGCACCCCCTGGGGTCAAGACTGTTGGTTTCTGTATTTGCAAAGCACCCCGCATATGCTCTGAGTGATTCAAACAGCCTGTGTGATAGGTAAATACCTATCTCCCTTTAGGAGAGGGGAAAATTAAATACAAGGCCTAATTTTCTTTCTTTCTTTCTTTCTTTCTTTCTTTCTTTCTTTCTTTCTTTCTTTCTTTCTTTCTTTCTTTCTTTCTTAAAAAAGTCACACATATCTACATATCTTTTTGTACAAGAAACCAGGCCATTCATAAGCAGACAGTCCTGCTTATGAGTGGACTAAGGAGTGGACTTCTTGCACACTGATGTGCAGAAGGTGTAAGTAACTAAGCACATGCCTGTTTTGGAGGATATAGGTGTATGTGATTCACTCAAAGTAGCATAGGAAGCCAATCAATCTTGTCACTTAATCAGTATAACAAAAGAAAAAATATGTTTCCCTAAAATAGAAGCAAATCAGTCATGTGAGAGATAAAACCTTAAATTTTGCTGAGAGTCTGTAAGTTCCAATAAGCACCAATCTTTCTCACTTAATTAGTCTCCTTAGGGAGCTACATTGCAGGTGTTTTTCATTATTTCCATCAGAAGTTTAGCAATTTCTCTTCGCATTGCCTCTTTTTGGGACAAATCTCTGCTTTCCAGCTGGGGATCGTTTTGATTCTAAATTGTTTCTCTCTTTATCTCTCCCAGATCATTGGAGCGAAAGGCACTTCCTCCTGTCTGATCCTCCTCATGCATCTTCCTGGAGAAGAAAAAGCAAATGTGGGCTGAGGAAACAGTGCCACTGCCTGAAATCTCCTCTATTTGGATACATTCCACAAGAACGAAACAGCAACGGAAGGTTTTTGGTATTTTTTTTATCATTAGTAAGAGTGCAGTCCTAGCCAGATGTAAGGAGAAATAAGAGTCCCCCCATTAGAAGGCTTGATGGAACCCCTGAAAGATTATATTAAGCTGTTTTCAAGGGCTTATGTCTTATTTTAGCAAGTCACAATGCACGTGCCCAGCTGTCCCCTACTCACACACCGTAAGGTGGGTCAGATTACTTCGTGTGCCAAAATGGGAGTGACCTACTTGCTACAAAAAATATTTGAGGATGTAGTTACACAGAGCACAGACACAAGCTTTTTGTGGGGTAGTTCTTTAGTTTCTGGAGCACTCAGATGCTATGATTAGTTTTGACTTTTGCTATTATTCTCTTGCCTTTAGAATAGGCCTTGGACACCTGTGTTGTACACCCATTCATCCCTTTCCAGGATATTTGGGATTTGAACTTTTACTGCAAGATTTGTCATAGGAAATGAGTGGTAAGAAAGAGTGGGTTATAAGAAATGAGTGCTTTCCGCTGATGTGACTGGAAGCTATGTGCCTCAGAGGATGTTACTGCATGCCCTATGTTTCCAGCTATCCAAGCTTCTTTGATGAAGTGGCTTCCAGAATCTGTGGGGCCTGGGGCTGCAGAAAGATTCACAGTGAATTCGAAACGTGAACACGACCGCAGCTCTGCAGCCTGGGAAATTCTCTGAGATCCTTCCCCAGGCAGGTGACATTGCTGTGAGGCTGAAAGTGGATGAGTGTGAAACCGATGCAATAATTGTAGCCTGGCTGCTGGCAGTGTTAGTTTTCCTTCCTGGCAAGGACAAAGGAAGAAGGTCTGCTCAGTTAGCTCCTCCGGGCTCCGTGGTGGGAGGAGGTCTGGAAGGGGGCTTAGCAGCTTTGTCTATAGCGTGCTGATATTCTGGACAGGAGAGGGGTGGAAGCCATCAACACCTAACTGTGGGCTCCAAGCACATTTTTGCATTTAAAATCCTTTCCTAGCTGGAAAATTCTCTGAGCCATTGATTAATTAAGTTGTATAAATTTACAGAAACGTTAGGCCCTGTTTCCTGAGCCAGGCACTAATATGCTGCCATCAAAATGTTCTCGCCTCCACCACTAGCTTTGCTTCTGTCGACATTCAGGGTGGCATTAATTTGGATTATCCGCGGACTGGAGCATGGGGAAGGCCCTAAAGGACGCATGTGTCTGTCAGGAAGGCCTGACAGAAGGGGGAATTAAACTCTGGACTTGATTTTGTAGCTTTTCTGGTCTTGGTCTGCCCCTTGGTTTTGTCACTTACATTTTTGTCCTCACTGTTACAATACATTTCTTGCTAAAGACCATTCTGGATATAAAGATCTCTTAAAAACCACGTAAGCAATGTTCAGGAAATTTCTGTGTGGTGTTTTCCAGGTTGTCTTATGATATTGTAAAAACAGTAGGAAAACACTGGGTCATTCTGTGGCACTCTTCTTGCACATTGTGCAGGCAATTTGAAGACTGGATACGATACGGGGAGTGTACATGTATGTATGTTCACATGTGTATAAATTCTCTTACGTACATGTTAAGTAGATTAAGTTGATTAGTAACAGAGTGGCAAGATTCTCTTTATTTTTCAAGACCTATTTTATGGGATTTATTTAGGACTGTACCAACAGCCAGTCTATAGCAGCTAGCTTCCAGTGCAGCCAAATGAGTCATTTCCACCTACACTAACACATGTCAAAATGGTTCCTACTGTGTGTCTACCTATTAGAAATAAACAGAAAAAAGTTATATTCGTCTCAACTTCTGCAGCTTCTTCTACCTGAGCATCTGAAAGGAGCGTAGCAAGGTAGACCTCCCAGCCCTGCTATGGTGGTAAGGTGTATTATGTACACTGAGATATCCCACATACATTTTTTAGGTGGGGAAAGCAAGGTACAAAATACTTCATTTGCTTCGTGTCACAGAGCAAGCCTGCAGAAAGAGTAAAGCCAGACTCCCCCTGCTCCCATAGCTAAGCTGTCTACCCACTGGACAATACTGCCACGAATCCCAGCAACTTATTTTTTTTGCTTTATTTCCAGCTGGAAGTAACACAATGGAGGATTTTTCCTTTCTGTTGCTTAGCTACCTCATGACCTTTGGATAGTCTCTCTTATTGGCTGGGCGAATGCATTTCCCTGCAGCCGCCGATGTGGAGTGTCTCAGACCTCCCCCTCGGGCAGGATTTCACCAGCTGCCCTGCCTAGACCATGTGTTTCTCTTCCCATCTTGCTGAAAGAAATTTCGTTATTTTGCCTCTAGCGTATATGGAACAGTGCTAGAAAGAATGCTGGAAAAGCCTTCAAGAATGACATATACTGTATCGATTCGTTGTATTACTGAACAGCTCATCGTTAATTAAAACTAGCCTGCTAATTACTGTGATGCTGCTTCTCTGGACCTCCACAGCCTGCAGATCCGTGGGCTTGCCTGTTCAAAACAGCTAAAGCTAGAATGGTTCAAACTCTGAACAAAGAGGGATCTGAACTTGGCAACTTGAACGTGTGTCTACTTGATCCATGACCTCATTGCTACTAAAGACGTTTGCTCACAAAAACTTGCACAAGGAGCCTACTTGATGCAGGGGCTTTCAACCTTTGATTAAGGCATTTGGCAGTGAAACTTTCAGCCCAGTGGTGTCATGGCATTTCACCACTACTTTAAGGATTTGAGTGCTAAATCTCTGCTTGGTTTTGACTCCTGAAACAAAGGCAGCTAGAATAATGAGAGGTGACATTTTTTTAACCTATCAGCTTTTACTGGTCACTTTGATTAGAATAAAATCATCCCTTTGTGTTAATTTTTCCTGTCTCAAATTATTCTGCCAATAATTACTTTTGCTGGAGGTGAAGCAGTCACTGAAATAAGACACAAAAGAAAGAGGAGAGACATGCCTTCCCAGGCCATCCTGTAACTTTTATTGAATTGTTTAACTCTGGAGAATGAGATCAAATGGACTGCATAAAATCTAAAGCCTTGCATTAGACACGAGGGTTTTACATACAGTGTAAGGACGGAGTTTAATTTCCTTTGTTGTGGGACCTGAACAAACCTGAGGATGGTGCTTCCCATGTTCAGCCTGCAGTGAACCAGCTGGGAAGCACTGTGGGTAGGTAGGCCTTAAACCCAGCTCCTTGGGTGTCTTCCAGAAGGCATGCTCTTCTGCCTGGGATCCACTGCCTATGGCCTTCTCTGAAACAGCTGCAAAGAGGTCACCTTTTTCTTTTCTGAACTGCCACAGGGTGCGGTGGGAGCATCTCCTCTCCCCCTTTCATGCATGCTGCTGAAGGGAGGGCTTCCCCACAATGGTGAGCATCTGGCTTCAATTCTCATCCCAATCACAAGTCCTTAAAATTCAGTCTCTGAGCCCTGGGGAAGGCGTTGTTGCTGTCAGGGTATTTGGTGTTTATCACAAATAGTTCACTTGTGAGCGACTGAGCTTAATTCACAGGCATCTGTACAAACAAGCGAGATCTTCAGATGGCAGGTACTACGGAACTGAGAGTTACATTTAATCATAGAGCTCTCGAGACTCTGCCCTTTGCAGCCTAGAGGCATTCATTAACAACATCCTCGTGTAATACTGAGCTCTTAGTGGAGCATAATGAAGATATCCTCAGGATGAGCGGAAGAAAGAAGCGCTGTATTTTTTCTCATGGGAGAGCACATAGGAACTAGACGTGCAGTTCTAACAGATACTTTCCTTCAAGGAGAGGTGGGTTTGTGTATTTTTTCTATTGCCAAAATGAATTTACCAGAAATTTTAAGAGAGCCTTGTGTTCCTGCTGGTTGGGCTCTCAGGATGTTTTCCTTTCTGTAAGAACGTGCATCCTGCCCCCCAGCTGGTCAGGCCAAAGTCCCACAGACCAGCATCCCTCAGCTCCAGGGAAGCTGAGGTTACATTCAAATCCAGCTCCCGTGCTTGCATTCAGCCCAGGAATGCGGTGTTGGAAAGCCCTCTGCATGAGGATCTCTTTCCCAGCTTTGAAACTGGGGTCTCCTATGGACTCTATTCGTACTAATCTGTCTGGTGACCAAAAAGGTCTCTGTATGGCACCTGAATCTGATACCTGCGTGTGGTGCACCGGGGGACGAAGGGGACGTGCAGCCGCTGGCTGTTCTCTAACCTCCCTGGGCCAGAAGCCAGGCAGAAGGACAGGGAGCTGGAAGCAATCAGCAATGGAGGAGGGAGAACTAGGCTCCCTTCTCTGTGTGTGCAATGAAAAATGTGGATTTAAAATCAATTTACAGCAAAGTGATTAAATAAAGGACAGATCTATGCTGCTGCTCGAAGCACGGGCACGCCATAGGCAAACACTGCAAGTGCCAGTAGCAGAGCAGCAGTGACAGCACGGACTTCAGCTGCGAACAAAAACCTGCAAGTTATTTTCTTTTTCCTTAATATTCCTCATCCACCCCCTCATCCAAACAAAAGATAAAGGCCGGAAAAGACTCTCGGTTGTAGCATGTTTGCAAATTCTCTTGCTATCACTCATCTTCGCTTCTGTAAACAATTTCTGTGCATTATTAACATTTAAAATACTGTAAACATGGAAAATCACAACTGAAATGTACTGCTCAGGGAACGGGGCCCAAGGACACGTAACTGCCAGTAACTCCTTTGAAGCTGTAGGATCAGCTGGATCAAAAGTTACTGGAGCGAGCTTTCCCCTGAAAGGGAAGCGGCCAACAGCAGGCAGCAAGGGAGGCTCTGGGAAGTTCTTGACCTTGAGGGGGCTCTGGAAAGCAGTGTATTTACTTGGGCTTTTTCGAGGGGCTCAGTGAACTGAACAGTCGGGATCTTAGTCATCTCTGCGTGGGACTGGCATGTGCTCGCTCTGCAGCAGCCTCCAAAGGCAGAGCCTGCCTGTCTGTCTGCGGAGCAGCGGGGCTGGGAGAGGGTGCAAGATGGAGGCACCGCTCCTTCTGCTCCAGATTCGCGTTTCGTTTCTCTCATCCTTGTTTCTTTTCTGCTAACCTGCAATAAATCATCTTGTCTGGAAACACGTGTTTCTCCCTTCGCATTTGGAAGCTGCTCCTTCAGTGCTGAGCCATGTAAAGTGATGTGCATGCGAGCGTTATGGATTACTGACGTTCAGGAGATTATTTGTGGTGTTATGGGATACCTGTAGGCACGTTGTCTAAATAGAGACCCGATCTGTCAGTGAATTTAACTGATCATTCTAGATAGGGATGTGGTGAGCGTGGTGGTGACCGCTTCCCGGGGTGCAGTAAGGCCTGCCAGCCTCCTGCTCACCTTGGTATCCCCACCCCTGCACTGCTTTGGACACCCTGCTTTGAGCCTCGGGGAAATATGGTTTTCACAACTGCAGAAAAGTTATTTCAATGGCAATACAGTGTGCAGGCAATGCTGTATGTCTGACCTAAGCTCCAGCTTGTCTCACATTTTCTTTCACACTTCTCTAGAGGTTTTTTCTTTGTTTTGTTTTTGAGTTAACAGCACATAATAAATCCCTTTATAACAAAGGTATTTTGACTTAAGGAATAAAAAATATAGTTAGTAGTACGGAGAGGGAGTGTTTCTTAATCCATCACATCCTGCTTATGCATCTTCTGTACCTGCCAGGATACATCTTTCTGGAATGCAAAGAAGAAAGGAGATCTGTGCCTACCTTCACTGGCTGTTTTAACAACTTTTTTTTTTTATTTTTGTAAGTTGGTAAAGGTGAAGCAGTGCCCCTTTAATGCCTGTGACACGGGATGATTTATGATAGCTGTGTAGGGATTAGCTGAATGGGTGGGTTCAGGTGTTATAGATGGGATGTGAACATCTCCAATCCTGGCTGTACGCTTGGCAGGGTTACCTGGCTCAGCTCTTTGTTCTCGTTAGGCAAACAAAATGAGTTTGCTCTGAGTGGGTGGTAGGAGAGTTTTTGGGACGAAGGCTCAACCGTGAGGTTCTGCATGGCTGTCTGAGCACTCCCTGGCACGCCGTGAGAGGAGGGCTGGGCTCGGGGAGGAGCTGAGCACGGCTGCTGCAGGGAGCAGACCAGCCCTGCTGCTAGAGACAGCTTTGGAGCCAGCCCACCAGGCACATACTTGACTGCTGAGAAACGCAGGCCAGCGTGTGATGTCCTTGTGCAGTGAAAACACAGCCGGTTCCTTCCATGGGCTACATCCTGCCTCTCCGTGTGCGTGTCGGGAGGTTAGGGAGCGGATAGCTGGAACCTTCTGTGCTCTGCAGCCCACCCGCAGCAAGGCCGGATGAGGCCACGATGGATGCCCCTGCTGTTTGCTCAGGAGGGGCTGTCCAGCCTCCTGCTCATCCCCCTGGCAGGCAGCATCAGGATGTGTGTACGGCTCCATCCTGGGCCAGGCCCAAGGAGGGCCTCCAAACCACCTGGGGAAACAAGAAAATCTCTAGAAACCTCTGCTTGACCACCACGGCCTTGCTCTCCCCAGCGCTCAGGGCAGTGGCAACGGGGTTGGGGTGATGGGAATGATCATCTGGGAGAGAGAACCAGAGCTTAGACTGGTCACCTTGTGAGAGGGTTTCTGGAAAACAAAATTATTTTTAAAATGAGAACAAGGAGAAGCGTGGTAAAAATAATATTAACAATACGCAAATCCTTCTGCAATGCAAGAAAAATGAGGGGGGAGGGGGAGCACACCCACAGAAGGAAGAAAATATGACTTGGAGAACTGAAGAGGATAGACTATAAAAGCAATGCAGGCAATAGCTAATAATCAAGAATAAGGAGAAACAGTAAGGATTAACTCTTCAGTGGTATGGGATTCAAGACTGCTGCTTCAAGCAAGGGGAAGGCAGAGCAGAATCCAACTTTCTAACCCTCATATGTAGGAACTGGAGCCAGAGCTACAACAGTAATTTCTGACTTTTTTTTCCTCTAAAGGTTCATTTTTTATTTTTATTTTTTTTTTTTAAAAGGGGCATTCTGAAATCTTATTAAATGTTTTGTAAAGGCTATGATGCTTTTACAGCCCTCATAAAGCTTCCTCCAGCTCTCTGTTCCCAGGTGTTTATCTGAAGGAACGGGTGACCTCTGCAATCCTGCCAAGGTCACAGACGCCACCACAGCCTGCTTGTGAGGAGCCTTAGTGAAAGCACCACAGAACTTAAGCAGGTCCTTATCCTGTTCCCAGAGGGTCTGAATTTTGCCTCAGCGCTCTGCTCTCTCCTCTGAACAAAGGGGCTTGAGTCTGCTCATTTTGCTCAAGAGTTAGCGGTTGAGTCAAGCTCAGCAGGATGATCTGTATGAATCACCGCATCGCCAAGTGAGCTACAGTCACAAGTGTTTTATCCAAATTACAAATGAAAGAGCGAGAACTGCTCCCATTACTCTTCATCCTTAACAGCCTGCTACATTTCATTACAGAGCACATATGGGAAGAAGAGATACACAGGTGAAAAAGCAGCCTAATGATCACAGCAACTAACTGCAGGTCTGATCTTTCAGGCCCATTACCAGGCATGGTGCTGCGCTTTGCGCTGTTGAGACGTCCTCTTGCAATGGCAACAAGCACACGGAGAGTCAGACGTTTCCCATGGCGTTTCTAAAAAGTGCATCTGTATCTATTGAATCTTTAGAGTGTTTAAAAAATCAATGCTAAGCCAACTTCCACAGCCTTTCCCAGCAACAACAAATTAAAGGGAGGCATGGTGCCATAACTTCCCATAGCTGTGAATAATGTGTTACAAATAGAAAGTCTACTTGTTATTCATACCCAACCAAATTATAAAATATCTGAATCTCTCACGCTTTTTTTTTTTTTTTTTACATGTAGGTTACCTCTTTTGACTTAGTCCTTTCAATAGCTATTTAAAGCAAGGCCATACTGTAAGATGAATGATGATCACTCCTCACTGTACTAGCAATTACTTCACCAATTCCTCTCCAAATGTGTAATATACTAATATGTGAAGATTATATTCAGCCGCAAGATGGACTGAATGCTGCAAGGGAAGTAATTACTTTTGAATATCATTTTGCAGTCATTATGAAGTCTCTGTTAAATGATTTTCTGAATGTTATCAGAGCTGATGTAAGCACATCTGTTACCAACTATGTCTAACTACATGCAAACTGCTTAGTGACACCACTTACACTGACAAATATTTAAAATCTCTGCATTTTTACTAGTTTGGCCATGAAGAGGTATCAGCATAGCAACAAACATTTCCAATAAAAGGCAAAATTTAAGCTACTTTTTTTTTTTTTGGTCCCAATTATTATTGCTATGTGTGGAAGAGAGCAAAATAAAGGGAGTTAATATGCCTTAATAGAAAATGTCTGGATAGAAGAAACATAATTAAAATTTGCTTGACTGGAAATCCAATTTTAATCAGGGGCTTGGGTTTGGCTAAATTTCTTAGAAAATATGGTATGCTAAGTTAATTGTTTCCACAAAATTAAAAGCCAGACGAGAGACTGTTGTTCTGTTGGAATAGAAGCTCTTACACAACAGATTCATGGAAAAAATGTAATAATGTAAACGATCTTTTGTTTGTGTATAGCTAGGTGCAGTCATACAAAAATGCTGGTATTCACAATTCAATTCTTACGCTATAGAAATAATGAAAAATATCTGGTACCAATATGTAGAATTTTCAGCCCTGTCAGTCTGGGTTGTCACCGCCCTAAGCTTTAACACACTAGGAAGGCTGCGGCATGTGTCGGGCTCTGCCTAAAGCAGAGACCCTTTGAGGGGTTTGAAATTCATGAATGAGGTGCTCACATGAGGCTCCGAGGGAACCACAGGTGTGACAATTCCTCATTTGATCTCGGCAGTAAGGGAAGTGAGTAACGAGGTGCATGTCTCTGAAACCAGAGTGCTGGGCTCTTCCAGCAGTCCCTTCTAGCCTGATGTTCCTGGCTTGGTTTTTGCCAGCAGTGCCCTGCTTAACAGGGAAAGAGACTTGTGAAGAGCCTGTTCTTTCTTTGCCCTTGTGAAGGAGTGAGGCAGTCATAGACCCAATATTCTCTTAAGTACCTTCTCCTTGGTCTCCCGAGGGCAAATTCTGGCTCACATTGGTACCCAGAGGCTGTGAACCAATGCTCCTGGTAAGCTTTTTATACGCTAGTTTTCAAAGATGAATGTTTATTGCAATTAATAATTACAGCACATTGACCAAAAATGTAGTAACTCATGCTTTTATCTCTGGAGGTGCCCGGATCAGCTGTTCTGTACATTGGTCAAGTGTCCTTATGTGTCTCCACTGTTTTAGAAGTAATTAAAACAAGCCTGGCCTGTGAGGTTGTTACCTGAGCACTCCAGATTTCCGCAAAGACTGCATTTGCAGCATTAAGTTTCATTTTTAGATGATGCTAAATCCCTACTTGCTGTGCTTTCTCTGAACAAAACGATGTTGCTGAAAATAATAGCACTGGGCTTTCTGATGCTCCTGATATTCCTAAAGACAGAAGAAAAGGACTCTTCTGCCAAGCAGCTGCTTTGGTGGTAGCATTTGTGCTGCAGTCCAAAAGACTTGAACTCGGATTCCATGAGTCATCTGTAATTTGTTGCACGTTGAGGTATATATATCTTGCTTTTGGGCTTTGGGATGAAATGTGAGCTTTCTAATATAAATAAGCATGCAGGGATCGGCTTTATAACTCACAGGTCTTAGACTGTCACTGGCTTTGGATTATGTCCAAGTGTGACATACTGTCGGGAACTGAATGCTTTAGATAGTGGATGCAGTGGTGTACCAGCACCGTAACGCTAGCAGCCTTCTAAATGCCCACAGTAGTGGATTTGCTACCAAAGCTAAGAGGATATTCTGTCAAAATATCCACAGCAATAGTCCTAGGTCCTTGCTGCTCTGCCCGCAGTGATGCTGCTTGGCTTCATTTTGCTCTTGCATTACTCCCCTTCTTCTTCACTCTCTTCCATAGCATTGGTGTATTATTATATTCATGGTGTGTTCACTCCAGCAATGGGGAGAGAATAGGGCAGAAAGCTGCTGATGTATTGGGTTAAGAAGGGTCTATAGGTCCTCGGGGAGGGAGCTCCCATAGCCCAGGAAGGTCTTGGAGGAGAGCTCCATCCTGCTGCAGCCTCCTCCAAGGGATGAAGTTCTCCCAAGCTTCTGATCAGCTGCAAAGTGATAACTAGGGAGAGGTAAGGGGGAAATTCCCTCCCCACATGTACCACCTGCAGAAAGCTTGCTGTTTCTGCCTGAAAGAGCTAATAGCACTGAGGCAGCTAGTGGTATCATGATACTGGGTTTTAGCGTTGTTACTGGGAAAGAATCAAATGTTACTGCCTGCCATTAATTCTCAGTCCCTGGCAGGCAGTGCTCAGCACATGACAGGAAAAAGACCAGAGATTCCAGCATGGAAAATCTCCAGGACCAATCTTTCCCATACGAGAAATAGAAATCCTGGTTTGAATGCCTAAGATTACAGCTCCTGAAAAATATCTCTAGACATTACAAAAGTCAAGAGGCTGACAGAAAACATTCTTCTGTGCGAGACATGCTGTTTTCCATGTGGCAAGGAACAGAATCTTTTCTCACCAATCACTGGGACATCTTGAGGTACACCCATTGATACTGTTCACAGAAAATAAAGTGATGCTAAAGCAGCAGACTCGTGCATACATTCAGCAGTGGATTTTTTGGGTTATTGCAGCTGCTATGGTTACCAGTCACGCGGCTGGCCACCTTCTGTAGTGGAGGTGCAGAGTGATTATACTGTACATTGTGTGAAGAAGTCAGATAGACCGTGGGGGTGTGTGGTGGGTGTGAGCTCCCTACCCACTGCAGAAGGAGCTGGAATGAAAGTTCTCTGAAAGAAATCTATTTCAGTGCTAATGCTGCCTAAGTGTTTGACTTCTCTATTAATTCTTCTAAGGAGGAGAAGAAGTAGCAAACCAGCTATCCACAGCTAACCGATTACTCTTGTACTAAATGAAAATTAATGTTGATGTTTTTGTGTTCATATGGAAATTGTCCCTTGGAGAAAGGATGGAGTGAATTTGTTCACAACTCTGTTGCATTTACAGCAAGATCAGGAAATCCATCTGTACTCCTGGAGGCTCTAGGGTTCCTGCAAAGAGCTCTGGATCTCGGTCCCCAGGCAGCCCCAGCCATGGCAACACTGCACCTTCTTCAAAGAGAGATGCCAGCACAAGTTTCTTTCAACCAGTCATGCAACAACTTCCCTTCTTTCCTTCACTTTTCCTTGGCCTAACAGGCTCAAGGCTGCTGGAATATGCTCTCACTTCTTTGTTGGTTCTCTGTGTCACAAATGAACTGCCGACCCTCTGCTCTGCTGACAAAGGTCTCCGTAAGATCAACTATCTCTATAAGATCAACTGCGTATTCAGCTTCAGGAAGGAACCACGGGCTTTCTGTTCAGACATCGTAGTTTAACTGACTGTGTTAATGAAGGAGGTTTTCATTTTGCCTGCCCCTGGATATTTTCTTGACTTTAAGCTGGCAGTTGTTGATAGAAACTTGAATTTCTTCTTCTTGATGACATTGCAGTGCTTTACGAGATAGGCTATTTCCAGAGAGCTCAACATCCTGCCTTTTGTTGCTGTGAACAAAAGGTGCTGACACTTGTGCAGCTTTGATTGAACTTTCACAAAAGCTGTCACTTTGGATGAGGCAGCCTCTGACTTCTCTCTTTGTTTGTCCATGATGCCTCTGCTTGTGGTTTTGCCTCTGGCCCATAGTATTTCCTTGGGTTTCAGTGGCCTCAACCCAAATCTTACACCTGCCATGACTTCAGTTCAACTGCTGGTGATGGCTCCTGTGAGCCTTGCTGCCAGCCAGCCCTCCAAGCCTTCCTGTGTTCTTCCCAATTCACTCTTGCATTTCCCGTTCCTTTACTGGGTTAAAATGGCCATATTTATCAGACTTCATGACATGTAAGATGTCTAGCATTAATGGCTGGAAGTCTCCTAAAAGGTTCCTTGCTTTCCTACCCTGCACAGGATTTTCTCTCTGCATGCACACACACAAAGGGATGATTATGTTAGCACTTGTATAGCTGCCTGATAATTAAGTTAGTCCATGGACACTTAAGGTATCCTTGCTAGTAAGCACATTAGAGAGGCAGTAGGGGTCCTATATGCCAAAGAGGATAAAGGCAAAAACATAAAGTTATGTTAATTAGAAAATTGCCAGACAAGTTACATCAAATATTGAGAGGGAGATGGTAATAAATCCAGAATATATATATATATATATAATTTCATTTGTAAAATATTCTCCCATATTCATCTTGTCAGCTCTTCCCCTCCATGAGGATGAGGAAAAATCCTTCTTTTAAAAAATTTCATTCTGCAAGTTTATTTTCAAAAAGGCTGCTGGCAGGTTGTCACAGAAGGGGAAGATTATGATTAACTGAAATGTCATCAGCCTGTTATTCTCCACAGAGGCGATATGAATGGGAATTAAGCAATGAACTTCTGCAAACAGATGATAGGAGAAGGAGCTGCAAGTAAAGGCTGATTTCTCTGTTAATGCAGGGCTTTGCTGGAGGAATGGAAACACTGAGATTTTCCTTTTCTCTTCTTACACCTCATCAACTCTTATTACGAAGAAGAGACAAACCTTTTTCTTGTCAAAAAGAAATCTCCAAGATCATATGGAAAGGGGGGAAAGGTGAATTCGTTATTTAACCAGATATCTGGCATTTCTCAGCTTTGGGTTTCCCGTTGATGTTGCTGCGGTATACATGCTGCTGTTCCTTTTTCAAATGCTGCGTGATTAAATCATTGCAGTGGTACCTGATGCGTTTTCCTTCGCAGCACCAGCAGAAAGCTGTTTAATTTTATCCCGTGGGAAGCTCGTGCCTGATTCAATCAGGCATTCTTTAATTTTTCTGTTGTCCTATCAAAGGAAAGACAGCACGCCACATGTTAGCCAGTTAGGTTACACATTATAAGAAGAGGTGAGTTCAAGCCATGGAATTTGGGTATGAACTTCAAATGTCTGGTACAGTGAGAAAGGCCATCTCCATTACACTGATCTGGGCATGTGCCTGGTGTCTGAAGTGCTGGGGTGCAAACCACTTCCACGTGCCATCAGAACCGCTGCGTGATCATCGCTGCTGTTGTTTCGGCAGCTTGGGTAGCCCCAGCCCACTGCTGGGTGGTGTTGGAGGTGCCCTGGGAAGCAGGCGGTGCTGGGGCTTGTGAGGCGTTCCCATCTCCAGCATACTGCTGAGGTGGCAGGGCTGCTCAAATCGCTCATCCCAATACCTTCGGCACAATGCCCAAGGACACGTTGCAGTTCTGTGTTAAGAATGTAATATTTCTTCCCTCTGCTTGCAAGTACGGATCCTTTTTCAAGATCACAAGTGGCCCTGTAGGTGAGAAGCAGGTCAGCAGTGACACGCCCTGACACAGTTAAGGGAATTTTTCTCTATTTGTTTAATATGAAGTGTTACTAAGAGTATTTTATATAACAAACTCTTACAATAATGTTTTTAAACCTTCCCAGATTTAAGTGCCAAGCTTCCATAAAAGGTCATTTTTCTTCTGTTAGTTGCTTTCTTTTCTTCTAAGCTGTGGTAATTAGAATCTAAAGAAACTCCAAGCTGAATAGGGGAATTGAAATCTTACAATTTCTCACAATCACGTATCTTAGTGCTTTGAATAAGCCAAATCAATTTTTGACAACGTTGTCTTTGTGATCTCTCCAAAATGCCTTCCCATCCCGCCACCGAGCCTGGCGTAACTCTCTTCAAATATTTTCTTTTATTTTTTTATTTTTTTTTTGTCTGATAAGTAATTTCACATTCATTGGCATTGCTTGCTTGTAATCAGAGAGCTGTTCCAGCAGCCAGCAGATGTTTAGAGACAGCGTCTGCCATCATAATTTAAACTGGGGAGGGTTTGATCCCAGGAGATGTCCTAACAAAATCAATGGGTCTGTCTGCTGTAAAAGAAATGCTCAGTGCTAAGATAGGTAGAACTGAGCTGCAGAGGTTGCAGGGGAATTGAGAAGGTATAGAGAAAGAATTGGCACAAACTGATTTCACAACAGTAATTCACTCAGTGGTATTGATGTGGGAAAGCATTTTAGATGTATCTTGGAATAAACTGAGATACTGGCAACATTCATTTCTGCCTCCTTCCTGTATGCTGCAAAGAGAGTAAGATTGCTTTTGGACAAAGAGCTTCAGTTTTCTATTTCTGTTTCAGTTCTTGTAATATGACAAATGAGGGTATATTGTAAAATAGTCTGAAGCAAGGCCAGGTGTAGAGATTGTGGTAAACAGGGCTGTGACTTTGAAGAAGAGCACTGAGACTGGACACTGTACTTTTGTACCCCTACGTGATGGTGCGTTCTGTAACGGGGCTCCCAGCTCGCAGGCAGCCAAATAACTTCATACCTGTGGCTGGAGTCTGTAATGGGCACCACATTGCAAAGCGGTGCTTGTGTACTTCAGTTGTTGAAATGCATGATGCAGTGCGAGATTTTAAAGATGGCCTGCATAAACATGTAACAAGGGATTTTCATCCATCCTGATCATGCACATTCAACCAGCAGAGGAAATGAAATACTATCTCCTCTAGAGAAACTGCTGAGATATATTTAAAGCTTTAAATATATATAATATGTTACACAGATGTCTGTTCCAACAGTTAGTAATAGTCTCCTGCGGCTGATGGCACCACCCTTCAGGAATGCAATGCCCAAGAGGTTTTCTTTAGATGAACAGGATTTCTGCTAATCCAAATTTATATTAAAGAATATCTCCTGTGCTGAGGGCATAATACATTACGAAGACACCAAACGAATAATCACTAAGTAATGTTTGCTGTCACCAGGTTGTAATATAGAGTTGCAAAAACCTGTTCATTCTGTTTTACTACCTCTTTATTTGCTTGTTGACATCTTTTGTTGTGATAACCAGTCACCTGCTGGTCTTGCTTTTCCCTTCTAAGGTTTTATTTGTCTGATTAGGTCATATAAAATTTCCATGCCCTGCTGCTACCGTTCCTATTTTTGCATATTGTTTTAAGCTTGGGCATCAGATGCATGTTACAGACATGACTTCTGTATACACTGAACTGCTCCTTCAACAGCAGCCTGGTAATGCCATTTATTCCCACTTCAAAGGCTGTCGGGACCACACAGCCATCTTTGTGTAAACAACAGTCAGGCCCTGTAAATCGTAGCATGAGATCCTCCTGGCTATGGCTGTGTTTTTAGGAGTACGGTAACAGAAATAACACTAGACAAAACCAGCAACTCTTGGCTCATCCAGTGTCACATAGCAGCTCCCTGGCTGCCAGGCAGGAAAGCAGGATGCTGGGGAGACTGGGTGTCAGCACAGTGGGAAGCCAGGCTCATCGGGGAAGAGAAGTGATTCAGCATGGCCCTTCACGGAAAGTGCCTGCAGTTAACTGATCACTAAAGCAGCGTAGAGGGTATCCTGTAGGGGAGCTTACACCATCAACCAGGCTAGCTAGCAAAAGAGTTGCTGTGGTGGCAATAGCTGCAGCAGTTTCCATTGGAAAAGAGGCCAGTTCCTGAAAGCAGCACCCTTAGGCCCCTCACCTAGTGTAAACACTACTTGGTTTACCTTGTTCATAAGCTTTTCTATTTTGTTTTAGTGTCAGTCCTAAGAAAACAGGTTATATGAACAGTTGTTCCTTTGCATATCTCTGCCAGCAGTCCTCAGGATGAGCCTTCTTATTTCATCTTCGTGCAGTGACTTGAACCCCGAGCACATGAGTTGCAGTACCACGCTTGAAACCTGGGGGACTACTTGTGGTTAAAGTGAAGCACACATTATGTTCACTGGGGAAAGAGGTGGGAGAGGATACCCTACAGACAGCCACGGGACTTGATGCTTGATCAGCCAACAGAGGTAGCTGCAGAGCAGCTGTTCTTCAGGTAGCATTCCTAAAATCAAATAGCCATAAATGAATTTTGTGGTAGCTGCACAAAATGCTATCAGCAGACCATGAGACCAATCCATAAACGCACAGTTAATGACAATATTTGATTTTTTTTTTTTTTCAAATTTGATTTTTCAAATCACCACACGTAAAAGATGATAACGGGCTTGAAAATAGCAGACAGGATTTCTTGTTCTTGCCCAGTCCCAGGCTTTGATGGTGGACGGGCTGGCAAGGAGTGCTTCAAGGTTGCATATAATTTTTAAAAATAACCTGACAGAGTCGAGATTGGTTTCTTGGTAAGTTCAACAGCAAGGTTACTTGCATCATAAAGCTCTACCACTTCACCTAGAAATCTTACTACTGCCAAAAAGAAATTACTGTAAATGGTAAAGGTGTGCCAAGAGCCACAAAGCACTTTACAAACCTGATGCCATTCCTGTCAGGGCTCAGATGAGTAGTGACTCCCACTAAATTGAGCTATGATGTGCATTAAGCAGTGACAGTTTGTGCATATTGACACAAAAAAGGCCTAGATCAATATAGCCACTTGCAAAATGAAGGGTGTAGGCTGATAAAGAACTAATATTATACAGTGTGAGAGAGGAAATTTGAGCCAAAGACGTTAGTGCAAATACTGAAGACAGTCTGAAGAGTTATGGGAAGTTTAATAACCACACAGAACACAGCACTACAGCTCTAAAGGTCTCACCTGGAAGATAACACCAGGAATATTTCACTAGATATGTGCTTGCATTAATTGCACGTTTACATTTTTAAAAGGGCAGCAGGGACCTATCTAAAAGCAGACATAAAGGAATCCTCCACTGGCAACTGTATCTTACTTCTAACCAAATGCGTTTCTCTGATGTTAGAACTGGAATCTGATTTCGATTAAACCAGCGTAAGTCACAAAACCCCCTGTCAATCACATTTTATGCTGGTGATGGATTTCACTGAATAACTTTTTTCCCCACATTTCTTCAAAGTAATAAAGATAGATGGAAAAAAAGTACTGGAGGATTTTCAGGAAAAAGGAAAAAAGCCTGCAAAATTATTGCACCTTCATCATGTGCAACCATAAACTATTTGATCACTTGCAAAAATATGTGCAGTGTTATTTGTTCCTTACATAATTGTTATGTTTGTTTCATCAAAGCTTAAAATTATTAATACAAGTGATTTTTCAAACAGCAACTGCCACTCCCAGTAGAAAAATCACAGTTTTTTAGGCTGTGTGTCAATAAATTATAATGAAGAAGTCTTAAGGGGATAGAGGGGGAAGGAAACTAGAAAAAGTGACAACAAGTATTTGTACATGAGCTGATTTCTTGTCATTTTGAAAGTCCAGCATCAGTAAAGGACAATTTAAGGCAAAAAATACAAGTTGGGAAAAATGCACTACTGCTCTTACAGCTATCCTGTTCTGTTTGGAGGGCATTGCCAGCAACACCACTTAGAAGAAACTTTAATCTGCTTAACTATAGATTTTCTAATAACTACCCCAGGGCAGCTACCAAAGAGAATGGCCAGATATAGGATGTCTAGACTTCTAACACTTACCTCATTTTTACACTATGGTTACGTTTCTGTTGAGTCTAGAGATCACAGGAGGCCAAAACATAGAGGTTACTAATCCATTAATGTTCCCTATTTGTTTTGTGCAAGGGTTATTAATTGTTGCAGTGCTGAAATACAGTGACTTCAGGGGTTATCAACAGATGTCTCAGATTAATGAGTCATAGTTACCGTGATTCAACTAGGTTATGTTTTCTTACAGAAACGGAATTAACTCCACCAGGCAATATCGCAGAAAAACAGTCACTTCACTGCAAATTTAACTAATATATCTGGAAGCTCTGTATGTATTCCAAGTACAGGAATGAACCATAAAAAGTAAAATTGTGAAAAAAAAAAAAAAATCTTAAAACTTGTAAGGAAAATGTCAAGACAGGAAGTCCTGCAATCCATGTGCCTCATAATTAGATCAGCAGATCCACCTATGTCATTAGATGACTAGAGGGGACAAAGCAGCTGCAAGAACTTATATTATTCTGTTAAATGGCTTTTGAAGTCACGTTTGTTTGTTTTTTAAACACAATAGCTTAAAAAATTGAGAACTATATATATGTTTTTAAAACGAAATACTTACGGAGCTGGTGTGGGGAATATTGGGTGTTTCAGGCCATTCAAAGTGGGGGAAAACATAAAGCAAGTCTGGAGGAAGGGAGGTGCAGTGATGTCGTTAGGATGTCTCATTAAGGCACACAGGCTGAGATTTTAATCTCAGGAGGGGTTTTCAGAAAACTGAGAAAGAAACCTAAGGATTTGTTCACCAGAAACTGGGACAGGGAATTCCACAGTTACAACAGCCTGAAATACGAGTGTGTTGGTTACTCTAGACCAGAACTGCTAAGAGTATCATGAACTCTTCCTTCCAGTTTTAACTGGGGGAAATCCATACATACGTTCAAAATAGCTCCAGTAATTTCTGAATAGGTTTTAGTGTCCAAAGGAGGGCTACAAGGATGGGGAAGGGTCTAGAGGGGAAGACGTACAAGGAGCACCTGAGGTCCCCTGGTTCTTCAGCCCAGGGCAGAGCAGGCTGAGGGGAGGCCTCAGGGCGGCCTGCAGCTCCCTCACGAGGGGAGCGGAGGGGCAGGTGCTGAGCTCTGCTCTCTGGGGACAGTGACAGGACCCGAGGGAACGGCATGGAGCTGGGACAGAGGCAGTTCAGACTGGGTGTTAGGAAAAGGTTCTTCTCCAAGAAGGAGGTTGGGCGCTGGAACAGGCTCCCCAGGGCAGTGATCACGGAACCGAGTCTGCCGGAGTTCAAGTTGGACTTGATGAACTTGTGGGTCCCTTCCAACCCTTCCATAGAATCACAGAATATCCCTTTGGGGTATTTTATGATTCTATGGCATTGTGTAGGGTTTTTAACTTTTCTTCAATGAAAATTGCAGATAACTTTTTTTTTTTTTTTTTTAATTTAAAAACTTTTGATGACTCTTAAAATCGTTTTCCATTTTTGAAGATGGAAAAGATTGAAATACATTTCTTCCTTGCTTTCACTGAAATGAAATGCACATTTTGGCAGTAGGGCTTTGGCTGGCATTCTGAGATATAGTTCATTAGTCCCTTGGCAATCGGAGAAGATTTTATTCTTAAAACAGTGTCTCCAGGCAATTTTTTTCTCAACTCCTTCCCCTAGATAATTGCCAGAGGCCCCATTTTACAAGCCCCTGTGTATTCTTTTCTGAGGTTCTAACATCACTAGGATTTGATAGTCTTAAAATATTGTCAGTACCTCAGGCTCTCAAAGCCCCAGCCTGGTATTCACGCTTAACAAGCTCTGTAGCCACATCCATCTAAGGTTTACACAAATACACTTCGGCTTCCGGCTGTAAATAATTTCTAGATGATTTTATAAGCTAATTTAAAAACCATTCAGCGTTCAATGAACATTTGTATCAACAAGACAGACTTCTGTACTCTGAAACCACAATATACAACAGACATTTTTATTTTATTGCTTCTGCTTGTGAAACTTCTGTGAACCTTGAATAACAACGGATAGGCCAGACTGAATATTTGACCTTTGAGAAGAAAAGGTTTATTAAGTAGCAAGAGGATATCCCCAGAGAACATAGTTTTCAGGCCATGGGATACTTTCAAAGCCTTCATGATTCAGCAGACCTGGAGGAGCTACTTGCTGGGCCAGACCCTTCTCTTTTCTTCCTTAGCAGCAAAAATAAATCAATACTGGTACACTTGTATTGCTGAAAAGCAGTTCTAGGCTGAACTGAAGTGTTAACCTTCTCCTTTTTTCAGTAAAGGCTTCTTTGATGAAAATAGCTGGAAGATGACTTCAAAGCAACCGAAGCCTGATGTTCTTCTCAGCAAGTGAAGAGAACAGTGGATACTGAGTTTTGAACTATGAAAAGCGATCTTAAGAGATCTTAATTTAGCCATCTTTTCCTGTAATAAGATTTCAAGACCTTGCGGGGGCAGAAAGGCTAACTAATGCACCCTAATGAATCAAGGGTGTTGGCTGGAGGCTAAGTCACTCCTGTTACAGAATCCCTGTGGCATGGATATTGAGGGAGAAGAGATCCTGATTTTTTTCCCCACGTCTTTGTGTTGAAAGAGTTGATGTGAGATAGGAAGCGCTTTTCACAACAGAAAAGGTGGCATTCGAGCCTGAGATGTAATGAAAAATCTGATGAACCAGACTTCTAATCTAGGTAATCTAGGATGAGCCACGTGCAGCTTCTATAGTAACTGAAGCAGTTATGCCAAAATAGAAGTATAGCTACTCAGCATAACTGACTTTGTTGACTTTGTGTAC
Source organism: Anas acuta (assembly GCF_963932015.1). NCBI lineage: Eukaryota > Metazoa > Chordata > Aves > Anseriformes > Anatidae > Anas > Anas acuta. The sequence continues at coordinate 35,997,806 of NC_088983.1, read as the reverse complement.
TCTGTGAGTATAAATATACTTTTACAATATACTTTTACAATACACGTAGTAATGACAGGTGGGTTAGCTCTTTCAAAAAATTGTGGAAAGTAGTTTTGCATTTTAGCCACACTCCAGAATCCTTTTGTCAGTTTTTGGATTTCAAGAATTGCAAAATGTTTTTCCCTTTTCCTCTTACTATATGAAATACTCAGACAAACAACAGAATGACTAACACCCTTTGCTATGGAAAGAATGAAATTGAGTATTCAGAGAGTTGCCAAATGCAGAATAAACAAACTGATATAACAATTTCCCTCTCTCTATCTATTATGGTGATCTCAGCTTGAGTTTCAACATCAGTAGAGAAATCCTCAGACAGAACAGATTTCCAAACAGATAACATCTCTTTAAATGTCATATTAGAAGAAGAAACTTACTCTGCTGAAAAGTCAAAGCCACTGATACCACAACATTACCCTCCCTCAGAAACAGTACCATCTTCTCTAAGTAATTGTTTCTTCCATAACAGCTTCAGCCACGGAAGCCTGTGACTGCAATTTGTGATTCTAAGTGAGTTCTCGGAACATATCCCAGAACTCAGGGTGATTGGCAGCTCAGTAAAAAGTGAGAGCTAGCCCAACTATCCATCAAACAAATGAGTGGTAAGTCATTTGGAATTTCTCCCAATGTTATTCAGTTTTTTGTTTTTTTTTTTCTTCTGTAGAATTTAATTCTGTTGTGTGTAGGAGACATTTCCCAAAGGTTAATAACTGTGTCATTTTATATTTTGTTCAGAAAACTGAGAGCTAAAAAAACATATTTCGGACTAATTGCATATAAAATAGCTTAGAAAATAGTCACCTTGAGTTATGGACATACAAAAATGAAATGTATCTGAAGGCTTTTTGTTTGATATTTTCTTCAGAGTGAATCATTCACGTTTGAGAATTCTGTTTAAACTTACTAGGCATTGTGAAGGGTACTGTTTATTTGTTTTCCTCTCTCTTTAAAGGATTTGACTATTAAAATCCAAGATAATATTAGGTGATACTTCTGTTCCTTAGTACTCACAGCCTGCATTTTTTTTTCTTTTTTTTTTTTTTCTGAAGATGTATATTACAAGTAGAAAGGAGAGGTTGCTTTCATTTTGAGGTGTTGCCAGCAGGAAGGGACCCGCTCCTTTCTGCCATAGTGGACAAAACTTGCCCAGGATACAGGACATTTGGGTCGCATTTCTCTTAGGACCAGAGGAATGTCCAGTGACACCTCCCACTTACCAGGCGCATGCCTTAAGCACACTGTCGTGAGCTGTTCTTGGTGGGAGCATTCTCTACCACTTCTGATGAAATTCTGCTATTTCCTAGAAAGGAAGAGAGGAATTCCTGTGCCAGTGAAAGAGCATAATATCAGCCCTGAGATACTGGCTTTGGACTGTTTCTGTGTATTTTTAAACTGTGTTCTTCATAACAGAAACAACAAACAAAAACACACTCACTCCTTTCAGCTGAGTTGTCTTAAAGAGTTCAGTCATTTGCAGAATAAAATGTCATATTCTTCTCCAGATACAAGCTGCTTGGGAAATCAGTGAAGAGGAATGCCCATTTACGTGTTATGTTTGAACACAATGTGCAAGTCCCAACAATGAAGAGCAGTCCCACAGAAGCACAGAGTTCGGTAGTTTTCAGGTAAGAGGGCAGCTGAGCCAGAACTGTGAGCTCTTCCACCCCTACCACTCTCTATTCCAGCTTCTGTCTCTCTTTGAGTCTAGCTTTGAGCCAAACTATTTAACTAACATGTTTGTGGTCCTCATGCTAAAGTTTGACAAACACTTTTGTCCAAAGAAAAGTGCCAGCACCACTGAAAAAGGGAATCCTACCTGCCTGCCCTCCTGGCTGTCTGTTCCTGTATCTTGTCCCTTCTTGTACTGAGAGAGGCATTTATGAGGCCACACCGTAAACTGGATCAGGAAGCTCATCTGTCTGAAAGCTAGGGGTACTTTTCCTGCTGGGTTAGTTTCCAGCTGGATCAGTCCTCTGAGTCAGTTTGCTGTAGAGTCACATGAACATCCGTGAAGGACAAAGGTTGGGGCAGGAAGAAGCAGATGGCCGGGAGAAGAAGCAGGGTGTGGAGTGGACAGATCTGCTTCTTTGGTTAGCAGTACCTGCGTGTGCAGTCCTAAAGTGTCTCCTCAGCTACAGCCTTCCTCCAGGGCCTGCGACTTGATTTGCAGAGGCATTCACAGTTAAAAGGGAATTCCTGGGGAGCCGAGCTTCCTTGGAAAGAAGAGCTACCCAGTGCTAAATGTATTGGAAAACCAGGTGCTAGCCACTTAATCTGTGAAATGGGGATAATAATATCACCTTACAGGAAAGGGGTGAAAATGCATTAGATGCTGTTTGTGAAACATTCTGTTCTGATGAACACTCTAGATCAGCCTTGTGGGCAATGCATCCTCCTGTCTTCAGAGTCAGTGGACAAGAGCATGCAGAAAAGAAGGTGTGGAACTGCACTCCAAATCCCCTGGCTTCAGAGGAGCTGTGGAGAAAGCTGTGTAATCATAGAATTACAATTTATATTATGGAGTGCATGTGCCCAAGAAATCTGAAATAATGGCATAAGCAGATGGCAATTGGCATTTATTACTTTTGAGTGTTTGACTTTCACCATTAATCTTTTAATGCATGGGAGGGGAGCTCTGTGTTAAATAGTCTACAAAAGCACTTTGGAGTTCTTCTGGATTGTGCTTGCTGCTTATGCTACTTTAAAATATTTGTATAGTATGATTTGATGGCTGATGCTGCAACACGTCACTTGAAAATTTGAAACAAAAGAACCCCCTCTTTGCCAAAGTCCCTTTTGCATTACCTTCTTCTCAGGCAAAGAAAGTCTCTAACTCTCCTTCTCTAATCTTTCGTTTTCTTCTAAGCCTATAGTAAGTACTCTGACTATTTGACATATAATGCTGAACTGGTGGGCTTTTGTATAACCAGGAATGTCTTTGTTCCAAGTGCTGAGTTAAAAGCAAATGGCAACACCAAAATAATATTCTTAAGTGTTCTACTGTACATCCAAATAAAATTTATTTTCTCTCTCTCTCCCTCTCTCTCTCTCTCTCTTTTTTTTTTTTTTTTTTTTTTTTTTCAGTCAGTCAAGGTTATTAACTGTGTCTTTACCATTGAAAAGCCTTTTTGATTCATAAAGTTAATGTCTGTGTGCACTGGTGCCTCTGTAAGTGCAGACTTGTTCTGCATGTGTATATTTTGCAATTTCTTTTCTGAGGATTAGATATGTACCTGCCTATGAACTACGTGGCTCCCCTTAGTACAGTTTCTGGGCTTCTCTTCTCTATGCCAGTGGCTTGGCAGTCCCCTGAAATGCTAGAGGATGATGCAGATCCTTGCAAATTATGAGAAAGAGCCTACTGATCACAAACCAGGACAGACAGGCTTGGCAGGAGGAAACTGAAATTGTGTGTGTGCCTCCGTGATCCCCCTGACAGCTGATAGGTCACAATTCTGGCCTGTCAGACTTGACACTGATCATTCAATTTTGTTCTTCCTACTTACTGATCCCTTTCCACCAGCCTCCATGCTCTCCCTCGCAGTTTCTTCTATGCTGCAGTTTTGTTGTAAATGCTGCAGTCTTTTCTTTCTTTTCAAATCCTTTCTCCAATCAATTCTTCAATATTTATACCAAGTTAAATGCACCAAAGTCAGAAACATTTCTTTGCTTTTATTAACAGATGTATGTATTTTAAATTCTAAGTAATGTGTAGTTCTAATTCTGAGTTTTAACGGCTTCAAATACTTTATTAGTATTTAGTAATTAGTAATTACCCATGCAAATTAAATAGAACAGATGTACTTCAGGGGGAATTTTTGTATGCTGCAGAGAGGGTCACTTTTAAATGTCAGTCTCGTTCCCTTGGAGAGTTCAGAGTTGATAGTACAGGTTGCATGGTGAAGTCAGGAACTGGTGAAGTCAGTGAGTGTTTATATCTACTTCTTGTCAGAAAAGGCCTGTTAGTGAGTGAAAAAAGAACAGAGAAGCTACAGTTCACAAGATACTGCCGTTTCTGCCAAAGCTGGCCAAAGAAGTTGCCTCTTATTCCTGTCCCCAGAGCCCCCAAAGGAAAATTGTCCTTTGCTATGGCAGCGTATCTATTTATGTACTGTAAACTGGATCAATGAAATGATCCATTTTAGAGAGAATCCTCTAAAAGCCTCAGGCCAATAGTGCTAGAAAATACTCTAAAACCTTCCCAACATACACTAACTTCCTGAGACTATGAATGAGAACGTGGACCTTTTCCATATCCTGAAACTCACTGGTCTTGAGCTCTTGTGAATGATCTACATGTGAATTACCTCATCTGTTTTTCTGGCACATTGTATATCCAAATTGTAATGCTTTCCTTCTTGGAAGAGTGCGCTGTATACAAATTTTCACATGTTCATTGTTCATCAATGAATAAATAATGCATTTTGTTTCAGGGTGGTTCAGATTCTTAGTCAAATTTTCCCTGCGCTTGCAGGAACTCTGACCAGCCCTAATCAGAAACAGTCCTACTACTTACCCTTTCATAACACTAAACCTTCAGAGAGCAACATAAATGTTAATTAATTTACTCTCACCTCACTCCTCTGAGGTAAATAACTATCATTTTCCCTTTCCGTCTAAATGAGAATATTAAAATAGAAACGGAGTGACTTGCCTAAGGTTACACACACATTAGTGGCAGAAGAAGGATTAGCATTCAGAAACTCTTAAGGCTCTTAGGGCTTGTCTACACAGGGAAACTGAAACGACGACTGTGCCTCATTCATTTTGCAACAGCCATTCAAGCAGAGGCCTATGTGTAAGTGCTCTATCAAAAGGAAGAGAGTCCTTTTATTCTAGAATTAATTGTGCATTATTGAGTCATGGGAATTATTTTGGAATAAACCCCTTCTTATTCCATGATAAGTATCCACGCAGTCAACTGTTCCAGACTTGCTATTCTGACCGTGTCCTTACATGGGGAAGAGCCAAACTCTATAAATTCTTCATCCCTCTCCACGCTAAGAAACAAGTTAGCATTACTTAATTACAAAGGCACAAACATGCTTTTATTTCCACTTAAGGAAAACCAGCTCAGGCTATCCCGAGACCTGTGAGAGCACATGTTGCTTGTGAGCATTGCTGCTCCCCTCACTGCAGCTCTAGGCACTGTGCACAGGCAGAACATGGCGAGGAGAGCAGCTTGGCCGAGCCTCGTAACAGCAGCCCCCATGCCAGGATGCCCTGCGTGGCTGGATGTCGACCTTTTAGGCTTGGGACTCAGGGAGAGCCCACAGGGGCCCCGGAGCCGGGCCCAGCCCTATCCCTGTGCTTCAGCCAAGGGTGTGGGCCTCCACCGGGGGCGAGTCTCAGATAACGCGTGAGCTGGGCTGGTGCCTTCTGTCAGAGCCTCTCCCTCCCTCTGCGGCCCTGGTGAGCATCTCCCACATCTTACGATCTGACACGTCAGAAGCGTGTGGAGGATCTGGGAATGCAGTAGCCTCATTAACAGCTTGCACTGCTGTGATGGCTTCGCTAGCTGAATTCTTCTGATAAGGGCAAACTGAGCAATGGTGCACCATGATGCCATAGTCACATCCAGCTCTGCTGTATTTATATACCTGAAGAGTGAAAGCCTGTTTGAACTTCCCCTTGTAAGAACTGCCATTAAGAAACTATTTAATTTCTGTAAAATACACTTAGCTGTTCAGCTGGGTGATACACGATAAATGCATTTCAATACCTAAAATGTTCCTATTCATGATTCTGGACAGCTAACTCTCCTGTTCTTCCATGCCAGAGCTGCACTGGGATCATCTCATCCCTCTAGAACATTCCTTCTACTATGCAAGGTGCGATAGGGACTGTTTTTGTGACCCCGTAACACCTGCTGGAGTCACAGCCTCAAACTGAAGAACCCGTAAGAGAGCGATTGCTCTTTGGATATCCAGCCAGGTACTTCTACAGCACCTCACCCTGTGGTATTTAGACATCGGTACTGAAGATCCATTAGGAACATCTTCTGAAAGCTTGCAAATCCTGTGGATCCGTGCTTAAACCCTGTTGGTCATGACTGTCCAAACGTTCCTGGAAAGTGACCGTGGGTGAAGCTCCGGCTCGGCGGTGGAGCAGCTGCTCGCCACAGCACTCTCGCTGTCGCTGTGTTGCGTGCTGCTGGAAGGCAGCCAGCCCCAATCTGAGATGATTTCTGGAGCGTCCTAATTTCAGAGACAGCTCGGGGAAAGCTTCGGTTACATCAGTTTAGCTGCGATTGTCAATGTACTGTCCAGCCAAGGACGGTAATGACAACCAGCAGAGTATCCAGAAAGGGCTACCCCCCAGCTGATTTTGTTTAAAATTTTGGCCACTGCAGCAGGAGAAAAAGGGGTGATGTAGGAAAAAAGGGGGTGATGGAGATGTAAAAAGGGGGTGATGGAGATGTATGCTCATTTTTTTGTTCATGTCACTAATTTGTTGGATATCTAGAGAGGGAATTCAGTTTAATTAGTCAGTAAAAGAGCTTGATGCAATGCTATCTGCATCGCGCTGGGAGGTTCTTCCTTTGCATCAGCAACTCTCCTTCCCACACGTTTCCAGGAGGCTGGAATCTGATGTAACGACACAAGCCCAAACCACAATTTTAACGCAGAAAGTTGACAAGAGAGCTCCTGCACCAGAGTGGCCCACCCTGAGGAGCCTGGTCACCATGCGCTGAGGAGCCTCACACACACACAGGTCACTATGCACAGTGCGTGTGTGTAATAACCGGGCACGCTGTTTAACTTTTGTCCGTATTTATGTTTCCACAAGGCAGACCGGGATGGGGGGGGGGGTCACCGTCGCCTCACAGCCCCGGCGCTTGGGCCGTTGCCTCAGCAACGCGCGGGGGCCGCTCGCCCCCGCCCCGCCTCTCCGGAGCGCGCAGGGGCGGGCGGCGGGGCAGCCCCTCTGCCGCTGCCTCTCCCTCCTCTCCCTCCCCGCCTCTCGCGAGAGCTGCGGCGGGCGGGCGGAGCGGGGCGGCGGGCGGCGTGCGGCGGGGCTGAGCTGAGCTCATCCCGGGCGCGGGCGGGGAGCGCCGCGCGGAGCCGGAGCCGGAGCCGAGCCCGACCCGGAGCCGGAGCCCAGCCGAGCCCAGCCCGGTCCGCGGCAACTTCGGGGGTGAGCGGCGGGACGGGACGGGAGGGCAGAGGGAGGGACCCCCCCGCCGCCTGGCTGCACGCAGGACTTGGCCAGTAACTTGCCTGTGCGCGGGGAGTTGTACTTTGAATTTTTTTTTTTTCCACTTTTTTTTTTTTAATTATTTTTTTTAATAGCCGGCGAGTGGGGTGTGCAGCCGCCTCGGCGGCGCTTGCAGCCGGTGCCGAGCCGCCCAGTGCCGCTCGCAGTTAGGTAATGCGGCGGGGGCGTGCTGGGTGCTTGGGGGGCGGGGGGGGGAGATTTTTTGGGGGGCTCGGGGGAAGCTCCAGGAGCCCCCCGCGGGGTGCACCCGGCAGAGCAGCCGCAGGAGAGGCAGAGGAGAAGGGGGCAGCCGTCCCCTGCCGACTCGGTGCGCTTTTCCCCCCCGTTTTACGGCTCGCCGGTGCTGCCGTGTGCGGGGGGGCGGCCGCGCACCTGCGGGAGCGGCGCGGGGCGGTGCGGGGCCGGGGGGCAGCGCCGCGGAACGGGAACCCGGCAACTTCGGCGAGGGTCTCCTTGGGTAACCTTGGCTACAGCAGCAGCCTGCCTGGGGGGGGGAGGAGGCGTGCTCGCACCCGGGGAGAAACGCGGGGGTATTTTTGGGGGGGAGATGGGGTTTCCCAGCGATGCGCTGCTCAGGAGGTGGCCGGCACGCAGCGCTGGAGCGGTGCGGTTTTAGCAAAGCCTGGAGTGCGCCCGGAGCTGGGCACCCCGAGCCGGGCGGTGTGCGGAGCTGGGTGGCACATCGCCTACCGAGCCTGGCGGGTGCTTTGGGGAGCACAGCCGGCCTGGGGGAGCTCCGATCGAGGCGCTCGTTGTCGGTAACTACAGGAATTGAGCATCACCTGCCTTCAGTGTAAGGTGTAAGCTGGTTTTGTGCAAGGCAAAACATCCTTTTTCTGTATAAACAACAGGTTTTGTTGTCCGCGTTGTGCCTATAAGCACTAGCTGGGTGATGTGCATCTGTATTTTGGATGAGATGCATCCGTATCTTCTCTAATCTGGACTTCATTCATATTTATTTGGAAGAGATCCCCAAACTAGCCTCTGTTTCCCTGCCGCTGGAGAGGTGGGAGAGAAAGGTGAAAGGGCCGAGGTAGAATTTGGTGACAATTGTAATGGCAGGGAGAGATTTATGAGTTGCTTCACTGTCACGGTTTCGTGCCTTAGGCCATCAGACGTCACAGCAGTTATTAATCCAGAAACACTGTGGGAACTTGAGTTTTTTTTTCTTGCTTATGAAAACACGTGTGCTCGGTTCAGGTAAAGTTGAAGTTTCATGTCTTATGTAAATATGATCTCTCCTTTTAATTGATTTTTATTTAATTGTAACTGGGAAAAGAAGATCCCCCCCTGGTTTTAACAGGGTTTATTTATGGACAGTTGATTAAAAGCTGTGCACTTAGTTGCTCAACAGTGTATTATGAAGGTGTTAGTGATGCTAATATAATGCTTAGTTTCAGAATTACTGCTTGGGATAGGCATACTTAGCTCTCAGTTGTGGTTCGGAGAGCCTCTTAGATCATGAAGGCAGAGGCGAAATGGGACGTCAGCTCCAATTGTGTTGTCGGACTGCAGAACGTGGGCTGACTAAAAAGGCCGGCAGGTGTAGTGGTAGGCACTGGCACGCAGCTAGGCGAGGGTGGAGCTGCAATGAGGAATAAAAATTCAGCACGGGAACGTGTAATCCACGATCTGCTTTTTCTGTAATCAAGTGTCTGACTGCCACTTCACTCATGCATACTTAGTTCTAGGTTAGAATAGTTTTTTTTTCTTTTTCTTTTTTTTTTTTTTTTATTGGAAATGTTATTTTAAGGTTTGGGATTAACTTCTGGATAGCTCTTGTTTTAAAACCCATGTCCAAATGTGGCTTCCCTTGTGTTTCCTCCCCCCCTTCAGGTTTTCAAGGAGAGTTGTTTCATCATGGTTATAGCATTCTGCTGCTGCCTTTAGAGCTTATCATTCTTATGTAGCTCTTATTGCCCTCTCAATTTTGTAAATGCATCTCAAATGTATCCCTTACTTTTTCCTGTTTATTTCAGAACTTCTGTTCTGCCATGAACATGTTATTTTACTAAGAAAGGAGAACAAAACTGAAATTAACCAATGTTAAGAACATAAAATACTCCTATTAGTTATTTTGTTTTTTAGTAAGATCACGTTCCTTCTGTTATGGAAAACAGCATTGGAAATATGTTGGGAGAACGAGAGGTAGGCGAGTAAGAGAAAGGGCTGAAACCCGCTTGAGTTTCTTTTCTATTCCACTGTCTATTTTGTCATGTGGCACGTCCATTGTAGAGAAGAAAAAGGAAGACTTTTCTCCATAGCAGTAGTTTAATCCCTTCAGCCAGGGGTAGCTGCGAGCTATGCAGTTCTTACTGCTGCCGGGTGGAAATCCTGGATACCCCCATGGGGTAAACCAGCAGAGCTTTTGCCCTCATCTGAGTTTCAGTCACACACATTGGTTTCCCTTATGTTGATGTTGTCAGAGTTTTTTAAACTTACTCTCATTGACCCTACGAGTTGGCTCGTTGGCAGACTGGTTGGATCTGTTGTTTCCTTGGCTTTCTTGGCCTCGTTTAGATTGCTTTTATTCCTCAGCAGCTCCTTTATTTAGATATTAAGGAGCCAGTAAGGCATGATTTTACTGTTTCTTCATATCCTTTCATATCTCTGCTTTTAGTTTGTTATTCATCTTTCAGGTTTTTGTTTCACTCACTGTTGTGGGAGTGCCTTGTCTCCCAGTCCAAGAGGGGCGGTAAGGTTTGTGCTGGCGTGGGCTGAGCTGCCGCTGTGCTCGTGGCTCGGTTGAAGTAAGGTTGCTTTCTGCTGCACTCCTTGGTATTGAGGTGGGATTAGCTTACATCACCTCTAGAAAATCTTTTCTCTATTTTTTTTTTTGGGAGAATTCTGTAACCTGTTGGTTTAACTTCTTGTTAATAAGTTACAACAGAAATGCAGCACTAGTAAGTGTGGTCACTTATTTATCAGTGTGTACAAGGATATTCTAAAATGGGCTAGGTCAGGCCTTTAAGCATTCTAGCACATAAAATTAATCCCGTGCTAAGTATCTTTCTGTGAGTTAGGGCAAAAATTGTTATATTCTGTGTTTTCTGTTTCCAGGGAGATGCGACTTCAGTGGCATGATTTGAAGTGCATTCCTCTAAATAGCAACTTCTAAATAGTCTGAGCTTTATATTTCACTGAGTTTGGTTTAATGTTTGAATGAGGGCCATCAAGCTGGATGTTTTTTTAAGTGGGATTTTGTGGCTGTGTGAGAGTTGAGAGATCGTTTAATGGGAAACAGTCGGCATTGTCTGGGATTGGAGCCTTACCAGCAATGGTTAACTGAGGGCAGGGTTGTAAAGCTACAGAGTATGGCCACTGGGGAGACGAGTGACAATAATCTTGTGGTTTTGACTAGCTCTGATTCTTGACCCTCGAGCAGCTGGCAGTGCGAGGTGAACATGATCTGCAGCAGTTTGTGTTTGCTCTGGTGGTAGTTCTGCACCCCGAACTTCGGGAAACTCTAGGACTTGCAGAGACACTGAAACTGCACAATTATCTTACTGGTTTTGAACATTAAACCGCAGATAAAATGGCTTTAGAAGTCCATCTTCTTAGATGTAAACTTAAATTACGGCACTGCCGCAGTCTATTTATTTTAAATCCTGTGGCACCAGTTTGCTGGGCGGGTTGCTTGATTTAGATTCTACCGCATGCCTTTTATGTGAAGTGCGAAGTGAGACTAAGCGTTTACAAGGCTTTGTTTTCTTTATGGAAGCATGCTTTAAAGAGCACTTCATTTGAGCGTGGCAACATAACACTTTTCCTGAGCTTGATAGCTGCTGAATTGTGTGATCACTGAGTGTTTTCAGAGCTCTGAATCCATATGTAGATCCTCTCTTGCAAGCCCGTGTTTGATTAGTGGGATCAAAACCAGTCGTGGCTTCATCTCTCTGCACAACTTAATCATAGCAGCCCGTTCCTTGTGCAGCACGTGGATGTCTGTGTTGGAGAGAGACGTCAGGTTTCTGAAAAACGTGTGGCTGCTTAGAACAACTTCACTGAATGTGAGTTTTGTGAAAATATAGTGCAAAAGGAAGAGTTACTGAGAGCTGTGGTTGATGCTTAGGCCTGAGAGGTGGTTCGAGTCTTGTTAATGCTCCCTTGCCTTTGGCCTCGGATCCTGTGGAAAGGGAGGAACGCTTTCTTCAGGTGGATGTTATTAAAAATGCGTCAAGTGTTTTTGAAGACTGATTTTTAGTTCACAAATTTGTCAACATTTACATAAACTGCTGGCATATAGGGTGCAGTTGTTTTTGAAGCTAGGTGGTTGGGGATTCCTTATGGTTTACCTTCACTGCTGAGAAGCCTCTAGGTGGTGTTCATTTCAGTTTTGTTGTTTATCTTTTGAGGTAACAACTCCTAAACTCAAAATGCTAATTTTCAGCTGTCTTTTATTGGTGCTGTGAGACAAATGTGCTGATGTTGAACTTGTGCCTTTGTCTTAGTGAAATCATTTCGTCTGTCCTTAATTGATGGTGTTCCCAGTGGATTAAAAGCTTCAGCTAGCCAAAACCAGCAGAAAACCATCTTATTCCAGGCTGCTGTACAGCGTGGGTCAGAAATTGAGCACAACTGAGAGAAAAGCTGCCCTGTCGCCTGCTTGACAGACACCAGTTATCTGTGAGGTGCTTGGCTGGTGTCATTTCACCAGCCAAGGGGCTTGCTCTCCTCTCTCTGAGCATCACGATTGTCCTATGAGCTTTGGATGCAAACAACAGGCTTACTGTGTGCTGAGGTGATGTGGAACAGCATTAAGGCAGAACATATTTTGATAGTGACAGATAGTATCTGTGAGACTGCTGTGGTAGCAGGACTTTGTGCGTGCCAGTGGCTCTGATACTTATCTCAGGTGTTCTGGTGGCAGTGCAAGCAGCGCTCTGTGAGGAGTTAACAGGGACTTTCAAACATCTGCATTTGCTGACTTCACCAGAAGTTGCATAGTCTGCAGAACATTTTTATGTTACTCTTGAGACTTTCTGAAATAATGGAAATTACATTTTCATATTGCCTTTTTTGGCTTTATTAGAAGATACTGGTCTTACTTCTTGCTACAAATCATTGCTGTACCTCACACAGCCATGTGAAGTGTTCGGTGCAGGTTCATGGTGAATGGTGTTTTACAAGAGGTTATAATTTTCTGTTTTACAACTTTTCCCCCATTCTTGGTGAAGTTCACCACATTTGGTGAATTTCAGGGTGGTGGGGTGGGATTTCTAGTTTGGCATCATCTAGAAGAAGTCTAGTTCATGCACACCAAAACAACCATTTAAAAAATAGAAATTCAGGGGATCGTTAAACAATGACCAAACTGTCCTAGAGAGGCCTTGGTGAATCTCCATCCTTGGAGACTCAAAACTGTGTCAGGACACATCTGTGAGCGACTTGTGTGGTGTGGGATCAGCCCTGTCCAGGCATGAGCTGGGCCCCCACCTTGGGCCCTGCTGTGGTTCTGCGCTGCCAAGTGGTGGTGGCCGAGGCCTCCAGCAGCTCTTAGAGGTGCTCATGTAGATGCAGTTTAAACTGTTCTGAAAAACTGTCAAAATCTTCATAGCATATATATATATATATACATATATATATTTTTTTTTTGACTAACGTAAAACAGTTTTACTTTGGTATCCAGCGCATTTTGTGTCTCCTGCTCAGGCCGCAGCACTGCATTGGTGTGGGTTGATCACACTTTGCTGGTGTTGGCTCAGGTTGCAAACCCGCGGCAGGAAACCTGATTTCCTTTATCTGTGAGCAGTTGAGAAAGGGAGCTTATTTATTTATTTATTTCCCTGCAAGAAGGTGGTGTAAGAGGAAACGTATGCACCTTCAGCATTTGTCTTCTGGCAGGACCGTAGCACAAACTTACTCTTGCAGATGAATTTTTCTGGCAAAAATACAACTTTTTGGTCACATTATTCAAGTCTAAAGTGGCTTTGTCTACACTTTGTGGGGTGTTGGTACAGAAAAAGAATGGAAGATGAAAAACTGCTGGCTTAAACACATGGCTGTCACTCAAAAGCTGTTGCAGTTTCTTATCTCTGAACTCCTTTAAAAATCTTGTTGTCTTTGTAGTCAATGCTTTTATTTTTGCTTTCTGAATTACCAATATTATTATTAAGAACTAAAATGTTTGATGCTATTTTGGGGGGAATACTGTTGCATGTGCCAAATAGACCCCACCAGGTGAGCCTTGGAGGGCCTTCCCTGTGTCTGCTGGATGCAGCTGAGGCTTCCACCAATCTGTCGATCCTTCGCAAGTTGGAAAGGGTGAATTTGCATTTTGTGCCTTCGGTCCATGCTGAAGGAATGTGCAGCTCTGCAGAAGGAAGTTATTCTTGAACATTCCTGTGTCTTTAAAAATAATCTTATCTTTATGAATGATGTGACACTGGCAGTGATCTTTTACTTTGCAAATGTATTTAACAGCTTGTTGCATGAATCATAATAAAGCAGTTCAATAGACTCCACTGTATTGATCCGACAGCAGCCTGAATAAAGAGGGAAACCTGATGCTTTCCCTCAACTTTTGCTAACGCAAATATTTAGAAGTGAGAACAGAAAGGCGATACTTATGTAAAAGCTATTTACTTAGTTGGGCTTCCCTTGGATGTGTTTTTCTTCACTCTTTCCCTTCCTTTGCAGTTGTTGAGGAAGGCCGTGCTGACAGGAAGCTGGGCTGTTTTAACATTCACCCCCCCGGTTGATTTCTGCAGCATCCTACAGGGTAGTCGCTGCCGTGTACTTGACTTAACACTGGAAATTCCCATCATGTCCTGAATTTCGTACTGTTCGTCTCATTGCCATACAGAAAGACTGTGAGGGGAATCCTCGTTAGGATGCCTTTGGTAAATACAAACACGGCAAATGGCAGTATAATCTCAAAACATGCTATTCTTGCTGAATTGGAAGGGCCTCTCTGGGATTTTGAGTTCTGTGGGTTTTTAGAGCATGTCTGTACAGGGAAATGAATGGCTGCTGATCTTCTGGAGAACTTCCCAAGACAGACACTTTCATTCTGCAATTATAACTATATGAGAAGCTCCATGGAATAATTTGGGAGCCGTAAGTTAATTCTTGCCTTGCTATACAGTTGCTGCCCTATCTAGGTAAAGCCTGGATCTGTAGAGCTATATATCGTATATATATATATATGTTAAAATTGTCAGGACTTTTTTGTTTCAAATAAGCTATGATAATAGTTTACTTTTGCTTTCACCCAGAAAAAAACCACAAGGTTGATTAATATGCTAGATACATTCAGAAACCAGAGAATAGGTTATTCTGACTCCAAACAACAGCATTAAAATTGGGCATGAACGTGCAACAGTGCTGTATTTTTCAGATTTAATCATTTGTATATGTACTGTTGATGTAGTAAAGACTTTCAAATTTGTTAGTAATTTAAAGAACATCTTGAGTGAGACAAAGGTATGGTAATAAGTAGTAATTAAATGCTGCAGAGGGTGCTCATCACTGTTATTTTAACAGAAGTTAGTCATTATCTGCTGATTGCTGGCTTCATTAAATCTTAGTTTTTTAGTTTGTAAGTCAGAGCTTACATACATACCTCAGCAGCTGAACTGAGGCTTTCCAGTCTTGCATAGTTGAAGTATCTTTTGTTCTTGGATTTTAAGAGTAATGACTTACCTCAAACTGCCAACAACTTTCTGCCTGCCAAGGGCAAGATTGCAAATGTTGTGAACGTGCTCTTTGACTACAGATAATGCATCTCTCCTGAAAATCAGGGGGGAAATGTGTCAGTCTTATTGAGAACAACTACTTAGCAGTTGTGCAAAACTGGCCATGTGAAAAAGAAATCATAAGCAAGGTAAATGCTGCTTCCTGTAAAAGTACGAAATGTGTAGAGATAGAAAATACCTGAAGTGTTGGATGAGGGAGACTTTTGTTCTTCCTTATTTTTCTTGAAAACTTGTGCTTTATATATATATATATATGGTAGTTGTCAAATACTCCCAGCTATGATGTAGTCTTACTTTAGGTGACGAGTTTCTTCAGGGTCTTGGTGCAAGTGATTAAGTGACTTTGGGCTAAAAAAAGACTGGCCTCACAAATGGGTATAGGGAGAGAAATTATGGAGAGGATGAAGAAGGAATTTGTATCTGTAGATAAAATCCCTATTTCGTCTTTCATTTTCTCTTAATAGGAAGAGGTAATTAGCGTTAACAAGGGTAAAACTTGGATAAAAAGTGGATAGAATGGAGAGCTAACAGATTTCAGGTAAATCGCGTTTTGATTATTTACTTGTTTGGAACAGGTTGGAGGGTAGTGATGTGAATCTTAGGGAAGCTGGGGTGGAGGATACTTGTTAGACCAGTGACTACTTAGATGTAAGAAGCTGTTTTCAGAGTTGGAGGAACTGTAAATGTTGTAATGTTGTTTGGCTTACAGTTGTTGGTTGTTCTGATGTGGAGAATGAAAAGACTTCTGGCAGGGTGATGAGCTTCCTTTAAGGTGGTGTCAAAGCATCCAGAATAAGCATGGTTGATATGTATGCTTTGGTAGATAACAATACTGAAAAAGGAGAATTTTGTAATTGTGTTTAAATACTCTAGCTGAAGCCATGTGATCTGTGAACTGTATCTTCTGTTTTTCCATCTCTTTTCTTTTTCCCTGAGTGTTATAATTCAGAAAAAGAAGGGTTCAAAGATGTCTGATGCTAGCTTAAAATGAGGTAAGAATTGAAGATCTGTTTGAAGGGAGGGGGGAGAAGAATCTGCACAGCTCAGTACAGAGGAAGCTAACTGCTTAAATTGTCGAGTTTGTTAAATTTGAATCATGCCTCTCTCCAGAATGACTAGTTTCCTTTACAGCATCGCTGGAAAACGTGGCCAGAGCTCTGTCTTTGTAGTGCAGCTACTTGCTTGCAGCAGCAAGGTGAGGTTTCCTGTGGAAACTGTTAGTAAACATGCGAGCATATTGACCTGAGCACAGCTTAAGAGTTTTAATTAATTCTTACTTAAAACTGAGCTATGAATTCAATCTTTACTGTTCCTATCCGATCAGAATGCTCGGATAGCATAGGCGGTGTGCCTGGTTGTGTGGTCTTTCACGTTCAGTTTTTTACACGGAGAAAGAAAAGGACTTGGGGCACAGTGCTGCAGTATTTCAGTAACGTTTTACAGGTGGCAATAAAAGCTTCTGGCTCTGCTGTAGTATGTGGGTGTTATGTGCTTGCAGCTAAAGTCGTTTAATGTTGGCTTTTAATAGTGCTTCTGAAAATGAAGTAATTGTGTGCGCAGTATAATGCAAAATACCCTTAAATAGTGGTTGGTTTCTGTGTTACACTATTTTCTTGTTGCTGATAACGGAGGTACAAAAACCTTTCGGTGGTTGAGATTCAAAGCAATTTTGCCAGGTAAAAAAAAAAAAGAGCTTTGTAAAGGTGGTGCGTTTCTTCTTTCTGAATCTTGTGTTAGCGCTGGGTGACTGCTCTATTTGCACCGCGAGCGTTTCTGGTTTTCAAAGAGTAATAGCAGTATCCATCTTGTTTGCCATAACCATTCTGTGTTTGCCTCCTAGTCGTTAGCTGAGATACCAAAAGCTCTTGAGATGTACGGAAGCTCCAGGTAGGTTAGCCATTTGGGAACTGGCACCCCTGGACGCAGGCAGTGCGTTTTGCTGTCCCTGTGCTCAAAGCTCAGAACCAAAGGTGTAGGATACTGCTGGAGTGCTACTGCTGTTCGGTTTATAACCATGGTAATTAGCACTGAATGTCATTAAGATGAGTGTATGCAATATTAATAAAACTTCTTGTGGAGTTGAGCTGTCGTCATTATCCTGTTGAATGGCTGTGCTGAAAAGCTGCTTGACTCTTCCCTGGAAGCAGAGCGAGCAAGGAGGGCTTATGGTAGGGCCTGTGAGGTCGCAGCCCCTCTTCTCTGAGACACCAGGCGTGAGGACAGACTGCTCTAATAGCAGCCTACAGCTTAAGCATGCTCTCCCCCAGGTTTTTTCCTGTCTTGTGAGCAGAAAACAGTTGTCCCAGTCTTAAGACTGTACAGGAAGAGGGAAAGGATGAGGAGCGGGCTGTTGCTCCCACTGGAGTTAATGTGGTCTGATCCTTTCTGCATCTGAAAGGCTCCCGGGAAAGGTGTGCAGGGTGAGGTGGGGTTATGTAAATTGTTTTTGCCAGTGGCAGAAACTGATTACTTTTGGGGTGGAACTCGATTTCCTTTTCTCCTCCCAGCCCCAGCTGGTGCGGTGCAGTTGCAGGATAATTAGGCTGCTCTGTGTTGAGTGCACTCAGCGTCACTCATTTATGGGAACTAATGAGATTGTAGTTTGATGTGACACTACTGTAATACCCGTGCTTCGTATTCATTCATTCATTAGTTTACCTCGGTGACTTTGTGAAATAAGGAAGTGCAGGTGCCCTTGAGCAAGTCGTTTTAACACCGCGCATGAAAAATCTGTAATAGCGTTCAGAACAGAAATTGTCTCGAGCTTTAGATTTCATCACACCGTGGAGGGATTTATTCATAGCCAGCTGCAGAGCCGTGCCAGCATTTCTGTGCCATCCCTGGTGGCTGCATCCCCCTTGCCTGCAGCTCACTGTCCCCAGCCCCTGGATCTCCTCTACCACGTCCAGGCAGAGCTAAGGCAGTGGTTGAGCAAAACCATGCTGGG
The DNA here is from genome assembly GCF_963932015.1 of Anas acuta. Classification (NCBI taxonomy): domain Eukaryota; kingdom Metazoa; phylum Chordata; class Aves; order Anseriformes; family Anatidae; genus Anas; species Anas acuta. Next base: position 35,979,902 of record NC_088983.1, on the reverse strand, counting down.
GCTGTGCTGGCAGTTCCCTGGCACGGGTTAGTGCTCCAGCCTGTGCCCTGGCCTTGTTTTAGGTACTATTACAGCTTTAGCTTGGTAGCTCATGTGTGGATGGCATGTAGCAGCAGTAGTGCAGTGCTGTGTACCAGCTAACCTGCCTCCCTGCTCAGCTGCACTTACTGAGCTCGGGGCAGCGTTGTGCTGATGTGGCTCTAGTGGTTCTGGTGCTGGTCCAGCGGCTTTAGCACAAAGGTCAGCATAATAGCTGGTGTGCTGCAAAATAAAGTAATGCATGAATAGGTTTGATTTTAGTTCCCTGCTAGACATCCCTGGCTCAGCGAGCTCTTACATATTGTGGTCTGTAGCAATAAAATCAGAGAGAGCGTCTGTAAAATTGCAAAAAGAATAAAACAGACTGCCTAACAAGTGACTGAAATAAAATCTGTAGAAAGTGTCAATCCGAAGGCTGTTAGAACTGTATTTTAAAGTGTTCCTTTAAATCTGGATTAATATCCAGTGTTGGGTCTGAAGTTGTGTTTGGGAAGGATTGTGAAGTTCTGCCTGGCTGCGCCCAAGTGTGCCGCTTCTCGTAGCATCTCTCTGCTGATGCTGTGCCCTGCTGCAGCCAGCAAAGGTGCCTCATGTTACTCCTGCTTTTTTCCTGTTTTAGTTTAATCTGGTTCCAGGGAACATAGTCTACATGTTCTTTAGCTCAGAGCTGGCTTGCATATGCCTGTGTTGCATGGCAGCTGCTGCTGGGGCAGCACTGCAGCTGTATCCTAGATATCTGGTAATTGGTTTGAGGGGAGTTTGCCCTCAAAGTTTCTGTTTTCCTATGGAAACCAGCTTGTGTCATCACGATCTCTGTGCCTGCATCTTTGTTTTAACTCTTCTTCTTTCTCCCCATCCTTCTCTATTTTTTTCTTAATTAAGGGGCTGTTGTTCTAGCCCCCTCCCTCTGATTTCTCTGAGATTTATGTAAATAAATCTCTCTGGTCAAGCACGAGGAGAGCTTTGAAGGTACCAGGCTCTGGTAGTTCATGCAGCTACTTGTTCTGTATAGACTTCCTTCATGGAAAAAAAATGCGCAAGACAAAATGCTACGGGAGCGTGTAGCAGTATCGGTATTTAGGTTGCTTAATAGTTTCTGCTCTTAAGTGTCCTGTCAGCTTGCTTTTTCCCCTCCCTCCATAATTGTTCATGTGACAAAACAGCAGGTTTTCTTGGTGGAGGAGATCCCTCTGGACCGGGGAGATGTCTTCCCTCATGAGGTCTAACAGCATTACTGTGGAGAGGTGGGATGCTGTTACCAGGAGCTTTCTCATGCTAGCTTTTCTCATGGAAAGTCTTGTCCTGGTGCCAGAGCAGCGAGATGTGTGTGTGTTACAGGCTGGTTGTGTGGGGTCTGGAGGAGGCATGTGGGTGAGCTCCTGAGCTCACTACCAGGTGTGGTGGCATAGTGCTTGGGTGAAGGAGGAGGTGTGATGGGGGTGAAAGATGTTCCTGCATTTATTTGTCTGACTGGTTAAAACTTCAGCTTTTTTCTGGCACATTTTCTTGCTATTCTGCCTGAAAAGCCGAGCAGATGTGGTTGGTTAGTCAGGGGTGCAGGAGCTAGTTTTTCTGAGTCTCACTGGACAGGCACTAGGGGACACCGAAAGAAGAGGACATCCTGACATCGAGAAGAGGTTTGGTCTTCTGCATGTCATGCTTTTAAGTGTTGGACAACAAGGCTTCAGGTGAAGCAGTATTGTAATGATTTACTTTTAAACTTGAGATTGATTACAAGGTAGGCTAGCAAGGTGAGATCTGTCCCTTTTTAGAGAGGCAAAACAAAGTGTTCATATCCGCATATCAAAATGTTATTTGACAGGGGAAAGTCTCAAATAAGCTGCATGCTGACCCAGGTCACTTGCAGCAGAGGCACCATGTGCAGCGCTAACTGGGCTGCTCTTCCTCCAGCCTCCTCTTCCTCCCCTCCCAGCTCTGCTGCATCCTCTCAGCCTCAGCAGCCGCCGTAGGATGTGCAGCCTGGGCTCGGTAAGCTGTTGCTTCCTGTACCCATTGCCTCTCTGAATGGCGATCTATGATCACTTTTCTGCTAAAGAGTTGAGGATATGACTGTTTGCAAGGCCTGGTACTGGGCTGTAAGGCTTCGTGAATCCTCCAGGTGAGAAATTTGGGTTGTGGCTGCCATGGTAATGCAGCCTTGTGGTTTGGGTGGCAGTAATCTGTCATAAAGTCTGAACCTGTGTGGGCTGCTCTGCATCAGGCAGCACTGCAGTGCTGGGCTGCAGGCCTGCTCTGACACACAGTGCTTTCTTCTGAGTAGAAAAGGGGAGACAAATTGCAGAGGAAGCTGTGTTAGTGGTGCGAGCAGAACCCCATAACGTATCCAAACCTGTGTGAAGGTTACAAGATGAGAACACCGGTTCGATGATGCTCCAAGCAGGGCTTTAGGATTCCCAGTACTGGGTCAAAAGTACAGTAGTCACATCATGGAAAGTATTGATCCCATAAATTATTCTGTTTTAATTAAAAAAAAAAAAATCGAACAAAAAACACGTACCAGCATGCCTTGTTTGCAGTAGGCATTATTTATTCAGACCACTACAATTTTGTACTCGTTTAAGTATTAGGCACTTTCCTGACACTGATGGCAACTTGGTATCATGTTCTGGCACACGTGAATTTGATCGTGTGCCCAAGTCTCATTTAAATTTAACTTACCTTGGTCTGTGATGTGGTAATGCAGAGACTGCTATTAGCTGTGACACCATCATTTTAATGTTTTCTGTGACAAATTTACAAATGTTTGAAAAAGTTTACTTTTCCATTTTGCCTGTAACTTGTAAATGATTTAAAATACAATTTGTCTTTATTCAGCATTTGAATGATAAAGGGAAGGTTGTACACATTGTACAACCACGGTTGTCTAAAGTTACAGGAGGATGCTTTTAGATCTGATAAACACTAGTGTTCATTACACTTATCTTAACTTTGGACATGATTCATTCTTAATGTTATGCCAAAACCAAAGTTTATTCCTAATTTTGTAAAAATAAAAAAACCTCAGCCCTAGTGAAAAAGATTCTTGAATTCTATTCAAGCTTCTTGATAGAGATAAAAGGCTTGTGTTTTTTTTTTTTCTTTTTTTTAATCTGGAGAATGCTTAAAAGTAATGGGGCCATTAGAGGAAAAGATTTTAATGGGATCATAAATGTTCTATTTGGATCTGTCTTATTAGACATGGTTTAAAAATTGAATCTCCTTCTGAAGCCATTTACATATTCAAAGTTCTTAGTAATTGACCTGATTCTACCACAAGCTGCTATTTATCTTTCAAGACGTGAATTGGTCTTATCTTTAAAAGTCTTTTGACCTTTCTTTAAAATCATTTGGAAAAGGGAGAAACGTACTTGTCTAGGGCTGTGACTAAATGCTGTCTCCTTGGTTTTGTTCTACTAAAAACTTTCTCTCAGCATCCGGGGATGGTTTCCAACAGGCTAGGAGATGCTGAGCTTCATGATAGTGTCATGAGTGCTAAAGAAAGGCTCCAAGGACAGCGTCAAGAAGTGCTGGTGAGGAGTTTCAACTGTTGTTGCAACACTGGCAAACTTCTGACCAAATGTTTGTTAAGGACACGCGGCTTTTAAACTTCCCGGATGTTTTCTTAGGAATTCCATTTAGCTTTTCATTCTTTCTGTATGGCATTTATCAGCAAAGTTCGGTAAGAGGGAGAGATTTTTAGTGTTCTTTTCCTTCCACGTGTGATGAAACAGGAGTGTCTTCTGTTGAGTTTCTACACGCTGAAGAGCCTTACCTTGGTGTGATTGTTGGATGTCAGTACCTTCATTTATGCTTATGCTGTGACCACGTCTAGAGGCATCGTACAAATAAGCGAAATGCTGTGCAGATACAGCTCAGATTCTGCAGGTGGATGTGAGTATCCAAACCCTCATGTTCCTATGGAGGCTCGCCTCCCCTGACCCTGCAGATGCAGTTGCCCAGCAGTTCTGTCCTCTTGGTTCTCGGGAACCTCTGGACATCCTCAGTCACAGCTGGCTGCTCCCAGCAGGGTCGGGATGCTGTCTGGTTGGGTTTCGAACATCTCCAAGGATGGAAACTCCGCAGTCTCACTGGGTGACCTGTTTCAGTGTTCAGTCACCCTTACAGCTTTTCTAATGTTGACAAGATGTTTCTAATATCTAACGTGTTGCAGTTGTACTTCGGAACACCGAGCACAGTGCCTGCCAGGAGCTAGGGGAAAAGATTCACCAGGATGCTGTTGAGAAACTGTGGTTCATTGTTTGATTTCTGTTCTGTGTGTGGGCCACGTAACAACTAAGCTAGAGCTATTCACTGGATCTCTGTTAGATAGCTAAAGAACAGCAGGACAACTTCACTTCCTGGCCTAGCAGTCTGATACCATGCTTAGCTACTGTTTTATGCTTTCTGAGAGCTTTCAGAGAACATCATTTGTACCAGTGGTGTTTTGCTGGTGTGCAGGAAGAGGTGGCATTGTCCTTCTGCAGGTGGGCACAGAAGCGTCCTGTCTCTGCAGAAGGCTGACACACGTGCACCTCAGATGTGAAACTTGCTTTTTACAAACTAGTTTTCCTGCGTATGTGTGAGTCAGTCTGCTAGAGGTCTGTTTTTTCGTCTTTTCTGGAAATGCAGTATCTTTTCCTATGGCAATGAGGGGGGAAATGCACCGAAGACAGCGTACTGCTGCATCACCGCACCTCCAGAGAAGCTCAGTACCACACCTGAACTGGACTTTCTTCAGGGAAACTGACGTTTTGTGGGCCTTGCTGTGTATTTCTCTCTTTACCACACTTCTAATGGTAGCTTAAGCACTCAGAATTACTGCAAAATTTACTATTTATTTTTACGTGATGCTTGCTTTGTATCAAGCATGATACTGTGCATGCAGGTGGTTCTGGAAACCTCACTCATTCCCCACAAAGCAAGGATTTTGTGGACCTGTGTCTCTTGCACTGCAGTCATGTGGATGGTACAGAATTGCAGAACAGCCTTGGCTGGAAGGCAGCTCTGGAGCAAGGAAGGCAGGCCAGCTGAGCCTTCTCCAGAGCAACAGCCCCCGATGCCCCAGCCCGCCCATGTTCATCGCGTGTTTCAGCCCCCATCCTCTTCCCGGTGTCTGCTGGATTGCATCAGGGTGTCTTCCTGCTGCTGTCGAGTCTGGCAAAAACTGGACGTGCTGGTTCAGCTGAGGTCTCAGGAATGCTGAATAAAGGTGAATGTTGCTTCTTAGGCTCAGATGGCACTGATGAGCGCTGCAAAGCTAATGCTGTGACTTAATCTTGCCTACAGTTTGAGATGTGCTTTCAGAAATTTCTATTTTTATTCCTCGATGCATGAGGAACCTTTGATTGAATCAGTTTTACCTTATCGCTGTTTCCAGAAAGGATTATTTACGTTGTCTGGCTTGAAGGAGACTTTCTAATTTGTAGCCAGCCTTGTTTCACACAGCCGCAGACTTAATCGATATGTTTCACTGCTCTTGGAATTTTTTTCCTTCTAAATTGAACTGGGTAGATGCACATCATTTTAGTTATTCTACCGATGTATTTTGCTTTATGTGGCACATTATGTTGGTTCATATTGTTGTTTCTTCAACCCAACCATGAAACAAACCGTTGTGGTTGTCTGACTTTCAGTGGAAAACGTGATTTTCTGCCTGCTTTATTCTTAGTATCTTCGTATCAGCTTCCAATTTCTAAATTGTCATTTGTTTGAGCTGCATGCAGGGATCCATATTTTAATGTGTTGCCATTAGAAATCAATAAAACTCATACAAGAATGAATGCTTATGGGAGAAATGTGAAAGCGGCCATTCTCAGAAATAGTGAATGGGGGTGTGATGGGGTGGTGGGGCCAGCGGAGAAGAGACAGGGAGTGTATGTTTGTCCTGGTGGCTCCATCTTCCACGTGAGCCAGCGAGAAAAGATGCTTTGTCCTTGCTGCTCGTGTCTTGCCACACTGTGTGTGATGCCTGGCAGGCTACGAGCGCAGAGCCTCAGAGCAGGAGCTGGAAGTGATGGATGCTGTCTTGGTGCGGACACAGCTTGATCTGGAATGCAGCCCCTGGGCTTAGGGTCTGATTCAGGCCTCTCCTATGGTAAGGTTTTCAATTATCCAACTTTGCTTTTTTTGCTGAAGACTAACTTCTTTTGCAAAAACTTGCTGGGGTCTACACAACATTGCTTGTGCCATGGTTGGACCTGTCGGGACCTTCATTTCTAAGATGTCATGCAGTGTTTCAGGGCATGAGGACAAACCAGCATGCAGCCCCTGTTCGTCACAGCAGTTTTGCTTTTCACCTCATGGGAAAAGATTTATCTGGGGGTAATTTTGGCTCATTGAGCCACGCTTGCTATCTTGCTAATGTTACCTTTCTCTGCTAAATACATCAGCAGACACAGAGGAGATAAAAATGTAAACAGCGTGTATCTGAGTGGCTTCATGCTTCTTTGATTATTTAAATTGTTCTTTTTGTCATGAAATTAAGTGGGTTGTCATGTGGAATTTCAACTAACTCCTGCTTTCTGCCTCTGACCGCTTATTTTATTTCCATCACGAAGTTCTTTCTAACAACCTGTACAGAAGAAGATTATTTTCTGTGCACCTGCAGCTTACTCTCTGTAATTACAAATGTGGACTTTGTAAACTGTGATTTATTCTTTTAGAGCAACTTGTGTAAGTGTGCACTGTTCATGAGACTGGGCTGTGTTAAAACTGCATTTAAAACTGTTTCAAGTTCTTTAAACTGCAGTGCATGTCTGCCTTATTCTCCCAGTTTATCTCCGTACCAGCTTCACATGAGCACTGTTTGTTTTCCTTTGCCATTTTCATGTCACTTGAAAAAAAAAAAACAGTCAGTGTATTCATGATTACAAACTTTTAAAAGAAATTTGAAACTATTAAGAGTTTTAAGGAAACTTCTAAGAGAACACTGCTTGTAAACAAAGGCTAATCAGACATTAGTTTGGCAAATGGTGGCATCTTTTGCTTTTTTAAATGGGTTTCATCTTTGTTCAGATTCCTAATCTTACTGGTGAAAATAATATTATCATAGACGTGGATCAACTAAAACTCACTAAACTTGCAGCTTACTTGTTGATTTATCTATGTAATTTGTGAGCATTTCTGGAGAAAGTAATGGAACATTTTAGAGTGGGAAGTCTTAGTGTTAATTTATGTGAGATGTGAGGCTTTTATGTGGGAAGCTGCATTATTTGAGGCATTATTCTTTCTTGGTGAAGATCTGGTGTGCTGGACTTCAGAATGGTATTTGTTTTTTGAGGGCTGAGGGATTGGAAGATGAAAATCAGAGGAAAGGAAATAAAAAGATGTTCTCATTTCAGACTTGAGGAGTTTCCTCTGTGTGAACTCTTTTACATATGGGATGTCTAGTAAGACAGATAAGAAGCTGAAGAAAATTGCAGTGTGGTAAACTTGAATTAATTTTTCTCTCCTCACCACTAAGTGCATTATTAAACTTTTTTTTTTGTTAAAACTGGATATTCTTAGTGGCAAAATACTAGAACGGACAGAGATGTTTGTGATTTGTATCCTAAGGCAGCCCCTGGGCTGGGAGGCAGGCTTGCATATGTGCAGGAATTACTGTGAAAGAGCTTTCTGCAGCTCTCTTCTAGGCCAGTGTCCTGCACTACATAAACATTTGGTATGTGCCTTGACTGGAATATGTGGGTTAGTAAGTTGGCTTGTTTTCGCTTTAGCTGTGAAGGTTGGATCTGGAGATCTTGCTGGCTGTACTTGCATTTCAGTATGTACCCAGTTCAGGTTTAATTATGGAAACTAAAGCTGCTGCAAAGTAACTGCAGCCAAGGCGAATATTCTTTGAATTTGCTAGGGACTAAGGAGAAACAGAGCTATGATCTAGCAAATGTGAACTCACAGGGCTGCAGGAGCATGGGAAAAGCTTTTTCTCCCCCAAAAAGGGATGTCTCAGCCCAGACTGAACTGAATGTCTTCCCTGGATACCATGTATGAAACTGATTGGTCTGTCTTGTGTTTTTTAGTAGGCAACAAGGAGGCTGCTGGTAAAAGCTTAATTCTGTGTTGCTGTGAGCCCACAGCAAGGCAGTAAATCAAGCAGAATTAACTGAGCCATTGGCTGGTGGCCGCTGGAAGGAGAGAAATATGAATGGGCAGCAGGGATGCGCTGCTGTTGAACCCCAGACCTGTGCCTGGGTGTCTTTGGGTTGAGAGCCATTGTTGGTAAGGAAAAAGGCTACCGAAGGCATGTGGTTTTATAGGGTGGCTGCATTGCTCAGCACATCAACTGAGAGGTAAACCTTAACTCCAACCTGCAAGAGGGCGAAGCAAAAACTGACACTGCAACATCTATTCCATGCAACCCACTGGTTATTTCTGGTAATAATCATACGGATCCAGCAAGTTCTTCTGCAGCCATCTTAAGATACCTGCTGCTTGAGCACAGCCAAGTAGTGCAGAGCCGTGTTATCCTGTGCATGCTGAACGTGCTGCTCCCATTGCGGATGTGAATGGGTGATGTTTTCAGAAGGCAGGTGTTCAAACTGATTGTTCAGCTAAAGGATGATCTTGCCAAAAGGGCTGTTTGTGTTTAGAGCAAATTGCACAAATTGATTCCCTTTGTATACCTAAAGGAATATTGAAGCATACGATGCATCCATAATTGAACTTGCCATGTAGGCACATTCAGTTTCACAGTTCACTCTGTGCTATGCAGGGTGAATTGCTTATATCAGTATAGCTGTGACTAAAAGGTTCTTGATAAAGGTTTGTTGCAAAAGAAGAAAACATATTTAGATTATTTTTGTCATGCCATTGTTGCAACACCCTCCGCCCCCCCCCCCTCCCCCCAAAAAAATAAATCAGTTCTCCATCTTTTGATTTATTTTAGGTGAAAAACTTTTCTTTGGACTTGACCAGATTTTGACTGACAGGAATGAAACTGAATATTTCTGTGAGCCTGCATCTGTCTGGAGGAATTGATGAGCGGGATAAGAATTCATGTAACTTGCATAAACCTTACTTGCATGAATATTTTGGCACTGTAATACTGAATGTGTGACCTCTGGTGTGCAAGTGGAAGGAACAAAGGAAATGATGAAGGGTAAAGCCAGCAGGCAAATCCAGCCTTTCTCCCTTCCAGCATAAGGTGAAATGTCATTGTTCTGAGTGCTTCAGTCTGGGCAGTGCTAGTGGGCATGCTGCAGTGCTTCCCACACTATAGGTCTGTGGGGGCAGGATACAAAGTCAGGTGAAGGAAACTAGATGTATATTTGAATTTGAAAAGTGTTTTTTCCTGTCAGGTATTAATTTTGGCTGATGAATTTTGTGGCACGCAGTAAAAGCTCACATTGTGAAGAAGCTTGAACGGCAGAAGTGGGCTGAGAAAGAAGCTGTCTGGTGCTTTTGAAGATGACTTCTGCAGAGTACGGTTAGACTGTCTCTGGGTTTTCTGTGTTATTTCTCATGATTTCTTCTACTGCAAAGCTGTAGGTGTTTCCTGGTACAGTTTCTGACCTTTTTTTCTTGACAGCTCTATGCCGTTCATGGACTAAAAAGTAGTGACTTGTTAAAAAATCCATTGTAGGTATTTCGAAGGGTCTTGATGGACAGCAGGGACCATCCTGTGGCAAAATTGACTCAGTGCAGTGACTTTAGACTTTAAAGCTCTTCTGTTTCTACTTAGGGAAACGTAATTCTTTCGGTGGAATTCTGGATTGGCCTCGGCTCAAATCTAATGGATTTGGTTTAATTTCTTTTAAACAGGAAGAATTTCTGTGCTTGACACAATGGAGCAGGGCAAAGTCATTTGCCGGTGTGCAGGTGCAGTTTTGCGTGTTTCCTACAACAAAGATGGCTGAGAAGAGATGGTTATAGATATACTGTGGAGCTGCAGATAAGTTACCTAGGGTTTGTCCTCTTTACTTTCATTGCTTACAATCTAGGAGACTATTTCAGAGTTCTCATAACTTTTTTTTCTTAGAGCCTTGTCTGGAGGAGTACTTAGGCTTTTTATTGCATTGATTTGTGTCATAATTATGTCATTCTTCTCTAAAATAATTCACACTTTGTCTTTAATTGCAATTTGAGCTGGCGTTGATAGATGTGTTTTGTGCATTGTCAATACTTCCTAAGTAATTGTCACCTAACCTAAACTATACAGAGATGATCTGCATTAATATATTGCATGATAGGCCATCTTTTTCGAATGGCAGCAAGCAAGTTTAGTATGTTTAAGGTAACAGATGCGTAGTTAAGATAGAAAACTTTTTTTTTTTAATTTTTGTGAGCCTTAACCTCATATCAGTACCTAAGATTATTCCTGGTTTTGATGAGGGGAGACATCTCCCAAATCAGTTTGTGGAACAGCCTTGGAAAGGGACTCACAACTTGCATAGTACTCGTAATAAGGAACAAAGGTGCCTCATCTGTCAGATCTACGCTTACATTTGCATTATGATGGTCATTTTTCACTGATGGTGACTGCTGAAGGAGCCTTGGCTTTCCACTCTCTGCTAGTTTTTGCTTCTGGGCCGACCTCAGGTACGTCACCGCGGCACAAGTCCTTGAGTCATTTTGCTGGCGCTCTGCCCTCCTCCCTCGTACGGGCTTGCTCAATTGAGAAGGCAGCAGAGAGGCAAGAAGCTGCAAGATGGTTGCTCATCAAACCACATCCTAAAAATAGTGTGGCAACTTAAGGTGTTTCTGGGTCTTTGTACATTGTCTTCTCTGAAAGACCAGCGAAGCTGGTAAACATACCTTTGAAGAGCAGTGAATCAAACTGGAAAAGGAAGGCAATTAGTTGAAAGCTGCTATTTGTGAAACAGAATATAGGTTGTAGCAAGTGCAGCACTTGAAGTGTAGTGAAGCAGCTGTCTCATATTTGGAGAGAATTTGGAGCCACAATAATTCTTCTGTAATTCTTCTATTTTTTTTACCCTCATGTCTTCAGATGGGGATGTTGACTGAGGCTGCTGTGGGTCACTTTGGACACTGGAAACTGGGATAAGGCAAACAGCTTCTTTCTTTACACAGTATGCAGCTGTTGGATGAGAATGAGCTAGCTGTATTTTAAGCTGTATTTGAAATCTCTAGATGACCTCTTTGGTGCTCTTCCTTTTTTTTTCATTTCCCCCCTTGTTGGAATGCATCATACCTTTTGTTTCTGAGTGCGATTCTGAGAAGAGGAAAAAAAAAAAAGCCTCAACATCAGTGGTCTGACGTATATATGAATTTTCTGTGTTGTAATGAAACTTACTGTTCTGCTTTTTTTCTCTCTCATCTTTCCAAATGGTGTTACAGTGACATGGCTATCGCTGCCAGCTCTGTGCAGGGCAGATCGTTTCTGTGAGTGCATTCCAACAGGTGTGTTGTTTTTGTTTTCCTGGCATTTATTTTGCAATTTAGGATGAACATAATGCTTCACATCTGTATTTCAGTCCAGTTTGAACAAGTTGAGCTCAAGTGATGGTTGAGTTGTGGTTTTGATGGAATGGTTGTTTGGCAGGCTGCGTTTGTAAACACTCCGGTGCTTTCAGCACATAATATTTTGGGGCAGTCATAGTGCAATTGCATAATCTTAAATTATCTGCTTTACAAATAAGAGGTGATTATAGCGACTGAATGCAAGCATTGAGCAGTTGAAAATTTGATGCATGAAAAAGAATCTAACTTCTTGTCAGTACCTCAAGCTTTATTCTAAAAACAACTTCTTTTTGAGGTCACATTGAGCTCAACCTAATATGAATCTCCTGATGATAAAGGAGCGTGAGAGAGTTGTTTCGGATTTTGTAGGGGCTCCTTAATGAAGTGTGCGATTCACCTCTGGTCACTAGCCAGTACCTTCAGGTGACTCATTTGTGACCCTTGTGATGCTCCACGCTTCCCCAGCCCCAAGTGATGGCTAGAAAGCTTTGATTTATTGTAAGAAAGATGAATAAGAGAGAAATCTAGTAGCATTCAGTATATGCTGAATAGCATATAAACCGAAAAATGAGAGAAGAGAGCTGCTTTTGAGAATCTGAGAGTTGTTTAGATTCTTGTTAATGAAAACTGTTTTTCCATGTATCAGTTTTGGGGATTGTTCAGTTTAAGCCTTAAGTGCTGCTAAAACCCTGACTAACAATTCTCCTCCTCTTTTTCTTTTTTTTTTTTTTCTATTTGAGAAGAAAATGTAAGAATGGGTGTATTACAAGCAGTTCTTTTTATAGCATTTTATTAGCTTCAGAACTGCCGGAGCTGGAGATAACACCCCAAATCTGTTATATTAAAAACTGCCTGATCTTCTTTGTATTGGTGCTATCACTTCTTGAATCAAACTAATTCTGGCCTAGCTGTTGTCCAGTGGTCATTACTATTATATATTGTGGGGAAAAGATACTCTTACATTTCTTTAACACTGATTATCTTTCTGAGGTTTTTCCAATCCTTTCATTATGTGATACCATGGGTAACTTTTTCCCCTTGTGTTCTTCACATTGTTTGTGATTTTAGCTCTCTCTTTATCCCTCTAAGACCATGAGTTCCCAGCGTTTTTTCTCCGTGTGAAAGCCATACCATACCTTCTGATCATTAGTCACTTTTTCTCTAGTTCCTCCATGCCTGGGCAATATGAGTAGAGTTATGAGCAGTAATGAAGAAAACCTGTGGTACTTCATATGTGGTGGTGATTTCTGATTTGTTTTCCTTTATAAAATACCCCAATTCCTTTCACTTCCCTTTTGATGGTGTGAAGTTGGTACATTTCAGTGAATACTGACCACGAGCCTTTTCTTGAAGGTTAACAAACGTACCCTTAATATTGTAAGGAGACGCTTCAGATTAGTTTTCCCTCTCTGTGCCATTTCAGCGTGTTTATTGACACTGGATTTCATATAACATTGTACTTCCCAATCAGTCTATTCCTGTGAAAACCTTCTGTAGCTGCCCACAGTGACCTACAGACAAGATTTTTTCTGACTAATACAGAATCTGAATCTTTTTTTTTTTAAGCTTTGCTAAATGTAAATGTTTATGTATCTGTCAATTCCTTCCATTTTACCCTTTACCCCCAGAGATGCATGCATTTACCAGTGTGGGTCCAAGCATAGATCCTTGGTATCAGTGCACCATCCTCTTCCCTTCTTTTCTTCTCGCCTGCTCACTGTTTAAGAAATCTTATTGCTTCTGCTTATTTCCCACTTAATATTTGTTGATTGGTTATAATTCACAAGTAATTTTTTCTGTCTCATCCTATGATAATTTGGTTTCTTTAAGACCCATTGGTGAGGGATCTTGCTGAAAGGGGGTTGGACAGGAAGATCTCCAGAGGTCCCTTCCAACCTTAACCATTCTGTGAAAGCTCCTCCTAAAGCTCCGTGTGCATTCTTGAACTTTTGAGGTGTGTGATATTGAGCACTTTTGGATGCTCATAATCTTCTTTAGTGAATCCTGAATGGTTGGACTTCTCCTCATGAAAATCTGAGCGCTTTGCTGTGTATCTTCTTGTGCAGAAGTGATGATGCTCGTCTTTGAAGAGGCAAGTAAGACATGATGAATAATAAAGAGTATCTCTAGCAGAGCCAAAAGGCACACCTTGTAGTTGTGGCAATGGCATGAGATAACTCTGAATGCGTTTTAACGTGTTGTATTGTGCTGCCTTAAACCCAGGCTGCGGCACAGTAGAACTGGAAATATTTGAAAGACACATGTTCCCTGCCAATTGCAAGGCAACCACACCCTGGCCTGTGTTGGCTACACCTATGGAGGTGCATTTCTAATATACTGTAAACAGTTCCTCATGATTACTGCATAATAAGCTGATTTAACCAAGCTTTGAAAGGAATAAATACTGCAAATGCTCAGGATAATTCTAGTCTGTTTGCCTCTAGAAGCATTTCTCTGAGGCTTCTAGGTTACATCAAAAAACAGTCTCCGTTGACTGGGCCCTGGGGTTTTAAAATGCCAAATACAATACTTGTGAAGCAGTACAGGAACAGAGTGGCTTCTGATAGTGTCTCCCATTGCTGTCTGTTAATTCTAGGACGGTATTCTGAAAACTCACGTGGTAATCCTAATGTAATTAGTGTTTCACGGATGATAATGTTTGGTGCAAGTTCATTTTGCTTTTGAGCAATAATTGGCGAATACAGCATGAAGCTCGGTGATCCTTGCTTCTGAGATAAGTCTGTTCTGTATTGCAGAAGAGAAATTGCAGGACTGCCAGATAAACCAAGCAAATCCGGAGCTTCACAGTGGAATCCACAGAGAAAATCCTCTCTTTCTGACCTGTTCTTGGGCATCAAATCATGGCAGTAACAAGAACACTTATTGCTTTTTAATACCAAAGATTATGGCATTTTTCGTGGTCAATAGCTACAATGCTTTCTATCAAAGCATCTAGTCTTTATTTCTAGGTGCTTTTATAGAGTTACAAGAGAGTGCTTGATGGACAAAATAGACAAGTGTTCTCTCTGGTTGTGCTCCCAAATGTAATTATTGATCGGTAATAGCATAAGGACGTATTTGTGATATAATAATAAACTGCAGGCTGACAATAAGGAACTGCAAATAATCTCTGAATTAGCTACCATAACCCGTCAGTGGCTTCGAGGCAAAATGGGTTTTGAGCAAAGCCCTGTTTGTATTTTAGTGTGTAACCTACACCTTTAGGAAAAAGCTGCACTACTTTCTGCTGTTCATTTCTTGTTAGGTGTTGGAGAAGGAACTCAAAAGAGTCTGATATGACTAACCTACATTAAAAATAATTAAAACTGTGGTTTTGTAGTGCCTCTTTCCTGATAAAAGAACAACTTAAAAGTATTTCTTTGTTGTAATTAGCTTAATGTAAGTAGGTAATTACATTTCCATTAAGCTTCTGCAGAGTTTTAAAAACAGAGAAGCAGGATTATCTCAGTACACCATGTTACTGAGTGTAATGAGCTGTAATAAAGTAAAATTCTATTTTTGAAATTATATTCAAAAAGATCTTTTGTAGCACGTGAAATGTTGTGTGCCAGTAAATAAATTTAAGCAAGCTTTTTGGAGATGAAGAAAAGATTAATTAGTGGATCTGGCAATAAAAATAATTTGAAATCGATTCTGGTAATCTGAGGCATCCCTGACATAGTCAGGAAATAAATCAATATAATGTATGGATGTTTTTAACTGTGAATGGAATTAATCCTCACTAGGTATATGAACATGGCAGTTGAGTATATGGGGTTTCACATTGGAATTGAGTTTCTGTGGGCTGCCTTGTGTAGAACACTATATTTTTCGACCAGCTGTAAGTTAAATGAATCATTCTTTTTGACCTTTCTTCTGCAAGTTGTGGTTGGCTAGTGAGGTTGAAAGATCAGAAGATCAAGTGTCATACATTTATGGCTTGTCAGAGGATTTTTATTTTCTAAAAGTACATTAAATTTTAGGGATAGCTTGTAAGAATCTGAAATTGGGAATGTGATAAAACAAAAAATACTGTTTCTTCCTAAAGTATTTTCAAAACAGCTGCCATGTAAAAAACCTAAACACTTACATAAAAGTCATAGAAATCAAAGAGTGCTAGTTATTCATGACTCTTCTTCACTGATAATCAGAAGCAGTTCTGTTTAATATTTGGAAGTGTTATCTGTGTACTTTACTAAGGCCTCCTGACTTCTTAAGAAATATCAGATGGATTTAAAAGCAAAATTTTGCCATGAACAACTACTGTAGAATAGTGATACGTAGTACCAAATATTTCTGTTCTTTGTTATCTCTAAGAAACTGTTGAGATCAGTACTGGCAATCAGAATTCTGGTCTGACTTATTTCAGTTTTAAGACTTTACTTATCTGGAATTCATGCGTTTTGTAATTGTTATTTGAAACTTTAAAATGGCTATAACAGCTTCGCAACAATTTTACAAACATATTTTAGTCTTGAGCGTGCAAACAGCTGAATGATGTTACAGGGATTTTCATTTTCAATTGTACATTGGCTTTCATTAGTCTTGTGTATACATTGCTGATGCTACAAAAAAGAATGCTCTGATAGCACCTGTATGTGACAGTAGTCTTGCTGAGGTGTTGGGGGGGGGGGGAAACAAACACCCAAGGGACTGATTTCTGTCCCACCTCTTGTACAGTGCACACGTACAGGAGACATCAGGTCACTTGTGTGTCCTACCAAATTCCATTTTTCCTTTCTGGAGGCTGAGAGCCTACCTCTGAGCAATTGCCATTGCAATGACAAATATCTGCTTATGGTTCAAAAAACCCCTCTTTTCTGATGCTAGTAGAACTAAAACTGAGCTGTGAGGACCTTTTAGGTGCACTTGTTGCCGCAGCATAATTGCATAGAGATGTGCATGCCGGCAGAAGGAAGTTATAAATTCATAGGCGCTCTGTGAGGATAATGAATAGAAGGCAGCTTTCTTATTAAAAGGGATTATTTTTTGCATGAGTACCAGTGGAAGACCTTGTTTAGCATCTGGGAACAAACATGAAGCTAAAGCTGCTTCCGTGTGGCTGTAGGTCAGAGCTGAGTACCGCGTGCTGCTTTGCCTGCACGGGGCGGGATGCTGTGACACCATGGCTAAGCAGGAGCTGCTCAAGCTGGATCGGTGGTGGCTTCAGTGGCTATGAATTCATGCTTGGGGCTTTTATTTATTGCCTTGCTTTCCTCTGCCTGCCTTCTCTTTGTGGAGAACACACAAGTGGGACACAGCCCTGTATTTTGTGTGGCAAACATATTTTTACTTTGCAGTGCAGAGTAGGGGTAGATCTTTTGGAACCGAACACTTTGATTCAAATTGATGTAGCTGGTAGGTGTGTAAAAACAGGTGGGAATTTCAATTGGTGCAGTTCAATCAAGGAAGACTATGCCCTTTGTTTTGGCTGGTTTTGGAAAATGATAACAGGAATGAGAAATAATGCAAAATAGCATGAGAACTTGGATCACATGCTGACCAGCTCCTACTTCATTACTACTGCAAAGCCATTTATTTTTTGTGTGTGTCTGTTTGTATTTCAAAGTGCTTGCTGTATTGATGCTCCAGAGTGGAGTTGCTGCATGCTGTACATATAAAAATAATTTACTCTGCTTAACAAGTCTACTCAATCAAACAAGTCCATTAGATCCTGAAAATAATATCTGGTCGTGCAAATCCAAGCCGAGGTGCCCGGCTAAACAGCTTGAGCTGTGAGTTGGGCTTGGAGCTGCATGGAAGGACCAAGTTTCAGGGAGTTGACTTGAGGAATCAGAGGATGGAAGGAAGATGCTGCATTTCTTATTGTGCTTCGGCTGAATGATGCTAAGCCCTGCTCTTTGCAGGCCTGTCAGAAGCATCTTGGCCTGCTAAAATGAGCTGAGCTGAAAAACTTTTATCACTTGCTATGTCTCTGTAAGGGCAATGCATACAAGGTCAAAGCACAGACCTCCAGTGCTGTTTTTTCCTTTCTTAGGAACCAATCTCTCTTTCAGACATAGAAACAATTCCTCATCTGTTTCCAATGTCAAAGGATAGACAAAGAGCTCTGAAAGCAGTAATTACTTAAAGGCATCTGAGAGAAATATCTGGTGTTGGAGTCTTTGGTCTACTTTTGCTCTCCATGAGTGGTTTTTGTATTTTCTTCATTCTTTAGTGTTATTTTCCAGTTAAAATGGAAGTGTGAGGCTATACAAACTCTGTACATTTCTTTTGGGGTTGCAAGCTCTTCAAAGACTTCAGTTACTCATCAAATAAAATAAATTTTCATAGTGGGGGTTCTGATGCTTGCAGACATTTTCTGTCCTGGGCTTCGCTTTGGGGTAATATTTTACTGGCATCAGTCACTGCGCAGCACAGAGCTGCCTTGTGAAGAGCACCGATTTCCTCGCAGGCTGCCAAAAAGTGTATGTGGGTTGGCGGCATGAATGCCCCTGTTTGGATGAAATTTTTTGATGCCGGGATTTAGCCACAAAAAGTGGAAGGAAAAACTATACTGAGCCTGTGACTTAAAATGAATAAATCAGTAATTTAAACGTGCAGTATAGAAATGCTGAAATATTATAAAAAGCAACAGAGATGGCTTGATTTTTTTTTTCACATTTAAGCAATTTTGCCTTTTTCAAAACATTTCAAAATTTGTAGGTAATCTTTTCTCAAAAAAAAAAAAAGAAGAAAAAGATAAGGTATTTCAGTAGTATGTGGAAGGAGCAATAGATTTTTGGAAGTGAATATTGTCTGGTGAATTTCTGTTAAGTTCTTTGGCTACTGTCTTTAAGTGGAATTTTAGAGTTACCAGAGAGTTTGCAGTTCAGTGTTTATCTGCTGCCTCAAGAGGGAATAATACTAAAATTCTTCTGTTCTTCACGCAAAGCTTTGTGGTGGTTGTGTCAGGCACTCATGGCTTGTGAGCACAAAACGTGGAGAGAAGAGCCAATTGAGTAAGTTCCTGCACTAATGCAGTAGGATTTGTGAGATCTGAGACTGATATTTTATTAAATACCCTATTTCCTACTACATAGTTTTTAATGTAAATTCTCATTTTCCTAGTGGAAATACATGGTTCTGAAACGAAGCAAAAAAACGTATTTGGCAGCGTGTCCTAAAATTAAGTTCAAAACCAGTATTGAAAATGAGATTTTGATCTCTGTGGTAGGTTGCAGAACTGACACATTCCAGACCTTCTCCAAACATGCATGTGTCCAAGAGACAGCTACAGCAGCATGTGCAATTGGTGTCGTTTCTCTCTGGTTTCAGCTGAGGGTAAAAAGCAGGATCCTCCCGCTCACGAGGTGAGGCTTCGTGTTGGAGGCAACCTAACATTGCACTCTTTCTACTGGATTATTCGATGTACCTTTTTTTGCAACAGTATTATTAAAAGATTTATCTCATAGTTAAATGGATCAGCTTGTGCATCTGCACATACTTTTTTTTGTCGTTTAGGATTTTTTTGGCTTTTCAGCCAGAGCAGCAGAGTGATCCACTTATTAGTGTGGGCCCAGGGGAGGACTGGGATTGTGTGGTTGAGGTACAGCATCGTGTGGCACGGATGTGCTGTAGGGCTGGATGGTCCTAAACTAATTGTGAAATTTCATTATTTTACTGCAGACGGTGTCAGAAAACATCACTTTTGAATATCTTGTTAGTATAATAATCTAACTATATGAAAATTAAGCCTAATTAGTTTAATTGTTCTGAAATCTTTGTAGAAAAGCTTCTAAACTGTGAATAACTCCCTTCCTTCCTTCCCTTTTCTCCTTGAAAAACAAAACAAAAAACTTCACAGTTTTCTGCAGCTCTGTTGAATGAATTTCCTTTCA
Organism: Anas acuta; assembly: GCF_963932015.1. Taxonomy (NCBI): domain Eukaryota; kingdom Metazoa; phylum Chordata; class Aves; order Anseriformes; family Anatidae; genus Anas; species Anas acuta. Next base: position 35,960,604 of record NC_088983.1, on the reverse strand, counting down.
GTGCCTGATCGTTATTGCCAGAAAGCGCGGAGCTACGATAGGTCAGTGCATTTATTATTTAAAAACAACAACAAAAATTGTAAGACCTGAAGTCCTGTATTGGCTGATGGGGCCTGCATGAATAAAGTAAAAAAGTTAAAAGTTTTTCATCTTGTACTAGTGACAAGTACAGTAGCATGTCAGCATGAAGGAGAGCTGTAATTTTGTGCTGATGACAGTGTGTTTTTGAGTAAGTATGTTCAAGTAGAAGTCATGTAAAGGAATGTATCCAAGTCATAACACCCTTTGAAAGGCAGACAGCTCTTTCTGCGTATTCAATTCTTTATTTCCTTTATATTCCTGCATGGTATTCTGTTTTGCTTGTTACTCCTTCATAAAAGGTGACTGTATTACGCATTCACTAAATGCTAAACGTTGCTTTTTATAAAACGCATTGTGTAACTTGTTTGTTCCTGGGCTTCCTTATGGAAAGGATGTCCTGTGTTTGTTTACATTTGTGGATTGTCTTGTAATTTTTGTGAATGCCGTTGCACTTAATATGCTTATGCATGGACACCAGATGGAAAGCTTTGATGATGGTTGGTGAGTTACCAGGCAGCTCCTTATTGCACCTGGTTTGGAAGAAGAACCGGCCTAAAACCAGAAGCAAGCATGAGGTGAAGTTAGCAAATATTTCTGAGATCTTGCAAGTATTGCTCAGGGAGGGAGCCTGCTGCCCGGGGGCCCTGGGCGAGGAGGTGCAGCAGTGGTACGGCAGTGCTATGTCTGCATCCTTCTTCCCTGTTCCAAACTTTGTTCTTTAATTTGAAGTTGGGTGATCAGGCTGCTTGGGAGGGTTTCTTTTAGGCAGCGAGGGTGCCAGTTTGGCAAGTAAGAACGAAAGACTGTCCTGGGTCTTGTGCCAGTTTCTCTATCCCGCGCGTGGAAGTGGGTGGCTAGCAAGAAGTCTCGCAGTCCTGTCTGGGAGGAGAGGAAAGCACGAGCACTGGGAAACAGCTCGCTGAAGTAACTTACGTGAAATTTCAGTTTCTGCTTTAGAAGAAATGGCCATATGCTGGAAAATGTCAGCACATGTTCATAGAAATGACTAATTATGAAGTGGAACTTGACTTAGTCTCCCTCAGTGTTCTTTTTTTTAATTATATTTCTCAAACTGCCGAAGTTTGTTTGTCCAGCCCTTCAGATAACCAAACCCTGTGGCTGATACGGAATAGCACGTTCACAGGCTGTGGAACAGACAAGATAAGGATGGCTTCTAGATAAAAATGACAAAAATCATTTTCCAGGGTGTGGACATGAGTGCTACTGCAAAGATCGTGCAGATGTTCATCATCAGTTTTTTGAACATGATGTATTTTTACTCTGTTTAAAAAAAAAAGCCACCAACGGTGAAACGTGCTCTGCCACCAGTGTGGAATGCACTGTTATGTTAGGGGTTCACAGTTTGGTGTCTCAGATTAGGCTTTGGCATGGCATAGAGCTGCAAAGATTAAAGCGTCTTTTGAATGGACAGACGAGGCTCTATCCAGGGCAATGTGGCCTCTGTGTTAGTGGGGAGGGGCAGTGGCCTCCTTACTTTATCCCCAGATATTCATAACAGTGTGTTTGGGAACTGGAAGCAAGAGGTTTGCCTCAGTGTAAGAGGTAGGAGGTTTGCCCGCTCATAGCTGAGTGTTTGGGGCTTGTTTGGTAGGGTCACTCTACCTGGGAGCAGATACGGAGCAGTGAGGAATGAAACAGGGATACGATGCTCAGGCTTGTTCTGAGATGCTTGTATGCATAAGCATTTCTTGTTCCCTTGGGTGCTTCTCAGGTTTTAACTGCAGTTTGGTTTGTTGTAAAATATTTCTAAACTCTCAGTTTGGTGTATTGCATCTTCAGCTGCGGAGCTAACATTTAATAACTTGGGCCTGACTACAGTATAACAAATGTTGTAAACTTTATTATGTGTTTTTTGAAGTTTTATTAATGCGCTCACCTCTTTGTCAGGTCACCATAAAGAAAAGGGTGTTGCCTTTTAATTTTAAGTTTAATATCTGGTAAATTAATTCTAGGCATGTGGTTCTTTTTAAAGCATAAAACATTAAAAATGGCAAAAACGAGAGTTTGTCTGTACAAAACTTTATTAGAGACTGCTTTCTGCCTGTCTTGAGAAGTTTTTATGAAGCTGGGAAGGATGATGTGAAGTGGTTTACGGTGCTGGATACTTTCATTAGCTCTGTGCTGCAGTTCTTCATCTGAGGTGTTTGTGCGGGTGAGGAAGATGCCCGTACCTGTTGGTGCATGCCAGCGCAGCCTTCCTCAAACCCTCAGGAAAAAGCACTTCTATGTACAGAGGTGTCATTGGAAATAGCCCCGTGCTTTCCCCACTGCCAGATGGTTTTCCCCTCCTCATTTTCCCAATTTTGGGAGGAAGGGGAGCACGAGTGCTGTGTGTCTAAGATGCTGGGTTAGCTCGTGCCTGGCCCATCTGGCTGCTTTTGCCCCTGTACATTAAATAAGATCTCACTTGAGGGATCCTCAGTTGTGAGCAAGTGGTTTGGGATATTAATACCTCCAGCTAAGCTCAGCATGTCCAAAACAAGTCTTGCCTGTGATCTGAATTTGTGCAGTGCGATTTGGTTAGGTTTTTCCTCTCCTCTTCTGCCTTAAGTAGGTTCTCCCATAAATTCCTGCCCTAGCGCTGTAGGGCACAGCAGGACAGCCTCGGTCACACCATCTTACCAATGCAGAGGTGACAAGAGCTTTTCTCAGGAAGGCTGCAAAGTGCCTTGTTCTCAAGATACACCATTTGTCTTCCACTGGTTTCGCATGCAGGGAGGGATTTGATACTTCCAATTATTCATTTTATGTAGTGTTAATTGATAAATATTCATCAGAATATTGCTGAGATGAAGCCTGGTTTTATGTTTTTGGAGGCATATTTGCATTGTTGCGTGCTTTCAAGGGAAGAATGGGAATGAAACATTAACTTCTTTTTCAAGTGGAGTTAATATGCTTTTTAGCACGTTCAGCTCCTACAAACCTTGTGTTACTGGGCTGAAGAGCTTGTTTTAGCCCGGCTGGTTTTCAGCACTGCTCTTCGCCTGTAGTTCGAGTGCTCTGTGTATTACTGTGCTTTGGTCCTAATACAAAGAAAGCCCTGCAGCTTATTTTAAGAGCAGTTTCTCTCCAGTCAAATTGCTCAGCTAAATAGTTTTCAAGTGGCATAACTGCACCTAGCACCGTGTTTATACAGTGAAGGTGTTGGAGCTGGCTGAGGGAGACCAGAAGGAGCATCCAGCCTGGTCCCGGTGTGTGGCAGAGCAACGAGGCAGATATTTGGGTTCTGGTAGAGACAGGAGGGTTGTCTGGGTCAGGTGCCTGTCTGCCAGTCAGCTTTGTCTGCAAGGATGGAAAACGACCATTTTTTTTTTTATAAGGCCTAACAAGATGTTTGTGAAAAGCTTCGAGATGCTTTTGATTAACGCCTGTGTGTAATATGTGATTATATCACGCAGAATAATAGAGGGTAGGAGGAGAAAAACTGGCTATGTAATTCTCACAGCATTGTGGAAACTTAAGGCTTTGTTCTTTTTCAAATGCCGTCTTTACATTTAAACATGATTTTTCCTTGCCACTTCCCCCTAATCTTTAGAGCCTCCAAATCAATAACATAACTAGAAAGAAGCATATCTGCCTTTTAAAGAAAAAAAAAAAAGAAAAAGAGGGGGGAGATAAAGTATAGGGCATCTCATATAGTTTTGGCCAGCTTGGTTTTATGATACTTAAATTATGTGTGCCGTTCAGCCTTTCCAGTTGGTGGATAACAACTCAGCCCATGAAAACTTGATGGGTTTTTATTGTTATTTGTATTTTTTTATTTTTTGAATTGGTACCAGTAGCTGGTGAAATTGCTTTCAGACTTTCAGTCCTGGTTGTTTAACTTCATGTAGATGTAGAGCCACGCTCTGCCCCACTAAGCCTGAGATGGATTGGGTGTTGGTTTCGAGCCTCAGACACTGGCAGGACTAGGCCTGTGGCCTAGAAACTTGCCTTTATTTTGAGAAACACAGTATGAAAAGTGATATTTCTGTGCACATTTAGAGGGGGAAGAAAAGTGGCATAAGTACATGAACTTATAAAAAAAACAAACAAACATGAACTGACCCCAAAACAGCACCCCCCATCTTTTTCCTGAGCACGTGAAGACCTGCTTTGCCAGAAGAGCAGTGCCTTCTGGTTTTGTCTCCAACCGTTCAGCTTCAGCACAGCAGCACAGGTTCACAGACGGATTTGCCGAGGGGTTTGGGTATGAGCCGAAATCCTGTAATCAACGGATGTGCTGTGGTTGAAGAGGAGGCCAGTAGGCAGTTGTAAACTATATTTTGGGCACATGACTTGCTTGAAAAAAATCTAAATTATAGGATCAATCTTATGGGCCTGTGTGAAAACCCTTTTCTTTTCAGGCCTTTTAGGTTTGCCCATGCTCCTTTCTTCAGATGGCTAATAGTGCTTAAAATTGTATAAAAAAAATAATTCAGTGTGTAAGAGAAATTAAGCTGCAGGTAATACCCGTACGTTTTTTCAGAGGATACAGCTCCATTTTACATATCTGGCGATACTTCTGCAGGGCTTTATAGTAAGGAAAAAGGTATTTTTCTACTTGTTAGGTATATATAAAGTCCCAAACATAGGAAGTGGAATAAATATTTCACTTAGGGAGAATATGAGCAGCAAATCAAGAATTTTCAAAATAAAAAAATAAATGGCAAATGTAACAAAGGAGGGGAGGCTGAAAGGAGAGGTAAGCCAGAGTGTAAAGGTATGGCTTGAACTGCTTTCATATCAACATAAAGGAAGCTTTATGTTCACAACCATCTTCTTTCAGGTTGTGAAACCTGAAATCTGTGAAACCTTTCATGGCAACAACAACAGGGATTTTTTTCTCTTGAATGAACTCCAAGCCTCCCTCAAAACCTGTCCATTTTATTAGTAAGAGTGCTGAGACCTGCTGTTTCTGCTCCTCTGTCATTCTTATTGCTTGCATGGTTAACAGACTGAAAGAGGGTTGGTTGTACATTTATTTGAATGTAGGTGAGAAAAGATTCCAGATGCGCATTTGAACTCATTTAACATTTATCTGTAGTTGCAGTAGGAGGTTGACTGCTTTTTCTTAACAATCAATACATTCAGCTGTAATGGATTCAGTCTATTCATGGCAGAATAGAAGAGCAGAGAATACTCTGTTGTGAAAATACATAGGGTTTTCTATAGTAAGGAAATTTTGGTTGTGACAGGACAATGTTTATAGTAATTACAGAAAATGAAAGGCGTCCATTCTCAGTGAAAGATTTGGTGATGGATTGGAATTGTTGTGTACAGAGACCAGCGGTAATTACCCACTCTTATTTCAAGTCATTGTACAGTTTCGGTGATGCCAAAGTTTAGAGGCTGGTGGCCAAAAGGCAATTAGAAGTTTATCGCTAACTATTTTAATGGGTTAGCTTTCTACTTACTTCCTGACTCTTATTATTTGTTAAACTATACCACTATTAAGCTCTGTGCAATTAAAATACTTTTTCAAGCTGTTCATTTGCATTGTAATTTTTAGCTTCTTTTGCTCCATGCTTATTTTCTTAAAAACAAATAGAAAAAGTTTTCAGATGAGCCATATTTAATTAACTGAGATATAATGCTGTGACTTTAGTGTTGAGTTTCATTAATTAAGAGAGTTGTTCTTGCTCAAGTCTAGCTGATGTTAATGTAATAGAGCGATTGTGTACCACACTAAATACAAGCCACAGGTGTTTTCTGAAGGGATAACTGCAGGTTACACAGAAGTAAGACAATGGACAGAAAATGCAATATAACACGAAAAACATCCACAGTTGTAGGAGTCTTAAGGAGTCTTCAGCTTTGGGACATTAACACTCTCTTCCCTTCCTGGAGTTCAGTATAAGCAATGTATGTGATAAAACAGTAGCAGAAACTGAACTGTGTGCACCAGTTATTCACGAACGTGAGAAACATTGGTTTGGCCACTGGTAATGTGGTGGGGCCATGTCATACCAAGCAAGTTTTATAAAAATAAAGCACTTGTTACATGTGTGAGAAAGATTGGCTGCTTTTCCTCACAAGCAACCTGGGCGGTGGTATAGTCTGACATGCCAATTTTTCTGTTTGATGCTAGAAAATTTCTTGGGCGCACTTGGAGAATAAATTGCTTTTTGACATGTCTTGTAGTTGAAAGGTAATACTAATATTGTCCTATATTGTCATCTTTTTAAAAGTTTATTTATTTATTTTTTTACTTAGACTCCCGAATGCTACTCTGTTGAAGCATGTGTCAAAACAAACACCCGTAATGTGATGGAGACTTGGAAACACAGCATTTGTGTACTTCAGAAGTAAGTAACAAATTTTCCAATTTTAAAGGTGACCTACTAAAAAAACTGAAAGCAACAAAGAACCACAATAGTTGGGCTTTTGCAATTTTAACTTTCTGCTTTGAAAACCTTTGCAGCTTTCTCTTTCATAAAGCTTTTTTAAAATTATTTTTTAGAATCTTATGCATATCAGCACCATATCTGTTGGTTCCCTTTTAATTTACAGGTTATGCACTTCGCGTAGTCTGTCAGGTTTAACCTGTAAGTGATACCAGGGAGGCCAATACCTATAAAGCATTTTCTGGGAAAAAGATCCATGAGTTTTCAGTACTAGAAAGCAACTATTCTTAGGAAAGAATTTGAAAACCCCTCTCTAACTGCTTCTCCAATACTTCATCTTTCCTCATTCCTCCCTTCTCATGGCTTCAGCATGTATCTGACTACACTGCAGGGGTTATTGGCTAAACCAATACAAATGTAACCCAGAAAGAGGGAATGGGGAGGGAAAATAAGCTGTCAGGTTACAGCTTGTGGTGCTAGTGAACTAATAGGTAATGTGGCTTGAATTAATCTAACTTCATCCATTTAGGAGGGTTAATGGATTTACCTAATTAAATTTCATTCAAAGTGTTTTTTTAAAGTCTACTGCAAGAGAAGAGGGTGGTAAAATTGAGTGCTGAAGCCATTGCTAGGGGAGGGAATTGCACTCTGTCATTACAAGCGTTTGAAAACTCAGAAGTGTGGTGTTACCCTTATTTGCATGAACTGTTACGATTCGATACCACAAACCTCTGAATATTGCTGTATCTTGCTAGTTCCATAATTTCAAGGAAATGCCACCTGCCTTTGTGGCACCAGGGCCAGAAGAGTATTTTGCATAACTCTGAGATTGGGTGTGAAAACTGCATTGCAGCAGAGTAACTATTAAACCATTTCACTACTACTCTGCCTGTTGTTTCATGTGATATCACTTGGCCAAATGACTGCCATCTGTGCATTATTTTGTGTCTTATTTGCCAGGCAATGAAGCCTTACAGAGGGGTGTGTGTGTGAGATGGCGACGGGGAAGTCTTTGCAGAGGTGAAATACATAGTTAGAAGTTCAAAGAACTGCTTTTTGTAAGCGTAGGCTAATCTGTGATTTTCCCAGAGGGTAACCTGGCTTTCTCTAGTTAAATGGAATTAGCCAACAGTGTTTATAGGGATAGGCTTAAAACAATAATGAGTTATATGGTTCTTCTTAAAGGTTGTTTTCCGATGCTTATCTTGAAGTATTGAAGCACAGTCTTTTTTTTTTTTTTTTTTGGGGGGGGGTGGGGTGGGCATAGAGGGAGCGGGGAGAGCTCTTAAAAATATTCTGCTACTTCTGTTAAAGTTTATATACAAACAGTCACAGTGTGGAGTAAAAAGCCTGAAAGATAAATAGGACAGCTGCTACTTATAGCAGAGGGAAAAAATGTGCTTTATAATTCTTGCATATGTTTAAAAATTGGTTCACTGGGATTTTTCGCTAATTGATACTGTAAAGTAATTTGGCCCTTGGGATAATTTTAGGGGGTTGTAAATACTCGAAGTCTTTGAGTTGGAAGAGCATTTTTCATGTGTTTGCAGAGCTAATTCATTAAATGTTCTCCTGACAGTTAATTTCTCTCATTGTGAATGGTGGTCATAATCAATATCTTGCTTTTTAGAGCTACTTTGCTGCACTGATTTTGGGGGAGAGGAAAAAACAAGTCTGAATAATAGAGTTGAACTGAGGAGGCCTTGCAGAGAAATTGTACGTTAGTTGTTGGGAAATAATCTCATTTCTTTACCTTTCTAGGGAAAAGGTATAGTCCTATTATTTGGCTGGATGTTGAAAGAACAGCTTCATTTGTTCCTGAAAAAGGTCTCAAATTTTGAATATTAGAACACATCTTAATTAGAAGATCTGTTGTAACCCATTAAAGATAAGATATTTGCATAAAAAAAATTAGTGACATCTATTATGCTGGGGAGTTTAGAAGGATTTGCAGTACTTGAGTGTGATGTTTCCCAACAAAGCAGAATCTTCTAAGCTGTTTTTTTTTTTAAACTATATACGCATATAAACTGTGTTTGTATTGCATGTGTGTATATGTGTTTATATAGTAATAATCCGATCCTGGTGTGATTTGAAAATAGCTTTGGCTTGTTTTTTTACCATCATCAGGCAAAGATGGGTGTTGTTAGCTTGACTGGCTCAGGCTGGCAGAAAACACTTCTGGTCATTGCTGGAGCAGAGGGTGCTTAAAAGCCCGTGGGCGTGAGTTCAGTTGTTCGGAGCAGATTTCCTTCGCTGGTGGGAATGGTCATTTTTAGTCACTTACAGAAATTCCTGTCATATCCCTGTGATGCCTTGACTGAGCTCGAGTCTTTTCTAGCCCAGGTGCATGTTACTAGGGAGACGCTGAATCTGGTGCTCTCGTTGCAGCAGCTGGAACTAGCTGAAGCGCAGGGATTTGCACACTGCGTGCTTAAATGATAACTTTCCAGAGTTCATGCAGATCAGATAGAGACGAGCAATCCAAACAAGGCATTGCACAATAGAAAATGTAGTTCCTTAACTATATGACATCTTTCCCTCGGGCTGAGACAACGCAGTTTCAATATTAATTGCCTAATGCTCACAGTACAACAAGTAGCTCAGGCAATTATCGCAGGAGCTGGCTTTGTTTTGCTGCACCTAATGAACTAGGCCCTATTCGTGGTTTAATTTGTTATGCACTATTACTATGGTAATAGAAATATTTAAAAGTGTTTAATTCTTAGAATATATGCTTTAAAATCGCAATCAAGGGTAACTTTTTTCCCCTTAAGGAAAGTTTTAGTGCTCTAATTCTTGAAATTTAAGAACTGTTTCACAATAAAATCACAAATAACCTTTTACCCTACATCCCATGTTTCATGTAGCTGTTGCTACTGAGTGTGGTGTTTGTGGTCCATAATTGTTCTGTTACTATTCAGATATAACTGATTTTTTTTTGTAAATCTATATGGCATGCCATGCCAAAGCATTAGTTTATCATCTGACAGTCTAACAGACTGCCTTTAGACAGCCAGGTGGCAAAAATCTTATCTACATGGGATTTTGTAGCTCACTAGGAGAGAGAGCTACAAGGCGCCATACTTGTGCATGCCCACATCCTCCTTTTAGTATTTGCCAGTATCATTATATAAAAAAAAAAATCCTTTAGTTTCAGCTGCACATTGAGGGGGAGTTGGGCACTTCATTGCAACTGGATGGATCTGAATAATAGCTTGTGGAGGGACCTGCAATCTAAGCGGCTCAAAGTTGAAAGCAAATCTTTCCTCTTCTTTCTGAGCTGACATCTGAAAGAAATAAGATTAGCTGGAACTTCAGCCTCGTTTCATGGATTTTAAAAATAGAATGAATGAAGGAAATCCCTCCTTGAACCACAGCTACATAAAAAGGTTCTTCTCAAATAACACATTATCCTTGCTCTTTCTGTTCTGTGCATTAATGGTCAATGTGAAGGTAGAAATGCTGAATGAAACAGTCATGTAACGCATTTTTCCCCCATACCTAGGGGATCAAGGATTTATATAGTAAAATTAATTTCACTTTTTTTCGAATAAGATATTCATTGGTTTCACTAATTCATTTGGAGTAGGAAAATACATATATAAAAGTTTAAAAAGGGGAACCAGTCATATTAATTCAGTGCTCAAAGGAAGCAATATCACACTTCAAGGCATAGTATAAACTTTTTCCCGTGAGCCTTCACCACAAGTGCCTTTTAAGTAAGTACGTGCCCATCTTTCAGACCAGAAATGGTTATGCTGTGGAAAGGGGGAGAGGTAATTATTAGGCACTGGAAACTGATGATACATGAAATGGAAGGTGAAATTTATTGCAGCACCTGATGGCTGCATCAATTATGCCATGAATTTTGTGCTTTAGGATGGCTGTGTTGGTCTCTGGCAATTCAGAAGGACCCCTAGTAGAGTGCTCTTTATTTCTCTTTTTCTAAAGAACCAGGCTCTCCAGGCTATCTGTTGTGAAGCGACACTAGAAACAAAAAGGCATGCCACAAGCCAATGTGTTGGGAATCACAGCTGGGGAGCATTGCTTTTCAGAGAATCTCCAGAACCCCCCATGTGCATTTGCACTACTGACACCATTGTTATTTCTGAATCTTTATTTTGTCAATCCTGACTCACTTCTGGTCTTTCCTTCCTTCTTAAGAGAAAGAACATCATAGCTGTCCTGTCAGGAGTCTGAGCTGATACTCTTCAGAATCTCACGTGACTTCTTTGTTGCCCTCTTTTTAGAGTTTTAAGATAATTCTGCCTACTTTAAAAGCCCTGTATAACCATCCCTGGGTGTGTTTGCTGTTCTGGTGTTATAGCTGTGATTCTGAGGGTAGGAGGGGAAAATGACATAAGTATGCGTGTGTGTGTATATTCATATATATGAAAACGTATTTCAGGTATATATTTTACATATTCAGATGTGTAAACCCAGTACGTGTATTTGATGTGTGTGTATATATTTAAAAATCAGAAATCAAAACTTTCCATAAAGCATGCAACTACCTAGATCGAGATGTTACATTGGTACAGGTTTCATTAGTGCAATGATTGTTCAAAAGGCTAGGTACTTCTTGTTTTATGAGCATCTGTGCTTTCTTTTAAGTATAAAACTTAAGGTAGTGATGCAGCTCTTCTGCAGCAATGCATGGACCTTCTCAGTAGTACAACAGAATTCAAGTTTTAATTGCTTGGAAGAGACTCAGGCAAGCTGGAATGTGCACGCTGTTTCTTCCTGTTGCTGGAGTAAGGAAACAAACTGGTCAGTTCTCCTCTGCTCTAAGACTGACGTTTGACAGCAGCTAAATTGATCCAATCTAAGAGGAAGAGGAAGTACTTGCAGAACACCTTTTCCCTTAGGAAGGGACTGTTCCCATGGATTTGCAATTTGAATGTAACTTCGTATGGCTTAAAGCTGAAGCGTATGTTCATAGTAAATGTGACACTTCAAATTTTATTCATAGTTGCATCTTGAAATAGTATTGTGATTTGACACTGAAGGAAAGTACACAAATTTAGCATATAACGTAATTGCATAATTCATATTTCTACAGTTGCCTTGGTCTCTTTTTTTTGCATGTTAGAAAATTCATGCTTTATTGATGACAAAAAAACAATGCTGTGAACATGAAGAAATTCAATTAGAAATAGTTGCTTTTCTGATTAGCCATGATAAAAATGAAGACTTGAGCACCAAAGTTGAGAGATCTTGTATCTAGATTTTCTTCTTGTCTGTTTATTTCTTGTCCAACATCTTGTATTAATTAAATCAGAACTGAAGTTGCCCTGAAATTTCTGATGTATACTGGTGCTATCTAATGAAGAAAATGTCTGTTTGTTAAGTGTAAGCTAGGAAAATCCATTGTGAACACTGAGACTCCTAGCTAATTATTGCAGTGATAAGCTTAGGACTGTTTTGGTATTAGTAGTCTAATTCGATTCATTTTTAAAGTGTTGAGTGGCAAAATCTAGTAGATGAAGTGCAGGTACATGAGAGTTTACTACTAGTCTGGCTAATACAAAGAAACACGTGGGTGGTTGGAAGTGTCTATTGTGCACATTCAATGCAGGGAATGTTAAATGGTTTGAAGTGACCGCTATAGGTCACGTAGTCAGTACCATACTTGAAGCAGGAAGAACTTTTAGGTTAGACCAAGTTGCTCAGGACCTTTTCCAGATGACCACTGAGTATTTTTAGGATGGAGCTGGCGCTCTAGGCAGCCTGTCGCAGTGTGTGCTGCCAAGTGAACAAGCTGCTCTGTATTCATTCTGGCCCTTGTTCTCTGTGTGAGTAACAGAGGCTTCTGAAGTCTTAGGTATGGATGAGCTGTCTGGCAGGGGTCTCTGTGGTGTTTGTTGTTGGAACCTGGGTTTGGAAGATCTTGGGATCTGGTGTAGTTGCTGAGAAAGTAGCTGGGACACAACATCAAAGTTCATTGTTTCTTTCAGCACTGGAAAGAAAGTTGCAGCAAATATTTTATCTATGAAGCAATGCAAAGATGGAAAGACCTGATGGAGAACTGAGAGAAGCTTAATTGACTTTTGATCACTTGTGGAATGACTTATCAAGGTTAAGGATTGTTTGTGCTGAGCACTTTTCCCACTTCCTCTGAACCACACCTTTCTTATGATCTCATATTGTCCTTGCTTTTGATAAGGTGAGATATATGCGATGCTTATGATATGAAAATGTAGGTTATTTGTTTTGTATTATAGTTATACAGTTTACTATCCTTCTTCCTTTTGTTACCTTGACAATTAACACTTGACTATATCTAGAAACTTTCCTGTGTGCTTGGCTCTCCTCTTATTTTGAGTAAAAACTAAGAGTTGTGTCAAAAAATCATGTCTAATTATTCACTAAGTAAGCACTCCTCAACTTTGATCTAAACCTACTTATCTGGAAAGCAGCAGCATCCTAATATGCAGCTACTCCCAGCGTTCGGTGATCTAGATACTCCTGGAGGGCAGGAGTGCCTATTATTTCATGTAGTAAATGTAAAGAAGAAAATTTATTTCTGTCTTTATTTAGTGGTGGTCTGCTTTCATTTGCATAAAAAAATAAAAGTATCTGCATAGCAACAGTGAGTTGCTAAGTTTATGTTCCACGTTTTTCCTCTGACCATGCTTGTGAAAAGCATCAGAGCATGGATGTGGAAAACCATCCACAGTCTGGCTGTGAACTCCCAGTAACTGGCTTTCTTCTTTGTGTCCCAGCAAAGGTGCTCCACTGAGACCAATTTCAGTGTGATGTGCTTCTTTCATTGAGGGGTGCTTCGTGGTGGAATGGGTCCTCCCCATTTCGGATTGTTTGCTGGTTAGAATGAATTGAGGAATCCTTCTAGTACTTAACATGCATCCAACTGTGTGACTTGTCCAAAACTCAGGTTGAGACTGCCCCACCAAAAACTTAGTGACCTTATGGTGAGCTTCACGTCTGACTCTGTTCAAGGTGCCACATCAGTACATACACTGCAGCTCTTGCTCCTGTTACTGCTTGCAGCAGAGGGGAGTAGTGAAGTCTGCCCAGCTTCCAGGGATGTCTGAATGTCACGGTGTCAACTCTAACTGCCGAGGTGAGTTCCAAGGGAAAGGAGGCTGCTAAGCTGGAGAACAATATTTAATTTGGCAGTAAATTTTATGTTGGCATTCCTAGGGAGCTATTAGCCAGTATTATTGGGGGAGGAACTCACAGTCCTGGAAACACGTGGAGCTTTAAGGCTCAGGTAATAAGGAAGAACAGATCACCCCTGTGACCAGAGGTGGGTGTCCAGGCCCAGGTTTAAAGCCTAGTTACAAGATGAAAGGAACTGCCTGCTAGTGACTGAGAAGGTTTAATCATTCCTGTAAATTGCTTCTGGAGCCTGTCTGTAACAGTTGACTGGGCTAAAAGCTCTGAAGGGTTCTGTTTAAAACAAGTGTTGCCAAAATGTATCACTAATCTAGATTTTATAGGTTTGCAGATACACATTAAACTTGCAATACTGGGCATTGCGTTCCCATCTGGTGGGGTAATTCCGTAAACTGGAGATGTAGACAATTTTAAAGAGTTTTGGCTTGTAATTAAATGTTTAAATGTTAATTCATCATGCAGTAATAAAATGATTGATATGCTTTTTTTCCATAAAAACAGGATGTCTGTTACTTAAAAATAGTCCTCATGATCCCCCACCCCCGCCACCCCCAGGTGCTTTCTGTCACTGTCTAAATGTGGCAACTCTTAAATAGCCAATTCTGCCTTCTTTTCAGTGGGGTTCTTGCTGTCAGGCTTCTTGCAGGCTGCCTTGTTAGCGGCAGATATGCCACTGAAACCACAATGTGTAATTTTTTTCTCATTATGAAAATATGCCCTAGTTCCAGGGTGGTTTAGTTTTTAGATTAAAATGCACCTTGCAATAAAGGCACTGCATTGAATTTCCTATGTTGGCTTTTTCCTGGAGGGTGGGGGGGGTTGGAGGTGGCTTGGAAACATTCAGAAATCTTCAGGTTCTGAAATGAGAACGAAAACAACTGCAAATCAAAAGTTTAGGCCTTGTGTGAGGGGCTGTCCCATAGTACAACGTGTCCCTGTGGCTCATGAAAGCCTGTCTTCATAGACTTTCACATTTCCAATTATTTTGTCCTGTTTTTGTTAAGGAGCAGGTTCTATATTTGGTCTGTAGATTATTTGTTTAGGGCTAAAGTTTGGTAATATCATCTAAACACCCCGAAATTTGGACCTAGGGTTGGGCTCTAAGCTGCCCGACTGCCCTGTTGGCTAGCTGACAATTTAGTGAGCTGTCTGGTTCAAACAGCTAAAGCCATATCGTGCTTAAGTTCATCAAGATCAAAACACAAAACAACTCCCTTTCTTTTAGTATCTTTGAACCCATTTCATCTGTATGCCTTAGAAGTTGATCTTACTGGAGATCCTTTTGTAAATTGGTTCAGTCACTTCTATGCATTTTTAAAATTCTTTTTGGTGAAAAGCATACCTTATTGCTATTTAGTCTGCAGTCTGTTTGCTTTCTTTCCTCCGTGTTTGTGTTCTTATTTACCATTTGTTATAAGGAATATAACAGTGCAGTAATATAGGTGAGAATAATGCTTTGTAGGGTTTATTTAGAGGGATACAGAAATGCACGTAGAAGGGTATCTGCAATGGTGCAGTAGAACAGTCACAGCAGTATGGGTATGAGCAAAGTTAGGTCATGTTTTAGGTATTCTTATTGAGTAGAGAAGAGCAGGATTTCCCAAAACTGGGGCCGAAATCCAGAGTGATATCAGTATTAAAATTCATCTGTAGTGTTAATGGAAAGGATCTGAAGTTGGTAGAGGTTTTAAGCTAGTTTTCCATACTAACTAGTCTACTCCTCGGGGCACCACAATGTAATCTGTTGCATTGTTCCCATTATCTGTGTTTTTGTAGCTTGATCATTAGACTTCTTATGCAGATTTATTTATTTTTGATCTAAAAGATACTAGAAGGGCCACAGCAGTCATCTTCTGACATGTATTTGCTTTTCCATTTTGAAAGGTACCTGTTTTGCTTTTGAAGTGATACTGAAATACTAGTACACAGGCACTTGATATCTAGCACTTGGGTGCATTTGTGGTCAAACGCTTGTATTTGTTTGTCTGTCTGACCTGTTTGCTTTTTTCTCATGAACAGGAAGGGAATTGGAAATGCAAGCCAATCTCAAGGAACGTGATGATTTCAGTGACTCATTTGTTTAATATAAAACTCTACTGTGAATAGGTTCCACGCTGACTGACAGGGTATGACTTCAATGAAGTTCTGGCTATTTGAAAATCAAGGCCAAAAATGATTAATATGAGGTCTGTTTCTCAGTTTGCATTGTGTGTTTTACCTGTGGAATGCACCAGAGGTAACTACCCCGTGCTGCTAGGAGCACTCGTGCACCACTTCTGCATCTCCCTCCCATTGCTCCAAGATTTTCTCAGGGTGAGGCTATAAAAAGGAACATGGCAATGAGGAATATGAGGAAATGTTGCCTCGTTTCTGTCCAACCACAACAATTTTGCTCTTGAATTTCAGATCAGAACTGCAACCGTAGGGAGTGCCAGGCTTGAGTGATGAACACACCCAGGGCGTATACTAAGGGAGTATCAGGAGTTTTTAACTCCTACTCAGGAAACTTGGTTGGTTTATCTTAGAATAGAGGAATATCTTCTAGCTCATCTGTTTTTACCCTTAGCTGCCTGAAAAGGAAACTGCAAAAAATCATCTAGAAATGCAAAATATGGAATTATCAATGAAAAAAATACTAGAAGTATTAACTGCAGTGGCACTTAGCTGAATCTTATTTATACAGGGCATTTAGGAGAGAAGATAGGGTAAGGGAGAGGGATGTAGCTGTGCTTAGGTGAGACAAAGCATAGAGTTGTCCTGGGGATCCCAGGAGGGCTGCATTAGCCCTTCTTACACCATGCTAGTGGGCCTCTGCTTACCTCTGAGTGTACACCTGGGACTGGTAGCAGCACGGTATCACTGAAAATGAGCGTTTTGTTGATAGAGGTGCATACTTAAGAGGCATGCAAGACTTTTTTTTTTTCTTAAAGCAACAAAATATTTTGCTCATTGGGTCTGGTACGGCTCACAGACAGATCCACTAAAAACTTCTCTGAGCTATACCATAAGAGGTCTGGATGGGTAAGTGAAGGGATGTTCCTTGCTTCGTTCGTCAGTTAACAGTTGCTATAAAAGGACTCAATTAGAAAAATGAGTTAGAAGGTTTCAGCCTCTTGTGAAAAACCTACCTTTCACTAATGTTTTTTTTTACAGGGTGGTATTTTCCTTCGGCTTCACTGTAAGTTTTTAATTTTCAATTTGTTTACTTATCTTTTCTCCCTGAGCCTCATGCTTATAAACGAAAAGCTAAGCAGAATGCCTGAGATGAATTAAAAAAAAAAAAAACAACAAAAAAAAACCAAACAACCCCCCAAACAACCAAAAAGCTTGCCTGTCAGCCTATTTTATGGTTAGGACAGTTGAACATGAGCCTGAGAAACTTCAAGGTTCTTTTTTGTGTGTCCTGTCCCTGACCCTGCACCCAAATCAAAACCTAGTTTGGATTTGGTCTGTCTTTACAATATCTCTATACATCAGTTGGAACATGCGTAAGGTATCATACTTGAATGCTTTATAGAAGTTGCAAAGGATTGGCATATGCTTTTACAAAGCCTTGTACTTGTGACCCGATACCTTGTTTATCTAACCTAGATGCCCAGGTTAGTATAAAGAACAACTGAACATGCTTCAAAAATTTTCTGGTTTATAAAACAGCATACAGAGCTTGTGAGCTGCAAAAATTCAAATCTCTTCCACATGAAAGCGACAGATTTAAGTGAATCTGTAGCTTCTTAACACCAAACATGCCCTTTGAATTCTCCCTTAACTCTGTGAGGTGTAACTACCCACTTCACTGTCCAACAAGTAAATAACAGTCTCCTGCTGATTGTTTGCAAGAGATTGCTATACTCTGAAAATTACACAGTGGGATATTTGGGACAGGATTCTCCACCAATGCTTTAACCAAAGTAACTGAGAACAGTGTACTGCATTTCTCCTTTAGTATTGCAAATTTGGAGGCAGATTGTGCTGAAGATAAACCTTCAGTCAAAACAGATTTGCATTCCTTGTCTGGGTTTAGTGAAACGAAGTGTATAAAAAGCCCTGAAAGGTAGGCTTTATGCTCTTCATCTTGTCTTAAAGATAATGACTTCTGGTAAATTCCCCGATTTGAATACTACTGAATACAGAGTTGGGACTTCCTGGGAATATTTTTTCTGTATTATATGTAGTACATTGCTACTGAGGAATGAGTGATTGTGTATTCAATGATAGTGATAATGCAGAAACACCATTGCAATACAGTTTCTGATAAGTATCCTTTTTTATTCCTTGTATGCCCCTGTTCAGGTATTGCTGTTTATGTGAAATAGCTAACTTTGTAAGCATGACTTTCCCTCACCTGCCAGTAACTTCTGTAAATTGTGTTAACACAAATATAAGCAATATTGGACAAAAGAGAAAAATACCTTTTGGTCTCCCCTTATGAAATGGTATATAAAATGGCTATAAAATAACCTATTTTTTTTTGAGTAAGGGGAAAATTCCACGAGCAGAGTACCTGGATGTTGTTACCAATTACTAGTATTCTATTAGTTTTTTGGTATATATTACTGCAAATTATCTATGGCTGACCCAAAGCAGAAGTGCTTTCCTTTGATCAAACAGGAAAAATAAATTGTTCTGTTTCAAAATGTTAGTTCCTGAAATTAACAACACCAGGGTGTGTATTCTAGATTTGTAAACAGTGCTGCTAACTTCAGAAATAATATTCCCATAAGTAAAACTTTTCATGAGCATTAAAGGTCTATTTTTCAATTGGATACTTGAGTAGTAGTTTGTCAAAGGTTAAGTAGCATTATTACTTATCATAGGTAGGAAGTAAACTGAATTAGTTTTGCTACTGGAAGCCAAAGTTTGAGACCTGTTAACACTTTCTGTGTTCTGTTCTGGATTTGGGACATTAGTAGTACCATAAAATCAAGTGTCAAGCCTCTTTGTGCCACTGGCTTTCCTAATTATGAAGGAGAGATATACTTGTACCTGAAGTTTTTATTTAATTTTAATCTGACATAAGCTGAGCGAGCAGTTCTTCCAGCCACAAAAGCCAAAATCCTGCAACAGCCTTCAAGGTATGTTCACACGTGAAAGCTGTGTAATTCTTGTTTTTGTTTGCCTGCGCCAGAAATTCGGTTCAAAGCTTCCTGCCTTATCCTTTTCTGATGAGATCTGCAAATCCAACCTTTTATGAAGGTCATGTCTTAAGCTATGATTGCTCCTTTGCTTGTACCTTTTATGAATGCTTTCTTAAAAGCCAGAGGGCTTATCTATGATTTAGTCTTCACATGTGTAACAAGTATCTGCCACTATATACTGTTTCACAACTTGCTCTAATTTAACCTGCTTTTTTTCTGTGTGTTTTTTTTTTTTCTGAGCTACCAGCATCTCCTAAGGTGACAGCATGTAGCGTGCTATGAGTTGGAGGAAAAGAAAGAACAGACACCTTGTTGAACAGAAGATATTAGAAATATTGCAGTGTACAAATATTTCATCTGTAATCTCTAGCATTCACCTTCAGACTATATCAGATTATTTTCTTGAGCTTGGTTTTAAAGTTTTTTTTTCTGTTTTTCTTTATTATATGTGTAAGTTGAAGTGTTGCCAAAATCTTGCTTGGCTTTCTGTGCATTATTCCCATCAGTGGATTAGCTGATAGTGGGTGGATCAGTGTGTGGTAGGCATAAGTCTTCAGAGGCATTGATGTCTGACTTGTACAACTGTAGGGAATTTTGGTAAACACCTCTGTTTGCCTTGCTGCAGGTGTGCGTAGCCAGGTGGAGGTGTCATGCAGTGTAACATAGGATTCTCCTTACACTGAGTAAAGTATATGTAAAGTTGTGGATAACTTTATTTTTTAACTACTGCTGCTACAGGAGCTCCCTATTTATCTCTGCATTATTGGAAAACATTGGTTTGTTTTCTCTGTACAAACAAGCTTTGATATATTCTTACCTTATATTGTCAGTTACTGTAATCTTTCTAGACCTGGCATTAACCTATGCTGTTTGCTAAGTCAACCAAATCCAGCATTTGCTGCTCTGACTTGATTTTGTTTTAGGTCTACAATTTTTCTGCTTAGCTTGTGGAGTAAGAGATGTGGAAAACCACGATCAGCTAATGTAAAGCCTTTTTGTTTAGAGTTTGGGATTAGTGAAATTATCCACGCGTTGTTCTCTGCACAGCAAAAGGGTGCATTTTGAATAGACATAATCTTTAGATTCCTGATTAAATGCTAGTGACACAATTGGCCTGATGCTGAAAGCATCTTGTGTGATTTCACTTTCTGTTGGTATCTAGCCTTTTCCCCTATGGTGACAGTAATGCCTGTATTAATGAACATATTTAAGTGTAATTGATCAGATTGTGTGAGAATTCAGATAATTGCATTTTCCTTCTTTCCCCTCTGCAAAAGAGGAAAGAGTCAATACAAGTGAGCTACTGCAGTGTCCTGCAGTGCCTTCTGAAGCCCAGTCATTTATTATTGAATGTTTGTTTTATTCTGTAGGAAAAAAAAAAAAGCATTGTACTTCTTATTTGTATTTTAAAGAACTTTGATGTTAATCCATACTTATTTCTAGTATCCCAATGTAATGTAGATTTGATTATAAGAAAAATAAATGAAAAAAACTCTTTATTTATAAGTAATTTATTTGGATTTGAGAAACTAGAATAATGCAGAAAAATCTTGCGTTTGTAAGTGGTGAACCAATAGGTGACCAACCCATAGTTTGTATTAAATGAGCATGACCCAAGCTGGGAGGTGTTTTCACTTCTATAAAGGTCTGCAAGCATGGCTGAGGCCCTTTGATACTGCGGTTGTGCCCAGTGCTCTGGATTAGTCAGACTCGTCGTGGTGGGAGTTGCAAGGAGAAGAGTCTTTGGAACACCTGTGGAAATACTATGAGAAATGCTGCTTAGATTTAGCTGCTGCTGTCTTTGAGAATGTAGTGTTTCAATTGGTTGTATTAAGTCTGCAAATGCCAGCTTTCAACCGCTTTCAAGGGAGGTCTTCTGAGATTCAGAAAGTTTTTGTCAAACAGGCTTTTAGCAGTTAGTCTTTGTATTCCTCATTTCAATTCTCTTCCATCTCTTTTATTAAATATTGATAAATGTAGAAACGTATATAGTAAACAGCAGACTGCAGTTTAAACTACCACATATGAAGAAATTACTTTTCCTAGTAAAATCAATACCTAACACATAGGAACACAGCCCATCATTTATGGATAATATACTGCTTACTCCAGACGGTGACTCTGCTAAGAAAAGGACCACATAACCATGTCCTAACTGCTGCTATACAGGCATAAATATCTTCCAGTGGAAGTCATGATCCCTAAATGCCTATAGGGAAGGATTTTGAGAATAGGTTAGCTACTGTAGATGACTCAGGCAGCAGTGACCATATGAAGTATAGCAAAGTGCAAATGAGATGTCAGGCGTACCTGAAATGCAAACTAACATCCACCACTTCCAGACTGACAAGTCAGTATTGTGTGCGTGAATATTTTTGTACATGGGTTTAGGAACCTAAGTGCTAGGTATTTGAAAGAAACATCATTGATCCAGAACCATGAAATTGGATAATTCTCTTCCCTAAAACGTGTATTGAGTGCTTCACCTCCAGCAAGGAATGAGACCACAGCTGAAGCTGCGGCTTCCGTATCATTGTGAGGGCCAAACTTCCTTTTTACCTAACAGCATGCCAGAGGATTGCACATGCATCTCTTTGGCAAAGTTTGCAGTGAATTTCCAAAGTTTCTCTGGGGTTTTCTTCTGCTCTGTGCATGTCGTTACTGCGAACTCCCTCAATTTGTTACCATTGAAACAGAGCAAATGCTATTTCATTCATCACTGAATATGCAACATTTGGAAATAGGTGTTAAAAGCATGAACAGTGAGATAGGAAAAACTTGAAGATATGATGGGCAATATATCTACTTTATTTAAACTGTAGTCTTTGCACCTAAAAGAAACCATTTTTTTCTTTACCACTGGATTTTTTTTAGACTTATACCACAGTGATGAGGCTTTTAATATCTTTAATGCCTTGTTTCTACATAGATTGCTTCTTTAAAGTAGCTTTTGTCCTCTATATGCCCCAAAGTACTCTTTCTATCCAAATTAATTACAGTCCCTGCCTGTCTCCTGGAATCTAGCCAGATCTGCTGGAATGAGATGCTCTGCACACCAACATTAGAATAAGGGAATGCAGGAGTCTGAAGGGTTTTTGCTGAGATCTGGTACCTGTAATGAAACTTATTCTTTGGGAAGCTCTTTTCCATGTCAGCTATGTCTTACGATTTGACCGCATCTAGTTAAGAAATACGAGATTTTATTCATTTGCATAGTGTTTGTGGTGTGCCGGTATGTCTCTTGTCCTTCCAAAGCACCAATAATTCACTTGGCCGAACCTGTCACATTCTCTTTTGGTACCCATGACAGTCAAGTGTTTTCAAATATGTTACTTCTCCATTTAAGTAACGCTTCTTGCTGAGGTAAACCCTCATTTAAGTACACCTGCGGAAATGCTTTCAAATGCTCATTGAACTTCCTTCTATTGCTTTAACTTCGAAATATCAAAACAATGTTTTTTTTTTGCCTTTTTTTTTTTCCAATTTTTCTTTCTGCATATCTGATTTTCTATATCTTTCTCTTTAGGTATGTAGATGAGGACTGAACTGTATGTGTGTCTGTATGTATGTTATGTGGAATAAATTTGGGAGTTCTGGTTCCCTGATAAAGTCCATCTGCTGCTTAGGTGGCCTTCCATATTATTGCTGTTGCAGCAGCTATGCTATTAATAGTTTATAATGCAAAGCCTAAAATTAATACTAGTTTGCTTGCCTTTGTAAAATTAAGCAACTCTCTTAAAGATGTAACTTGCTTTTGTTAACTATGCGACCTAGTGATGTCTTGATATGGTGGCACTGAAATCTGACTTAGGTGGAAACTTTCTCTTTTTTCAAGAGCTGTGGATCTTCACACAGGAGCCTGCATGTCACGTACCTGTTTGATCTATCTGTTGGTGAAATCAGTAACATACTGAATTGTTCAGAAGCAAAGTCATTGACATGATATGTATTCCTTTCCATCACCCCCACCACCCTTAATACAGTATCAAGTCACTGCATACCATTATTAATTTATGGCCTCTTCAGGGCATAGTTGTCATTTGATAAGATCTGCTTTGGTCCGCAGGGAAATTAATGGTATTTCAATCAGTAAGAATGATACCCAGTGAGAAGTATGCTAGTTATCCTTGCTAGGTCACAGACAATTAAAAATCCTTAATACTAGTTTGATTTCCCTTGTTTTAAAAACATGAATTTGTTCCCCAGAGCAGCGTATATCAGATACTTACAGTTAGCATGCCTTGTACATGTGACAATTATGCTTATAATCCAAATGAAGTCCCTTTTGGGACAATGTCTAAAGTAGACTCTTAAAACTGGAAACATAATAAAAATGGAACTGAAAAATACTTTGAGAGCTGCTGAATGTATCACCTCTGTAATTATTTCATGGCTTTCTTTATGAGGTATTATTTTTCCAAAGTTTCTTCTTGGATGTATACTAATAAAATAATACAACAATGAAGAAAAATATTTTAAAATGTTGATTTTTTAAGGGGAGTTTAACATTTCTCAAAAGTGAGAGTCTTTGCTAATGAGGCTGTCAAATACTTTGTGAATGATCAGCTCAAAGAATAGGAAGTCTCAGTTCACGTATTACATGACTTGGATTTACTATTTTAAAGAAAAAATACATAGGAAAAATATATTTTTACTCTCAAATCTGATAAGTGTATACTTAGCCTTCATAACCAGTGCTACCACCTTCACCTCCTGAAGTTTTGACTAGCAGTGTCTGTGTTAGTTGTTTTATGTAGGTCTTAGTCTTTGTCATTTGTGCTAGATGCACTTTTATTAGACGCTGGTTTAATGACTGTGTTGGATGTTTTGTATTAGACCCTGGTGTACATGGTGGTATAATGGAAGAAGATCTTGTTTGAAAACCCAGATTTGATTTCCTTGTTTAGGTATTGTGGACATAATTCTCAGCAGGAACAGAGGCTTGGGAAAATGACTTCTTGAAGTGTAGGTGATTAACATTGTAGTTCTCTGTGCAATTTTAATCCAGCATGAATTGACTCAGTTACTGCAGAAAATTGTGGTGTTGTACTCCCCTGCACTTTCCCATCTAACTTTCTGCTTGCAGAAGCATTCTAGTAGCTATTCAGCGAACTGGCTGGAAATTGCTTTTCATGGATGCTAACCTGCCAAAGAAATTTCAGCCTCCAGTTTCCTTGGCTCCCTTGATCTGGTTCACCACATCACCAACTGGCTCTTGGTGCCAGCACATGAAAGGGTTGAGGGAGTGGGAAAAGCCAGGACTGCTTTCCTCTGCAACTTGTGCTTGCTCCAGACTGTAAAGTATGCATGGAATTACACTGGAACAGACGGTTGAACCCTGAAGGCCAGAGCTAGGGTTTTGTGTGTCCCTTGGATGTACGTTTCCAAGTGCTTTTTTCAGACAAAGGGTATCCTTTTAAGGCTTTCAGGTCTTTTTCTTTATTTTTTTAAGATGGTCCTGTTTCTGTAGCGAGTAATTGGAGAGCTAGATGAGATCTTATTAAAATACAGTGAAACAAAATAGAGTTGGAATCCCAAACAATGGCTATTAACTTGCATTTATGTAAGTGTGTAGTGCTGAGCTGTGGGGTGGCTGCCGTTGGGGTGCTTGCAGAGGCTGAGCTATGCCTGGTGAGTCCTTTGCTTGACTTACCAACCTCATTATTTCTTTAAAATGCAGCAATTGTTCTTGTTTCACAGAAGTGTATGATGAGGAATGCTTGGAGACTCCAATAAGGAAGTTATATGTAGAACATAGATTAGTCCTGGGCTTTAATGTTGAGCAATGCCTTCCATAACCTGTGCAAAGCCAATATGCTATTATGTCTTCCTTCTTCTTCCTGTGGTTAGAATAGTAAGGCTTATGCGAGTCTGACTGTGACCCAGTTAATGAGCGTACCAGACTTTTGCTTTCTGTCTTGAAAGGAAAAAGAATAATCAAAATCACAATATGAAGACAACCAGTAATCTGTAAATATTTCATTTTTCAAACCCACAAATCATTGAAGATTGTTTACTCCCAGAGTGTTGTTGAGATTTACTCAAAATAACAAATACAATATTTACTTGATCTCTTTATTTTGGGAACTTAGACACAGACAGAATTAAGAAGGCGAATTCTCAAATGTGAGCACAGGGTCAGTAAGTATTTTGTATGTGTTATCTGATAGCATTATCTGAATGCAGTACAAGTTCTGAACTTTTATTGCTTAAAGGCATTGTCATGTGTTCTTATTAGGGCACCAGCATCTCTAACCTATGAAGATTGGTTGATAAACATCCTTTGTTATTGTAAATGTCCTCTTGACCATCTGCCAGCTAAGGCCAGAGAGGAAGGTGGAGGAAGGTAGAACCTCTTACTTCAGAGCTTGTTTTAAGGCAGATATCCCGTTATGGATGTATTTTATTGAGAAACAGATGGTTTGTGAAATCAGCCTAAAAAATATAACAGAAAAAAAATCTCTTTGTGACTTCTGCAGCATGGTATTTGTGCTGTGAATATAAGCATGTTAAAGATGTTAACAACTATAGTTAAAGGTAAACTGTTTGAAAACCTTAAGTTTTTTTTTTTTCCAATTTAAGATCATACTCAAACTTTCTGAAGTCCACAAAAAAAAAAATGAAAAAAAGAGTAGGCTTCAGACAGCAATTCCAAGTAAGATGTTTGCCATTCCCTTGCTTCTTCCCCTTTCATTCCAGATGATTCCAGTCATTCCACACAGCGGTTGGTAAATTAGTGAATATGAATCATAATTTGAATTGGTGGAAAACTAAGTGTAAACACAGCATGCACATGTTTATAGACAGTTTCTAAGCAGTGTTCTTGTAATATTCTCTTAATACCTGTATGTATTCTGTGTTCACTATTACACTGCCAAATTAGCACAGTATTTGTTGGGCTTTGCTGACCCGAGCGCAGCCTGGGGGGTGCTCAGGTGGTGATGGCGCCTAGGCCTCATGGGTGCCTCTGGCACTGCCTTCTGCCTTTAGCAGAAAGGAAAGGTTTCAAGATAGGCTGTGTTCAGGACTCGTGTTTGGTGTTGGCATTGCTCATCTGAAGGGCTTTGCTGTTGTTAAGTTACCTTTATTTTGGAGGGGGTGTTTTGGATTAGTGATACTGACATTCATTGTTTACCTCTGATGTTCTTAGTTACAGCTATGGCTTTGTCGTGAGGTGGTCATTTCATATTCATGTAATAATTTACCTCTAACGACCATGCCTGGTCAGTTAAGATTTGATTGGTGAGGCGTTGAGGTTTATTTTCCATAACTCATGCAACCAAGAGCGAAGTGATGTGTGTGACTGAGTGCACCGGGCCTGTGGCTGTGTCCTGTGGGGCAGTGTCGGGTGCAGGCAAATGCTGCCCTTCTGAGGTGTGTGCTGCTAACAGTCGGGTTTTGGGACAGGCTTCAGGTGATAGGAGGGGTTTTGTGTGCTGAGTTTAGATACGAGGAAACGAGGCCTTTCTTGTGCCTCTTTGTGCTGGTTTGCTCCATGGGCTCTCCCCCAAGCAGGGCAGTGCTGTTTTATCGTACTTTTTCACACTTCTGCTTTGTGTGACTGTGGTGGTTGAGATGCTGCTGATGGGGAAACCCTTTTAGGTCAGTATCTTTCAAAGTAAGTGGTACCCTCAGAAATGTCATAGACATGTATATCTTTAGACTTGGAGCTGTTCTCTTGGCAAGAAAAGACCTTTCAGTTTGTTCACCGAATTAAAACTACAACTTGTAATTATTCCATACCCGAAGACTGAAGTGATATGTAGGATGATGGATTTCTTTTTTCTGGGTTTCAAACACCCTTCAGTGGAACATGCCAATAATGCTCAGTGTGTTTTGAAACTGGGCAGCAAATTATACTTGTATGTAATTGCCAGATAATTCTTTGTTACTGACCTTTCTAAAAACTAGTTTAATCAGCAGTTTTGCATATGAGTTATAAGGCAACTTGCCACAGGTCAGGATAAGATCCCTTAACAGAGCACGCCAGTCTAGACGTGCTTGTTTCCCATCTCTGGGACACAAGGACTGTGAAGGCTTGTCTTCGACTCCTGTTACATCAGGCTTTCTAAAAAGGGAAACTGCAACATGTGGTAACTAGATCTGCTGTGTTTCTTTCAAATGCTTGTGATGAATCTGTTGGAATAAGTGGAACTATACTGGAACCTAGCTTCAGAGGGTATTGATGGATTTCAAGCTTATTTGTACCTGATAAAATCAGTTTTTTAGTTTTTTCACCTCAGAAATGATGAATAGTTGTTTGAGGTAACTAAAAGCCCCTGGGATGAGATTTTTCATTTGGGTGTCTTACAGCTCCAGCCCCTCTGTCTTGGCAGTTACCATTTCAGCAATGTTAAACTGGATCTGCATTTTCATAGCAAAATTGAGCATTTTCCCCCGGGAAGCTCAGGGTGTGGTAGTGTGGTCATGTCAGCCTGGCACAAGCCCATGCATCCCCTGGAAGGGCATAGCTTGCTTCTGTCCTCCCCCTCACTGGCGTGCTGCTCCTTCCTACCTCCTCCACCTCCAGATGACGCCTTGTGCAGAGCTGGGAGTTGGTCCTGCTGAAAGCCAGCAATGCAAAGACGGGGGGCAAGAGCACACACAGCAGCACGCACATGCTTTATAATGGGCTTGAGTGGTCCTGTGCAGCCTTAATAGGATGTTTCCAAAATTAGCTGCCACTTATGGTATGTCTGGTTTTTTATAAACAGAATTTGTTGTAGTTCAGCTTGTACCCCAAGTTCCTGCTCTAAATTGTTTGAATTCCATGTGATTCATTGCTAATGTTTTCTTTCCCATGCTTTTCCTAATCCCAGCTGAAGATAACCATTGTGCAGTTGTAGTGGCACTGTCCTGTTGTTACAATTGGACAAAATCCTTTAAGACCTGTTTTAGACTCTTCATGGGCATTGTCTTATGTAAATAAAGGATCGCATAACAATCCTATAGTTTTTCAAAATAGGTGTCCAAACACATGGAAAGAAAATGACCACAATAAAACTGAAAATGTCTTTTCTGTGAAGTATTTTCCTATTTCTGAAACAGGTTGAAGCTCTGTGTGTTCTCAAGACAATGTGTTTTAAAGCTAATCTTAAAATGATTTAAGAATTTTAAATAAAATTTGCTGGTTTTCACAGCAGGTACACAGGTAAGCTTTTGTAGATAGGAATAATATGGACAGTATTTCAGAATAATTACTTGTCACCAGGATTGTTTATGTTCAGTGTAAGAGAATAACCAATTTTTTAAAGATGTACCTATGTCTATATCTAGATATTCAAAGATGACATGTCATGTGGAGTCCATAACTTCTACCTAATAGCATTCCTTTCTAGCTCTTGCTATGCAAAATTTTGGCTGCGTGACACGAATGGAGAAATATTTCTATGAAAAACTGAACAGCAATGTGTTAATTTTTTTCTCAAGATTGATAGTCATTCTTTTTATTTTTACATTCAACTGGGGGAATGTAAACCTTTGCTGACATGTTTATTTAAATGAATCACTGGAACAGGTTCTTCTCAAGGCTTTTATTTAGAAGAGAAGTCATGTTCTGCCCCAGAAGGGTATGGGGAAGCAGATGAAGAATTGATTTGTTCCTGTGTATTCTTGACTCTGATAGAAAATAACTCAAATGGATTAGAGACAAAGATGTGATTTAGATTGTGAAATTGCTTAAAGTGTTGTTTTTTTTTAATGGCTACAGTTTTTGTGCATCTAATTCTCCTTATACATTTCAACTTCTTAACCTGGCATAAGATTAGAGAATTTTACCTAAAGGAAATCTCCAGTTTACAGAGGTCACTTGATTCAGGAATGGAGATGCATAGGGTGCAGAGGCAGAGTGATTCTCCTGTTACTGTGATGGGGATTTTTGCTCCCTTCTGGTGGGTCACTGCTGCAGGCAGGGGTGTCCAGCATCTGTCAAGGTAGAGTATGGCTTGGAGAGGCCAGAAGATGGTGGATTCTTCTCTGTCAGTATTATTCCTCCCCGCACCCACATCAATTTAGTATTCTGTTCTGTAACTTCTGCATCTTTTGTAATGGCTAGTTGGCTATTTTTGCCTGGTGCTGCATGTTTGCAGTTACTAAACTTTGTGACCATTTTTGGAAGAGTGTGTTTTTGTAAAGTACTGTTTTCTTCAAACAAGCAAACATTTTTTTTGTTAGTTATCTTGTTATATGCTGCAGATTTATATTCAGTCATTTTTTTAGTTCTTGTGTTTGTAGGTTGTTTTTTCCTTTAGTTCCCCAGTACTAATGAAGGAATACTTACTGAAGTGTAGAATCTCAGTTGGTGGCAACATGGGAATATTTCACATGCTTCATTAAGATTGGATAACCTTGCTGTTTTGTTGGTACTTTATTTTTCTTCATAGTTTATTTTCCCATATTAACTATTTCTTCATTTCAATTCCTTTCCTAGAATTGCAGTTTCTTTAGAAACGAAGGCGTCTATGTCTTGATATCCTTGTTAAAAATCATGAACTGTTTAGTTGTGTATCTTTCCTTGTATTCAAGAGTGTTAGTTGTAAAGAGCATCATTTGTAGATAAATACACTATTTTAGCCCCATATTTGGACCAGATTTTCAGATATACCTGGTTAGTCTGGGGACGAATGGTTCTGTAATAGTGAGACCACCTTAAGAATAGTATTTGAATAATTATGTAGTGCACTGAAGGGAACTAGGTAATTTTTCTTGTCTTGTGTTCAACAGTTGAAGCTGGGAATAGACTTTCATGAATCCTTAATAGTTAGCTACATTAATAGTCTCTGGATTCATGAAGTACTTTCTTACATTTCTCTTTTGGTTTGGGTTTATTAAAAGTAATATGTTCAGAGTGTTCTGTAACTCTCTTCCCTGTCTTCCCACGCATAAATGAGCACAGAGTTCTCAAAATGTTACATCTCATTTTATTAGTGAAACTCCTGCAACCTTGGGATGGACAAGAATTGAGACAGATTCCAAAAGTTGTCTGTTCAGATAAAAATCTAGTGTGGAAGAGTCTGCTGCTGTTCATGGCTTGGCATGCAGTTTGAGAGAACTTATATTAGCATTGCATTTTCTTTATTGTGAGTAATTTTGCTAATATTCCTAGGAATGTGAAAGTAGCTGGTTCTGCTGCAACTCAAATATTTTCTCATTTGGAAATGAATATAATATCTAGCTTGGTTTTCCTTCACCCTCTCCTCAGATGCGTCAAATTACTGTGTGTTTTAGGTCCAGGCTCTTCATGGAAATTAATCATTTGACCCCTGTGAAGTAAATATTTTCATTAATGGGAAAACTGCAGAACTGACAAGTAAAATTATTTGAATTATGCAGAGTTCTGAGACGTGTGGTTGCATTGCTAGAATGTTTTCAGTAACTTCTTTACAAATCTTAATGTAAGCCATAATAATGCTGTCTAAGCAGGCCTACAAATGCTTTTATGTTTTCTGAACTACATATATGACCAAAAGCATAACTACGGAATATTGTTTACAGAACAGTTTATCTTGAAATGCAGATAAAAGAACTATCTGCTGAGAAAAGTACAAAATACTTTGTAATTTTCCTGAGGAAAACAGGTAGAAAAGAACTTTTTTTTGGATTTCATTTTAGCCTCACAAAGAGCTTGAAGAGCTTAACTGGAGAGAGAAAACCCCACACTAATTGAAATTACCAAGTCTGCAGAGCAGTTCAAAAGGATATGAAAGCATGCAGTACTGGTGAGTTAGGAAATAAGTTTATCAGTTTTCATGAAATATAAGTGTAAAAGATGGCT
Source organism: Anas acuta (assembly GCF_963932015.1). Taxonomy (NCBI): domain Eukaryota; kingdom Metazoa; phylum Chordata; class Aves; order Anseriformes; family Anatidae; genus Anas; species Anas acuta. The sequence continues at coordinate 35,930,125 of NC_088983.1, read as the reverse complement.
CCCAGTTGGAAATGGAAACCTTAGGTGTGGCGGGAGAGAATATCTTGATTTTTTTTGATGGTGTTTTTTTGGTCTCTTTCAGTGGGATAGAAATAGTGTATTGTCTTCTGCTTTATCACAAAGATGATGTGGATGAGTTTCCTTTCATGGAAGGCTTGTAACAGGGTAGAGAAGTCTGGTTACATATGCAGGAAACTTTCTAGCTAAAAAAAAAAAAATTGACTTTATAGCCTAAATTTGAATGAAGGGTTGAAAAAGATACAGTTTATGGAGTGTGACACTTAGAGATAAAGATTTTCAGTTTGAAATGTGTCAATGCTTTTGAAGACTGAATAAATTTTGCTCAATGGAATGGACTGCTTCATATCCTTTTGGATATTTTGAAATAATAGCGAGGTAGTTAATGTTTGTTTCACTGAATTTTATGGACACTTGATATCTATTTTTGTTGTGAAGCTTGCTTTTGTAGCAGATATATGGTATGTACTCCCGGAGAGCTATGAAGGCTATGAAGGGATCTAGAGACTTATAGGAATGGTGCTCACAGAACAAATACATACAGTTAAAATCTAATGAAATCTGTTCTATGATGTTAGAATCAGAGGATGGTTTGGGTTGGAAGGGACCTTAAAGATCATCTACTTCCAACCCTCTGCCATTGGCAGGAACACCTCCCACTAGACCAGGTTCCACTAGGCTTGGTTTAACCTCCTTGTGGTAGAGGGTACAATAACAGAGTTTCTGCAATATGCTGGTGTATTGTGAAGGACTGGGGAAATCTGATTCTGTGTTTTGGTTGTTGAAAGATGCCACCGCATCTCAGCGGAAGCAGCACACCGGTTATCGGTATGCTGATGCCATTCAGCAAAGATGCTTCAAAGCTTTTGATTGCTGTTAGGCAGCTCCCTGCATTCTTGTTTTGGGTGTCTGATTTGCATAGCTAATGTATTGCTCCTTAAAGTATGTATACCATTAGTTTGTCACAGTGCTGATGAGAGCCTTCATAAAAAGAGAAGCCATTCTGGTCCTTTGTCATAGGTGTTAGAAGTTGGCAGTCAGAAACATTAGTCTTCCAATTGGCTGCTGAGTCACTTTGAGATCTTTCTTTCTCTTGCCTTGGTCTCCCTTGTTGTTTTTTTTTTTTTTTATTTGGTTTAAGGATATTTACCTTGTCTGCAAAGCACTTTGAATCTTTATCAGTAGGAAGCTTCCTAGCAGTGACATATTTTCTATTGTGCTTCTTCTGTTTTCATTGACCACTAGTTTTAAAAATCCAAAAGTGGAACGACAGAAGTCAGTTGAGATGCCAGCTCAGTTTCCATTTCTTTTAACAGTGGTTGGATGGCCTCAAATCACATGTGAAAGAAGAAAACAAATGAACAGAAAGAACCCCAACAAAATAGAAAAGGAGTGAGCTTTCAAGTCATGAACTTGTGTATTATTTGCTAAAATTGCTCTTTATCCTTGCTGCTCCAATATTTTCTTCAACAGATACTATTGGTGCTTTGCTTGACAGCAGTAACTCCTAATACAATGGAAAATCCTGTGCTTTTCTTATAGTTAAGCTGTGATGGGCTGAAAAACAAACACTAGGACAATATTTTTTGCAGATATAAGCTAACTTTTAAAGAGGGAATATTGGACATCAAAAAAGGGAAGGTGACCACTTCATTTAACAAGTAAATAAATGAGTTAACTCTCGTTACATTTCAACCATTTCAAACTTAACTATTCGCTTTCCTTACTGTAGAATGCTTCCTGTTGTCATTAGTAATGCCAGAGGCCACTTTGCTGATTGTGTTCTGTGAATCCCTTGATGTTCTAGTTCAATTGGTTCAGCCCTGGGCAGAAATATGAGCTCATGTATGCGAAACTCTTCAAGTCAGCAGTATCTTCTCGGGACAGGTATTCTATTTGTAGGATGTGCAGTTTTATTCAAGGTAAATGAAGTGCCATTTATACACTATTACAGTTGTGCTGTGTGGCTAGAAAAAATGGCCTTTCAAAGTGTGTAAGCCACGGTGATGGTGCATAATCAGGAGAGGTTATGGCTTACAGCACCAAAATGAGGTTGTGAACATGAGAAGAATCCTTTTCAAATACAATGAAATTAAAGGAAACTTATTCTGTGACCCCTTTTGAGGAAAAAATGCTAAGAATTACAGTAATTGACTTATGTTGACAGGGCAGCAAAGTGGTTAATGAATTAAATGCAGTGTTACTAATTTTGATTGATACTGTATAATTATGATGTCAAAGGTATTTGAATTTATATTAGACTGTAAATCTGTATTGGACTTCATTCTTCCCTTGGTGAAAGGAAGAAAAAAAAAAACACACGATGAGAACCTAAAACTAACCCCCATATACACCTGAGATGAATCATTTAAAAATTGAAGCATGATTCAATTTCAAATCTTTTTTTCTGTACTGCTATTTCTCAAAAAGTAAATGAGATGGTAAAAAGGTTTCACTGGTTCAGCTTTCCTCTTTGCTGCCAGTATTGCACTGAAAAATTCCTTAAGTTCTTAGTGTCTGAGAAGCGAGAGGTAAATATCTTCTCTGAATTTTGATATTATTGGCAGCAGTGAATCCTCTGACAGCCCTCCATGCTCTTAGGGCTTTTTTCTTTCTTAATAGGCTTGGTCTCATTGGAGATTTTAGCACCCGAAGGTAAAACGCAGCCTTCCACATTACCTTGAGCTGTTCTGTAGAATGCTAAGAGGAACTAAAACATGATTTTACCTAAAAATGACATTTATGGAAGAATACAGGAGATCAGATTATTCTGGCAGTAGCTCTCAAAGCAAATGTTCTTTAGCTTGATAAGCTAAGCATGAAGGGATACGCTTTATTAGGATGCAAATTCTGTGTATGTGATTGATTTGTTGTGTAATATTTTCATGCATTATTTGGTTTATCAGAATCGTACATGTATTACTATATAAATAGGCTTTACTAAAGTCTCAGAAATAGTATTTCACTATTTATGAGGATGAAAGTCAAGATGGCTGTAATTTCGAACTTCAGTAGGAATCTATATACCTCCTTTTACATTAGATGATTCCCGTTTTCCTAAAACAAGGGGTTTTGCTTCTTGCTGCTTTGTACATCCCTTTATTTTTGTCTTTGTTCCTATATTGCCTTATTTATTCTCCTTGCTGTTTCACGGTCATAGTTTCAGATCCTGCTTTCCTGAGCTTGTAACACTGACAAATTTTACACTGCCCTTTGGTACTTCGTCCCTGTCTACCTTCCTTCCTAAGAATTTGTGCCTCAGTGACCTGTGAGGCTCAGTGAGGCTTTTGACACGGTTTCCCATAGGATCCTACTGGACAAAACGTCCACCATACAGCTAAATAAAAACATCATACGATGGGTGAGCAATTGGCTAACGGGCAGGGCCCAAAGGGTTATGGTGAATGGGGCTGCGTCAGGCTGGCGGGCGGTCACCAGTGGGGTCCCTCAAGGCTCCATTTTAGGGCCGGTACTTTTCAATATTTTTATAAACGATCTGGATGTAGGAATAGAAGGCATTTTGAGCAAGTTTGCTGATGACACCAAACTTGGAGGAGTTGTGGACTCGAATGAGGGTGGAAAGGCCTTGCAGAGGGATCTGGATAGGTTGGAGAGCTGGGCGATCGCCAACCGCATGAAGTTCAATAAGAGCAAGTGCCGGGTCCTGCACCTGGGACGGGGAAACCCTGGCTGCACTTACAGACTGGGCGATGAGACGCTGGAGAGCAGCCTAGAAGAGAGGGATCTGGGGGTCGTGGTAGACAACAAGTTGAATATGAGCCGGCAGTGTGCCCTGGCAGCCAGGAGGGCCAACCGTGTCCTGGGGTGCATCAAGCACGGCATTGCTAGTAGGTCGAGGGAGGTGATTGTCCCGCTCTACTCTGCGCTGGTGCGGCCTCACCTCGAGTACTGTGTGCAGTTCTGGGCACCACAGTATAAAAAGGACATGAAACTGTTGGAGAGTGTCCAGAGGAGGGCTACGAAGATGGTGAAAGGCCTGGAGGGGAAGACGTACGAGGAACGGCTGAGGGCACTGGGCCTGTTCAGCCTGGAGAAGAGGAGGCTGAGGGGAGACCTCATCGCAGTCTACAACTTCCTCGTAAGGGGGTGTCGAGAGGCAGGAGACCTTTTCTCCATTAACACCAGCGACAGGACCCGCGGGAATGGAGTTAAGCTGAGGCAGGGGAAGTTTAGGCTAGACATCAGGAAGGGGTTCTTCACAGAGAGAGTGGTTGCACACTGGAACAGGCTCCCCAGGGAAGTGGTCACTGCACCGAGCCTGACTGAATTTAAGAAGAGATTGGACTGTGCGCTTAGTCACATGGTCTGAACTTGGGTAGACCTGTGCGGTGTCAAGAGTTGGACTTGATGATCCTTAAGGGTCCCTTCCAACTCAGGATATTCTATGATTCTATGATTCTATGACCTCCAGGAGCAACTGTCCTGTGTTTTAAGAGTAATTCTAAGAGTTTAGCTATGACTTCTAAGCTTTTGCTTGCCGAGTATGTTTGTGCAAGTCAAATGGCTTTGTGCTTTCTAAGATGCAGAATTTACCTGTCTGGTATGTATGAGTAATAGCCATTAGTGCTTAGCAATCACATAGTTGCAAAGATGTATACAAGTGGAATTCACTTTGTAGTAACGTTATTTACCAGCTCTTGACATTCAGCATATTTAGTTGCAGCATATGTTTGGCTGGAGATGAAACTTTGAGCTCTGTAAAAGCTTTAGTTGGAGGTGGCCTTTGAGGAGCACTGCTGTGTGGGCTTTTCTCTCTTGTGGTACTGTGGGTGCAGCGATTCAGTCATCTGCTAGCTACAGGGCTTTCAGAATACCAGCCTGAGCGTCCAAGGGAATTGGGTGCTCAACTCCCATCTCCTTTGACTGGAATCCTCCCGCTGGGTTACAAGCTGCTATCCAAAGCCATGGGAGCAACATGCAATGCATCATCTTATTTTTATTGACGTCTGTTGGTGAAACTTGTCCCAGCTGTCTTCGTTCCTGTGATAGTAATTACAGTAATAATCAGCTAACACGCTAATGTCAACAGCCTTTTGTTTTTATTATGAAGGGAAAGACAGACCTATTAAATATTTTCATAGCTTTATGATGACACAAGAGCGCTGCGTGTAGAGTTCTTTGTTTAGAAATTATAATGCATAGATGTTGCTTTCCTAAAGAAAAAGGGGAGGATATTTCACACTGATGCCTGTTCCTTCTTTCTTTTGAAAATCTGGATTAGCTAACAGGCCTTTTGGGATCTCCTGTTAACGTTTCTTGTGAGATGAATCAGCTTGGAGGCTGCTGAGGCTATGGAGGAAAATATTTTTTAAAAAGTCTTTGAGAAATATCTGAACTTCTTTGCAGCTGTTTTTCAGAAGTTCTGAATACTGTTTGATTCTGCTGAGAACAAATGCTACTTACTTATTGTTTCTAGAAATTAATTTTTTTGTATGAGCTGAAACATTCTCTTCTCCCCCCCTCTTTTCCCTCCCCACCCCCCCTCCCCCCTTTTTTTTTTTTGAAGAGGCTTTGGATGTAATTTCAATACATCCTTATGTTATTAATTACGTAAGGCTTCTAGAGCTTTGAACTGTTATTCTGCAGGTGAATTGCTGCTCTGAGAATAGCTGTCGTGGGATGCAGCAGAAAGGTGGGGGAAGCGAAGCAGCCCTTGGTTGAGATGCAGGATGCTGGAGTCAGGGAGATGAGTCTGCAAGGATTCCTCATTGCTTGTAGTGCTGGATATTGACATCTGGAAAGTAGAAAACAATCTTTCGAATGCTCTGCAAGTAACACGTTTTAGTTCTTCCAAGGGTGATGTAAGAAAATAGCCTTTTTCAGTAGAACCAAGTTCTTTCTTCCCTCCCCCCTTATGTACGCCTACACCAATGTTTTTTCAGCTCTGCAAGTGTGTTTTTTCTCACTCTCTCTGGTGTGTAGGCGGCCTTCCCAATCACAATTGAGCTTCACAGGCAATCTTTTTTTTTTTTTTTTTTTTAGAAAAAAATCGTCTTTACACAGCAGGTCTATAATTTAACACCAAAGAAAATGGAGAGCTCTACTTCAGAATTATGATGCATCTCAGTAATGGCTGAATGGGTGAAGAATTTCACCTTAAAGAAAATAAGGAAAATTTTTCCTCACCAGAAGACCACCTGCAGAAATGTATTCACCTGCTGCCCAAATGACTTGCCAAAATGTCAGTAGTGCAGTTGCAGGCTGATAGAATTTAAACCTTTTACTTGCTTCATTAGACTGAGTTGGAAATGAGCTTTTCTATCCCCAAGTTAAAATGTGATTCTACTTGAGAGACAGGCTCAGTTTGTTGGTAATGTCAAAGTTGAAATGTAATTCTTCCTGGAATGTTATTGTTAAAATGTGTTTAGTTTATAAGTATGATTTTAGGCTATAATTACTTCAGCGAGCTCTGATAGTGCTGTCTGGCTCATTTTAAAGTGGTTTGGTTAATACTAATTTTCTTGCTTCCAAGTATTCCAACTTCACTTGACCTGTCTGGAAATACTGTTGGGAGAGTAGAAATGGATGATTTACATTTATTTGCTTTAGCAATCTATGAAATTTCAGAGATCCTTGTAATAAAGTAACTAGCACTTTTGCCATGGTGTTCCCTGCAGCTGAAGCTGGCCTTGCAGCTGAAAGCAGCCATCCTTGACCGCTTATTTTGTCCTGTTCTGTCTCTGCCTTACGTCAGCCCAAGTGCTTGTGTAGCCCAGCAGTGAGCTGGACTGGGGAAAGCCAGGCTGGAGACATGATCTAGGCCTTCTCAGCTCGCCTTTCTTTGATCTGGATTTGAATCCTTCTCTTTGACAAGATTCCCCGTGTGTCTTCTCTAGCACATGACCTTGGTGGGAGTGGAGGAGGACAAAAATTGAGCAGCAGTTTGTGCTCCAGCTTGTGCCTCTGTGCAGTTCCTGGGGTTGCAGCATAGCTCTCCACAGTTAGATCTGCTTGCCCAGTTTAATTTTAGAGGGCTCCCATAATATGTGGATGCAACGCTTTTGTAGCAATAATCAAAGATCAGATGGTAAGGCTGAAACGGTACAGATTTTATTGCAGGACCCTTTATATAGGAAGGACCAGCTTTGAAACTTCTCTTCCTACTCTTGGAGGCTTCTTAGAAGGCTCCAGTTGATGACAGATAATTTCACTCCTGCTGTCCTTGTGCTTGACACGTGTGATTTAGGTTTATGCTGAATAGTGAGGAAAAATTGGGCCACAGCACTCAGAAGTATCCTGTTTTTTTTTTAGGTGTAACCAAATGTTTGTTTGATCCCCCAAATGTCTGGCAGAATGTGTTCCAGGAGAAAACCACTTGATTCAGAGAGAGGGTGATAAAAGAAGGTTGTTATTGTTACAGTGAGAAACTTCTCATCTAGGCACTCTGAGATGAGTGCATCTGAGCTGCAGAAACTTAATAGGTTTATGGTTTCATAAATCTTTCTAAGAAGCCAGAAGGAACAACAAGCAGAATTTCCACAATATCCCTTTATGTTTTGAAAAAGACTTCACCCTTTGATTTCCCATTCAAACTTTGTTCCCACCTATGGTCTTTCTGCTTCCAGGATTTGCTGTGCTATGATTCATCTCAACCTCTTAGCGACAGCCACCGGCAGCTTTTGCTGAAGCTTCCCTTGCCAGCCTCCTTAGGAATTTGGGTAGGTAAGAGCCCCTGCTCTGCTCTGTACTGTCTGGTGGTCATCCTTTCCAGTAATGCTAGTTGCCCTGAACTCAGCGTTGGCTTTGGGACTACCACTAACGTGCAGTGTTTCAAGCAGTACAGAAGGGGCGTTCTCCAGCAGAACGGTTTAGGCTGGCGTCCCCCGAGTGCCAGCCCATACCCGAGTCTGTGGCTGAACGCATCCTCTCCATGTGAGAGCTTTTTCAGGAAGCAGATGCGAGGGAGCTAGATGGCCATTCCCCCCGGCTTCCTGCTAGGTATTTGTAGAAGCGTTCCTAAAAGCAGGTTGGACTCTGTTCAGACTCTTACAGAACGCATGGTTTTGTCACATTTTCAAAAGCACAGTAGTTCTTGTAGGTGGTTTCTTTTAATCTACTTGTGAAACTAAACTTGTTTTGTAAGGAAGAAAGGGATGATTACTCTGAATGTGCCTGACTGATTCTTGGAAAAGACTGGCTTTTAGTGTGTGGTCCATTCTTTCACTGACCCTATAATATACTTCTAGGGAGGTTATGAAAAGATAAAGAGGATGTTGCAAGCACGAGATGCTGCAGTTCTGTCCATACAGCCCTACCCTCTGCCTTGTATCAGTGCAAGCCCTTTGCAGGTATGTAATGACTCCAGCTCAAGAAGGCATAGCAGGAAGACTGGAGAATTGCAGTGCGTGGTTTTGGTTTTTGCCAGGGGGATGGGGAGTGGTGGTGTTGCTTTTACAAAGAGGCAGGGGTGGATTCGCTTTCAGAGGGATCAGCATCCTGATCTAACACAACACGTTGCACAAGGTGTAGCGCTGCCTGAAGGGAAGAAGACCAGAACACTTGCTAGGGACCACAGGGAGAACATCTGGACGTGGATCAGCTAAAGCTGATTTGCAGCCAGACACTAACACTCTTCATCAGAAGTGCAGGTACAGCCCCTTCCACTGAACTCCTTATGATGATCTGTTTATTGACAAATGTTGAAAATTACAGACGTAGGATATGTAAAGGGAGTCTAGATTTAGAAACAACAAGCACTGTAATAAACGTTGCTACTAAAGAAAAAATCCTCCCTTGAAACATGGTTTCATCAGCCCGTGGGATGTTTAAAGAAACAAATAAGTTTCTTATTTGAGCGAATTAGGTGCATGCAACTTTGTTCACTAGTTGAAACCATTTCCCAGGGTTATTTTAAAAATTGCTTAATTTTGCCTCTAATTATACAGATTTGCATTTACAACTGAATATATTTTAACTAGTAACTGTTCTTAAGGCTTGTGAGCTCATAAGCTCATATTTCTGTAGACCCAGCCTCATTGAAATCAGGAGGTTTTACGGTTGCGAGCTAAGCTTATTTGTAAAGCATAACCACATTAACAGGTGACTCTTCTAAAAATAGCAATGTGCTCAATAAAGCCAATCTTCGCTTGTTTCAGATTCCTTTACATATCTATTTAGATTCTGTATTTAGGGGCAAGGCTCTCAGCAGCATAGATTTCAAGTTCTGTCAGATTCTCCACATCCTTATATTAGTAGTGACAGAATAAAAGTTGAGACATTCTGCATGCAGAGTAGTCAGACTGCTGCCTTCTCCTTGACCTGCACTTAAAATTACAAAAGGACTGGGAGAGGGAAGAGGAAGGGATGGTCAATGTGACTAAGTGGCTAATACCGACCTGAAGTTATATTTGGTAGGCTGTTTTTAAAGCTCCTGGCTTTATCTCTGCTATTCCTGTTGACAGGTCAAAGCCCTGTGGCATTTATCACTGTGGCAGTAAGACATGGGTGCATGGGGTGGGCTTGGGGTGGGAAAGGATTTGCCTCAGTGATTATTGCTCTTCCACAGGGGCCGATTTAAGACTATGTAGTGCTGTGGTTTCTGTCATGGGAGACAGCAGCTGGATGGGAAGCATTTCTCTGAGAATGGCCAACGGGAGACAGACAGAGCTATGTAGCATTTTCGCGATTTGCAGGTTTTCCTTCTTTTTTTTCTTCCCAGAAACTTCCTGAAGGTTTAGTTGGTGTTTGTACAAATTGTGTTAGTCTTCAAGTCCAAACAAAGATAGGGATAAGCCCTACAATTACTGTTTAGAAGTAACCTCATTATGAATAAAGGAAGGATGTTGCTTAGGGAGTGAGGGTGTGTTTTTCTGTGTGCATGCAGGTATCTGAGAAAGGGAGTAGGGACATTAGATGCTCTCATTGAGGCTTAAGTGTTCCCAAGTTAGAGATTGGCTTCCATTCTGGTTTTCTAATGCAACACTGCAGTGGTAACTGACTGTAAATGGAAAAGAAATGGGAAGTGCTTAGTATATTTTTACCTTCTTTTATGTCTAAAACAGTGCAGTGAATTAATAGAAGTTGGTAGCGCTGTAGCTGGGAGATGAAATAATGTACTCCAGAACTGGAGAACAACTGCAGTTGTACCCTTCAGTTGAACAAAACTGGTTAATGTTCATAATAACTAAACATGCCCTTTGTAATAGGAAACGGATGTTCTTGAGAAAAGTCTCACCTTTATTTCACTATGTATGAGACTGAAAGAATTGCATATTCTTTCATTTAAGGCACAATGAAAAATGAAAAGAGCCTTGGATCGCTTAGGTTTTTGACTATCTGTAAGGTGGAAAGGTCATTGTGCTTTGATCACTGTTCTGTTATCACCGAGTGGCTGGGGCTGGCAGGGCCCCCTGGAGCCCGCCTGATCCAAGCTCAGGCAGAGCCACCCTGAGCAGGGTGCCCAGGCCCACACCCAGGTGGCTTTTGAAGATCTCCAAGGAGGAGACAGACTCCTGGAGCTCCTCTCTGGGCAGCCTGTGCCAGTGCTCAGCCACCCTCGCAGTAAAGAAGCGCTTTGTGATGTTCAAGTGGAGTCTCCTGTGCTTCAGTCTGTGCCCATTGCCTCTTGTCCTGTCGTTGGGCACCACTGAAAAGAGTCTGGCTTTGTCCTCCTGGCACCCTCCCTTCAGCTATTTATAGACGTTGGTACCTAAATGATTGAAGTGGTGTGGACAGTAATAATTATTTTTCGTTGCTGTTACGGGCACCTGTTGACTAGGCAGGCTAGGAATGATGATACACACGCTATGTCTGCAAACTTCCCAATTTCAAAATGGTTAGACACACCCAAGTTAACTTTAATCTAGCTAGCCTGGATTAAAAAAGATTGCGAGGATTTAACAGCGTGGATTTTAGTACAGCCTGATGGAGACTGTCAAGGAGTCTGGGTGCTTAATCACTGCAATCCTGTGCCCTGGAAAATGAGTGGGTTTTGTAAAACGCTTCTGTTACTGAATTCTGTAGTTTGCATAGATGTGGAGAGCTGCTGGTGGATGAGATGCGTGTATCATACTGCGTGTGAATTTTTCCTGGTTTTCTCTTTAAAATGTGGAATGCAGCATAACGTCAAATTATTAACTCTGTACTTAGTACTGTGTGTGATTATAGCTGTACAGCGATTAATAAACAAGGTGTTTTCTGTAATAGATGCTTTGTGATAATGGCTGGTGAAGCATGAGCAACCTGGTGTTTTGAGTTTCTGCATGGCTTAGCTTGCATATTGCTAAATTATAATATGCTGTGCTTCTTAAGCTTCAATAGCAACAGATTTCTGCAGTTAAAATATTTCTCATTTTTGCAGGTTAGTAATAAGTCTGCTATTAAATCTGAGACTGAACAGAAATGGAATCTGTGAAGCAGGGAAAAAAGTAAGCTTGTGGACTGAATTTTATTTTACATTTTTAAAACCAGAAGGGACCAAGGAAATAGCATAATTGGAATTGGGAAGTGTGAACTTCATTCCTGTGCTGCTCTTGACTAGTTGCATTATTTCTCTGCTTCATTTTTTTCTGTAAAAGGAAAATTCTTGTTTCCTTTGAAGTGTTTTGAGAACATAAGCAACTGCTACTACTTCAGCTGCATTGACCATTAGATTTCCTAAATTCATGCTTCAGAACAGACACCCCAAGTTGAAATAAAGGGTTTATTTGGAAAGCATCCAGTTTCAACGAAAACATTTCTGGGATTTTGGAAATGAGCAATCCTTAAAGGATTCCATCTCTCTGAGAACAGAAGAAGCATCATTTCTAGCCTGAATTTGTTTAGGTGTAGTTTCCATTCATTGGTGTTTTTTTTAATATATATCTTTGCTGGATGAAAGATCAAATTCCTTCTGTCAAATTCCTTCTGTCTCTTACTCACTATATTCTTTCTGTAGGCATTTTATTTTTTTCTCCAGTTTTTCAGCATCACTCTTAAACTGTAAAAGCAAGAACTAATGGCAGTTTCTTTGTGTCAAACGAAGTAACATAACTGCTTTGCTCTCTTACTTGGTATTTTTGCTTGTTTAAACGTGAGTGGATTGCATAGGATTAGCCACAGCTATGTGTTTGGAGTTTTCTGTTGCATACACAGATTCAAGGAAGCTAACTAGTGAACGGGAGTAATGCACAAAGCTGTCACCTGTGCAGATCAGAGTTCACACTTTCCACTTAAGATCAGAGAAGGTGAGCTCACTTTTCAGTCTAATTGCGCTCACTGCTTATGCATAATGCAGGACCGCAACTTAACTGCGCCGTTTGATGAAAGATAAAGATCAGAGTCAATGAGACAATGTGATGTTAGCTTTACAGATCCCAGCAGCATGAGGCATTACTCATGTCTTTTTATGTATATAACACAGCATACGTATACATACACATCATTATACACATTGTTATGTGAATGCTGCATAGCTTGTGTTAGCAGCAATGTAATTAATAAATAGCATTTCCTGTTACTACTGTGCTGAAAAGCCTATACAAATTAAGAGTATTTTTATTCATGCTTCTATATGTTGTTAGTTGACAGTCACTAATTCATTCCATTATTTCCATATTTGAAGGCTTAGTACTAGGATACAGTTCTTTGTTACCTCAAAGTCGTGCTGTTTATTGTATTGACCTTTATTAGAGCTAATTTTTTCCCTGTTTTTTTTTTTTTTTTTCAGAATGTGTAAATAACCATTTTTTTTTTTGACAAAGGAAGCTTATAATTTGCAGAAGTTGCAAACAATTTCCTAACTCATTGGGGTAGCTGAAAACTCAGCTTTGGTTTTGTGTGTGGTATTTTTACAGAAGCAAGCTGAATGTCTTAGCATGTGGTTGAGCTGCAAGCTCTCCCATGCCTCTGCATCCCCAGTAGGAATGGAGGGAGAAGGGAGCAAGATGTCTCATTATATCTCATTGAACTTTTGCATCCAGGTATATTAGAAAATACAGCTTCTGGTCGGGTAGTTGTGGTACAAGACATGCTGGAGAAGATGAGTTTTTGCTTCTTTTTTTCAACCAGTCTTGTCTGTGGGCATGGGTCTTAAAGACCTTGTGTTCTTAGTATGACAGTGATGTGTTGGGGGTAAAAGCCACTACTGTTCTCACTTCCTCACACTTCTGTGCAGTCAGAGATGTGTAATTACAGTAATTGTAAAGACCACAGCCCAGAGGTGCAGTAAAAGTGAGTGTGTATAGTAGGACAAATAGGATTTGGAAAGTACTGGATGATCATTGTTTCAATTCAGGTTTAATTTTGATTTTTCTTCTTGCTCTTTTTTTTTGTTCTTTTCTTTTTCCCCTTTGTTTTGTCTAAGGCATGTTATTTCAACGTAGCTTCCCCCTTTTTATTTGTCTTTTACTCTCTTCTAACACACGTGGTAGGGGTCTTTGCAGAGGGAAGAGAAGTTGATGTTGAGAACCAGCACGCCATTCCTTTTTCTGAGAAGGAATAATTCCTGCTGTAGTCTCTCTACTTGAAAACAATTGGTGTTGGGAGGAGGTTGTTTGGAAAGAGGATGAGCTGCAAAATAACTGGGGGCTGAGTGCCTTTCCAGCTGGGATTAATTTAGTATCACAAGTTTATAGCATTCTTTAAACATTTACATGCTAGGCTGTGAGGGAGTGAAGGGGGACAGATATGCATTCCTTGCAAATCTTTGCTCTTTGCCTCTGTCCTTGACTATAAAAGGGAAGCAGGGATAGATTTGATAAGGTTTCAGAGAAAAGAACAGGTAAAGCCAGTGGCTATTTAATATCTTTGCTGTGAAATTAAATTGTGGGCCAAGCACTCCCTCTTGGATTGTTCTGCCAAGAAGTCATCGTGCCTTCATTACTAAAGGCTAATCCAGGTTTTTCAGCTTTGTTTTTATTAAGATGAATTCGATGTAGAGAGGAACGTTGAGACTTGCAACCACCTCAAAAGAGCAGGTTAGATATTTGGACAAGTTGGATGCGTTTTCTCGTACATTAAAGTCTAAGCTATTGTCTTTCATCCAGAAATCATGTTCTAGTTAGCTTAACTGTATTTGGTTAAATTAAACGTCCCTCTAGCCTAGTGGTGCTGCCTCTGACAGAGACAAGCAGCAGATGTGGAAACATGTAGGAAAGGTTTGTAGCTGTAGGCCAACTTGGTGACTTCTGGTTCAGGACTTGCTGAATTGGGATGTCCAGAACCTTTTGCTCTTTGTTGTCCTCCTCTTTTTTTTTTTTTTTTTTCTTGAGAAGAGCAGTGTTGCGTTTGGTACTCAATGTAGGAATTGCGTGAAGTGGCATGACAAAGAACTTCTCAGAATAATTCACAACGCTGTGTACAGGCGTCTTTGTCATTGGTTGTAGTGGTGGGTTTTTGGTAGTTTGTGTTTATCCTATGGTGAGAGTTGGAGCATCAATAAAAGAATACAGGTATCTCTGTACTACTCAGTGTCACGAATTCTGCAAGGAATTTAGAAGTGCCAGGTACTATTGGTAATGGGTCTGCTTTCCATACTTGATTATCTGTTATCAGTACAGCACCTAATGGTAGGTGCTTCAGAGCTGTGAATCATTGCAGCATGTAACATTTTTCCAGGATTTGGGCCCCTGTATTCATGGATAGGGCTTAAACTTTTCTAGTTTTACTGCAGGTGAATAATTGCATGTGCAAAGTCATTTTTACTACATTATGAAATTGTACATTTACTACATTACAAAAATGCTACAGCATTTTTATTACCTATTTTTAGTGTTACCCACTGTGTTGACAAAATAATTTCCTTGTGCATTTTTCTAGGATAGCTGTGCAGTTGCATACCTCTAGGCCATAGAAGTCCTCAGACAGTGACCAAAAGTGGTCTGTAAGGTCTCATATTGAATCTTTAAAGCTGAATGAATTGTGACTGACCTAAAGTTTTATGTAATTGGGATCTATAAGCTGTTTTCTCATTTTGCCTATTTAACGAAAACAGAGCTTTAGCCTTTCCCCTTAGATGATTGAATTCTGAAGGAAAACAGTGTAAGAAACCTTTTGGAGACCCTCAGAGCTTGACCATGCATGTGGGAAATTGAGAGGCTGTTAGTAAATACATGTACTTCGAAATTCTGGTACTGGAGGCATCAGTGAAACATCACCATTAAACAAAATTGTGAGGTCCTACAAAAACTGCTGGTCCTGAAAAAACTTAGTCTTTTATAACCAAAGAACTGGTGTCAATGGTTTGGTTGTTTCCTGTCAGACTTGGATTCCATTATATGGCAAAAATTTGTGAAGTCATCTTCCTTTTCTTTTGGTAAGCTGTAGAGAACTGACGCCTTTCCTTTCCCTTTTTGAGGTAGAACCAACTTTTGAGGCAGGGTTTTGGTTTTGGTGATCCAGCTATGAGTATTGTAGAGACTGGTGCTTGTACTGTTGTCTCAACTGTAAATACAATTTGCCAATAAAACAACTTTATTTTAGGACCTATGCAGTGATAATACTCCATTCTAAATTGACTGATGGGGTGTTGAAATAGTACCTCTTGCTTGGCATTCACATTGCCAGTACATCATGCTAATCTTGGCAAGTATGAATTTAAAACATCTTTCTTTCTTGCCTCCCCTCCCCCCCCCAGTTAATCCATTCAGGCATAAAACATAATTTTCATCTTTTTCTTATTTAATCTGTATTGGATTACTTTCATACGGTTTGGGTTTGTGGCTTATGGTATCAGATTCTTAGTTCATCGGACCTGTAATTTCAGATTTAGTGTTTGAAAATTTGTACAGTAAGTACTTCTGACAAGGAATTGCAGAACTATAGTTGAAGTTTTTTTTGGTAATGAACATTATCAAAAACTTTGTGGTAGAGGAGAGTACGTGGTACATGAAGTTCCTTCTTATTTTTATAGTACCAAACTGCAAAGTCTATTAAAGCATAGAGGGCTCAGAGATGTTATCTTGTACAGTGTTATACTTTGTTCCTTTGTATTAGAGAGGAAGGAGGTGTTTGGAGAAATCTTGTTCCTGGATTGAGCAGCTGATAAGCGCATCCCCTAATACTCGTTTCCAACCCCCTCACCCTCCTTTTAAATTTCTCTGTGGTAAGAAATAGGGGAATCTGCCTTTATGAAATGATGATGAAATTATTGCAATGTGCTCTTAGGTAAGTTTAAGTTCGTTTAGTTAAAAGTATTTATTGTAGATTTGGAGCCTGGAATTTTTATTCCTGTGGTTCATTTTTGTTCCGAAACAACTTTTTTTTTTTTTAGTAGTGAAGAATTTCTTATGACAAAGCAGCCTTTCTGAAAGGGGAGAAAAGAGCATCTACTGTAACGGGAGAAAACAATTGGAGGCAACCTGTTTTATGAGGTGCTGTTTAGAAAGCAGTGTGGCAGGTGTAATGCTTGGTGGTGGTAATGTCTCTTTTAAGTGTTCAGGAAATACTTGTATGTTAAGGAGAACAGGAAACTTGTATAGCATTTTTCCATGTGGGTCTTCATCATGAAAGTATTCATCTTACCATGTTACTAGCTTTTATGTATATCTAATTCAACTATTACAGCTAATTAAGGATTTGAGAAAATCCTGTAAAATGTTTCTGCTGTAAAAAAAAAAAAAGTACAAAAATGTATCTGAATTTGGTGTATATTCAGGAGGTATATACATGTACATGGTGTATGTTCAGTATGTGTTACTTGAGGAGTTGGAAGATGCTTTGCAGCATAGGGCACAAATCAGAATGAACTTGAGTTTAGCCAGTTTTTATTAGTCATTATATACTCACCTTTATTACCCTAGCTTTGTTTTTACTCCATGTTCACCGAATAATGTGTCTCTGCTTGTAATCTAGTATTGCTCTAGGATAGCTGTGCAGCCATTATTTTTATTATTGCAATGTGCATCTGGATGATCTTGTTCTGGTCATATAGGATATTGTAACAACAGGGAAATAACATTCCACAGGAGTTCTGGGGACAAGAGTCAGTTTTTATGTTCATTTGAGGGAAAAAATACAAAGAAAATGCTAATTGAGATGAAGACGCAGAATCTACAGATTTGTCAAGTAATGGAAATATTTAGAGCGTATAAGAAAGATTTATTCCTCGACCATCTTGCCATGTTGTGTGGATTTGTGCTCCTGATATCTGATGCATTTTAAACAAAGGCAATGGTTTTACTTGTCCTCTTTTGCTGTAACATGATATGTTGGGAATTCACATGAATCAAAGATGACCCTGAGTGTGAGATAGCACTGTAAATTCTCTGCTAGTCAGAGAAAATATTTTTGTGTTATCAGCTAGATTTAGTAACTATTTCATTGAGTCCTTTAGTCTTGAGAATTTTTACAGTGTGTATTTTAGTGCATGAATTATACTGCTAAGTGTATATAATGTAATGAAAGAACAGGAGGTACCTCAGCATAGTTTCCCTTTATCATAACAATAGGATCAATATAAAACATAACACATTTCAGACCAGTATGTTGTGGTTTTTATGTAAACCAGACGGTGCTTTCTTGTATTTTGATGGGTACTGACTTATAAATCCAATCAAAAACTAGCATTTGTCTGTCAGAACGAGGCTGGATGTATAAGCATCTTTATTCTGACAAAAGAAAAGAAACACATACACAAAAAGTATGAAAAAGTAATGTAACTATCTGTCCTCCCTACCCCCAAAAGCAAACCCTGATCCCAGGGAGTTTTACTGATGATACTGAGACACCTCTGGCTAACCTATTCAAGACTGAAATCCTTCACAGTGATGTAGGATTTCTTTTCTGGACTTCAGTAGATGTTTAGACAGCTGTTAATTCTCTAGTGCCATTTTTTCATTTTATTTTGGCGCTCAGTGGATAAGAGGGTGGATTCTTATAGATTTACTCCATATTTAAACAAAATCTTTGTCTAAAAATGGAAATGCTGGACCAGGAGCAATGAGCTTAGAATTATATTGCAGACTGCCACCGATTAATAACACCACCGTCTCTTTTGATCATCAGTCTCTCCATATAAACTGCTTTCTAGCCTTTTAAAGGCATTGAGTCCTCAATGAATTTTTCACATAACACTGTGCAGTTTGGAAGCTGATGGTTGCAAAGTCCTGTTGGTGAGCGAGATTGATGTTGCAGTACTTAAGAGCTCGCCACTGGTCATGCAGGCTTCTAAGTTTCCAAAATGTAGGAGAAATACTTTGAGAAATGTTTTCAGATGGAAAACAGTATATTAGGAGAGCTCAATCTCCTCTAGGATGATGATAACATTATCGCTGTTCCCTGGTTTACATAGGACTTTTCTCTCCTCAGGTATAATGGTTTTGCTCTGTTCAGGTCAATATTGGTAACTTGTTTTCTTTTACTGTGCTGTTTTAAGTTTGTCTCCAAGTTATTTGCCAGATTCCTGACATTTTGCTTCTGATAATGCAGATGTAAGGAAAAAGAGATGTTAAAAACAAATCCTCTTAAAACTTCACACCTATTCTACATTCAAAATAGGTAACTGGGGTGTTCTGAATGCTGTTTCTGAAAATGGATGCTCGTGTGTAACTGAAAACACTGCGTTCTGTGCTCAGCGTCAGAGAAAAGAGTGCTTTTCTGTCCATATGTCAGTGGTTACTTTCTCTCCCCTGGCAGCACTGCAAGTACTTTTCCTGGAAGTGGGCTACTTTTGCATTCCTTCAGGTGCGTGCCTGTTGGACCCAGAAGTCGTGTTCTAGTTCACAGATAATTTAGTATAGTCCTGGAGATGTAATCAAACTCTTTTTCTGTCCTTCAGCAAATATTTTCACATGATATATAAAAAGTCTTGGATTTTCAAACTGCTTTGCATGTTATTCCAGCTTGTAGATCTCTGAACTAGTGAAAATGCATGCATATTCTGAAAAGGAAAGGGGGGAACAGTGTCTGATTCTGTGTTTTTGGCCTTTGCAAGTGTGTGTTTGCCACTGTTTCCATCTACCAGATCACAGAAGCTAGCTTGTTTATGTGAATAACTTACAATTATCCACATGCCTTGCTGGTAGAAATTTAATGAACGAATTGGGGGTAAAACCTAAACAAAAGTTGCTGAAAGTCTGAATTCTTTGAAGGACTGAACGATGGCGTCAGACTTTGGTATGTGCTGTTAACACTTCAGCTCTGATACGTGCTCTGGGTGTCTCTGTACTGGTGTAAATACATCGGATTTGGCAAAGTATGAGTTGTAATATTTATTGTTGCTGTTTCATAGGAAGTTGAAAAATACAATGGGAGCTAAAATACTTGTGTGTGCAGGGCTAAAATGTGTCCATGCACATCTGTACGTAAAGTCTAATCCTGTAATATTAAAGGTATAAACATGGCATATGACAAGTTTAATCTTCTGGTAGGCTTTGGTGGCCTGGGTGAGATCCAGACTCAATGTGAGCTGCCTGAGCTGGCACGCTATAGAAAAGCTACCAATAGAGCTGACTTATTCTTAATGAATTTGAGAATGGCATTGGTATTTTTCAAAATTAAAAAGGCAATGCTCCTCATTTTTTCTTGAATGTGGATGTGATTTGTAGCCCACCAACAATTTGGAATATCTCTGCTGGTGCTGTAATTTCACCCAGGAAGACTTGGAGGGAATTCTTGATAATGTATTCCGTGTTGGTATTGCTAACCACCTACGTGCATGTGTGCTGTTTTTGTGCTGTTCCTATCTGGGCAAGACTAGGACTGACTTAAAGGTCTTTTTGCCTGAGTCAGAACAATATAAAAATGCAGAGAAGGAGGTTCTTGGCTTGCGAAGATGTAAAATGCCAGACAAATGGGTGGCCTGTGTGAATATTTTTGTTGTATTACATCTGTCATTTCAGCAGACTTGCAGTACTTCAGCAGCATGCAGTATTGATGGATACCTTACAAATGCCTGTTGCAATACCCACCTTGGGACCGTCTGCTTGACGGGTCTCCCTGTGGTTACTGGAACCCAGGAAAGCACCACAGGTCAAAAATGCAATTCAAGTACCATGGCACAGCTACACGTGCTGAAAGCTGAAACCATTGCGACTGGAAACTGTCCACAAACCTCTAATGCCTCTTCTCCTAAATGTTTGCTGTTTGACGAGTTTCCTGTGAAATACTGAACTAGCATCCAACGCCCATTACTGGTCCTCCAATTACATGACTCAGGGTGAAAACCCCCACTCCATGAAGATACCATTTCTTTCTTACTTTATTTGGTTCTGTGAAATAGATCTAAATCTGCCTAAACAATAAGATCA
The DNA here is from genome assembly GCF_963932015.1 of Anas acuta. Taxonomy (NCBI): domain Eukaryota; kingdom Metazoa; phylum Chordata; class Aves; order Anseriformes; family Anatidae; genus Anas; species Anas acuta. The sequence continues at coordinate 35,909,921 of NC_088983.1, read as the reverse complement.
AGGCATTGAAGAGCAACGCGAGACAAAATAAACAGATGCAGATTCAGTCTGGTTTAGTAGATTTTTTTCCGTATACGTTTTCTGCTAACGTCTACTTCAAGAATGGGCTTCTGTTTAATCTGTCAGGTCTGGGAAAGCATTTTAAGTGCAAAACAAGTAGAAAATAATTTCAAATAGCTGAAGGTCTGAACATGTAGGTGCATAGCAGAGTTTAATATTAGCTTGCCTTTTGTGACCTGAAGGAAAATTCAGGGCTATTTGCTAAAAGTAAAAATTGCAAGGCCTAAACCAATTGAATTATGTTACTGACAGGAGGAATATGATACACCGCTGAGCAAAGATTGGTTTTCTTTTCCATCTCTGCTCTTCTCCCAGTTGTTAGTGAATTAATCTCAATTGTGAGCAGCTGCTGAAATAATAAATGCTGCTGCTGCTTAAATGGTAGTTACAGGTATTCTGATTTCTTGAGAGCCCCAAACAGATTTGAAAAGCAAAACCAAAAAGCTCAGCTGGTAAAGCCATCACAGGATAAGGCAGGAAGCCTGCATGACAGAAGTCGTAAATGGAGAAATTCATTCAGTTGAATGCAGCATCCTGGAGGTGGGTGTACGCAGGATTTTGCTGAGCATGTTTAAGCTGGTGCTGCCTTTGAGAGGGGTGGCCGGGTGCCCCCATCTGCTGATTCGAGTTGTTTGAGAGGTCTTGCAACCAGGAGGGAGAGAGAATGGGCACATTTACTCCAGTTTTGTATACTACTTCAAATGATCATTTTCTGAGCATCTCAGAGATGAATGAGGGTAACCTATCTCCGGGTAGCTGACTGCAGCTGTGCCCTGGCCCCCCCTTGCTGAGGGGGAGTCGGAGCTGCTCATCAGTCAGCCCTTCATCTGCCAAGGTTCATGGCCTTGCATTGTAAGGCAAGTCCATGGTGGTGGTGATTTGCCTTAAACACACAGTTCTGTGAATGTTAGAGTTATCTTGATTCAGCAGCCAGGGCTCTAGGACTTGCAGTGGAGGAAAAAATACTATTTTGTTAGGCTTAATACGCAGCTGCTTAGGTAAGTAGCTCCAGCAGTAACGTAAAGGGGACTCTTGTGGTGTGAGAAAACCTGTCCCAATTTAAGCTGTTTTTGTCAAATACATTTAGCTTGGGCAGATGTCACGCATGTGGTTTAGGTATACTGCCCTGGCTGCTAAGTTTGCTGAATAATGCTAATTTTGCTTCACTGCCTCACGGTTTGCAAGCTTGGCCAGACTTGGCAGGGGTTCAGGGGGCATCTGAGCCTGCCCTGGTGTGGGGCTGCGGTGTCTGGGTGGGTTTTCTCCTCTGATTGCTGTTCTGGGAAATAGCGGGCTCCTTTAGTGGCATGTCTCAGAAATGAGCGTGCAGAGACAATCTGTTCTGTACTTGTGGTGCTTTCTCTGTTGGCATCAGTATGGAGTGGAGGGAGGAAATGATTGTGATTCAAATGCTGAAGGGCTGAAGAACAGAAAAAAGGGAGAAGATGCTAGGCTGGGAGATGGAGGACCAGGCACTGGGAGGGAAGAAAGAGAAAGATGTAAGAGCAGGAAAGTGTTGGCAAAAAGAAAGGGGGAAAGGAGGGCGGAAAAAGAGGGAGTGAGGGAATGGAGTGAACAAAAAATGTGAGGGAAGGATTCATGAGCGCCAGGCAGGAACAAGCAGCAGAAGGAGGTTCTGGGGACAAGGGTGGGGGTGGGATGCAGATCACTGACTCTTTAAAGTCTTGGAAGTTTGTACTGTACTGCTGTTTGATATCACTGCAGATGCAAAAATCTGAAATTTTGTGGCAGGTGCTCTCAGTAGAAGATTCCTTTTTGGAGAATTTCATTCTCCAACTATTTGGCTACTTAGCTCTTAAATTAGTTAACTCTGATCAAGAATATTTTATCTATATATTTTGTTTATTTTTTTCTCTATTTTGCCAGCTGGTACATCTTTGAAGAGAGATTTCCTGTGCCCTTCCTCAGATGTCTGTGATATTTCCAAGAGGAACTGTCTTTCTGTAAGTGGAACTCTTCTGTGAATATAAAATTCATAATCTGAATTAGTTGAACACATTAACAGGAAAGTGTGTATGCAGAGAAGTCTAAACAGTTTTAAACATGATTTTTTTAGTATGTAAAATCATTTGCTTGATATTCCCATTGTCTTAACCACAAATTAAATAAGATTTTTCATGATTCGTAATTAAGAATAATGATAGATTTTCAGGGGAAGCTTCTTTTTTGGCTTTGGGCATTTGAAATGAATAGTAAACTTCTATTCTCTAGCTTAGACAGTGATAATAAAAGCAGTACACATCTCTGTCAACATTTGTGAAAAATAAGTCTCTGGGGATTTCTGAATGTTTTATTTAATGATGAGAACAGTAAATCTGTCCTGTGTGGTGTCTGAGTGAGCTGTCTTATATCAAAACATTATTAATTGATTTTTATACTTTACAGCTGTGTTTTGGGAATACGTATTGGAATGAAAGCCAAAAGCTCCCCTCTGGATTGCAAGTCATATTGTAGAAGAGTTGAGTTTTTTTTTTTTTTTTTTTTTTTTTAGCAATGTTGATCAGGAGGAAGAGGGAGGCTGCTGAGCTGCCTACTTAGCTTGGTTTGCCAGCAGTCTTAGAACTAGTTTAGTCATGGGAGCACAGCTCATCAGACCTGTGTATGTATGTAGGTGTTTGAAGATGAAGATGGGTACCCTGTGAGATCTTCATTTATACTTAAATCCATTATTACCATCAGATTGTGAAATTAAGGTTTTACTGGGATTGCTGAAGAACCGTGTATTCGTTTCTTCAGATGTGAGCACCATGGAGATCAGCCTTCAAAGCTGCTGTTCTCTAGAAATAGTGCTTTCTTTGTTAGTAGGTGGTTCTCTACTGGTTTGGAAACTCAACGTGTTTGCCACATGAGGAGGTGAACGTAGCCTGGGGAAGGGAGGAGTGGAGCAGGGGAAGGGAGGCCGGATCCTCCCTTCCCTGGCAAGGGCAGGCTATCAAGCTTGGCTGAAGATGCAGCTTCAGGCTCCGTGAGGAGTCTCAGCATGATCCCTGTGGGCCTCCTGGATGGCGATACCTGGTTTGTCCCAAATGTGGACTGGATAGATCATCATGGTGGCACAGGCAGCCCTGGAGCACGGAGTATGCGAATACAGTCTGCACTGTTCTGCAGCACAGAAGAATACAAAAGTCTAGGAGAAATCCAGCTGCATATTTGGCCATGGTAAAATAATTCACAGAAGTATCATGCAGCATGGCGTTTTAGGAGATGGTTGAGATTGAAACATTGAATCCTCTGGGATCATCATAGCTATTTAAAGTTAAGAGTGCATATAGTACCACAGTTATTTCCTTTAGCGTGCACGTGTTGTCTCCTCTCTCTAAAAATTACAGTCATTCTGCAGACTACTCAAAACAGGAAAAAAAAATGGACTGCCTGTACTAGCTACTCTGGGCTGTGGTTATGAAAGCAAGTATAGGAATTCAGTAGTCAGATTAGTTGTACTGTGAAAATAACAGTTGTGAAAGCTATTGCTTTTTACATAATGATAATTTTCAAATTATCATCAGCTGTTTTTATACAGAATGAACATCAAATATAGATGGCTTACCACATAAACCTCTCAATGAAAAAAAAAACCAAAACAAATGACAAAAGCCACAAATAATGAGATGACTGAATCCTGCAGCACAAACCATTGATCTTTTTTGTCTCAAACAGAAAAAAAACAACCAACCAACCATAAAAAAAAAAAAACAGCCCCCACACCTTCTAATAATTTCTTCTAATTTATACCTAAATAATTTCTTATTTGTCATTAGTGTCAAAGTTAAAGCTTCAGTTATTGACTTAATTGGTCATATTTAACACAAAAGGATTTCATAGTATTAGAACATCTAAGTGTTCTGGTTTTAAATGTAAAATGGTAGAGTAAGTTTCATGTGAAGTAATGTGACCCAGAAGAGGCTTTGGCAACAGGTTCAATTTCAGTGAATCCAGCAAAAATTGCAGAGTTTGCTTTTTCTTGCACCTGCTTTACATAAACATACTGTGCTTGTACCAAAACTGTATTTTGTTTTTGTGAGTATGATAGTCTTACCAGCAATTTCATTTAATCATCCACTGTTTGCTTTTTTTAAAAAAAAGCACTAAATTTAATTTTTAAAGTTGAGATTCTTATGAATGGGAAGACATCAAAGGAGAAGGCCAGTAACTGGGGAAAGAGCCATACACAGTGTAAAACATGGAATAATGAGAGAGAGGCTAAGAGCCTGTTCTGTCACATTTCAGTTTAAAATAGCTGGGGACATAAGGAAATAAGCAAATTATTTGATGAGTTAGCAATGAACTTAGCTGCAGCAATTTGAAGAGAAGCAAGGACAGCCAACAGCTTGTCAATTTGATGGATTGACCCCAAAGTTTATTTAAAAAGAAATCACTCAAGAAAATTTATTGCTTTCATATGCTTTTACCAATGTGTCTGTTCTCAGCTTCTAGCCTGTGAACCACCAGTGGAATTCAGAGCCTGTCCATCATCTGCAAACAAAAGTATTTTTGATAACCGTGCAATTGAGCAATAGAAAACGAATAATTCAATGTGTCTTACAAATGTGCCTGTCCATCATGTGTAAACAAAAGTATTTTTGATAACCGTGCAATTGAGCAATAGAAGATGAATGATTCAATGTGTCTCACAAAAAGCTGAAAAAAATAATTAGAAAGAAAGACAAAAGAAAACTTGGCTGTCAGTGCAGAAGCATCTTCCTGGTGGTCCCCCAGACTTGGGCAGCATGACAATTGATCTCCTCAGCTTTTCATCAGTGGGGCTGCCCGTTTAATTTCGGTCGCCACCCTTGTCTATGCAGTTGCACCACACTGCTCATGCCTGTGTTCATGGTGTTGTTGCTGGAGGTGAGTGGGGTTGTGCGAGTTCCCCTCCCTCTACAACCACTTCCATATCTGTGATGCTTTTCACTATTCTGCCCTTAGATGTTTGTGTATAATTTAACGATGCCAGGGAAGTTGCACTGGGGCTTTGTGGAAAAATTGTCTTGAAAGATGACAGGTAATCTTTCATGAGCTGCTGCTCACTACCTGTTTTCTCCCAGAATTTTCTTGGGGAAGAGGTGCGTCACCTTCTGAAATCAGTTAGAGTTTTTCATAAGCTGAGTGGCTGAGTTGGGAATCTTTAGGTACCCTGAAAAGACCTTTCTTTTTGGTAAGCTCATGCACATGTTAATGGAAGTTGTTTTGCACAGGAAGATACAGGAGAGGTATTTTAAATATCAGTATGAATCCGTAGATATTAGTAATTCTGTCACTGTTAGCTGAGACATCAAATATATGTTAAGGATACTTGAAATTGCTGTGTCTAAGAATCTGCAAAAAATTGTGACAGTCAGGCTTATCTTAATCCAAGTGTAAGGAGGTATAACCAAGTACTCCTGTTCTGAGGGCATTCTCATTCTTTTGTCACTGTAAAATATTTTCTTTATAGCAATCTCTTGGTTATCATTGCTTTTCAGATGCCTCTCAAGGTGTCACCATAGCTCTTTTCATATGTGCCCATTAAAAGTTATTGAATTTAATATATTTTTTCCAACAGAGTATTTGCAAACTCCCATTCAGGTACAAACTATCAGAAGTGCTCTTTTTACCAGTAAATTTTGAAAACAAATTCTTGAAGGAGGAGACACATTATTCACCTAAAGAAAAGAAGGATACTTCTTGGACAGATTAATGTATTTCAAGCTGTGTTCTCCATCCATAATCAGATTTGGGAATGCGGTTTTCTGCAGTGCACCTGCACTTCTTTGACTTGCATTTAAAATATACAAGCAAAAGCTATACCTAAGAGACGTGATGCTCTCTTACCTCCCATGTGATGATAAAATGTGACATGATGTATGCTGTCACTGAGGCAAGAGAGCTGAGTGGTGCACAGAGAGTAAACAGATCACAAGTCCATTTTTCTGTGTCTGTATGGGAAGGGAGGGAAGAGAAGCGGGAGACTTCTTTCAGATTTTGCACTTCATTTTGGGTAAAGTCAGTGTTTTACAGCTGTTAATGGGGAAAAATCAGCTCATGAAATTGTATTAATTTAATAAAGCCTTTAAATCCTTGATTTTTCTTCCAGTACAGAATATTGTTGCAAGAATCCTTTCCTTATCAACAAAGGAGAAGTAATTACCAGTAACATGGTCATATTTTTTCACAAAGCATGGCTATGCATCAATACTCCGTGTATTTTCCTATGTGACTTAAATTCTATGGACTTCCATTAAAATACTTTGAATAGAACTATTTCCAAAATGTGTCTGAGTTAGCTATCTTTCTATAAGGTAGTTGGTTAAGAAGACCATAACAACAAACATAGATGGATGCATGGCCTGTCCCACTACCTTAGCAATCTTTTTGACATCATGCTTGCTCAGTATCGGAAGTTTAGAGAAGAATATGAGAGCAGGCATACAGTGATCTTTACACACTTTATTTCCTCTAGCGTTTAGTAGTTTTTGACTCTTGCATCAGGGGAGACATCATGTGCAAAGTATGCTTTCATTGAAATGTGAAATAAGGAAGCTTTGTGGAGTCTAGTAGTATCTTCTGACAGAGATCCATTGTTTATATGATTTGTAAGGTACTGTCATTATTCTAAATAGGGTATCTGATTATTTCATTTGCTGCCCAATTATAATATTTGGAGAAAAATCAAATGATGGTTTTCCTTTTCCTCTTTTCTATGTTTTCCATGATTTTATAGACCACCTGTTTCCTCTCAACTGTCTGTTCCAGAACGAAGGGCTCATAAACCCGGGCAGCCACTGAAAGAACTTCCTGCTTGCATGTTCCTGCTTCTGTTGCTGGCATAAATGTTCCTATAGTCACACAAAGACACAGAGCAAGGGACCGATACGCCTAAAAATTTACTCTTCCACATCCCTAGATACTTGGAACAGTTCAACTCAGCCAGTTCAACTCTGTGTGGATTCATGGCCATAAGATGGCAGGAACAGCAATAAGCAGATGGACACCTTCTCAGGTGTGTGGGCGTCAACTCTCTGCTCTGTGAATGCTTCTCACCTGGTGTTAAATGGAAATCTGTTGCTTTATCTCTGGCTGTGCTCTACGTACACGCATACAAAGAAATGGTTTCAAACCAGAGACTTGAGAGCTTTTTATTCCGGGGCGGTTAATGTCCAAATGTGCAGGTAACTCTTAGCTTCCAGAAGTAAATGAGTGATGGTGAACCCCCTGCTTAAGCCTTCCAGGGGAGGAGTGAACGCGCTGCCAGCGAGTCCCTGCGTGCCGGCTCCCCAGCCGTCTGTGCTGTGTGCGTGGGCCTCCGCCGCCTCTGCAGCTGGTCTGACGGCGACGTGTGCGTGGATCTGGGCCAGTGGCCAGCTCTGGCCCAGCTCCCGAGGCGGGTCTCTGTGCTGCAGCTTCTAGAGCAGCGCTGGTAGGATGAGAAGACAGGAGAGACAGTCCTGTGGAGGTGGGGAGGGAGGCATGCTGTAAAGGCAGTGTTTGGAGGATACTGGAGTGAGAGGGAGGAATTTGAGCACTGGTATTTGAGGGATATACAAATGTTGCTGCTTTTTGTTCAAGTGGGGTTTGACTTAAAAACCCCAAACACCTACATCCCAGCTGTCAATGGCCTGACAGACCTCATGATGACAAACTTGGCTGTGAGAAGTTGATGGGAATTACCTTTGGGAGGTACACGTGGTCTCGTGTGGTCAGTCAGCCACGCACCCCAGCATTGTGCTTTCATACTTCGATCAGTAGAAGAAATACTGTACTAGAAGCAGCACTGTGTCCAGGAACACGAGTAGTTTACGAGTTGGCAATGGGATCATCATCCATTCGAACCTTCTGGTTCCTACCTGCTCCTTCACCACATCCCTCCACTTACCTGAACTTCTTTACCATCTTTAATGGCACCAGCACAGGGCATGAGTAGCTTCGTTTTCCCCAAAGTTGACCATTTGGCCATGTATTTCCATTTTTTTGCAGGCCTGGCTTAGTAAAGACTTAGTAAAAACTCATGTATGTATGATTGGGGTAATTTGTTAAGAAAGGAAGGATAGCAATGGTTACTGCAGAAGTCTGACTTGTTTAGGAAACCAGGGAAGGGGGGAGAGATGAATTCTTTATTCAAAGTTGGCTAAGTTTTGCAATCTTCTTATGCTTTTTATTTCCTTTCCCCGTCTGTGCTGTTTTAATGTGGTTTACCAGTATGATGACCCCTTCAGGAGTTCTCACTGAAAATGGCCTCTAACTTTCATCTGAACATGCTGATTTCTTCTGCTTCTATAAATTTCACTGTACAGCTGGAATAGCCGTGCTTCACTAGTTTAACACAAAACAGAGATGCATTTATTAGCTGGATAATGTCTGTGCTTCTGGAGTCAAGTCATATTTGCATTTGGTAGAGTTTATGGAAGGCTGTTTTCTCAGTAGAGGGATTGTGGAAAATGCATCATGCAAAATCCTCAGGAATATTATTTTCAGCAAGTGTCACGTACCAGATGGCTTTGCAACCTATTTAGCTATCTGTTTTTGTTAATCTTGCTTTGCTTGCTTGAGACCTCAAAACTTAATTTCCCCACCTGCTGATAAATATAGGGTCATAGGAATCGCCACGTTGGGTCAGACCATCTGTTCTTTAATTAGGATTAGTAGCAGATGCTTGGGATGATGATGCACAAAAATCTACAATAGGCAGTTATGATAATAATGTGCTCCAGGGAATCTCTCTCTGGGATCCTGTTAGTTCAGCTTGTGTTGTGAAGCTATTTATTTTTAAATATTTTCTACTGTGATGCCATTTTATCTTTTGTTCTCCTCTTTAACATTGCTAAGCTTTTGGCTTGGCAGTCCTGCATCCCTCACAGTGAGTTCCCTGGGTAGACAAACGAGGTCTCTTTGGGTGGGGAACTTGTCAACTTTCAATTTAGTTGAATCCTTCCTTCCTTGTCTCTTGTGTTATTCAGGGAAAGAAATCCTTGGTCTACCTCTCCTCTGCCATTTAAAAAATCTTTTTCTTGGGAAAAAAATTGTATTCTTTCTGATTCTTCTTCATGCTTTTCGATATTCTTGATTCCTGTGTCCAGAAGGAGAGAAAAACATAGCTGTGGCAACTGGCTGATTCAGATTTCCCACCGTGCTTCAGTTGAGAAAACACCACTGATGCCTATAAGAGAAAATATTTTCTTACGCTACAGAAGAAGTATCATTTATACAAAGTACCTTCAGTATTTTAGTTTTTATTTGAGGAAGATGAGCTTTGTTGTAATAGTGAAGGTGCCTTTGCAATGGGCATGCTACAGTTCTGCAGCAAGGTGACGGGTGTTTGCAGCTGCTCTCCAAGCTGCTTTGAGCAGAGCATGGCACAGGACTGAAAGGTGGGGAGAGTTCCTTCTCAGGGCCATGGGTGTGCCTGCGTTTCCCTTGGCAGCCCTCGATCTGAAATGAGAAACTGCACTTCTTTTCTTACTGCAGCTGGAGTGGTGCTTAAAGAAGTGCTCAACTGGGGGACAAACATCGCTTGCTGGTAGTAACAGCGATGCCACTAGCTAAACAGCAGCTCCCAAACCAGGGGCTGTGGCAGCACAAATGGGCATGGACACAAGATACCAGTTACTGTTTGGGGGGGGGGGGGAGGTTGTTACACTGTGCTGATCTGAAATAAATTTAAGAGCAATTGATAGAGAAACCATTTGATGTAGATTATGCCTGTAATTTTAAATGTCTGTGCAAAAGGGATCTCAGTTGTCTTTGTACTTGCCTCTTTTTATTTCTGTGGGGCCTTATTTCCTGATGGAGTATTGCTCATGAAGTGCCAGCCTCCCTCTATCACTTCCATTTTTCTATATGCATTCTTAGAAAACTCATTAAACCTCGAGGTGAGTGTAAGTTAGTAGTTGAAGGAACCAATAGGCTTTGAGTGAAGGGAGGTAAAATTATGGGGAGGAGAAACGGGTTTTGGTTAGATACATGAATAGAGAAATGAGGTGTTGAACATTATCCTTACCAGCAAAGGAATGCAGTTTTTTCTAACCTGCTTCTAAGCATCAGAGCCAGAAGCCTGTGTTGTGTTGTGCTCAGGTTTCCAAGGAGATGGGAGATATTTTTGCAAAACTGAGAAATTGAGAAATCATGGAAAGAGGAATTTTAAATTGCATGTCAAACCACAAAATGCAGTGGCACGGCAGATTTGTAATACAAAGTATTTTAAGGGTAGAACTTAAATGCTGTACAGCTGAAATCCTTTCTCACCGATGGTAATGATTAGCATTTATCTGAGAGCTATTTTAGGATGATAAACAACATACTTTTCATTTTCAACTGCTTGGAGAGAAGAGTAAGTGCCCAGATAAATAGATGCTATTTATCACCAAGTCTGCAAGAATTCTTTACCCAGAATTAAAAATCCTAAAGTGTTCCTAAGAAATTAAGATGGTTTGAAAATGCTGGAGATCCAGCTCTTGAAATACTAGTTGGCTTGAGAGTGTTGAATGAATAGGTATTACAGATGGAGCAGTCCAGGAATGTTCTGTGTCTAGGATGTTAAAAGCTGCTTAAGATTATATGAAGTTATTTGTCAACTTCTTGAGGAAACTGGAAATTTTCAGTTGATGACAGCATATGTGTAGCATCCAACTTTTTTTTGCATGTAAGAGTTAAGACACAATGTGGTAAAACCTGCTTAGATGCCAGCTTATGCTTTGGAGTACTGGGTAGCTGCAGGACACCCCATGAAGCCAGAAGAGTGGACTAATTTTGCTAATCGTGGACATGTGCCGTGCATCGTGAAAGAACTTGTAAATTAATAATCAAGAGATGGACTTCTCTGTAGTGGTATGACAATTTTCACATCCTAGAATATCTTGGTTTGCAGCATTGCTAGGACCTGTGGGTCTGCAGCAGACTCTGGCACAAAGAGTGGCATCTGAGCTTATGTGGTACAAAGTGTGTACTCTGCTATATGGCATGTATAATCTTAAGCTTTCTTCTAGCCATACATTACTGTAGATATGTCATGGTTCTACTTGCCTGTATTTGTTTCATCTGATTTTAATCATGGCTTTGCTTCTGCACCTGTGCTATCACTAAGAGGCTGGTCAGCATCTTTATCACTCTGGTTGTGATACTGTTTCTGTACCTCAGGCATGGCTGGCAGGTGGAGCAGATAGGTAGGGCACGTAGCAGGACATCACAGGGAGGGGCTCTGTGAATCCCTGTGAAAACTCAGTAGGAGAAGGGTAGGTAGAAACAATACTGTCGTCAGTTTGAGCTGAAAGCCAAGGTGGGATTGCAGGAGGGACTCTAGTTAGTATTGTTGGGAAAAGGCCAGGGGTTTAATGAACATGGGTAAAACTTTGGCTGCAACGTGAGCGTAACTGAGATGGTAAATCATGCAGCAATGAACTGTCTGCTGGGAATTGGTGTCCCTCAATATGCCTTGTCTGGGGGGAGCCAGCACTGGCATTACTGGCTCCCCAGCTGTTCATAGTTTTTCTTCCTGTTAATTCCATAAATTAATGAAGGTATTCTTCTCAAGCAGGTAATAATGTGACTTTTAAAGACAGAGGTGCATGATTTGTTAAAAACTTTTTTGTTTGTAATTTTAGAATGTCATTATATAAGGAAAAAAAAAAAACAAAAACAAAATGTAAAGCACAGTATTAAGCTTTCTGGTAAAAGCAAAATGTTGTATCCTATATTTTTATATGCTTAAAATTTATGCTCTATAAAACAACATTTTGCTGACATGCAGCTTCAGGATAGCTTCATACTGCTTTTGGTTTTGAGACTTAGGATTTGTTTAATTGAATATTCCAGGATGAAGTATTCAGCTGTATTTACTATGTAATATGTCAAAGCTTAATTTCATTCTATCACCCACTAAAATCTTTGGACATAGATACAAACAAGCAAACAAAGTGAAGAAGTATTTTGTTTGTATTAGTGAATGTATTTGTAATGTTGTTTTTGAAAACACTGCTGTTTTGGGAAAATAATACAGAGGTCCACAAAATAGTAAAACCTACAAAATAGTAAAATTACAGAAGTTTGAAGATCATGAAATAGTTAAAGGATATGTTGCTGATACAAAAAAGACATCTTGACCAGCTGTATATGACTACATTCCTTGCTTATGCATACTGCTTTTTGAAGTACTGGGCCTCTGAACTGCAAGAATGATGCAAGCTTTACCTTTGCTTGAAAAACAGGATGTTTTTGATACTAAAGTAATAGAAAAATGTGAGACGAGTGATTTAGGAGATATAGTTTGAATAAGGTGGAAAAAAAAGGACCAAAAATGCAAAAATTTTAGGAAATAATACAATTAAATATTGTATTAAATAATACAATTAAATAAAATTGTATTAAATAATGCAATTAAATATTAGGGAGGCTTAAATTGCCTAGTCTGTAGGGGCAGTTGCTCAGTTGTTCACAACTGCACTTCCCATTTCTGCCCATAAATGAGTTCATGATTTTAGCTTAGTGATGTGTATAAGTAGTGAAAGCAGAGGAAACTATATAGGGGCCAACTGGTGAGAAGAATATATGTGTGTGTGTGTATATATATATATATATATGTACATATATATTTTTTATTATTATTATTTTTTCTTGCTGGTTTTGGTACCTGGGTTACTTGGGGCAGAGTGAGCTCTAATGCCACAGTCAGTGCTTCAGTCATGTAGGCATGCATTCAAGACTTCCCTGAAGACAGCAAAGTGAAGATTTTTTGGTGAAGGAGGTTCCAGTGAAACCTCAAAGATGAGAGGAATTTCAAAAGGAAACTAAAATGATCATCTGTCATGAGAGATTCATTGGCTGCTATTCAGAACAGAAAACTGTGCAAAATGCTTGTGGCCAGCTAAATGAATATGAATGTGTTACATTTTTCCACCCCTTTTGCATGCATAACAGAACATGCCTGAATCAAAATGGGTTAGGCAGATCATAGTTGGTTAATGACCACTTGGTATTTAAAACTTTCCTGGAAGAAAATACATTGGTTTGGTTTAAATCAATTTTATGCTGAAGGACTTACGAAGCTTTTGTGAAGCTTTTACATCGCTGGTGAGTTGTCCATTCGGTTAGCTCCCATATAGAACTGACATCAGGTTTCATTAGAAATAGGGTTTGCTGCTGTGAACATTGAGTTTCTTAAAGCACATGGGAATAGCCCTTCCTAAATATAGCTTTTCTTTAGTAATTTTATCCTCAAGGACCAATGAGTAGGGTATCCCAAACTGTATACATCTTGCTCAAGGAAGGGTCTTGTTTGTGGTGTGTGTTTGGATGTAAAGTCAGAGAAACTACTGTCTGCGTTAGATTTAGCAATGAAAATAGTAAATACAAGTCTGAGAAATGTTTTATTTGCTGTAGAAATCAGCGTGGTGAGCTAGGCAGAGATTTTGTAGGAAGAAGTGGCCATCTAAAGAATTGAGGATTCATATAGTAATTGTGTAGACAAAAGTTGTCTCACAGTGCATCAGCTTTTCTGGATTTGTCTTTTGCTTCCGATGTTTAGAAGTTTTACTTTGTCATTTGCTGTAGAGAAAACATGTTTAAAGTTTTAATCTCTAGGTGACAGCACAGTGCACTGTTCTCTACAGCGGGCAGGTGCCAGCAAACCGTGTTGGTGGGTGCTGTTCTGCCGTGGGAGATGTGAGCCACCTCTGCTCTTCCTGCCTCCCCTGGGGAGTCAAAGTGGGTACGGTGAGCAGCGGGTGCTGCTTGTGCCCCAACCTGCCAATCCCCACAGCTTGCGGTGTCTCAAAGCTGCACGCCTGTGTGCACGCATGCCCTCTGGTGACAGTGGAGCATCTTTGAAAGTTCAGGGAAACGCAACAAAATACTGAAAATAAAAAGCTCTCAGTTCAGGAGGGTTATTATGCTCTCCCCCCACGAAACAGAGTGGGACGGAGGTGCTAGTGATGTGATAATTTGTGTGGCAACTGTAAAAGCTTTCAAACTGTGTAGGCTTAACTCTTTTCCCATCTCTTTGTAGTTGCCATGGCTTTTAAATAACTGCATGTTACAGTTTGTGCGGTGACTTTCTCTTCAGGTCGCACTTCCAGCAGCCCTTCAGGGGGCCCTCACTCTCAGGCACCCATTGGTTCACCCCCCTTTTCTCTCTTCTGTCAGCTGCTGCCAGTGTTGAGTTAGATCAGAAGTGAGCTTCCATTCGTCCTAGTGAAGCCATCAGTTAAATGCATGCTTTGAATCCAGATCAGTTCTTCAGTCTGGCTGCCCTCCTGCAGCAGGAGCTTGGCTTGGCCAGGTGGGATCACTGGCACTGAAGTCCAGCCTAGGCACTGGAAAACGTAGAGCTGTTCTGAATTTGTCAATATTTGGTTAACTTGCAAAGCCTTTGTAGATACAACTTTTTTTTTTTTTTTTTTTTAAAAAAAAAAGGAAGAGAAAGTTATTTTTTATAAGGATTTGAGGAAAAAATTGCTTTCTTTTGTTTCATCTCCATTTAATGAAATTGGGCATTACAGTTCTGCATGTTGGGTATCATTCTCTCTGTCAGTGAAATCCTCCTCTTCCTTCCTAGCTGCTGTAAATTTACTGCTGCAGTGTCCTGCTCTTTGCTTCAGATCAGTGGCTCGGTCTGAATTCTCACCAGCTGTAGAAACATGACAGAATAATTTTCTTTTTATGAAAAATTCTATGTGGTGTTGTGTAGTTGGTTTCTTCCTCCTTTCTGCCAGTTCTTCTCTGCTGCTGAGCTTTCCATGTGAACCCACTTACTTATACTTGTGTTACTTGAAGGAGCAAGAATTATGAGAGAAGTCCAAGGACAGACTACAGACAAGACATCAGTCCTTTTTTGTGATCCCGATGTGATGTGAACACCTAAGTCCCACCAGCACATATGTAGCCCTGGTCTGATGGCTCTGAGCCATGTGCATCTTGAGGCCTGGCTGACACGTCTCTGAGCAAATTGGTTTTGTTCTTGGAGAAGTCCGTTTTGAAAGGATCTCTGTTGTCTTGAACAAGTCAGAGGGGAAGAGAAATAGTTAGGGAACTTAAGTTTTCCTGCTTAGAGTAGGATCTTTAAGGCTGGACTTCACTAGATGCCAGCTTTAAAAAGCAAATGCCAGTGGATTATGGGGAAAGAGGAGGGAAACATACCTGCCTGTACAAAATTGTGTTGTATGAAGTAATAGTATACCATCATACAAAATAAATGGAATATGCAGTGGTGTGAGTTGAGGTGTATTTAATAGTGGTAAAGCAGCATTGCTTTTTGTTAGCAGGACATTGTCCTTTGGAGATTGTAAAGGTGGACCTGGCTGTGGTGACACAGCACCTCTGCCTGCCTGTTCTCCGTGCTCCTCTCCTTGAGGCTCTTCATTACCCAGCAGTTAAGAAGTCACCTTTATGGTGCTCCGTGTATCGCGTTACCTGGAGCGTTGGAATCATTATTCAGTTTGTAAAATGAGTACCTCGTGGAAGTCTTTGGAGCTAATTAGATGCCTTCTTTCCAAGAGCCATCCCTCCGTAAGCAGAAACAACAGAAGCACGGTACTGTGCCGAGCCCCAGAGAGGCTGAAACTTTTCCCCAGCTGCTGCTTGGGCTTGGCAAGTTGTGTCCGTTTCATTGCTCACATTTACATGTCCGAGCTCTAAACAGAAACCTCAGGGTGTAGTACTGCTTTTAACATATAGTAAATATTGTTTGCCTTTTTTAAAAAAAGGCTAAATGAAATGTGCGTTCTAAGCTTTAACAAGTGTCCTTGTAAACATTTTATCCAGCTTTAAAACTCATCTAATCTTTAATGGGTTTTTAAGAGGCCTGGTAAATAAAAGGTATTTACTTACTAATGCTCTCACCCACAGATTTAAGAAAAAAATTGCTGTGGCTGAAAGCCGTTTAACAATTTCTTAATGGAGTGGTGTTGAGAATAAAACAAAAGTGTTCTAACAGCACAGGTCTTTGACAGCTGGGGAGGCGAAGGGAAACTCATCAGTGGTGCCAAATCCGGAAGGTGACTGTATGCAGATCAGCACTGAGACAAGAGCCTGGTGCTACTTGCACGCTTGTTCCAGCAGTCTGTTTCCTGTTAAGTTGATCTGATGCTTATGACTTTTTACAGCTGTTTGACCTGCAGAAGCTAATTTTAGCTGCATTATGGTATACCAACAAGTACGCCACGTATTAATCTCACTCTCTTTTCGTGTCTTTTCAGCAGATTTAGGGAAGCATTTAACTGGATCTTAACTAATTCCTCAAAACAAATCTTTCAGACTAATACTGTAGAACAAAAAAAGCATTTTTTTTCTGAAAACATTTTCCTTGGCTATTTGCTTACACCATCATTCTGTTTGACACCAGTCCTCCATTTGATATGATGTCTTTTGGTTAATTAAAATTACTTTAGATGAACTCTGTCCTAACTGAAACCAGGACACTAATATGAATACACTGTGGAAAAGACATCTCCATTTCTCTATATCTACTCCTTTCTCTACCTGAAGTGTTAAAATTTATCTGTATATTTCATGAAGCTTTGAAAAAGTGACTGAGACTGTTGTTTCTCTGTAGGGAGATGACATTTTCATTTTTTGCTTTTACCTTAGTGCCCTGCTGCTGTAATGACTGCTCACTGTTATTCTGTGGATAGCTCTGGTAAAAGTGTGTTTGTGGAACAGACCCATGAACTTCGTAGCGTGTCTTAAAGAAGTTGCTGAGAGCGTGTTTCAGGTCTGTTTCAAAGATACAACATGCTTCATCCACAAACTTTCTGGGTTTGAAACCGTAGATGGAAGCAAGCGAAATGTCTGTCTATGGAGTGAGTAATGTCCATAATGGACGGCACGTGTAAGGTCACGGTGCTGAGGAGATCGATTCCACCAGATGCTCAGCTGTCTCCTAGCCTCCAGCTGCTGCTTCACACCCAGATTGCTTGGAAAGTATTTGCGGTAATAGGAAAGGTGGACTCTGGTGTATTTTAGGCATCTTGGACTAAAAAAAAGGTTTTGTTTCTTGTTGGGCTCTATCGCTTTAGAATTGTTTGATTTCTGAGTCCATTTTGAAATTCAATCGTAATATTAAAAGAGGAGAGTAATAATCAGAAAGTCCATCTACTTCTTTTTGATCTACTACAGAGTTTCTTCTGGTATATCTTCTTATAGGTTATTGTTTGTGTTTTTTTTGAAAACATGGTTACTTTGTATCCTACAAACAACTGACAAAAGAACGTATTGTCCTGAGGGCTATATATGTGCACAATTTCCATGTGGATCGTGGAGCTTCAGAAAAGTTTTATGCAAAATAACATCTCCCTTTTTTTCTTTGTTCAATGAAATTTATGCTTATCATATTCTGTTCTAAAGCTGTCATTGAAGTTCTGTTGTGAAGTGGTGTGTTTGTGCTTTCTTTGACCTCAGTTTTTTGATATCTGGTGAGCTATTTGTTTAGTACGAAGGTGTCTTTGAAAAGAGAAAATACACACCTGTGTGCTGCTGATTCTCTGTTGCTGCTGTCCTCATTTGTTGTCATGAGGAGTGGTGGAGTAAATAGTTGAATCCCTGAAGGTATGTAGATTAGTAATGCAGTGATGGCTTTAATGATAATGCTGCATAAGCAGTCTTTTTGCAAGGAAATTTAGTGCAGTAGTGCCAGTACTATGATTTGGTCTTTTGTAGCAGTCTTTCCGCACAGTGCAATTCACAGCACAGTTGAAAAATGAGAAGTGACAGTTCCTTGTTCCACTGTAAATGGCTTAATAAAAAATTATGATCCATGCCAGAACTTTTAATTGATCTTTTTATTCATAAGTGTTAATAATCATCCTGAAATACTGGCAAAATGAGGGGGAATATGAAAGCAATTACTTCAATTTTTGTTAAATGCCTGGATTTTTCTCATAACCTTCTAATTGAAACACTTTCACAGAATGCTGAAATTAAAGCTGCTTACAGATCGTTGGGATTCTCCTTTTCAATATCTAAACTAGTGTTGTAAATACATGCATACAATATGTCTTTACAAAGCTGTGTATTTTTATGTGATATTTAGAGAGAGAGGCTCTTAAATGGTTTTGATGCATATGATGTTATATTTGGTAAAATCTGCCAATGTTTTTTCTTTCCCATTTGTAATATCTTATTACTTATTTTTCATGGAGTTTTTGCAATAATACCGTACTGAGATGGTTGTTGAACTGTTGCTGCCCAGTGCTACTTGTCTATGTCCTTCTTGGCCAAGGTTTTTGTGTAGTTGTCCTGTGAGCTAAGTAGGATATCAAACTGTACGTGGATAGTTCCACTGTCTTGTGTGTGTGTATATAGTATCTACATGAATATATCTGCAGAAATATAATTGTACAGATCACGTATTTTAAAAGGCATAATATAAATACCTTTAAAAATGATTCTGAATCTTCTCAGAGTGTCATCTTCAATTATTAGGTGCTTCTCCACTACCCAGTATTTTCCCAGCAGCTACAATAAGTGTCAGGAAATTGGTGTGCAAGAAGATGGGAAATTCCAAGAAAAAGATACAGAGAATAATTTTTAACTGCTACCATGTTCCTTTAAGGAACCAGAGTTTACAAATACTTCTGCTCAATTTGAAAGTTGTAATCAACTAAAATGAGATTCTATAATAACAAGTATTTGACAGCATTAATGACAGATGATACTGATATCCCAGCTTTTACTGCTGAAATGCATTCTTAAGAGTGCCTTTCATGCTGAGTTATCCTTAAGTGGATTTATCCTTGATGAAAATATTGATATGCTTGGCAGTTCACAACGCTGGAGGGGCATTCCAACGTTTCATGCTCTTGGAATTTAAGCCTACAGTTCTTCAAAAGGTGGAGTGTGTCAGAAGTTCAGATGAGCCTGAGTTCCAGTAACTTCAGTCTGTGAGCTTCCTTGATTAAACTCTTAATTTTTTAGATTCATCTACTGAATGTAACTATACTTTGTTGGATTTACATAATTTTCTCTTCTGTTGCTATGCTAATCCCTTGTGGAACTCCACAGGTAAACGGCAGGAAAGCCTCTATTCCATGTTCCTCTTGCTACTGTTATTCTAAGACATAAGGAGTTTTTTCAGCGTAGCTCTTACTGCATGGAAAAACCCTGGAAGGCAGCTGTGGACAGTGTGAAGTATTTCTTATTGGCGTGCAAGTAATGTGGCATCTCCTAGATGAATAGCCACCCAGCTCACTTATTTTCTGCTGTGTGATAGCTGTACTGGCTAGAACAGAGCAAGCATCCCGGGTTAAGTCTGCTACTTGGTTGCAGTTCTGCCCTGATCTGTGTTGCTGTGTCAGTCTCGTGTTCTCTTCACCATTGCTTTCTGGATTTCTCTTTGAAGCACCCTGCTTGTTTCTCGGCTTTTTGCATTTCATCTCTTGCCACTGCTCAGTACTTCAGCAGGGTGTAGAGTTACTCCCCCCGACATGTACTCACTGTTCAAACAAATTCAGCTGCTTGCTTGAACCATCAGCTGTTGGAGCTGGAGTGTGATGAGTTTTCCAAAAGGGCTTCCTCTGTACTATGTTTGTCTGTACATTTTTTTTGAAAGTCGGTAAACTAGTATGGTATGGTATGGCATGCTCTGTTATATTTCAGGTGAAGGTTGTGTAGTTTTCACTTGTGTTCAGATGTTTTGTTTGAAGTGGAGTTAATTTTTCTGTTGATGGAAACTGTCAGTAATTTGGCATCTGTTAAAACAAACATTTGCACTGCTAGATTTAAAAGCAATCTCTATTCCTGCCTTGCTGTGCTAAACTTGAGCATTGTTCTAAAAATATGGATCGTCTTTTCTGAACATTAAAGATTATGCAATTCTCTGTATATAATTGCTTGCTGAAGAAGATGATGTCGTTGATCTTTGGAGTAAGCAAAGTTACTTGCTCAGAGCTGTAATATAATTTCCAAACTGTGATATGTAATTGATGCCCAAAAATGATCTTTTGGGGTCCCATTTGGAACCTGGATCTACCATGAAAGCAGTGGCCTAATACAGGTAAATCGACCTGGGTTTTGTGCTTAGCTGTCTAGGGCATGTGTGTGTGCACGGCCAGGAAGGAGGAGGGGAGGGAAGATGCCAGCTGCCTGCAGTTCCGTCTCAGCTGGAGTATGCAGTTATCCTCAGCACCATCACTTTGTGCTGCTGTTGTGATTAACAGAACAGGGTGGCATGCCTAAATATACACATGTTGTAATATACCCAGTTGATAATGGTGCTCTTTAAACCCGAGCACAGGTAGATCTGGTGAACTGCTAAAAGCTTGGAAATGTGTCTCTGGTATACACCATTTTCTGGGTTTCCTGATGTGGGATTTAACATCAGAAAAAAAGACCAGGCTCAAGTAGAGCACATCACTATAAATGCCTCTACCAAATGTCTAAAGTGCTTAGGAAAAGAAAGAACATGTGAAAAGTCTGATCTAACTTCATTGCTTAGGCCTTTTTTTTTGGTGGAAATGTTTGTCTGTTTTAGGGCCTGCTTAATTCACCTGGGTAGTATCTGTTACTTTCTCTTTCACTGTCTGTGAATTTGCTCATTCCTGTCAAACACTGTATCAGGTAAAAATATCCCCAAAGGAAACATTTTGTTGCAGGAACTCTGTGTGATCTGAGTTTTGGATTGTCAAGACATCCAAAAGGGTGCAGAGCATAGTATGGACTGTGCCTTCTGGAAGGACTGTTACTACTCTTAATGTCTCAGGAAGGGATTCATTACAAATATTTTTACATGCCTCAAACTGACTATTTTTTTGTGTCTGGAGTTTCAGGGTCCTCTGAGTTGAGAGTTCATTTGAAGTTTGTTTCTTGATCTGGTATTCCAGTAATAAGACTTAAGAAATTTCCTGTGATTGCTGTGGAGCCGGCAGTCTCAGCACTCTCCCTTTACCCCTTCTCCTCAGGACTTTATTTCTGCAGGGTAGGAGCTGTTATAACTTCTCTGATACCTCACAGGATGACAGCATAATTCCACAGCACTGGCTTAAAACATCCATCTAATTCTGTTTACTTTCTGGTTGGACTGAAGCTTTTGCCTCAGGACTGTTGGATTAAGGAGCCTGTCTGTTCTTAATTTGGAAGGATGACTTCAAGTTTACAGAGGCTCATTGACTCTTCTGTTGTCATTTGAAGAAATTTCCTTTCCCTCAAGTGAGTCAGAGGATATTTCACTTCCTTTCTATCTCCCCAGGATTTCTCTCATCTATTTGATATGCTCTAAGCCTCGTTGAGTCCTACATTTCTGCTTCAATGTAGCCAAGTCAGTTATGCAACTATGGCTTTATTAATACGGCATGAGAAGATCTGTTTGTTGATCTTCTTACAGTATGTGACACGTTAATGTTCTTGGAAACATATCTTTAATTGATCATCATAGGTAATAACCCTCCCAGTGATTCATGAACAAATTAAATGATATGCCTGGATGAGAGTTGTCTGCAACAGAAAGTCAGCTTGTTGTGTAATTCAGCAGTGACTTCATTTCCATACCCAAGGATCGTGTTTTTTTTTTTTTTTCTTTGGAGAAGGCCCTCCTTATCTGTTCTGCTAGGGAAGTAAATCCCTAAGGTAAAGTTCCATAGGTTTGAATTAAAATAAAATGCATTTTTTTTGTGATCACTGGGAAAATTACAAGAGTTGATTTAAAGTAAATAATTTTTAAAGAAGAGTTGATTGAGCTTTATATTTTCGAAAGAAGAACAAAAAATACTTGCTGATTTATTTTAGCAAATTCAGTGCTCATATTTGACAAGCAAGTATGTCTGAATGTTGTGATCTGTCTCAGCTTCAATTGGACAGCACTTTTCAAATTTGTATGAAGATATTTCAACAACTGAAGCAATTTCAGGAGTCAGCTGTGAGTTCTGGTTCCAGTGACTCTCCTAATCTGATACAGGAGCCCGTAGTGGTTTTATTGTGCATGCTTTTCCTGGACAAATACCACCTATACCTTTGAGTGTTCTGTTTCTCATTTCATGAGTTTTTGCTTTTTTTTAGAGATGTCTTGGTTTATTTCTCACTTAATGGGACAAAATAAGGTTCACTGAGACTAGCAGTGTTCCAGTTTTCAACCCACTCCAGTTGTTTGGGGAAAGCTATGTGGTGTGGTTCAGTTCAAATGGCTTAATCCTATTTTGCTTATGGTTGTTTGTATCAAGAAGTAGGTAATAATGTTATATAATAACAGTTATATTGCTAATCCTTTGGAAGGCGGTCTTTCCCATAAACATTTTGCTAAAGAAAAAGATTAAATGGACAGAGTAAAGTTCTTGTACTTGAAAACTGCTAAAATCAAAAATCCTCTTACTTCCCAAAGGGTAGGGGCAGCAGTGAAATGTCTTAATTGTGATACGGAGCTGAACTGATGGGGAGCGGGTGATCAGGATGGGATCGTTCATAATCTGAGTGATGGGCAGAAACCACTTTATTGCTTGGTATTGTGTTTCTGTATATTGACTTTTCCTCTTCAGAGCTTTGAGAACCACTTTAGTTCTTTGGAAAATAATTGTTTTCTAAGATGGTGCCTTTAGGGAGCTTGGATGAGTTAGCTGTAATGTGAGAGAATATTAAAATTACCAAGTAACAATTTAATAGATTGAGTTAAATCTTGAATAGTCAGTGGGTTTTGCTTAATTTACTCAGTGTGATTTCATGCGTATAATTGCCTGGACCACCAAACAGGTGGGTGTCAAACTGAACTCCATCTTATACTTAATACATATTTTGAAATACAGCTGGGCACAAAAATAAATAAATAAAAAATGAAGTGGCCTATTTAGCAGATCTGTAAGGCTTCCCAGAACTCTGCCTAATTTGTGTTTTTTTTTAATACAATTTGATACAATTGCGGACAATGAAAAGGTATCTATCAATTGTCAAAAAATACCTCTGGCCTTACAGCTGATGCAGTGTTTGTAATTTTGTGAGGTCTGGTGATGGAAAGTATATGATGTTCTCTGCTTGGTTTTGGGTCTACTAACACAGTATCTCGGACAAAAGTTTAACCTCACAGTTGAAAATGTCTAAACGTATTGATAAACCATGCTCTTGGCACCTCTGCTATTATGAGTTGTTGTCTTTTTTCCTCAGGTATCCCCATGCAAAATAAATTGTGGCAAAAGGAATGCAAAGTGGGAGTGTATTTGTAATCTCAGTGAGTTTTACAAAATGGCTGTTCCCTAGAATTCACAAGTTTTGATTAGGATTTGAGACGGGTGTTGTTCCGTTGTTAAGATGCAAATTTTACGTTTTCACTGTAATCTCCATGAAGAGACGAGAAAAGGGCAAACTATAGCAGTAGCACAAACGGTCAGGAGAAATTTCCCTTTGGTAATGTCAAATCACCAATTAAATGCTTTCAAGGTCCTGAAGAATAAACTCTTCTAGTTATAAAATGCTTTAAAAATGCAGATTTTTTTTGTGCTTACCATCATCAGCCTAGATGAAGCTCTGAAGTACATTGTTGATGTTAGTGAACTCTGACTTTACTGCAATTTTGTGTATTATGTAAAGTGAGATTTTAGATTAGCTTTCTATTAATAGTTGTCTCTTACTCTTGTGTTTCAAGGTTATATTTGACATTAACGTTTTTCTGTCTGAGTTCCAATTGCTAAAATATCTTAAGGGTCACGTTTAGGGATGCTATCTTTTTTAAATTATTATAATTTCTTCTTAAATATACTTTGTATGGCACACAAAACCTACAGTGTATGATGTTATAGTAAGTATTTTGGAAGAAGCTGTCTGAAGTTGAATTACAAGTGATGACTCTGTAATCAGTTCATTTAGTGGCAGTAAGAAAAGTGCAAGTTCTAAATACGTCAAAACCTTCCTGAAATCCTGGGCAGGTTGGATGACAGAATTACTGGGAATATTAAAAAGAACTTTTTTCCATACTGCTGAATTATTTGGCTGGTTTGTATAGTACATGTTGCAGACAGGTTAAACAGTTACTGCTGGACTTCTTAGACAGTATGAAATTTTAATTCTGCATTTTTGACAGGACTAGTTAATGTTGCTTATTCTAATTAAGCTGTAAGTGCTTGATTGCAGTACCTTAAATGTTTCACCAAACTTCTAGTATGACAGCAAAGTTCTAATAAAAAATGATATGGTCACTTCAATGAATGAACCCCCCCACCTCCCCATCTTTTTTTCCCCGTGTGTGTTCCTACTATTCGATAAACCACCCTGTGAACCTCATGTCCCCTCTGCAGGAAATTGAGCAGCTTTCCTCATGTGTGGCCGCATTGGGTGTATTTACTAATTATTCTGTAATTAAAAACTTTCTGAAACTTAATTTAGAGATACAAACCTTAAAACCTGAGGTGTCTAGTAGCCAAAAAGGACACCCCCTCAACCCTTTCAAAGTCTGGCAATGATTCTGGGTTGGCTAAAACAAATATTTGGGTCTGTGGTTGTTATTTAACTCTGTAAGCTCCTGTCCACATCCATAAATGTTGATAAATACACATTCAAATAGATCTCCTGCACTCTTAGTCTCAGTTCTTGCAAAACAAACTCCTGCTTTGCGTGGCTTTGTATTTTGTTCACTAGTTTCTCTGCCTGGACCATTAGCATAACTTCCCCGAAACTTTTGGAAGCCAGGCCATGCAGGGTGGGAAGAGAGCTCCTGGCTTTGTCTTCATCTTCCGAGTAGCATAGAAAATAGTTATGCCCCAGCATAGCTGTGCTGAGCTCTTCTGTCATTTTCCAGCTTTGGGCTCTAGAGAAGCTGCATGAAGAAGAGGAGATTCCTTGGGAGTCTCTCAGAGGACCTTGAGATTTGGGAATTCATGGGTCTCATAGAACAGTTGTTTTAAGCAGCCGTTGTCCTTGCAGGGGAATCAAATTTTGCTGCAGCTTCATGCTTCGGTATCTCCATCAGCATTTTAAAATGCTTATCTTTATCTCTGAGGGGTTGTGATGCTTAGAGCGATATTTCCCTACGTTCACTTGAATGTACAGTGGAGGAAAATGTTTATTATCCACAGAACTTATGTGAGGATTTGCACTGCTTTTTCCCCTTTTGTTCTTGCTTCTTCAGAGATATTTAGTTACCATAACAACACAAGGTAATTGTTAAACACATGCTGAGGGTTTTTTTTAGTTTCTTTGCAGCTCATGTTTGAGAATCTATGTATATATAGACTAAAACCTCTCAGTCATGTAGGAGCAATATGATCATTTTGTTAGTGGCTTTTATTCTGGGACTAAAATATTGAATTGATAATAAATAGGGTGAAATATTTAGGAGTAGCACCTTGGTTAACTGCACAGTATGAAGAAGCAATAATCAATATGCTAACCAGCATTATCAATATGCTAGTGTGCATTGAAGCCAAAAACAATTAGCATACCATGTCTGTTTCTAAAAAGTAAAGTTGTAAGCCAGCTGAGATGTTACTGGGATTTATGTAACCATAGAATTGTGATATGTTGCAGCTCGAATACTTTGCTCCCTGGGTGTGCTTTTCAACACTGAGAACTACTGGTCTAAAATGCATACCCAAGGAAAGTGATGGAATGTATTTTGGCTTCCAGTGCACGTTATCTGAAGTTCATAAAAGACTGGCATAGACTCAGAAGGTGACTCTGTGGTTGTTTAGACACAAACTGTAAATAATTCTTGAACAACAGTAAACATATTGTTGCTGATGAGCAAACACTAGTGTTTATGTGCTGAACTCTTGTCTTTGGCACTGGCTTGTGAAAGTGAGGGAAGCACAAACGTTTACCAAATTTAACAGTAGTTAAAACAATCCTCTGCTTAGTCAAGTGGAGCAGAATATGATGGTAGGAAATGCATCTGTTCTTCTTTGTGTCACTTTGTAGTGGATAGAGTGCTGTATTGGCTTAACTTCAAACTCCAGAAAGGACATAACTATTTAGAATTCAAGCCAAAATGCTAAGTTATTTCTGTATGAAAGAAAGCAAACATTGCACTTCAATTTATGCGGGGTGCTGAGGCTGAGGAGCTGACATTTCAGCAGCAGAGTGATGTCTTCATAGAGATGATGAATACAGGCTGAGTCATGTAATCTTCAGCTTCAAAAATTAAAATTAATCTGCTGTACATAAAGTTTCTCATTGCTGCCAGCCCACTCTGAAAACTTAGTTATGCCATATTTGCCAGTGCAATTGCAACAATTTCAGCTAGGTTTTCTGTTTTTGTTTGGATTTTGTTTCTCTCCGCCTTTCTCTGAGTGCACGTAGTTTTTTCTAGTAATTTGCCAACAGTTTGTGTCTAAACAACCACAGTGTCACCTTCTCTCCAAGTTACTGTCTATGCCAGTCCTTTAGGAACATCAGGTTTTTCCTATTAGAAAGCTTGATCGATGTCTGAATCTAGCTCATCGAAGTCCACATGAATATTTTCTCTTTGTGGTTCACTTATGGTAACTTTGAGGTTAAAGGGTAATGTGTATTTTTTTTCTTTTGCTTCTGGGACTTTTACTCAGATTTTAAAGCAAATAAAGCTTTGTTCAACATGTCATGTTTTATTACAGGTCAGTAACATAAAGCGGACTGAAATGCTAGTTTGCTCAATTTTTGCCTGATATGAGGTCCACCCATGTCGATAAATGACTCGCTAATCAGTTTAGGAGGGGAAAATATGATTATCAGAGTCTTAATCTACAAAGCATAATATCTGTTCCCTTCACTTGGAAGATTGTGTAGTGTCTTTGTACATCAGGGTCTGTTAGAAGAACACTTACAGCATTATGCAGAGCTGTCAGGAATACTCTTAAAATCTGGATGGTGGAGGGAAATAAGGAAAGAATAAGTCAGTGGTTTGAGATTTGGACTCTCCAGTTCAGTGAGTTGCTTGCTGAGTTTCCATTGCTGGCTTTTAACGGAGGGAAAAATGGTGGTGGTGGGGGAAACCAACAATGGAGGAAGTACTAGCAATAAAGATCAAGATATAAGCTTGCTTATAAATTCTTTTAAATTAGACTGGCTCTATCAGCATTTTAGTTTATTTGCTATTCCACTTGCTAATGTGATTCTGTTTTCATATCATGGTGTTTAGATGCCTTAAATGTAGAATTTGCATGCATCACTGCTTCTGCGAGCAATCTTAAAACTCTACAGGTCAGGCATATGTGTTACCACCACCATGTGCTACCAGTGTTTGTTTAAGAAATGTGAGCCAGTCTGATGATTTTGCCAGCACACAAGGGGAGGGTGACTGGCCTGTAGTTGCCTGGGTTGACCTTTTGGCGTTTTTGAAGATGACTCCAACATTTGCTGTTCTTTAGTTGTCCAGGACTTCCCCTCATCTCCGCAGCCCTTCAGTAATGATAGATAGCAGCGTTGCAAGGGCACTGGCCAGCTCTCTGTACTCTTTGATGCAGCCCTTCAGGGCTTGTGGTCAAGGTCAAGTTCTCTGAAGTAATCCCTTGATCCTTACTCACTGCTGTACATTTTCCTCCTTGATCCCTTTCATTATTTACGGAGGCTTGGGAGACTTTGGTGAAGACTGAAGCAAATAAAACATGGAGCATGTCAGCATTATCTGTGTCTGCTGCCACTGCATGCTCACCCCCTTCGGCAGCAGGCCTACATTGTGCTTGTTCAGCCTCTTACTAATGATGCAGGTGGAGGAAGCTCTTGTTGCTCTTGACATCTCTTGCAGTTGTTGTCTTGTTGGGCTTTGACTTTCCTGGCAGTCTCTCTACTGCCTGGGCAGTGTTCCTAAATTCTTCCGTGGTCGTGTGTCCACCTCTTACTGTTTTTCTTTCTGCAGTTAAGGACTTTCCTAGTCCTTTTCCTAGACTGCCTTTTGCTAGTTCGGTTTTAAATTACTTCTTCCTCCCTGCTACAACATAGTTCCTCCCCATAGCAATCACACGGTTATTCTGTAGCAGATCTTTTTATAGGGATGTGAACATTAGCCTTGCAGATCATTTAAGTCATGTTTCTCCTGTTCTGGTTTGTTCATTTCCCCCCGTTCCCCTCTGTCCTTTTAATGGAAAGGATTTGAAGAGGAAAATCATGAAATGTAGAATGTAGCTTTAAAATTTGATTATTTTACCACTTGAGCACTGTAGTTTACATGAGAATTGTGTGTAATCTGTGGCATATATTTTAAACGGTAGTTCCCTCAATGATGTGTTAATCAAGGCTGAAGAGATCAATAAACAGTTCTCTGCCAAGAGGCATTAGCATGATACTAATGCAGTTTATTTGGTTGTTCTTGCCTAAGTGTAAATCCTCAGTTATAAATAAATAACCTAATAGCTTCTGTGGGATTGAAACCTACACAGGATCCCTGCTGTGTGATATCTTCACCTTGAGGCTTGCCATAGTGAAAGAACTTCTCTCCATGATGCATTAATGTTAAATAGTAATTATCTCGGGTTTGATCGTTTTTGAACAACTTTCTATTTAATATTTATATTGGAGATATAGTTAAAATGTTTGATAGCTATGGGACAAATGCAGAGATAAAATGCAGCTTGAAAAAGGATGGATTTTTTTCACAGGCATTGATTTTTGAGTCAAGTAGGGATATCATATCACGAGGAAAGCTCCTTCAGTCTGCTTGATGTGGAGCATCACATCTCAAGGCTGGTAGGAGAAGATCTGTGGGATGCTATGCTTTACATCTCCTTTAACCCACACATCAGGTGTGGGAGGTGCATGTGGGGCAGAAGTCAGCCTGAGCTGCTGAAGGCAGCAGCTCTGGGGCTTGCAGAGCCCTGTGAACTCTGTTGCTTTCCCCTGAATGCTGAGTGCCAGGGTGCTCTGCCATCCTGGTGAGGGGCAGGCTCCATCTGGGCATGGCAGTGAGGAAGAGCTCTCTGAGGGGAGCTGGAGGTGAGTTTGCAGTGTGCTTCAGTGCGTGGTCGTCGGCTGCTGCTCAAGCCCAGGAGAGTTTCCTCTGAAGCCTCTAGCAGGCAGGTAGGCCTCTGCAGTATTTTAGTGTTTCTTTCCACTTACTGGCTAGAAATGTACATAGAGATGTGTGAAAAGCAAAACAATAATGAATTCTAGAATGCACATTTCAATACTAATATTCAATACTATTTCAATACTATCATTCAGCATTAGTTGCATGCATACGATGTGTTTTAAAAGTCGTTAATTTTCATGTGGTTTTGAATTATTTCTTCTGCTGAGGAAACTTCCTGTCTATTCTGTTACCAGTGTAATGGAACAGAGTGCTGGCAGCACTGAAATAAGCAGTAAAAATTCTGTTTTTAGCTGAGGGGGATTACAAACCCCCTTAATACTGCTTGTCCTTTGAAACCCCCAAACTTCAGTATCAACACTAGTTGGTACTGAATTATTCCCCACTACATAAGTATGGATATTATTACTACAAGCAAGGATAAAGGCTGTAGAAAATAATGAAATTAACAAAACATAAATCTACATGCTACCATTTCATCCGGCCTTCTAAATCTCTGGATGAAAACCTTTGAAATAAAGCCTGGACATCGGCACGCCACAAGGTTGATGAATATCGCTTTCTGTCAGAGTGCATCTCGCAGGCAGCTCGCTGTAGACGCTAATCTCTGTTTTATTTTTAGCAAACCATTAGTCTCTCACAGGGGAGTGTGGGAGTAATTGTCAAAGCTGGTAAAGGACTGCTATTAAACCGAATTGCTGCAGCAGGTGTTGGGTGGGATCTCCTTTGCTCTTATCAGTTAGCAACTGGTGGCCTCACGTTTTAAAGACATGTGAAAAGCTGTCCTGTCAGGAGAAGATTTCCTAGGCTTCCTTTCCGTGGTGTTGGATTGTCTTTCAACAAGTATTCCTTTCTAGGATATTGCTCTTTGTCGACGTGCGAATGTGTACCATGCAAATCCTTTCCGTAGTCTTCCAGATCATTTCTGAGGTGATACTTTGCTGGGAACTGTGTTTAGCCTGGGCTTCCTGAGGAAGTGAGGCTTTTGCGACCAGACTTGTCCATCCATCAGTCCTTTCCATTTACCTCTCCTCCTTCAGCTTTGTCAGTTTTGACAGTTTTCTAGATAGTTTTCTAGACAGAGTATATTTGTTGTGAAAACCAGTTGTTAAGTAGGGCGGAAGAGTCCAAAAACCTCACTAAGAAGCAGCTAGGCAAAATGTAGGCCTTGCGTATTGTGAGTGATCACACAAGCTGCTGCCCTTTGCTTGGCCAAGCAGTCTGCACCTACAGAGCTGGCAATAGCTGTAGTGTTTGGTGTTACAGAGGGGGTATATGGATATCTGACTGGGCAGAGGAGGGTGCTCGGGCTGTACAAATGGGGCCCTGTTGGCCTTGGCAACTGTTGGTGATGTGAGTTGGGTCCGTAGGGATAGTTTATTTCCATCCTGCCAAGTTCTCCTCTTATCAACAAGCCTGCTTCCTCTGTCCATCTTTCTGTTCAGCCCACTTTATTCTTCTGAAGCCAGTGGTGTTTGAGGAGTTTGTTATTTTGGAAGCTATTTTGGAAGTTGAAATCTACAGCTCTGTTAAAGCA